>NC_044303.2:236270710-237608210 GCF_007474595.2 Lynx canadensis | reverse complement strand
ACACCCACAATCAGGGGACGTCACAAACAGACGCAGGAAAAGCAGGAGGCCTGTCCCCAGAGGGGGCGGGACCGAGCTCTGAGGAGTCTGTGGCGGAGCTGGGACCGACCTCACTGCGCTGAGGCATTGGGGTCCTCAACCAACTGGACAAGGGGGAATCAACCATTGTGAGGGGAGCGATCTATCAATAAGCGAGAGCGAACATCAGTCGGTCCTGTCAGAGTGAGGGCACTGTCGTAGGCTAATCATGAGGTCAAGAACCCGTGAAGGTGGAGCCACATCTTCCCAAGCTGGAAAGACCAACGAAGCTGTCTTGAGCTCCTGCGGGAAACAAGGCTACGTCCATATGGACGTAACTGGATGAAAACATAGTCGCTGAATTAACACTGAGGAGAAGGCATGGCCGTCCAGGACTACTGAAGACATCCAAGGAAGGGGCGACATGCAGCTTTTCCACTCTGGGGCCTGACTGGGCACACTCTGAGGAAGCAAAGGATTTTAGGCCTCATCCCTGCTTTTATTTTTTATTTTTTTATTTTTATTTTTTTTAAATTTTTTTCAACGTTTTTTTATTTATTTTTGGGACAGAGAGAGACAGAGCACGAACGGGGGAGGGGCAGAGAGAGAGGGAGACACAGAATCGGAAACAGGCTCCAGGCTCCGAGCCATCAGCCCAGAGCCTGACGCGGGGCTCGAACTCACGGACCGCGAGATCGTGACCTGGCTGAAGTTGGACCCTTAACCGACTGCGCCACCCAGGCGCCCCCGTCCCTGCTTTTAAATAGTGAGAGTCTGAACTTCTAAAAAGTCCTAATCTGCTTCCACTTGCGGATGGTTAGAGTTTGCCTTCCTTCTAGACAGTGAGCGTCTGCTCTACCTTCAGTGACCTGAGGGTCTGGCTTCTGTCCTATGAGAGGAGGCTCTGGCCTCTCTACTAAACGGTGAGAATCTGCCCTCCCACCGCCGGGCTAATGTCTGCCCTCCCTTCTGGAGGTGAGAGTCGGCCTTCGCTTCTCTGAGGCTAGAGTCTACCCTCAAATCTGTGAGGTAGGAGTTGACCGACCCTCCTTCTTATGAGGTGAGAGTTTGCTCTCCTCCACTGAGATAAGGGTTTGTGCTTCCATGTGTGAGGAGAGAGTCCGCCCTTCCTCTTATGAGGTGAGAGCCTGGGGTCCCTTCTGTGAGGTGTGAGTCCTCCCTCCATCTTATGAGGCAAGACAACTCCCTGCTTCTGATGAGTCTGCCCTCCCTCTTATGAGATGAGAGTCCATCCTCCTTCTCTGGGGTGAGCGTCTGCCCTCCCTCCTCTGAGGTGAGAGTGTGCCCCCATTCACGTGAGGTGAGAGTACTTCCTTCTTTCTCTGAGATAGGGGTCTGTCCTCTCTCCCATTGGATGAGAGTTGGCCCTACACCGCATGAGGTGAGAGTCCACCCTCCTTTTTCTGAGATGGCTACCCAGCCTTCTCTGGGGTAAGAGTTACCTTCCCTTCTCTGAGATGAGAGTCTCTCCCTCCTTCTCTGGGGGGGGGGGAGGGTTTGTCTTCCCTCCCTAAGGTGAAAGTCTGCCCTTACTCATAGGAGGTGAGAGTTTACCCTCCCTTCTCTAAGGTGAGAGTTTGCCCTAGGTTCTCTGAGGTGACAGTCAACACTCCATTCTCTGAGGTGAGCATCGACCTCCCTCCTATGAGGTGAGAGGCTGTGCCCACTTCTTTGTGCTGAGAGTCTGCCCTCCCTTCCAGATAGGTGAACGTCTGCAAAATTGGTTATTCCCAAAGATCCGTTGCAGTTGGCTTTGCTTTTCATCATCATCTTTGATTTTGATGTCCCTGAAATTGTGTTTTTAGGCATCCCTTGTATAATTCCATCAGGTAGATAGTTCGAAGTCACACATGGAAATGTCGATTCATTTGGGGACCAGAGGTCTGAATTCAGAAATCGCCTCTTCTGTTGTAAATTGTGCAAACTCAACTCATAGGACTAGATCAGGGTCCACGTTCTGGGTTCTTTCTTTGTGTGGGTGATATTCCAAGTGCCTTGATGTGTATAGTTCTGCACTGGATGAATGTGTGTCCCATACTACTTCCTGGGACTATTTTTCCCAAGATGGGGCCACGATCAGGACAGCTTGTCACCCTCTCAGCTTGGTGGCCTTGTCTTCTCCTTCCATGCAGGGTCTTTCATTTCAAGGAGATCTCTGCTTACCGAAGGGGGGCCTGGAGAATGGGGAAGGGAGGGCATGGCCCAGAGTGGCTAAGAGAATAAGTGTCCTTTGAATCACAGCCTCCCTCTGCGGGTTCCCACTCACATCAGTCATATGTGTCCCCCCACGTCCAGGGTCACCCATGTAAAGAACCATAGAAAAAAAAAAAAAGATCCAGATACGCTCTGGGGGAATTAAGGTAGAGACGTGTGTCATTGTCTTTCCTCCACAATTGCTCAGTCTTCAGTACCATAAATTCTGTGCAGGGGAAAGGAAACCACTTCCAATGACACAGGCTGTAATCAAAGGCCACATCCTGAATTTGTTTCTCTGCCCCTGGTATGGATAGTCAGAATATAAATAGAAGAGGAAAGTCCATTAGAATAATTTACTATTCATCATGAATTATAAATGACATGATGTACTATTCATACATGTCTAATTTAAACTTAAAATTTAGCCCTGTAAATTGGTTATTGAATGATAAAGGCTCCGCCATTTTTCTTGGGGCTGGCGTCGGCTCCTGAATGGGCTTTACCGTCTGTTTGGTCCTTGAGAGCGGGTGAGTCAGCCGCTGTGTCCCGGAGCCCGGGACAGCTCGGGAGCACAGACGCTGGTGGGCCCGCCGGTGGATGGCCGAGGGGAGATCAGTCCATGTTTCCTCCCTGAATCCAAATTAGTCTCGCAGCTGGAGAGGCATCAGTGGCTGATAATGGCCTAACAACCTCCAGCACTAACAGATATGACCTCGGCGGCAGTGACAGGAATGCGAAATGCGTTCCTCACCCCGGCGTGCTGGCCGAGCATGTGCGCGCCGCCTCGGGAGCACGGGGCCCCCTTGCAAAAAGGAAAGGTCCCAACACGAAGACAATAAGGCACATGGATGTTCGCTGGGACGCAGACCACCATCTCTGAAGCAGACGAGCCGGCCCTCTTCTAGCGCCCAAGAAAAGCAGGGTGTTTAAAGAGATGCTGTAACATCTGAATGTTACAGATCAATGGCAGGGGACTTGGCCATTTAGGCTGCTCCTTCAGGAGGCGCTGAGCATTCAGCCGGACGAGTCTGCCCCATCTGTGCGCACCTCTGACAGCGGAGCAAAGAGGCCGTGGAGCCTCAGGGCTCTCGGCCGACGCCGAGCCCTCCTCCTTCAACCTCTGAAGACCAGCAGCGCCAGGTGGCGTTGTCCTCGTGTGCCGTTTTTGCAAAAGGGTTTCTTTACCCAAAGTTCACATGTTCATTGGCCACTGAGATCGCATGCAATGAGCACTCACTGGGTGTCTACTAAATGCACTGGACTGGGGGTGCAACGGGACCAGTGGGGAGCTCCTGTCCGCTAGACAAAGAAGGACACAGGCACGTCGAGGCTGGTGCAGCGTAGCAAGGGCTAAACAGAGGGGCGCGTGGCAAGGGTGTGGCTGACGACCCACAGCACTGCCCCTGGCCTGGGAAAGACTCCTGTCCTGGGCTCTGCTTCTGACAAACTTTTCCTTCCCGTAAGTCTGCAGCACCTTTAGGAGATGTCAGCAGTTTTTCCTTAAAAAAAATACAAAACAAAAAAAGAATATTCCAGCTGCATGTGGACCATCTAGTCACTGAGATCGGAGCCACGATTAGTGTTCTGGAAAATGAGAAAGACTCCTTGAACGTCACTGATATCAGCCTTCACAACCTTGTGTATGCCGTACGAGCTTGCGACCTGCCCAGCACAGGACCTACCCCTTCGATCTTCCATCTTATATTGGGTCTAATGCACAGCATATTTCAGGCCCTGGAAAGGGGACCTTCTACTGACTGAGAAGATGGCTGTGAGAAATAGTAAACAATCAGAAAACAATTGTGCTTTTGTGTATATTTCTCTTTTTTAAGTTTATTTATTTTTAGAGAGATAGTGTGAATGGGGCAGGGGCAGAGAGAGGAGAGAGAGAATCCCAAGAAGGCTCCACACTGTCAGCACAGAGCCCAATGCGGGGCTCAATCCCACCAACCATGAGATCATGACTTGAGCCGAAATCAAGAGTCGGATGCTTAACTGACTGAGCCCCCCAGGCGCCCTTACATTTGTTTCTAAAAAGTTCCTCTAATGGCTTCTACGTGGGGCAATGATATTTACACAAAAAAAGGTTTGCTGATTTTAATTTCATCATAAAACCATATGAATGGAAAGCGTACACATGACCTGCAAACATACGGAGTTCACAAAGAACAGATGAGCACAGCGTCTGTGCAAGGCCAGCACTTGGCCAGGGAGCAGAGGCGCTGAGACAGGAACGGTGCGGCCTGGGTCACTGCTTCTGGGAGACAGGGGACCCAACGGCCCAGAGCTGGGGGTTGGCATGACCCACATAAGGTGAATCCACTGCCTCAGGGGAGACCAGCAGCTCCCTCCGGGCGGGGTGGGGACCCTAATTTTCTCAAGTACTGAAAGATATTCAACAGCAGTCACTTCTCTGTGTCGGGATTTTCATAAATGGAAGGTCTGCCCCAACCTTTCAATTAAGCGCTATTGGATACGTGGGCAGACGGGGGTGGGGGGTGGGGGTGACAAACCCCCAATTCCACTGCCTCTCCTGCCGTGCACCCTCCAAGCACCAGAGGTAGGTTGGGAAGTCCCTGTTAATTAAACATACCATGCACGTGTGCACGCGCACATGCGTGCACACGTGCATGCACACTCATAGGCATATATATGGACACACGTACCCATGCACTCAGTACACACACCCGTGCAGACGTATCCACACATGCACACTGGTACACAGGCACACGCTCACCTGCATGTCTACATGTACACAAACACCCACACATGTGCACACTCATGCATGCACACATGCATGGGCACACCTACCTGTGTGCGTGCACACACACACTTGCACACGTGCACGCGCATTCACACACAGCCCACAAATGTGCGAACGTACACATGCACACGCACTCTCACACACTCACAAACACACATGGGAGGACGGAGTCTGCCCGTACACCAGGTTCCCCGTTACATCCCCCAAAGGAAGAGCCTTCAAAGTTCAATCACAAAATTCAGGGAAGGATTTATTTGCTTTTTTTTTTTGCTTTTCAAACAGTAACCATTCCAGTCTGAGTTTGATTCAGCCGATTCTAATCGTACAAACACCTATCACTTGCCAGCTCTGTGGGAGAGACTGGGGTCACCTCCGTGGGGCCCGGTTTCCCCCCCACGAGCTCACGGTTGGCCCAGGCAGCAGTGTCTGCAACGTGATGTGTGTGGTACCTGGATGTAGCCCTCGTGGTCCCTGAGGCCTGTTCCAATTATTTAATGACATCTGCCACTCCCGATGGCTGGTGCGGGCAGGCCTACCTGCACGCACTCCTAAAAGCAAAGTAATGAGCCTTGTTCACAACCCAGAAAGATACTGGGGGGCGTTAGTTCTCGCGGCTGCTTGGGATGCCAACACGAGCATAACGATAAGAAGCAGCCAGTGCCAGGCAGAGTCACTGCTGGCTTCTCTGCCTTCCTGGGCTTGCTACTGATTGTCCTGTGCCTGGACAGACCAGAGGGTCACTTGAAGCATCCACCTTCCAGGTATATGGGATCCACCCATCTGACCCAATAACCAACCGCGGGTGTCGTGGAGGTGAGGGGCGTTCCGTAAGTGCACTCCTACTCGGTCACAGACACTTTCTGGGAATTTGGGGCTGGATCATCCCCTGACTAGGCGGTAACTATAGGAAACACCAGGTCCCGTGTGTGTGTGTGTGTGTGTGTGTGTGTGTGTGTGTGCAGGTGTGCAGACAGAACCATCGTCCCTCTGAGTCCACAGGACCCCTCCTAGAAGACAGGACCCCAGAAAGCCCAGGCCCTCTGGATTGAGAGCAGTGGACCGCCTCCTGCTTACCTGGGAGGAGGTGGGAGGCCCGATCCAGCTTTCAGTAAGGTCACAAAAGGCAGGAGATCCATACAGTGTGGAAGGTGCCAAGATCTGGCCCAGTGTCTAGCAGCCAAGGCAGAACAAGGACTTCTGAGCAGAATAAAGCCCATGGCAGGAACAGCTGGTCCCAATAAGGCCAGCCTGGGTTGGCAGGCCTCCAGAGGAGTGTGGTCTGAACTGGGTCTGGGATAGCAGTAGGGTTTTACTGGTAGGAGAGAGAGGAGGGGAAACCAAGGGGGGAAAGTAACTCTGCTGATAACTGAGTTTCACATGGGAAAGCCCTGCGGTCGATGTCTTCTCCTCGCCTTCAACCTCACCCTCATGTTTCTCACTCAGGCTCGTCTTTGGGCTTCTTTGCTTCTTTCCACCTAAAACAAATTTCAGTGGATTTTAAAGGCCAAAAAATAGATGCTTTAAAATCTTCCCCCAGAAACAGTACAACTTGATTGTGCTGAGAAGGGCATTTGAAAGAGAAGAGACGGGGAGCTAAGAGTGAAGTCTTTCAGAGGTAGAAAAATCACAAAATAAGTACAGAGTAGGGGAAGTAACAGATCAGAGTCAAGTGAGTTCCACACGCAGAAGACGCCACGGAGACCCTCAGGCTTACCTGCCGTCACCACGTCCCTCTGCTGAGTACATCGGCCAGCCAGAGAGGGGGGCTGGCTGGGGGGGGGGCACTGGAGGTCTCCCACCCCATCTGGCCAGGGGCGGGGGCAGGCAACAGGGAGGTCCCAAGCAGACCCAGCTCTGGCTCTTTGCGAGGCTCAGCTCCCGGTGGCAAGCACAAGCCGAGCTCCCCGCAGCCCTGCCTGGTTCTGCCTGCACAACCTTGGCACAATCTCTCCCCAGGGCGCTGCTCGTAGTGCGTGTGGGTAGGAATCCACCATGGACTTGAGAGTTGAGAAGAAAGGTCACAGCAGGCCGGCCTCATGTAGGGCATTCAGGAAGGTGGTTGGACATCCTTTTCAAGGCTTCCTTATGGCGTGTTGTGTCCCCGACACAATACAGTGAAGCCCTAATACCTGGTCCCGATGGATATAACCCTTCTTGGAAATAGGGTCTTTGCAGATGTGGTTAAGATGTAAGTTAAGTTTTGGGGCGCCTGGGTGGCGCAGTCGGTTAAGCGTCCGACTTCAGCCAGGTCACGATCTCACGGTCCGTGAGTTCGAGCCCCGCGTCGGGCTCTGGGCTGATGGCTCAGAGCCTGGAGCCTGTTTCCGATTCTGTGTCTCCCTCTCTCTCTGCCCCTCCCCCGTTCATGCTCTGTCTCTCTCTGTCCCAAAAATAAATAAACGTTGAAAAAAAAAAAAATTTAAAAAGATGTAAGTTAAGTTGAGGTCACACGGAAGTAGGGTGGGCCCTAATCCAAAGAGACTCACGTCCTTACACGAGGAGGAGAAGCAGCAGAGACAGACACACACAGAGAGGAGAAGGCCACGGGGCAACAGGAGCAGAGTCTGGACGAGAGAGGGAGCCCCGGCAGCCCCAGAAGCCAAGTGAGCTTCCGGGGTCACAGTTCTCCCTCGGAGCCTCGGAGAAGGAAACCACCGGGCGACACGCTGACTCGAGGTTTGCGGCTTCCTGAGCGAACTTCTCTTGTTGGAAGACATCTAGCTTGTAACGGTTTGCTGGGCGGCTCTAGGACCCAATGATGGGACGACACTCAATACCCTTTGTGAGGCTGAAGAAAACGCACCTGACACTCTGGCCAAAGTGGATAAAAGGAAGCCTTTTAAAAAAGTCCAGCCCTCGACGCCCTGCTGGTGTATTCACAGTGCCCCTGGGCCATCGGCGTCCCTCCCGTCCGCGGTTCCATTATGACTCAGGAGCCCTGAGAGCCCAGGGAGTGCAGGCGGGGCCCGGTCCCCGAGTGCCCGTCAACGTCCGCCCGCTTTGGTCAGAACTGCCAACCTCTGCCTTCTGTGCTCTCCTCCGCCGGCGCCTCCACCACGCACTCCCCTTCCCCTCCCTCCTTGCCTTGTTCGTTCTCCATTGACCCAGGACGCCCACACTCTTTCCCCTGAAGTGGGATCACTCCCACCGCCTGCTGACACTTCCCCTGGAGGCCAGGGTTCCTGCCCAGCCCGAATGCACTTGCACACCTGCGGCCTCGCTGTGTGGGCCGCGCTGAGGACGCAGTGTCCACGGGGCGCTGCCTTCGGCTCCTCCCGGGGGCTCTTCTGATCCCCCAGCCGCTCGCACACACCAGGCTGCCCTCAGCGCCCCCGTCCCTGGCCCGTCAACTAGGGCTCTCCACCTCAGGCGATGGCACCACTACCCTCTCTCCCCGGGCTGGACATCCTGCCCCCAGGTTGGCACCCCTGCCTGTCGTTGGTCTAAATCCCCTCCCCCACACCAACGTCCGCGCCCTGGCTCCTCGGACTACGTGCGGAGGGGACCAGAAGCATCTTCCGCCCATTCGCTGAGCCCCATCCTGCCCACGTGCGCTGCGGTCACTGTGGACGAGTCCTTCTGCCCCGGGCGAGTCCGACTCCCGGCAACAGTGACTTTCACCAGCGCCGGCACCATACCCTCCACTCCTGTGCCCTTCCTCTCAGGGGGCTCTTCTGCTCCCATGGCACAGGGTTTGTCCCTGACGCACCTGGACAGCCCCATTTCATTGCGAACGGTGCACCCGCTGTTATTTACTGAGCTCGTATTCCACTCGTCGCTTCATGTAGATCTCTCCCAAGTGTCACCACAACCCTGCAAGGTGCTCACCATCGCATTGACTTAAAATCGCCTGGGAAATGAGCTCAGAGAGACAGACAGGGTGAGAGGCAGGGTGCGCCCCAGGACCGCTACACCTCTTCTCGGCTGGGGCTGTGCCCGTCTGCAGCCTTCCTCCCACACCCCGACCTGCTCTCTCCTTCCTTCACAGACCACTTCCCCAAGCCCCCCCCGCCCCCCACCGCCCTGCCGCTCTGACCCCTCTTCTTCGAGCTTCTCCAGCCCAGAGGGTTCACGTGACAACACTTTGTACGTAATCATAACCAATCACACATTCTGCTTTAATTAGCTCATGGCGCTGTGTGGCTGGCTCTCCCAACTTGGAAGGCTGTGATGTCTCTTGTGCTCGCCGTGGAGCCTGGCATTCTATCAGACTACTACTCTCGAACCAGGAGAGGTGCCCAGGAACGCTGGCAGGCTCCTTTCTCCCCGTATGCTGGCCTCACCACGGCCCTGAATCTCACTCCACGTGGCTGGCCATTCACTTATTTACTTAGCTGACCCCAGGCCTTTTTCTCCAGAGAACTTAATTTTAAGATGTCCACAAAGAATCAAAAGAAAAGGAGAAGGAAATCATTCTACTACAGCAGATTGAAATCTGACCCCCCTGTCGAGGAAATACAACCTGTGCTGTTTTCTGGGTTCCTCTCTCTGCTCCCTGCCTGGCCCCCCGCCCCTGCCTGGTCGCTGACTGCGTCTGCTGGGCAGTGAGAGGGAGGGCCTCCCGAGGGGACACAATGGACATGGAGGGCCGCACCAGGGGACCTAAGCAAACCTGTGCAGAGAGGCCAGGGGACCCTTCGTGGGACCGTGGTCTGAGTGTGGGTGACCCCTGATGTCTAAAGGAGAACCCCCTCTCCCGGGGGCGAGCTCCTTCTGCTCAGGGGCCTGAGTGTGCAGGCAAATCTCCTCGCTCAACCATCAGTGCCCTTCCCAGGGGAATTTTTGTCAACACGCCCAGGGGCTCTGCCCGTGCCGATGTTTTAAAGCATATGATGGAATATCTACCTTGTGTTTTGTCTTTCTTTTCCACTCACTTTGCTAGGGCACAAGGAAAGATCGTCAAGCACTTGGCGAGAAGCCAGCCCGAGTTTGTAAAACCGCGAGAGTCCGACTAATTTGAAACACATCAGCTCCCACTTTTGGAAGGTGTGTGCCAGAGGTTAAGCTTTGGAGCCCGGCCAGTGTGCATTGGCTTCGGCAGTGGCTTGTGCCGTAAGACTTCGGTCAGGTTACCACACTTTTGCCACCTCGGCATTCCCAACTGCAAATGGAAATTTCCTCTGCCCACACACTACTCTTGTGATAATTTAACAAAACGTGTGCAAGTGTGAAGTTCTTAGTATTTTGCCCAACCCACTCGAAGTCATCAACACCTAATATTTTTAGCAGTAGATTATTAGTACCTAAGCCCTTCAAATGGAAGTTCTATATACATTGGATTCTTAACATACTTATATTTAGAAGCAACAGGTGTGTACCCAATCAATGCTGGCATTCTTGGGAAAATAAAGCTTCTAATCAAACTTTATATTTCTATAAAACTTTATGTAGAAGTTGTGTATTATTTTATGGAAGCCTCCTAACCTGCCCCCGGGAGCTGCATATTTTATCCAGTCTCTCTAGATGGGACGGAGGGAATGAGGTCACGCTGTGAGTGTCAGAGCTTGGCCGGAACTCGAGCTCCAGAATCGTGGATGTTTGCGTTAATCGGGATTCTCCGGAGAAATGGCGCTCATAGTTAATATGGTGTAATAGAGTGTAACATATAATTTAAACTATTTGCCACGAGGAATTGGCTCGCATGGTTCCGGAAGCTGAGAAGTTACAAGATCTGTCTGCAAGCTGGACACCCGGGAAAGCTGATGGTGTAGTGTGGAGAACTGGGGGGACAGAGGGTGTCAGTCTCGGTTCCGGAGTCAGGAGGAGACCACTGCCCCAGCTCAGCAGTCGGGCAGAGAAAGCGGATTCTCCCTACCTCTGCCACGTTGTTCTGGGTGTTCCGGCCCTCAATGAATTGGATGGTGCCCGCACATTGGGGAGGGTGATGGGCTTTAGTCAGTCTACCAACTGAAATGTAATCTCATCTGAAAACACCCCCCCCCAGATGCACCCAGAATCACGTTTAGCCAAATATCTGGGCACCCTGCGACCCAGTCAAGTTGACCTGTCACTTTAGCATCACACCCCCTAACGGCGACACCTGCGGGCAATGGATGCAATGTTCCTGGTAGTGTTTTTACCCTCAAGTGTCTTCAGACGTGGTTCAAAAGCATCCTTCAGGTCATTATGAATTCTACATTTGCGCCAAACACCATTAGACTAAACACACACACACACACACACACACACACACACACAGGCTCTCGAAAGGCTGTGCGGGACATCTATTGGCTTCCTTTCTGTCCCGAATCTCAGAATGACCTTGCTCGGGCCCGCGGCCACAAACCTATGGAAAGATGTGACTTGTTTCTCTCATTACCGGAACCCCCTCGTGCTGTAACCTTGATCTTATTAAGCAAAACATAAGGAGCTGATCCCACAGCTGACGGGCGACTCGATGGCCGTGGAGTGCTTACTCATGTGAGGTAGATTAGCTCCCGCAAAGCATTAGTCGTTAATTTACCCCATTGTAAAATGTCATTGACTACATGGGGCTTTTTAATGTCTTAGATTTCCTACCGAACTGTCAGCAGCCCTCCAATGCTGCCTTCCCTCGATCGCGGAGGAAAGCGACTCTCCCCAACACTGTGCCAACACGGTGGCCTTTGTTGCCATCAGATGACACGTGCCTACCATGCAGGTTTCCCAAACGTCCCCGCTGGTATTGGTTTCGGGCTTCTGTGACAGGTAAGAAATGCCATGTCATCGTCTACCTGACAAATGTGGGCACCACTAGACTTACCGATTTATTCCCGTAACGCAATCGTCCGATAATATCAACGTGTCCGCCTCTTTACTGTAGCTATTTCTAGAGCTGTATGGAGCTTATGAGATTGGAGTGAGAATTCTGGACGCTAAAATTTTCTTTTCTTTTTTATCCCCAAATGACAGGTCTTTCAGTAGGGGAATATGACTCAAGAGAGTTTAGTTTGGGGCTCTTCCCTCATGGCCCAAACTCTGGAATATTCTCTGCACTGAATTCACACATTTTATTCAGATGGATCCTTAGATTGCACTCTGACTTGGATTTTAAAGGGTCAGTGTTCTCCACTGCTGAGTGTATTGCAGGAGGTAGACCAAGTTTTGTTAAGAATGTTCCTTCCCTCTCTTTGCGTCTTTAAAGAGTCCTGACACTCTTTTTTCTAAAACCCTCTCTACACACTGTAACAGAGACTCCTTGTCCAAAATCCCAAAGCCCATGGTTCTGCCATGATTCAGTGACTCCTCGGGTGCCCGCCGTTCCCACAGGGCCCAGCCTTTCATCCTGCCTCACCCAACTTATGAGGTGCCTTTAATCCACCTTTCAAAATTCAGCCAGATTATCCCCCTAGACACAAAACAGAGGGTGCTGCTTTCTGGCCTCATGCTCACAGTGACCTACAAACTGGCCACATGGCAGGCTACCACACGCCGACCCTCCAGGTCTGCCTCCCGCCCCCCACCACCCCACCCCACCAGGCTCTAGGTCTCACCTCCACACAGGCCCCAAGCTGACACCTGGCTGGTTATCATAACCTGAGTGTCTAGAATATTCTACATGGGTTCCCAAGGCCAAGCCCCTGCCCCTGCAGGTATCTATGTCCCAAACGGACCTGCCACTCACACTCTGGTATACACCCGTCACTCTGGGACGTGGGGCAGTGTTGGTACGGCTTCTCCAGGGAGCAACACGAGGACGATGGGCGTCAACACCTGTCAGTTACGTGCCAGGTGGCACCTATGAGCAGACAGATAGACTGGGCAGTGCATTCACCACTCAGGATGGCACCTTCAGGTTACACAAAGGACAGGTGACACGGGAATATTAAACTATGTAAACAGTGCGGGCTGGTGTCCGGTCCCTGAGAGTTCCATACAGTCATCGAATCTGTGAGGCTGGTTGCATCCATTACGGCCGTTCTTGCATTGGCTGCGTGTTTTTATTGCATATATAATGCACATTTACATAAAGCTGATTTTGAATACCACTGTCAGAGTCCTTATATTAAATAGTAAAGCAGTAATTTGTAACGAAGAACACAAACCAATAAGTATAGTTGATATGGTTGCATTTTGGACACATGGTATTGATTTCAAGATCTAGTATATAATAAAAAATTATGTTATAAGAAGCACATATCTTTTTAAGGTATACTTTATGTGGTGATGGGATATTTTCTACTTAACTGGAGGGAATAAGAGATCGGTTTCCCCAGAAATGGAAACATCACCTACAAAGTTGTCCCACGACCTGCATAAAAAGTATGTAAGCACTCCACACTTCAGACAAGGAGCTCTCCTCTCACTGAGCCTGGCTCCTTAAGACCCTGAAGCCAACTCTGAAGCTGGGTAAAAGAGATCTCGTTTTAATTGTCACGTACCTAACCCACATGCCTCTATGGATAGTCTGCTTGGTTCCAGAATAGATCTCTGATGACTTGGAAAGATAATGTGTCTGTTATATGCATTACCAGCATTCAGAGCAAGGTTTAGCTGTGGTCCCATAAAGGAGGCAGCCTACCCAAAAGGAAGGACCTTTGACTCATCTGAGTCCAGATCCTTCCACGTCGACTGTTTACAGACTAGAGCAGCACCATGTTCCTCAAAACATCCCAAGTCACCCACATTGTGCACTGTGTTCTCTCTCCGCGAACCCAACCCAGTCAAGGTCTCACCAGTAGCCGAAGCGCGGCCAGGCACCGGGCGGACGGGCCCGCCGCCTCGTGGAGCTCACAGAAGTGACACACACGGGTGAGCTGTCACTGCCTGGCCTCCATTTTCAGTCCACCTGCTCTGCGGTCACCAACCGGTCCTCCATATGACTGTCTGCGTTTGACTTCGTATTCGGGCGTCAAAATTTCTGAATTTCCCCAGATAAGTAACCACGTTCTGTGGTTATACCAAGAGTCTCCTTTCTGTAGAAAGAGTCAGCATCGTGTTGTGCCTCTGGAAAACCGTATAATGACTCCACGTCCAAGGTACCAAGTTAGAGCCTCCTGAACAGGGACCCAAATAGTCTGTATACATTCTCTCCTATTCAAAACAAATTTTATGAGGGTGCTGAATTCAGGAGATACGGGAAGAAATAAGTAAAGGCATCACGCAAATGAGGGGTACCATACAGAAAACACAATTTGGGTCATAACTGCATGAATATGTAACTATCTAATTATTTGGTGATCATTCACTTGTCTGGATATTTCACGGGGTCCGGTGTGAGAGCTTCATATCTTGGCGTATTTCGTATGGGTTACCCATGCTAGGACACGTGGCAACGGTGCGGGCCACATGTGTTCTGTTGCTGGAGATCACAGGGCAAGACAGAGAACAGGAAGACCACACAGACCAACCTCCAACACACTGCCGTGCAGGCCACCGTTACTAGGGCTTAGGGAGATTACATGCCTCGGTGGTCCTGAGAGCATGATCTGGCCATAGCAGGATAGAGCAATGGTGACACACGACCATGCGACTCACCAAAGAAATTCTGGATTATGTTACGTTTGCTATTTTTCAGGAGGTATCAGTGTGTCTGAGAAGCGTGGGCTGAATTTCATCCAATGGGCTCGTTTTTGTTCGTGCTTTGACACTTAGGGAAAGGGAGGATCTGTCTAGAAAATGCAATCCACGTGGAGCCACTCCTTCCCCGACTGCATGAAGGAGGTATGAGCATAACTAAAGCACTGCCAGGCGAGACCGTTTCTGGAATGAGGTCTACTGGGTCACAGGATGGCTTACCAAGTGGAGCCGCTCACAGTAGCCTGGCTGAGCCCCCAGCGGTTACGCAGAGAACAGCCCCGCGCAGGCCGGATGAGGACGCGGATAGTCTGCTGCCGTTCCCCTCCTCTTGTCCCTTACCCCCAGACCCAGACTCCTTCCCACGCTCACAGAGAAGGCCCCCTTCTCCTTCCCTCTCCTCAGCACACTCTAAGCAGGCAAAGCACTAGATTTCAAAGCCCTCGACAGTTGCGGAAGAGAGGGACTCATTGATCGACGGTATCGGAAATGTAGGAGGATCATTAAAGGCCCCACTCTGGCAGCCCGAGTTCAGCTGTGAGAGTTTTAATTAGTGTTTCTGTCTTCAGTATTATTTAAGGCAAAGACTAGAAAAATGAAACGAAGGTAGAGGTAGGAGGAAACAAAAGAATCCAGAACATTCTGAAACAGTAAACGAGACGCGGAAGTAGAGGGAGCTGGGAAGGCCCCCCGTGGAAGCCAGTGAGAAAGGTAGACAACTGTTGCCAAAGCCAAGGAGCTGTTCCCCCCAGCTGCACGGGGACAGTCACTTTGCTAACCGCACTCTTTTTCCTCAGGGGTTTATGATGTATTTTGCACAAAAATAATTAACTCTGGGAAATGTTTGGTTCCGTTGTCCTACCTGCACTCCACCCCACCCTCCAAATTTTCTCTAGGTGCAATCGATTAATAGATGCCATCCGCCATTTCTAAGTGATTGAACAATTACTCATATCTCATTTCGGAAGGTGGTTGTTAACAGTGGGTCGAACCACCAAAACACCCAGCCTTTGTTTGGCCCTATTTGAGACATGAAAACGCATCAGTTTCCCATGGTTCGAATGAATATGTATTCCGATGCCTTCATCAGGAAAGAAATGCACAGCCATGTCAAACATGCAAACTTTTCTCTTGTAAAAAAATTAGCCTCTTCCAAGCAGAAGTCAATGACCCAGAGCTCAAACCACTTAGGACTTTGTGATAAAGCCATTTCTCCATCCACAGTTTGCAAAAGCCCACAGGACCAGGGAGATTAGAAGTCAGTGGGTGTCAGAAAATGCAGGGAGTATAAAAATAAGTCTCGCGTAAACTGGGTGAGAAGTACATTCCTTTTGATTGTTGTCTCTTCCTTTTTAATGTTCTCAGAAAACGGCTGTATCTTTCAGAGTCTCTCAAGGATTTTTAGATAAAAAGAGAGGTTTTATCTTTGCATATGTCTATAAGCAGTGAAAAACTCTGGAGACCAAAACCTACAGGCAATTCAAATAAACTAAATCCGATCAAGGTAATATCAATGCCAGAATTAGAAGAAAACCCAGAGAGAATATCAATAACAACATTAAAACAGCAGGTTTCAGCTGGAATCAATAGGCAGAATAAACAGAAAAAATTAAGTCACAAAGTGTTAGTAGATAAAAGCCTCCCACTCATTAAAATTCTGTTTGTCTTTGTGTCTTTTTATCAATGTACCTATATATCTATGCAAGTGTATCAAAGTTTGTAATGTAAAAGAAGGATGAAATAATCTAATTAATTTCTGGTGTCAGTCCACATTATTTCTTTCAAGTTAGAACTGCAATATTAATAATGCTTTGCAGTTTAATAAAATATCTTTATGTCCTATTAACTCATATATCAGCTTGTTATAAAAGCCACGTTCTATCAAATAGCTAAACTTCAAAAGAGTTTTGCTTTGATCAGAAAAAAAAAAAAAAAAATCAGGTTCATTCCATTTGTACTGAATAACCTCGCTGGGTTTTATAGAAAGACAGTTGTCTGGGCTGCTGCCATTCGCTCACAAAAAAATACTCTAATGGGCAAAACTAGTTTACAAAGACAGAATGTATTGAGGCAGCCAGTGGACAAGGGAAAGCTGGCTTTGTACTTCAGAAGGCTGAGGGAAACCGGCTTCCAGAAGCATCGAGACACAGGGCAGGAGCCCCCAGTGGAGGCGGCCTCGGGAACCCTCCCTGAGCACGGACAGGTACCTGCCCGCCTGGTGGCATTCCAGGAATGCCACCAACTGAAATTCCAACGTCCTCCTTCTTCTCCTTCTCCTCCTTCCTTTTCCTTTGGAAGTCGCAAGTACTGCCCACTGACAAAGGGGCAAGCTGTTGTTTCGTTGGGTTGGCAAAGACTCAACGGTTTTACCGCATTGCCACGATACAGAAGCTGTTCTTTCGTGGCTCGCCCGAGAGTGTGGTCAGTGCTCTTGTCCCCACCAGTGGCTCTAGCCACCCGACACGCTCTGTCCCGACCACCTCTGCCTCTCTGGCTGAGGCCCAGGTGCCTGGCTTGATTACACAGCCCTGGATTATTCAAGAAGCCTGCAACCACCGACACCAGAAGGTAAATTCTAAGGGTCTGGGGTTTCCTTGGCTTGTTCTTCTCAGCATGGCGGCTGAGATAGAAGCTACCAACTAAGCAGGGCATTCAATTAAGGCTCCATTTATTTGATGTCTTTTCCCAAACACTTTTGGTTTCCTGGGAACAAATCTAAATGGCAAGGGGTCCCAGGGAGAGCAAATATGGGAGGGGTCCACCCAGAGCCCCACAGCCCTACTGAAGGAGACCAGCTCCACGGTGAACCTCTGCCCCTGCTTTTTGCCCCTGCCTCTGTCTGCCCACCTGTCCGGCTGCTGTGTCTGGGGATCCACACGTCTGTTCACAGGGATGCCGCTGGGAAGGTAGGGTGCACGCTTTGTACTTGGGAACTCTCCTGTCACCGACACCCGTGGGGACGAGGGTGAGGCACGAGGACGGTGGGCTGGGGTCGGAGGAGTTGGGCGATGTGGGTTAGTCCCTTGGGGCAGAGCAGCCCGACCCCTGTGTCCCACGGCTTCCTTCCTGGAGTTCCCAGTCCTGAGCCTGGCACCCGGGAGGTGACAAACACGTGTTTGTTGAAAGAAGGAATCGCCAGGGTAACGCGAGGGGTGCACTGGGTCATCTCCACATAGCTTCTCCTAACACTTGGTAGTTAGCTGTGCGCATGTAGACGATGTCCTGTTGCGTGGACCGTGGAGGGTACGGTTAGTGCTGATGCTTTTATTTGGGGAGGGAACGATTTGAGGGGAGTGGGGCCAGACCCTCAACTTGCGTGCGGGACCCTGTGTTCCCTGCCTGATGGGCACTTGGTAGGACTCCCAGGAGGACCCCTGGCTGAGTCACAGGAGGCACAGCCCTGCCCCCTCCTCCAGGATCACCTGCTCTGCCCTTCAGGCCACAGGTGGGGCCCCCTCGCAGTCAGGAGGGACTTGAGATCTAACGAGACCTGATGGCAAGAAATCGTCCCGAACTCCCGAGAGGGAAAGTCGGCGACAGGCCTTGAACAAAGTAGGTCCCCAAGAGTGAAAGAAAGAGCAGGTCGCGAAACCATTCGTCTGAAAAACGATGCTGGAAAAGGCTGGAGGGTCGGGAGTGCCGATGGAGGAGCAGGGAAGGCGAGGGCCCGCGGAGTGGGGTTTGCTGTGCACGCGTTCCTTTGCTGTAGCTTTATAATCGCGCCGCCCTGAAACTTAACCTCAGGGCGGGTCCTCTCCCGACCCTGGTGGTCAGAGCGCTTGGACTAGAGGCCACGCCCTCGTCATGTGCTGCCCTCCTCGGCCAGCCACCTGCCACCGGGCCCCTCCGCCCGCCGTGGCTCTGGACGTGCTTCGCGGCCCTTCCAGGGGAGGAAGTACATACACAGGCCACGTCCGGTTGTCCTTTTATACGATTTAACTTTGTTCTGCAAACAGTATCAACCTTTCATCCGAGGTGCCTCTTCCTTGGCATTTTCTCCCCTTGGTTGTTTTTTTTTTTTTTTCCCATCCTGATGTTTCTGTGGAAAACCCCCCAACAGTTTGTCACATCATCTCCAATGTGGAGGATGTGAGTAAGATGATCTATGGAGGATAAAAGTTAGAAATGAGAGCACAGAGCAATTAAACTTTCTTGTCTTATCATATTGGCAGAAATTTGCGTGCATCGTTTTTAAATACCTCTACACGGGTGGGCTCAGTTTTTTGTTTTGGATTTTGGGTTTTTTCAAGTCATGGGGTCTGCACAGCAGTTCTTGACCGAGGCGATTTGAGCGTCCCAGACAAATGTCTGGGGACATCGCGATTGTCACAACTGAGGGGCTACTGTCACCCGGTGGGTGGGATCCAGGGACACCACAGGGGTGCTGAGGTGCACGGGACCACCTTCACACAAAGGATTAAAACCCAACATGCTGACAGTGCTGGAGGGAGACTCTAAAACCCAAGCACTCTTGGGGCGCCTGGGAGGTTCAGTTGGTTGAGCGTCCGACTTCGGCTCAGGTCGTGATCTCATGGGTCACAAGTTTAAGCCCCGCGTCGGGCTCTGTGCTGACAGCTCAGAGCCTGGAGCCTGCTTCCGATTCCACGTCTCCCTCTCTTTCTGCCCCTCCCCCAGTCATGCTCTGTCTCCCTGTCTCAAAAATAAAATAAACATTGAAAAAAGTTTTTTTAAATACATAAAATCCAAGCACTCTTGATCTTGAAAGGAAGGACCTCCAGGGCTGCGGTGCCCATGAGACCCCTACCCGCATGACCCATCACTCAGCCTCTGCTTGTCCCTTCCCGCCTGGGACCGCCCGGGCTGCCGTTATGCTCTGGCTTGGGGTCCCTCTCAGGTACCTTCCTGCACGGAAAGTGCTACATGTCCTCCAAGCACGGTGGGTCAAACGGGGGCCCCCACATCCTTCCCCAGAGCGAGTGGGCACCCAGCCTTATCCGTGTGGCCACTCGGTGACCTACTTTCGTGATGTGCTTGCTGGTCCCCCAACTCCATGAAAGAATCTGCTTGAGGACAGTGGTCAACAATTCACTCCAGAACTGATTTCTGTCTCAGGCCTTCAGGAGCTGGATGGATCTGAGATCTCCTGCTCCAGAGTCCTCGTTTTACAAATGAAGAGACCGAGGGCCAGAGAGAGGAGCTCTGTTTCCCGATCACAAATATGGGGCCCGCAGCACCCAAGGACAATGTGTACATCCAAGTCCTTCTCTTTCAGGCTTCTGTTGCTGGTTTTTATGGGAACACATATAATATCCCTTTTGAATCAGGGCTAGAAGTCTATCTGTCCCACGGCAAACTTACATCGCACTGGAAACTGTCCCAATATGGATGACTTAGAGAGACTTCCGTTTACTTCCATCGTCTGTAAGACAAAACTCTGATCAGTTTCCCCTGAGTGACGCTAAAAAACACTTCCTAACCCTGGTGGGAAGCAGGGGATTGGATAACCCCCTTCTAACCATCAAAGTAGGCTTGACAACTTTCCGTGAAAATCCTTTCGTGTCTTTGCTCGCCGTCCTTGTCACCATTGTTTGAAGCTGGGTATTCCAGAGCCTGAAATCAGTAACAGTCTGCCTGCCCCCCCGCATCCCCCCGGCAGTTCTGCCTTATCTCCAGCCAGATCCAAGTGTATAACACAGTGTGCCTGAGCTCAGTTCCAAAGAAAACTGAACTGGCTTGGGTGTAGCCCATCTGAGTCGAATTCCGCATGTGACAAAAATTAACTAAAGGAAGTTCCATCAAAAAGAAAACAGTGGCAAAGTTTTTCAAAACACAGGTTTCCCAACACTGCAGCGATGAAATGAAATTGAGCCCTCATTCCTGAGGCTTTATGTTCTGCGAGACGGTGTGATGACAGAGCTCCGTTCCTGGTTGGGGACTTGGCACCTATAGGCCAGCGTGCCCGTCCGGGGAACAGATCTACTCGGGAAGACACGTGACCATGCCTCCATGAGCATCAGGAACTTCTGAGTGACCTGACCGCTGCCTTCTCTGGTGGCTTCTCAGATGTGCTCGAGATCGTCTTGGGCTGAGAAGGAATCTGGATGGGGACATCTGAAGGCACTGCCACTATCCTATATTAATGGGACACTGAGAAAACAGACACTCCCAGGCCCGAGCACCCAGTATTGCCCTCTGCAAGGAGGCCCAGGCCAGCCAGTTCTGCACTAGAAGTCACAGAACAGGGAACGTTGCGGTGACCTCTGTGAATCGGATCTTTCCACAAAAACCTACTCGCATAGAGAATGCATCTGGCAACATACTGTATCCATAAAGATAAGGTAGAGAACATAGTGAGATTTTTAAAAAACATGCAAGAAACATATACATGCATCTACCTCTTCTAATCCATACACAGAGATTTCACAAAGTCTCAGTTTATGGTGCAACATCCTCCCCCGCCACCCACAATTCACAAAAGCATCTACATGTGGCCCTCAAGCAGATCGGGGTTGCAGAAAGAGGTGTGGACCCCACGAGAGGCCTAATGTCCATGAGACCTCCAAACTGGAGGCAACCCTTGCCTGACCCGGCCTCTCAGTATTTAGGCTTCTAAATATCTGCTTATCTGCTTCTCATCTAGACCCAAGAGAGAAATATTTCCAAGTGCTGTAAGAAGCAAGTGCTCTGTGGGCTGCCTGGCGGACGAAGGCCTCTGCTCACACGCTCAGCCTGGCTCACGGGGTTCAGAAAGGGAGGCTGGTGCTGCCCGTCTCTGAGCGGACATCCGAGACCGGCCCGTCTCCAGCACGTGAAGCAGATTTGAAGCAAGGACGAACACAGACCCGGGCTCCTCGCCTGCGGTCCCCGGCGCTTGGCAAGTAGGGAGCCCTAGAGCCTCAAGGTCGTGAGTGTCTCGGGATCAGAACGGCAGGAGTCTTTGTGCCAAGGGCGGCCTGTGTGTGTGGCTCTGGGAACTCACACGCTGTTGGTGAAGGATTTGGGCTTCAGATGCTCATGCCTTTAGAACTAGCCTTGAGAGGTCAAAAAGCCCATGTTGGCCAAGGGGTAGATGCAAAATTCACTCAGCCGTTCGTTCTGGTTTGAAGATCCGTGGAAGCATCTTCCACGTACATGGATATTTATACCATTCCTTGTGCCTGGGGTTGGCCACTTGACGAGACATTCATTTTTAATGTGGCAGGAAAAACGTTAAAAAATTAAAATTCATGATTTGATCATTAGTGATTTAACAACACTCTCCAAACAAAATGTTATCTAGGACAAGGAGGTTCTCAAATCAGAACATGCTTTCCCCCAACATGGGCTCATCCTTCCTTCACAAAACCCAAACACCTGCTCTTTCTACAAAAACAGAGACCCCAGTCAGATACACAATTAACATATTTTAACATTAGGGGCGTCTGGATGGCTCTGTCTATTAAGCGTCCAACTCTTGGTTTCAGCTCAGATGATGATCTCACGGTTTGTGAGTTTGAGCCTCCCATAGGCCTCCATGCTGACAGCACAGAGCCTACTTGGGGGTCTCTTCTGCTCTTTCTGCCCCTCCCCGGCTCACACACATGCACATGAGTGTGCCCCCTCTCTCCCAAAAGAATAAACAGTTTTTAAAAAGAAGAAAGCTCTTAAAAATATATTTTGTAAATTATTTTTAATGTTTATTTTTGCGAGAGCGCAAATAGGGAAGGGGCAGAGAGAGAGGGAGACACAGAATCCAAAGCAGGCTCCAGGCTCCGAGCTGTCAGCACAGAGCCTGACGTGGGGCTCCAACCCACGAACCTTCAGATCATGACCTGAGCCGAAGCCGGATGCCTAACTGACTGAGCCACCCAGGTGCCCATATATATATAACATATATTACATATTATATATATTACATATATAATATATAACATATGTTATATATTATATATTATATGTATTATATATTACATATATATTATATATTATATGTATTACATATATTATATATTATATGTATTACATATATATTATATATTTTATATATATAGGTACCCCTATATTTTATTACACGTATATATTACATGTATATTACATACATATTACATATATATTACATACATATACACACATATGTACATATACATATGTATATATACACTTATGTATATATATATGGGCACCTGGGTGGCTCAGTCGGTTGAGCATCCGACTTCGGCTCAGGTCATGATCTCATGGTCCGTGGGTTCGAGCCCCGCATCAGGCTCTGTGCCAACAGCTCAGAGCTCGGAGCCTGCTCGGGATTCTGTGTCTCCCTCTCTCTCTGCCCCTCCCCTGCTATCACTCTGTCTTTCTCTAAAATAAATAAACGTCAAATTTTTTTAAATCTCTTATTGTACTTGAGTGTGTTTAGCATTGTGATGTGATGTGCAAAGAAATCCCCCCTTGTCCCGAGCTCTCCTGGTCTTCCTGCTTTGCTTCCAGAAGTTTCCATGTCAGGATCGCAGCCTGGAATGCCTGCTGCACCAGCAGCAGCCCCCCCGCTTGTCACATGAGCCCCTCCCCTCACGCTTCCCGAGGACCTCGCGGCAGTGAACGTGCTGGGTGCCCAGCCAGCCGCCAAGGGCGCACCGCTCGGGGCATTGCTAACGTCCCTGTTCCACAGGGTCTGGGAGGCGCCTTCACGGTAGTTGAACCCAAGCCTCCTCCCACCCCAGTGAGGAGAACGGGCTCAGACAAGTTCCAGTGACTTGACCAGCCTCTCGGATGAAAGTGGAGGCTGAGCCTAGATCTCAGTCAGCGCTTGCTTGCTGATATGCGTCCCCGCGGGCTTTCTCCCCCCGTACGAAGTGACCCCTGTCTTTCAGGAGAGCAGAGAACGTCCATCTGTCTCTCTGAGACGTCAAAACCCTTGGCGATTCCTGGTGGGGCGGCACTGAGTGATGGGTCACGCGAATCGTGGCTCAGGAAATCCGATCCTGGAGAAGCCCGAGCACCACTCAGTGGGGCATTTGAGGAAACGGAGGGACCGTGGCACAGGCATCTGGCCGATGACACCACCCCTGTGTCATCGCCCAGGCCCGTTACGGGCTTGCGAGGCCGTAGGGGAGGGACGCCTCGCCCGGCCCACTGCATGGACTCCAGCACGTGCACATACACTCCTCATGTCCCACGCGAAGTCCTAACTGCCTGATGCAACAGGACGGGCCCCCCCCCCGCCCCCGCCGTGGGCGTGCCCCGCCCCCACACCCTGCACTGACCCCACGGCCCGGCCCCGGCCCCACGCTGCACCAGCAGGCATCAGCTCTCCAGGCCACGCTCCTTCCTCCCGACTTTTACCCAGGCCATGTGACTTTGGACGCGGCTGCTCTCTCCCCTGGGTAGAATTCCTCCGCTAAGCGGCTGACGTGGCCATGTGACACAGGCTCGGAGGACAGAGTCCTGAAGAGCCTCAGAGGGGCCCTACCCGGCACCTCCCCCTGACACCGGGGCGGAGAGGCCACGGGGGCTCAGCACCAGCCACGGAGCCCGATCTGCAGAAGGGCACAGGGCCCAGCAGTGTGACAGACGTGTCCTCACCTGCGATGGATGACGGCCCCTCCCATGCCAGGAAGCCTCCGCACTCCGCTCAGAAATGGGGCTGAGGGGCTTGTGGCCTTGAGCAAGTGTGTCCTACTCGAGCCCTGTGGACCCGCTGACCACAGGAGACGACCCCAAGCGCCGTAAGTCTCCCAGAGAAACCTGCACTTCTTAGGAGGGAGACCCAGCCCGGGACTGGGGGCACAGACAGGTGGGGTAAAGACAGCCACTGCTGGGCCTTCTGCTGCCTGGCGTGGGCGGTGGGCCCCTAGGGAGCCATCCGCCAGCAGACGCTTTGGGCGCGCGCGCAGTCCGGCCTAGTCAGGATCCTGCTGCGTCCACGGCTGCGTCCACCCTCAAAGGAGGCTCCGTTACCGTCTTTGGTCTTCTCGGGGTGGAGTGTGAGGGTTGAGGCGGAAGACGCACTCACACGGGTGAAGGAAACCAGGGACACGTGCCCCAGCACTTACACAGGTGACCCCAGCGTTCTTTTCCCTGTCCGCCTCTTCCTCCAAGACGCAGTGGCCTGGAAGGCAGGCTCGGGGTCCCTCGGCCCCGCACTGGGGCCTCGTCGGGTGCCTGGCGCACAGTGGGGGCTCAGGGAGAGCCCGGGGAGGGCGGGCGGGGCCGGGGGCAGGGAAGATGTGGGAGCCTCGCGTCTGCTGATAAATGCCAATAAATATGCAAACGATGAATCTAGAAACGCTCCTCCAGTAGCCCAGGGGGGAAATCTCTACAAATTATAGCGGGGTGTGACTTGTAAATAACCTTTTTCTGACATCCCTGAAGCATTGTTGCATCTTTGGAGTTTATAAATTGTCGGTGTGAGTGAGTTTATATAACCATTTCGTAGTTAATGAAAATAATACGCAGAGCAGTACTGGGAATCAGGGGTGCTTACAAGCACATAAACGTGGAGGGTTTGGATACGGAAGTGCCGGGTCATAATTTGGTCGTGCCCGCGCCGCTGGGAGCCCAGCGCGTGAGGTCTGCGGGGAGGACGGCCCGACGGAGAGCAGGCAGGTGACGGCCCCGTCCTCCGTGTGCCTCTGCCCGAGTCACCAGGACTGCCGTGGTAGAACCCTGGCTACGGCGCCGAACCACCCCAAGTGCTGGGCGCTGTGCTGGGCTAGGAACAGCAAATCCTTCACGAGGTACCTGTACTCTGAGGGGACAGAGCCCCGTGGAGTCATCCTCCCTCCCCGGGAAAGGAAATGGGGTGTGTGACGGGCCAAGTTCAGCCTCCAGCACAGGGCAGGCCCGCTCCGAGGGCCGGTGGGGGCCAAGAGGAGGCTGGGATGAGAGGGGTCACTCCCTAGCCGTCAGGGCAGGGGGTGGGGCGAGTTACAAGAAGACGACGCACTCAGGCAACCTGCCAAAGGCACGTACAGGGGCAGGTCAGATCCGAGAGTGCCAGGCTGTCGGGGCAGCTGGCAGGAAAGCCTTCATTTCCACGCCCACCTGGAGGCCCTCGCACCCACAGATGTAGAAAGGGGTCCCCCGAGAGAGAGGAGGTCTTCCCCGCTTTGCAGACATTTCCTGTGCCTCTGCTAAAGCAAACGTGAACCTCGTCATAGTATACTCTGGGGAGATCTGAAGGAAGGGATTGCGGAGCGAGTCACATTGTTGGCGGAAAATGTCTGTGACCTTGACTTACTTCTCTGTGCGTGGCTCCTTCAGAAATCACGGAAGCAGGTCCTGTTTGGAACAGCGTTCCAGAAAAGTACCATATAGACATGGGTCAATTTATTCCTAAGGATGCCTCGTGGCTAAAGGTCAAAGCCTCAGGTGGGAGGAGTCACAGCCTGGGTCACCTCGCCCCAGCTGTGTTTTCTCCCTGATGCATCAAATAGAGAGAAAAAACAGATTTAGGTGGACAGAAGGATGCACACAATTAGAGCTAAGAGGCTCATGTCTCTGTCTCCCTCTGTCTCTCTGTCTCTCGGTCTCTCTCACGTTCACACACACACACACACACACCCCTCAGATCACTCTCTCCTATGAATGTGATACATACACTCTAAGTAGAATATTAGCAACCAACCCCAGAAGTGTTTTAAGAATGATACATTGTGACCAGGTAGAGTTTATTGTCCATCTCAAAAAACACATGACCTCGGAGTGAAGGAGAAAACCACATGGAAACAATGATAAAATTGTGCATCTATTTTTGAATTTAAAAATCTTAAAAAAAACACACACACACACACACCTTGGGGCACTTGGGTACCTCAGTCGGTTAAGTGGCTCCTGCTCAGGTCATGATCTCACGGTTCACGGGTTCGAACCCCGCGTCGGGCTCTGTGCTGACAGCTCAGAGCCTGGAGCCTGCTTCGGATTCTGTGTCTCCCTCTCTCTCTCTGCCCTCCCCTTCTTTCTCTGTCTTAAATAAATAAACATTAAAATTTTTTTAAAAGCCTTAGTGAGTTAGGAAAGACATTCTTTACTTTTTACCTCTAAACACCTACTACACGTGTATCTCTGTGTGTGTACCCGAGCGTGTACGTGTGTGTGTGCATGTGTGTGATCAACGTGCCTCGTCATTTGTGCATCTGTGTTACTATAAATCAAATAACTACGGAAAACGTATGACTTGATGCAGAAACACAGTCAGAGACCACAGAGCCCATCATGCCCGCTGCGCATGCGGGCGGGACCCCGGGGGCCGCCGCGCCACCCCCACCCTGGGACCCAGCTGTTTACACTTGTCGTTTCCGTGCACAACTCCACCCTTCTATTCCCAAAAGTGTCCTGCCTACGTACTCACGTGGTACTCACGTGGTCACCCTACCTGAGCCGCGGAATAAAATACATTTGTAATATTGGAAAGAAACACTCTCGAAACAATTGTTTCTGACTTTAGGAGAGCTTGTCCGGAAAAACCAAGGAAGGGCGCCTGGGTGGCTCAGTTGGTCGGACGTCCGACTCTTGATTTCTGCTCAGGTCACGATCCCAGCGTTGTGAGATCGGGCCGCCACATCGAAAAGCCCGCGTGCCTCTGAGCCTCGGGCCTGTAACTGGATCGGATCCCCTGACTCAGGGGCGGTTCTGGAAGGCAGCCTGGAGGGCCGGCTCTGTGTGCAGAAGTAGAGGGCAGAAACAGAGGAGGATGCTCACGGGGCCCGGGGCCACCCCACAGGATGCTGTCCTTCGGGCAGTGTCTAGGTTCCGAGGACATGCCTGTGACATCCCTGTGTCCAGCCCCCCCCCTCCCCCCCCCCCGCAAGCCCTGCCCCAGCTCACGTCTCCTTGTCTGTGGTGCAGAGAGGACCCGCGTCCCAAGGACTGGGCCGGACAGCAGGCGCCTGCTGCTGAGAGGACTGCCTCAGAGCAGACCCCGGCTGGCCCTGGCCACACCAGACAGTCCCTCTGTCTCATGGCCCGGGCATCTTCGCCTCCACCAGGCAAGGACATCGTGGCACCTCCCGGGAGTGAATGCAAAATGGTTTGTGCCTAACCCCATAAGTTTCTGTGGAAAACCTTGGACTGTCATGGGGACATGAAAAGAAAAAGAAACCTATGACCGCCCCCTCTAATCTCCAGCAGGGAAAAAATTAATTGATTAATTAATTAAAAAATATATGTATATGTACACACACACACACGTACACACACCTTTTGTTATTTACTAGTTTAGAGAAACAGATCATCGCTCCGGAGCCCTCGGCCTCCATAAGACTAGACTCTGTCAACGTGCCACCTTCAAAGCCACCACCGTCACCCCTCCCCTGGCCCACAGACCACATGCCGGCACCCTCTGGAACCGGCATCTAGGCTGATCGGTGACAGACGGGGTGGGGGGCCCGGGTGACACAGGAGCCCCCACATCTCCGCTCCGCACCCGGGATGGCTCCCCTGGAGAACTGGGATCCTTTCCAGGACCGGGTTCCAGGTAAGGCAGAGAGGCTGAGCCACCAGGAACCCGAAAAGAAGCCGAGCGTGGAGTCTGGGCACTCGGGAACCACAGAGGAGCTGCTTTCTGTGGGAAGTGCCCGGAGGGCTAATCTGGTTCACCCCAGGCCAGGTTCCGGGGCCTGTGGCCTCCAGCAGCACTTACAAGACTTGCCTTTGGTTGGCAAGCCGCCCTGTGAGATCGGCTCCGGCTTCCCTGGCTGCAGAACGACTTCCGATCAGACTTAATTAAAGTAAGACCAGTCATATTTATCTCGCATTTGCTCTCAGGCAGTGTTTTTCTTCTAATTGGGACTGGAGGGTATCCCCCAGCCAAGGTGCCTTGGGCTACAGAGAGTGGCCGCTCCGGGCAACCTGACAGGCGGCTGGCTCTCCCGGGAGGAGACACAGGCCCGCCCGCGGGTTCATCCAAAGAGGCTCCACTAAATCATTTCCATCCCAGCCATGGAGATAATTTTCAGCTTGAGGTTTATCTGCAGGAGGACTCTGACGTTTCCAAATAGCCGTAACTCAAGACAGCGGCATCTACGTGTGCACGGTTTTGCAGAGATCCCCCGGGACCACCTCGCCGTGATCCTGGCTCCCTTCACCCCCAGGGATCTTTGTGAACGTGTCCTCCAGAGCGCCCCAGACGGGGCGGGATGGGAAAGGGCCTGCCCAGAAGAGGAACCCTTGGCTCCCAAAGACACCGCGCAGGTGAAGGCTCTGGCGTTTCCGCCCCCCTCCCGGGGTGTTTTGGAGGCAGACGGGCTTGTGCCGATGAACATCTCGGAGACGGTGAGTCTCTTGAGTGGCCAGCGGCGGGACTGCATCACGTCACACAGCTACTACAGCCACCGGTCCAGACGAGACACTTGAATCACGCGCCACGGGGACCCCCGTGCCTCGCACTCGGGCGAAGATTTTCCGTAAAGCTCCCCAGAGGCTCACGTTCGATTTCCGCCTCCGGGACCAGCACCGCCTCACGCGTCCGTGATCCAGGTCACTTCAAGGGACCAACGATTCAGCGCCCGGTGACCGGTGCGTGGGTCTGTCCCCTTCTCAAAGGCACGCGGTCGGCATGGCAGGTAATTCCTCCCCTGACTTTCCAAGATAAATGGCCTTCCACTGTCTACGCGAGGCTCTGTGTCCACAGCTGTTTTCGTTTTATTTTGTGTCTGGATTTCACCGATGTCATGTAATTTTCACATTTTCCCAAATTGAGCTGTTTCATTCTCTACTTCTGCTGTGCTGCTACATCACAGGCATAGTCTGGGCTCTCTTAAAAGGGCCGCATTTTCAAGTTTTGAAAGACAGGTTTACTTGAAAAGGAGTTCTGCAACTTATTTTCAGGTTTTTGTGCTTTTTGGATATTCAAGCCTGCGCCTCATCATTCAAACACAGCATTTTCCGTGTGACTTGAGGATAAATGGCCCTAATAAATCCCATTATTCTGAAAACAATAAAAATAACAGGTTGGTGACACTGGAGCCATGATAAATACCATTTTTTATTTTGCCTTGTCATTATTATCTCTTGTCTGCTGCCTGGCTGCTTGATACTGTGTCCCTGCAAACCCAGCCAGGGATCCAGGCCCTGCCGGGGGAGACACACATCCCCCGAGTCTGTCTTGAGGAATTCGGCAAGTGTGGAGTCAGCCGTCCTCTGCGATCCCTGACAATCCACACGCCGTCCCGACCAGGGGAGCCCCAAAAACGCCAGCCCCAGAGCAACCCCCGACTCTCCTCTCCTCGGTGCAGTGAGTTGGAACCCTGGATTCCTACATCGCCTTCTCATTTACTTAAATATCAGAGAGCAAGCCCAAAGACCGGGGGTTGGTGAAACCAGCTGAAAGGGCATGTGAAGCGTATGGAAACAAAGGAACAGCTTGGAGGCGTTCACAGAAGTTCTGCAAAGCGCTACCGAGGGCGACGTATTAACCGTGCATCGGCAAAATCAAGTGCGGTGAATTATACAAAATCCGCCTCTGACGTTCATGTGTTTGTATTTATCTGGTTACCAGAGTGAAATTACATTTGGCAAAACCGAGCAAAGGACCCAGCACGCGAGAAGGTGTTAGAAAAAACGCCCTATGAGGGACTCTATCGTATTTATCCTCCCACTCCATGGTGGGTGAGGGGTGGGGAACTGTGAGGTTTGGGGCGAAACCTGCAAATAGGGTGACAAGTCCCAGACTTAGCCTCCCTAAGACACAGGCAGGGGGTGACGCCCACTAAAAATGCAGCCAGCGGCTCATACCCTGCGGCCCAACATTCTTCTGGAATTTCCATCTTAACTGCCCTGTTTAATTCGCATTTCCTCCTGCCATTCACATTTCCAAAGCAATCTGCTGCTCACACGTCTGATCTGAATGGGTCCAAGTTTAGTCCCTCCTAAGGAACATCTTCCCTTTCCATTTACGCCGGCGTTTACAGATCCACAGCCCCCCCAACCCCAGCCGGCCCCTGGCCCCCTGGGCACCCACTGGGTAGAAGAACGACAGCAGCAACGTCTTCCAGCCCCACCGTGGGGCCAGCCTCACCGACATACTTCTTTCTCATACCGACCCAACAAGGCAGGACTCAGGGTGAAGCCCGGGTCACAGGTGACGCAGCTGAAGCAGGGCAGGGATAAGGACCTTTCCACAGTCACAGGTACCACAGAGCAGAGCCAGGTACAGGCTCCAGGGGCCACGCACTCCCCGCTCGGACAGGCCGGCCCCTTGGGTGCCAGGAGGGTCCGGACACCCCTGGGAAAGCGGCCGGCACACTTACGGCCACGTTGTGCACATTTAACCAGGATTCGCTCCCCTCCTTGAGTGGAAACTCTTCAAAAAGCCAGTGTCTGCCACAAGGGTCCATAAGCCTCAACGGATGAGAAAGAGAAGGGTCTATATAGCCGGCAAAGTGCTTGTGGGGATCATCGGTTCGTCCAGGGGCCCCTGGCATGGAGTTGTACCACGTTCCTCTCTGTCTACACGTTCGGCCAGCCCGTCTCCTTGGGCACGGAGATTAAAATGGAAGAAGTCGTCAGAATGCACCCAGGGTGTTCCTCAGGGTGTTGAAGATCTCGGGAACATATGTCTTAATTTGGCATTTAGTCTACTTGTGGTTATGGGAGTGAGGGCAGGAAGACCAGGCTTCAGAATTGGGCTGGGGGATACAGGAAAGGCAGGCCGGCCGCCGTGTCAAGATGTGGCCTGTATTACAGGAAAGTGGCCCTCACTGGGCCCCTTCGACCGCAGAAGGGGCCCGAGACGCTAGTTGGGAGGGATCCCTGGGCTTTCTTCTGGATGGTGACCAGCACTGTGGACATTCACCCCTGAATTTGCACACGACCCTACCCTAAGAGGGCTTTGTGCACACTTTACACTTATCTTTTACCATCTTGAAACTCTTAATCATTTTTGTGCAAGAGTCCCTGGAATTCTGTTCCACGGAGTCTTACAAATGATGCAGCCGTCCCTGTCCACCTCAGACGTGGTCTCTACAGGATGCTTGTGGTTGTAATTTGACCAGAAAAGCCGATGCCATTATTGGGTGGGGGGGAGACTTTGGGTGGTTATGTATGTAACCCCAGAACATTCCTCTAGGAAAGCTCCCATGTGACATGATCCACACATGAGCCGTGAAGCCAGGAGGGCCGTGTTTGGTGGGCGTAGCACGTGGTTGTTCTCTTTACAGACACCAATGGCTGACTGTGCGTAACACGTGGGCCTGTGGACTGGGGCCAACACGTGTCCCCGTGACCCTCTCTGCCTTTGCTAAAGCTGCCACTTCTTGAAGAGTGATATGGTGAAGTCGTAGTAAAGAAAAGAGTCTTTAAGGGACGGCTGGGGGGTTCAGTGGGTTGAGCAACCGACTTCGGCTCAGGTCATGATCTCACGGTCTGTGGGTTCAAGCCCCGGGTCGGGCTCTGTGCTGACAGCTCGGAGCCTGGAGCCTGCCTCGGATTCTGTTTCTCCCTTCTGTCTCTGCCCCTCCCCTGCTTATGCTCTGTCTGTCTCTCTCTCTCTCCCTCTCTCTCTCTCTCAAAAATGAATAAACTTAAAAAAAAATTGTTTTTAAAAAGACTTTTTAAAAAAGGTCAAAAAGGCATATTTCTGGTAAATGCAAAAAATCAGTGAGCCTACAAAACCATGATACAATTCTAAGCATGTTGTTAAGACAGAATGTTCGGAGTCCCTGAAGCGTGTGGTCCTTCTGCTGGGACCACACCGTGAGGCCCATGTTGGCTAAAGTGAAGTCCCCGGGTTTCTCCACAGGAAACATCACCATGGAGAAAAGAGGGGCAACGCACAAGGAGATGGGCATTCCGCGTATTTGGGGACTAAAGATAAGGGCACCAGGCTGCCTTCCACGATGTTCTTAAAGTAAGAGGAAGCAAGGGGCAGGGTGCAAACAGCGCGGTGAGGAGAGGCGGGGATTAAGACTTATTTGTCGTCTCAACTGTCTTCAGTCCTATATTCTCCAAAGGATTCAGGCCTCATCCACAAAAGGTGAGTGGTTTGGGGGAAAGGGTAAAAGTCCCTCATTTGCACCGGACAGACTGAGATGCGCCACCTGAGAAGAAGGAGTGAGACACGGGCCCCACAGCCCCGCGTGCTCTCAGCCGCCGACGGGAGGCTCAGAAGCCAGGCCTGGGACGTCGACGGGACCTCAGCGCTCCGGGCCCTAATGCAGCCCTTGTGGGGGGGCGACCCCTCCGTCACAGAAAGGCAGACCTGCCTGTGGGGACAAACACCCCAGCCACTGCCTCCTCGCTTGCTTGTGCTCGGATGATGGTAGCTGGTCCCAGGGCTCTCTGTAAGGCCTGCAGCCCACTGAGCTGGGGAATGCGGCATCTGGAGAGAAAGCAAGGGGGGGGGGGGGGGGGGGGGGACACTGCGGCCCTTTTCATGCACTTTTCTGGTTGATCATCAGCCAATCTGGAAAGAATCCACTCCTGTGTTCGCAAGAGCACTAAGAAAACAACCCATTATTCTGACGCGTAGGAGAATCTAATGCATAACTTACTATTCAAAGGGTGTTCCGACCCTCCGATCCAGGAAGTGACTCGGGAAGTCCGATGGGGTCCCACCAGGATCCCAGCAGAGCACAATCGGTTTGATATTTTTAAGCACTTGGGGATTCCCCTGGGGCTAATCCAGAAACAATGAGTTTCAAAAGGACAGATTTAAAACTAGGAAGAATAAGTTTAACAGCTGAGTGGGGAGGGGGGGTTAAAAAAAAAAAACAACTTAAGAAATTGAAGGCTTCCTGGGAACCCCGGGGGGTGGCTTGGGGCGCCCCGAGGAGGGCAGGCCGCAGAGGGCCGGGAAGAAAGCCGGCTGTGTGAGCCGAGCGGCCGGTCCCACAAAGCAGGTCCTATTCAGAGACCACAGTACAAACAGTGTCTCATTAGCCTCAGATGAGAATGGAAAGAGGCAGAGACCATTGTCAAGAAAGGCAGATGAGTCCCTTTGATGAAGATCGGAACGGGAAGCGTGGGTTAGGATCCGCTCGCGCCCTCCAAACACCGAGGAGGCGCCGCGGTGAAGGGCCCTGGCGACAGCCCGCGAGGACTCCGTGCAGCCAATGACCGTTCGCCCCGGAGGCGCCTGCGAGGAAAGGGTCTGGCGGGATCCTCGCAAGGATCAAAGCCCGGAAAGAAGAGGACTCCAGGGTCACTCCACCAGCAAGGGCGGCCGGGGGAGCTGGGACAAGTGTGAGTTCTGATGGCTCAGAAAGGAGCAACGCGTCACCGGCTTTGAGTCTCTACGTGGGAGGCTGGAAACGTCCGGCTGCTGACGTCCCTAACGGGAGGTTCGAGAGTCCCAAGGAGACTCCCACCGGGCCCGATGGGTGGGCAAACCCCACTGCGACCTGGGTGCAGCCAAGGAGAGACCTGACAAATGCCACAATGCAGCTCGCGCTGGGTTTGTCACTCGGAAAGGGCGAGCTGCGGACGCCACACTTGAACACCAGGCGGGCGAAACAAACCTCCCGCAGGATTACACGTTGGGCTTCCGTCCCGGAGCAGCGCTCAGCCGTGGGCCGCGACACTTGGCCCCCGGGGCCCCCAGCACGGCCGAGACGAAGCACACGGGGACCTGCCTGCCTGGCCACGCGCTCGGCCTCACCCGTCTGAGGAGGACGTTCGGAACCACCCCAGAGCCGGGGCCCCAGAGCGGACGGCAGACTCAGGGAAAGTTCTGGCAATAACCATTAGCTTCGAGGTAAAATAGTGGCTCATCGAAACCTCTGTGAGGAGACCTGCTTTTCCGTGTTGAAACACGGGCGTCCCTATGTTTTCACTCTTCTGTGGATCCTGAGAAACTGAACAGAAACCCAAGGGGGAGGGGAAGGAAAAAAAAAAAAGAGGTTAGAGTGGGAGAGAGCCAAAGCGTAAGAGACTCTTAAAAACTGAGAATAAACTGAGGGTTGATGGGGGGTGGGAGGGAGGGGAAAGTGGGTGAGGGGCAATTGAGGAGGGCAACCTGTTGGGATGAGCACTGGGTGTTGTATGGAAACCAATCTGACAATACATTTCATATATTTAAAAAAAAAAACTGAGAACAAACTAAAAAAAAAAAAAAAAAGAAAGAAAGAAAGAAAGAAACACGGGCGTCCAGCCATCTCTGGAGTCCTGACCACTTGCGGCCGCTCCCCACGCGATCTCAACGGTCCCCCCATCGACATGGCGTGTATTCAAGGACTCCAGAGTCTCTCCATCTGGGTCTAGACCCTGGCTCCTCAAATTCTCAGCCATGAGCCCCCCGCGCTTTAAACCGAGGGTAATAAAAAGTCTCACCAGGGTGCTGTGAGAAGGAAAGGCTCAAAACTGTGAGAAGTGCTTTTCGATGCTTCTGGAGAAAGTAGGAGTTCCAGAAGACATGGTTTTGTGCCATTTAAAGAGCTCCTTTACAGCTACGCTCGAGATACGCTCTCTTTTAACTGCCTCCAAGCGCCCAGACATCTCCCGTGCCAGCACCGTTGGGCCCCTCGGCTGCAGGACGCTGACCCCCCTGCGCAGAGACGATGAAGGGGGCCCGTGCCGTGGGGACAGGTTGCTTCAAGCTCCGCCTCCCTGGACGGGTGAACAGGCGGAAGGAGCTGCGCGTGTCCCCGCAGGGCCAGGCCCCAGCAAGTAGGGCCCCAGGCGGCAGATTCACACTCGGAAAAAAAAGCCCCCTCCTAGGTGACCCCAAGGAAAATTAAACAGAAGGAGGCTTTGGAGGTGGGTAGCGTCCCATTTACCCACCCCCGTTAGCGCAGACTTCCCCGCCTCTGTATTTCTCCTGACCTCTCCCAGAGCTGAGGGTGCCCACCCAGGAGCACACGCACGAAGAGAAGGAAGGACCCCGCCAGCTAAGAGAATGGCCTGAGGCGCATCTGTTCACCCCGTTTACACGCCGGGTCTCCCTCGCGGCCGGAACTGGGAAGGAGGGTGGGTTTTAATTTCTGTCTCTAAAGTAGCGTCATGATTCGAAAGAGGTGGACGCAACGTGCCCAAGTTCACAAAGCTGTGTGATGGCAAAGAAGAATCCGAGCCTGGTGCTCCCTGGTTTGTCCCAGCCCTCGCCTGCTCAGCGCGCGCTCTCTCTCTCTGTCTCTGTCTCTCTCTCTCCTGGCTTCCCCCAGCCCTCTCCCGCTCAGCTCACTCTCTCTCTCTCCCTCCCTCTCTCTGTCTCTCTCTCTCCAGATCCCAGTTCATCACCTTCCTCCCAGGCTGAGTCGGCCTTCAGAGCTCCTTACAGCCCCCGGGACTGGGGTAAACTCTCAGCCTTGCTCCTGTATCCTGCCCCATCCGGAACACTGGGGTCACCGCTCTGGGCACCAAATCTTCCGGCCCATCCTCACACTGCCCCCACTTCCCCGGTGTCTGGGCCTCCGCACGTGGCTTCTCACCAGAAGGCCCTTCACGGTCACAGGCATGTCTGAGCGCGCACAGCCCCGCGAGGCCAGCCCGCGAGGCCAGCTCCCGAGACCCCGAATGAGGAAGCCACGGAGCCGGGCGTGGGGGGGGGGGGCTGCACACAGCAGCGGCAACCTCCCCCCTGCACCTTGCGTGGTCCTTGCTGTGTCCTGCGCTCTGGACCCAGAGCAGTCTCCCGCCTGCTCCTCCGTGCCCGGAACCCCGCGGTGCCGCTGCCCGTGGGCTTCTGTGCGCGTTAACTGCAAATGAAGGGAAATCCTTTCCGGACCTGGGAGGACCTGCGTGTGGGCACGTACCCCACTCTTCAACTTCTACCGCTGGCCGCAGAGTACCCACGCCTCACGGTGATACCCTGATCAAGCCCCAGGCTCTCGGGTCTCTACGGGTTATCCGTCCGTCCAAGGTCAAAAATAGAAGGTACCGTGTGTCTGAGTCTGGGAGGGAAAAATACGGACGGATGTGACGGGCAGGGGCCCGCGCCTAAGAGTCACATGGCTTGGGCGGTGGCTGGGGGAGAAAGAAAGCGGCATTTTTCTGCCCCAGGGCCTCTAAGGTGAGACAGGCACCTGAGGAGGGAACCTAGCAAAAAGGAGGGCGGGCGCAGATAGGAACCGTGTTCGCGGCAGCTGTTTTAAAACAAAACAGAAAAAAAGGAATCTCTCCTATCAAACGCCGAGAGCTGGATTAATAGCGAACTTTCCTCGCGGGTAGCGGTAACAGTGTAACAGCCGGGGCTCTGCCCGGCTCTGCACCTGCTTGTACAGTTCAAATTAAAACCTGAAACCCAGCAAATCCCACCGCACAATGGCTCTCAGTGCTGCAGCCTGTGAATTAAAGGCCTCCATTGTTTGCGAGGATTATTTCCTTGCCTCTTCCAGCTTCAAAGAAACGCGAATCTTCCCTCACTTTTCTATTGATCCTTGTTGATCAGATTAACTTTGTTTTGGATTCCTACTGAAACAAAGACAAACAGATACATTTTAAGCGCTTTCATGTACAGCTTTGTTTCAGTTCGGGATTGTTATTGTGCTTTTACTTCCTTGTTATAAAGATTACTAGGCAGTGGGGGAAAATCAGGGAATTACCATAAATTCTATTCACTAAATACCAACACTTTAGGGCAAATTATCTCAATTGTAAAATACTTGGGCATACCAAGTAATTATACGCAATTAAAATCCCACCTTTGGTTTACCTTCCCTTGTTAATTTATAATAGAATACCTGTACTCAGGAAAACGAAAAGATTACCAAGCACTAGAAATCAAAGACATCTCTCAACACCGAAAAAATAAAGCCAAACCTTTATCCTGCTCATCGGGCACTTCAGATATCAGATGAAATTATTTAATGCTCTCCCACTCTTTAATGAACTGGGAAGAATCTGAACAGCGTTTCCCTGAAGCCAGAATGTTCTCAGGCTCTTTGTAAATACACCGAGGAGGCTTCTCTCCGGCCTGCTCTGCTCCCGGCTGCATGACTCAGATACCTGGGGCCGAGATTAACGAGTTTCACTGCGGGCCACACTGCATGCTCCGTACCTGCTCACCATCCTCCCGTGGGCTGCTGTGGAATCTGAGTTTAGGCTTGCCATTAGAGAGTCAACGTCGCAGACACTCCCCCCCGCCGCCCCCCATGCCAGGCGAACAGCCAGGAAGGAGACCTACGCCCTTTGCAGGGGCTGGTCCCGCGAAGATCCCTCTCCCCTCCCCCCATCCCCCACCCACCGCACCTCCCCCTGACAGGTGCTTACACTGAGACCCAACACCTCCTTGACTTGGGGCAGAGCACCCGCCCCCAGGCCCCAAGCCAGAGCTCTGTGTAAGTGGCGTTAGTTTATGGGAAGTAAGGGGCTAATTATCCCATAAACATTAGTTTGCAAACAACCAATCAAACAAAAAAAAAAAAAAAAAAAAAACTTCTTCGGGAAAATTTTAAGAACTTTGTCCGCACTTGCCAGGATTCCAGGATGACAAAACCATCCGGATTTTCCCAGGATGGAGGGAGCTCTCCGGACTCAAGACTTCCAGTGTGAAAACCCAGAAAATCCGGGGCAAACGGGTTACTCTCACGTATGTCGTGGCTCAGTTGTCCCTGACCTCGTATGACAAGGGACCCTCCTGGTCACTCAAACTGGAACTCCTGTACCCGAGGGCGGTTAGCCAGCCCCAAGTCCTGTCCGGACTGCCTGCGCTCGCCCACCCCGCCACAAACAAGGCCGCGTGCTCGGAAAGGCCTCGTGTCCCCGTGCCTGTGACACACAGCACCTCACCCATACGTTAATAGGATCTTGCTTATTAGCTGCTTTGTCACCAACTTTAAGATCAAATTTCGCCACACAGGCATTAGACGATTCTCCAACTGGCTGTGGGAGGGGAACCCATACGTTGGCTGGGCCCACGTTTCTAAGGAGAAATCGACTTCCATAAATATTGTTGCCCAAGGTGTCTGGGGCTTCTGATGTGACAAGAAGAGAGACCCAGGTGGATGTGCCCTGCTTCCAGGTGGTTCCCCCGTGTAGTGACGAGAGGTCAGGACGCATGAGGGCACTGCCCACCTGACTCCAGTCCCTACTGTCACTCTGGCCCAGGATGACAACTATTGTTCTTTAGGCCGTTTTCCTCTGAACCGTACGGCCATCGGTCTCTGAGGGCACCTGCCTTCTCGCTTCTCCAAGAAACAACGTGGGGAGATTCACTGCCCCTTCCCACCTCACTGGACTGCCTTCGGGACGAGCGTGAGCCCTTACGAAGGGCTGAGATCGTGTGCCACAGACCTGCAGGTGAAGCGATGCTTACCGACGTGACATTTTCATAAAAAACATAGTGGTTGATCGGAATAACGAAATCATCACGTCTCCAAAAGCTCAAAGGAAGCATCGTCTCACTGGAAGTCAAATGTGACGGTTTTATTTTTGAGAGATCCTTTACCGTAGGGTTCGTCAAATTCCATGGCAATTAGAACGAAAAATACAAAGCAGAACAACCCGGCCTGGAACCTCCACCTGCCCGCTTGCCCGCCGTCCGTCTGTGGAGCCACTTCTCAGCTCAGGAAGGACGCCACCTTCCCCGCCTGCGAGGCCGACATCATCCCGGGTCCCTCCCGTGGGGTCGGGACTGATTACACGAGGCGGAACGTCTCCACAAACGTCAAGCACTGCTAGCGACAGAACCATAAGGACACGCGGTCACTTTTCCCGTTTTTGCCTTGTCTCAACGCCCGGAGGAACCGACCACGAAAAGTGTTTTCACCAAAGCAAACGGTAGGTTCTGTTAAATGGCGGTCAGGGTGACACAACCTGTGTTGTGATGTCCACCAGAGCTCTGGGTATTTCTCGATGCTGTCACGCTGCAAGAGAAGCCTCAGACGGAAGCCATGCCCACTGGGTGACGTCTGCTTCCTGAGACCGTAGGTGCCGAGCCCTTCTTATCCTGCAAGAGTGACCCTTCGGACATAACCCCTCGAGGAAGGGGGCTCCCCACGCGCACCCGTCGGGTCGCGGGCAAGCCGGGCCAAGGAGCGCACGACCCACTGCTATCTGGCGTCCCGGGAGACCCCCGGGCCGGTGCCCGCGTCTTCCGGACAGTCCTTCCCGCCTGCCTCCCGAGGGTGATCCCAGAACACATCGTCCACCAGAGCCTCTGTGACCATACACTGTTCCTCTCTTCCTCATTTCCTACGTTTTCTTAAATATGCCTAAGGTTCTTTTCACTGAAAGGAAGCAAACATCAATGGCAGTGAGTCGTTTGGGTCCACCCACGTGTCCTTCCGAAAAGGGACGTTGGAACAGTAAACCGGTGCCCAGGGAGGCAGGCAGACAGCGCTCGGCACTTAGTCGTTCAAGCCACCAGGGTACCGCTTAGGTGCCTTCTGAGCGGAATAAATTAATCGGCTACTGGCTTAATGCGTGGATCCCTCCCGGGCATTCTGTGCGCGCAGCCCCTCACTGTGTCCCCGTGGAAAGTCTTTGGTGCCGAGAGAGAAAGCAGCACAGAGTGGAGCAGTGAGACTCGCCCACCGAAGGCGAAACTCTGGGCAGTGGAGCCTCCCTCCTGGTGGGTCCCGTCCCTCCAGCCAGTCTGGTCTGATGGCTCCCGCAGCTAGAAATGAGCCTGCTGACTTCCCAAAGTGCACAGTCTAATTCCTTCCCCCCCACCCCCCGCCCCCCGACCCCGGCCCCGACCCCGGCGGGGGTGGGGGGGTGGGGGCTGGGCAACGGCTGCATAATTGAATCCTGTGCAAACTTGTGATGACTAACTTAGTGACTCATGTCAAATTTTAAACTTTATTTTATTTTTTATCGACTGCTGGGTAATTGAAGGGGAGAGGGTGCCCAATTGACATCCCGCCCGAGGCATCAGCCTGTCTTGCCACAGCCTCGCCTCCCAAGACAGGTGTCAGGAAGGAATGTGGCTTCATGCGGAAGTGGTGCCCTCTACCCTGTCAAACCTCCAGCTCTCGCGCTGTCAGCCCACGCCCTGCTTCTCGGCCCCGTCAGCCTCCCCTTCCCGCAGAGAGTAAACACCCCCCCTAGATCCATCATCGAAGAAGACAAACTTTTAAAAGAGATAGTGACCCTCGAATCTCACGTAGTCATTCTCATTCCGACACAGCCACTACCTGTTATTTTTAGAAAGCCGCCAACATCTAAATCGCTAGCAAAGTAAGATTTACATTACAGATTATACTTTTCCCCTATTCAACCACTTTTGGAGGAAAGTGCCAATTTTCAAAATAAATAAGTGAACGGAGAATCGTCTAGCACATCCCACCGGGGGACGAGCCCCTTGTCGATCAGAAGAGAACCCGTGTCTCCCCCTCCCCTGGAGGTTGTCTGCTGTCACATCTCACACCTGTTCAGCCAGCCCCGCTCTGCTCGTCCAAATCGGGAAGCAGATTTCACGTCAGCATTCATAAAACTGCATTATTGCTAAGTTCAGCTGGAAGAGCCGAACATCCAAAAAGTCTGTTGTGGCCCCAAATTTGGGATTCTGCAAGACAGGTGACTGGGTTTCATTGCACCTCCTGTAGCCTCTGCTGGAAAACAATATGTATAAAATACCACGTATGTGAAAGGGGGAGGCACGTTGGCCTGAAGCATGGTTCCTCAGGGATTTCTTTTTTTGTTTTTCACTCTAACATCAGAAATGCAGGTCGTGACTTCAAGAGGATAATTTCAAAAGAAAGCAAGGGGACCTCAAAACAAGTGGCCATGAGCGGACTTTCTCGCGGTGACGTATGCAGTGTGTGTGGGCAAAGAGACCTCGGCTGACGGCCCACACGGTGAATGTCGGTATTTGGGGGCCGTGGGGGCCGCGGATTTTCAACCGTGGGCACTTCCTCCTTTCAGCAAATGGACTGATGTGTTCAGGGCAACTTGTAGGTAATTATTTATTTTTCAAACATGCTCACGATTGTATTCATTTGAAGACTGAACTTCCAAATCCATTTGAAATTAATCCATTTGCATTACACACGCACACACACGGGCACACGCACACACGTGCACACTCGCACACATCTTCCTCGCAGACCTCACCCGGGGAGATGCTCCGTCAGACCCTCCTAGCTCCCTTTCCAGTTCTTCTGCGCTCCATTTGCACCCTCCCGTCTATCCCCTTACAAGTGAGTGATAGGTACGGAAAAGGAGCTCTTACTTAAATGCAAAAGCCACGCGAGGAGCAGCGATTGTGCCCCAGGGGTTACACGAGGATAAGGCCTGACAGAGGGGGGCAAGCCCGAGCGCCGGGGAGGGGGGAGGGAGGACGCTGGCAGGCCACCCCGAGATGCCCGCCGCAGCCCCTTGTCGGAGGTGCGCCGATGTCACGAGTCAGGGATGGTACTGAGCGAGCGGTGCCCTCAGTTCCAGGCGCGCAGTGAGCTCGCGCAGGGGAGGTTTCTTTCTCGTGTCCATCACGTGTCCCTCACGGACAACACGGGGCCTCTGTTCACCCTCCTAACCGAGGGGTGCAGGCTGGTGGAGGCTTCAGCTCGGCACCCGCATCAGACACCCGCCCTTGGGGATGTTCTGGGGAGTGACACTTGTTCCTCGGTTCATACTTCACTGAGCCAGAGGCCACACGGCCACGCCCAGCCTCACAGGGGTGAGGTAGAGCCACCCACCCTGTTCCCAGCAGTAGAGGCTGGAAATGTGTGAGCGGAGGTGAAGGGCCACCACGGGCAGGAATACGCCCAGCCCCACAGCCAAGGCGGGAAGACCAAGCTGCTGAGGACAACTCACTCCTTCTGCCAAATGGCTCGATGATCCAACTTCCTACATAATCTGGTCTGGCCATTGACCAGACCTGCCATGGAGCATATGGAAACTCTGCTAGGGGCTTCCTGAGAATGACCATTCTTTTAGATCTAAGTAAATCCCTTTTCTTTTGCCTGTGTTTGTCTCTATTTGAACGTGTTTGAGTAAGGATGTGATGCTTGGAGCTGTGGCAGCCACATTGAGGCCGTGAAGCAACACCAGTGGGTGATGGAGGAGGGCAGTAACAGAGCCGGGCATTGATGACGCCAGGAGCCATCACCCCAAACTCTGAACTGCGCGCCTCTGGGCTTCCTCTGTGGGACAACAGTACTTTGTTGTTTGTAACTGAATGAACCCGAACTGATGCACTCACACTTCTACAAGTAACCAGGTAGAAAGTAGACTCCCATCGACATCGCGACGGAGATCCAGTATTCAGGGAGGGGGTCATGAGGGAGACCTGAGTCTACAGGAGTCGGAGGCGACTGGACAGTGAAGTCACTGGCAAACAGGCAGGGGTCTGGTGTGAGGAGCATCTGGGAGCAGGGGACGGCACCTGCCATCGCACCTTTCACTTCGTAATAACGTGACTCAGCCCCCGCCTCCCAGGTCCTGGCTGGTGCACAGACAGCTGACCGAGGGGGGTTTGGCTGCCCCCCTGTGGGAGAATGTTCTCCCGGCTCCCGCTGGGGAAGCGGCCGGGTGAAAACGCAGAGAGGCGTCTTCGGGCCCCGCGTGGACAGAGCCTTCCCGACAACAGGACCACAGGAGCGGGGAGGTGGGAGGAGGTTGCCAGCCCGTCTCCGGGTCCCGCTGTGCGCGTGGCTTGCGGGAGGTCACAGGACACGGCCCGTCTGGTCCTGGTCACGTGCTCTGAGCTCAGCCCGTGCGTGCATCTCAGCGTAGACCGCTGTCGCTGCCTCTCCCTTTCGTGTAGCACAGCCTGAGGCACCTGACGGGGCGGGAGGCTGGGAGTGACCGCATCGTGCTCCCAAGCGTCCCGTGCAAGCCGCCTGAGATGCTCACGGCGTAATTAACTGCGGAAAAGTTCAGAAGGGGTCCACACCCGGGCGTCTGGGGGCTCGGGGTGAGCGCCCCACTCTTGGCTTTGGCTCAGACCAGGGTCTCACGGTGCCTGGCATCGAGCCTCGTGTCGGGCTCTGCGCTGAGAGTGCGAGGCCTGCTTGGGATTCTCTCTCTCTCCCCCCCTCCTTCGGCCCCTCCCCCGCTCTCACTCTCTCTCAAAATAAATGAATAAACTTAAAAAACAGAGAGACCAGGTCCATACCCGGCCACAGCAACTGAAGGGACTATTTTATTTTATTTTATTTTACTTTATATAATTTATTGCCAAGTTGGCTAACATACAGCGTATCCAGTGTGCTCTTGGTTTTGGGGGTAGATTCCCGTGGTTCATCGCTTCCATACAACAAACACCCAGTGCTCGTCCCAACAGGTGCCCTCCTCTATGCCCATCCCCCACTTTCCCCTCTCCCCTCTCCCCCATCAACCCTCAGTTTGTTCTCCGTATTTAAGAGTCTCTGTTTGTAACTATTTGTCCCCTTCCCCTCCCCCATGGCCTTCTGTTAAGTTTCCCAAGATCCACCTATGAGTGAAAACATACGGTATCTGTCTTTCTCTGCCTGACTTATTTCACTCAGCACAATACCTTCCAGTTCCATCCACGTTGCTGCAAATGGCCAGATTTCGTTCTTTTTCGTCGCTGAGTAGTATTCCACTGTGTATACAGACCACAGCTTCTTTATCCATTCATCCAACTGAAGTGGCTCGAAAGGCCCACCCCTTTCTTGTGTCCCTGATGAGAGGACGTTAAAGCCCGAGGGGTTCACCTTCTGTACTTTGGTCGCCTGTGACTCAGGTGGGCACGGCACCGGTTCTCAGATTGTGGCCTCTTGCTTCGGTGGTCGGAGCGTTGATGTCTAGGATGACACACAGAGATAAAAACAAGTTGCTGCTGAGTTTGGAAAGGAGGGAGTGCGGTTCAGCTCCATAAAACCATGGCAGGTATGTGAGGAGTGAAAACAAAACATTCCCTGCAGGACCTCAGTGAGGCTGGAATATTTGGAAAACCAGGAGGAAGTGCTGCTGTGTGGGGCAGGCAGTGACATGACAGGAAGGGACGGAAGGAACAGGTGCCCAGGCTTGTGGTGCTCAGGGTGCCCCAGAGCCTGTCCCGTGGTTCTTGCCTGGAGCTAGGACCATCGCTGCCTTTCTTTCATTGTTTTGTAATGTTTATTTATTTTTGAGAGAGAGAGAGAGACAGGGTGTGAGTGGGGAAGGAGCAGAGAGAGACGGAGACACAGAATCCGAAGCAGGCTCCAGCCTCCGAGCCGTCAGCACAGAGCCCGACGCGGGACTCGAACTCGTAAACCGTGAGATGGTGACCCGAGCGGAAGTCGGACGTTCAACCGACTGAGCCACTCGGGTGCCCCCGTGGCCGCATTTCTAAGGCCTGTCTTAGACTGTGTTCGCGTCGTCATGAAGAAGCCCAGGCACTCCATGTAGCTCCATCTGCCCCTCCCCAAGATGACCCCAGGCTGCGGTCTCCACAGGTCCCCACGGGGCCGAGCCTCCCGTCCTTGTGGACCCACTCACCGTGAGTTTGCACCGGACTTCCTCCGCCGAGACCTAGAGGAACCAGGGGTGAGGCCCTGTCATGGGCTGAAAGGCGGCCACCAAAAGTCTGTCCACCGTTTCATCCAGAAGCTGGGAATGTGGCCTCCTTTGGAGGGAAGGTGTTTGCGGGTGTAACTGATTTAAGGGTCTTGATGTGAAGAGATCATTCTGGGTTATCGGGATGGCCTCTGAACCCAGCGACAAGTGCACTTATAAACAAAAAACACAGGAAGGGAGCCACAGACACAGAGGAGAAGGCCGGGCGACGGTGGGGGCCGTGGTTCGGAAGTCCAGGATACCCGAGGGCCGCCACGAGATGGGAGAGGCACGAAGGGCTTCCCCCAGAGCCTCTGGAGGGACCGTGTCCCTGCCACCCGTTGATGTCCACCTCCAGAGCCGTGAGACAGCAGCTCTGAAGCTGCCCTGGGAGGGGTGTTCTGTGACGGCAAGCCCTAGCCTCCCCCGGGAGCCCCTTCCGAGGTGTCACGGCCCCTGCCGCTGAGGACCGAGCGCGAAGGAGCCGGTTCCTTCAGCTCCGGACTCCTCACCCTCCCGGGCTTCTGGCGGAGGCAGAGTGGCGCCCAAGCCCTGGCTGTCCCCACGGGGCTGCCCGGGACACCCGGGAAGGCCAGGGGCCTTGCTGACACTCACAGAACTCGTCGTGTCTCTGAGACCCTCTCCTGGGTGACCCTGGGTAAGCGCTAAATGAGAGGCACCAGACAGGCCGGGTCTTATCTCAGGGCACTCAGACGGCCTCCACGGCAGCACACGGGCTGTTCACCCTGAACTCCTGGCCCAGCCCCACGTCTGGCTCGTGGTTGCCACTCAAGGGATGTTTGCGCAGCAGTAGCCTTTTAGTCTTTCAGGCTGTTGTGTAACCCTGCTTAAGGAAAAAGCTGCGTGCCTTGATGTCTTGCGTGTAAAACTGGGGCCAGAAATCCGGCGGTAAGTCATCGAGGTCTTAAGTTTTCAACACACATGAAGGTAACGTAAAAAAATCTTTCTTCGCATTATTTTCCATGTTCTGTGAAGTCCCTGGTTATTTTGTCTACTGCCCAGCTGAGCACAAGGTTTCCACTTGGGTTTCCAGCATGGTGAGGACACGCCATCTAATTTCCAGAATTCGCGGTTGAGGGTCGCTGCCCCCTGACGAGGGCCGTGCTGTCCTCTTCTCCCGAACGCCGGTTCGCAGCCAATGGGAGAAGTCCAAGCAGAAGCCGCGTCATCTTCTGGCTTCGCTGTTTATTAATAACGAGCAAAAAACAAAGACAATGAAAATCTTAGGTAACTACTGAATGTGAGGGAAAAATTCCAGAACATTCCATGAATCCCCAAATAAAAGTTCAGGAGAGCAATGTGCCGACCGCAAAGAAGCTGGGATTAAAGTCATAAATATCTCGCCCTCTTCAGGGTTCGGCGTGAAGGTTTATGTCCCATGATGCACCTGAATTATCCAGTGGTTTAACTTCCGAGGCCGTGGGGGGCTCAGAGGACCCCGGGACCTCCATGGGGTCAGCCCTGTCAGAGGGAGAGACCGGGCAGGACGATGGTGAGTGTCTGGGCCCAGCCGTGCCCGCCAGCTGGCTCGGTGCAGAGCTCCTGCAGGCCGTCAGGTCTCCCCCTAAGTCACCAGCCCGTCTGCTCCGTCGTGAGCCCTCCCTGGTCTCCCTAAAGTAGGGGACACGGTCACATGGAGGCATCATGTCATCAAGCAAGCCCACGAACAGCGCTGTGCTCCGTAACTACGCTTTCTGAAGTCAACTCTGTGGCTACGACATCACTTTGCCCCCGAACTGACCTTTCAAAGGTGTGGCCCTGGGCTCCGAAGGCCGTTAATTCTTTCCCGTACCCCCCCACCCCCCCTCGACCCGCTGGTCACTCAGCAGGTGGAGACACACATTCAACAGAGGACGCCTGTCCTGAAGACACAGGTAGAATTCTCGCTGAATGACTTGGGTGAATTCGCCGTCAAAATACCCCCCTCAGCAACAGACTCCCTGTCAGTTTATGAGACAAAAGCACATCCGCCCGCTTGGCCACAAACGCAAGGGCAGGAGGAATCATAACAGCTCCGCGAAATTGAAGCGAAACAAGGGGGCAGAGGTCCGATGCCAAATCCGGCCTTTATGTTTTAGGCGCAGCCTCCGGCGAAGGTCTGTGAAGAATGGCAACGTTGGAATTAGATCCAGAACCTGCTTTTGAAGCAAATAACCAGAAGAAGTGGCTTCTGGAAAACAGCGTGCTGGTAACTGGCCCACAGTGAGAAGTGACCTTTGTGGTCCTTCCGCCCCCAGGGGCTCGCGGAGCACCCACAGCACAGCACACACAGTGTGGGCTGCAGGGATGGGGGCGCCGGGCCGGTGGGTCTGCCGGCCACCCTCTGCCCTCGCGGTCCTGGTGCTGTCCCTGCCGTGGCCCCCCCCCCCCCCCGCAGAGCACCCCGAGGCGGGCCCTGGTGGCCAGGCCGCTGGCCCCGTGCTGGACTCACAGCCTCCAAGGGTTCAGGGCATTCAGTGCGTCCCAGATCGCCCACCTCGTAGGCTGGGTCCAGCGGACCTCGGTGCTCACCCATGGCCCCGGGGGGGCGGGCGGGGGCTGGCCCAGAGACCCACGCCACTAGGCGTCCTGTGTTTCTCGGACCCACCTCTGCCTACAAGGGCACCCCGCCTGCCCCCGCTTCTCCTTGCGGGACGGGTTGCCACCCAGGGGTGCCCCTGTCTGCGGCACCCTTCGCGCTTCTGCCTGTCCCACCCAGAGGTGAGACAGTCACCGGCAGGAGCAAAGAAGCCCAGCAGGGGCTAGGGCAGATGTCCCCGTCTCCCCCGGGCCCGCAGAAGGCCCCCTCCGCCAGCCCCGGAGACTCACCCACCGGGTGTCAGGCGGGCTCCCTGTCACGGTCGGGAACGGGACACGGACTCCGTCCTCAGCGGCAGCCCTAACAGTCAGATGTGCAAGTGCCTGCAGCCTGGAGACGCCCCCCCACCCCCACCCCGGGGACGCCAAGATGAACGGCCGAGCCTCCTCCCGCAGCACCATGCGGCCTCGTGACTAATTAGAAACCGTTGAAATGCCCTTTAATTGAGAGATAATTAAATAAAATATGGCACACGCATGCCCTGGGATCCCAAGCAACAGTTTTTAAAACAGGATCTCCATGCGCCGAGTGGCAGAGCAGCTTTAAAGGAAACTGAGTTGCAGACAGTCTGTCAGGGGGTGGGCGTGGGGGTCACTTGTGCAAACACACGCACAGCTGCGCACACTCATGTACGTATGTGTGCGCACACATCTGTCTGTGAGTGCGCACAGCCACCTGTGTTAGGGCGGGAAAAGGAAAAGGGAGACTGAGCGTGAAAGGCATGTCGGCTGCTTCCGGGAGTAGAATAGATACTTGACAGAGTGAGGTAGGAGACGGGTGTGTCGAGGGATGTTTTCGTTTTATTTGAAATGTTTAATGACGAGAATATGTACGTATTGCCTCTGTCACGAAGAAGTCAAAACCCACTAATATCCGTAGCAGTGGGTCTGGCGGGCAAAAGGGGAAGGCGAGGAGACGGGGAGCATGTGTCACGAGCTCCCGTAGAAGGACAAGGAAGCTGGAAAGTCACGGCTTCCGGGCAAGGCTGAGGCTGGGTCAGAAAGGGAACCGGGAGACAAACTAACCCCTCGGAAGCCTTTGTGCCGTGCACGGCAGGTAGGCAGCGGGCCGCCCCCGTGACCATGACCCGAGGAGAGTAGAGCGGTCCGTTGGTGACGTAGAAAGGTCACCTGCAGCAGAAAGGGAGGCGCGTCAAAACGGAGCCAGAGCGAAGGCAGGGAGATCTCCTAGGAAACCGTGACGACGATCCAGTCTGTTGAAGACGTTGACGATGCCAAAGTCGGAGAGTTCTTAACGGGTGACCGTATCAGCTGCTCTCCAGTCTGTAGGAAATGGAACGTGGTGGCCAGAGAGGCACTGAGAGGGTCCTGACCCTTGACCCCTCCCTCGTGGGATGGGAGGAAGAGGCATCTGCGAAGTCTCCTATTTCTGACGCCTCCGTGAGGGCAGGGCCACACGCACCTTTCCTGCTCTCTGTTTACCATTGTGTCCCGGGGCTGCCTGCTGCCAGGAGCATCGTGGGTGCTCAACAAATGATCGTGCAACAGACGGTTGTTGAACAAGACAGAAGTGAGGGAAAGCAACCGAAGGAGGCAGAGGCCGGCCGTGCAGTCCCGGCTACTCCGTGCCTGACGGAGACCCACCCTTCACGGGGATCTCGGGGACGTGGAGAGTGGCAGTGCGTCTGTGGGTTGTCCGCAGGAGAGGAGTCAAACGCAGATGAAGATCTGGGTCTGTGACTCATGGCTGAGATTGAGATGAGATGCAGATTCAGGGGCCCCCGGGCAAGAACGCAGGTGTCCAGGACTTTTCCAGGAAAGATGCCTACACGGGGGTGAGTGGCAGGACAGAGCCCGCGGGAGGAGGGAGGTCGGCAGGTGGGCGAAGAAGACAAGGGCAGAGTGAACAGAGAAACAGAAGGTGCTTGCGGAGGGGCGGTGCCAGTGAAGGTAGGTGCCAGGGTGAGGCATTCAAGCACGATTTGGGGTCCACGGGAGGACACAGTGAAGTGTGTTGGGTCTGAAGGGTCAAACTGGGTGTAGATCTCGGACGTGTTTTTACGAAATGTGTTTTTCCAATCAACTAAGCCCCCGTCACCTCCGTGCTTGCTTACAAGTCATAAGTTGGACACGGCCCCACACCTAATGAATCAAAAGATTTCTAGGCAAGGGCCACGAAGTTGAAGATGCTTTCCAAGGGACTGTGAATCTCTGGAATTCTAGGATAATGGATGGGCTTTCCACTGGATTGTGAGCACGAAGAATGAAAGATGGGCCGGACGGGGAGACGGTTCTGGGCTCAGACCGTGGGTTGGAAGGTAGAGGCGATGGGAGTGAACACGCGATGACCCGAGAGCATGGCCAGATCCAATATTTCACGGGGAGCACACTCTCTCTTCTAATGGAAAAACTGCATTAGTACAGACTTTTCCAGGCGACGGGAGCATAGGACACATCTTCTCAGCCCCCTCCAGCTCGAAGGGGGAGGTTTCAAGCCCGAAGGCTGATGTACGATGTGCGGAGGGGACGGACCTCTTTACCCTGCAGCCAAGAGGGGCCCGAGGATATCTTGGCAGGGGAGTCAGTGGCGAAGTGACTGGGTGCACCCCGGAATAAAAGAGCGGGGGACACGAATGACGCCGGAGGCCTGGGGACGATCCAGGCTGACAAGGGCCGGGCACGAAGTGGAGAGGGCAGAGCCTGGACCTGAGAGACTTTCCTGAGACGGAGGTGACAGGTCACTGAAGGTGTATGTGGGTAGCCGTGTCAGGGTCCAGGAGAATGGCAGTGGGGCACAGCAGGAGACACGTGCACAGGTGGCCACACTGGCTGGTGGGGGAAGGGCAGGAAGTGCCCTGCTTCTTCCGGTAAGGCGGATTTGGGTTTCAGGGGGGAGGTAGTGAGGTTTGAGGACGGGGTTTCTCCTCAGACGGTTGGCTTGATGATGAAAGAAAGCCGGTCACTTGGACGCAGGGCCCGAGTTTCAGGGAGCCAACCACAACTGAACGCCTGTTGTTGGTGGCTCAAGGCACGCCATGGCCACACGCTGTGCCAGCACAAGGCGGGAGGGGTGGTGACCAGCGGATGCTTCCGTCTCTGTGCGGGGACAGAGCTCTCCACGCAGGGACAGGTAGGTGCGCCCAGACACAGGGTTCCTCCGACCGACCTCGCGGGCCGTTGTCCTCCCCGGCTGCTGTGGGACGTGGACGAGGGACTGTCCTGTCTTTCTCAGAACGCATGGAGCCAGGTTCACCGGTGGAGGCAGACCGAGCTCACTCCCGAGTGACGGTGCCGAGGGCCGCTGACACAGCGTCCCGGCTGACATGGAGAACGCTGCACGGCAGGTGACGATCGAGGGCGTGCTGCGTGGACACGTGCCGGAGTTGGAAAGACCGCCGTCTGCCTAGAAGCGCCGTTTCCCCCCGTGATAGTCAACTACTCCTTCTTCACCATCAGGCAGCAGTCTCCTGATACAAGGCAGGATTGGCTGCCCTCGGCAGGGCCGCCATGGCTGTCTTCCCTCCCTCATGATGAAACTATCACCTCGGCCTTCGTGTCATGGCCCGAATTGCTGATGCCAAGGGGAGGCTTACGAGTACCTTCCTTCATCTGTATTGATGATCATCATGGCAACCGCCCTGTCTGAAGCATTCCCTCCTTACGTGGGTGTCATTCCAGATTTCTGTTTAATTTAACATTTCATACATCATAAGACGTCCAGCAAACACTCCACCATTGTGTCAAAAGGGCTGCGACTCTGTGTTCTGGCCATGGGTGGAAAAGCCGCTGAATCTGACCCACGAGGCTGGGTTAATGGGCCACGTTTCACGAACAGCTGGAGGTTGCTGCACCATCAAATCCTTTGAAGGTAATCGAATCAGAACCCTGACAGTCACGTACTCCTGTTATTCTTCAGATTCATGGTTAGACACAAAACCCGGTGTTCCAGCAAAATCTGATCTGGAAGCAGAACGTCAGAGGAGGGAAGCAGAGCTTTCTGCCTAGCGGGCAAGGACACAGGGCCCCGAGCGCCCACATGCCGGCCTCCTCTTACTGTCCCCGGTGCTCCAGAGCAAACTCCCCAGGAACAAGGTGGCGGGAGGCCGGCCCGGTCCTCAGGTGCGCACAGCGGTGCCCGGAGGGCTGGATAGGGCCCTCCTGGCTCCCTCCCACCAGGACTTCAGCAGGTGCACACTAGTCATGATCTAGTCCGGCAGCTCTGACCCAAATCCTCTCTTGATATTCCAAGGAGGGACACACCTGCTCTGTCCCAACCTGCTCAAACACCGGTGACATCTCCTCATGGCCCAGGGACGAAGCCCACACTCTCTGCTCCAGGCTGTCGTCCGTCCTGCTCCCCTCGGCATCCCTGAGGATGGCCCCGCCGCGGGCTCCCCAACGTGCATCCGGGGCCGCCTCGTGCCAATGCCAGTGCAGGGACACCCTCTGCTCATATTCTTGACCTCTCCCGGTCCAAGTCAGCTCTCAAAGTTTGGTTCAAGCGACAGGCCATCATGCCTTCTCCTCAGTTGATCGACTGAACGGCTTCCTCCTTCGATCCCTAAAATCGGGGCCCCTCGCACAACGTTTTCAAAAATCGGGGCCTAAATCCGCTTGTCACTACCCCTTCCACCTCGTGCCGGCACAGCGCGTGGCCATGGCATGCCTTGAGCCACAAACAACAGGTTGTGGTTGGCTCCCTGAAACTCGTGACAGCTGTCCATAGAATGTGAAGATTTTTTTTTTTAATTTTGTTGATGTTTTAATTTATTTTTGAGACAGAGAGAGAGAGAGCATGAGCAGGGGAGGGGCAGAGAGAGGAGGAGACACAGAATCGGAAGCAGGCTCCAGACTCTGTGCTGACAGCTCGACGCGGGGCTCGAACCCACGGACTGTGAGATCAAGAGCTGAGTGGAAGTCAGACGCTTAACCAACTGAGCCCCCCAGGCGCCCCAAGAATTTTTAATGAGGCATTGTTAAGGGTTGGATTGTGCCCACCCCAAGATTCACACACCACAGTCCTAACGCTGGTTGTCTCAGAATGTGACCCGATATGGAAACAGGGTCGTTGCGGATGTAATTATTAAGATGAGGTCCTACCTGGGCCTTGATCGGATCTAACAGTGTCCTTGTAAAAGAAGCGGGGGGCGGGGGGGGGCGGGGATTGGGGCACAGACGCCCTCACAAGGAGAAGGTGGTGTGAAAGTGGAGGCAGAGATTGGGGTGATGTGTTCACAAGCCAAGGAACATAAATAAGGGTCTCCCAGAAACCCCCGGGAGGTGGGAGAGGAAGCCTGTGGCAGAATCCCCCTCTGTCTCCACAGGAACCCCCCCTGCCCCCTGCTGACACCTCCGTCCTGGGCTTCTAACCCCCAGACCTGGGGGACAAGAAGTTTCTGTCCTTTCCCAGTACACCGCATCGTCAGTGGGCTGGCTGAAAGGTCACAGGGACAACAGGGAGCTTCCTCAGCGGGGCCCCAGGGAACGAAGCAGGAAAACTTCGCGGGCCTCCCCGGGGCAGAGAGGCTGCTGGGAAACACGCTGGTCTGGCTCTGGGTGCTCGCAGCCCCCCAGACCGTTCACACCTGCTGCTCCCAGGTGAAGTGGCACTCTGGGCGGGGCAGAGGTCACAGCCCGTGATGGGGGGGTGGCAAGGCAGGCCGCGCCCTGCAGCTCCCCCCCCCCACCGCCCCACACCCCCTGCTGGCGGAGTCTACACGGAGGTGAGGCCTGCAGGGGCCCGGCTTCACACAGTGGAGGCGGAAGGGGGGGCTGAAGCTGGCAAAGCCCTCCTCACTCTCACTTCCGCCGTCGGTCTGCGGTAGGTGCTCGAACATGGTTCGTCCGACTGTCTAACTTACCTCAGACACGTATTTTGGATTTTTATTTAGACAACTGCCTGCTTTGTCTTTGCTCCACTCACAGCTCGTTGTTTAGAGTAGCCCAGCACAAATGTTTGCTAAGGGGATGCAGGGGGGAATACAGAGGGCAAAAAGAAGCGCAGGAGGGCGGGAGGGGGGTCCGGCGGCCCGGGCAGCCGATGCTGGTGCTCGCCCCCCTCCCCCCACCCCCTGCACCATGAGGTGGCCCAGGGAGGGGGGCAGCAGGGGCTCCTGCGGGATTTGGAAGGGGACGGTGGGAGGGAGGGGCCCATCAAGGGATCCACAAGTCTGTCTGCCCGCGGCCCAGCATGCAGACGGCTGAACTGCGTGACGAGGTTCTAATTCCAGATTTATTACACACTTGCCGAGTGACCTCAGACAAACCACTTAACTCAACCCTGGAGATAATGTCGCGCGGTCTTCAGCTTGTAAAATGATCACCGATGTTCTCCCACCGCCTCACTGCCATAGTGATAATGCATTTGCTGGCAGTGAGGCTCGGCCGCTGATGGGACAGGGTCCCACTCCGAGTGTCCGTTTTCTCAGTGACTCTTTCTCGGCGAAAGCCTGACCTGCCGACACCGGGCCGCAGCCGGGGGACACGGGCGGACTGCATCATGGCCTTCGCTATTGTAGATCTCCTTTTTTCTGAAACCTGGGAAACGGGTCCTCACTGACCCCTCTGAAACTTTCCCGCCCCAAATGGCACGGAGAGGGTGACGGTGCATCTGGTCATGGAATGGGGAGGCGCCTATCTCCTCGCACGGGGTTATCCCCCCCCCCCCCACCTCAGCCCTGCACTTGCTGCCTGCCTGGGACACAATGCGGAGAAGCAGGAGAAGTCTCGTGGAGCTCAGGATAAAAGTCAGTTTCCCAAAAGTGTTTACTGCAGATCTAAGTCTCTTCCTGACTGGACAGTTTCCAAACCGTGCAAATTTGAAAGGCCTTTTAGAGTTGAACGGTCTCAGGACGGCCAAATCTAATCTTTGATAATAACCAACACTAAAGAGTATTACAGTACAGAGCATGATACCCCACTCACCCCTTCCTATTTGCGTTTTGGTTTTAATGAAGGCAACCTCATTTTCTTTAACTCGGAAGAGGGGGAGTATTTATGGCTTCTCACGAGATCTTTGTCCCCAGACTGAAGGCTGTGTCCCCGTGTCAGAAATGAACGGAGCTTTAGCTAATGAACCCTTATGCCGTTTGGGCTGAAGGGGGGGGAAGGTGGCCCTGGATGGTGTTGCGGGCTGAGTTGTGTCTCCCCTAAAACGCACATGTTGGGGACCTTACCCTCAATGCATCGAAATGTGACCGTATTTGGACATTATACCTTTAAAGGTGTGATTTGATTAAAATGAGGCCAGCAGGGTGGCCTGGGTCTAATCTGGTGCCCTTACAAGGAGGAAGTTGGCGCACAGAGACATCAGCGGTGTGGGCACAGAGGAGAGGCCATGTGAGGACACAGACAGAAGGGGGTGTCTGCACAGCAGAGAGAGAGGCCTCCGGAGAAACCAAACCTGTGACATCTCAATCATGGACTCCCAGCCTCCAGCGCCGTGAGAAGATAAACCTTCCTCGTTGAAGGCGAGTCTGTGGTGTTTTGTTATGATAACTGAGCAGCGTGAAAAGTCGAGCAATATTCTCAAGACCTTTTCTAAGCTTGGTTCTGCCATTGGCTGCATCCGAGAAAGAACAATCTTTGGCCAAAAGGATGTTAGACCTTCCTTCCTTCAAAGAAGTGAAACCTCTGCCCCCCCACCCCCCCATTCAGTGCGTGGGGCTCCTCTGTCCTGGGGGCTTTGGGTCAGAGCACTGAAGGTCCCATATTAAAATGTAAATATTCTCTGTGCAAAAGACTGAGTTCACCTATCACTGTCAGTTAACAAGCACTCTAGGTCCAATTAGGAGCTATGATTAGCCTGCCAATCAGTCAGCTTACTCCCAGGACTGGGCCACAAGCCATGTGGGTTTTCACTGGAGGGTGGGTGGCAGGGAAGATGGGTCTTGGCAGCTTTCATCAGCATGAGGCCTTCAGGAGCTGGGGGGCACGGGAAGGAAGGGCACCTACAGGGATTCAGAAGTTAGAGAAAAGACACTTCCTGACCCTGGGGTTTTGCCCAGATCGGCCTCCTTCTTGGTCGCGGGGGTGTCGCGTCCTCTGGGTCAAAGTGTCTTCTGGAAATGCGTCGCGGAGAAGAGCCACCAAGCCATCACCACCTTCCACATTGACACACACTTGAAGGTGGTACAACACTGGGGGCCAGAAAGGCCTGAAGCCTCATGATCCTTCTCGTTTCTCTTGCCCGGGAGAGGAGGGACGGACCCGGCCAAGAACCACAACCTCCGGCTGCTCTGGAGACAGCCTTGGTGCCAGTAAGGTGGAAGGAGACGAGAGCACGTCAGGGACCCTCCGTCTAGGGATGTTTTCTCTTTCCTCCCTTAGACCGATTTCATACCTCGGATTTTGTTTTTCTACCAGAACAGTCCTGGAAAATGCTGGTGGATCCCATGAATCTTCTGAACCTCTGAGAAACCTTCTCCCGAACTCCCGGAGCGTCCCCTGTTGGGCATTTTTGTTCCACTGATGTCCCTTAAGGGAACAGATTTTAACCTCTCCACCAGTGACTTCTGGGGCACACGTTTTTCCAAACCCTGAATGCACAACACTTTCCGCCTCGGATGTTGTGTGGGTGGATATTTGTCAACTGATACTTCTAAAAGGTATTTCTAGTAGGTAGGTTTAATCTTTTATAATATAAGTGATTGAGGGCTGATAGGAAGCCATGGGAGGTAGAAGACGGTCTGGTCTAAATTTCAAACAGTTCTTGAAGAGTCAAACATAAAGATGCCATTTACTGTTTTCACCTTTTTCCATCCCACACATATCACTCCCTTTGAGGGTTTTACTAGCAAATCATCTTTGGATTTGCTTAGATCTGAGAAACGTATTATCATTCCTCAGCTATTATCTCATGTCCTTTCTGGTTCTTACTGTCAGTTGTTATTTGGAAGAATATGCAAAGTAAATTCATAAATAAGTTTAAAAGATGTATTCACGTAGATCTGGTTCTTTTAGAAGAAAGGTACTACCTGTAGCCATAATTGAATGTGATTAAGTTTATATGATTTTTTTTTTTGTAATTTTTTTAATGTTTGTTTATTTTTGAGAGACAGAGAGAGACAGAGTGCGAGTGAGGGAGGGGCAGACGGAGAGGGGGGACACAGAATCCGAAGCAGGCTCCAGGCTCTGAGCTGTCAGCGCAGAGCCTGACACGGGGCTCAAACTCACGAACCTTGAGATCATGACCTGAGCCAGGGTCGGACGCTTCATCGACTGAGCCACGCAGGAGTCCCAAATTTATATTACAATTTAACCACTATTGGTTGTTGGGACACCCAACTGCAAAATGCACAGTTATGATACACATCAGGGATACAGGAAAGAAACAAGAAATTAACAATTCTTATCAACGTGTTGTACTTTCTTCTAAGCTCATTCTTACTTAGATGGACACTATATTAATACTATTTAATATTTATGTGATAAAAGTGCCCGAATCTGCAATTAAAGTAAATTATTTGATGGATGAAATATTAATGAAAATGACAGTGGAATTCAATCCAGCAGATTTCAGGCGTTCTTATTTCCTGGTCTCTCTTCAGTGAGTGGGTGAAACATTTCCTGCTGCCTCCCTCACCCTATCCATTCATTCCTCTGCTGAAATTCCATCACACAGGGACAGACGATTCTGTCCATCACACAGGATAGAGGTGGAGAAGCAGTCTGCTCCTGTAGCCACTTAGCCACAGAAAAACACAGAAATCATGTTAGACTTCCAGCACGTCACCCTCCTCCCTTGGCTGGGATTTCGAACTTGGCACTAGCTGCAAAAATCGTTAGCATTACCGAGAGACAAGTCAACTTGTGAGCCTCCCAGAAAGGGTGGCGTGGCCTGGAGTTCTGGGCTCTTGCTTTTGGAAACCAAGAGGCAAGGAGATTCTTCCATGGTTTAGGAATGAAGGGTTAAGGTCAAAGTCTGGGCCTTGGTACCTTCCGTTCCCATGAGGTTTGATGAGCCCAGAAAGGCTTCCTGCTGCTATTGTGGGTGCCTCTGGGACACAGTGGAGCTGGGCGGGAGTTTTGCTGAAGGATGTGCCCTTCATTGCAAATACTAATCATAAAATGAGCCCTCTAATAGACAGCTGTCATCGTGCAGCAGAAAAAAGGAAAGTGCTACTGAAAGCAAAATGCAGGAAGTTTAAAAATAGGCTCAGGTGGCAAGGTAGAGGATGCTAATTTCCAAAAGGATGTGGGCACAGACAGAATCTGTGCGTGCTCTCCCGGCACCCTTCCGTATCAGAGTTTTTGTGCGAGTAGCACATTAACAGTTAACAGTTACACACTCAAGGAGTTAAAATATAAACCTTAACACATGACTGCTTTTAAGCTGTAATGTCCTTATAACAGAAGTTCTTATCGGAGGTCTGCACCGCACTTGGCAAACAAGACATTCTACCTTTTAAACAAATAATTCATTAGGTAATTAAATTCAAGTGAGATTACTCTAATTAAATACACACTGCTGTTGAATCATAATTTCTATGTGGTCTAGTTAAAGATGAACAATCTCTTATTCCTGACAAAAAAGAAAGCTTTAAAAGAATTCCCCCGTGGCTGGAGGGATAGATTTACAGGCACGCCACAGAGGTCATTTCAAGAAGGAAGAGACAGCCAGCACAAGGGGGCGGGGGTGTGGGGAGGCGGTCCTCATGCCTGGAGATCCCAGAAATTCGGGCTGTCTGCCTTGGGTCCTGTTAAAAGGCTCCACGGAACCCGACAGGTGCCACAGTGATCTTCCGGGGGAGCTAGGTTAATTGCACGCGGGCTCCAGCCTCGCCCACTAGGCCCAAGGACCGCAGGACTCGGGCAAAATGAAAAGTCACTTTGCCCCCCACGCCTTGCTCTGTGCGGCTCCCTCTACCGGAATTAGGAACCCAGCACACGGGCTTGGCGCTCACAGGGGCGCAGAAGTCCCCGCTGGCTTTGGTCTGCGCCTCTTGGCTGCCAGGAGCCGACAGTGGGCTGTGTGGAGCCCGCTCTCATTTGTCAGACGCGTGTTTCCGAGTGTTCCCAAGCCAGCAGCTACACCTGTACTGAGAGAATTTACATCGCCTTGCTCCGGGATGGCATTGATTTGGGACGGGTGAAATACAAACACAAACTAATTAAAAACTGCATAATGGAGCCCTACAGGAACACGGTAGAAAAACAAATAAATACAAGTGCAGCTGGCTCCGCGATTGTACCTCTGCCCCCGAGCGACCGTCTGGTGACATCGAATTATAAGCCCTGAAAACCCTCACACCGCTGCTGTTGATCACATTGGAGGCATAATGGAAATGATTTGGTTAATTAAGGGGAGGCTTATAAAATATTTACGTGTGTGCACACGCATGTAATTCACTTCCTCCGACGCTCGGGGATGGCGACATCGCACGCCAGGCCAGGTGACTGCGGGCCGTTCTTCTCCTCCTGCCGCCGGTCCCTGAGCTCCGCGCGCTGGGCCGCTGGTCTCCCGCCGCCACAGTCCGGGACCCGAGCCCCGGCTGCATCCCGGCACCTGCTCTGCGGGCACTGCTGTGAGCCTCAGACCATCCCGGGTTTTCCTGGAGTCTCTCGGAGTCGCCTCCCGCCGGCCCCGCTCTGGTCCCACCGCAGCGCATCCGCAGTGAGGTCCCCAGGCCCTCGCTTTCGGGGCGCTCACAGGTGCCGCTCTTGACCCGGCACGGGCCTGGCCCTGACGCGGCAGCAGAGAGCAGGCCAGGCCCCCAGGGCACGGGGATCGCCGCAGCCGCCCCGCTCCGGTCCCCGCCTGGCGCCCAAGGGCACCCGGTTACGGCCCTGCGGTCCTTGGCGCTTCTCGGCCGCTGCCTGGGACTGCTTGCCACTCGCCTCACCGTCGCCGAGCGGGGTGGCTTCCTGGGTCCTGCCGGAGAAAGGTGCAAAGTCTAATGAGGATTTAACAAGACTCATAAATCAGGCGGCGCGCGTCTGGGCGGAAGGCAGGGCCGGTCCGGGGCGCGGGCCAGGTCAGGCCGCCAAGCCCTGCCACCGAGCTGCCGCCCTGCGTGGCCGCCCCGCCATCTGCATCGGAAGGAATGGCCATTTCAAAGGGCAGACCACTGGGCCGCCGCGCCCCCCTCCCTCCCGCTGCATCCCTGACACTGGGCTAAGGTCGCCCCCATCCCAGGCGCCAAAGGCAGGTCCCCATGATGGCTCCTGGGAGTGGGGCGGTTCCTCAGCGGCTCTCTCTTCTTCTTCAGAGATCTGGTTCAGTGGACCCGGAAAATCAGTGGAGAATTATTTTGGAAGAAATACAGTTGTAAATGGGGGTGCCGTGTGGTTTGTTCAATCTTATTCTCATGCAAATATAAAGGGGTTGGGTAGGGTAGCAAGCTGAACCTAAGCATTACCGAGGGGCCCAGGGGCCAGGGCGGGAGAAAAACAAAAGATCTTCTTTTTTCGGAGCAGTGATAACAATCCCCTCCTATTTAGAAAACAACTCCCCCCTCCCCAACCTAATGACACAGCAAGTAAACTTTCCATCAGGACTTGAAGCCGGTTTAAAAGCCAAGTTATCCAAAATCCTATTTTCACCAACTCTCCTTCCTCCCTCCCCCGAGCACACCTGGGACTCAGGGCCTTTCTCTCTTCCCCGTCCCCAGAGTCCCCTTCCTCCAGAGCCATGCCCTGCACACCCACAGGTGCATCCACAGGCCCGGGTCCCAGCGGGGAGGGGGGGGGGCGCTGAAGGTCTTGGCTTTCCAGCCAGAGGGCCCTGGCCAACTGCCTCTGCCCAGCTCTGTGTGGTCGTGCCCATGACCGGGTCCAACTGCCAAGGGTCTGGGAGAGCGTCTCCTAGTGCTCCCTCGTGGACCAGAGATGGGAGTTGACCAGTTGGGGCTCCCATTAGGCCACGCAGCCACCCCTAGATCTGGCTTTGGACCGCTCCGAGGTCCTGCCCCTGGCTCAGTGTCCTGTGTCCTGGGGCTGGCCACGAGGAAGTGGGCGGCTCAGACCCAGCTCGGCCTCCACACCAGCAGCGGGGCCTGCCTGAGCCACCCTTTGCAAGGCAGGCACAGTGGCTGAGGGTCGGGGAAGGTGTCCCCCCCCCGCCCCCCCGCTTCCAGATCCGGGATTGCTGGGTTTTGATGGTAGGGCTGATGGAGCCCCACAGCTTGTCCCCAACCGGCACAGCCAGCTTGCAAAGGACCCCGCCCGGCCCTCCTATTTGCCAGTGCCTCTGCACCATCAGCGGGATGACCAGGATCCCAGGAAGGCTGGAGCCGAGCCTGAGCAAGTGAGCCAGGACATCGTCTTCTTTGGGGACAGTTCTGGAATCTTTTTAAGCAGATATTCCAGTCAGGCCCAAGGTCCAGGCTCAGGCACCCTGGGTCTTCTGTTCTCAGCTACCCACCCCCCCCACCGCCCCCCACTAACTATTTGATGCTGAAAAGGATTAGAGACCTGGCTGAAGAGATGACACTCCCCATGGGGATGCTGAGGCAGGAAGTTCTGGATCCTTCCCTGTCTAGCCTCCTCTCCACTGGGACGGTTTGGAGGCAGTTTTCTTTTTCTTCTTCCCCTCCCCCTCCTTCTCCTTTTGTCCCGGTTGTTTCCTAGTCTTCCCCTTGCAAATTTTTGGGTAAACTCAAGGAGAAGGAAGGGAGGGGGTGATCCGGGGATCAGGCCCGGTTTCCGCTGGGGTCCAGCCCTGGCCCTGGCTGGGGAATGGTCACAGTCACCACTAGGGCACCTTTCTAGAGCTTCCTGGGGGAAGTCAACAGGCCTTTCTAGAGGCCCCTTCCCACTCACCTCCCTGATGTCTTCTAGAACCAACTATCATTTCATAACCCAAATGGAGGTGATACAGGGAGGGCACAGCAGGCAACAGGGGTCAGGACAAAGTCTGCCGCCCCCCCCCCCCCCCAGGTTCTGATGGCTTCAGTACAACTGAAGTGGGCTGCTTGGGGTGGGGGGGGGAGTGATAAGGAGGCTATCAGTCCGTGTGGCTGAATCCTGACACTGACAAGTGTCTCTGGGCTTACAATTCCACCTGCTCTCCAGGTCACAGAAGAGGGCTTATCTCACCTGTATTTACCTGTCGGCCTGAAATGTGACACTGGAGTTTGCCAAACAAGACAGTAGTGGGGCTGGCCCATCCGTTTGTTTGGGATGCAGGGGAGAGAGGTCTGGCAGGCGGAAGTGGTGGGCTGGGGGCGGGAAGAAGCTGCCAGTTAGTGACTTCCGGGATTGGGAGTGGTTAGCCCTCACCTCCAGGGCCAGGATTCTGTGCCAAAGCAGGAGAGGTGCCCAGGCAGTTGCAGGGAGTTTCTGTAGCTAGCAAGGGCTGGTTAGCTGAGTGGGGTGGGGGGTAAAGGCAGGGTGGGGGGCAAAGGGACAGCACGAACAGAAAGAAAACCCTGACTGAGCAGAGAAATTGAAGCCTGATTATGCAGCTGGTAATTAGTAATTACTATTATGGGCGTTATTGCTGTTAATTATAGGCGGTGGCTCCCCGTGTCTGTCCTCAGGTCCCAAACTGGGTCAGCGGGAGCCTTCCCGATTCTGCAAGAGTCCCTGGGCCTCCATGATGCTGCTGGCAACTGGAACTAGGAGATGGGGGACAGGTCGGGGTCCAGGGTGCCGGCGGCCCAGGTCACCAGCTGCACTCCACTCGGGACTCCCGAACTGGGCCAGACCAAGGCTCACCCCCAAGTGTTGGGGTGAAATTGCTGTGGGGTCCAGTGTGTCCGTGCGCCACAGCGGGGAGTGCGCGCCAGGCTCCGGCTGCTTCATAGGAGACAGGACGAAAAGTGTCCCGGGAACGGGGGCGAGCACCCTGGGCAACTCCCTACGCGGGACGCCAGGACGGAGCCGGCGAGCGTGTGGCAGACGCGGGCTGGGGGACCAGTCCCGTGCACCGGGAGGCCAGGAGGGCCGCGCACGGACCTGGAGCCATCCCGCAGCGGTTCGCTGCTTGTTCTTCCCGCGGGGCCGAGGATGAAGAGGCCGGGCAGGGGAAGAGGGACGGCTTGTCCCCGGGCTCGCGGCACCGCCGCCTCGGGCCTGCGCTCTTCGCGCAAGTTAGCTTCCCGCCTGTGCGCACCTAGTGGACGAACGAGCCCCCCCCCCACCCCAGGCCACTCTTAGTTTCTCCCCTCGCGGGGGTGGGGACGAGACGTTTCCCTCCCGCTGCAACGGCGATTCTCCTGCAAAGAAAAGGTCTCCCCACCCCCTGCCCGCCACCACCTCCAAGAACCTGTCACTGTGGACGGCATCTGTTTGTCCCCTTGAACTGGCTTCTCAGCTGCCCTTTCTCAAAGTTTTCACGAACGGAGAAGCCCGCAGAGCTCGGCCGCTTCCCGCTTCTCCAGGTGCAGCGAGGCCGGTCACTGCCGGGCGGGGGCCACGCGGACGCCACGCCCGCGTCACGGTGTCACGCCACGCCAGGCTCGGTGGCGCAGCCAGGGCACCGGGGTGCACTTCTGCCCAGGGGTGCGGGGGAGGCCAAGGCAGCGCCGGCCTTGGGGGCGGGGGTGGGGAGGAGAGGGCCGTCCCCCCCCACCCCCCACCCCCCCCCCACCGGCTGTCACCCGCCCAGCCCCGGCCCCGCCGCCCCAACGGCGGAGAATCAGGCGCCGAGACGTCTTCCTGAAAGAGCAGTCACAGCTCGGCTTGGAAAACAGCAGAGCCCAGGGTCCGACAGCTGCGAGCCGGTGTCGACAGGTTGTCGGGCAGCCCGCGGCCGCCGGGCCCGCACCCGCCGCCGGGCCGCTCGCGCGCCCACAGCGGGCGGAGGTGGCCCGGACGGCGCGGAGCACACCACGTGCTCGCCGGGAGGGGCGGGAGCGGCCCGGCTGGGGCGGGCGGGAGGCAGGGAGGGGGCGGGAGGGGAGCCGGGGGCGGGGCCAGCGCTCGAGGGGATGCCAATCAAAGCATCAACTTCAAATTGTGTCTGAAAGCCCCGCCGCCGAGCGGAGGGCGGCCGCCGCAGTCGGCGCGGGATCGCGGAGCCGGGCGCAGCCGGGAGCCGGGCGCCAGCGAGCACCGGGCCGAGAGCAGCCCACCGGCCCCCCCGCCTCCGGGCCGGCCCGAGCGCGCCCGGCCGGCCGGCCGCCGGCTCCCCAGCCACTCCGCCCCCCCCCCCCGCCCCAGCCCCCACCCCCTCCCCCCGGCGCCCGCCCCGACCCCCGCCCCCGCGCCCGCCCCCGCCCCTTTAATACTCGCCCGCCGCCGCCGCCGCCGATCCGCGGACATGTCCTTCCCGCAGCTGGGCTACCCGCAGTACCTGAGCGCCGCGGGGCCCGGCGCCTACGGCGGCGAGCGCCCGGGGGTGCTGGCCGCGGCCGCCGCGGCCGCCGCCGCCGCCTCGTCGGGCCGGCCGGGGGCGGCGGAGCTGGGCGCGGGCGCGGGCGCGGCCGCCGTCACCTCGGTGCTGGGCATGTACGCGGCGGCCGGCCCGTACGCGGGCGCGCCCAACTACAGCGCCTTCCTGCCCTACGCCGCCGACCTCAGCCTCTTCTCGCAGATGGTGAGTGCGCCCGGCCCTGGCCGCGGCCGCCTCCCCCCACCCCCCACCCCCCACCCCTCCCCGCCGGCCCCGGGCGCCCCGGGCGCGGGTGGCCTGGCGGCGCGGCGGGAGCGCGGGCGGGAGCGCGGGCGGAGCCGGCGGGGAGCAGGGGAGGCCCGGCCGGCGGGGCCGAGGCGGCTGGGGAGGGGTGGGGGGTGGGGGGCCGGCCCGGGGAGGCGGGAGGCCTGGGCCGCGAGCGGGGGGCTCGGCGGGGAGACGGGAGGCCGGAGGAGCAGAGGCTCCGGGGCGCGCGGCTCGAACCGGAGGCTGGGGGCCAAAGTCGCCGGCGCTCTCCCCCCCCCGCCCCTACCCCCCACAAGGCTCGGCCGAGGCGGCGGGGCCGGCGGGCGGGCTTCCGGCAGCTCGGCCCCGGGTCCGCAGGACGCCCGGGAGCGGCGGGCGGACCCCGATCGCGCGACCTCTCGGGCTTTGGGGCCGGGCCGGGGAGCCTCGGGTTTCTCCCTGGCTGGTGGACCTCCTTGGTTGTGTCCGAGGTGGCCGGGGCGGTGGGGGGGGGGGGAGGGGGGACCTGGTGAAGCCTGGTCGACTGGGTCAAAATCGCCCTAACAATGGGGGAGATCCGAGGGGCCGGATGGGGTCTGTTAGCGGAGGGTGTGCAAATTTGAGATGGGGGGGGGGGAATGGTGGAAATAATTTCGGCGTGTGCCACGGTGTTTGCTTGGACTTTCGTGAGTTGCCAAAGTTTTCATTTCTTTTGCACCGAGTGAAAAGCACTTTTCTTCCCGCGTTACATAATGGAGGATTAAAGAAAACAGGAGTCCCTGGGCTTAAAATAAATGCTGTCCTCTTAGTCTCGCGTCCCAGTGGGTGTCAGATGGGGGAGGGAGCTGCAAATTTAATTCTCCGCGGGGCATTCGCCATTCTGTCGGTGCAAAGGATCCATTTTCCTTGGTCTGACTGCAAGGTCGCGCTTAAACTTCGGGCTGCTGGTGAATTGCGCGCCCGGCGGGGCGCGGGCGAGGGGGGGGGTCAGGGAGGCCGCCCCCTCTTGCGCTGCTGCGGGCGGAATAACGCAATTTTCAGGCACCCCCCCCTCGCGTCTCCCCGCTCCCCGAAGAAGAGGCAGGAAATAAATACCGGCCGACTGTACGCGAGAAAAGCGGCGGGTGTGTTTTTCTGTAACTTTTTTCTTGTAGTTTTGAAAAGAAAGGCTATTTCTCTGAAGGCGGCCCCAGCCGCCGTTCAGATCGCTTGCTCTCCAAAAAGATCAGCTCCCATTTTGTTCTGGCGGCTGGGGATGCCAGGGAAGCGCTGAGAGATTTACAAGGTATCCTTTCAAAAAGAACTCCCAGCGGAGAAGAGGCCGGAATGTCGTCCTCGCAGTTACAACCCAAATGATTAGAAAAGCGCAGAGTGCATTTTGCAAAGATGAGGTAAAAACGAAATCTGGCCACGGAAACCTTTTCTCTGCGGCATCGGCCACCAAACTAACTAGTCAAAGAAATATTCTGCTCTTTGCAACTTTCTCAGCCCGGAAACCCTCTCTGCTAACGTAGCAAATAGATAATTTTTACGTGGAGAATTGTAATGTTTTTACAGAAATTTTGAATACAGATGTGTGCCATTTGGGAACCTCCCCCCACCCCCCTTCGTGTTTGTGCGAGAAAAAGGGATCTGTGTGGTTATGGATCTGTTCCTACTGTACTGTGGTGGGAAACGGAGATGCTCGATTTTTTGTTTGTTTTGTTTTTAGTAGGGGAAACCGTATAGAAATCCACCCCCCCCCAAAAAAAGGTGTGGTGTATTTCTTAGTGGTCTCCTGCTGGTTCTCAGAAAGTAAACCTAAATCCAAACTCTTGATTCTAGGCCTAGGTTTCCAAGCCGTTTTGATTGGGGATTTGGAAGTCAAAAGATAAAATTGTGAGTGAATGTCTGTCTGGACAATTTATGGTAATAATGAGGCCTAATGAGGTTGTTAGAAAGATAAAATGTTATTTACCAAAAAACCTGATGGGATAATTTGACTTGCTGTGTTTTACTACCGATGATAAAAAGAATATTGATTGCAAATAAATCACGGCCTCTAAATGCCTGCAAACACTTTGTGCTCGCTCCGGCCACATCAAAGTCGAACTTACCAGATAAGTAAGTGAGGAGAGGCCTCCGAAGGCACTTCCCTCTTCACTGCTGGTAGCTCCTGGCCCTCCCGTTAATATTTTACCGGTTAAGCCCTCCTTTTGTATTTAAAAAAAAACAAATGGTGTTTTAGTTATTGTTGTTGCTGATGGCCGGGATTAAAATTTTAAATTACCTGTCACCACTGCAACCTTTAAGTGTGGGGAGCCATTATATGCAGATTAATTTGGGAGCTAAAAGGAGTGTTCTTTCATTTTAAATTGCGGGAGGATTTGGACCCAAAGAAAACCCTGGATGGTTTATTTTGCTTGACCCCCTCAGGGTCGAAGGGAGGGGGCTTACGTTCTTTACATTTGGAGATCTGTTTTATCTGGGTAGTTAAAAGGTTTCCCCTTCTAGTTAGTGTGAGATAAACTTGGAAATTGGCTGCTGGAGTTGTGGGGGGAGGGTGGGGGGGGTAACTGAGGGTGGCCTGGGGAAATTCTATGGGACCAAGGCTCCCGCTGTGGCCTTCTGGAGATGCACGGATTCTGGAACTTTTCTTGAGTGACAAAACAAAACAAAACAAAACAAAACAAAACAAAACAAAAACACCTCTTCACGATGGTTGGAAGTTGAGTTTCTAGAGGCGGCTCACGATTTGACCCCTCCCTCCCTCCTAGGGTGGTGTGCTGGGGGGTGGGGGGCTTCCTGTTCTTGACTGGACAAGAGCGGCTGCCCCCCGACTTTCCCAGTTCGGGGGACTCATCGCTCTCTCTCTCTCTCTTTCTCTCTCTCTCCCTCTCCCCCCCCACACCCCTACTGCCCCTCTCCTCCCTCGGTGGGCTATGTGGTTGCAGGGCTCACAGTATGAACTCAAAGACAACCCAGGGGTGCACCCTGCCACCTTCACAGCCCACACAGCGCCGGCGTACTACCCCTACGGCCAGTTCCAGTACGGGGACCCCGGGCGGCCCAAGAATGCCACGCGCGAGAGCACCAGCACGCTCAAGGCCTGGCTGAACGAGCACCGCAAGAACCCGTACCCCACCAAGGGCGAGAAGATCATGCTGGCCATCATCACCAAGATGACCCTCACGCAGGTGTCCACCTGGTTCGCCAACGCGCGCCGGCGCCTCAAGAAGGAGAACAAGGTGACGTGGGGCGCGCGCAGCAAGGACCAGGAGGACGGCGCCCTCTTCGGAAGCGACACCGAGGGCGACCCGGAGAAGGCCGAGGACGACGAGGAGATCGACCTAGAGAGCATTGACATCGACAAAATCGACGAGCACGATGGCGACCAGAGCAACGAGGACGAAGAGGACAAGGCCGAGGCGCCGCGCCCGCCGGCGGCACCTACCGCCCTCGCCCGGGACCAGGGCTCGCCGCTGGCAGCCGCCGACGCGCTCAAGTCCCAGGACTCGCCCCTGGGCCTGGTCAAGGAAGTCCCGGAGCCCGGCAGCACTCGCCTGCTGAGTCCTGGCGCCGCGTCGGGTGGCCTGCAGGGCGCGCCTCACAGCAAGCCCAAGATCTGGTCCCTGGCCGAAACGGCCACCAGCCCCGACGGCGCGCCCAAGGCCTCGCCGCCGCCGCCCGCAGGCCATCCCGGCGCGCACGGGCCCCCCGCGGGCGCGCCGCTGCAGCACCCCGCCTTCCTGCCCAGCCACGGACTGTACACCTGCCACATCGGCAAGTTCTCCAACTGGACCAACGGCGCGTTCCTCACGCAGGGCTCCCTGCTCAACATGCGCTCCTTCCTGGGCGTCGGCGCGCCCCACGCCGCGCCCCACGGCCCGCACCTGCCCGCGCCGCCGCCGCCGCCCGTCCCCGTTGCCGCGGGGGTGCTCCACGGTGACAAGGCCTCCGCTCGAAGCAGCCCCGCGCTTCCAGGTGAGGCGCCCGGCGTGGGGGGTGGGGGGTGGGTGTCCGCCCCGGGCTCGGAATCCGGACCCCCCCCCCGCAAAGTGTGGGGGTGGGAGGAGCGCCGGCCCGGAGGGGGGAGGCGGTGGCGGCCAAACCCCGGGTTGAGCGGTGATCTCTGCCCGGATTCGGGGACCGAGGCCAAGGCCCTCGGGCTCTGTCCGGAGAGCTGCGTTCTGTCTGCAGTCCTTCCCCCGGGGAGGGGTGACCGTTTTTCTTGGAGACCCCATCCTAGTGGCAGAAGGAAGCGGGGTGGGTGGGGAAGAGGCTTGCGCACCTCGGCGGCACTCCCCCCACCCCCCACCCCCGTCTCCTAACGCTGTGCTTCTGCCCCTCCCTCGCAGAGAGAGACCTCGTCCCCAGGCCGGAGTCGCCGGCACAGCAGTTAAAATCCCCCTTCCAGCCCGTGCGCGACAAGTGAGTGCTGTTTGCTGGGACCGCGGGACCGGGGCTGGCGGGCGTGCCGGCGGAGGGCTCGGGGCGGCGGTAGGGTCGCTCGGGCCTCGCAGAGGGGGTGCTGTCCGCCAGCCGTGCGCGCGGGGCGCCCCCTCCACCGGGTTTCTCCCGACGCGGGAGCAGCGGGGCAGGCGGCCACGCCCCCCGGCGCTAGGCCGGCAGCACCGGTGACGCCGGGTCCCAGCGTCCGGCCACTGACACTGCTGTGCTTTCTTGTCTCGTTGTGCTTCGCCCGCAGCTCGCTGGCCCCGCAGGAGGGAACGCCGCGGATCCTAGCTGCCCTCCCGTCCGCCTGATCCAGGGTCGTCTTTTGGTTTTGCGGGGGGAGGGGGGAGGAGTTCGGGAGGGAGGGGACGAGGGAGGAATTAGGACAAATATTTCAGACCGGTGTAAAGGACAAATACGGCCACGACGTCACCGACTCCCATCCAACGCTTCCTGCAGAAAGGGGCTCGTCCGCGTCCGAGCTCCAGTCCAGGCAGCCCGGCCTCTGCCCAGGGCCCTGGTGCCTGTCACCAGGCTCCGGTTGATTATCCGCTCGGTAAACGCCCCACGTGCTTGTGTCTTTTTTGTTTTTTTTTTCCTTCTTCTTTCTGTATATAGAGTGATTTCAAATTGTAAATAGCGCGTCAGCGAACTTGTCTAAATCATATATTTTTGTCTAATAAACTAAATGAAATGCTGTCCGCTGTTCCCGCTGCTGTGTGTGGCTGGGCGTCCGCAGGAGTGTCCGGAATCCTGGAATGCCGGCAGGGCCCAGGTGCCCCTGGCTTGGGCAGAGAGGCTCCTTGGGGAGTTTCCGCTGGAGGCCGGTGTTTCTCACAGCCCTTTTTGGTTGTCGTTGAATTTGTGAATGTTGTCACTCGGGCAGTTTCTTGTTGGCAGTTTTGATTTCCGACCTTTATACGTTTATCCGGGGCATGCCTTTCTCGGGACATCAATGAGTTCGATTTTCAGCAGTTTATAAAACGGTTTCTTAAAGTGGACAACAATGGGAGAAAAAAAAATGAAAAGAATTTCCAATTATGTCCCCAAAGGAGAACTTCAGATTTGAAATCAGTTTATAACTAGTTGTCTCCACAGTGCATCCTGGTGTCGGGTCGTTTCGTGGGTAGAGCGAGGACATAATGGAGTATGAAATTTTGGCTTTGAGCGTATTTTTTAGTTACTTGGTTAAATCAAACGTGGAGAGATTGGAAGGCTCTTTTAAACTGTCCGGATGCGTGGGCAGAGATGCCGCGCGGGAGTTCTCTGGGCGTGTGGGCCTGGGGGCTGCGGAGAAAGAGGGGAGGTGGCTTTGGTCTCCCAGGGAAGCCCCCTCGACCCCTGCGCCCTGGGCTGGGCGCGCCTAGACAGCCCAGGGAAAATAAACCACTGATGTCCGGGTCTGAGCGGTAGCTGGGAGCGATGGTGGGACGAAGCGGGACGGAGCTGGCCTCCGAGGCGCATGTGGGACCTGGCCCAGGAGCCGGGGGAAATCTCGGGGTCAGGACTTCGGGCCTCCGGGCACTTGGGGCGGACCCGCCGTAGCGGCCTGCACTTCAAACGGGGCGCAGACGACTTGATGAAGAATTGGCGAAAACTGGGAACACAAGCGTGAACAAGACCGCGGGTGAGGGCGTGAGCCGCAGGGGAACTCGCGCGGGGGGAAGGAAGCCGGGTCCCCGGTGCAGGACGGGACCTCCCCACCCCCCACCCAGGCCGGGTAATCGCCCCGGAGCCCTTGCAGCAGCAGCAGCAGCGGTCGGGCCCCGCCGGTGGCGGCGAGGGGCGGTCTGCCCAAGGGGAGCGTCTGGGGCGGCCTGGGGCTTTGCCGCTGGCTCCTCTGCGGCGGGAGAGGGGCGGCTCGCGCCGAGGACGTGGGGGCTGCCTCTCTCCGGGCCCCCCACGCCACCCCGTCCTCGTACGAGAGTTAGGGGTGTCCTCGCTCCCGAGGCTGGAGGAAGCGTGGCAGAGGCGGCGCGGAGGCCGCGGGAGAGCGCGCACGGACGGCCCGGCGGTGGGGGAGCGGGGCGTTGGGCGCGCAGGGGGAGCCGGGCCGCGGCGCCGGGGAGGGCCGTCCGCAGGCGGGAACGCTGGGGCCGCGGCCGCGGTGGAGGCGCTTCGCGTCCGGATGGACGTGCTCGGCGCGCCCTCTATGGGCTGGAAGCGGAATGGGGTCCTGACCGTGGCGTGGGTCCGGCTCCCGGGGCGCCGGGGGCGCAGGATCCCGGGTGCCGGGCCTCGGAGGGGCCGCGCGCAGGAGCGTCCATTTGTGGCGGTCGGGCTGTCTCTGTGATCTTGGGTGTCACCGGTTGTTTGAATTCGGGGGTGTGATGGCGGGCCTGCTGGTCGGGCTGCTGGCATTGGTGGGCAGGAGTGGGTGCCCAGTTCGACGCAGGGCGTTTCCATCGTCTGGGTGGGAATTTAGAGAGGAGCTCCTGGTCTGCCCTCGACGTGGGGCTCCCCTGACCACTGGGCACAGATGGATCCCGCGTCCTTGGCAAGAGTGCGGTCTGGAGAGTTTTGACCAGCGGTCTCTCGCTCCTCGGATGAGGAATGGCGTTCTTGGCGCACAGACATGCTGTGGCAGCCGGGATGTGCTGGTGGGTCCCCCCTGGGTGACCGCTGCAAGCATCAGGTGGGAGTCAGGTGGGCGGTAGGGTTTGTGCCACTGGCGGAGGACTCTCTTCCCAGAAGCAAGTAGATGACCCCGTGCAGGCATCACTGTTTGCATGCCCCCTGTTTCCATTCTTTTCTTTTTCCCCCGTCCAATGCCTTTGGGGTCCCCAAACGCTGCTGTCCAGGGGGCTGGACCAGATGTGCTCGCCAGCTGAGTCCCAGCCCTGAGAACCCAGTGGCCTAGAAGTCTTGAAGGGTCTGTGCCCCTCCCTCCTGCCCTGCTGACCAAAGTTTCCCATGCAAAGAAATCGGATCTCTAGCCTTGGAATTATTTTTCTCGAGTGGAAAGGTAGAAATGAATTTCTAATCAAGCATTGAAAAATCATTTTTGTTCTTTGTGCATGATTTATTTCCATCCTTCCCGACCAGCTCAGCCACCTGAGTGTGCACGCCTAGGGCGTGCGGCACCCCAGCGGCCCCTGTGCGTGGTGTTCCAGCTCGTGAAATATCTGGGAGTAGACATAGAAACTTCTTTTTCTTCCACAGCCAAAGCAAAAATTCTTCTGGAACTTTCTGCACATGCTAAGGTGCTCTCATACTCGATGCCTGCCTAGGGACAGTTTCAGACGGTGGTAATTCTGAGACCAGCAAGGAGGAGATTGAACCCCAAAAAGGGATAGGAATGAGGGATGTCTACAAGATTAATATTTGTGGCCCTTCCTCTGATGGGGAAATAGGACAGCCCGTGTCTGGGGCAGAGGACTTCTGTCTGTGGAATCTTCTGGTAAGGAAGGGTAGGACGTGCTGTGTAGAAACCCTGCTTTTTCTGCTCTAGTTCGGGCCCATGATAGGGAAACCATTAGAAGCACACCCCTTCTAGATTCCCCGCTCCTACCCCGTGTTCCCAGCTTGAAGATTTGGGGAGTGGGCGCAGGTCCCTCCCAAGTCGTTGACCTAGAGTCTGAAATCTCTGTTCTCACCATCCCTCCCTCCCTCCTTTGATCAATTATATTCACAAGCACATTTATCTCCCCTGCAATATGGAGAATTCATATTCATATCTCGGTTTTAGTGGTCTGACACTGATTAATGTAATACGCGCCATGGCTCCGAGGGGCGCGCCGCCCGATGAATCATGCCCTATAAAGTTTCAGTTGTCCTTGTAGATGGGGCTCTGCCAGAAAGCCAAGACGCCAGAGAGGGAAAGAGGGAGGAGGAAGGATGGAGAAAGGGCAGGGTGGCCACTGTGCACGGGTGCCCTGGGACCGACGCTGGCCTTTGGCCCCCGATGTGGAGGCTTGGGCTGGCCTTGGCCCTTCCGCCAGAACTGTCCTCCTGTGTCAGGGAATCAGGTTCTGGTCCTCCCAGCTGCCCTCTTTCCTTCCCTTCCGAATGGTACAAGCAGGCCAGAGGCTGCCTGGCTGCTCCCAGCCAAGGTCTGGGTGGGACTGGGGCCACCGGCTGGAGGCTAAGGATTTAGGGCCACTGATTTAGAGAGACGAGCCAGGAATGCCCTCTCGGAAGTAACAGGGCCCAGTTTCCTGTGAGGAATGGGATTTTGACCTTGCATCCCCAATGGTGGAGGTTGGAAAGGTGGGGAGGAAGCCCAGCCCAGGTTGGCTGGGGTTGGGGGCTAGAGCAGGTGAGGGGCCAGCTCTGAGTGGCTTTGGAGTATGCGGGCAGTAGGGACCTGGAAGGCACTTGGAGCCTCCCACTGTCTCTGGCCACGAGACTTGGGCTGCATGGGCCACATCCTAGGACGGAGCACTGGTCAGCTGGACGGAGACTAGTCAGCTGGGCTCTCAGGCATCCGAGGGAAACTCCTGGGTACCTGACACTGAGCACATGTCTTGCGGCCCCATGACTGACCAGGCCCCGGGAAACATCTTGGGGGAGAGTCCTGCCACATCCTGGTGGCCTCTTCTGCAGAACGCGGCTCCAGGTGGGGAGGGCAACCCGGGACGGGGCTCTGGGTCTGGAATCCGGAGCGGGTGGCGGGAAGAAAGAGCTAGCAGGTAGAGGGAGTGTGCCCTGGGGAAGATGGCAGCCCCCAGCCCCCTGCAGGGGTCCCCCAAAGCCCTTGTGGAGGGAGCACTGCCCTCTGGAAACATACCCGCCCTGCACAAGCCCTGCAGAGATCCGGTGCTTCCTTCTGCCAGGGCGGGTGCGGGGTGAGCTCTCCATGTCTCCTGCCGCTGGCCCACCAGCCTGTGGCTCTAATTATAGCTCCAGAGCTGGAAGGCCTCCCAAGGTCGTCCCTTGGGGACCACTGGCGTCCTTTTGTGTTCCAGCTCAGAAAGCTGGATACGCACCCCTCCCCCACTCAGTAAGGCCTCTGAAAGTGGGCGCTCTCAGGGTGAGCAGAGGGGGACAGAGGAGGTGGGCTGACCTGTCAGGACAGTGACAGGACCTGGGGCCCACAATGCTTTTAGAGACCCGCGAACATGTGCTAATTTCTTTTCAAATGAAAAGGGAAAAAGTAACATTATGGCCAAAGAAAATGTGTTAATACCTATCCGTATAGTCATCTTTATGCCAACAGCAGTTGTAACATTCATATTTTAACCCTGGTTTTCAATGTTGGAAGAGGCCCACCGCCCACGAAAGTCAGGGAGGAGGCCCCAGAGTGGCCTAAAATTCTGGAATTATCTTGAATGAGAAGTCAGAGGAGTGACGTGGGCCTGAACACTGAAGGCGAGCACAGAGGCCAGCCGTGTGCGCGGATGACCTCTCTGACACGGGGCGGGCAGCGGGGACCCATGCTTCTCAGGGGCTCCCGGGCTGTTGTCCTGACCCATGGGGGAAGTCCCCTACCCAGGGGGCGGGGCACAAGAGGAGCGGGCGTCTCTGATCCCCTAATCCATTTATCTGGTGCCAGAGCGCAGGGCCCGAATGCGGGGACACAATGGCCCGGCAACATCCGGGGGCCCGCCTGGGGAAGCTGTGAACCCAGCTCACCTCTGGACGCCCACCCCGTCAGTCATCCCACTGTCCCCACGTTCCCCAGAGACTGCGGTCCCAGCCAGGAAGCAGAATAACGCGGTGACAGTTGAAGCCTTCCGCCGGAAGGGCTTCTACTCCTAATTCCTGGGACTTGAAACTGGTCCTCCGAGGGCTGTGCAGAGGTGCAGCGGGGAGGGTCCCCGCAGGCTGCCAGCGCCGGAGGCCGCCCCCGCACCGCCAGCCTTGGGCCCGCAGGCCGCTTGCACACTCGCAGACCGTGCGCCTTTCCTCTGTGCCTCCCGTTTGCTTGTTTGTTGCCGCGGTAGCTTCGCCTGTTGTTTGAATTTTAAACGTATGCTTAATTGCCAGGCCCTCGGATAGCTGCAGCCATGTCTGAAAATATTAAATACATCTGCGAGACGGTGGGCAAGAGAAATTAAAAAGGTGCTCGCTGCACTGAATGTTAAAAAGATCTCACAATGAAGTGATTAACATTTTTATGAATAAAATTAATCACGCATTAACTCTGCAGCACGGTACATCTGAAAGCCAAATGGGGCCCAGGCAGCCCCCTTTCTTACCCCTGAGAACTTTGGGGGCCTCCTTGGCCCCCCAGCAAGCACTCAGCCACGAGGAATTTACAAATACTTAGGAGATGAGTCAATAAGAGATAACTTTGAGATGAGGAAATAAAACCTCCAAAAATACCACCAGCAGCAGCACATACAGGGAAGGATTAAAAAGCAATTTTTTTTTTTTTTTTATTTCCCTTTAGCCAACTCAGAACGGGCTGTTGTTTTCATTCTCAGACCGGCCCCTGGGATGGTGTGGGCTGCATGGCTGCAGGAGGGCAGTGATGTAGAGGTGGAGGCAGGCCGGTCGCTGGGCCAGAGCGGGCAAGCTCGCCCCTTCGTTGCCCTCAGCCGAGGCCCACTCTGTCGGCAAAGACAGTCAGATCGGAGGGCGGACCTTCCCCATTATTAAAATCTCCAGTCTTGCAGATAATAACGTGCGATTGCTCCGCCGGCCTCCCTTCTCCCTCCTTTCTAATCTCTTGCCACCGTGGTTTTGGGATTATTCCAGCAGGCTGTACAAAGGGAAGCGAAGGCATCTGAAGCATCACTCTGTAGCTGTGGCAAAGGAACAGCATTGCCATTTTGTTGATGTCCCCAGCTCATGTGCGCAGCAGAAGGTGGAATCAAAGCAGGCCGCCTTCCTCACTTCTACACATTATTTCCTACCGCTGTGGCGAATCTCTCTGAGCTCCGTGAACCAATAAAACAACGGTCCCTGTTTGAGTTGATATATTAATATTTACCGAGGATTTGCAAGGTCGGGGCTAAATGTCAGCAGATTGCTGGGGCAGTCCTGTGGGGAATAATTAAACAAATCTCACAGCGGTTCAGGCTCATAACATCTTTATTAATCTTTTCTTTCCCCTCCCTCCTGAAAGAGCGCACTGAAATCATGCTCCTGCGTTCAGAGCGAGAGACGACCCAGAGTTGAGAGTAAGTGTAGCGAACAATAGAACCCCGAGCTGGCGAGCATCGCCTCGGACGCTCCCCTGCGCTCCTTCCCCGGCGGATGTTTGCGGGGAGGGAAGGCTCTGATGTGAGCACTATCTGCAGGCACTTGCGACTCTCGACTCTCCCCTGCCCCTCTGTCACATTTACCCTGACCGATCTGCCAAACACAGTCCTCCCGGTGCTGCGACTTGGTCCGCACCCCGGCCGGGCCGGCCCCGGTCCCTGTGCTGAACCCGGTGACCTGCCGGCTGCTTAGTCGGAGGCCGGCCTTCTTCAGCATGATTGCAGCCTGCACTTTAGGACAACTTGTCCAATTCTCTTTAATAAGCTTCATAATTAGTGTTGGGAGCCTCATTACAAGTCATAGCCTGTAGCAGTCCTAGGCCAAACAGCCCTCCGCCATCTGATTTATTTTTTATCAGGCAGCAGGAGCTGTCGGGAGTTTTTGTTTGTATAATGGAGACTTGCATCAGGCCCCCAGTGTAAAAATACCACCAGGAAATTAATTGCTTCTGTGTGGATTCGCCGCAGATGTGTCCCGTTGATCAGTATGGTATATTTTTGACTTCGCTCTCCTGCGGCGAGTTGTGGAAAAAATCAGCCGAAAGCCAGCAGCGCAAACATATTAGGATCGACGCAGATTCGCCATGGCATCGTCGACAGCACGGGGTTTCAGAGGGAGGTGTGCAAGGAAAGTTCAAGTTTCTGGCAAGATTCTTTCCTCTTGCCTCCAGTTCTCCCTTATTTGTTGATCAACGCATGTCTGTATTTGTCGCTCCTGCGTGGAACCCCCTTGGGGCAGACGCGTGGCTAGGGTTGCGGTGGGTTTCCGGCCGAAGGATGTGCCGCTTCAAACAGCGCAGACCCCAGGAGGCGGCTGAGCGCCCTACCCGGGGCCTGCCCCTGGGGCTCCTGGCTGAGGACTGCTTTGATGCTCTCGCAGCCACATGAGGCCACGGAAGGAAGGGTGGATCCCGGCTGTTAGCTGGGCTGCGCCCCTCAGCGGCCCGGGGTGGGTACGTGGTGTGGGCCCGCCGTGTCGGGGTCATGTGTCACAGAGCCGGGTGGACGCGTGTGCGTCACGGACTCTGTGTTGCCTTCGGGGCTCAGAAAGAGAGAAATGCAGAAGCTGCTGTTTCATCAGACCACTCGATCCCCAGCTTCTGATTAGGTTGGGAACGCCTCTTCCAACTCGGAACATTTTGCGGATATATTTAGACGCGTTAGTCCCCGATTTAGATTTTCTGCTCTTGGCGCAGGGCAGCCGTGGCTGGCGATTCTGTAGGGATCACCCTCCCCGTGGCTTACGTTTCCTTCCACGTCCCTTGGTTTTTATTTGCTTTTCCTGGAGGACTTTCCCGGGCTCCGCTCTCCTGCTCCTTCTTTGTGAGGCTGTTTGAGGTCGGCAGTCTGGGTTCCTTGCTCGGCCCCGTGTTAGGATGGAGACTGTAAATGTAGCCTCAGATTACTGGGCATAGAGCGCCTTATTTGTGGGGAAAACGAACGCCGAAAGTGATGTCGTGATAATGAGAGCGAGGCACTTCAAAGTGTGCTGGAAATGACAGCCCTTTTCTGTGCAAAGGAGTTAGCGTGGGACTTTTCAGGGCCCCCAGACGCATCAAGTGTGTTCCCAGCAGCAGAGAGAACTATTAGGTACTGCAACCTGTCAAGTTGGATTTGCGGAGCCCTGTTGATGGGAGGGTTTTACTGGCTGCAGAGGTCTGGGTCCTGAGCTGACAGGTGGGCATGAGGGACGGTGGCTTCATCTCACGGAGAACCGAGGCTGAGGCCTGGCCGACCCCGCCTTCCTGGATCCAGACCGGTGGCAGTCCCCAGGTGCCTGTGGCCAAACCGTGGGGTGAACTCAGGGAGCAGAGGCAGTGATGGGACCAAGAGGGGCTGCCCAGGTTGTGAGAGAGAGAGAGAGAGAGAGAGAGGGAGGGAGGAAGGGGGTGGGGACACCGGCTGACATCCGACTGTGTCTCCAGCCAGCAGGGCCACCTAAGTCTCCGAGCAGTGCGAAGGGACATGATGAAAATGTGACCCGTGCCCCACTGACGGGGGGGACTCACGCCTGGCAGCTTCTGCGTTTGTCAGCAGCGGCCTTTCTGCGCTCGCGAATCTTGAGTCCGTCCATTGTGAGGCTCTCCCCTTCATCTGAGGCTCACTGATTCTCTGTGCCTGTGGTTAACCTTTACTTGTGCGTAGCATTTTCCCTTCTTTACTATTCATGCAGTTGAGAATGCAAAAGGTAGCTGACGGTTGCCGAGGACGGAACTAAATACGCGCACGAGTCAGCGTCTCCTTCGGTGAACGACAAGCCGAGGACGCTCGATGGAAAGCTGTCCTAGGAGGCCTCCGGTTGTGGGAGTGATACTCTGCCATCAGAAGTGTCACCTGCGTGCAGCAGGAGAGCTGGTGCTGACCACAGCTGGCCTTCGCCGGAAGGTCAAGGGGAGCAAGGCACAGGACACCTTCCAGGGAAGAGCAAACAGATGGACAGACCATGAGATCCCTTGCACCCGCTGTCTTCCACCTTTCCCTCCCCTCATCCCCTGCGTCGAAAAGTAAAAGTAGGAAAAAGCGGGTTGAGCCGGCCTGCTCTTTAGGGACTGGAGTTGTCTTCTCTGAGGAAATAACTTCTTCCCCTTTCTAAGCAGGCATTTTGTTTGTTCCTGTTTTGTAACTACAAGGAAGACCCTAGTCCTTTCTGGACATCACACAACTGTTATAAACACACAATATTTTGATAACCTAAGTCTGAATGCATCCGAAACCTGTAGCTTTGACGTTCCTCAGTCGGCTTGCCTCGAACCCCAAATATTTTGGGAAAGTATGGGGTGTTCAAATGCTGTGCAGTGGGGTATGATTTTTAAAAAAAAAATTTTTTTAACGTTTATTTATTTTTGAGACACAGAGAGACAGAGCATGAATGGGGGAGGGACAGAGAGAGAGGGAGACACAGAATCGGAAGCAGGCTCCAGGCTCTGAGCTGTCAGCCCAGAGCCCGACGTGGGGCTCGAACTCACGGACCGCGAGATCGTGACCTGAGCTGAAGTCGGACGCTCAACTGACTGAGCCACCCAGGTGCCCCCAGTGGGGTGTGATTTTAACAAGATGAATTGGATGCGTGTGTTTCTGATATATTTACAGTCATCAGAGTAAACTGTTCATTCCAGTAGCTCGTGATGTACGGGAATCTGTCCGAGGCTTTACAAACCGTTGCGCGGTCTCTTGGCTCTGCGGCAGAAGGTACGTCCCCTCAGAGTCCCTCAGCCTTCCTGCCCCGATGTTGCAAATCGCCTCAAGTCTTTAACTGTTAAATTTCAAGGAGTATCAGAGTTCTAAAAGTGCCCTTTTAGGGGCACCTGGGTGGTTCAGTCGGTTAAGCGCCTGGCTTCGGCTCAGGTTATGATCTCACGGTTTGTGAGTTCGAGTCCCGCGTCAGTCTCTATGCTGACCGCTCAGAGCCCGCTTCAGATCCTCGGTCCCCATCTCTCTCTGCCCCTCCCTGGCTTGTGCTCACTCTCACTCTCAAAGTAGATACACATTTAAAAAATGCCCTTTTCCTGTGAGGAACGTGTTAATCTTGGAAGGGGAGGTAAGGAAACATCAGGGCAGGTGGCTGGGACGCTTCACCTCTTGGTTAGGGCGTGACGGTCAGCCATCCAGCTAGATGAAAATGCTCTCCAGATATTCCACTGCTGGCTGGAATTTCAAGGATTTAATTCTCATTTTCCTGAGCCAAAAATCGGTGCCGGGGCCATGTGTTGGGGTAAAAGCGATTCATATTATGGGCAGTTAAAATGAATCTCACCATTATTCAGCCTTGAGGAGGCGACTTCAAAATGCCTTCCTGAGTGTGCGTGTTAACCATACACACACGTGCGGGCAGACAGGGGAGAATGTGGTGGATTGGAAATCAGAGCTCATGGACAGACATGTGATTACCTTGGACCCGAATTATGATAATCATCACTGCTGACATTTAACCAGCAAATGCTGGGTGCCAGGTGCTGTGTGTAGTTTACGTGTGGTAATGGGCTTGATCCGCCAGCAAGGTGGTGAGGTTGGGGTTCTTATTTGCTTAGTTTTAAGGGTGGGGAGACTGGGGTAAAGAGTCCCCTGGAAGCCTAGGGCTCTAACCGCCCCCTCTGTGCTGCCTGAATGCTACCCTGCCCTGGAATCGGAGAAGGAGTGGGGTGCCTTCTCTGCACCCTAACAGCGGGACTGTCTTTAGGGCCTTGGGAGCTCTTTTCTTTTGGAAACTGTCCCAGGACATGCGCTGCCGTCTGCTGGAGCTCCCCATTCCGAGGTGGGCCTCAGCCACCGTCAGGCCCTCCGCCACCCCTGGGAACAGAGCTGCTTCATCCCAAGGCCAGTGTCTTTTAAAAATCTGGTTGTGATTTTTCTGTCACCAGGAGGCAATGCAATTTTTTTTTATCTTGATGATGGCTTTTTATGCCCAAATAGGATGAGCTGGCCTGTCATTTCCTACATTTTCTCTATGGGAAGGAGTCTCTTGTTTCCCATGGACACGGCCCCTGGAGTCCCACCTAAAACGGGGGACCCGTAGCCCTGCACACATGCGGTCAGTTCCCGCTTCCCGGCCGTCCAGGAGCCGCCTTCCCCGGGGCCCCGGCCCCGCGCTCCGCCGTGACCCCCCACTTCCCCTCTGCCTCTCTTCCAAACTTCTGTGCCTCTGTACACAGCAAGGAGGGTGCCAGACAGGCCTCCGCCCTCAGCACCGCACCTGTCAGTCTGCGATGTGAGGGACCTCGTGGACTTCCCGGATGGTGCCTCGGTGTCAGGTGTTTACAGCCCGGTCAGTGGGGTGTGTGTGTAATGTGTGTGTGCCAGTGTGTGAGTGCACGTCGAGGGGTGGCTGGGGAAGGTGCGGGCCGGGAGAGAAGGGTGGGCCTTGCTCATTCAGTCGGTGTAGCTGCCAACTCGGTAACTTAAGCCCACAGCCCTCGGTTTCCCCGTTTATCAGGGCGAAGCTGGGCTTCCCTGGAGGGCGTTTCCTCTCCAAACTGGCTTTGCCTCATATGCACAGCCTCACGGACTCTGCAAGGCACACAAAGCCTCGATTGACAGGCAGAGGAAGGAATCCCACAGGGCGGCGTGCGCTCTGGGAGGACCCTCCAGTGCGTCTGTGGATGGAGAGGGGGAAAGGAGGTTCCAGCCAGGGGAGCAGGGTGGCCAGCGTGAGCACATGGTGACCGTGCACCGGGCTGTGTGAGCCCCGGGTTAGCGGCTCCCAGGGGACTTTGGGGCGTCGGGAAACTTGCGGTGACGTGGAGGGGCAGAGAGCGGGGCAGACGTGGAGAGACACGGGCAGGGCGCCAGAGGTGGCCGCGGCCTCCTGGTCTGCGGGGTGGTGGAACCTCAGGCCAGGTTTGGCTCCTGCCCAGGCGGAACTGCGGTCTCCTCCCCTGGGACCAGCCCCCATCCCCGTGACCCCGCAGGGGCCGGAACTGGACCCCCCAGGGGGCTGCTGTTGTGTCATCCTCCGCGTCCGGCCTCCCCGCGCCTCCTGGCCGGGCCACGGCCCGCTGTCTCCACCCGGCCCCCACCACTGCCATGCTCTGGGGCCCGCCAATGCCACCTTTGCGTCCTTTGCGGGTGAACGACTCCGCTTTCCTGAAATATTGAGACTGTGACCTTCTCGATGAGACAGATTTTACAAAGACCTGCTGAAATGCGCTCGGCCGGTAGCCGTTGCTTTATTTCTGGACCAGTCCCGGGCTCCACGTCTAAATATGTGCAAAGCACTCCCTTCCTCGAGAGATGTCTCGGCTCCTGGTTTTGGCTGCCCTGCTTTCCTCCTGAGACAGGCCTTCTCCAGGGCGGGGACCTTTCTGCAAAGTGGCCTGTCCGTGTCGGGGACGGCGTGGATCTTGAGGGAAAGTAGCCCAGAACGCCTTCGTTCTCTGCTCACGTCTAGCCGTGCCCCGCACCGAACGCCCACCCCAGTGTTCGAGGGCAGCCCCGACTTCAGCTGTTTTCCTTGAATTCCCACTTAATTTTGGTGGTAGGGAAGGCGGTAATGAGGGGAAATGGAATGTTAAAGCAGCGAGTTCCAAGTTACTGGAAATGCAGCCTGCAGAGGCGAGAAGCTCCCGTGGGGGCCAAGCGCGGCCGAGAGCCTGAGCTAAGTGAGAGCGGCGTGCACAGGTATGGAGGTAATGACCTTCTTCCTTGGGGCACTTCCCGTCGACAGTGCCGGTCTTTCTCCTGGTCCTTGGGCCGTGCGCCTCTGCGGCCTCACCCCCTGCAAAAGCAGTTTTGGGGATTTCCCAGGATTTAATAAGCACGCACAAGTCCGGAGACAACACTGGCTGGTTTCATTCAGGAGCCTGAGCTCTTCCGTTTCCAAAAGATGTGGCACATTCTACGGTAACTTTCCAAGAGCCTGCGGTGGTCGGCCCCTCTTTCTACTGGTGGAAACGCATTAAATACAACTTGTTACTTGCCTTTTGCCCCTTAGTCCGTCATGACAGCATCCTTTGGGGGAGCGGCTGTCGTCTCCCAGGTCCCGGCGGGAGGGAGTCTCGGGGGGATGCTTGGTGCTCCGGTGTTCCTGGGGGCTGTGGGGATAGTTCCCTCTTCCAGCAGATGGAATACTTAAATGAGAACAACTGGGGACTCTGTTCTTCCAACTTTGGTTTCACATCCCGCCGGTTAACGCCATCGGTGAAAACAATTAACGTCTGTCTATTTCGGGATACAGGCAGGACCTTGTAGGAATCTTATTTAATTATGTGCTATATTAATGTTATATTGATTATGTTATTGCCTGTAAATCCACTTGCTTAATAAAGCTGCAGTCATTTTGCAATAAAGTTGTGTTTGCAGTCAATTAATGGGTGTCTGGGGGCAGACAGCTATGCGCAGGGGGCGTTGGCGCTAAGGAAAATCGTCCTGGGGCCGAAAACCATAGAAACCAACGGAGAAAAATCAGGCATTTATGTATCTATAGGAATGTATGCATGTATATGTATATAGCTGGATTAAGTAGAAAGGAAAAGCACAAATCCCACTGCACTTATTTTTAGCACATGGATCTGGATATTTATGAACAGCCGTCTGTATGGTGGACTTCTAAGGAGCACTGAGGCAGCGTCCGCACGCGGGGTGGGATAATGTGTGATTTAAGAAATACAAGAAACGATAACTACCAATATTGAGACCATGTGAAGGCGAGGGAACAAAGCATACTTTCATTGCTAATCATGTGAACATCCCCAGTCGGAGCGGCACATTCACCCGTTCGGAGGAAATGCCATCACCCCTCTGAAGATCACATCTGCCACCAATCTCATCCGGCATGTGGTCCGACTTTTATCTCTCTACCAAAATTTCATGTCATGATTCTCACATCTGATGCTAAATTCAGGTCACTACAAAATACGTACAACTGTTTCTTTCTTTCCCAACTTTCGTGATGCGTCCAAGATGTGTACCCTAATAACAGAACATGAAATAAATATTAAAGTTTTATGCGTATATTTTAATAATGCACCATAGCAAAGGGAAAATAATCCATTCCCTAATGCAGATAGATACTTGATCGTTTCCATAAATGAAAGTGATATGTCAGGCATATAATGATGCTTAAGTGATTTGATTTGGGGGCAAGCCAATGGCTCTGTCTTGACAAAATGTATCTTTGGCTGTGAGAACGATGTCTAGGAATGTATGAGCTTGTGGTCAAAAATGTGGCCTGTTATAATGGGGTGGAAGTCAGTGACCAACCTCATGTCACAGGAGGATCCTCCCCAAAATGCCAAACTTTGGGTGGCAGCTCTTGTCAGTGGCCAATACCATTAGACAGAAAAGAAAACAGTATTTCCTGCAGCATTCCAATCGGACCTTCAGCAAACGCATCCCTGCAGTTACCACGGACGCCTTGCGAGCTGGGTTTTCCTACGCTCCCAAACTCCGCCAGCTCGGTCCACACCGTCTTTTAACTGCACATGGATAGTCATCCCCAGGGGCTCCATAGGGCGTCCACTTTTGATGGGCTTCTCAGTCTACGGCTGTCATTCTTCCATCATTGTCTGTGGTCCAGATGCGCACTCACCACAGAGTTGCAAGATGTCCGTGTCGGAGAACGCATGCTTCTTCCGTGTTAAACCAAATTTGTCTCCTTCTGGCTCTGAGGCACTAACCTGCTTGGTGATGGTGGGCAGACATTTTGAAATAAGACGAAGAAGGGAGGGCAGGCCATTCGCACCTGCCTGTGTGCGTCCAATGGGGGCATGGCCTTGTAGCCGTCCGCCTCAGCACAGGGTGGCAAGGGTGAGGTGGTGTTGTGACTTTACCCTTGGAACCCTCTCCGATAAGGGTGCTCGGCTCACAGGGAACCAAATGCCTTTAACTGCCACGTGATCCCCAGTTACTCTGCCCCGTTACTATTACTGCTGTAGGTAACCATTGTAAGGAGGGGCCAAGCCAGGGTTCCTTAGTCCTGGGATGTGAATCAAACAGAAATGTTACCAAATCGGAATGCATAGATCCTAATGTGTTTTCTGGACAGGGACTGAGAGGGACCTTGGATGAATTGGGGAGGTAGAGGCTGAAGGGCACAGGGGAGGGAGGCAGCTTCTGGAACGTTCTAGGGCCCATGCCGGGGACCTGCCTTCTTGAGGAGCCACTCCTGCCTCAGTAGTTCTACCGGCGAAGTTATGTCACGCTCAGTGGTCTGAGCGGGAAGAGGAGAGGTAACACAGCTCACGCGGAAATCACGCATGCACATCCGATCACTGCCGAACACGAGCCCTGGGACCTCCGGCCACCCTCGGTTTTCGGAAAGTCCGAGGAGGGCATGCCGGTGGGAGCATGCACCACAGAGTTTACCTGGATGGGAGCCACTGCATTCTTCCTGGCTTCGCAGAGGCATTGCTTAGATTGACAAGAAGCCCGTTGCTGTCCCGTGCTTCGTTCTGCAGAGAGTTACTGAGCTGGATGGCATCCTGTTGTCATTTGAAAGGAAGCATGCTCTCTGACTGTGCAATGGCGCCCAGATGATAGCAATCAAAAGGAAATAGAAATCTTAACCTTAAATTTAATAGCTAGAGGCTTCTGATGAATGACGCCCACTCAATGACATTAGTGTGAGCAACTGTGGCGTCCTTGGAGGCTTTTGGAGACAGCTAAGCTCTAGCAACCCCCGCCCACCACTGGTGGGATGTTGGCCGCCACATTCATTAATTTTTTTTTAATGTTTATTTATTTTTGAGCAAGAGACAGAGTGCTAACGGGGGAGGAGCAGAGAGCGAGGGCGACACAGAATCCAAAGCAGGATCCACACTCCAAGGTGTCAGCACAGAGCCCGACGCGGGGCTCAAACTCACGAACCGTGAGATCGTGACCTGAAGTGAAGTCAGACACTTAGCCGACTGAGCCACCCAGGCGCCCGTGCCACATTCACCCCAAGAATTTAGCTCTGGTATTGCTAGAGCTTGAATTGAGTTTTCCTATCCCTTGAAGAAAAATTTAAAATTTAGGAAGAAGGAAATCAAGAAGTTGGGAGTATGAGCAGAATGAGTTAGGGAGAGAGGTGAAAGCCTTCTGGGCAGAGGCGCACCCAAGAGGGAGATGTGCAAGGAGATGCCGACCACACATGCCGTCCTTCCCCGGGCCCGGAGTATGGTTGTGTCATGCTATGCTGACGACACGCTCAGGGCCAGGGGACTGCCGTGCGTTTTGTTTTAAGTTGCCACCGGGATCAGAGACCAAACCACCTGCATTTGTGAAAGGGCAGAGATGGACCGAGTGCCTTTCCTGCCTTAGGAAGCCTGTTGGAAAAGCACTCTGCTCCCCAACCTGTCCGGTGTATGGGGAGAAAATCTGATTTCACAGCGGGATTTGTCGCCTGGGTCCTGACCCTGGCTTCAGGAAATGGAAACCGTTACCATTGCAATCACAGGAGGGAAAAAAAAAAAAAAATGTCTACAACAAACAGCTGATCACAGTAGGAAGCAAATCCCGACAAATGAAATCTAGAACATTCAAAAAGCAACCAAACCCATGTTTTAGGGAAGTGGTGGGAGGTTGGGGTGTTCACCCGGAGCAGCCATGAGGGTGTTGGGGTCACTGACAAGCAGCCCAAGCCATGTGCGTCTTGGGGAGCTCGCTGGGACCCCATTCCTTCAAATTTGGGAGCTGGGACATGTGGAGTCTTGTCATGGGAACGTGGACCTCCGGGGAGCCTAGAACATTGGATGACCCCACTCGTGACAGCAACTTGGAGCCCACCTTCCAGGGACATGAGCCTCCGGGAACACAGCTTCAGGGGCCAGAGCCAGCACTTGAGACACTTCCCACCTAACACGGGCGAAGCAGGCTCAGGGTGACCTCGTGTAAAAGGTATCAAATCACGATCCATTTGGCGTAGCCCCACAGGCCAGCGATGGAACAGGCCCTGTTTACTAGTCTTACAGGCTAGATAGGCAGAATAGACATTCCTCTTGGGGCTTTTTCCCATCGCTCAAAAGGCATGCGCCTGAAATATGTTCCAGTTTTGTTTAATGGGTTTCAGTAAAAGAAGACGGAATTCGAGGGGTTGTTTTTATTTTTTATTTTTATTTATTTTTTATTTTTTATTTTTTCGAGGGGTTGTTTTTAAATAAAATGATGAACTTATAGATGCCCAGTACAAGAGATTGGCAGTGCTAACTGTGGAGGTCACAGGACGGAGCTGAAATGCCCAATCGTGCTAAGAGAAAAAGAACACGCCCCACCCCCCCATGTGCTATCTGTGGTCCCTCGTGTCACCTAGACAGTCTGTGCAGTGAACCCCCAAGCTTCATCTCTGTTCAGACCTAGAGGAGCAGGTGGGGTCTGGAGAGCCAGCCCTGTTAATCTCAAAGCAAGTGACCTTTCTAAATCCATGGGGAGCCACTGGCCTCCAGCACGGCCATCAAGGTGGCTCTGTCTTTGACTTCCCCTCTGACTTCAGGCGCTGCCTTTTGGATCTGTTCTTAATCCTGAAGAAATGGCCTTTCCCCCAAGGCAATGGCACCGATTTTGACTTTCAACCCCAGAGCGATCCAAGGCATTTTTCCTGTTTATGTTTTAAAAAAATAAATGAGAAAAGCCTAAGAAGGGTAAGGACGAAGAGTACATAGAAGGGTGAGGAGAGAAAAGGACACTCAAGTGTTTCGGGAAAGATATGTGTTTGCCACATTATTTATGAGAGTGAAGCATGAATCAACTTGAAAGTCTCAGAGGAAAACGTTAATTCAATGGATTTTGATCCAACCACCCAATGGGAAAATATACTGGCACTAAAAAGCAAGTTTCAAAAAAAAACACTTAACAATATGAGCATGTTTATGTGTTAATGACAAATGAAAAAAGATGGGTACTGACTGTGGTTATGCTTTGATCCCAATTCTGAAAAAATATACATGTAACCGTATTTCCATATTGACTCCCATATATACTGAAAAGAGCCTGGAGAGGAATTTGCAAAAATATTAAGTGTGCCTTCCCTCTTAAGTGGTGGGGTATTACTGATTTATGTTTCTTCTTTACAGTTATATGAGTTTCTGACATCTTTTTAATGAGAAATAAAGTTTTTCAATTAGAAAAAAAAGGGTAATACTGAAAATATTTTTGAAATAAACTCCAAGTTATAAAATTAATCAAACGATCTCTTTCTGAGATCTGGGCTCGGGCGCAGAATGTCCCATCAAATCAGACATGATTCTTGCGTGTGTGTGCTCCAGCCCACGAATTCGTGTACAGAATGAACATGCTGGGAGTATAGCCCGCCGTCACACCGAGTGGGGTTGTGCTCCAGGGACAGATGACCCCCTCGCGGGACTGTGGGAGACTGAAAATGGAGAGCTCCCTACTCCAAGTGCTGCTTCGAGACGAAAGGCCATCTCATCCAAAAGCACACACACACACACACACACACACACACACACACACCATCTCCTATAAACATGCTTAGGCATAAAGATGTGCATCCTGACAGGACCCTTCCCCACCCTCCCCAGATGCATGTCTCATAGGTGTTGAACTCCACAAAGCACCTGTAGGAGTTTGTCCACTTCTAGTGGGATCTCTGTGGTAACAGTGGTCGGGTCCTCGCTGTCCCCCAACCCACAATATGAGTCACTAGGCTTATGTCGCAGATAAAAGCCTCCAATGGCACTTCTCAGTTTCCAAAAACAAACTGATAAAAATTAATGTTTTAGCGATATGGCGAATTTTAAAAAGAGCTTTAGCAAAAAAAAAAAAAAAAAAAAAGCACAGAATTTCCTGGCTTCTTGGGGAAAGCCTTCCTTCCCCTGCACTCACTCAGTCTCTGTTTCCTTCATAGGCAAGCACCGGAATCCCATTAACGCCAGGGAAACCATCCTGGGGGCGCAGCGATGATGATGGACGGTCCTGGGCTTTGCAGTCAATCCACGGGGCAAAAAACACATCGCTACTAGTTACGTTAGGAGATCCTGACTGATGACAAGTTAATTACAATTTCCATTTAAAAAAAATTTTTAATGTTTTCTTATTTATTTTTGAAGGAGAGAGAGAGACAGAACATAAGTGGGGGAGGAACAGAGAGAAAGGGAGACACAGAATAAGAAGCAGACTTCAGGCTCTGAGCTGTCAGCACAGAGCCCCATGCGGGGCTGGAACCCATGAACTGTGAGATCATGACCTGAGCTGAAGTCAGATGCTTAACCGACTGAGCCACCCAGGCGCCCCTAAAATTTTTTTGTTTTAATGTTTATTTATTCTTTGAGAGGGAAAGAGAGAGCACAAGCAGGGGAGGGGCAGAGAGAGAGGGAGACCCAGAATCTGAAGCAGGCTCCAGGCTCTGAGCTCTCAGCACAGAGCCCGATGCGGGGCTCGAACCCATAAGCAGTGAGATCGGGACCTGAGACGAAGTCAGATGCTTAACCGACTGAGCCACCCAGGTGCCCCAACAATTTCCATTTTTAAATTTACCTTGTTCAGTTCTCTCTCACTGAATCCTTTCCGGAAGTCCTCTCTGGAAGGTTCTTCTCATTACTGGCACACACGCTTATTTTACGCTCCCCAGTAATGGGAGAAAGCGAGCTGTGTGGAAATGCACGGACACGGGGGTGCAGAGCTTAGGCTGTGCTGAGGCCTCTGCTCCTGGGAAGCCGGCTCAGCCCCTCCCCCACGTCTTAGATCGGGACAGGACCCTGGTGTCATTTAGTACAATGGAGTCAAACCCAGTTTTCTTTTCTACAAGTACAAAACAGACAATTTCATAGCCCCTAAATAAACACGTGTGCGTTGTACCCATACGCATACGTTCATACGCACTTAGGACTGAAGAAGTCAATATGTACAATGAGGTTAGACTGCACACCACTGTGACCACGGCGCATAGCACGTCTTCTGTACGGGACGATGTTCAAGTACAAGTGGAAGGCGCGCTGACGACATTTACTGTCCCACGGTACTGTCCTCGAGACACAGGTGGCCCCGGGCTTGGTGAGCAGACCCGTGGTGATGCCAGAGACCCAGGCCCTCCATTCTTTCTGGCCTGCCTCCTTGGCCAGTGGGAGGTGAGGAAATGTGTCCATCAAGGCCACAGTCAAGCCTGGGCAGTTCCAGGGGTCATACGCCTGTGACCTCAACTTTCAAGGAAGACAGATGTTGCCTCTTGAACTCCTGAGCTTTTAGAAGCAAAGGAAGCCTTTCCCAGAAGCCTAAGGGCAGGTTGTTCTTTGGGTCGACCTGGCCCAGACGGGATTCAGTGCCATGTGAAGGTTGTCCCGGAGACATGTCACTGGGGTGAGCGGGGTGGGGACAGGTGGAGGGGCGAGCCAAGTGTTAGCCACCCACCGTGCCTGCCCACCGTTCCCTCCGTCTGTGAGATTTCACGAGGCCAGTGAAATTAGACATCCATGGGACTCTCAGCAAGAGTTCACATCTACGACGAACCTACTCATGTCTGGAAGTCTAGCCATGCTATGCCTACAGACGTAGACAGAGCAACACAGGACACACTTAGGGACACAACTCCTGTGTGGGGTCCATCCAAGCCCATGGTCAGCCACGGGGGGCCACGGATGGAGCTGAATCATGGCTTGCTGTCTGTGCCTGTGAGTTGTTCTCCCGTTATTGTGACCCCTGTACGTTTCTTTCCTGAAGCCGGGCACCCCTACTCCCGCTGATGGCCCGTGTCAGACAAGAGCCCCCTCAGCCTCCGACCACCAAGCCTGAGACCCCAGACCTGCCCTCCCTGTGACGGGGAGGAAGTGTCCCCGTGCTGAGACCAGAGGCCGCTTTCCTGCTGGGGGCCACGTACCCTTCCTTGTATCAAGTCTCCGCTTTGCCACATACAGCCTCTCTCTTCTGCGGTATTTTCCGTCTCCTGGATTGTTTTCATGCGCACGCGAACATATTCTAATATCTCCTTCTAAACAGATGCCCTGCTGTCTTGACCTTACGCCCTTGTTCAGTTTGACTGTGTCTTCATTCCAAACGCCTTGGGATGGCTGCCCCGCCGTCCCTCCGCCCCTTCCTGCTGTTCTCTCCTGAGTTGCCTTGAAGAAACCGCGTGCCTCACCTCTCTGCCTACCCGGCTCCTGCCAAGGCCACCGCGACCCCCCGTCAAGCACCGTGCTGGCGTCCTTCCCCTCTGTGCCCCTTGGCACTGCTGGTCCTCTGGCTGCAAGCACTGTCCCAGCTTGGCTGCCAGCATCGCTCACCTGCCCCTTGTCCTTGCCAGCTCCCTGGCCGCCTCGTTCCCGTCATTCCTACTGGCTCCTCCTGGATGCGAATTCTGGGGCGATTCGAGGGCGTCTTCTCACGCCCAGCGGCACTGTCCCTCAGCGACTGTGTCCACTTGGCCACCCTAAGGAGCATCACTGTGCACAGAACTGTGGATCAAGTAGCCTGGGCCTGGCAGAACGCCCCTGCGTGGTTGCACGTCCGTGTCCCACGGGCACTGCAGCCCCAGTGTCCAAAGGTGTCCTTGATCTCCTTTGCCTCAGACCTGCTGCACACGTTCTCTACCTTTCGAAATGAACAGGTCCGCCATTCGCCCGTGCTCAGGTGGGAAACACAGGGCTATCTCTTTCTTTCACCCCATCGCCTGCCCCCAACACCTCTCTCCCTGATCCCGGGCCCCTCCCTCACCCACAGCCTGTCCCCTGCACCACCTGCTCTCACCTGGGTTACTGGAAAAGCCTGTTGGCCTCTCCTCTTGTCTTGCCGCTTGACGGTAAGGGCAGCCAGGGAGGGCTTTTCAAATGTAACTCATATCACATTTCACATTATTCTGATCATCATGTGCTCCCAGTGGCTGTCCCTTGCCAAAAATAAAGTGCACACACACACACACGCACACTCACACACTCACACACTTTCCGCTGTGGTTCTCAAGAGAGAGCACGGAGTGTCTGTTTTATCAATGGAAAAAAACCCTGAGCCCTTTCTGGCCATAACCCGCTCAGGCCATCACGTAATCCTGTGTGTAATAATAACTAAAGTTTTAAACCATTCAATCCCTGCGTGGCAGGAAGAGTTCCAAAGCAGGCGCTATTATTATTCCCATTCTGCAGATGAGGACACTGAGATTGAGATGCTTCGTGAGCTGTCCGGGTGACACGGCCACAGGCACCGGGACCCCGTGGTGAGCCGATGCAGCCCGGTTCCAGGCAGTCGGACCCTGGATGGGGGAGGTGAGCACACTGGAGACTGAGCTGGGAGAGCTGTGCTGGACGTCTATGGAGGGGAAGGGGCAGCCTGCCCACGGGAGCTCCCAGGGATGCGGGGAGGGGCCGGGCAACTAGCGATGGGACCCCGACGAGGGAGTGTGACTGGGTGAAGGCAGCCGGCTTACTCCTGTGGACAGCGCTCAGGGGCCAGGGAGAGGTCCTCTGGTCCTCACCAGCTGTCTGAGCAACACATCTCTGCCTCCACTGGGGACCCCACGCTGTTGGCACCAAAGCCATCACGTCACCGCCGCGCCGAGCACGCAGCCTCCATGCCCGTCGGTATCAGGAGAAGAAAAATGCTTTCTGTTCCACGAGCCCCTGTGGCTGCTACAGGCTCGCTTCCCTGGGACAGACCAGCCTCCTTCGCCACCCTGTGCCCTTGAGTTTGTGTTATCTCAGAGCCACAAGCCTCTTCTCCAGAAACGCCCAACTGGCACTCATGCCTTCTTGCATTATGAATGGAAACAACGTGCCTCTTTTCCTGGGGAGTTTTGAGGACTAACCAGTGGAATTGAAAGGGGTGATTTGGTCATGGGGGTAAAGCGGCCTTTGCTAACGAAATGGGTTTGCGTTTCCTGTGGCCACGCCCAGGGCCGCTTCTGTCCAGCTTTCACAGTGAGTTGCGTTATCTGAGCCCAGGGAACCGAAGGAGATGGCTCGAGAGGTTAACGGGAGGGAAGGGAAAAAATCGACTCTTCCACCCAAAATGCCGTCGTTGCGTTGATAGCGGCCATTTTAAGATTACAAAGCTTCCTGTGCTGTTGTGTCCGCTTCTGCCAACCAGAGTTTGTTTAATTTTTCCCCCCTCTGGATGCAGAGATCGTGATTAATCAGCTAGCTAAGCCAGGTTTTATGAGATTGGGTTCTCCATAGCTACAGATGGGTCGTGGCTGCTGTTTATCCTTACGGTCGTGGCATCAGCAAAACATAAATAACGTGAAAAGCTGTAGCTGAAAAGTGGTTTCGAACGGAACGTAGATGACTGTTTAGTGGGTGGGTTAGTCAGAGCCCGTGTGGCGGTGTTGACAGCAGGGTGTGGCCAGAGTTCTGTTACACTGTCCTGGGCTATGTGACCCCTCGCTCCTATGGAACAGTGGGGTGTCAGTCTCTGATCGTTCTGGAATTTTCATGCTGGGGCCCAGGGGCGGCATTATGATGAGAAATTGGACTGGGGTTGTGTCTCGAAACTGTGTTTCCGTGGCGAGAGATTTTATTTAGTTAGTTTTATTTGGGACATTTTTGGGGGGACCTGATGGAGACTCAAGGGACTAGGCCTTCTCTTCTGCTCCTTGTGGCTGCTCTGCAGGTACACATCTCCGAATTCCAGAGGCTACCTGCACAAGTGGACATGTCATCTTATAGACAGAAGCCACACGTGAACACCCCCCACCCCCGCTCTTCCCCAGCTGTGCTAGCATCACAATGTGGAACCTGATGTGAGGAGCTCAGACGTCAACCAGCCTTCTTTAGACGCCTAGGGCTCTATCGCCAAGACCTCTGTATTCTCAGACCCTCAGGCCAAGGCCACGTCTTACTCTTCCTTTGTTGCAATTTCCATCTTCATTCGGATGGTTTCTAAGATACTGTTTAAAAAAAGCCTTTACCCGGAAGTAATTATTTCTTTCTCAACAATGTGCCAAAAAGTAGCTCTGAGTTTCTGATGAAGTTTATTTTTTAGAAATATTTTCGGGTTGACTCTCAAAACACGTTTATATAGATTCGCAGCTGCTAGCTCCCCGGGACTTTTACCTTGCTCCCCCTTTCCCAGGGAGACCAAGGCCCCATCCTCTGGGCTGAGACCATGACCATCTGGTGCAGGGTGTCATCTCCGGCATCTGGAACGTTCAGACATCTCCTCAGGATGGATGTGTGCAGGAATCACAGGAAAACCTGGGGACGGAGATGATTCATTCAGAACCTTTTAGAGCCTAAAGCGGGTGGTATTTTCTGAGAAGCTCTTTGGGGTGCGTCAAGTTGAAGCAATCAAAAAACAGTCACAGTGAAAAATAAGGCTATGAACTTGACTTCTACCTATATGCAATACATTAAGCCTAATGGAGATATCCAAAGCATGCATTTGCTCTAGTGAGTTTATTTCCTTATTTCCCATCTATTCTAGAAATGGTCTCAGATGCTTACAGTAAAGGCGGAGCTACAAGGTTAGTAAAGTATGCCTGTAGCATCGGGAACGTGGAAAGTAGAGGCAAATGCACCGACATTATGGTGTAATAGGGGTGTGGCAACAAGAGCAAAAAAAGGCAACACACAACATGGGACCCACTCACTCGACAAATACTTGTTTAAACCCTGTTACGAACCACACTCTGAGGTGCGCGATATGGCGAAGGACAAAGGACTCATTTGTTGGGATTCATCCTTGCCTCTTCCCCTTTCCCCAAAAGACAAATCTGGTTTTACTGAACCACACTGGTAAGTGACTGTGGAGACTCTAGAATTTTGCCCCGTGGATAAGGGGATGTATTTCTCCCCTCTAAAATTTGAGAACAGATATTCTGAATCACCTTCACCATGGAAAAACTTCAGTAGCAAGGCCACGGAACGTGCCAGTGTGAGTGATGGGGTCCCTGGGGTGGATCTCACGTTTGCCCAGAACACACACACGGATGGACAGCACTCTGTCACAGTTTAGGACATATGGCATGATTTGTATGATGAAAATAATTTTATTTTATTTATTTTTTTTCAATATGTGAAATTTATTGTCAAATTGGTTTCCATACAACACCCAGTGCTCATCCCAAAAGGTGCCCTCCTCAATACCCATCACCCACCCTCCCCTCCCTCCCACCCCCCATCAACCCTCAGTTTGTTCTCAGTTTTTAAGAGTCTCTTATGCTTTGGCTGTCTCCCACTCTAATAATTTTAAAAGACATACTGTAGGAGTGCCTGGGTGGCTTGGTTAAGCGTCTGACTCTTGATTTCGGCTCAGGTCATGATCTCACAGTTCGTGAGTTGGAGCCCCATGTCGGGGGGACTCTTGCTTGGGATTCTTGCTTGGGATTCTCTCTCTCCCTCTCTCTCTGCCCTTCCCCCTGCTCCCTCTCTGTCTTTTACCCAAAATAAATAAATAAACTTTTAAAAAAATTACAAAAAGACCTAATGTAAAGTATGGACTTTGGGTGACAATGACTTGTCCAGGAAGGTGCGTTGATGGTGACAGGTGCACTGCTCTGGGGTCGGGTGTTGATGGCGGGGATGCAGTGCGTGTGTGTGGCGGGGTATATGGGAGCTCTCTGCGCTCCCGCTCAGTCTTGCCGTGTACCTAAATCTGCTCTACAAAGTACAGTCTATTCAAACATCGACAATGACAGCAGTGATAAAAGAATTCGAAACCCAAGGTTTCCCTCACCGTGTTCTCCGGCCTCAAATCCGCACCCTCGCTGGCCCCCCTTCCCCCGTGCCACGTCTGTGCTGCCCCCTTCCAGTTCTGCCCTCAGCTATTGAACTTCAGATCTTTCCATCACGTGTCAAAATAAATACAGTCTCTCAGTTATAGGATACCTTTATCCTCCCTCGCTGCCCGCAGACTTCACAGGAGACCATACCTTTCGTCTCCACAAGAAGAAAGAAGGCTGTGATCTCCATATTGCAACACTTTTATTTACCTTATCTGTAATATAATTAATAGATGACTATGCGGCGATCAAGGCCGTTTCAAAGAGAATGAGACAGCTTCATATGAAACTTGCTCTTTTGAATCAGTCCAGGACTCTATCAAAGTCTGTGTGATAATTTCATGTAAATCCTGGTGTTCGAATCTGTATCTTTTAACCTATACCTACCATTTTTAACACAGTGCATTTCAAAGACATCGGAGCCTGGTCTAATTTGTATTACAGAATTTTAGTATAATCGGCAAGCAGCACATCACACTGATTTCTTGAAATTACTGTGGAAGCTCCTTATAAAGACATTCGCGGATGTCTCAGATGGTCCTCTCGCAAGGGCTATGATGGGAGAAACCCATCATAGGTTAACACCTTCTGGCTTCCTGCAGTCAAGATCCTGCCATGGATATTTGGATTGTGAAACAGGTCCGGAGGTCTTGTAGCGTCTAGAGTTGCCCCACCACGGGCACGAACAATTGTAACCCGTCACCATTTGGACCTCCAGTTATTTGTTTACCGATTCTCCTTTGCTTAATTGGGACAAATAAAGTATTTTACAAATTTTGATTCCGTCAGCATTACTGTTCCTCTCATCGGTCCATCTCCTGAGCTTTCCTACTCATTCACTCACCAGTGCAACTTACAGCCACAGACGTTTACGTGCTCACAGGTCTGGAGGCCAGATGTCCAAAGTTAAGGTGTCCTAAGACTGTGCTCCCCACCTCTTTCAGCTCAGGGTGGGTCCAGGGGGTTCTCAGTTTGTGGCCGCGTCACCCCGGTCCCTGCCTCTGTCCTCACCTGGCCTCCTTCCCTGTGTGTCTGAGACTCAAATCTCTCTTTGACTCCCTCATGTAAGGACACCTGTCATGGGATATAGAGCCCAGCCTCAGTCCAGGATGGTCTCATTCAGAGACTTTTAACTATCATATTTGCAAAGACCCTTTCCCCAAAGAGGTCACATTTATAGGTTCTGGGAGTTGGGGCTTGTGCTTAACATTCTGGGGGACACTACGCAACCCAGTGCACTGGGAAAGTTCTGGGAATAAGTCTTCAGCCTTCAGGCCCTCTTTAAGTGTGAAGATACATTTTCCTCAAGTTTGCAACTCTGGGGTTCTGGCAGAAGCTTCCGGACAGGAGGCCAGTCCCACTACGCACCCTGGAGCATGGCGGCACCCCGTGCCATCCTCACTGGCCCCGGGCCTGGTACAGGCCTGCCCGCTGACTCTGCCCCAGCGCGAGGGGCTCAGAAGGGCCGTCTGCCCCATCGTGCCAAGGGGAGCGAGCCTCAAGACCTGACCTGAGCTGGGAGGACGGTCCTGTCCCTGCCGCCACTCAGTCATGGTTCACTGGACCTGTGTCCCTGGGCCTCACCCCTGCTGCCCCGGGAGGTCCTGGGGGAGGACGCTTGCCCTGCTGCTGGAAAAGGGGCTTCTTGGGAGGCAGCGCCAGCTCCTAAACTCACCCCCCCCCGCTTTCAACAACCCACAAAGGGAGAAGCGGGAAGGAGAATGATTTAGTGCTTGGGTGGCTCCCCTGACACCCAGGAGCACCTGGAAAGTGAGGTGTATGCAGAGCACCATCTGGGGAGCACTCAGCTCTGACCTGAGGCCTGTGGAGCTGGCAGCGGGGAAACGGGAAAAGCACTTGGTTGCATGGGCCCGAGGGGGGGGGGGGGCCGGGGTTGGGGGCCGTGGGGGAGGGGAGCTCTTATGGGAGCTGTGGGGCATTCTTGGGGGGCAGTGGAGGGAGGCGATGGAGGTTGAGCCTTGCTGGGTGTAGACTTCTTGAGTCTTGTGGAGTGAGGACCCTGGGAGTGTCTTCTTGGTGGAGGCACCAAGAGCACATGTCACTGTCACGAGGGGATTACAGTCCACGATGAAGGGATTTAGCTAAACTGCCCTTCAGAGTGTTGCTTTTAAGCGGGAACGTCTTGCACCGAATGGCTGGGCTGCCTGTGATCTGGGTGCAGAGTCACCCCCTCCTCATGTGGCCCAAGCTGAAACCGGGGGGGGGGGCGCCTTTGACTCCGAGAAACACCTTGGTGGGAACCACCCGGGCACCGCTCTCAATCCCCCTGCGCCCCCCCCCCCCCCCCGGGCCCACCCTTGCACTTGTGTGTGGTCGGTCAGAGCCCTCGGAGGGGGATCCGGCAGTCCCCCCTCGTGCCCGCGGGTCCGGGCTCCGGTCAGTCACGTGGTGATGGAGGCCCTGCCGCCCCTCGAGGTCAGGGTCCTTCCCAGCAGTCAGCCCCCGCCGCACTGGGAAGCAAAGCGGGCAGCAGGGAGGCGTGTGTCCACCGTCCTGCGTGGACCAGGAGGGCCCGGTGGCTGAACCCGGGTCTTCCTCCTGACCCCGTCTGTAGGGACGGGCTGGAGCGGCCGGGCTGTCCCGGGCCCCCTGGCGTTGCTAGAGTGGCCCCGTCTCTGTCTTTGCCCCTCGTTCTCCAGCAGCAGTCATTTGAGCTGGAAAGCTGGTGGAGTACCTAGAGTCCAGAAATGAGTAGAAACCGTGCAGCTGGCCTAGAGCGTTTGGAAATCTCCACCCTGCCTTTGGAGTCCCCGTTTTGGGCACGAATTCTGTCAGGGGCTGTGACATCAAGCCCCCGAGTGCTGCGTGTGCCTCAGGAGGACAGAGGTCAGAGGTCAGCATCCCCGCGGAGGACGACACGGATCAGTGTCCCCAGTGCAAGCCCAGGACACGGGCTCCCCAGCCTCGATGGAGGGGCCCTGGAAAAGGCTGCATGGGCCTGTCAGGGGCAGGCTCCCTGCACCCCCTTCCTTACCACAGGAAAACAGCTTGGGCATTGGGCTCCAGAGGGCCGGCTGGGCAGGGGAGGCCGGGGGCAGGGGCTGGCAGAGACCTTCGCTGCCACGTTCCTCTCCCGGGATGCCCCCCGCCCCCCCAGGGGCCTCAGCTCTGTTTCGCCCCTTCGCCCAGAAGGGGTGCCCAGGTGGGTACTGCTTCCAGAAATGTGGAAGCTTTCCCGCAGCTTTTAGTTCGTAAGTGGGAGCTCACGGAGCTCTCAACCCAGAAAATGCATCTCATATCCGGCTGTATCGTGATAAAAGATGCTTTGTACAAGGCAAGGATGTAAGTGGGGATTATTTCTCTTAGCAAAGGCTTTTCTCATGGTCGGCCTCAGCTCTTTGCAGTGCACGAAGATGCTCTTTTTTGATGGTTGAAATGGCTCGACGTTCCCCAGCCGCGGCGACGGAGAGCCCTGGATGCGCCATTTCTTCCGGGGCCCGAGGAAACGGGAGAGATGGCCATGGGTTGACTTACCCCTCCGTGTACTCTCTCAGGTACACAAGGGTCTCAGGGCAGAGATGGGGCTTAATCTTTAGACGGCGCTTGCCCTCCGCGCCCTGTTCCCCACGTGAGGACCGGGGAGGGGGGGAGAAGCAAGCCCAGCTTACGTGTGTCTGGAAGAGGTGCTCCTCCTCTGGGGCGCTCTTGCCGTGGCGCAGAAGGACCCCGAGGCAGACGGATGTGGGTGGCAGTCGCTGCTGCCCCCTCTAGCAGCCTGACCTTGGGAAAGATGCCGAGCCTTTGGTGTCAGGCGCCCCTACCCACCTGAGTGCCCAACGGGACGATGAGGGGATGAGCCATGGGCAGCTCCTCGCACAGCCTCTGGGGCATAGTAGGTGCTTCACAAATGTTGGTTCCCTTCTGCGTTTTTCTGTTCCCTCGGAGGGAGAGGTCCTAGAGATGAGGACCATTCAGCAGTCTGGCGAATGGTCAGCACCTCTCTTGACGGTTTCCCGTCTCCGGCCGCAAGGTTTGGAATTCTAAGGGGGTTGATGAGCTTGTCCTCAGGAGTAGTGGGGAATCTCTTCCAGTTGTGTGGGTTCCTTTGTTCTCTCCTCTCCCCTCTGTCCCCTGCAGGGCTCCGAGAATCAAGGGCTAGCCCGGGTACCCCCCGCCCCCCACACAGTGTGGTTTTACCACCCTGGCTCGTGACAGGTGGCTGTCAGGAGACGCTCAGCTGTAATCGGAGTTTAGTTCCCCTTGACCTGATTCCTCAGCAGAGTCAGGCATGTGGCAATACCCACTCCATCACAGGGCCAGAGAGGCAAGACTGCGCCATGTGACTTCGGGGTGAAGCTGTCCCCACACGCGAGGACTGGAGCTCGCGCGGCAAATGGCTCGCGCGGCTCAGAAACCCCACGGACGCTCCCGACAGAGCTGAGGGAGGAATTAGAAGCAATGGCAGTGGCTGGGGTCCAGGGGTAACAGGCAGGGACAGTGGAGGGCTGTGTCCTTCTGTTGGTGTGGGGACATCCAGCTGGACTGCCCAAGCCCTTCCTGCCTTTACCTGGAGCTGGGATGGCTCCCTGGGGGCCCAGCGACGAGCGCTTCCTGCTTCCTTCCAGGTGAGACACAGACTTGCAATCCTCTGGGGCATTTTCCACCCTTTCCACCTTTCAGGATCTGATGCTGCCTTGTCTTGAGGGCACACTTATCTTTTGTCACTTTGAACAGTAACGAGTCAATTCTGCTAGGAAGTTAGCAAAAGAAAAGTTTTCCCTTTGGAGAAGATCTATCACGCAAATGGCTGCCTTGGATGTCAGGCAAGTCCAGGAGAAAGTCATTAAAGTTTGCTCCTGCCTCCTGCCTGGTGTCAGCCTCATTAGCTGGGCTGGCACATGGGGGACAGGAGGACAAAGGGCCATGTTGTCGGGTTGAAGGTGGGAAGGAGGGGAGAGAAGTAATGTCTTTTATTTTTCTGTTGAATTAATTCTAATTTCTACAGCAATGCATTACACATTTTTGGGGACATCCAAGTAACCCCAACTAAACATTAAAGCCATGCATTGCTATTCTGGGAATGAAAATTGAAAAGCATTGCTACTTTTGCACAGTCTAAGTCATTATAATTTTATGACTTGGGTTAACATTGAGCTGTAAAATCCAGTAAATAACTGTTAAAAGCAGAGTCATTTGCTCAAAAATATTTTACGAGCTTCATTTTTGGAATGGTTGAACTTTCCATGAGATTTCCTCCCCTCCGTGTACACGGAAACTTTGTGTTTGGTACAATTCTGCGTGGTAACAATACTCCTCCTTCCTGACAGCTTGGACGGATGGATCGGAGGTGGTTGTTCTGTGCCTGGAGGATGCAACCAGCCATGCTGTTTTTCCCCACTGTTTTCCAGAAGAAACCATGGTTGTATTCTCGGCTCTGTGCTTTTAGTTGGGGTTACACCTAAATATAAATCATTATAGCCATCTCGGATGCTCCCAGCTCGTGAGAGCCTGCCCTGCTTTCCATTCTTGGCAGTCAGGAATGGTGAACTTGACCCACCAGATACTCTTTCGCACTTGGAAATCTATGTGGGTGAGGTGCAAAAAACACCTTTTGCCTTTGCACAGGTGATGTGTTACAATGGAACATCGGGGGCGGGGGATAGGACCCTGAATCGCTCCTATGCTGCTGGAACACGGTGGGTTCTCTGCTCATTGTTTCTTACAGATCCTCTGTGCTTGGGAGGCACATGAAAACCCCTCAGTCCCAGTAACGAAGCAGTCCGCGTGGGCATTCAGCTGCGCTGCACAGAAGAGGGCGTCCAGGACGACCATTTGGTCGAAGACCAAGATGTCCCTAGATACCTACTCCAGGGGCCATCATCCAGGAAGGGAGTCCATGCTCCTGGCATCCTGCCCAGCCCATTGTGGACAAGGTGAAGTTGACTACTTACAACAACTCTGTGGGTGGCGTGAACCCATCTGAGAGATGCTCAGACTGAGGGGCTGGGGCTGAGGAGCTTCCCAGAGTCATACAGCTGGAAACTGGCAGGGACACACTTGTGTGGCCCTCACCGTGTCCCCATCGTGGTGACATGGTGTCTGAGCAGACCGCACTGTCCGTCCCGTCTCAGTGCCACTGTGTCCCCTGAGGTCCCTGGGGTCAGGCCGGCCACTCAGCTCCATCTGGGCCCGATCCATGCTGCATTCCGGATGTGCCCATGCATTCTTGGGTGCCTAACACGATTCCTGGGTAGCTGTTTGTGCGGGTAGACTTCAAAACACTGTGTGCTTGTGTTGACTCCAACCTCACTCCTTAACTAGCCTTGGCGTGTAAATTGTAAATCCAACCTTTTTAGCAAGTAAAATATCTAATAGGTGAGGTGTTTTTTATTGCCATCATTTTGCTTTATATATGGCAACCCCTAAGGGGTGTCTGGTTGGCTCAGTCGGTGGAGCATGGGACTCTGGATCTTGGGGTCATGGGTTCAAGCCCCACGTTGGGCATAGAGCCTCCTTAAAAAAATAAACATAAAAAATGTAAACATTTGGCAGTCCCCATGCCAGGACTTGTGGCAACAATAGAATTCGGCATTTCAGTATTTGGAACATGCTTGAAAAGGCAGTAGTAAGACCTTCCATGGCTACTATTGTCCCCGTACGTTCCCGTTGAGTTTCTACTAACATACCTGGCAAAGTAGTTGCTGCTGTTTTCCCACTATTTCATCTGGGGAATATTTGCCCCTGACATGACTCTGTTCAGGAGGACGAGGAAGCGTTGGTAGTCCAAAGAATTCCCTGGAGAGACTAAACACGCGAACGTTTCCATCTGGAACCCTCTGGAACCTTCTGGAACCCTCACCCCACATTTCTTTGTCAGTGTCAAGCATCCGAAGCGATCGCAGACCCCGATGTTCGACGACATTCCCTTTAAATGAAGGTGTCTTGAAACGTGTAATCTTAGAGTGAGCGTTTCTGTCCTAGACACCGCTTTTCTCCGCCCACAATATCTTGTAACGTCGATCGTGGCGATGGCTGGGAAATGGGGAGTGAGAGGCAGTCACCTTATGAGCCCACAAATGCACTGAGGTGTCCTGCGGTAGGTGATATGGGACGAGGAGCTGGCAGAGGGGAGGCCTCTGGGCGCTTTTCAGTGTAGGCTCAGGTTTAGATGACAAAGCCACCGACTGAACTTTGCTCTTCCCGATCATTAAGCTTAGGTGCCCATATTTCACTTCTGATGAAGAGATAAACCCCCCATAGCTTTTCAGAACTATAATATGCCAAACCTGGAGCTCCCCAGATGGGCTTCCTCGGCACCACCATCAGAACATCCGGGTTAACTTAGCCTATTGCACTGGGTAGAATTTATACTGGGAAAAATAGGACAGAAAGACCAAGTTGGAAGGAGAAAGGAGTTTTACGTGGGAAGCCCGTATCGTGAGTGAGATTCCTTTTATGAACGTAGCCTCAGAGGTGGTCCTACGGGTTGCTTTTATGGTTTTATAAATTGCACTTCGGAAATCATTATCCCTGTTTTGTCCCTGTTGCCTGGCTTCCTGACTTTGTAAGAGGGGCAGCTTAGGACACGGGGGTGGGGGGGAGCGGACAGGTGGCGCGCACTCCCAGACACCCACTTTTATCACCTCCTTCATCCCCAGGAACCCCAGGGGGCAAATACGAGAATAACCCATTTACAGGTGACGAAACTGAGGACGGGAACGCTGCAGCGTATCCCTCGAGGCCTCGCTGTCCTGGAGGACGTGCCAGCCCTGAAGACAGCCCCCGGGAGTGCTGGAGTCTGAAATCACGTTTTTTCCAACGCATCACACATGCGAGGAGACGCACACAACCCACTGAGAAATGGGGCCCATAATGATGAGACCCCCGGGGGTTCCGCGCGTCGTGCGACTACATCTCACTCTTCGTTAAATCCCGGGCAGAACTCCGTGATGACGGCAACCAGCCCCCCTTCGCCCGCCATCAGGGCCCCACTTAATTCTCCTCGTGGGGAGAGGGACATGGGAAGTATTGAAAAGCTATTCAACACGTGCCTTTTATGGCCTGTCTAACAGAGATGTCTGAGTTTGTCCATTTTTCATGGCCTTCATCTGAATCCAGATAGTAAACGCTATGTCAAGATTTAGAGCCCAGGAAATAAGTCCATTACCATTCTCAGTGGGTGCCACTTATTTGCCTCTAAACCACATCTGTTGAGATGAAATGGTGTTCCCGGGGCACTTGGCCGCCTTGTGGCTGCATAGTTGTTACAGGACGCGGAGCGCTAGGCCGGCTTGGAGCCCCCAGCCGCCCGGGCTCCTCCAGCCCCCCCACCCCCGCCTGGACCCCGAGGTAGAAGCAGGGCGGCTTGCTGTCCTTGGGGGTGGCACGGCCACCATGCCGGGGCAGCTGTCCTCCAGGACCAGTCGGGTCCCAGTCTGGCACTAACCAGATTCGCAGGCAACAGAGTTTTCCTGAGATGAAACGTCCTGCACGATTTATAATCAGGAAACCGAATGCTGTTCCGTGGGGTACATCCCGACAAGGAAATGGGAAGGTCCTTCCAGACACCAGCCAACACACCCGAGAGAGGATTCCCGTCCCCACGCTCTGTCCTTACGCGGCCGTTCCCACGCGGCCAGGCTCTGCGTTTTGGCTGAGACGGCCACTGGCTCACAGGTGGCTGAAATTCATTCTTTTTACTTCGTGGCTGTGCTGGCCACTGGGTCACAGTTATCCTTTTTTTCTTGGTGAATTCAATGTTAGCATTCATTTTTAGTTGAGTGTTACTATTCTGACGGCGAAAGGTGTTTGTGTGTCCAAAAGTTAAAACCACCAGAGGGTTCTTCAGGAAACCTCAGCCCCCGTTGTTATATCTTCCAGCCCATCCGATCCAGCTCCTACAAGACATACCCAAAGTCAGTTTCTGCTGTATCTTTCTTGTGCTTCTTTTTTGTAAAAGTAGGCAAGTACATGTAACATTCATTTATATTCCCTTCCTTTGTGTTTAAGAAGTAGCATGCTGGGGGCACCTGGGGGGCTCAGTCAGTTGAGCGTCCGACTTCGGCTCGGGTCATGATCTCACAGCTCATGAGTTCGAGCCCCGCGTCGGGCTCTGTGCTGACGACTCAGAGCCCGGAGCTTGTTTCGGATTCTGTGTCTCCCTCTCTCTCTGCCCCTCCCCTGCTCACGCTCTGTCTCTCTCTCTCTCAAAACATAAATAAACATTAAAATAATGTTGAAAAGTGGCATGGTGTCTACACTTTTTTTCTATTTGATTGTTTTACTTTAAGGCGTAGCTGGAAATCATTCACAGTGACATTGCGAGCATCTTTGTTAGTTTGTACGTCTGGGCAGCCCTCTGCCACATGGATGTACCGGGTGGGGTGTGTTCAGGCTTTCCCCTGTGGATCGGTGCCTGTGCTGTTTCACCTCAACCGAGAGATCGGATGATACCCTCAATGGAGCAAAGGACACGAGGGCCTCCTGGCAGGTGCGGTGGGCAGTACACGACATTAACCATCAGTTGTGCTGAAAATATTCAACGTGAGTCCAGTCGTGAAGAAACACAAAGCAAATCGGGATGCGAACACTCTTCCAAAACGTCAAGACCAGGAAGGACAAGACAATAAACAATGGAGCGTGGGAGGAAGGGAAAATGAGGACGCACGGCCTCTGAATTCTGCTCTTGGGCCTTGGTTGGGTCGGGATTGAACTGAAGACGAAAAGACCTCTAAGTGATGTTTTGGGGACAACTGAGGAAGTTTGTGAGCCATATAGTAAATAGTGCTGTGACATGAAGTTAAACCCTTGGCTGATGGTGCTGTTGGCATTGGCTGGTGACACAGGGGACCATCGTGCTGAAGGGCGCAGGCAGGGAGGTTGTGACGTCTATAGCTTATTTTCAAGTGGTCCAGGTGAAATGTGCGAGTGTGTGTGTCTGTGAGTGTGTGTGCTGTGTGTGAGTGAGTGAGTGTGTGTGTCTTTGAGCGTGAATGTGTGAGTATGCGATGTGCGTGAGCACGCTAAGATGTGTGAGTGTCTGTATGTGTGTGAGTATGTGAGAATGTGTGTGCGTGTGAGAATGTGAGTGTGTGCGAGTACGTGTGACTGCGTGTGAGTGTGCACACAGGGGACAGAGAGGCGGCAGGACACGGGCAGAGCCCGGAGGAAGGTGCCAGCGGGACTCCCTGGGAGCGGCCGGTAAACATCCGGGGAAAGTATGTTGATGCTCAGGGTGCTAATTCGAAAAAATTTTCTCTTGGGTTTGAAGGTTTTCAAAATTCACAAGCAAATGAGTAAGTTGGAGGAAGCGTTCTCTTTTAAGACCAAGGGGGAAGGAAAGCCCCCAAACGATCCTGCTTTTCGTTAGGTCCTCCTGCGGCAACATATCAAAGACATGTGGGAAGCCCTTTTATGATCTGAAAATGCGGGCTCTCGCTTTTGTGGTGAATTCGAGCACATTTCAGCAAGTGAATCCACTCTGGAGTAACACGTGAGGCTCCCAGCACGGGAGAATGCAGACCGACGTCTCGCACGGGCACCCACCCCACATGGTCTACTTGGATGGGGGGCAGGGGCTTCCGAGGGGCCCGGGGCCCCCCGCGGTGCTGGGAGCTCAGTGCACTTACGCCCCGAGCCGCCTCCTAGGTTCCGAAGGAATCGGGATCCTTCTCCTGGGTGTCCTGAGGAGATCAGAGGCCCACGCAGCCTCCTCCGGGGAGTCAGACTCTCGGGTCCAGCCGGGGGCGGATGAGCCTGACTCCTTCCCAGTTCCTGGCAGCGGGCAGCAGGGGTCTGGGGTTCCCTCGGCTTCCCAGTGGGTGGGGGAGAACCTGGTGTGACAGTCCCCAAGAGGACACCCCCGTCTGTGCCGAAATAAGCCTTCGTAGAATTGGGGCAAATCTCCAAGGAATTTGGCAAAGCGAGACCGAGGGCAGCTGAGCTCTTGGATTTCTGGCGCTGGAAGGCAGTGAGGGTCCCATGGGTTCCTGTTCTGAGGGCAGTGAGCCCTGGTGATTCAGAGACGGAGGAGGGGCAGAAGGGGGAGCAGGGGTGAGAGGGAGGGTGCGGGAGAGACAGCCTGGACCTCTGGGGGCAGCGGCCCTGTCCCTACATGGGGAGTGGGGGGGGGGCGCTCCAAGGCGCCAGGGGTTGGGGCGGACTCCGAGCTTTCCTGGCGGTCAGCCTTCCCTGTGCCCTGGCTTCCCCGTCGAAAGCCACCTTTCCTACACTCGGTTCTGTTTGGGGGAAATATGGTAGAAGAGTGGATAATTAAATATCACATTTCCCTAATTCTAAGGTGCTGACAACTGTAATATGCACCATTAACTTCATAACAGTTTTTCTGGAATTCATCACCGGACTTCCCAGATGCGCTCTGACTTCAGAAATGTCTCAAAAAACACCTGAGCACAAGGAAATCCTGTGGGTTAGGGCGGCACGGGGGAGAAGGGACTCACGTGCGTGTTTCCGCAGACCTTCTCCGAGATGGGGGCCCGTTCACAGGGGGCCCGCCCGCCGATGGGAGCCGCGGACGGTGGGGATCGCCCACACCTCTGCCGTGAGCCGCTCTTACTTGTGAACTGGGCGCCAGCTCTGGACCTCAGCTCTCCTTGCTGCGGGGTAAGTGGTTCGGCCCCTTGCTGCCTTTAGGGGACCGTGGGGGTTGCAGACCAGCTAACGGGGTGCACAGCAGGGGCTCCCTCACCCCTCCCCCCCACCCAGCGCCCCCTGAGACCTCCAGGTCCTCAGACCTGCCCCAGGTTCTTCCGGGAGCTGTGTTTGTTGTTTCCCTGTGGCCCTGAAAGGGCCGGAGGGCGAAGCCATCCCTGCAGGTGACCCCAGAAGCTGAGTAGAATTTCCCGAAGTCACACTGCCCTCGTGTGTGGACGTGCCAAGAGGAGCGATTATTAGGGACGTTGGAGCTATTGATCTATTTACTCAGCAAATATTGACCCAACCATCTTCCTGAGCCAAGATTCTTCTAGGCCCTGAGACTGAGCATGAACCTAACAGGAGAAGCGTCTTATATTCTTTAGCGGTGGGAGAGTCAGTGCATTCATGTAAAATACAGAGGGTGTTAGACAGTGCAAAGGCCCGGAGATAAAGAGGTCGGAAGGACAGCGAAGGGAGGTGTCCCCACCTGCTGAAAACCCGCTCTGTGTCAGAGAGAGCTGGGTGGGCGCTCTCTGTGTGGCGGGCTGGTGCCCCAGGATGGAGGCTTGTCCTGAGGTCGGGACCCTCCTCTTCTGGATCCCCCTCCCCCCCTCCCCCTCCACCCCGTCGCACTGCCCTGGGGCCAGGTGGCTTTGGGGCTGCGGGGGCTTTTTTGATTCGGCTGAGGTTGGGCTGGGGTGCCTTAGGTGGGTTTAGTGAATGTTCCTATGTGATTTGTGAACATTGCGGTTACATAGCAGTTGGTGGGAACCCTTGCCTGGGTCCCAGCGTGAAGCCTCCGGGGACAAGGGACCAGCTTGTGGAGGGTGTGTCTGTGGGTGCCTGCACGGGACACAGGTCTGAAGTGCACCGTGCCAGAACCTTCTTTCAGTTACTGCGTTTATACAATTTCCAGTGCGGGGGGGACTCAGGTCTCCTCCACGTTTGCTCAAAACAGGAGCCTTTGCTTTCAGGACTATTCCTGCCTGGGCAGCACATCCCACTGTCGATGTGGGGAACCCCCTTTTCTTTCTTTCTATTTCTTAAAAAAAAAAAAATGGGACTAGACCAAAATGGAATTTACCAGACTTTGTTGGTAGAGGACAGACTTGTTGTGTGACCACACTCCAGACATCAGAGATAAAAAGCAAATTTCGCTCAGACAGCCTCCGTCATCAGCCTGCTCTCTGTACAAAGATGATGTTAGTAGATCGTTGTCATAAGAAGAAGCAACACAAACGTGGAAAGTGCTGTGATAGAAGCGTGTCTGGAAGTTGGTTAAGAAGACACATTATCATTTCGGATTTTCTGATATATGTGGTCTTCAAACTTCTAAAATTTGTAATGTGTTTTATGCGATCCTTCTAAATAAATATTGACTTTTGCGTCTAATTTTCCGTTGGCAATTTTGCACATTTTTTTAAGAAGGCCCATCCCCTCCCCCCCACTCAACCCTGTATAAGCTTCTGTGACGCAAAACCTGGCTCTGTCCCGGCAGGCAGGTATTGAGGGGACGAGCTTTCTAGAGAGGGAGAAACATGTGCAAAGACACTGGGGTAGAAGTGTGCTTGGGCTGTCCAGAGAAAAGTGAGGAGGCCACTGTGTACGGAATCAACGAATGATGGGGCAGGCTGTCAGAGAAGTGGTCCATGGGGTAGCCTGGGTGGGGTCATGGAGCTACGGTCATGGCTTGGGTTTTTGTGAAGAAAAGATGGGGGTTTTTAGGGACCCTGGGTCAGAGATGTCGCCTGACCCCACTTATGCGTTATGGGATGATTCTGGCTGCAATGTTAAGAACTGCTCTCGGTGTCGTTCACGGCTCCTCCCGAGGTCCTCAGCTGCTCGCGAGGGCGGTCACGTGGGCTCAGTGTTCTGGGAATGTTTCCCCCAGCGACATGCAGACAATACCTAACAGCGACGTGGTACTCGCCTCTACACACCTTTCCGCAGGCTCAGATTTGGCCAGAGGACAACCAGAAGGCAGTGGCACCGCTTTGGGTGGAGGAGGGGGGCGTCTGCCCGACCCCACCAGGCCAGCCTTGCACAGGCTTCGCAGCTGCTGATTTGTGCGGTGGCACCCAGAAGCTGCTTCGGCCAAGAGGGGCGAGAACACAAGAACAAGGTTGAGAGCAGAATGGATGCTGCCCAGGGTGTAAGCCGGGTCCTGGGATGCCACACACGTTTAGGTGAAGCTTCATGGTTTATTCTGAGAAAACTGTAGAATGGCCTGCAGCCGCATGAAATAGTTCAGAGAGACCCCTCATACCCGCTTCCCCACAGTGACAAACACCCCGCGTGAGCACAGCACGGAATCACCACTAGATAACGACATTGGTGTAACCCACCAGTCCTGCCCTGATTTCCCGATTTTGCACGTGTTCATTGTGTGTGCGTTTAGTTCTGTGCCCTTTTACCAGCTGGAAGGATCCACGCACAGACCCCGCCACAACCAGTGGCCACCCCCGTCAGGATTCCACACGACGGCCTGCCTTTCACCATTCACCCCTGCCCCTCCCCTCCTTCACACCTGGAAAACACCAGTCTGTCCCTATTTCCAGAATCGTGACGCCTCAAGAATGTTATGTAAATGGATTCGCACAGTATGGAACCATTGGGGCCTGGCTGTCTTTTCACTCAGCAATAATCCCTTGAGCTTTATTTAGGTTGTCGTGTGTACCATCGGCTCACTTCTTTTCATTGCTGAGTGGCATTCCGTGGCATGGATGGGCAAGATGCTTCTAACACGCATTTTTCCAAGGGGTTAATATCCAAAATATATAAAGAGTATGTGCAACTCCACACCAAAAAAAAAAACAAATAAATAAAACAAATAATCCAATTAAAACCGGGCAGAGGGCATGAGGAGACATTCCTCCAACGAAGATGTACAGATGGCCGACAGACACTTGAAAAGATGCTCAACATCGCTCGTCATCAGGGAGATGCAAATAAAACCACAATGAGCTATCACCTCACACCTGTCAGAAAGGCTAAAATCAGAAACACAAGAAACAGCAGGTGTTGGTGAGGATGTGGAGAAAAGGGAACCTTCATGCACTGTTGGTGGGAATGCAAAGTGTTGCAGCCGTGGTGGAAAACAGTACGGAGAGTCCCCCCAAAATTAAAAACCGAATTACCATACGATGCAGTAGTCACACTACTGAAAATGGAAACAATAGGTCCAAAGGATACACGCAGCCCTATTTTTACAGCAGCATTATTTGTAACAGCCAAGACGCGGAAGAAACCCAAGTGTCCATCAGTAGATGAATGGATAAAGAAGGTGTATATGTGATTATGTGTGTCTGTATAATGGGATGTTACTTGGGCGTAAAACAGAAGGGAGTCTTGCCATTTGCAACAACATGGATGGATCTGGAAGGTATAACGATAAGGGAAATAAGTCAGAGAAGGGCAAATACCATACGATGACACACATATGTGAAACTTAAGAAACAACTTAACAAACAAAAAGAGACAAACCAAGAAAGAGACTCTTAACTACAGAGACACACGGATGTGTACCAGAGTGAAGGGGTGGGGGGTATGGGGGAAATAAGTGATGGGGGTTAAGGACACGCTTTTCAGTGGCGCCTGGGCGGCTTAGTCGGTTAAGCATCCGTCTTTGGCTCAGGTCATGGTCTGTGAGTTCGAGCCCCGAGTCGGGCTCTGTGCTGACAGCTCGGAGCCTGGAGCCTGTTTCGGATTCTGTGGCTCCCTCTCTCTCTGCCGCCTCCCCTGCTCGTGCTCTGTCTTTCTTTCAAAAATAAACTTAAAAGAAAAAAAAAAGAGCACGCTTTGCATGATGAACGCCGAGTAACATACAGCATTACTGTATCATTGTATTGTACACCTGGAGCTAATCGAACATTGTATGTTAATTATACTTGTACAAAAATGTCTAAAAATTAAAAACACATTTCTCATCATCACCATCCCCGGGAAGAAATCACAAAGGATTCCCACCACGTCTTGAGGGATTTCGGGGTCCTCGGGATGAGTTTATGCCAACGCAAGAGACCTTACTCACGCGAGTCGACATCCAGGGGGCGTTCATTGAGAGAAGCAAAAGGAATCCCCTGAGAGTCACCGGGGCCCTGGGTCAGGGATGGGGGGTCCCAGGGGGGTGTGGGATGGTGTTGGCTGCCGGCCATTGGGCTCTTGGTGCTTGTGGGGTGGGTGGTACTGAGGGTAGGCCCTGGGCCGCCTTGGGGCTGAGGCAGTGGCTTTGCTCTCTCTTCCTTCAGCGTGGGGAGACAAGGTGCTCTGCTCTCTGGCGAGAAGTCGTGTCTCCAGGGGTCGCCTCGTGTGAGACGGACGCCCCCCAGGGACCACAAGCGTGTGGCCGCGAATGGCGGCCGAGTGGGCAGCGAGGCTTTCCTCAGATGCGGGAAAGCCCCTACTAGCTCACCTCACCGCCTTGCGGGCACCCCTACCTTCCTCTCTCTGAGAGTAAATTGGCTCATTTTGCAGAGTGCTTTGAAGATGCAGAGGGCTGTGAAATGCTCATGCTGTAAGTAAGCCCCACATGTGCACTAGAGGGAAAAGGTGCAGGGGGGGGGTGGCTGTGGCTTGTTGTTTGCATAGTAAATTTAATGATCGCTTCTGGAAATTATGCTTTCTTATTTATAAGTCTTGTCAAAGAAATAAATTGAATGGAATCACCAGATGGCCCTAAATACTGTCTTTATTGCTTAGAACCGTCTTGAGAGAGCTTTTGTTCTAGGCCCTGGAAGCCGTGCAACGGGGGACACGGGAGGCAGAGGGACACGGTGCCTAATTCCGATGATTGTCACGGCCATCTATTTATTTGCTCAGCGAGGTGAGGGGGAGACCATCTCATCTAGACTTATTAAAGGGTCCAAAAGTGTAACACTCTTCAAAAGGGTCACTATAAATATGCCACATACTGTATTTCATGGAGTTTATGGGAAAGGAAATTGAAGTCCCCTAAAAATAGAATTGAATCTTGTCCAAACAATATTGGATACACCAAATGAGTGTTTTTGTTATTACATATAACGGGCTGATATTCTGAGCACATTTTCATAAACCTTTCGTTTGTTTTCATAAATGTTGGACTTTCCTACAATTCTTAGGTTTCTTACAATTACCCGCCAGCGTGACAGTGTTTTAAAAATGAAAATGAAAGGCTCGTTTGTGGCCGAGCCGCCCCTCCTCCCGCCCTTCCTGCTCAGGTAGCTGGCTCCGCTCTCTTGGTCTCAGGGCGCCCCAGGCCGCCAGCGGGCCGGGGAGCCTATCTGGACCCTTCTGGAAGGGTCCTTGGCGTGGCAACAGAAACGAGGTCTCCACCAGCCAACCCCTGTCTCCTGGTCGGCCGTGCGGACTTGGGCTCTGAGATCCCACAACCATCCTGAGACCGGGAGGCCCCGTGGAGCTTCTGAGCCGTCCCCTCCAGGAGGATGTAAAAAAGCCTCGTTCGCCAAAGCCGCTCTTGGTGGGGTGCTCTGCCTTATGCCCCCCGCTATTCATCCCCTTGGACCCTTCAGGGAAGGAGTAAAGCGGTCAGGGACTATGGCGAAATAGCACGCACGAACACGCACTACGCTTCAGGTTGGCCGGGTGGAGACAACCTCGTGTACCCACAACCCCATCTGGACGCTGGACCTGGACGCGGGGGTGGAGGGAGGAAGGAAGGAGCCTCCCACCCATGTCTTCTGGGAAACACAGACGACCTGAGCGTCGGCACCAGTGTAACTTGGATCGGCCCTTTACGTGGTGGCTTTGCTCTGTTTTCTGCCTGAAGGGGGCCCGAGAAGTTGGCGACAGGCCCTGGGTGTCCTGGTCTGCAGAGATTTCGCACAGAGCAGTTTCTGGAATGGGGTAGTGCATAGGCTCTCTGGACGGGGATTCACTTTCTCATCCATCCCTAGCGTAGACATGAATTATTTAAATTTCTATTACTTAAAAACGTGCACCAAGAAAGCTCCTATGAACCCTTTGCGCCTGACATTCTGCGCATAAAATTGAGAATCAAGTGCAAAGGAAGATTTACTGTCAGCGATATTTAGATGAGTCGCATCAGTATTGTTGTTTGGTTTAAGTTGCTGTTCCCCATGTGGGTACGTTCCCACTCCAAGGCTCTGTTTCTCTGGGTTACGAGGTGACAAACCTCATCCCTCTCTTCTCTACCAAAGTACAGAGAAAGATCCCTTTAGCCACCATTGTGGCAGTGGACTTTGCCTCGTGCAGAAGAATCATTTTTAAGTACTCCCAAGTCCGCCTTTTCCTTATTAGCAGAGTCAAGGCCAGTGCATTCATGAAACAAAGCTCACAAGAAATAGGTCCTTACGGTTCTTAGAAAATATAACTGAAACAGAAACACGAAGTCAAACACATCTGGTAGAGGAAAAGACCCGTGGGATTTCTGAGAGTGTCCCTGGGCCCCTCGTGGTCCGAAGGGCATGCTGATAAAGAAACAATAAATTTCATTCTGCAGACTTCAGCTCATAGCCTCTAAAGGCCAACTTCCCTTAAGAGTTACATAGACTGGGGACACCTGGGTGGCTTACTCGGTTAAGTGTCCAACTTCAGCTCAGGTCATGATCTCACGTGCTGTGAGTTCAAGTCCCACGTCGGGCTCTGTGCTGACAGCTCAGAGCCTGGGGCCTGCTTTGGATTCTGTGTCTCCCTCTCTCTCTGCCTCTCCCCAGCTCGTGCTCTCTCTCTCTCAATACTAAATAAATAAACTTAAAAAAAAAAGAGTTACATGAACAGGAACTTGAATCGATCTAGGTGTCCTTGTGGGGACATGGTCTGTTGCACATACAGGGAAGCCCCTTAGGGATATTGCACCAGGAAGTGTCTGGAGAAGCTCCAATGGGTCCTGGGCTCTGGCCAGCTCCAGCTTGTTCAGGGGGCGACCTCCCTGTTGGGAAATCACGTGGATACGATGCAGCACGGGTTTAGGTCTGCAACGGAGGAAAGGGCTATTTGTTACTGAGCTCTGCCTCGCAAACAGATACAACTGCTTTTAATCGTTTGTAAAGAAATTTTAGTGTCCTCAAAACACTAATTGTTTTGAATATGTAACGCAACATTATGGATCAAAATTGGAAAGAAAAATGCATAGAAGGGCATATGACGGAAAAAAAGTCTCCCGTCTGCTCCCACAGCCTCACCGCCATTTCGTTTCCTGTCACCAAGAGTGCTAAGTTTTGTGCATCTTCCAGAGACTTCTTTTTAAATTTATAACCATGTGCAAATGCTTTTACACAAGTGGTAATAAACTACACAGGGCCCTGCACCTTTGTCTTCCATTGTTTCAGTTGCTGATGTTGACTTCATTCCCCCTCATGTGAATATACAGACCGTATTCTCATAAAGTCCGAGCACAATTTAAAAGGTTTGCAATGTCCACCTTGGATGGTCTCAGTGGATTCCTACCATGTGAGTCCCTGGGAATTTGGGATTTAGGAACCAACTCCACGTGGAACTGGGAACTCAGTGATTATCAAAGGAGCTTGAAACTTCTTCCATGTGCACTGTTTCAAGTATGCTCCGTGTGATTCTGCACCTTCCTGTGGGGGACGCTGGAGGTCCCATAAGTGGACTGCTCCCTCGTCAGCCCCCTCAGATGCCTGCATGAGAGCCCGTGGGTGACAGAGCTCCCTGTACCCGTCACCCCTGCACCAGCCACTCTCCAACCTCCTCCGGGTACGACATATGTTGCGCATCTCTCGTTACTTATTTTTTCTCCTTTCCCCCCTTTTATTGAGATATAACTGACACACAGCGCTGTGTAAGTGAATGGTGATGGCATGATGTCGTGACGACTCATATCCTGAAATGATGACCTCAGTGAGCGTAACATCCGTCACCTTGTACAGGTGTTAAAAATAAATTAAAAAATTGTCCATCCTTCTGATGAGACCAGTGAGGATTTATTCTCTTAGCAGCTTTCAAATATGCCACCCAACAGCGTGAACTACAGTCATCATGTTGCCCGTGACCTCCTGGGACCTGTTGTCTTATAACTGGAGTTTGTACCTTATGGTCACCTTCCTCCTCCCCTCCCCCTCCTGGCCTCCCGTGACCACAAATGCCATCTCCATTTCTGTGAATTTGCTCTTGGTTTTGTTCTTTTAGATTCTGCATGTAGGTGAGAACAGACAGAATTTGTCCTTCTCCGTCTGACTTACCTCACTGAGCCTAATGTCCTCAGCTGCATCCACATTGTCACACGTGGCAGGGTTTTTTTTCTTTTTAATGACTGACTAGTATTCCATTTTGTCCCGATGGTATTTCACGTGTATGTAAACTTAGTCGCTGGTTTAGTTTGATTCAGTCGTTGGGCCAAATCCAGAAAGTGTTCCCAGTTTCCCCCGCAGACAGGCACTGCCTGTCACTGTGGCCCGTGCAGGCCTCACCTCTCCCTCAGTCTCACCTCCTGTCCCAGAGCCCCCGGCCACCGTGCTCCTCTCTGCTCCCTGCGCCTTCTCCCCACACAGCTCAGGTCCCTCCTCCACGAGGTCCACCCAGGCCACCGACTTCCACCCAGCTTGTTCCTATGACCCCCCACTCCCTGCTTCTTTGTTTTTTTTTTTAAATTTTTTTTAACATTTATTTATTTTTGAGACGGAGAGAGAGCATGAACAAGGGAGGGTCAGAGAAAGAGGGAGACACAGAATCTGAAGCCGGCTCCAGGCTCTGAGGCTGTCAGCACAGAGCCCGACGCGGGGCTCGAACCCACGGACCGCGAGATCATGACCTGAGCCGAAGTTGGACGCTTAACCGACTGAGCCACCCAGGCGCCCCCCTTTCTTTTTTTAATTTTTTTTTAACATTTATTTATTTCTCCCTGCTTCTTTGTGTTTTCATTGCACACAGAGACGAGCTGCTTATTTGTATGTCTATTCTTTGTGGCCTGTCCTTTCCCCTCCCCCAGAGTGTTACCTCAGGGCTGAGTGCGGGCAGGGATCTTCGGCCGTCTGCTTCTCTGAGGGATCCCGAGTGCCCAGAGCAAACATTCTTCCCAAAGAGACCAACACGAGTGGGCCCCCCGGAAGGTGGGCAGCGTGTTCAGAGGTTTTGGCGAGGAGCCGGCCCCCAGCACAGCCACCGACACTGCCCGACTTCCCAGGGGCCGGGCGACGTGAGGCCCGGATGGCCCACCTTCCTTCCCCAGGCTTCCTTTCGACACGAATATGGTAAATTACAAACCAAACTGCTAGCGGGAGAGACCATACAAGCCGGAGGGACGTTGTTTTCAAAGGGAAGAGGGTCCGAGGGAGGGAAGGCTGGGGAGTGTGCCCGGGAAGGGGGCAGGGCCTCGCGGGCCTTGCTCGGTCGCGCGCCCCCTCAGCTGTTCGAAGGTGGCTTCAGTGTGTGTCACTCTTGTGCCGTTAGAAGTTTGGTCTTTGTTAAATTATTTAGAGCTTTTGGGAGCTGCCAATCAGGGCGGGATTAAAGCTGGGTGTCCCTTTCTGGGCCCTGCCGGTCTGCTGCTCTACCTTTTCAGGAACGAAATATTGTCAGGAAGCGCCATTTCCTTAGGAAAAGAACATTAGCATTTGATCCAGATTCATCCGGCTGAGTGTGGTTCGCTCCGGATTGCACCGAGAGCTGTCCTCCTGCTGGGGCCGCTGGGAAAGGAGATCCCGGAAACACGGGCGCTCCACTGGCCTCCGGGGTCTTCGCGGCCCTGTTCGTGGCAGGCCATGCCACCGTCTGCAAAGCACCCCCAGCCAGAGCTGTCCGCTGTGTCCGTGAGTTCTCATGGTGCTGGAACGCATTCTCCGTTCACTCCAAATAGGGAAATCAGGAACTGCTCAGTCCCCCGTCTTCGGTGACATTTCTGTCTCAGGAGGGATACTGGTGACAGCCCAGGCCGGGACTAGGCTTTCTACATACATGTTTCTACTCAATTCCCACAGCAGTAAACGGACATGACGTTCTACTGAGACGTAGAACCTACGGGGGGCCAAGGCTGACATAGGTCCACGCAGGTCTGGGACCCCACGGTCACTCGATGCACAAGACCTAGTAGTCAACCCATGTGATGAGAAAAGGCTTCATTCTTAACCACCGTGCACTCTGCTTCAAGAAGGAGAGGACTAATTAGTTAACATCTAGTATTGGACAGTTGCTTTAATGGGCATTTGTACGTGTAATCTTACCTAAGCCTCAAGGCAAGCTCAGAGGGGCGATTATAACCTCCATTTGTGGGTGACAAAGGGGAAGCTCAGAGAGCCCGAGGAATGTTCCACAGGTCAAGCGCCCAGGGAGCGGCCGGACGGGATTCGAACCCGGACCTGCGGTGCGCCTCCCCTCACTGCGGGCTTGTCCCATCACGCCGTGGCATCTCCCCCACGGGACTGCTCTTGGCCCCTGCTGTTCGGTGAATTCATAAGCAGAACGGTCGCTGGCCGTGCATCTTTCTTGTCAAACGACAGAATGAGCTCAGTGGCGGCAGGTGTGGGTGGAAGCAAGACAAAGAAACAGCGTTTATAAACACGTCTCCCTCCCCGTGGGCACCTCAGCCCAAGCCCCGCTGTGGGTATCATTCTAACTGTGCTTTGACTTGGGGCTTTCCAGCGAGCAGAGAAGTTCTGCCGTTGGACAGCAGACACCCCTGCATTAGCCCCCATCCCCGCGCCGAGGGCCAAGTGGTCCCATCAGAGAACCTACAGGCGCATCCTGCCCTCTCTTGGCAAGCTGAAGGAGCCACTGTCCCCCCGGGTCGCCAGCCCAGCCCCCACTGGCTAGCTGGGCAGCGGCTGGGGGCCCTCCGGCCGTGAGCCATAAAAGCCTAAGTGCCCGGCAGCCGCTCCCGGGACCCGCTCACCAGTGGGTCTCGAGTATCATCACTCGGCACTCTCTTTCCTCTGAACCTGAAAGTCAACAAATATACTTATGTTTCGAAAAGATCATAACGGTCAGGCTTGACACGGCCAGGCTTGACACGGCCAGGCAACTGTCACACCAGGACCCCGTGTATTTCTTTGAGCTTCGGGATGACTCGCTTGGGTTTGTGGCGAGAAGCAGGCGTGATTCACGTGGGAGGCAAGAGCAGCACGCTTTCCACCTGACAGAAGCCTCCCCGTCCAGGCGTGGTCTGGGAAACGCATGGCTTCCGTCCGTCTCCTTCCCATCCCTGTCTTCAGAAGTAGATGCTTGTCTGGCCCAGAAGCCGCGCCCCTTCTGTGCTCCTTCTGACCACGACTCCGTTTGCAACGTCCCCTCCTGGGCGTCCTCTGCTCACCCAGAGGCTTCTTCACCTTCCGAGCTGGTGCAGCAGCCGGTTGCAGCCCAGGCAGGGGACACGTGGGCAAGCCAGTGCCCCTCTGCTCTCTGCAGCCTCAAGGATGCTCTCAATCAAAAGCGTCCTGGCTCTCGAGCAGTCGGCTCCCGAAGCTGAAGGCAGCTGAGCAGGGAACAGGTGTGCGAGGCAGCGGCTGGCAGCTTTAGGGAGACCCTCCCCCTCAGGGCCATGCAGGGCTGGCCTTGGGAAAAGGAAGCCCTTTCCTGTTGTGCCCCGGGCACCGGGCTTGCCTTTCTCCAGTCCCGGCCCCTTGCCGGAGCTGGTTCGCGTGCGTGGATGGGGACCCTCGTGCACCTCCTTCCTCGCAATTCGGGATGTCGTGTCACTGGATAACTCGGGATGGCTGTCTGTCTCCTCAAATCATCCCCTTTCCCATGGCCAGAGTAATTGTCTCTCGGCAGGATCGGCCCCGCCCCCTTCCAGACAATCGTCTTCCGGAATCTTCACTTGCCGGGTCAGTGACTGTCTTCCAGCACCTGTGTGTGTGAGAGCCCGGCTGTTTGGTCACAGGCAACCTGGGAGCGGGGTCCGCCTCGCCGGGCCTGCTGTGGGCTTATTCTCAGACGTGGCCGGCGTGCGTTCCTGGGCCCACATAGCTCTTCTGGTCGCAGGCCTTTAGGAGTGTCCTTGGGCTGTGGAAATAAAAGGCCGCAGACTGCGTTGCTTAAACAACAAGACTTCTATTTATCACAGTTCTGGAGGCTGGGAACCCCGAAATCCAGGTTCTGGCCAATTTAGGTTCTGGTGAGAGTGTGTGTTCTGACTTGTCTACTCTGGGTGTCCTCACATGGCCTGTTCTCCCTGTTGCCCATGGGAAGCGGGAGCAAGAGAGAGAGAGAGAGCTCTCCGGTGTCACTTCTTAGAAGGACACTAACCCCATTGATCAAGGCCCCACCTTCATGACCCCATTTATCCCTAATCACATCCTCAGAGGCCCGTCTCCAAGTACAGCTACCCTAGGTGTTATGGCCTCGACATCTGCATTTGAGGGGGTACACGATTCAGTTACAACAAGGCCCGAGACAGACCGGGCTTGGCAAAGGCCTACTGGGTTGGGAGCTGCGTTCGCAGGGCTGCGGTTCATTCCGAACGCACAGGAGGCTGAAAGCAGCGAGTGCCCGCGTTCGGGACCACAGAGGGGATCAAGTGTGGACATTCCCAGGAAGGCATGAGAGATGCCCATCACCCGGCCCCTTTTCTCAGGAGCCGCCCGGGTGAGGAGGACCCAGCTCAGTCCCGTGAAGGCTGCCCTGGGCTCAGATACGAGGGCATCGTATGATATCTTCTCACTCTTTTCATGACAGATTTTGATAAAATCAGAACCAAATCTCATTTTTTAATCACATTTATTTATTTGTTTTTATTTATATTCAAGTTAGCTAACATAGAGTGTAGTCTTGGCTTCAGGAGTAGAACCCAGTGATTCGTCACTTACACAGGACACCCAGGGCTCATCCCAACAGGTGCCCTCCTCAGTGCCCAACCCCCATCTAGCCCATCCCTACCCACTTCCCTCCACCAACCCCCATCTGCTCTCTGTATTTAAGAGCCTCTTGTGGTTTGCCTCCCTCTATGTTTTTATCTTATTTTTCCTTGCCTTCCCCCATGTTCATCTATTGTGTTTCTCCAATTCCACATCTGAGTGAAATCATGATATTTGCCTTTTTCTGGCTGACTTACATCACTTCTCATAATACCCTCTAGTTCCATCCACGTTGTTGCAAATGGCAAGATCTCATTCTTTTTGATCACCAAGTAATATTCCATTGTGTGTGTGTGTGTGTGTGTGTGTGTGTGTGCATGTGTACCACATCTTCTTTACCATTCATCAGTTGATGGACATTTGGGCTCTTTCCACAATTTGGCTCTTGTCGATAGCGCTGCTATAAATATTGGGGTGCAAGGGCCCCTCCGAATCAGCATTTTTGTCACTCATCATCAGAGAAATACAAATCAGAACCTAATCTCTTTTGACATGTAGGTCACAAGTGATTCACGTCCAACAAATGCTTTATAAGCAAAGTGAATTTGACACAGGAGTTATTTCGGTCGTGAGCGTGTTAGGGATCACATACGTTTTGATGAAGGACAATCACTCAAGCCGGCGAACTAGAGGCATCAGGCATCGACCCCATAGCCTCCAATGATCTTCTTTTTTAGTGATGATCGTAAGATCGTGTTCGAGCCACCCCGCCCCATCCTTCCTTCTTTGCTTCTTTCTTCCCCCACCGTCTTCTTTCCATCCAGCCAGCCAATCCGCTCAAATCCTCCTGTGGTCTGGCTCGGCTCATTCCCACAAATATCTCCCGAAAGCAGGACAGACCTCTGACAATGACCAGTGTTATTGACGTCACACTATTTGCAATGGGACAGAAGTTTCAGATTCCCCCTGAATGAGGGTTTCTCCTGGGTGGGGGGGATGATCGCTCACAGTAAGCTCTTCGCTCCGTCCTTCCCAGCTGACTGGTCTCCGTATTGGAAGCATTTTCTTCTGATTCCATGATCTATACCTGCAAATGATCAGACTGCAAATGGGCTCATTATGGGACCAGAGCATCATGGAGTTAGCGGATGGCTTTCAGTTGGAAGTTCTTTATTTTGTTCCTTCCGAAAAATGGTATTTTACAAATATTGAGGAGCGCAACACGGGGCGGAGAATGCCTCCTGAATACGGTGTGAGGGAAAGCAGCGAATCCCCAGATAGGGCTTTGTCTGACCCCACTAGCTTGGTGACGTGAGCGTTTGGTCTTGCGTTCTTTTTCGAGAGGCACGCGCACACACTTTCCTCAGGACCCGAGCTGCAGGCCGACGGTGCCCATCCCTTGTGGCCCCAGCCCCATTTTTCTGAGCCGTGTGGCAGGAGCTCCGGGGGACACGGGACCGTACCCCACACCTTTCAGATGGGATTTTATTTGCGGAGCTGCGGGTGTCTTCCAGAGCGGGCACGGCCCTGTCTCCTGATCACTTAATCTATCAGAGGGAGGGCCGAGTGATCCAAAGCATCTCCTACTTTCAAGTGTTTCCAGATCTGAGAGAGTACTCCACTGCCTTGGCTCTGTGTGAGTCTGATCTCCTCATGAGGACGAATGGGAAATAAGAACCAGCTGAGCGTAGGACACGACAACCCAGCTATTTGAATTTAGAAACCTTTCAGAATATACGTAAGCCCATGACTGTGGTGCAGCGCTCACCAGTGTTTGAGCGGTTTTCAGGACGGGGCGGTGGAGAAGGCTACGGAGCCAGCTGGGCTCAGGGTGCGTGCCCCGGCCCCACCACTCAGTTCCTGGTGTCTCGAAGCCTCAGTTCCCTAATCTGTAAGATGGGATAGTAAATGAAAGCGAACGTTGTAGGTATTGAGGATTGGGAAGACGCATGTAAACGGTTTTAACACCTTGCTCGGCCGACAGTGAGCGTCTGGGAAATCTGCTAGGGAGTATTAGGACCCGAACCATATTTGGACTGTGTTCAGCGGAGTAAAGTGGTTTCCTCCACACTTGGGCAACGCCATGAAGGTGTCTGTCGAGGGAGCTTTGGAGAGAGTCCCTCTGAAGGTCACACGGGCAGACAGCTGTCCTCAAGCCCCACAGCCCCCTGCGTTCCCAGGCAGAGGGCTTCTCTGTGCACACTTCTGCTCCTGGGTGGAAAGAGACCCCTGCTCCCCGCCCGGGCTGAGCGCCCGTGACTGTCAGCGCCCATTGGATGTTGCCAGGAAATGCAGCCCAACACGGGGCTGTTTGGAAAAACCACACGCTCTCTCCCCCATGCTCCCCCTGTGGCTCCCTGGGGCCCTGGGTTCTCCGTGGGTCCTGCCCACACTGGGGGAGCTCTGGTCGCTCCCTGGGTGGTTGGCTGATGGCTTTTTAATTGGACCCGAGTCTGTTGACATAAAGGCAGAGTCAACAACCATCCCACTTGGAGGGGGCGGAGGGCAAGAGAATTATTTTGCATTTTAATGCTTCCAGGGAGCAGTGTTAGTTTTCCCTCTTAATTTTATTTTCCTTTCTCGTTTGGGCAACCTTGAGAAGCTTAGAAATGGTCTTAAGAGTCTTTATAACAGTGCTTTTTTTCCAAGTTAATCTTGGCAGGACAAGAGTTGTTTCAGCGTCACTCTGGTTGATAAATGACACTCGTTTTAATTGCGTGTTGTGGAGAATTGATTCAAGAAGACTTGTGGTGTTTGGAACAACCAGGCCCTAATACGAGTCTTGTTTTGCTAGTCGAAAGTAATTCTTACGGAAGGCAGCGAGACCTTTTAACTGAGATGATATTACGGGGAACGTGTGCACGGTCACGGAGTGGCGAGCGGGTCTGGAGCCTGCAGTCGGGGCTGCGATCAGGGCCCACCGCCTCCTCCTGGGTGATGAGGGGCCCCTCACCTCGGCTTGCTGGGCGTCAGTTTCCTCAGCTGTAAAATGGGCTCCTGGTACCCACCCTCGATGGTGTCAGGAGCAAACGAGTTGCGGATAAAGTGCTCGTCCAGGAGCAAGAACCGTGAGAGCACAACCTCAGGGCAAGCCTGGTGGTTTCCAGGATGTGCTGTTTCCGGAAGCCAGCCTGCAGATTCCCAACTGCAAAGCCATCGCTGCCTGTGCGTTTCGTGTGACCGGCTCCCTCGCCGGCTAGTGTGCATGAAAATGCACGAGGAGGGTGGTGTGAGAGCGGCTTCCCGGGGATAAGAACAGAGCTCGATCCCCTTCTGCAGTGAGGACACAGCCACTGTCCAACACCCCCAGTGCTCCTGTCTGGGGCTGGGCCCGGCCTGTGATGGGGACGCACCGTGAGTGATGAGTGCCAGGGGCTCAGTCTGGGCATCCCGGAGGCTCATCCGGAGCCCCCTTGAACGCCACTGGCTGGGGGTCTGGGGTCCCCCGAGATGCCCGACACCCTCACCAGGCCTGCTGGGCACGAAGGCCACAGTCCGGGCAGCTCGGCCGTGAAGGCAACACCGTGTCAGGCCCAACTCATCAAAAAAGGAGGCTATCCCTCTGGGTTTCAATTCCGACCGAGTGAAATGTCAACTTTTTTTTTTTTTTTTTTTTTTTTTTTATCAGGAAGCCTTTTAATAGATTTCCACCAGTAGCCTTCAGGTCACAGGAGGAAATACAGGGCAGCAGATTAGACCAATACTCTCATCTGGCTTTGCTGAAACCGGTTACATCCACCCTATAAATAGTCGCCCCGTGCAACCTTGAGACTTTTGAAAACGCAGCCATCAACCCCACTCAGGCCGCTTGGGGAAATCTCTGCTAACAAAATGTCAGGAGGTCTGCAGGCCTGGAAAAATGTCTCCTTCTCTTCTCCAGCCCGACTCCTTCCTCCTTCCTTCCATCTGGGGATGGCTCTGGGACTGTATGTGTGCCCCGCCGGGCAGGCCCGTGCTGGGAGCTGTCTCCCTGGGACTCAGGTGCCGGGACCCAGCATGGGGTGGGGGCTTCTCTCTCACCCCCGCTACTACCGCAAAATTCGGTTTCAAATTCTTTCAGCGGAAAGTTGCTTCTCTGACACAGTTACGTGGTAAGGCCGGGAAACACATGTTGTAATTATTTTACTTTTTTTCCCAGGGCTTTCATGACCTTGAGCGTCATGCCCATAATAAGGGAGGCCTTCTTATTTACCGAAATGTAGCATATGGTCAAAAGAGTGAACAGAGTATGGGGGAACGGGGATAGAGCGAACAGATTTGAGCCCACGCTGCAGTTTAAGACACAGAAGCACGTCACCGTTGATGGTTCCGGATGTCCTCTGTGACCTTGTCCGTATCCCCATTTCTCCCTTGAGCTTCGTGGTTAAGATCCCCTGTGTCTCTTACAGTCCTGTCCCTTGCTGGTGCTGTGGTAGGGTCCCCTCCTGAAAGAAAGAAAAAGAAAAAAACCAAAACTCAAGGCAGCCTGGCTATACACGTACCTGACAACATCCCTCACGACCTTGTAACGTGAGGCCACTTAATCAGACTGCGTGGCTGTGTGTTACCACATATGTGAGACAAAGAAGTAGAAAATATATAAAAAACTATGCCACGTGGCTTCCGGGGCTCAGTTCTTCGGGTGCGAACCCAACTGAGTGGTGCCGGCAGAAATAAAGTTGCTTCCTGGAAAGAAAAGCCTCCTGGGACGACTCTGCAGGAATCCTTCTGCAGGGCAACCTCAGCCACATACTGCTTTACTTGACAGGCGGCTTGTTCAGTTTCTGTTCCAGCAAGCCTTCTAGAACCTTCTTGCGCATGTGCCTTAAAGAGGATGAGAGTGTTTCTCTGGAGCACTTAGGTCCGAACAGGACCACGCTGGGTGGTTGTGCACCAGCCAGCTTTGCTGAAGGTTGCTTTGTCCGAATCAGCCACGCATGAGTTTCCCACTGTCATCGCCAACACTTGCCGTTGGCAGATATGGCGGCTGTTCCAATCTGATAAATTGTTATATACATTATTCTCCTTGATGTTTCATTGGTACTTCCCTTGTGTCGAGTATGTATGGTTTCACGTGCTCACTTGTTTTTTTGTTTGCTTTTCTTCTTCTGTGGACTGCCGGTTCACAGGTTTTGCTCATTTTTTCTTTACATTGCCATTTCTTTATTTACTTTAAGAAACCACAAGAGATTCTTATCGATAGAGAACAAACTATGGTTTGCTGGAGGGAGGTGGGTGGGGGATGAGCTAGGTGGGTGACAGGCACTAAGGAGGGCACTTGTGATGAGCACTGGGTGTTGTATGTAAGTGATGAATCACTAAATTCTACTCCTGAAGCCAGTAGTGCCCTCTATGTTGACTAATTAAATTTTAAGTTAACAAAAAAAAAAAAAAAAAAAAAAGAAAACAATAATTTACACTCTGTGTGGAGGGCTCCTGCTGGACTTTGTTCTGACCCAGAGGTCTGCTGAAGTCCACGGCTGGGTCCATACACGTCCACTTCTATCCTGCATCCTGAGATCTGGGACAACAAAAATCTCAACAGCAGACTTTCTCCTTCAGAACTATCCTTTGTATGACGTTGTTTCGGATCTTTAGATCCAGTTTCTGGGTCTTTAGAAATTTGAGACTTGCTTCACCACTGATTACTTGCTGAGATTTTATAGATGATGTCTATTAATTTGTTGCTCACACTGAATTCATCCTGAAATTTTGGGGTCAGTTCAGTTTGATCTTTCAGTTTCTGGGAGAGGCATATCATCATCTCTCACCACGATGGTAGATATTTCAATTTGTCTTATTTAATTTTTTCTTCTTTTTCTTCTTTCTTTCTTTCTTTCTTCCTTTCTTCCTTTCTTCCTTTCTTCCTTTCTTTCACTTAATTTATTTGGAGCTATACTATTAAGTTCATAGAAGGTGAAAATTTATGTATCTTCCTGATGACTTAAATGTTTTCAATGTCCACTAATATCGCCTTTCTCCTTACCATCTATTTCGCTTTATGTTAATATCATTGGTCATTTCCTTCTTTTTTGTGTTTTCCTTCCAAACTTTCTGGATGCTTTTGGGTTTTTTTAGGGTGTCTATTTTTAAGAACATATTGATGAATTGGATGATAGCTAATCTGACAATCTGTTTTTAAGATAAAGGGTCAGATTTCTTTAATGATTTGGTATACTCTGGGTTTATTTCTCCGTGTGCTTTCTATTCTTAATCAGTTTTTCCTTTCTTTCTTTCTTTTTCTCCTTCCATTTTTGTCCTTGACAACTTTGGAAGATATACACTTCAGTTAAACTCTTTTAGTGGTTTCCATGGGATTTAAGAATTTGTAACTTGACTAACTCCAAATTAAACACATCTTTCTTGTCTTTCCAAACAACGTAAGAGACTTAGACTTCTTTAGGGTTAATTACTTCCCTCTTGAGTCATACACTTTCTGGCATTTACATTCTGATATTTTATTTCCGTATTTTGTTTCCTAATGTGAGACTTTGCTATTCTCACTTCATTAAGGCACTGCTTGCTTTGATCTATCCTTGTGTTCACCATTGTCTGTGTTCCTTTTCTGCTTGTGCCCCAGATATTCCATTCAAGTTTTATTTCCAATAGTAGTGAACTCTCTCTCCTTGTGTATTTGTCAGAAGAACACCTTTCTTTTGCCCTCTTCTTTAGGACAGGGGTTCTGAGCAGTCGACCCTCGGATGGCAGACTCTTCGACACTTTGAAGAGAATCCATTGTGTTCTGGTTTCCATTGTTATTTTTGAGAGGTCAGCTTTCAGTCAGGATCACTCTCCTTCATAGACAGGTTATCTTCTGGCTTCACTTGGTGGTAAACTTCTCAGCATCTGATTGTCAGAAAATGTCTTTATTTGCCCTCGTTCTTGAAAGATAGTATTTCGGGGCATTACACTTTAGGCTGAGAGTTACTTCTTTATTTCTGGCTCTATCGAAGCTCTCCCCTTTGTCTTTGGTGTTCTGCAAAGTCCCCGTAGGGTGTCAAGTGTGGATTTTTATTTATACTGTGTGGGATTTATTGGGTTTCCTTAATATAAAGATTCGTGTCCTTTACTTTCTCTGGAAAATGACCAGTCATTATCTCTTCAAATATTGCTTTTCCCTCATTGTTATTTTATTCTGCTAGTACCAGAGAGAGGTACATTAGGCCTTCCTACTCCATAATTCACGTCTCCAACCTTTGTTTTAATTTCGTATCTTGCTGTTTATCTCTTATATTCTGGATACTCTCTTTAGATACATTGTCCAGCTCAGCTCTGTCTTAAGTTGTTTCTAATATTTGCCTGATACACAAAAATTCAATATCCATTGGTTTTTCTCCTCTTAATAATTACAGAATTGCATAGGGGCGCCTGGGTGGCGCAGTCGGTTAAGCGTCCGACTTCAGCCAGGTCACGATCTCGCGGTCCGTGGGTTCGAGCCCCGCGTCGGGCTCTGGGCTGATGGCTCAGAGCCTGGAGCCTGTTTCCGATTCTGTGTCTCCCTCTCTCTCTGCCCCTCCCCCGTTCATGCTCTGTCTCTCTCTGTCCCAAAATAAATAATAAAAAACGTTGAAAAAAAAATTTTTTTAAAAATAATTACAGAATTGCATATTTACAATTTAAAACTAATTTACATACAAACGATTTATTTACATGCAATTTACATACAATTGACAATTATTTACATACAACAATCCCATAGTTACTTTCACATGCTTCCTTTAAAGTCTGCCTAGTTATCTAGCTTGCTATTGTGTCATACTTTTATGCTCTTTTTTTTTCTTATTAAATAAGTTGTTACATATTTTGGTGATTTAATCATCTGAGGACTTCATGAAACTTGTGACAGTTGCTTCATTTTCTTTTCTGTTGCGTCTGACTCATACTGGCTTGTTTCCCTGCGAGCTTCCTGAGTTTTTTCTTAGTTGTCAAGCGATGGTCATTAGAACTTTCTCTGTGGATATTATTGAGGTTTTTGTTTAAGATATGTTTCTCTAGAGAGACCTCATGACTTCATCCAGGCTCCTGAGTGCACCAGCAACTCAGGGTCGCTTTATTATGATGACTCTTACATTTGCATTTTGAAATAATTTTAGACCTGTGTAAAATAATACAGAATTTTCATGCCCCCTTTGCCCAGCCTCCTTTAATTCTAGCATCTACACCCTCAGAGCAGTTTTCAAAATCAGGAAATTAACACGGTCATAGTACGTTTTTTTTAATGTTTTTTAAGGTGTATGTATTTTTGAGAGAGAGAGACAGAGACAGAGCATGAGCAGGGGAGGGCAGAGAGAGAGAGGGAGACACAGAATCCGAAGCAGGCTCCGGGCTCTGAGCCGTCAGCACAGAGCCCGACGCGGGGCTCGAACCCATGAACTGTGAGATCCTGACCTGAGCCAAAGTCGGAGATCCAACTGACTGAGCCACCCGGGTGCCCCTACTTGGTCATAGCATTTGCTTTTAATTTAACTAGGCTACAGATCTTACTCAAACTTCACCAGTTTCCCACGCATGCCTTCTTTCTGCTCCACCACCCCAGCCAGGAGGACGTGTTACATGCATTTGCTGGGTCTCCTTAGCCTCCCAAATCTGTCAGGTCTTCCGTGTTTGCCTTCTGTGACTTGGCACTTCTCAAGACACTGGTTAGTTACTTTGTGAATGTCTCTCCATCCGGATTTGTCCGATACCTTCTCATGATCACCCTGAACTTACTGATGCCTTTCTTCTGGAACACCACACGGATGATGCCGTGTCTTTCTCAGGCATCGTATCACAGCCATTGTAAACTAACTTCCGGGTGTGGGATTACTCGGACATATGGGGCATGAGTTAGAGCCCTGAACCCGTGGGTTTGTTGTTACGGGCTCTCAGGAAGGACGTGGGTTTATCTGCCCAGAGCCTGGCCTTGGAGAAGTGTGGTCCATTACTGCTTTCTCTTTGGGGAGAGGCCCCCCTCCACCTCCTTTCACCTGCTAATTACCAGTGTAAACTTTTGTAGTTCTATTATGTGGATACAGATCAGCTTTTCCATCTCCTAGTGACAAAGGCTTTATCTCTTTTCCCTGCACATGTTGTATTAAATTGAACACTCTAAATCTGTAGAGATGAGCAGGTGCACTCAGACTTGGTAATATCTCTGAAGTCACCTTGTCTTATTGATTTTAGCTTCTGTGAATTATCTTATGCTTGTTGGTGTGCATTAAAAATGCATATATACATAAATACATGAAATTTATTTTATATTATCTATTCCTTTAAAAATTCTATGTCAGGAAGGTTCTGAGGTCAACTGACCCACCATATAATAAATATTAATTGAATAGATTAGTAAATAGGGAAATGAAAAAAATAAATAAACCTATTACAGGCATCTATCCCTAGCAAATACTCAGAGATGTCAACAATATTTTGTACAAAGATGTTCACTGCAGTATTATTTATAATAGGGAAACACTGAGGATAAACCAACGTAAAGCAATAGTTACATAAATTAGGGCATTAATTTGATGAAATATTTGACACAGTCTCATGCAACCATTGAAGTGGCGTCGTGATGGATTGTGAAGGGGTCAGATGGCGTAGGCGAGCGGGCCTCGGGTGGGCTGAAGCACGTTCCCAAAGAAGGATGTAGAGAGGCATCTGAAAGAACTGTGTCAGAGGCTAACAGGGTTTATTCCTGATTCACATACATTTCTGTGGTCTCAAGATTTTGTGCATTGGTGTATATTTGTAGCTTCAATAATCAGAGCAAATGAAATTTCAGCCGCACTAACTTACTAAGTATTTCTGGAGCTTGCAAACGTGTAAGTATTGCGTGAGCGCGGGGGGCTGTTCGGCCAGCATCTATGGTAAGGTCCAATCAGTGGGGGGTTAAATCATGCCCCTCCCCCCCACCCCACTCCCTACCCCCCCACCTCCCCGCCAGCTGGCTGACACAGCCAGCAAGCCTTTGCAGAAGTGGCATTAGAGGGACACGAGTCCTCACATCTCTTCCCTGCTCCCCAGTAACTAATAACTGAGACACACTCTGTGAGGTGGAAAGGGCAGTTGCTGTGTCCATGCTGCGGCGACAGCAGCCGGGCTGTGTTTCTGAGGGAGCCAGCCCTGGCTCTGTCACCGGGCCCCACCCCTCTTGCACGAGTCACTTCCTCTTCCAGACCAGCCTGCTTCCCTCTACCTGGGGTTGTCTCTCGGCCCGATTTCCATTTTGTGATTCCGAAGGTGGGGTTGCCAGAGGAAGCGAATTTTATTTTGTCGTCATTTTTCCCAGTGACATTTTGTGTTGAGCATAAAATGAGGCTTTTATCAGACCCAGCTTCTTCCTTCAGAGTAGCCTTTTGGGATCTTAGAAATGTAACATTTAGTTGGACATGTTTAGCCCAGGGTGACTCTTTTTCCTGGAACTGTAGTTTGGGTTTGAGGGTCAGCTTGTCCAACATGAGAGTGTCACTGCCAGATGACATCTAGAGGTCACTGCTGTTCACTTAAATACTATTCATGTCAAAACCAGGAAGTGATGGAGAGGAAGAGTGGGTCCTTGGTGACCCGGCCATCTCCGAGTGCTGGTGGCCACATAAAGGAACATGTCCCACTTACAGAAGTTTCAAAAACCTGTGTGGCTCCATAAAATGAGTTTCACATTGCTTCTCAGCCTTTTGGCTAAGATCGCGTGGTTTCACAAGCCTTTATGTCTTTTTGTTTTTAAAGTTTATTATTTGGAGAGAGAGAGAGACAGCGAGAGAGAGAATCCGAAGCAGGGTCCTCTCTGTCCGCACAGAACCCGACGTGGGGCTCGATCCTATTAACTGTGAGATCGTGACCTGAGCCAAAATCAAGAGTCAGACACTTAACCAACTGAGAACCCAAGCATCCCAAGGCTTTTAAAAAAAAAGTCATTTGGATCTAATATGGAAAAATATTAACCTATGTTAAATTTTGATAGTGGGCCCAGGAGGGTTAATTATTTTCTGTATGTTGGAAATATGCTCTATGTAAAATAAAAGCACGTTTAAATTGAAAATAGAAATCTACTCAAGGTAGGTGCCCCAAACTTGATGGTAGATGATAGAGGCCCCCCAACTGCCACGAGTCACAGGAGGTGGATGAAGGCAGCTGAGTTTGGAATACGTTTACTCTCTTGATGAACAACTGCCTTAAATGATCCCACGTGGTGGTGTGTGGGTGCTTCGGGAGGCTGCTAATCCTTTGTCAAGAGACCCACCGGTAGCATCCAGAGGGGAGGGGGAAGGCTACAGGGAGTGGCCCTGGCTGTGTCTATGGATTGACGTGACCCGGGGAGCCGCCTCTGGGAAGCGTGACAGGTGCCTGGGCAGCCATCCCCTCCAAAGCTGCGCCTGTGACTCCTTACACCCACGTTACCTCCCAGCCCTTCCTGGCACCTGGATCCTAGAGGCACCGAGTGTGTCCTTCATGCGCTCCCCTTCCCTCGCCCACTCCTTTTATCGGGGCACTGGAAAGGAGGGTTAGGAATTTCTCACTTCTCTCTTAAGTTCTCTTACCTTTCTCTCAGAAGGGATCTCCCAGGTAGATAGCTGGCCACCATCAGACGTGGCCTTTTGACACCAAAGGGTATTCGTCTTCCTTTAAGATATGTATTATTCGTGTACAGTGTATTTACGTGCTTTGGGCATGAAAATACTGAACTCTTAAACTGGGCTTGGCCTGGTCTTGCAAATTCTTCTGATTAATCTTCACCTCATATTATCATCAGAGTGTGGAGTTAAGTGTTGGATGTGCACTAGAGAGAGTGAAGAGACTTCCTTTCCCCGTTTCACGTAGAACTCTCTTCAAGCTGGAAAGTATCAGAGGCTGCGTTCATGGACTGTGCAGTTTGCACTCTCACAATAAAAGAACCAAACGAAAGAAAGCAAACAGGTGGTATGCCTCCCATTTCTGACCGGTTCTGCAATTGCCCTGGACCTCCCTCTACCCTAACAAATAAAAGTACTTACGGGAAGATGGCATCTTTCCCCAGACCAGGGCACGAGCCTAGGGCACCACCTTCCGACTAGGGCAAAGCATGGGAGCACAGTGCGCCGTCAGGCGGTGGCCACTGTTGACCATCAGGACACGGTTTTGATCTAGAAAGGCAGAAAACATTATTTTCCTCAGAGAGCATTGCCTGTGTCATGCAACTGCCCCTTGACTAATTGGTTTTATGTAAGTACAAAGTTGGCTTATTGGCTAATCTTGGTTCTAAAAACTGTGGTTGTCAGTTGTTTACAAGTCTCCTTTGATTGGCATCACCCGTGTCCTAAATCATTGTGGTTTTATTCAAGTCGATATCGTCTGCATTTATCATGCACTGAGCGAAAACTTTGGTGGGACTGTTGGGATAATTGGGCATCGGGGATTATTAGAAGTCTTTATTATGTGGAAATGCCCAAATAACATCTGTTCCAACATTCCTGTTATTCGGGCCTGCTTTGTAGTTACCATGTCTTCAGGGACCTTCAAAACAAGAAACAAAGAAATTCAATATAAGCTGCACTTCATGTAAAGCCCTTTAAACCCATCAAGTGAGTGTGGCCTGGGTCTGGGTTAGCCTAAGCCCGGGAGAAGAGGGAAGGACTTACCCAAGGCGCTCCCCCAGTTTTAATGTAAACACTAATCATAGTGCCTCCATTCTCTCTACTTCCAGCGGGCGTGATTTGACAACACGGTGCTTACTGAGCCCGGTCGCTCTTCAACTGACTCAACATAACACTGGCTGTTTAATCCGGGGGCTTAGGTACTTCTAGCTCATAAACACTTTTGGTATGGCTTTTCTGTGGCTCTGCACCCAGGTCTCTCCTGAAATGCAGCCTTCCTTCCCAAGAAAAGGACGATTTTTGGTGCAACGTGGAGAGGACCGGTCTGGCAGGAAGACGGGTCAGCAGCCGCCATGGGTCACGGGCTGCCACGCTCCGTGCTGTTACCATGCCCCACGTGACTCAGGCAGTGGAAGCTGAGTCCACACCCGCTGAGCCCCTGGGCACGGCCCTTGTGCCACGTCCCCTAGAGGACGCGGCCTGGTGTGTGCTGTGCGCAGGGGCAGAGCATGGGTTAGCCAGCCTCTGGCCTGCCTGAGCTCTGAAGGAAGTGATGTGGGGCCTGGCGGTGGTGTGGGGGGAGCTGGGGGTACAGGTTCTGTGAGAAAAACAACTAACCCGGGTTGGAGGCTTCACAGATTCCGGGGTGGGGGTGGGGTGGGGTGGATGTAGGTTCAAGCACCTTTGCTCAAGGTTCCAGGAGATTTAGTCCTTCCCAACCTGCTCCCCCTCCGCACAGCCATCTTTCAATCCAGCCACCTGCCCGGGGGACCTCGCTCTCAGCACCAGATGCCAAAGAATATTTTAGCAGCTCCCACAAAGGCAGCAAATCAAATCTCATATGAAACCCCCCATTCTACATTGTTTCTAGTAGTCTGTTTGACCTCTGATTTACATAATGTGTGTGCGTCTTGTATGGTTCCAAAAGACTTTTCTGGTTTCTTTCAGACTTTGTTTAACCCTCTATGCTTTTAAACTTACATGGTGATTCTTGTGGAGATTCTAAGAAAAGGCCTGAAAATCTGTCTTTTCCTCCATTTCCACCACCCCTGAGCCAAGGAAATTGCAGTGGACAGGCCAAAAGTCAGGGCAAGGGCTATACCTCTTCCCTGACTTTTTCTTTTTGGGGCATGGGTCTAAACAAGACCAAACAAAACAAAAAACAGCCAAATCAGGAAATAAATGCAAGAAAAAGATAGACATTGTCACACCAGAAGTTAGTGGCCTGTAAAATGAAGAACCAATACACCAAGAGATAGGACACGGTGGGAGGGGGAAATCAGAGAATTGCAGGAAGGATCTGAGAGATCTAATATAGTGTAACTGGTGTTCCAGAGGCAGAAAAGGGATCTATGGGAAATATAATTAAGCAAATAATAGATGAGAATTTCTGAGCTAAGGAGATGCCGCATTGGTAGGCTGAAATGGCTAACCAACTAATATACTTAGATATCCCTAAAATGGAAGAAAACATCTGATAAGTTTTCAGGCACGAATACCCAATTATTAACAAAACAAAGACCAAGGTTGCTATTAGTTTTCTCCAGTATCAGCAGTGCAAATGAAACACGAAACGTAAAACGGCATTTTACAGGAGCAAACTCAGTTACCGAGGGTTTAGGACAAGGACAGCACACCAAGATTTCTATACCCAGCCAAGCTATTACCGACCCATCAAGGTGAAAGATATTATAGATAGATATGTATGTTAGAAAATACACAGACTGGGAGTCTGTCTGAGCAAATACTGGCAAAGATTCTAAAGAGAACACAGAGCACCTGACCCTCAGATGTGGGAGACACAGAGATGGCCACAACTGCTTCACCCTGAGCCTAAGCGGCATCTCTCTTTCTCTCTTCCCCCCCCCCAGTCTTTCTCTCTTGATGAATATATACTACTTGGAAACATAGCGTAATTGTACGCTAACTTATGTTTCTTGAAATAGAAGAGACATACATTCAGGGAAATTCTTAAAGCGATCTTAAATAAAATCTACTAAATCCTCTGAGCAAATCCAGGAGTAATTATGTCCCGGGGAGAACATCTTAGGGCGGAGGGTGGGTGGTGCTGAAGTAAAACCATTCCAAATGTGTCAACCTAACATTTCATCTGAGTTGGGCATGGGTGGGGGCGGGAAGATAGAATAACTTGATGTGGCAAATGGTTTTCTCATTGTCATATTGCAAAGAAACACGCGTTTCATTGAGTGTGAGGAAAGCACTGTTAAACATAAGGGGAGCAAAAACAAACAGACTCCCAGGTTGTTGATAGAAGGGGAAAGGGGAAGGTGTTAGACCAGAAAGGAAAATCAGGGTGGCGGGGGGGGGGTGGTGGGAGGAGAGGAAATCAAGTAAAATAAGTAATCAAGTAAAATCAAAGGGATAAAATCCAGCATAGGGACCCAACATCAACTGTGAAGGAAGTGAATCCTTCCACTGAAAAGCAGAGACTGTTGGTGACGTTAGGAATCAACTCCAGCGTTGTGCCATGAATGGAAATGTTTCTGTTCCTGCCTTCAGCACCCATCAGGACACCTCCTGTATGGAAGATGCTCTAAAGGTCTTTTAATGGGCAAGGAACGCATGGAACCATCTCACACATTTCTGTTGAGGACTTCGCTGCTTAGAGAGGCAAGGAAATAACACTAATACATTTTAGAAAGGTTTTCAGCCATAAGATTAATATGAAGATAGTTTCTGCTTAATCCTCCATTGACAGGTTAATCTGATAGTTGGAAGATCCCACTGTCCTTAACATTGGATTAATGGAAATTGACTACATGTAAAAGAGTGCATTCTATCACTAAAAACATCTCACACGGTAGTTTTGTTTTGTCTCCTGGAAAGACAAGGACTGGACACGTGACTCCTTCTACACACGCTGCAGCTCCGTGTCAAGTTACTTCAGTCCCTGGTGCATTCTCCTTGCTTTGCGGCCCCGTGTCATCGTGTTCAGGAGCCCTTGCCAGCTCCGGTCCCTTTGGGGAGAGAGCCAGCCCCTTGCCCAGGGCCACCCTGCAGGGATTCTCATGCTGGCTGGGTGCCCAAATGCTCCTCTCTCCTGCCTCTCTCCTGCTCCTCTCTCCCGTGCCTGGAACCAGTGGCAGGTACCCGCTTCGAGCTGTGCACAGGGTCCAATCTGGCCGGTTGACCAGCTGCGCCCTCCTAGGCTCTCCTGTTCCCAGGATGCCTGGTCTGCGCTCACTGGGAAGCCGTCTGTCACTGCAGATGCCCCGCAAGCAATGGTGTGAGAAGGCGAAAGCGTGCTTTGGCCCCATGCTTCCCTGCCAGGCCCCTCACGGGCCCCTCTCCCTCTCGCCCAGGAGGGGACTGCCTGACTGTCCCTCCCTTGCTCTCTGGGACTGGCGGCCTTGCAGAACCCCCAATAGAGCCCAGCACGATGCTCCAGGAACACCTCTCACCCCTTGCAGGGGGCGAATGGGGCTCCTTCTGGCCCGCCCGGCCACGTGTGGGGCCACACGATGTCCACGCCAGCCCTGTGCACCAGGGAGGACACAGCGGCCGCACGGCAGGAGTTCGCCGTCTCCTGGCACCGGGCCACTTGCTAGTGGCTCCAGGGCGGCCTTATAAATGGCAGCGTTTTGTGATTGACGTGCATCTGTGGTAGGAAAAGAGACAAACGGGCTGTTTTTGCCTCTTTACTATTTCATTTTGGAGATGTTTCCCCAGTGCGCTGTTCTGGAAAAAATTTCCACATAAACAAATTATGAGTTTCACCAGCCCTCCTCGTAAATGCTTTCCCGTCTCCTCCAAAAGCCGTATCTCGATGAAGCAGGGGGCAGTTTAGGATTTGAGGGGCAGGCTGTGCGGCCAAACACCGTGACTGTGTTCAACATCGTGATGGGGCGCTGTTGGCTCCTCCCACTTCGGGCGAGGCGCGCCCCTGCTGGGTCACCTGATATTGTGCCTGGTCACCGTGGGAATTGCCAAACAAAAGCAGATAACGATCATTTTCCATACTTTCCAGAGGCCTCTTTCTCCTTACGGGACCACAGAAGCGCTGCACCTTGCCCTTCTCCAGAGCACGGCTCTCCCAGGACCTTGGGCCCCCGTGGAGAGCACGTGGAACCAGGACCACGGGCCCCCGTGGAGAGCACATGGAACGCAGTCTCCAGAACCAGCAGCGTTCTCCAGGAGCTGTGCATGCCCGGGGCGGCTCTGTGGGGGGGAGGGGGAGCCCCTTGTCGCCGGGAATATTCCACAGCTGCTTGATTCCATCCAATCTCGTCAAGTCAAGACGTGCTAATGGGAAAATGGAAAGTTATCCAAGCAGCGCAATTTGTTCATTTGTTACCTCCAGCACTGCTTTGCCAGAGACCGGGAGAGGAGCTTCGAGCTTCTGAAACAAGAAAAGAGCCTCTTCTGCTTTCGGAGCTGTGACAGGTGCAGCGGGTGGTTGTACCCAAACGTCTTGGTCCCTGATGCATCACTTTGCTTGTCTGGGGAAGGGTCTCCCTGTTTAGTTGCCACATTTCCCCTTCTGTCTGCTCTCCCTGCTTCTGTGCCCTCCCCACACACCCTTGCAACGGGCGAGCTGCGTGCCCTTCCGTTGCCCTGTGGCTTTGTAAAGGTCAGCCTGGCTGTCTTGTGTGCATGTGTTATAAAGTGCTGCTAATTGCATTGCTGGTGGGATGTGATATAGTGGGGCTCCTGGAGAACACAGGGGAAGGATTCCAACTATTTCTGGGAACATAAATTACCATAGGATCTAGCCATTCCATTTCTGGGGTGGAGACACCTAAGAACTGAAACAAGGCCCCCGACAGATGTTTGCAGACCCACAATCCCACAGGTGGAAACAACCCAAGTGCCAGTCAACAGATGAATGGACAAACCAAACGTGATCTATCACCATGATACATCTACTATCTATCAACGTGATCTACACCTTCAGGTTTTATTCAGCCTGAAAAAGTAAGGAAAGCCTGGCACGCTGCAACACGGGTGAACCCTGAACACATGATGCTAAGTGGAATAGGCCAGTCACAGAAGAATAAATGCTGTATGGTTGCACCTCCATGGGACACCCGGAATGGTCGAATTCAGACAGACAGAAAGCATCATGGCGGTCCCCAGGTTGTGGGGTGAGAGGCATGGGCAGGTAGGGTTAAATGTGTGTAGAGCTCCTTTGGGGAGATGGAAAGATTCTGGAGGGGGATGCCGTCTCTGGATGGCAGAGACGGTTGCACAACACGGTGAATGTACTCAAAGCCCAGAACCACACATGGTTGGTTGAAATTATGAACTGCATTTCATTTATTCGACTAATGTAAGTTTTTTTAAAACAAGATTCTAATGGAAAAATGCTATAAATCTTGGGGCGCCTGGGTGGCTCAGTCGGACCGGCTTAGCATCTGACTTGATCTCAGCTCGGTCATGATTTTACGGTTCATGGGAGTGAGCCCTGCGTTGGGGTCTGTGCTGACAAGTGTGGAGCCTACTTGGGACTCTCTCTCCCTCTCTCTCTGCCTCTTCTCCCACTTGTTAAACATTTTTTTGTAATGTTTATTTATTTTTGAGAGAGAGAGAGAGAGAGAGAGAGAGCGCGCGCGCATGAGCGGGGGAGGGGCACAGAGAGAGGGAGACACAGAATCGGAACCATACTCTAGGCTCTGAGCTGTCAGCACAGAGCCCAACCAGGGGCTCTAACTCATGAACCATAAGATCATGACCTGAGCCAAAGTTGGACACTTAACCAACTGAGCTTTCCAGGTGCCCCACATACTTCTCCCACTTGTGCTCTCTCTCTCTCTTAAAATAAATAAATAAACGTTAAAAAAAAAAGATGCTTCCCTTGAACTCCGATGGAAACATTAAAAAAAGAAGCTATAAATCACTTTCTATCCGTTGCTGTTTCCCTCCTCACTCTACACATCTCTCCAGATTACAGACTATTCTCGTAGTCTGCGGCTTCTGACTCACTGTTGCATGGCATGTAATGCCGACATGCTACTCATCTCTCCCCAGAGCATCAGAGGGAATCCCTCTGGCTCCCTATCACCACACAGGGTGCTGTGGGACACTCCTGCGCAGGACTTGGGTTTTCTCTACCCTCTTCCCGGGAGCAGAATTGCTGGTCTGACAGTATATATGCCCTGGCACCACCCTGGTGGTGCCAGTCTACTCCCCAAAACACGGTGAGTTCCCAGGGAGCCGTCTCAGGGCAAGGTGCTGCCTTTTTTTCCTACTCACCTCCAACACTTGTCGATCCTGCTTTCAGGCACTGGCCCATTGGCTGGACACAAGGTGAGATCTTGCTGCCTTAACTTCCAATCCTCTACTGATGGACCTGGTCATCTTTTACGTCTTCTCAACCTTTTGGGTTTCTTCTCCCTGTGAATTGCTTCTCCATGTTCTCTGTCTCCTTGTCTATAGTGATTTTCTTTCTTAATTTTTGATTTATAGGCATTTCTTGCATATTCTAGATAGTATGGTCCCTTGTTGGTTTTAGATAGATTGCAAATATATTATCTCAATCTGTTATCTGTTGCTAACTTGGCCCATGTGTTTTTCATTAAAACCAATCCCTATTTTGTGTCATAAATCCAACCTATTTTCCCTTTGATTAGATCATTTGTTTCCAATCTGTCCTGCCTCATGAAAATGCATTTTAACATATAAATCTTACTTTACGTACTGTTCTAGATACGTCCACACATTTTGGAGATTAATGTGTCCACGTCGCCCCCAGTCTTGCATATTTCATAATTTCCTTTATAAGTCTCATTTTAGCAAAACGTGTAATGTTGAGATTCTCAAAATAAAGGAAGTTTGGGGGGGTGTGCTTTCTAATTGGTTTCTGGTTTTAGTCACTGTAGTAGGGAGAACGTAGTTTGGTGACACTGACTCTTCATCCGGGGTCTAACATGAAGTCCTGTCTGTGGCTCTTCCCCTGCTCACTCAGAACTCGTATTGCTCAAACATTCTGTGCTGAAGGACCAGGGGGTTTTGTTAGGTTTTTCTGTTTTTGTTAATTTCCAATCTGTCACAGACCATTAATGCCGCAAAATTCAATAAAATGAGTTACTGGACAAATGATCACATAATTGGATGTCTCAGCAATACCAGATTGTTCTGAAAGTTTTTGAACACTCTGAATTTTCATATCCACCTCGCTTCAGATGGGCAGGTGCTGGTGATGGTCAGGCACCAGGCAGCCCAGCAAGTCTGGTCTGCCTCTCTTTGCTAAGCTCGGAACAACAGGCAAAATCACTTGAGTTTATTAATTGAATTATTTGTTTAATGTTTATTTACTTTGAGAGAGAGAGAGAGATAGAGAGACAGAGAGAGAGAGACAGAGAATAAGTGGGGGAAGGGCAGAGAGTGAGTAGAGAGAGAGAATCCCAGCAGGTTCTGTGCTGTCAGGGGGGAACCCGACACGGGGCTCGATCCCAGGAACCATGAGATCATGACCTGAGCTGAAATCAAGAATCAGACGCTCAACCAAGTGAGCCACCCAGGCATCCCAGTAATTGCATTATTCACATAGCCTCCCTATCTCTGCTTATTTTTGCCCCTTTCAGGTGAAGGGAGGGTGTAAAATCTCCAGTTACTATTATTTATTTATCTATTTATTGACTCAATTTGCCAATCATTTTGCATATGTTGAGTATATATTTCTAAGGGCACAGAGGTTCATGGTGGTTATATGCCATTTTTACTAGTAGAACATCCCTCATTTTCCCTTAAGATAAGGTTGTCTGAATATTTGTTGAGTGAAATATTAAAATTATCATTACAACTTTTTTTTTTATGGGTCACCTTTCCCTGGGATGTACTTTTCTTCTGCTTAACTTTTCTTGATTCGTTTTGGGGAGAAAAAAAAGACTATTAATTTTTTAAAAATCGAATCTGGAATTCTTGGTTTCTCTGTTCCTGAGTTTCATGCACTTTCACTGATTGTAATTCCTGTTATATTAGGATTTTTCTACCCTCAACTCATGTTTCCAATTTAGTATACTTGTTTAATTTTTATTCTTCTCTCATGTTCTTTATTGAACAGACCAGGTTTAAATTACGAGTTAGAATTGTAGATTTTATTTACTTTTTTACTCTTATAGTGGTTTCCTAAAATTAGAAACCCATAATTATGTTTATTAACTTTTATTACTATGTCTGAATTGAGGCAAAATTAACTTACAATAAAATACATCAGCTTAAGTCTTTAGTTGAGTGAGTCCTGGTAACTGCACACGTCTCTGTAACCGCCAGCTCCAATGCGCGCATCAGCAGCACTCCAGGAACCTTCCAGCCAGTGTGCTCTATCCCCTAGACATGATGTGCTCTGACCCCTTAGATGCCGTTGCCTGCGCCCGTATTCTGGATTAAACATGACACAGATCTTTAGTGTGTGACTTCTATTGTCAACTGTAATTGTTCTGAGATCATTCTTATTTGCAAATTACCTGTGTTTTATTCCTTTTTTATTGCAAAATAGCACTCCACTCTATGAATATACGAATATAGTGTGATCATAAAAAATCCATTCTTCTTTCGGTGGATATTGTGATTATTTCCAGTGTGAGCTATCATGAATAAAGCTGCTATAAACATTCTTGTATGGTCTTTTTTTTTTTATGGTCAAAAGTTTTCATCACCCCTGAGTAACTACCCAGCAGTGGAGCTGTGGGTCATGGGGTATGCACATGTATAACTTTTTAAGAAATTGGCAAACAGTCCCTCAAAGTGTTTGCCATTTTGCAGTTCTCCTGGAGACACACATTTGGCAAGCGGCGCCACTCCCTCAGCGACAGGCATACTGTCAGTCTTTTTCACCCATTTCAGCGGACAAGAAATGGTATCTCATGATGATTTTCATTGTCAGCGCCTTGGTGACTAATGATATTCAGCATCTTTTTGGGGCTTATTGGCCATTTGGATGCCTTTTTTGGTTACACGCCTGTTTAACTCACTTGCTCAGTTTAAAAAATTAGATGGTTGATTGTTGAACTTAAAAAAAAAAAAACACAAACACATCAGTGCATGCACTACCAATATTTTCTCCAAGTTTGTGATTTATTGATTTATAGTTTTAGTGATCTCTTTGGATTAGCAGAAATTTTTAATTTTGATGAAGTTGAAGGAATTCTTTTTATTTTTGGACTTCCATGTCCTATCCCAGAAGTCTATGGCCACCTCAACCCTGTGAAAATGTTCTGTTGGTTTTTTTTTTTCTCCCTAGAAACATTATGGGTTAATTTCACATTTAGATCTATGATTAATATGTGTATATGGATTGAGATGACAGGTTTCTTCATTTTTTCCCGTATGACTATCTACTGTCCCAGCAATATGACAGGGCATGTGACCGTCTTTTCTGGCCCTCCCTCTTTTGTCCATTGATCTATTTGCCTCTCCTTATGCCAATATCTAGCTGTTTTGTGGCTTTATAGTAGGTCTTAAAATCAAATGGTGCTAGTTCTCCAAATTTGCTCTCCTTTTCAAGATTGTTTTCATTGCTTTACATTTTTTACATTTCCATCCAAATTTTAAAGGTTTTTTAAAAATTTTATTGAGAGAGAGAGAGAGAGAGAGAGAGAGAGAGAGAGAATGAGCTAGGAAGGGGAAGAGAGAGGGAGAGAGAACCCCAAACAGGCTCCACACAGTCAGCATAGAGCCCGACACAGGGCTCGAACTCACGAACAGCGAGATCATGACCTGAGCCGAAATCAAGTGTCAGATGCTTAACCAACTGAGCCACCTAGGAGCTCCTCTGTCTAGGTTTTAGAATCGGCTTACCTATTTCTTTAAAGAAAGCCTTCTGGGATTTTGGTAGCATTTTCATCGAATCTACAGATCAACCTGAGATCACTGATGTCTTCACAGATTTTAAATGTCTCTGTCTCTTGTCAAGCATGCCAAGAATCTTCAGGGATTCTTACATCTTTTCGACAGCTTTTCCCTTTGCCTGTCCCACGTCCACTTATGAAGAATTTTGTGACTCCAGTTCTGAGTGGAAACGGTTTATTCCTCCCCCCTTTTCCTTTGCTCTTTTTATATAAAGACTATATTAAGTTATTTGATTGATCTTACGTTGCATACCTGTTGCAGAACTCTCTTGGAAGCTTCTTAGTTGTTTGCTTGTTTTTGTTCTTCTAATCTGGTCTTCCTCCAAGAAGGGTCGCAGAGTGGATGTTCTTGTACATAATCCTCTAAGGGGTTATGTGCTGCAGGATATATTACGTTTGCTCCCCCACAGAAATAAGAGTTTGATTGAACACATTATGATAGGTTCAAAGGTTTTCTAACCTCTTCATTTGCTTAAAAATATGAGTCGATATCTTCTTGCAACCTGTGTTGTTGTTGAGGAATCTGGTGATAGTTTGCGTGTTTTCCTTGGTAAGTGATCTGCTCTCTTTCTCTTGATGCTGTTAGAGTTTCTTCTTTCTTTGATATTCTTTTTCAAAAAATATTTATTTATTTGAGAGAGAAAGACAGAGACAGAGACAGAAAGAAAGGGAGGGAGAGAATCCCAAGTAGGTCCTGAGGCCCGCAACAGAGGGGGCTTAATCTCACGAACTCTGACAACATGATCTGCGCTGAGATCAAGACTGGGGCGCTCAACCGACTGAGCCACCCGGGTGCCCCCTTTCTTCGACGTTTTTACATTTCCCTACAGTGTGTCCCGCGTGAGTTTTCCTCACCTAACCTGTTCGGTCTCCTCTAAATCCTTGCAACATGGGCTCTTCCATCCCTCTTTTGAAGAATTTTTCCTCCATCTCCCCCCCTTTCTTGGGGCTTCTCTTGTGGGGGTGTCGGACCTCTCTCTCCTCCTCACCTCACGACTTTTGTTTGTGTTTCCACTTCCCCGATCTGCAATCAGTGGAGATTCCCAGGCCGCGGCTCTGCTCCACCAGCGTGGACTCTTTGCCCTCTCCCACGCGGGGTGCTCTTTATCCCACGCGGGGTGCTCTCTGTTTCAGCCCTCCTGTTTTTCATTGTGTCCACATGTTGATTGTTTCTGGACTGGAGGCGGACTGCTTGAGTTCCTGTCTGGTTCTGCCTCAGCCCGTGTCTAAGTTACACAATCCCTGTGCCCCCATTTCCTAACCTTTAAAATGAGCTGTTATAGTAACGGCTGGCTCGGGGGGGGGGTCACTGCAAGGGTGAGGGAGACAGTGCATGTCAAGCCGATAGGACGGTCTCTGTGGAGACCCGAGGGGGCATATGCTTCTTGTGATCACCTTTGACAAGCCATCGATCAGGCGTGTCTGAAGTCCTCAGCCTGTCCCAGTCGCTGGCCTCCAGGTGCCGTGTGATGCTCAGCATGCAGGTGCTCCCCCCAGAAGCTCTCTCTTGTCTAGTTACCGTTGTCTGGGGGCACCTGTTCCCAGAGGGGTCAGCTGCTGTGTCTGGTGATGCGTGCTGTGGAGGAGACCCTCCGTGTCCGGCCCTCGGTTTAAAGGCAGCTGAGAAGGCGAGCGTCAGGGCAGAAAGCCCAGCATGGCAGGACCCATGAAGGGTCGGGGGTTCCAGATGAAGCCGTGTCCCCATTCACTGTGGTCTCGCTCTCTCTCTCCCTCCAACCTTCCCTCCTTCCATCTATCTCTTTCTTTCCCCAGGTCTTCTGTTTCTAATTTCATATCCCTAGCATTACAGACTAAGTGACTTGTTTTTCTCTTCTTTTTTTTTTTAATTTTTTTTTAACATTTATTTATTTTTGAGACAGAGAGAGACAGAGCATGAACAGGGGAGGGGCAGAGAGAGAGGGAGGCACAGAATCCGAAGCAGGCTCCAGGCTCCGAGCCATCAGCCCTGAGCCTGACGCGGGGCTCGAACTCACGGACCGCGAGATCGTGACCTGAGCTGAAGTCGGACGCTCAACCGACTGAGCCACCCAGGCGCCCCGTTTTTCTCTTCTTTTGTGCGACGTCAGGAGCTGGATGTAAGCATGTGTATATTCTTTAGTGAATCCCCTCTGATAAAGAGTCCGTCCTGACCGTCACAAAACGTGCAGCCTTGCGGCACTATTTTCTTCACCATATACTCACATTTTACTTTCCTCCCTTTATAATCCTGTAAAAGAAATGGAAGGTTTAAAGAACCAGGAAAATCCGCAGACAACGCGACGCTCTTAAATGGAGAGAAGAAAACAATTCCATCCTGGCACGTTTAGGAGACGTAATCGACACTCCCCCCATTTAGATGAAGGGTGCGTACCTCCCAGCTCTCCGGGTGATGACAGATAAAATCCCAAGAAACGAATGACAACTTTTGAATTCATTATTTACAGTGTAGCTAATCTTTCTTTTGTGATAGGGGAACACTTGATGGAAGTTCTGTTTATAAACATTTTCAAAGTCTGATCATTTCTGGCTTTTCCATTGATTGCATGTTTGCAATATATTGTTTCGTCCATTGGAATGTTACAATTGGAATGAAAACACATTCATCCCAGACACTCTCACACACCTGTTAGGAGAGGCTTGCCAATTTCCACGACGTGTGTATCACTCTCTCGGAAGAATCCAGGAGGGGGCAGGAATCAAGTTTGGAAAATTAGGGGTGAATCTTGCCTCACTAAAGGAAGGCATGCCAGAGTCCAGGGCTCTACCCTGAGTGACATCGAGAGGCCATCATTGCCTGCTGAGCTTTTCAAATCAGTTCAGGTTTCGTTTTGTCTGACTAGCTCCCTGTAATTTTTAAATCAGGCATACGAACAGTACACTTCACTGGAAAGTGTCATAGCACAATTGAAAACCCATCAGCAAATATGAGTTGAGCCCCACTTTTTAAACAGACACGTAAAGTAGAGCGAGTTTCATCAGTGAGTGGTTCTAACACCCTCCCCTCCGTGGAGACGCTCCAGGGGCCGGTCAACGTGCTGCTCCGGCCAAGTGCTGACCTGAAAGGGCCCAGACTCTACGTCCCCCCAGACTCCATGACCCACATCTGCTTTGATCTTAATTCCCAATGGTTCTTTAGACCTAGTAGAGACTTTCAAACTCACCTAACAAATCAATGACACATGCTAAAGATGAAAAAAAACAAATACAAGGTAAGAATCTATAGTATATATGTATATATTTTATGTCAGCTATAGAATTTGGGGAGCTATATGGATTCAGTCTCAGAAATGAAACAACTAACTTAGAACAGTCAATTAAATTCTTGAAGAGCTAAAACTGAGTTCTGGGGCACCTGCGTGGCTCAGTCAGCTAAACGTCAGACCTCGGCTCAGGTCATGGTCTCAAGGTTCGTGAGTTCGAGCCCCGCGTCGGGCTCTGTGCTGACAGCTCGGAGCCCGGAGCCTGCTTCGGATTCTGTGTCTCCCTCTCTCTCTGTTCCTCCCCTGCTCGCGGTCTTTCTCTCTCAAAAATAAACAAACATTTAAAAAAAAAAGTTTAACACTGAGTTCTGATAAATACATGACAAAATCTTATTAAAATAAGGAATTTATTCCTTACTTTTTTTAAAAAGCAGCCCCTCTGAGCACACAGGTTAAATTATACACCCCTGGAAACGTGTGTGGTGAAGAAAGGGTCCTGACGAATCACAGCAGCTTCCGCGCTTCTATATATGAAGCAAGGAACCGCGAGTAGAACTGGAACAGATGCACCACGCTCACAAACGTCATTTCATGAAACGTCGTGCACACGGTGGAATTTTGTAGGCAAAACTGTAGCACGTGCGCGAGCGGGGCTCCCAGGCCAGGGCGGCTGTAATTAGTCGTTCGCGGGGTGAGTCTGCAGCGCGAGGCGCACCCCTCCGTGTGCACGCTGCGCACACGGATTCCACCGTGCAAGCCGGTTCCTCCAGCACCGCTTTGCGCCTCTGTCTTCACGGCCCCGTGTTTAACCGGGCACACTTTTCTGTTTGGTGCTTCACTTTAGAAAAAGTAGGACAAGTTTGGTTTTGACAGTGTCTTTGCGCTTGGAGCGGGCGGCCCGTCTGTGAGACATCAGTCCGTCTCCGCGGGTGACTCTTTTCCTTTGTGATTGCCAAACGAGATTTGTGAGGAGCACTTACTCCGCGATTTCAGGCTTGGGTTCGCCTTGGACGCATGCAAATAGCTCAGAATGCTGAAATATTCAAATACATTCCGCAGAAGCGTGACTGCAGCTTCGCGCGGGGCTGAGGCGCCTGTGCTATCTCGGATCTGCAAAGCTCACGTCTTGAGAACTGTCATTAAGCCTGGAATATTCTCAGCCAGCCAGCGCGGCGTTCATATTACATATTTATGGCAGTAAGCCTCTGCTTCGCCTTCAGAGCTTGGGGGAGGAGTGAAAAACACACCTAAGTGGAGGGAATCCATGCCAAGGCAGCGGGTCAGACGCAACTAACCTCGTGTAATCAGAAAAAGGTGGGATGCTTGGGATGCTTTCATTTCTGGCCTCCTCCTGTCCTTCTCATCCGTTTAGAGCGATTTCTAAACTCCAGTAGCCAGCACTGAGTGAACTTTATTGCTGATACAATGCGACCTTGCTAGGTAATTAGCAAGCTCCATGCGTGTCTGAGGGGGTAGAGAGGGGGGCTGTACTCTTTCAAGCATTGAAATATCTCTTTTCCCTTAAAGAAAATTTTAATGAAAGGTGCCATTAAAATGGAAGGCTTTTGTCCATCCTTAGAATGTCTCAGTGTGGGGCCGCTCCTAACATATTTAAATGCCATCCTGCAGAGAGCCTGGCCCTGGGGGTCCCCTGCAGCCAAAAGCTTGAGTCCATTTTTTCCCTCCCTTCTCCACGGGGACTAGGGACAAGTGCACCAGGCAGCACTTGGGGTGGAGACCCGCCTCCTGGGAATGGAGCTTGAATCCCAAAGTCATTTCCTGGGGTCCTCAAGCAGGTGAGTGTGTGGCCACAGCCTCATCGCGGAGTGCCGGGCCCAGACTTCCGGCCCTGCACCGGGTTGTTCTTGGTGGTTTCCGTTTGCGCCCTTCCCATAGGAACAGAGGTGCCGTCCACTAGGTTCACATATCAGAAAGTTGATTTCAGGTCGATCAGTGTCCAACATGGGTCACTAGAGAGGATCACAACCCAATGATTCTGACATGGAAGAGCTTAAACACGGGAGTGGAGACCCTTCTACATTCGTCACGTGATGACACATTGAGAGCATCAGTTGTTGGCCTTAAGTTTTAAGAACCAAAACTTAGATTATGTTCTTTCTTCACTATACTAGGTATTTGATGATTTACACATATGTTTCTAAATCACCTGATCCTACGGGGCACCTGGGGGGCTCAGGAGGTTAAGCATCCATCCAGTTCTTGGTTTCGGCTCGGGTCATGATCTCATGGTTCCTGGGATCGAACCCCGGGTCTGCATAGCACAGAGCCTGCTTGGGATTCTCTCTCCCTCTCTCTCTGCCCCTCCCTCCCACCCCCCCACACCTCCCTCTCAAATAAATAAACGTTAAAAGAAATAAATTACCTTATCTGGCGTTTTTCAATTACTTATACTGTTAATTACAGCTGTTCTGCCTGTGTGTCAAACTATTATTCAGGTTGAATCTATTCTTGTCACTGAATACAAGTAATATTTGGATATACTTTAGACCGTAAGTGGCAAAGAATGAAATAGTCTACCAATTCAATAAGTAGAAATTTCAGACTCAAATTTATGTTTTCGTTCACGTAAAAAAATGCTAAAAATAAAGCGTGCTCAGTAGAGACGACCATGTGTTGTAACCCGGACTCCCAGAGATTACTCTCTGCAGTGTGGCCAGGTGACCTGCCAGCTTTGGCCGCCCTGGTCGTCCTTCACAGGTAGACATTTATAGAGTAGACACATGGGCCCCATGCCCGGAATTGCCCCAATCAGCAGGTGTGAGGTTCTGATGTCTATCAATTCACTCTCCCCTCAAAGATCTGTTCCCAGTCCTGCGGGTGTTTGGTTGAGGGCTCCATGGGGTTAGAGTAAAGAGCACAGATGCTGGAAACAGACTAGGATTTTCTGGATTTGAATCCCTGCCCCTTCACTCACCAGCTGTGTGACCTCCTTGTGCCTCAGTTTCCCCTGTGAAATGGCGATATCTACCCCACGGGCTCATCATGAGGATTCAGGGCCTCAGCACTTGGAAGGCACTTTTGGGGTGTCACGTACATAAGTATTTGATAAAATAAACAAAACACAAACAAGAATAGATCTTTCCTTCATTGAGATGTTTCAGCTCATTTCAGAGCAATAGTGGACAGATGGTAACAGGTAGCCATTTGGGCTTTGGAGTAACCATAGGATGTCTGGGCAGCAGTGACGTGGGGACGTGAGTTCCAGGACTTTCCAAACAGTGTCTCCTGGCAAACCTTCCACATGGAAGCGTCTCCTCCTCTGCCTTCACAGCCCTTCCAGGACTGAGGAATGAAGCCTTCCATTCCTGTACTTGAGCCTCACGTTTTCTCTTCCTTTTCCACATACCGTAAGGTCAGACACTAAGTTCTGAAAACTGATGTGTGGCCTTAAGGATGCTTTTCACAGAATAGCGGAAGCGTCCTTCTGGAGAGCAGGAGTGTGTCACATGGGTTGTGATCACCCATCTTGGGCCCTGTCACCCGTTGAGACACAGGTAGTAGAATCCGGGGATTCTGAAGAGTGGGGTGGGTTTTAGAGTTGCCAAGTCAATCATTTCTATGTGTGTTTTAGGATGAACCGGGCTTCCTTCTGAACTCCCTGGAACAGTGTGTGAAGCGGACCAGGGCAGAGCGGTTGGAATATAATGATTTCCCTTTGAGTCCAGCATGTTGCAGCCAGGTGTGGGCCTGTCAGGCTGAACTTGGTTCTTATCTAAAGAATTAAAAGAATCTAGAACATTGACGAGGCCATCCGCTTTGTGGACGAGAATAACGCAAAATAGAAAAGAAACAAAGGTGGTTAAGAGACTCATCCGTAGGTTTGTACTTGAAGGAGTTTTCCTCGGAGATTGAGTCTTCTTAGTCTATGGGTCTCTAGTGGGTGGAGTGGGGAGGGGAGGCAGCTGCGAGCTTCCTTCTTGGGGCGTCTTGAGGTGATACTGAATTGCCTGGTGATGACTCCCCCCCGCCCCCAACATGCTTGAGCATAAGGGCAGTAAATCCGCTTGGGGATTGCAGATTGACTATTTTACTATGGAATATCCTACCGTCTGTTTAGAACATCACGCACTGGCTGTGTGTTTACGGTCAAGAAATGTTGTTGGGAGCCTTCGTGTTGCAGAGGACCAATCCACAATGTTTTGAGGGTTTAGGATCACGGTGGAAATACTGCTTACAAAGGAAGATCACATTTGTAAACAATGTAAAGTGGGAAGGTTTCGTTGCGTCTTAGAATATTCCAGAGAACGAATTCAACTCTTGAAGTGTGCCAGCCTTTCAAGAGATGTGCACAGGGAGGGGTGGGGGGGGTGAGACAGAATTACAAGTAATATTCTTCTCCTCAGGGAACTAATTGAAACCATCTTTCATGAAAAGGGAGTCAGGGCAAAATAAATTGCAAAAGTGTCTCTCACGTGAAGGTGGAGAGGGGCAGGATTTCCCCATCCAAAGTGTGGGATGAAAGACAGAGAGCCGATGGAGTTGATTCAAAGCTTTCCCAACCCGTTCCAAAATGGGGCGTCTTCCACCAGAATTGGCAGAGGAGCCGGGACCGGAGTGTGAGCCCGGGTTTCTGCCTGGACTCCACCGTGGACCAGTCGCTCAGATGGGTGCCAGACCACCTGGGGGGGGGGGGGCCCTGCCCCTCCCAGCGAGGACCAGAGGGAGAGAACACAGATCCTCGCTCTCCTCTCCCACATTATGACTATTGTTCTTGGGTCATTAGGAATCGGAGAGGGGAATAGATTTCCAAAGAGATCTCCGCACTATCCTATTGTCCTCAGTTCCACATAAACTCTCCCTTAAGTGCTTGCCGGTGTCAGAACCTGAATTTGAGTTTTTGAAATTCAAAACCAGCACAATAGAATGTGTGTTCATGTGATGCTTACTGTTCATACAAACTTCTGAGTCATTTTTATAAATATCAGAACTTGTACATTCAAAGTAGTACCGCCTTCCAATGTAACACTTTGGGGAGAATGTTCCCTCCAGTTTTATTGAGAAATTGACATGCCTTACTGTATACATTTAAGGGGTCCAACAGGATGGCTTGCTTTACATCTCGTGAAATGGTTATCACAACAGGCTTCGTTAATATCTATCATCTGCTATAGATACAATGCAAGGTAAAGAAAAAGCTAATTTCCCCCTGTGAGGAGAATGCTTCCGATCTCCTCTCTTCCTGCTCTTCCTTCGCCCCATCCGGCAGTCATCATGTTGTCCATGCATTACCTAGTGTTGACTTATCTCACAACTGGAAGTCTGTACTTGGGGTGAATTTTGAGGGTGTAACTTGTCTTTCCCCAAAAGGTAGCACAAGGTACAGGTCCCAAGGGGCCCCCTAAACACCAGGGGAAACCAAGGTGGTGTCACTTAGAATGGACAACAAGAGAGAGAAAATGGAAAACTAACAGTCCAGTCCAGGGCAGGCGACAGGAGATAGGCGGGGCCTGAGGGGCTGGGACCACACAGAATCTGCCCTGGCCCAGGTCCCGGCGAGAGGTGACCTGAGCGCTGGGAGGCACAGAGCCAGGCGCCATCGCAACGGGAGACCGCGTCTCCGAGGTGTGGGAGCTGCCCGTGGAAATGGCGTCAAAACCGTCCTGTGAACACACAGCATTTTATTTAGGAGAGACTTTGTGAAAAATCGAGTTTACAAAATTCTCCAGGTCGGTCGCCACATCGGTCCACACACTTGGCTCTGCATGGCTCCTGCCGTTTCCCCAAATCAAAATGTGATCTTCCTGCAATGGACTCGGCAAACCCCTGAGCTTACTTCCTGCACTTAATCTCACTGAACCCCGGCCTTTTCATCTGTGAAAATCGACCAACAACAAGAGCTTAACCTGCCAATTGAAACAAACAAACAAGCGGAAAAGCAGTGACCATTCTGCAGCATGGGGTAAATAAGCTGAGATCACATTGTGCTTTTTACGCTATCTGGCTTGGGATAGGTGCATCGTAAATATTTAGTTTCTTTTGACATATGCGGCAGACTCTGGAGATGATTCTGAATTACAAATTCTAAACATGTTTTGAACGACATCAGCGTTCGTGGAAAGCAGTTGCCGCGTGTGATCCTTGGGTAAATCATTTCCGCAGACCCTGGGCGTCTCTACAGACCTAGCCTTCATAGCTCGTTTCCATGAAACACGCATATGTACCAAAGTACAGTCATTGAAACGGTTGCGTTACATGAGTTAAAATAATTAAAGAAACTACATTAAGAAATAAAAAGATGCGATCATAAATCTGGGTCCTGGACACAAACTGCTCAAAATTCAAAAAAACTTGTAAGAATCGTATCAGCTTTTGCTTTAACTTGCTTTACACATTTTTCATCTCCGTTCCGTAAAAGTGAATATTAGCTCATCTTTTCTGTTGATGGATAGAATAATTGATAAACGGGCACAGAAAACCACTTACATACGTATTGATAAACCTGTATGAGTGTGAAAACCAAATCTACTACATTTTTAAGATTGGATTGAGACCTACTTTACAAAAAACTAAAATTTCTTTAAAAAGAAAAAATAAGAAGTTTCCCTGTAATGCCTTAGGAGATTAAAACACTCAGTGCATGGTATGATGGCATTTCAATAAATGCAAAACATACCATATGTAACTTTTATTTTTCAAATGTAAAAAGGCAATTTAGGAATTGTTTTTATAAGTACTTAACACCTCTCTCTGTTCACCCCTGGGTAAGCTTTATTGATCACACATTACCATAAGGTTCTAATATTGAGGAGTTTAACTTGACACGAAAGCCCCTCATGCCCGCCGGTCTGTAATTTACTGTCTTTACGTGGTTGCTTTCCCACGGAAGCCACACGGACCCCATCTAGCCACTCGCCTGCCCGTCTGCCCCCGGAACAATGTGCTTCTAGCGGTCCGTGTCGCCTTCTTAGAGACTTTCTGGGTTATATTCTATTAAGGTTTTACTCTTCTAATATTTTTAACTTTTCCATAAAGATGTGCAATAAACATAAGTAGTAATGGAAACAAGAACTGTCAGGGAGCCAAGAGCTCAACGCAATTTCTGCGAGTATGAACGTTCTGGATGGAGATGAATGGTCTTATTTCCATATGGTTTATTGTTGCCTTTAGCCTCTGGTGTAATAGCAACTATTAGGATTTTAATATATGGATTGAAAGGCTATTTGCTTCAGATTTGATGAAATATTAACATTGCTTCTGAAATATGTTATAAATGTTGCACTAACACGTCTCGGCGAATGACATTAAGGAGAGTTTATACTTAGTGGTTCTATGATCACTTCGCAGAGTTATTACCATGTGTCATGGAAACACTTTAGATTTATGTTTTAAAACCTGTAAAGTCTTCTACTTAAATATGTTATTAATTTTTAAAGTTCTGTTTCAGAATAACCATATATTTGTAACTAGAAGTACTGTAAAAGAAATAAATTTGTCCCTGAGTTAGAGCAGTTTCTAAAGGAACCAGTGAACAATTACTCAGAGGAAAGACTTTATTTTTCTGCGTAGATCATCGTTCGCAGCTCTGTTGAAGGCGGCGCAGGGGAATTTCTGGTCCTCACCGCCCGCCTCCCCACCCCTGCTAAAGCTTCTGACTGAGGATAATTTATTGCTGAGGGAGAAAGAGTACTGAGAGCTCAGAAACCTGGGGTTCTTGGGCCGAGCTGTTTCTACCCAAACACTGGAGTCCTAACTCCACCTCCCTGTGTCACTGTGCTTCGAGTCAGGATCTTTGAGGAGGTAATTACGGTAAAATGAGGTCATGTAGATGGGCCCTAATGCAATATGACAGGTGTCCTTAGAAGAGGCGGGGGTAAAGACAGAGACATACACTGAGGAACGGAAGTGTGAGGACACAGGGGGAAGGAGGCCGTCTACACCCAAGGAGGGAGGGCTCAGGAGAAACCACCCTACTGATGCCGCCATCTTGAACTTCCAGCCTCCAGAACTGTGAGAAAATAGACGTCTGTAGTGTCAGACACCCAGGCTGTGGTACTTTGTTAATTGGATGTGATGTTCATTCAAGCATGGCATATTACACAATAACATTGAAATCAAGGTGCTGGTGAAAACATTCAAAGTCAGAAAAAACAGGAGAGGTGGGGTCTACTGAGGAAGGTCCTGGACCGCATCTCAGTAATCTGAGCACAAGAGGGTCCACAGACAAATGTGAAGGACCAGGGCCTACAGGGGCGGGTCCAGGCTTTGTGGGGTCAGGACTGATGCAAACCGGAGCCTCGTTAAGGAAAAAAGACAGCCCCGGAGTTCCGTGTCAGGTTCTTGGAAGGGGCTGTGTTGTGGGGGGTTGTCCTTAGCTCGCATACATCTTCCCCGGGCGCAGGGTGTGACCAGTGCTCGAGCTGGTCACTGGGTCACCTTCCCTCCTTTCCGTGTCATTCAGGGTGACCTCCTGGGACTGACCTCCGCCCTCCAGCCGTCACCTGCATAGGCATCTACCCCTGCATCTTCCCCCTCGCCTGCCACAGCCCTACTACCGTAGTCTCAGAGAGGCTTGCAAGGGACCCCTTGCCACAGTAAATCCTGTCTTACTGCATTTTCTTATCTGATCGAGGTCTTGTTTTCCATTTCCTCCCCTTATTGGCAACTTCATTACGAGCATGTGCTCCCAACACCCCATTCTTGATTCTGGAGGACGCTAAGGGATGTTCCCCTGCGCGGTCATGACCCTGTCTGAAGGGACGGCACAGGACACAGCACCCCCATTGCTTTCCAAACGGACGGTGCCTGTTTTAAGTGCCTCCACGGCACTGAGTCAACGGGCCGGGGTGGAGGAAGTCACCAAGGCTGACATGTACCCCTTTCAGTTCCCCGCCGCTCCCATCTCCAACTGTTATAACTCGTGTAATAACATTTACGGTGCATCGGCTCACGTCTAGCGCTTTTCGTATCTGTGAGCTCACGGAGACCCTTAGTAACCCTGTGAGGCAGGTGTTGAGCTCATCCCATTTTATAACTAAGGACCCCACAGGGCAGAAGGCGATGGGTTCCATCCCTCACGGTGGGGAGGTGAGCGGGGACAGAGCCCAGGCCGTCTGGGGTACCGTCCCTGACGGCTCCACTCTCTACTGCCTCCCCTCAGGTACGTGCTTATTAACCCTCAACGTGTCTGTCCCCTCACTTCCTGGGGCTCCCCCTGCCCTCCTGGGTCCAGGGTGCAGCAGGAAGCTTGCTGCCCTAATCTCGTGGCGGGGGAGGGGCTGGCCCTGACATGAGGAGTTCCAGCACCTTTCTGGGAGTCAGGAGGAAGGGCCCTGCTCAGCCAGAGGGGCTCGGCCGGAGGCGAACACACCCTCGCCCCGTGGCCGGGCACCCTGGGGCATGATCAGTTTGTGGGGCATGCAGGTGGCCGAGATGGCGGATGTCATCCTTGGGAGCGCCCTGCCTAGCAGCAGGGCCCTCAGGGGTGAGGAGGCTCCCGGTGCCGTCTCCCGGCTTGGCCGGGTCTGGCGATCATCCGTCCCGCCTCAGAGCTGTGGCATGTGCTGGGCGCAGTGTGATGCCCCCGGGTCTCGGCTCTATCTCAGGCCACAGTGCTCCCCACAAGCATCCCGCCCGTGCTCTCAGCCCCGCTGTGCATTCGCTGGAGGCACTCCTGTATCAGCTCCGCGCGTAGGCCAGGGGCATGCAGGAGCCCGGCCTCAGTCCCACCTGGCGGGAGGCGCCAGCCCCAGGCCATGTCCCTGCACGACCACACTCCCAGGATGTGGGGCTGAGATCCTCGGTCCCTGGTTGTTCCTCCACTCATCCCGCAGCATCACACGGCGGCCGGGGCTCCGTACTCCCAGCTTCTGCTCAGGGAGCTCCTCCAACACTGGGCAGGCAAAACACCCGGCCCGGGAGGACAGCCACGTGTTCAGAGACCTCGCCCACGGTGGCAACACACGAGCTTGTGCGGCACACGAGGAGCGCTCCCTGGCCGGAGCCGCAAACTCTACGCAGCGAGGTGTCTTCAGAGCGAGGAGTTGGTGAAATTGCCGGAAACTCTTGCAGAATCAGCCCCAAGTCAAGACAGTCAGCATCCTTACCCTGGTGGGCACAAGTCCGAAGGGATGGCACCGGGGCGGAGTCTCCTGGTCTCTCATGGGATCCTGTGACCCAGTTGGGGGCTACGCACGTCTGGCCACACAAAGACCATAGTCCCTGTGTCAGAACCGGCTCTGCCAGGAGCAGCCGGGAGCTAGAAAGCAAGATGGTCTCCTTGTTGCCAGGCTGCGGGGCCGGAGCGGCAGGTGCGGGCTGGGAGAGGGCAGGCCATGCGTGTTATCAGGCTGTTGAGGGGGTTACAGAGACAGCCCCATCATGAGAGCGCGCTCCTCCTTCCTCCTCGGGTCGTGGCTGGTCCGGCAAGAAACACGTGCCCACAAGTCCTTTGCTATTTAAATAACTCTTCCCACTTACCCCTTGGCCATAATCAATGGAGATTCACTGCATAGATTGCACAATACTCTTCTCTACACAGTGCTTCTCATTCATTCGCTTATTCATTCATCTACTCACCCGTCCATGCAGTTCCTCGTTGGTGCCAGGCGGGTGGGTGCTAGAGGTGGGGACACTGTCGGGTCACACCGTCCCTTTGGTCTGTGGTCCTCTGTGCTTCATGGCCTTGCAGAGTGAAGGAAGCTGTCGTCAGCAAGGCACAGGCAGCACAAAATTCTCTGACAAGGACACAGACCACCGTACAGGACCTTGGGGCACACCTGAGCTGGCTTCCCGCATCCTCACCGTCGCCCAGAGCCCCACTGCTTGCTCCCCAAATGTGCCTGTGTCGCTTCCCGGACTTCTCTCGGCGGGAGCTCCCGCTGCCTTCCTGCTGCACATAAGTGCTTGCCACAAAAGGAGAATTTCTCCAAGAACGTCTAGACCTCATGTTTCTTTCTTGCCATCATTTTGGATTGGCAGGAACCAGTAAAAACCCCAAGGTTTATACACCTGCTACCGGGAAATAGTGGTGTCAAAACAAAGCGAAGCAAATCCTTTTATCTAACAGTTTAGCGTGGATTTCTGAAGCCGCATAAGCCTCAGAGAGCCTCCTTGTAATCGTCATCCTCGGGTCTCTTGCATTAGCTTGTTCGAAGGGAGGTCACTTTCCAAACAGCTAACAATCTTGTATGCGGGAAATGTGGCAGAAACCTACATTTTCATTTTTTTTTTTAACTTTTTTGTGGAGAGCAAGCGGCTGCGTTTACTATGATCCTATTTGAGGCTATATCAGCTGTATCACACGTTCCTTCTAAGGAATAACATGAAGGTGTTCTAGAAATTATCTGACAAAAGCATCTTGTTATCAGAGGCATCATGGCTAAAAGCGATCAGCAAGGGTTTCTTTGTCCTGGAGAAGAGGGGCGATGAGGGATGAGCCCCTGAGAGGGGCGGACGCCCCAGGAGAGAGACGCGCAGTCATCCTGCAAAATGTCCCCTGGCCCATTCTCCTCCCGCCCCTCCCATCCCCGGCTAGCTTTTGGTTCTAGAAATGGTGATGATTTCCTTGCTGGATGCTAAAAAGAATGCTCAGTTTTACTTTGATGGCACTGTAAAGGATGGAAGGTTTTAACTCCATGAGACAGAGGGCGAGGCAGATATTACGCACCTGGCGTAAACCTCTCAGGTAGCGAAGGCTCAGTGAGTCAAATGACACGAAGCCATCCGGCTTTTAAAAGAAGTGTTTCCCTACAATAGTTTCTAACAGCAGAGTTACTGGGCATCGCGTCCGCATTTCTCCTGAGCTCATCATTCTGAAGAAATATCTCCCCAGGAGATTCAGAATCTGCACCCCAGAAACCCAAGCAGGGTGTCAGTGAGTCAGTGAGCGCTGCCCTGTGTCTGGTATGTGGCCCCAACTTCTGCTTTTCATTTTTCTTTTCTTTTCTTTTCTTTTCTTTTCTTTTCTTTTCTTTTCTTTTCTTTTTTCTCTTCTCTTCTCTTCTCTTCTCTTCTTTTCTTTCTTTTTTTTTCTTAATGTTTATCCTTTTATTGTGAGAGAGAGACACAGAGTGCCAGTGGGGGAGGGGCAGAGAGAGAGGAAGACGCAGAATCTGAAGTGGGCTCCAGGCTCCGAGCTGTCAGCGCAGAGCCCGACGCGGGGCTCGAACCCACGGACCGCGAGATCACGACCTGAGCCGAGGTCAGACGCTCCACCGACTGAGCCCCCCAGGCCTCCCCCCAAGTTTTGCTTTTGGGTGCAGACCATCTTGCACTCTTACTGTTGGTTTGTTTCCTTACATTGACTTCTCTGGCACGGACCTTCATCAGTCAGTCATCGGCTCCTCAAACGGTTCAAGGGGCGAAGGCAGGGACGCCTCTTTCGTTTGCCCTTGTTGGCCGCGGCGACAGGGTGGGGGCGGGCATCCCTGTGACAATGGGCACGAGGCAATTTGTACCCTCGGGGGTGACTTCCGCCTCGTAAGTTTGGTCGTGCCCCCCGTTGTTTTCTCACACAAACATCTCTTTATAGACACAGGGGTCTGGAGCACCGCACCCGGCTCGTCTGGACGTGAGCTGTCATCTTTGCGGGTTGTTCCGTCTCCCACATCATCAGCCCGCGGCCCTGCCGCTCGTCCGTTACCCCAGACTCCGCAAACATTTCCACGGATGGAAGTTGTTAGCTCCAACTGCAGCTGCTTCTCCACCTTGATGTTACGTGATTTGATTTTATTTTCTAAATGGCTGTTTATATTATGCATGAAATCATTCCGTTCGCCTCTGGGGTTTGTGTGATTTGAGGGCAGCTAACTGCTTCTGTCGGGGTCATCGGTAAAGTGATATATTGTCAGGAAAGAATTAGGGATCGTTTGGAAAATTGACCTCTAAGGCTACTTGTGTGCCCTGCAAATTTAGAACAGCATTGCCAGGCATTTATTATATCAGACTTAGGCATCTGTCCCTACTGAAATGTCACATTTTCGGTTGTTTAACACAAAGATTGCCCTGCTGCCGGGCTCTTGAAGATATAACTGGAGAGGCATGGGCTTTGATGCTCTGAATCCTAAAGGGTTTTTTCTTTCCTTTTTTGACTGTCACAACTACTCACAGAGGAGCGGAGTCTGACAGATATAATAGAATGAGGAAAAAATGAGCGCATCGTGGAGAGCTTAGGGAAGTTCCAGGAGAGAACCCAAAGTGATACAAGGTTTGAACATAAATCCCCTTGAGAGAAGCTTAAATGCATTTTGCCTTGAACACACACACACACACACACACACACATATTTGAGGACGGACCTAATAATTGTGGCTGGGTCTGTGCCACAGGCTTCAGATGGACGAGGTTTGAGGGGAAACAAAAATGAAATTGCCTGTTTAGTGATGTTTTAAACCACTAAATGTTTGGTCTAGGCTTAAACCAGACCACAGTCTCCACCTCTCCCAGCTCGGCCCCTTCCCGGCCACTCGCTCAAGTCCACGTCCTTGCCAGGAAGAGCGTTTTGCGCTAGAAAGGCGACTCAAACTTGTTTCTCTGTAATTTTCCTCCTTTCAGCTAAGACACCCACGTCCACTGCTTTGTATTTTTAACTCTCGCCTGGGGCTCATAGACAACTGTGTTGGGCAAACAGTGCATAGACCCCTTTATCATGACAAACATTTACAAACAGTAAAGTTATGGCCAGAAATAGGACTGTGGCTATAGCACGCCTGTGTTGCTGATGTGGCCATGTGCCGGGGGACCCGCGTCCGCCACCCAGAAACCCCCTCCAGCCTTCCCCAAGGCCGGCGGAGGACCCCACAAATGTAGTTCTTCTGCATGTTAACTAGGACATTTTTTTTCTGTTGTATTTGACAGTAAGTGACACATAAAAGTTAACCGTGTGTTTGCAATCGGTTACTGCTAGGCGAGCTGATGCAATCATCGAATGCATGAAAAACAATCCTTCCTAAGAGAGGCTGCTGGTCTCCATGTGCTTTGCGGTTACGATGCCCTGAATGTTCTGCTTCCAGGTCGTGGAAACACACGCTCAATGAGCAGATTGATTCTTAAATATTCGTCTGGCATATAACGAATGGGACATGCTCTCCCAGGAACGGAGGGATCAGTGACAAAGGAGCAACAGTTCCTACCCTCAACCAGCCGGACTTCCGTGGAGAGAAAGGCCACAGGCAGTTGTCGTAGTCTGGGGAGTCATGCCTCGGGCCGCGTGGCGAGATACACCCGGACAGGTGCGGTTCCTCGGAGAGGGAGCTGAGGTAGTGCTAACCGGGGCCAGCATGGCCGAGCGCTGGCGTTGCTGGATGCCAAGACTGCCGTTTTTGGCCAGCGGGAGCCTCTGCAAGCTGGCTCTGATGTCCTTGGGACACGGCCTCCTTTCTTGCGGGACGAGACGTCACACGCTCCTTCCGTCCCCGTCTTAGCCCAGATCTGAGGTCAGCCGTTTCTCCAGCAAGCACGGCTCCATTGTTTGAATTCTGCAGAATGTGGAGATGCGACTGTCAGAGTTACATGCTCTTCCATTTCAAGTGTGAACATACGTCTTCCCGTCATTGAAAACACAGGAGTTCAGTAAAAGGCGATTGAATGTTTGGGTAGAAAACGTAGTGCTACTGTGGGGCGGGTCACCTCTGCATTTAACGGTGACTGCATTTTACCAAAGTCAGTCCTTCCCGAGGCTTCAGCTTGTCAGTTTATCCTAAATATTTTAATTAGCTCCAACTAATAAAGCTTAAAGTTAAATAAGCATTTAGGAAGTTAATTACTTTCCACTTAAATCAGGAAGAGCCACACACTATTCCCCAGGCAAATGTGTGCAATCTAGCAAAGCCATCAGCAGGCCGGCCTACAGATGAGGATCTGGGATGCCGTGCAGTGTGGCCAGGCTGAGTCCCTGTTCGGCAGCAAGCGGTCAGAAGCTGAGGGCTCTGGGACAGGTGGCTTCCTTTTCTGAGCGTCGTCTGAAATCAGCCATGGCACCATCCCCTTGAGAGATGGCCGCAGGACTGATGGGACCGTGTTCCTGTTTGACACACAGAAGCACTGAAAGGAATCAAAACGCTCCTGGAAACACACGGAGAATGTGACGATGACTGGTAAGACGTGGGATCTGATGCTTGTTCTGCCCTTACACAGCAATGAGGCTGTTGACCCATCACTGGGTCCCTGGGATTCAGATTCCACATATGCGGAGTGGTGGGTTTGAGCCACCACATTCAAGGGTAGAAAGACCCTTATGGGCTGTGTGTGTGTGCGTGTGCGGTATGAAATGCGCTGTGACCGCTGACAGTTGTAGTTCTGAGATAGTTCTGATCAGAATTTCACTGTGCACAGTCTGCTGGAGACCGGTCCGGAGTGAATGCAAACCACCGGACTGTCAGCTGGTCGGAAGGAAACTCCCAGAGCAAATGAAAACCTGCGGAAAGTCGTAAAAAGCTGCTAATTCTTAATTTTTCTTTGCCTGAAATACAGCCTGTATCCGTTCCTTTCTTTTTCTCTCCTTCGGAGGTGATTTTTTGGGGGTGTTGTAAGAAATCCACAAGAGCAGCAGTGGATATTGAAATCCCTTTTTTCTTCATAAAGCAGCAGAACTACTGGCAGCTGTAGAAAGCAAGATCTCGTTTCCCCCTAGAAAAAGGGGTCCCTAGAGTGATGTGGAGGAATATTTGGCAGAAAAATGTCTCAGCCAATCTTTGATGCCTCTGCTCTCTATCAGTCTCTTTCTTGTTTCTGCTAGCACTAAATCCCTAAATAAGATTTTTCCTACATCTTCAAGTCAAAGGTTATTGGAAAACAATCCGTCCTTAAGGCCGCCATTTTGTCTCCCTAATCAATTAATCTTCATACCCCAAATGAAAAAAAAATCCTATCTTGTCTGCTGAACCCTAGGGAGGAGATATACATCTTACATCTCCCTTGATGGGCTGACTTCCCAGCGTCTCTGGCACTGGGTGACTCCCCCCAGCTTCTGTTGGTGACAATAGGTAATTTACAGAATGTGAGCCATGCCCAAGGCCATGTCTGTTAGCATGATGTGTGCGACCCTATTGCCTGCGTTCCAGATGTCTCAGTGGTCTGTGGTCCCTGTGGGGAGTGGTGGCACCAAGCAGGTACTGAGCTGGAACTCATTAATTTAAGATTAATTAAGAGAACTTAAGGTCTGTATCTTCATTTCTTACTGCCTTTCAGAGCATTAAAAAGAATATGTTATTTGTTATTATTTTTTTCACTCTCAACATGGCTAGTAGTAATTCTTTTGGTAGAAGATCATTTTAAAAGGGCAAGTTAGGGGCGCCTGGGTGGCGCAGTCGGTTAAGCGTCCGACTTCAGCCAGGTCACGATCTCGCGGTCCGCAAGTTCGAGCCCCGCGTCAGGCTCTGGGCTGATGGCTCAGAGCCTGGAGCCTGTTTCCGATTCTGTGTCTCCCTCTCTCTCTGCCCCTCCCCCGTTCATGCTCTGTCTCTCTCTGTCCCAAAAATAAATAAAAACGTTGAAAATAATTTAAAAAAAAAAAAAGGGCAAGTTAACGATATGTTAGAAGAAAAAAATGGACAGCCGATGTTCTTGGCTGTAGAATCGCCTATAATACTGACAAACCGAGGCTGGAGGCCAACGTGGAGGTCGAGGGACATGTGAATCTGAAGTCCTTTTCAGACCATGTAAGATTGTAAGAGGCAGAGCAAACGAGCGTTTGAGTTCAGTTTAAATTTTAGAATATTTGTGTATTTAAGCATTATGACCCATGGATATATTCAAGAAGCTACATGCTGGATTTTAAGATACTTGTAGACATTAAACTACTGAAATAAGTTGTAGTTCATTCAGCAAGTATTTTGAGTGCTCGGTGTGTGGCCAGGAACGTTCTGGACACTGGAAATATGCCAGTAAAGATAGAGATCCTTGCCCAGTAAACGTGATGAGTAGTAAATTGTGCAGTCTGTTTGAAGGTGCTGTGGAAGATGGAGGGCAAGGATGCAGGGTATGATGGTGAGAGGACCTGCCTACAAGGAGTTGATGGGTCCAGCGTCACTGAGAAGGGAAATATGCACGAAAATGAGAAAAATGGGGAAACAGACCCCGGGGACACCTGCAGGGGAGAGTCTGAAGTCAGTGCATGTAGGTCAAGGGAAGAGCCAAGCAAAGGCCGAGGAAGGAGGGCCCCTGGTGTGCCCGGGACAGCAGGTGACCCTGTGGCTGGCACAGAGGCATAGGCTAGAGAGGACATTTCAGAGCACCTGGGGCTTGGGGCCACTGTGAAGACTGGACAGCACTGAGTGGGAAGGGCCCTGGCTGGGGTTGGAGTGGAGACAGACAGACCTGACTCAGGTTCTGAAATGGATCGGGCTGGCTGCTGGGCTGGGTGTAGACTGCAGAGCCTGGGAGAAAAGCAGAGACCCCCAGGGTGGCTGCTGAGGGGTCAGATGGGAATGGTGGCCACCGGTGGCCATGGGGCTGAAGGGGGAGTGCCTAGAAGTGACTGTGGGCTGGACCTGGACAGTTGAGCCAGGGAGGTTTCCCAATCAATGAGCCATGAGGTGTGAGAGAAAAAGCAGAGTCAAGATCGATTCCAAATGTTTTGGCCCAAGCTACTGGTTATGTCTATGAGTCAGAAAGATGGCGGGTCTAGTGGGTTTGGGTGTGACTTTCAGAATTCAATTCAAAACATGCTCCTTGGACGTCTGAGTCGAGATGAAGAGGTCGAGGGTGGTGGGGGGTGGATGGATGGATGGATGAAGAGTTGAAGACGGTTCAGGCAGGGATGCACAGGGGTATCTGCCAGAGTAGAGGCAACAAAGTCAGGAGATGGGAAGAAATCATCAAGGAGGTTGGAGAAGAGAAGAAATTATGTCAAGACCCCAGAGAAGATTAAAATTAAAAAAAAAAAAGATGACCCATGTTCAAGAGGATTTTTAAATTTTTTTTTTAACATTTATTTATTTTTGAGAGACAGAGTGAGACAGAGCATGAGTCGGGGAGGGGGACAGAGAGAGAGAAGGAGACACAGAATCCGAAGCAGGCTCCGAGCTGTCAGCACAGAACCTGTTGCGGAGCTCGAGAGATCATGACCTGAGCTGAAGTTGGAAGCTGGACAGACTGAACCACTCTGGCACCCCATGTTCAAGAGTATTTAATGTCCTGAGGCACCCGGGTGGCTCAGTGGGTTAAGCGTATGACTTCGGCTCAGGTCATGATCTCACCATTCGTGGGTTCGAGCCCCACATCAGGCTCTGTACTGACAGCTCAGAGCCTGGAACCTACTGTGGATTCTGTGTCTCCCTCTCTCTCTGCCCCTCCCCTGCTCCTGTTCTGTCTCTCTCTGTCTCTCAAAAATAAACATTGAAAAGAGAGTATCTAATCTCTCTGTCCTCTGTTCAATATTCTAATAAAACAATATTGGACAAGATTTTAATTTTTTTTAACATTTTAAAATTTTCAGGAAAGAGCAAACACCCAAAAGGAAGGATAAATTCCTCAACAAGAAGGATATGGTGGATACTTGCCGTCTAGACGTCACGGCTTATTGTGAAGTGCTAACAATTACATGTGTGGTGTTGCTACAGAGGTGGATAAATCCACCAACACAGCACAGTAGAAAGCCTGGTATCAGCCCCACAAATATATGAAAACTTGATGTTTGACTATAGCTTTTTGAGATATAATGTATAATATTGTGTCTGTGTCTTGTACTGCATAAATATCAGTTTCCTCCGTGTTGTTATTTTCCTGTACTTTCAGTTTGGGATATTGCGTGTGACCTCCCTTCTGGAAAATTAGGATTGAGACTCTTTTTCTCTCTCTGAGCCCCCCTCCCTACCTCACGTAACCCCACACTTTCTTCCTCCTTCGCCATCCAGCCAGTACACGTGAATCATACTTACGGCTGAATCATTATTAAAATGATATAATAGTATTTAAAGCTGAGTCATGTCGTATATGGTTGTTTTTTCTTTCCTAGACAACTGTTGATTCAGCTAAAAGCCTCTTGTTTTTTAGTTGGTTTATTTGGCTGTGTAGTGATCACTAATCCATCTCCAAACTGCGCTGGCCATCAGATCTTCTCTCCATGTGTCGGAACACCTGGGCGTCTGGGTGACCCTCGCGATCCTCACCACCTGAAGAGCCCCCTCAGGAGACTTCCCACCTGCTCCTTGGGACCGCAGAGGCCCCAGGGCTTCTCCGCAGGGTCTCCCGCTCCCACCCTGGAGGGATCCTCCTCTGCCCTTCTCTTGTATTGGACCCCGTTTCCCTTGCTTCTGTGTGGACCTCTTTCTTGGTTTACTTCTTCATTTTCTCGGTGTCAATTTTCCAGCATCTTTCTTTTTTCTTTTTCTTTAATTTTTAAAGTTTATTTCTGTATTTTGAAAGAGATAGAAAGAGTGAGCAGGGGAGGGGCAGAGAGAAAGAGAGGGAGAGAATCCCAAGCAGGTTCTGCACTGTCAGCACGGAGCCCGATGTGGGGCTGGAACTCACGAATTGTGAGCTCATGACCTGAGCCCAAACCAAAAGTCGGATGCTTCACTGACTGAGCCCTCCAGGTGCCCAAATTTTCTGGCTTCTTGCTGATTGGGAGGGAATGATATTCGGGATCTAGAATGCTTCAAAGTGTCTTTTGGCTCCCCTCTTTATTTCTGGATAGTTTTTCTTGAATATAATTATAAATATGTGATTAAATAAATTTAACTTAATTTAAATATAATTTAAATAAATTTAATTTAATAAATTTAAATATAAATAAATATAATTATATATTTAAAATGTGTACTTATTTATTTTGAGAGAGAGAGAGAGAGAGAGAGAGAGAGAGAAAGCAAATGTGAGCAACATGATTCTAGATTGAAAATCACATTCCCTTACAATGTGGTGACGTGTTTCCATCACTGCCCTTGCGAAGCCCAGAGCCGTTTTTCTTCTTGTGTATTCTCATGTGACCTGTTTCTGTATACTCCCCTCTGGAAAGTGCTCTTGGAGCTGGTCTGTAACCACAGTGTTCTGAATTCCACAATGCTAGGCGTGGTAAGACCTATCCAGGATGCTCCTGTCACACATGGACTTCCTGGCCTTCGTTTAGGGGATCTTCTGGAATTATCTTGGTGACGATTTTATTCTTTCCACTTCCCTCTTTTCCTGTTCTTCCTAGTCTTGAGATGTCAGGCTTTCAGAATGGTACTGCCATCATCATCATCGTCTCCTTTTTTGTTTTTGTTTTTTGCTGTACATTTCACTCAACTTTATCCTTCAGACCTATTTAATTTTCTTTTATTTTTAAAATTTTTTTTAACGTTTTTTTTTTATTTATTTTTGGGACAGAGAGAGACAGAGCATGAATTGGGGAGGGGCAGAGAGAGAGGGAGACACAGAATCGGAAACAGGCTCCAGGCTCCGAGCCATCAGCCCAGAGCCTGACGCGGGGCTCGAACTTGCGGACCGCGAGATCGTGACCTGGCTGAAGTCGGTCGCTTAACCGACTGCGCCACCCAGGCGCCCCAGACCTATTTAATTTTCAATTGCTACTTTCATATATTTAATTTACAGGAGGCATTTTTTCTCTATTCCAAATGCATTCCTTTTTCATAGTTTCCTTTTACCATTTCAAGCACATAGGGCTTCTCTGACTCTTTGAGGACATCACTTAGCTGTTTGTGGACATGTTATCTTCCTGAAATTTGTCTTTGTGGTTTCACTTCATACATGCACATGCGCGCGCGCACACACACACACACACACACACACTGTTATGTCTCAGGAAACAAACATATGCATGTTTGTGTGTGTGTCTTTTTCTCACATTGCAGAAGCTCCATGATTGTGACTCTCTACTCTGGTTTAGGAGGGACATGGGAATGATTCTGTGGTTCTGGAAGGTTTTGGGTGTGGGCTGGGCTGGCTCATCTGGCTGGCCTGTGTCTGTGGGGGCTCCTTTCCTCTTGGGTTGGTCGGCTCGCCCAGAAAAGCATCTGCCAGTCTCCTCACCCGGCCCACGTGAGTCTGGCCACTGGTAGCTGATCTGGGAAAGGCTAGGGGTCTCACCATGACACAGGCTTCCACTTTATCCTGCTGGTTCAGCGTGACAGCATGCTGTGCCTCCTGCAGCACAGGCCTCTTGGAGACCCTACTGGAGAATACGCCTCCTGGCTTCCACCAGGGTCAGGAGAGCCCGCCTCCACGGCCTTGTGGAGAAGGCCATCTGGGAGTCCAGCAGTCCTCTGAGCATTCTCTCCACCCTTCCTGTAGACTCCAGTCTGCCCTCGTCCGCTTCCGGAAAAACATGGCACCTCCGGGTATCTCTGAGGGGCCTGACTGTGTCTCCTGTCGGCCAGCACCTCCCAGCTCACCCACCACGTACTTAGAATTTAGCACACTGTGTCATATTGACGTCTGCTCATCTGTTTCTTAGTCCCCATGGTTTTTCATTTTTATCTCATTTCCATCTGCTTTGTCCTTCTATGCATCTCTTTAAAACAGTCCCTTAGGGCGCCTGGGTGGCGCAGTCGGTAAAGCGTCCGACTTCAGCCAGGTCACGATCTCGCGGTCCGTGAGTTCGAGCCCCGCGTCGGGCTCTGGGCTGATGGCTCAGAGCCTGGAGCCTGTTTCCGATTCTGTGTCTCCCTCTCTCTCTGCCCCTCCCCCGTTCATGCTCTGTCTCTCTCTGTCCCAAAAATAAATAAACGTTGAAAAAAAAAATTAAAAAAAAAAAAAAAAAACAGTCCCTTAACTATCATTATGGGGAGATTGTGGATGGAGTCTGGCTCCTCATTTTCAATGAGATGTTCTTCGACCTACTTTGCTTTATGATCACAGCCAGCAAAGGTACCTAGGATCATGTTTTTGCTTTTTAATATTAATAAACAATTTCCTTAAAGTGATTCCATTGCAGACATCTATAAGGCATGCTTGCCAGTAGACAAGAGTCTCAGGGTTAGACGACAAGGATGGGAATGAGATAAGAGAATGCCCTCAGCCGAGGCTCAGCGCCGGAAGACAAGAGGACTGCCCGTGGGTGGGGGTGGAGAGACCCCCTCACCCGCCATGTCTCCTCCTCCAACCAAAGTTCCACTGGAATGTTGACGTCCTCATGCTCATGCTTAACTCTCAGACTCCTGACTCTCGCTTGTTGGAGTCCAAAGGTGCCTTTGCTCGCACCTTCTCCTCTTGCCATCCTCCTTCCTTCCTGACATGAAAACCCACACCACCACACCGAGCCCATCTGGGGATCCTTCCAGGAGCCATTCTGAAAACAGTTCGTGTGGTTCTAAAGGATTCTGATGGTCTCAAAGACTTTCCTTATGTCAACCTAACATTTGCTTTCCTGTTACTTTCACTTAGTGGTGATGATTTTCCTCTTGGGAACGATACAGATTGGGTCCACTCTGCTGCTCTCTCTTAAAATATTTTCCCATCATGCCAGACGTCAGACATTGACTTTGTTAATGAATTCCTGACACATTAGGGCTGTGGAATTGGACCAGACACTTACCTTTGTGTGTCTCAGTTTTCTGCCCACTCGAAGAGGGAGATCATGTCCTCTAGTGTTTCTGAATAAAGAACTGTCTGGGCAACTATAACACTGTATGAAAGGAGACGCACTCTTGGGAAGTACAATTATCGGGAAATGGCTTCAAGGCTGTTCGGCCTTCTGGCCAGCTGCTCTCCACTGCTCCCACTCACCATTATCCTTTGTGAATTTTGTGGCTGAGTGCGAACCAGTCCAGATACTGTCTGACCGTTACAGTTTTCTATGGGTTCCTTTTTCTTCGGCACACTGCTCCGTATCACTCTCTTCCTGGAAACCTCCAGCCCTCGGAAAGCCAGGCACACCAGTCAGTCCTCTCTCTCCTGTGGCAGGTAGCTGGCCATATTCCAGTCACCCAGAAGAGTCTTGTGGGTCAGGTTACGCATTCTTGCTCTTTCTGCTGCCCCCTTTGTGCCTGAGGATCCGGACCAAGCCCTGTCTCTCCGGAAAGTCCTCGTCTTCCACACATACACCACTGCCCCTCCAGCACAGCCCCATCAAGCTACAGGAGGGTTTAGGTGTTTTTCTCTTGAGGACAGAGATTAAGCCAAGTCTGTGGTTATATATATTCAAACTGTGGGCTTAATAGTTGTGATGGTTGATCTTAGGTATCAACTTGACCAGGCCTTGGGGTGCCAGACATTTCATCAAGCATCATCTTGGGCTTGTCTCTGAGGGTATTTCTGCATGAGATTAGCATTTAAATTAGTAGACTGAATAAAGCCTATGATCCTTCCCAGTGTGGGTGGGCCTCATCCAACAAGTTGAAGGCATGAGTAGAACCAAAAGGCTGACTAAGGGAAAGTTTACTCTCTCTCTCTCTCTCTCTCTCTCTCTCTCTCTCTTTCTCTCTGCCTAACTGTCGTAGAGCTGGAACATCAGTCTTCTCCTGCCTTCAGAATGGGACTCAGAATGGAACCTATGTCACTGGCCCTCATGGGTCACCAGCTCACCAACTATAGATCTTGGGATTTCTTAACTATTATTGATTCTGTTTCTCCAGAGAACCCTGACTAAGACAAAAGATGTTTCTTTTTTCTTAACTTTATTCATTTTTGGGAAAGAAAGAGAGAGAGAGAGAGAGAGGGAATGAGTAAGCAGAGGAGGGGCAGAGAGAGAGGGAGAGAATCCCAAGCAGGCTCCACGGTGTCAGAGCCCAACACGATGCTCCCAGGAACGGTGAGATCATGACCTGAGCCAAAACCAAGGGTCAGACGCTTCAGTGACTGAGCCACAGGTGCCCTACAATTGATGTTATTTGAGTGCTGATATGGTTTACCTCTTCCCTGAGTTGCTTCACACTTAAAAAAGAATCTAAATTTTTCAGGATCAACAACTATGATTATACAATACATATGTTCAAATTTTCTTTCAATCAGATACCCCATAATCAAACAAAAATGTACAGAGTATCCAGCACATTTCTGAATTAACATACTCAATAATCACCAATTTTAAAAGCTACACTCTACACATAAGGGAAGAGAAGATTATATTCACATGTCGGTATTTCCAAACATGAGGATTTCTGGTGTCTCAGGATGTAAGCCTCTAGAATGTATAGGGCTTCTCGCTTCTGATATTTGACAGACTTCAGAAAGGTTAGTGTGTAATCAGTTAACAAAACACAAGCCTGTGCAGCTCTGGGTGGACAGGACTCTGCATTTAGGCCGTGCACTTAAAGCTAAGTGCATATTATGGCTCGTGCTCAAGAAAGAGATGAATTGTGTGGTCTCCGTCGCAGTAGGGCAGACCCACTGTTTGCGGTGAGGCCGTCAGGCTGCTCAGAGACAGGAGAGGGCCATCGGGGGGAGCTGGGTGCTGGGTGGACGTCAGCGAAGCCAGGGTTGTGCCAGACGGCAGGGGCCCACAGGAGACGCGGGAGCTGGGTGCAGGGTACTTACTCCGGGACTGTCCTTGAGGTGTTGGCCATTTCCTTGTTTCTGCCTTTTCGGGGCTGGACAGTGAGGATGGCACAGCCTTTAGGAAAGAGTGAGCCTCTATCAGAGAGGAAGTGGAAGAGAAACACAAGAGTGCTTTCTTTGTTGTTTTAAAGACAAAAGAAGCCAAAAAAAAAAAAAAATCCGCCAAGACGTACGTGTACAGAGAAACGGAATAAAGTAGAATTTCATCTGAGCTGAGTGCTCACAGACGTTCCTTTCAGAGCTGCCCCTGACTCCTGTCTTCCCGACTTTCAAAAATGCTTTGTTTATTCAAAACCACAGGACAGATCTTTCCTTTGCCTTAAACCCATCTTCAAAATAAATAGAGAGTACAAAGAAGCAGCTATAAAAGGAGCCGGCCTCTGCAGTCAACCAACACAGACGTAGCAGGATGTGATGTCACAGCCACGCACAGCCTTCCTGGCGCCGTGTGGGGAACATGATGGGCGATCCCCGAGTCACACGCTGTGTCCCTCTGCCGAGGGCCCCGAGAACTCGCCCGTTCGCACGTCCTCTCCACTCGGTCTTGCCGAACCTCCCCTTTGGGAGAAAGGTTTGCTTTTGGAGACTGTGTGCTGGGAATGATGAGAACAGAGGACACAGAGGCATATGCAAACGAGACTCCCAGGTTTGGTTGAGTCACGTCCTTGGCTCTCAAGCTTCCAGCCCCGACTAGGCGGCCCAGGTGCAGCGGGGATCCCATCTCCCCTCCCCATACTCACCTCAACCAGGACTACCACCTGGGCACACAGAGCCGGGCCGTGCATCATTCAGAGGCGCTCCTGGCCACACGGGTGGCGTTAAGCCAACCTTCCCTCACGACAAGCATGGGTCCAAGTGGATGCTAGTGACTTAGGGTGGTGCCTGGTGATTTCTCCCGTGGGGGCGACAGGGCCTGATGGAGGTGGGGCACGCGGAGTGGCGGCTGCACCCTAGCTCGCCCCCGGGTTCAGGGGTGTGGGTGTCACGGGCCTTGCGTCTGGAAGGGTGTGTTGGCCGGTGGAGGACGTGGTGCCGGATGACCCGTCGACACCACGACCCGTGCTTGGGAGATCGCTCGGGAACTGCAGAAAATCTGCCCCAAGAGTAGCCCCTTGGCTGAGAGTCCTCTGGTAAAACCCCAAGTTTCTCCCACCAGCCACTCTGCCTCCCCTTTGAGATTCCAAGTGTTAATCGTCAGGGTTTTCTGGTTCCGGAATTACGTGTTCCTAAAAGCAGAGCTGTCCGAGTCGTGTGTGATGGTCCCTGAAGATACAGCAGTGACGGATGGGGCTACTTTTGGAGTCTGGGGCCTATTACAGGATTCCCCAGAGAACGTTCCTGAACACGGTCATTCAGTGCCCACAGAGTCCAGTGACGGGCCATGAGGAAGTCTGTGGACCACTCACGTGCTGGGCACACGGCCTCCACGGAGGTCACTGGGCAGGGTCTCGTCGGTCCTCCCCTGACACAACTGTGGGATCAGGGCGCCACCCCACACCCAGGGTGTCGACACACAGGAGACGGTAATCGGCAGGCTCCAAATGTGACACCCGAGATACAGCAAAGACTACAGCTGGAGCCAGACATTTCTTTCCAAAAATGCAAATTCTGCTAAAACATCTCTTACATCTTAAGTGAAAGTTACCTAACTTTTGAGCCTGGTTACCCTGATCCGCAGTCCTAACCTGGCTCGGTGGGGACCGAGCACAGGGGAGGCCCGCCCGCACCTCACCGGCCTCACTGTCCTGTGCTCCCACCGCTCCCAGGGCGGGCGGGCTGAGCCTCTGCCAGCCCCCGGCCATGACTCTGGCAATGCCGGGGGGAGCCAGGTCCAGGACCGTCAACCAAAGGCAGACGCAAAAGGCAATAATGGGATGAGAAACACAGAAATGAGTTCTGTGGTGTCTAAGCGTTCCCGGAGGACCACAGGAGCACCGAGACCCTCTCGTGCTGCCTCTTGAGATCACCTCCCGGGTAAACCAGCTGCACCCGAGTCCGTCTGTTTCTAGGGAGCCTGGCCTGGGACACAGGCGGCACCCACTCAGGGCTCTGATGACTGGGGAAGGGGGAGGCCGGTGCTGGTTTTGCCACATTCACCCCACTGGAACTTCCCTTCCCACCCGTATCTTTCGGCAGTGGGAGAATGGAGCCTCCTCCTGGGGCCGCTCGGTGGTCCTCGTGAAAATCGCCCTGAAATAGAACAATGGGTTTTGTTACTTTGGGGCCACGTGGACGGACTGTGCCTCCCCCTTCTTCCTCTGCACCTTCCTCCCTGACCCTGCCACGGAGGGAAGCCGGAAGAGAGAGGGAGGCAGCAGCCAAGGGTGGGCTTGAGGAGATTTTGACAAGGCGTGGTCAAGAGCTGGCCAAGGTCTTAAAGCCCAAGAGCTGTCCTTCAGCATCTGTGGGTAAAGCGGGCTCGGGAGTTGTTAAAAGGCAGTTGCCAGACTACAAGTAACTGTACTATGAGTGACGGCTCATGTTACATGTCAACTGGATTGGTCCACGGGATGCCCAGATATTCAGGTCAACATTATTCTCAGTGGGTTTGCGAGGGAGTTTCTGGAGGAGGCTAACATTTTAGTTAGTAGATGAAGTCCGGCATGCTGCTCTCCCCTGTGGAGAGAGAGTGGGCCACAACAAATCAGTTGAAGGCCAGAATAGAACAAAAAGGCTCTGAGAGAGCGCTCCTCTGGCCTGGCTGCCTTCAGACTCGAGCTGATACATTAGCTCTTCCTGGGTCCCCAGCTGCCGACTTCAGATGGTTCAGATGGAACTATACCACCGGATCTCCTGGGTCTCCCGATGGCCATGTGGCCCTGTAGGTCCCAGGACACTACCGTCCGTGATCATGTGAGCCAACTCCTTATAGTCTCTCCTCTCTCTCTCTCTCTCTCTCTCTATATATATATATATATAGCACATGTAGGGTATGTGCTATTTCTCTGGAGGGCCCGGACTAATGCACTGAGTTTAGGCCAGAATGCCAGCCAATGCTGTGGGATATTTGGTGATGCAAAGTGCTTGGGCCCAGGGCTGAAACGGCCCTAGGATTTCATAGTCTGATGAAAGAGTGTGTGTGTGTGTGTGTGTGTGTGTGTGCGCGCGTTCAAATGTGCCATATACACATATATCAATAGATTTATATTTGATGAAACTCTTTATGAAGAAACCGTGTATTTATTCCTTTTATGCAAATCTCAGCCAAGTACGCTCAGAAAGGCCGCAGCTCCGAGCCGCCATCCTGAAGGGGAAGGAAGTGTTCCTGCCGCGCCTTGAACTCGCCTCTGTGGGACCTCGGCTGAGTTATTTTTCTGCAGCTTGCCATCTACAGAAAGGCACGGCCTTTGCTTTCCCCATCCCAAAGGTCCTTGAATGGAGCAAACTCACGTGCAGGGAAAGGCTTCCTGAGTTAGGGGGTCCTGGGAGTAAGAAGAAGCAGTCGGCAAACCGCGGCCCCTCCAACTGGCTCTAGCAGAGTTTGCTGGTCCCGCTGACGCTCAGGAGCTGGTGGGCTCACTGTTCCCGGCTCACAGTCTCCGATCGTCTTCCCAGGCTTCCTGGGATGAGGGGCGCAGCGCCCGTCACCGACAGCTTTTCCAGACACAAAACGCTCTTGGCCGTAGTCCACTGAGAGTGCTTTCCCAAAAGTTGATGAGGGTAACACCCCAGTCAGTGGGTGGGGGGGTTGGCTGCTTTTTCCAGGAGGGGTCCATGGCCATTCCTCTCCCCTCTTGCAATGGAATGGAGAGACACTCACCCACCCTCGGGGCAGCAAAGCCACCAGCCTGCGTGTCTTCAGACCAGATCGCTTTGATGCACATGACGGGGAGCCTCTGCCCCGGTGACACACCAGGTCAGCCGCACGGTCCTGGTGCCCAGCTGGGCTGTGCCTTAGGTCTTTAGCATCAGGACAACAGGAAATTCCCCTCTGCCCTCATCTATCCAAAGGTCTCTCGGGAGACCCTGGGACAGATATCACTGTGACGGGGACATCACTTGTGACTCCTGCGTGCTAAGATCCATCTTGATTCACGGCCCAGAGCCACCCAAGAAGAGTGTGGCTAGACTCGCACTGACAGGACGGAAGGAAGCTCACCCTCGGGGACGTCCGTGGGAGATCTGCCGGAAGTCACTGCGGTCTGCAGGTAAGTGCCAGATGGGCTTGCCTGAATTACACCTGTGAACACGACATTCGGACTCAGCAGATTAAATAAAGCATTTCGTACGGTCTGGAACCGTTACGGTCGCCAGCCCAGTGGCAGGGACGCCTCCGTTGGAGGATGTTGTTCTTCGACATCCTGCCCGGGAAGGGAGCGGGTGCCACAGCCGCGGTGCCTTCCAAGGGAAGGGAAGGCAGAAGGGAAGATGCTGTTTCACCCAGAAACACAAAAATGGGGAAATCTCACTTTCGCTGGTTTACCACATTTGTCCTGTCCGGGAGCTGTCTTGTCTAAGGTCTGGCTCACTGAGGGGGCGCGATGCCCATCAACCTGCCCCAGCTCTCTGGGGTGTCTGGTGAGGCTCTCCGAATGTCTGTTGGGACAGTGACTGTTTGCTCCACCCTGCGAGGCGGGGCCTCTGTGTCCGTCTCTCCTGGACCAGCTGCCCCGGGAGGGCACCTTGCTTCATGTCAGCCTCCTATTCCAACAGCGCCACTGCGGCCTCGTGGGCCTCCCGGGTGGGTGCGAGCTGTTCCGGTAGGCCCAGTGATCCCAGTTTCTCGAATCAGCCTCATGGTGCCCTTGAAACCCCACAGCGCTGGTGGGACAGGGCCCCCCATCCTCAGAGGTCTTAATGTCCACACTGTGGGGCTTCTCCCCAGGTTCCTGAACTCTAATAATTCAGCTTCTTCTGGGGCGCCCTGGTGGCTCCGTCAGTTAAGCGTCCGACTTCGGCTCAGGTCACGATCTCGCGGTCCGCGAGTTCGAGCCCTGCATCGGGCTCTGTGCCAAGAGCTCCGAGCCTGGAGCCTGTTTCAGATTCTGTCTCTCCCTCTTTCTGCCCCTCCCCTGCTTGTGCTCTCTCTCTCTCTCTCACTCACTTTTTCTCTCTCAAAAATAAATGCACATTATAAAAAATCATTTAGCTTCTTCTGTTTGTTCCCCGAGTCTTTGGGGTGGTGGCTGCTTTCGCAGCTGCTACAGCATGGTGGAGTGCTGGCCTGGGCCTCCCTGCTTTTGCCCAGTGAACGGTTCTTCATGGCACGTCCTCCCATAGAGTAACTGATGTGGTTCTGTGTCCTTCCTGGCCTCCTCGCCACAGCCTGGCTTTCTGAAAGCAGAGGTGAGGTCACCCCTCGCTCCTCTTCCTGACCCTGCCATGGCCACCATGATCTGCACATCGTCACCCCTCCAGGGCAGTGGTACTCTGTCCACAGTCCAGCATGGACGTGTGCACGGGTGCTGGGGAGGGATAAACTCACCTTAGGACACGGAGAGCAGACAAGACTGGAGCTTGGGGACATTTAATTATCCATTAATCCTTCTGTGTTTAGAGAAGAGATTTTTCATATAGCTCACCTGGAAAGAATGTTCTTTGGTGTAAAACTCTATTCTATTCATAAAAAGCTCCCTTGACTTTACTCTGGCAAATGCCCAGGACCAGGTTACATGTCTGAGGAGAGCTTTATACAAATAATACAAACAGTGTAAAAATCAGCTTCAGCCTGGAACACTCAGCCCTAGATTTTAATGAACAATAATGACTCCAACTGAGAGCGAATATTTCATGCCTTCTGGTAAGTTTTCTGCCACCTGCCGGTGGAAGCTGTCCTCCCTGACCTGCTTCTCTGTACAGCTGCTCTCGTTTGCTTCCACCTTTTGTGACCATAGCACCATGAGATGGCTCCTTGTTTACCATCCTGGGATCTCGCAAAATGAGCTTTCTCACCGCGTGCCCTATTGGAAAAATGTCCTTGACGACGTGGTTTCATCGATGGTGACTTTTGTCTTCCCTGTACCAACACCTAGGGATCTAAGGTCACAGGGCTGTTATATGTGTCTGAGGAGTCTGGTCTTAATTCTTAGGATGCAGCCATGCTTTGAACACCAGCCACACACCTTGGATGAAGTGGTCTCAGAACAGGGTGACTCCGGGACAGCACATCTGAAAGCAGCCGTGAAGACTTTATTTCCTAATGAACTTTCTAGAACGCATCTACACTTAGAGAAAAGCTGCCACCATAGCCCAGGGTGTTCATTTCTCCTCGCTCTCCTTGCTCAAACCCTCCACGGCAGTACATGTGACACGTCTGTGAACCAACATCCCTGTGTTACTATGAACCGAAGCCCATGTTTTATTCAGACATCACCATTTTTCCCCCAGTGTCCCTGGACCTTAGCCAGAGATCACTTTCCACTCAGTTCCCATGTCTCCTTGCCCTCTTCTGGTCTGTGACAGTCTCTCAGGCTTCCCTTGTTTTCAGTGGCATGGAGAAGCTTAGGGAATATTGGTCAGGTACTTTGTAGAATGTCCCTCCGCTTGAGTTGGGTAGTGTTTTTCTTAGGCTAGACAGGGCATAGGGATTGGGGGGGGGAGAGCATGGGAGTAAAGCGACTTTCTCCTCATATCATACCTGGGGTACGTGCCATTGATGTGACTTATCATTAATTGGTGATATCAATCTTGGTCAGCTGGCAGAGCAGTGTCTTACCAGATTTCTGTCCTGCAAAGTTACTTCCGATCCCATTTCCATGCTGTCTGCACTGTTTGGAAATAGGTCACTGATTACAACTCACACCCAAGGGGAGAGAAGAGGGATTCTTTTTCCTTTCTCTAGAATGACAATGACCCTTCCTAAATCCCTTGCTTCTCCATCATGCACCTTGATGGTCCAAATCTATCTGGCAATGTCATTAGGAAAAAGGTTGATCCCCTCCCTGGCTCCGATCTGTGGATTGGGCCCCCAACTCTGTAACCTGTGTAACACATCTACTGCCCTTAGAAGACATGTCGTGGATAACTCCTGTCTTCTAGTGTGGGAAAACTAACCCCGAATAAGTCCCCATTTGGGACGAGGAAGATGCATAAAACTGGCCGCAAGGTAAGTAAGAAAAGGTCAACGTAGACAAACAAAACAAAGAACGTGGACAGTTCAAGACTTTTTTTAGGAAACGGAATTATAGCCTCAAATAAAAATATAAAGGGAGGCACCTGGATGTCTCAGTCAGTTGAGGGTCTGAATCTTGATATCGGCTCAGCTCTTGATCTCAGGGTTGTGAGTTCAAGTCCTGCGTTGGGCTCCGTGCTGGGTGTGAAGCCTATTTTAAAAAATAAACACAAACATAAAGAAAAATCTGAAGTGCATTTTCTCATTTGTTTTTCTGTTCCATGCAAGTGTGGACACGTGACTTGATACTTTCCTTCGAGAACCTTGGGTCTTCCTTGGAATGCTTCCTCCTGGCTTATCTTCATCTGGCATCATGGTCACTGACATCAAAAGGCACGGCAGGGGAGGTCCACACACCTCAGGGCAGCCACTTGCCACATGAAGGGTCACAGATGCACGCAGCCCTGCCAGCCCTGCCCCCAGGCTGGCTTGTCCCACGGGACAACGGGAGCACAGCAGGCAGAACTGGTCTCCCAGGGACCATGTGAAATCAGTGTTACCAATCTCTTTCAAAATAAGTTGCTCACTTCTCCGATTTCTTTCCTAATTAAAAGGAAAGCAAATATCAAAGTTCTTTTTCATTCACATTATTGAACACATTATAATATTTTGAACTTCAAGCCTAAAAGTTTATATGTATATGTGTATACATGCCTCTATATATGTCTATATGCATCCATGCACACATTTCTTTTTCTAGGATCACAAATTGATGTATGGAAAGTCCACGGTTTGATTTTTTGCAACGATTTTCTCTTGCTTTTGGGATCTAAAAAAGCCCACGAAACCCAACTGTCCATCACAGCCCTGCTCTCCTAGGGTTTCCATGAGGATAAGTACACAGCAAACACTCAGAACAGCCCCTCACATGGTATAAACACTCTGCAATAGGAACTTTTATTTTTGCTCTGTTGCATAACCACCTCTGTCAGCTGGGACTGCTGTCACCGAAATACCATAGACTCGGGGCTTAGACAATAGACATTTATTTATTTGTCACACTTCTAGAGGCTGGAAATTCAAGATCTGGCTCTGACAGGTGCTGTGTCTGCTGAGGGCCCCTTCCCGGTTCCTGGATGGCCATCTTCTTGCTGTGCACTCACAGGGCAGGAAGGTGGAGGGGGGGGTCTCTGGGATCTCTTCTCAGGGCACTGATCCCACTCATGGGGGCCCCACGCTTGTGACCTAATCACGTCCTAAAGCCCCACCTCCAAATACCAACTCATTAGGGGTTAGGATGTCAACGTATGAGTTTTGGGGAAGACACAAACAGTCAGCCCATAACACCAATTAACCATCATAAATGGTGGGTTGTAAGAAACTAAAATTCCTCTCTTGCCCCTGGGCGATGATCTCAAGAGCAAACACAACAGATTTCACCACTCTTGGGGAGTCTACACTTATTATTGCCGCAGAACCATCCTAGAAAAAAGACATGCGGGGACCAAGGCTCCTCTCATGTGTCACTGAATATAAAATTTCAAGATTAATTACAGTGGTATTTATTTGGATTATAGATCTGAGAGCTGAAAGAGCCCCTCGATGTTAGAATGGTATGGAATAAACATATTTGGCTTGAAAGTTCTTTTTCTCGGTATCGTGTAATAGGAGTGAGTGATAAAAGTGAACGATTCTTCCAACATCGGCCAATGGTGGCCCCTCTCCCATCAGGGACACTTGCCCTCCGTGGCGCATCACCCAGCGATTGTGTTGAGTAAAGGAAGATCAATGCGCACTAACCACTCGCTGTGGGTGCCATGACTTTCCTTCCAGGCAATGAGCACGTGGCTGGGAGAACCCAGCGGGTCCACAGCCAAGCACACCAGGCTTTGGATGGAACTTCAAGCCCTTGGTCAAACATCTCAGGCACCCCGGCCCCTGATCACACATGCTTGTCTTGACTCAAACATCCCCTCTTTAGCACCTCCTGTGTGCGAGCGCCTGCAACCAGGGCCTGGGAGGGTCTTTCAATCAAGGAACGTTTCATTTGAGGAAAATGGCAATAGCTGCTGGTGATTGTGGTCCCTCACCCACACCTGGATGACAGACTTGGCCTTGTGGATCTTAGCATATGGGAAGGACTCTCACGGCCCTGTCCCTCCTCCCCTGTCTGGCTTCATTTCATTCTCCATTTCCTTGGGGCCTCCCCAGCATCAGGCTCTGGGTGGGTCCATAAAGACCCTCTGAGTCTCCTCCTGGGGTGACATCAACTTCTTGTTCTTCAAGTCCTTGCTTCTAAGTAGAAGCTCTCTGGGGCCTGCTCTGCCAACTTCCCTGTGGTACAAAGCACCTGTTGTCCTACAGAAAGGCAGTGAGGCTGAATCCCCTTCTTCAGGGCTTCTGCTGAGATGGGAGAGCCAATCTCACTCATGCTTAGAGCTTGTAAGAAGTTGGCACATCCTTCCTGGAGAATCTGCATCCTGCCTTCCAGTAGCCATGGGGTTACCTTGATTTAGAACTTGGCTCATTGTCTTCAGGCAGAGGGAAAACAGCACGCCCATCCCTTGACCATGGGTTACCTGGTGAAGGGGCAGGACCATGGGGTCAACCTTGGAGTCAGGATAGGTCAACCTTGTTTTTATTTCATTTAGTTTTTAATGTTTATTTATTTTTGAGAGAGAGGGAGAGACAGAGTACAAGTGGAGGAGGGGCAGAGAGACAGGGAGACAAAGTCTGAAGCAGGATCCAGGCTCTGAGCTGTCAGCACAGAGCCCGACACGGGGCTTGAACCCACCAACCGTGAGATCGTGACCTGAGCTGAAGTCGGACGCTTAACCGACTGAGCCACAGGCACCCCAGAATAGGTCAACTTTGGAAGATAAATCCATGCTTTCTGATTAGGATCCAGATTTATTTATTTGTCACTTATAAAAATCAGAGGCCAAAAGTTGCTTTTGTTTGTAAAAACAACCAAAAAAACCCCTCCGTTTATAAGTTTATCCGATCAATTCTTATTGAGCATTAAGTAGGGATACACCAAGGGTTAGGACCTGGGTCTACAACAATGGGCAAACCCAACACCCTCCCTTTCTGAGGGTGGGGGCCGAGGTCTCTGCACCCTTGGAACCCAGGCCCGGTGCTGTGCTCACACTTGGGAGCAGGAACCCACTAAATGTCCACTGAATGGAGCAGCTCGGTTTTCTAACACCAAGATGTTCATTCTGGGTCCCCCTTCGACACTCTCCAGAGGTAGTGCTCTGATAAACTGGGAAAGCCACGGATCTGGGATGCAAGGGGAATGTTCAGAACGCAGGAAATGGCCCATTTTTACACCATTTCAGCAACCACAGACACAGAGAAGCAGGATGGTAAGAGTGTTTGCAGGCAGTTCGTGATATAACCTGCTGTAGGAACCATGACTTTAGGAGCAGGGGAAAAGCCTTTCGCTAGTGACGTTCTGTGAGGTTTCATCACCAATAACACGTGAACCGGTGGGCATTCGTGTTACCCAAGACGGCATCATGTAGGCTGGACCTCACACCTTCACATCAGCCACTGGGGATGTTAAAGGGAAAGTAAGCAGGGGAACAGGTGGTCATTTGCGTCTCCATTTACCACAAATATTTTTAATTAACTCCATATTGAACGCCTTCTAGGTAATTCTGCAGGCTACGTCATAAGTTATGCAAATGCTAACCCAAATTACTATTTTCAGCAGAATATGACTAAAGTGTAATAACAAGACAGCATTGTTAATTTTAGTCTGCTTTTTATATGGATGCTCTGTAGCAATTTGTAGGGCCCAGAGTTTTAACACACTTATCCATCCCAAACCTGTATTAGCTCTTTTCTGTGTATCAGGCCATAGACGTGGTCCTGTGGATGTAAGGCCCCATTAACTACAGTCACTGTTATTCATCAGCTCAAGGCGGCAAACTCAGGGGCTTTAGTGGTCAGGGTCCATCCGAGGTCTGATGGGGTCAGTGAAGCCACAGCCACACGGAGTGTCCTAACCGCATCTGAAAGAGGCTACCTCCTCCCATGCAGGTAGCAGACCCGACAGGGCCGGACTGCATGGGTTGTTAAGAGAAGGTTGGCATTTAGATTTTCATATATGGAATATCTCACGTAAACAGTCTTGCCAGCTAATGTAAATGTGCCTGCAAGAAACCACTCTGTAAGTCAAATCAAACCTGTCACTGAGCTGGAATGAACTCCGGGGTAAGCCGTCACTTTGCAAATTCTTCAGGGTTGACGAAGGAGGAGGGGAGGGGAGAGGGAGGGAGGAGGCTTTTCCATGGCAGCCCGGAGCGTCTGTGACATGCCAGGGCCGACCTCAGGACTTGGCGGGATAATGGCGAACACACTTGTCCTGACCCTACAGGGTATCACGGACTAAAGCAGCAAGTTCCAGTGATGTATGGACAGGCCTATGTTGAGTATTTGCAAGAGTAGGTCCGGGTCCCTTGGGGTGAGCAGGACAGATGGGCTCTGCATCGGGGATGCACTGGCTTTAGCAGAGAAGATCCTATAGGACACAGACGACACTGGTGGCGAGGTCCTGGAAGGAGAAGCACGGGCACCTGCATAAGTGTGCGCCATCGATTAAGGGTTTGCTCACCACTAGGTCTCCAGGGAAACACCGCTTGGCAGCCACCTGCATGGCAGTGCCCTTCCACGCTGTTGACACGGACGGCAGACTCCAGAGAATGCTTGTGATGCTTGTGCGAGGGAGTCTGGAGCAGTGAAGACCCAGGAAACCTTCTTCCTTCAAGGGAAGATACTTTTGTCTCTTTTTAAAGTTTATTTATTTTTATTTTTATTTTTGAGACAGAGAGAGACAGAGCATGAGCAGGGGAGGGGCAGAGAGAGAGACACACACAGAATCCGAAGCAGGCTCCAGGCTCCGAGCTGTCAGCACAGAGCCTGACGCGGGGCTTGAACGCACAGACCGCGAGATCATGACCTGAGCTGAAGTCGGATGCTTAACCGACTGAGCCACCCAGGTGCCTCCTAAAGTTTACTTATTTATTTTGAGAGAGAAAGAGAGAGAGAGAGCTTGGAGGAGGGGCCAAGAGGGCGGGAGAGAGAGAATCCCAAGCAGGCTCTGCACTGTCATCGCAGAGCTGGACACGGGGCTCGAACTCACAAACCTCGAGATAGCGACCTGAGCTGAAACCAAGAGCCAGACGCTAAACTGACCGAGCCCCCAGCGGCCCCCAGATACCTTTGTCTTGATTGGCCATTAGTAGGTGCTCATACTGAGCGCATGAATGAGTCACAGAGTACTAAATAGCACTGGTTACCTCCCACCACCCTCCTCACACACACACCACGTGCACCCACACTCAGCAATGCACACAGACACACACACACACACGTGCACATATTTATACATACACTGTTGTATCCACACCCTGCACCCGACACAGGTGTCACTCAGCCGTTTGTACACAGAGGCAGCGGGATCTGGGCAAGGTGCTTCAATGGTCAGACGTACCGAAATGCAAACTGATCTTTTTTTGCCTGTGTCAGGCACGTCGAAGGGTTGGGAAATGGGTCCGTCCGTAGAGGCATCTGCTGTCTCCTTGGCCTTGCCGTTTAAGGTCTTGTAGTGCATAGAAACGAAATCTCCGAACAGCGAGCCAATTGGGTCTGATCAGATTAGTTAACAACAGCGGCATAATCGGCGAAGACGCACGTTCGGGTCTTTTCGGCCGTAGTCGTGAAACAAAGTCCCCGCCGCTCTGCTACGGCGCAGGCTGGGCATTAGATAAACCGTCACGTTTTTCCCAGGCATGCGGAGGGTGCATTAAGTCGATCTACATGCGGCATGAGCTGGGAGGCTCACCTGCCCGGTCGTCTTCCAGGCTTCATTTGTGGAGTGGCCCTCCACGGGCCAGTGCCCCAGCCCCCCTCCGCGGCCTCTGGGGCTGCCGGTGCAGAGGCGAGCGCCTCCCGATCCGATCCACAGAGCTGGGGACGATTTGTTTTCTTATCCCGGTTACTGGAGTGGCTGCCGGAGCTGCATATGAAATCTACTGTGGCTGATTATTAGAGCATTAGAGATCCCTTTTGGTGCCTGCATTTTATTCCCCGCTTTCATATCAGTAACCCTTTTTATTTCCTAATATCCCCTGTGTCTGACAGTGCGTCCTAACCTCTGACACCAGGAAGTCAGTCAATAAACCCAGTGCTCTTTGATCCGCAGGATTATGGGATTGCTGTTTATGCAAAGGGAAACATCAGGATAAGCAAATACGGAAGGGAAAAACCCCTCCGGACCAGGGGAGTTTGAAGACGAAGAAGAAACAATTCCACAGCATTTGCAATGCAAACCGTACTGGACATCTGAGCCTAATTTATCAGTTGTGAGAAAGGAGATCAGAATCCAGACTAGAGGGGGCATTTCTGCACCATAATTCACGATACCATGTGGCTTCCGGTGATTTGCGGCAAACGTGCTGCCCCTGGTTATCCATCTGTGACCCTTCTGGTGACACAAGGAAGTGTCTATCCTTGTAGCATTTCTCAACAAGAATACCCTTGAAGACTCAGCAGCTGGAAGCGATATTATGTTCCCGGCGCCGCCTCTCGTCACAAACCCAGGGATGGAGAGGCCATCGCAGCGGCTGCACCTTTCTATCCGTGCTCCTTCACCATCAACCGGGGAAAAGAACGCCGATCTCTTCAGACATGAATGGACGTTCCTACAGCACCTTCCTTAACTCCACAGGCTCTGCTGTCTATTTCCCAGTGGCCGCACACTCCGCTTCTGGTGAGGGGGGCTTTTATTCTCAGATCAAGAGTTGTACAAGGTGGGTGAACCAACAACGTGCATTTGAGACCCAGGGCTTTCTCTGTGTCATTTCCTTGGTGTGTTGGGAAAGCCCTTTGAGCCATTGTTTCAATCAGGCGGGGGGCTCAGACAATTGAAAATGGGAAATACCAGCACGGAATTGCGACTAAATCCGTCATGTGTCACCTCTTCTCTGACACTTCAGGTATGCGAGCTTCCTCAGTGATCTCCAGAGAGAGACCTCTCCGTGGAGGCCAGTGCTCTGCACATAGACTGGGCTCCATTTGTCTTTGCGGTGTTCCCCAATGAGAGAAGGTGCACTGGGTAAGGGGTGAATACTATTTTGCGAGATAGCATATTTTTTTTTATTACTGTGCATTCCATTTACCTCTCACCCATACAAATGCAGAGTGGACCCATGCTTTTTCATCTCCGGGGAAATCTGTAGATGGGAAGTGTGTTTCCAAGAACCCAGACTCACCCTGAAGATTATACAGGAGCCCCTGAAGGGAGAAACAAGGAGCGTGAGACGCGATGTCTTAGAGGAGGCAGAGAGAAGGCGGGCCTCATTCTTCCACCTGGCACCGCCCCCACAGCCATAGACACTGCTCTCCACGGGGCATGAGGGGACTGAGAATGGCGGACCTGTCCCGTTGCTTGCCGGTCCCCTGCAGAGAGGGTGAGACCGGGAGTGAGGACCTGGAAACATTTCCATGTTGGAAGGCTGGAATCTCAGAAAGCCACCAGGCCTGTAGACACTACAGGCTGGGGGACCTTTTTGGTGACCTCAGGGGGCTGACAGGACATTTTGCCTCCAGCCAGCTCCTCTTGTCACCAGGGAAGTACGGAAAAGCGAGAGAAGGAGGAGCAAGACAGTCTCCCAGTGATGTCTCTGTGGAAAAAGTTGTCAACAAGCCGGTCCCATGAGGCGAGGGTGGAGAAGGGGTCCCCCAGTAGGGGACCCTCATGGGGCCCACAGGGCAAGCAGTGCGTGCTTATGACTTTCAGTCATGCTACCTTAAATTATTTTCAAATTACTTTTTCAAGGAAGAAAAAGGTAATTGTAAAAAAACACAGAGAACTCATGATGTAGATATTCCATTAAGAAGCTGCATCAAAAATAATGCTTCTCAAATAAGGGCTTCAAATTACTTTTAATTTCAGAAAAAATTTACAATCATTTGCCAACTGCTTTATGGCGGACAAAACATCAAACTTGGTTGTATTTTTGAATGATTTTATATTGATTGCCAAGATCTATACTTTGAGAGAACAGATTCCTTTTTCTGTATTAACATCTATCTACTAATTATGTCTGAAAATGTTTACTTTAAAAGTTGTTTTCTTACATGGGAATTGTCTTAACTTTGCATCTGATTTTTTAAAATGTCTATTTATTTACTTTGAGAGAGAATGACAGAATGAGAGCCCAGGAGGGGCAGAGAGAGGGAAAAGCAGAATCTCAAGCAGGCTCTGCACTGTCAGCATGGAGCCTGATGTAGGGCTTGAACTCACAAACTTTGAGATCATGACCCGAAACGAAACTGAGAGCTGGATGCTTAGCTGACTGAGCCACCCAAGTGCCCCAAGTTTGCATTGATTTTTGAATACCACTGATATAACATGTTATATGAAAGTACATGTCATATATACAAATTAATAATAATTTATTTTAAATAGGCTTGCTTTGCTAATATTTGTTAATATTTTTACAAGAAACTTGGAAGCACAACATGAGCTTTTCATGATTACGTATTTAGTTATATTGAATTAGCATACATTAAGTTAATTTTTCAACAAATCTCAAAAGAAGCTTACTTTTAAGTGAAAAAAAAAAAGAGCTACCACTCATTTGAATTATATAATTTGGAAGATTCCCCTAGAATTCCTTATAAGTTAGTAAATAATATTATCAAAGAAACATATGTCATCTTCCTTGATATATTTAAATACATATACTATTAGAATATGAAAACGTCAAAGTAAAATCACAAAATAAGGGCATGACCCATGATCTTATTTTCTAGCCGATTTTAAAGGAAATGTATCCTCCCTTCTCATCAAATCACCGAATGCTAGAACAAGCATGTCAGACCTACAAACCTGTTTGTGTGGGAGGCATTCGATTGCAGAGGTGCTGAGAGCATGTCAAAGCTTCGGGATCAATCTGTGGGAAAAGCGCCTTACTGCTCATTTATGGGCAGTGCCCTCAGACCCCAGAGTTCTGTGGTGATCCTACCCACTCTTCACAGAAGGACACCATGGGGTGATGCCTCACTGCCTGGGGCACCCTAAGGGCTCAACTGTCTCCCTGTCCCAGGGACCTGGCTCCACAGTGACCCAACCTCAGGCAGGACCTTCCACAAGGACGAGAGCTGTTATTCAGCCAGGGCAGCACGAGCCCCAGCCTGAGGGCCAGGAAGCAGTCAAGTTCTCTAAATCTTCGTGTCTTCCTTTGTAAAACAAAAGGATTCTGATGGATGCATTCAGGTCCATGCCACTTGAAGACACGATTGAGGAAGGGCAAAACCAGCTGGTAACATGTGTGGGAAAACTGATGGGTCATAAAATAGCAAAAACAGCAATAACAGCTATGCATCTCCTTTTCTCCATGTGGCAGTAGAAATTGCAGGTGGATTAGTGTTTGATGTCAAATCTGGAAGCTGAAACCTTGGGGTTGGCAAAGCCACTCTAAATACTAGAGTGAAATCAACACCTCCAAATGAATTACTGAGGATTAACATTGTAGAAATGTAATATAATTTGTCAAAAATACCATGACCGATAAGAAAATACTACAAATGAAGTTTAAAAATGCTTTGTGTATAGGAGCGCTTGGGTGGCTCAGTTGGTTAAGTGTCCAACTCCTGAATTCGTCTCAGGTCATGATCTCAGTTTGTGAGTTCGAACCCTGCTGACAGCACAGAGCCTGCTTGGGATTCTCTCTCTCCCTCTCTTCCTGCCTCTCCCCTGCTCACACTCTCCTCTTTCTCAAAAGAAATAAATATTTAAAAATGCCTCTATGTATAAAAACTCATAAAAACAACAAAAACACATATGAATAAAAAAAACCCTAGCAGTCTGTGAATATTGCATTTACAAAAGACGACATATAAAGAGGAATAAAAGCATGTGAATGATTTAATCGTAGTAGTAAGCCAAAACATGTGTGAATGCAAATAATGGGGATTACCCCAGGTCACCCATCACATCAGGAATCATTTACATTTTTTATATTTGAGATATCAGGAAATGTAACTTCTCATATATAGATACCTGGTGAGGCAAAGTGAGGAAAAAAGTAATTGAGGATGTTGGCAATGTTAGTGAAGAGCTGCAAAGGTAGACTTGTACTTTGCCTCATAAGCTCTACTTCTAGTAAGTTTTCTTGACTCATCAGTTATACAAACCTCTGGCACAACACAATTGTATTGAAAACAGTGACATGATTCATAATGGCCTTTGCATTTAAGGATGAAATATCCCGTTAAGACATTTGCACTTGTGTTCTCTGCCAGAAATGTTCTTCCCCCAGATATGTGCATGGCTTGTGCCCTCACTTCACTGTTCTCTGCTCAAACATCATCTCTCAGAGACCAAGTACCCTTGCCCACCTACTTGAGATAGCACCCTCCTGCCTCCTGACACCACCTGACACCCGTGCACTTTATGGCCAGCCTTGTGCACCCACACGTGAGCTCCCCCAACGCTGGGCTTGGCCGTGTCTGTTCCTGCTCGAGCCTTCCTGCTTGGAACAACACGCAGCGGGCACTCGATGAGTGTTGAATGGAGTCAACACCATCTTAATACATTCTCTCAACTTGCTGAAACGTATCCAAGGTGCATATTATCAGACCCGATTTATGAGAAAACAGAGGCTCAGAGTGGTGAGCAGATGAAATCAACATCACACACCACAGTCCAGCAGAACTGAACAGTGGCCCCTGCCATGTGATTCCAGGTCAGGGAAAGAAGGGGTATGTGAGCTTCTTTATGGGCTTGCATCATATCCGTACGATTGGCGGACCATGATGGGTGGTGGGCTTTCGGTAAGGAGTGCCATTTAGGAGAGTTTTAGGAGGATTAATCTGGTAGAACATAAAAGATGAGTAAGGGTGGATTAAGAATAGAATCAAAATAAAGCAAAATCATTTTGCTTAACCTGTCAACTCTAGGAGTTGCCTCAGTCTCTCAAATTATTTAATAACGTTTTCGGTCTTATGTAAGCATGCGCAGAATTTGTCAATTTAGCCAAATATCTAAATAGTTCCAGATACGTGAATAGGTAAGAAGATGTTGAAAAAATAGCCACATATCTAATTACCTTTTTGACATTGCTTATCATAGAACGTGGAGTATGATTTTGTCTCTGTGTTATCACCGCATAGCTCTTATTAAATGGTTGCCAACTAGTTAATGTCTTGAATAGAGCTAGATAATGCTATATTCTTTTGAGACAGAAATAAAAATTAGGTTATCATGTGTTTTCACTTATGAACGTGACCAAATCGGTAGGGGCAGGGTATGGGTGGGCCAACCAGGGAAACCTTTATCAGGATTTGGAAATTATTGGAAAAGGGCACAGAGGTATTAGGATTTTTCATTACTTACTTTTCCCCCAAATTATCTCTTTTATTTTTGGATTTATTTACCTATGTTTATGTATCTTCTTAATTTTTTTTCTGCCATCTGTTGAAGCTTGAGAAGGAAAATCTGATGCACTTATACCGTCAGCCCACTGGATGGTTTAAGACTTACTCACGTGGCCAATTCCCATCTACACGGCATGAAATAACCAGCTTAGCCAGTCTATTTCCCTCTGTTTTTTGCTTCAAACTCAACCTGCCGCGTACCTCCTCACACACGAAGGGGTACCTCCTCATTGGTCAGGTGACATGCAGTATGACTCATGGGGAAGATTCCAGAGCAAGGGAAGCACAAAATCTAGTGTCAACAGTCAGCTTTGTCGCTTGAGGCGGGTCTGGGAAGCTGTGAAATCCTAACCTTTCGCATCTCTAAAACGGGGTCATGGTGCTTTTTTACCACATGAGGTTCCTGTAAGACCGAACAGATGGCACGTATGAAATGTGTGGCCCGTGTCTGGACACAGCGTGTGTGGAGAAACGTTAGCTCTGTCGGCTGTCCGGCCCCTTCTGAGGTGATCTGACACTTCAGGTAGACTGCCTGACATCTGCCACGTATGTCTGAAGAATTCGTAGGAAAACCCAACAGTCTAATTCAAGATTCCACTGCACAAACCGCAAGTCACACACTGTGCCCATTGTCCAGATGGGAAGTGTTCAGGCCTAAGGGAAAGAGATATTTACTGTAAATTGAAGAGGCGGAGGAGAGACTCGATCTTGTTGGAGCGTTGAGACAGTAATTTGCGGAAGACTCGGTAATTTGGTTCAGAATTTATTGAGTGCTCTATTTTATCAAAGATCCGAGTTTATTGACTATTGGATTCACTCCATGTCGGGATGTAAGAACCGAGGCGGGTGCAGGGAAGGAGGGATATGCACCTGGGGCCCGGTGCTGTGTCGGCCCCTCCCCCAGCAGAGCATTGGGTTCCAGCAAATCCCCAGCACTTCCTTTGTTCTTGGCCTCCTGGATCCCAAAATCACCCTTCAGAACTCCAGCTCAGGACAGCAAAGGCTGGTTCCACATCTTCACGGCAAGAGCTGGATGCAACATTCGACTTTTAATTTCTCATGGGAAAGAAAAAGCAGCATGTGAGATAGATATGCCTGTACCCCACGCGTGTGTGGGAAATGCCCACAACCCATAGGAAGGGCTTCTCCTTCCCACAGGCCTTTGATGGTGTGTCTGAGTTCATTAAACACTCAACTGGCTCATTTATTTATTTTTGCTTCGAAGCATGAATGGGGTCGATCTCGGGGTCTCTGCCGTATCACAGTAAGAACAACAACGGACATCTAAATTGATGCTCAAAGCCTTGAGCGGAAGAGAGCCTTCCTGAGGGTCCCCATCCCCACAGCGGATGCCCAAGACCCACACCCACACCTCTTGGGGCTCTGCTGGAGGATTTTCTTCCAAAACCTGGTCATATGTGTATAATATACTTCATAGCTGCCATTTCAAATGCAAAACTCATTCTTGAGGATAAATACCCAAACACCGGCCAGAAAAAAAAGAGAGTTTCCCTCCAGGCAAAAAGTTTTCATGACTGAAATATCTCCTTAATGGACCCTTCACGATGTACTCAGGGATTTCCAACCCCCCCCCCCCACCCATCAGATACATACGCATTGTAAAATTTATTTTGAAGTTAAAACCTTTTCTTTCCTAGTGTGTTGTAATCAGAATGTAACTAGGCACTGTTTGATTATGAGTACACATGGGGGGTGGAAACTAGACATCACAAAGTGCCCCTCTCCCTGGAGACTTGCTGAACTCACCCATTCTCTCGGGGGCGCAGGTGATGCGGGCAGGAGGGTGGCCGAGTTTACGTCAGGCAGGGCACCTGTCGTGATAAAACCCTGGGCCCAGCCTTGCTGCAAAACCGTCGCTGCAACTGATCATTAAAATAATTATGGAAGGTGGGGCGCCTGGGTGGCTCAGTCAGTGAAGCGTCCGACCTCGGCTCAGGGCATGATCTCACGGTTCGTGAGTTCGGGCCCCGCGTCGGGCTGTGTGCTGACAGCTCGGAGCCCGGAGCCTGCTTCGGATTCTGTGTCTCCCTCTCTCTCTGCTCCTCCCCTGCTCGTTCTCTGTCTCTCTCTCTCTCTCCTTCAAAAATAAATTTAAAAAATTAAAAAAAAATAATTATGGAAGTGATAGGAAAGCATAATAAGGAAAAAAATCTAAGAAGTGATTCAGAAAATATTAGAAGCCACTGCTCAGGAAATATTCCACTTTGCTAATTGCATCTCAATATGTGAAAATATCGTGTAATTGTTCAAAGATGAAAGTCTCCCCACAGTCTAAATTCCATCACTGTGTGATATTTTTCTTTATTTAAATGAAGTAAATGTGGCAATTATCACAACATAAAAGAGATGCTTAGTTTTAATCTAAAGAAGAAGTGTAGCCATGCACTCTCAAGGCTCCACCACGCAGGCTGTTTTCCAGACGCGGCCGAGCCCCCCTCATTCGCCCAAATAGAACAATCTTGGGCACATTGTGGAATCGTGTTTCATACTTCGAGAGGAAGGTGTTTTTTTGTGTTTTGTTTTGTTTTTTGCTTTCAAAGAGGGTTCACAGGGCATAACTTCATTCTTCTTCCCTGTGATTCTGTCATATTGCATTGAAATCTTGCCCTGGGTCCCCCATCAGGCTGGTGCCCTCACACTCTGGAGGCGGTGGGGAGACACCTGGGTGGACCCTGGGCGAGGGTGGGGACAGCAGAGCTGTGTTGCAGGGGGAGCAGGGAGGCGGCCACCACCCGGAGCTGTGGCCCGGTGAGCAGTTCCCCGGGTTGGACACAGAGCCTGGCGCGGCCAGCCCCTTGAGCAGTGCTCTGCTCAGATGCAGAGCCTGGCTGGCGCTGAAACCAGGGTCTGGAGTAGAAGTGCGAAGTGGAACAAAGCTCCAGGGTCCTGACTGGTGAGCGGTGGCCCGCCATGGCCCTGTGGCCTCTGTGCTGGCGATCCCAGGGCCCCGCATCACCCTGGGAAAAACCAAACACTTGCCGTTGTGTTTGGAAATGTTATAGCAGAGACTTTACAGATGACTAAACACAAAAGCACTTAAGCCTTCAGCTTGCTGATGGAGAGGGGGACACAGGAGAGGGGCGGTGGCCACACGGTGTCAGGGACCCCTGGCCCTGGGTTCTGCTGGGTTTGGCTCTACAGTCCGAGGCAACTCCTTACGGGGTCTCAGCTACATGGGGGCCAGCCTCAGGCTAAGGGTTCCTGGGCCACCGCTGAGCCTCATACTCACTTTGGGGCACAGGTCCTTGTCTCCTGGTGCTCCAAGGGTGCCAGGCAGAGGTAGACAGGACAGTGAGCTCTCTTCAAGTCCCTGCTACTCAGAGCCCAGCTCACAGGAGCCCAGGCCGTAGTCTGGGAGGGGCCAGCACTTTCTCCAGCACAAGCCCCCGAATCGGTCCTGACTGGGCCAATGGCATCAGCTATGTCCTTGGTCCCTGGGTCTAGAGGTGGAATCAAGAGCCGTCAGTCACAAGGGGTGTGCACTCAGACAGCTCTGACAGGGGAACATCGGCAGAAGACGTCGGTTCTCCAAACCAAGGGTGGTTCATGAGCTCTTCTGGTTCTGTGGTTTTGGCTTTAATCTCACTGAATTAACACCTCCCACAACCTGGCTCTAACTTCACCTGAAACCTTGAAATCTGTTATCCATCCCAACATGCACTCATAATTTTATTGCATAACGAACTGAATCTAACTGAATGAGTTAATTCACATATATGCATATCTTCATCTTGAGGACATTTTTTAGTATAAATGGTTTTATCGCCAGAAACACCATGGCTTCTATCATTTAGAGATGTCAATAGGAATTAAATAACGTAGGCACATTCTGTTTTGTTTGGATCCTACAGAGGAATGATCTATGGGGTTGGCTACTCTGGAAATTCTCCTTGGAGGTGACCCGGGTGCCCTGTCGCTCTCAGAGGCTCGGGCCAGACAGGCCTGTGACTGCAGCCTGGTTCCAGACCTTGTGTCTGGCCCAGGAGCAGGGTCAAGTGTCCGCTGATGTCCACAGGGACCAGCCCCTTGGCCCTTGGGAAGTCGCATTAAGACCTGGGACATGGAGTCTTCTGTGTCTACTTTCCTTGCCCTAGTGTTTCTCTTCATAGTTTGGGGGTGTCACAGAGAAAAGCAGAAAGCAAGTCCCTCTGGTCCGTCCAGATGTTTGCCAGGGTCCTGGCTAGACGTGGTCAGCTCCGTCTTGCCACGGTGGCTTACAAACAGGCGTAGACCCAAGAGAAAGGTGAAGACATAGAATTCAGTCCTGGAGAAGGAAACCCCTTCGGTGTCCTAGGGCAATGCTTCCTTCCTCGGGGGAGGCAAAGTTAGGGGCTGAGTGGCACCCTCAAGATCTCCCGGTGACAGCGTCGTCCACCTGCCCTTGGGGAAAACGGAGCTGGCTCCGGGCAAAGTGCTGGAGTCTGGGCCACCTGCCCAGGACAAGAATTTGGGGGCGCCTCTCTCTTCTGCTCTTATCCCCAGAGACCTCAGTCATGAGAAGGCAAGGCAGCATGAAGTGTCACGGGGAGGCCAACGAGATGGTAACAAAGGAGGAGCCGGTGGGGGGGTATGACATGACCTTACTTGCAAGGAAGTTGTTTGAAATTTATTTCTTACAAAAACTGCCTTGTTAGGTTTTTCAAGTTGATGCTGAAAGGCAGGTGATGTAGGGCGTTAAGGCTTCATCCTCCACACCTAAAATGCTGCCTACATTTAAAACAACAGTGGTGTGAGCCCTTGAATTCAGCTCGGATGTGGGAACGTTTTGTTTCAGGATGAACAGCACAATGGAAATCTGAAAATCCTCACCAGCAACGAGCTTGGGTCGTGGCCCGTAACTTAGCCCACAGTTTTGCCCTGTACATACATTCCCGTCTAAACGTGACCCCAAAAAAGTGGTTCGTCCCATCTGTTCGTGTCAAGCAGGCAGCCCGCCTTTCCCACGGAAGGCAGCTTTCCGGCTGCGGGCGCAGAGGGAGGCTGTCCTGGGCCCGGGCTCTCCTCCGGGCGGGCGCGTCCCCTCCGGCCCCGTCCGGCCCGAGATAACCCTTGGTGGTCCCTCTCGGTGGCAGTGCCATATAATTCTGGCAAATTAATGTCGTGCAGGACAAGTTTTCACAGACTCCCCATCCATTACTGAATAATTTTTCTCAATAAGAGCACTCCGTAAGTCAAACAAAGCCCGCGTGCGGCTCAGGGAGCCGCTGCGCTGAGTGCATCAGGGTTTATTTTTCTGGTGAAGAAAATAAACTATTACTTTGACTAATAACCACAGTGGAATGCGGGTCAGGAGCGCCGTTCGCTGGGCCTTGCCAAGAGAAACGGGTGCCGTGGTCCTCTTGAGATCCACGCTGGATCTGTGGTCACACAGACAGGCTCTCAGGCCTGGCCTGTGTCAGGACTGGAAATCTTCTACATCTGCAACGTGGGAGAAAACCAGCGTGGTTTCGTCGGGTCTGGAGACACACAAGCGACCACAAAGGTTTGTTAGTAAAATATGTCATTCTTAAAAGAAAATTGTTGATTCTCCTGCTTAACCTTTAGAGAGCGTTTAATACTTAACATTTTTTTAAATGTTTATTTCTTTTTGAGAGAGAGAGAGAGAGAGAGAGACAGAGCGAGCAGGGCAGGGGCAGAGAGAGAGGGGGACACAGGATCCCCAGCAAGCCCCAGGCTCTGAGCTGTCAGCACAGAGCCCGATGCGGGACCCCAACCCACAAACCACGAGATCATGACCCGAGCTGAAGTCAGACACTTAGCCGACTGAGCCACCCAGACACCCCATAGAGTATTTAATATTTTAAACTGTTAAAAAAAAAAAAAAAGTGCATCCAAACAGCACCGTGTGTTAGGTAACAGTGCTTTGGAACAAGAAGTTTGCCTAAAAAACGGAGCTTGCTCGAAAGGATGTGTTTTTTGTTGTTGTTGTTGCTGTTGAAGAAGAAGAGACTTTGACAAGCCAACCCCTTGCTGAGGCCCTCTGCTGGCTTTCTCCGCAGAAGTTTCCAGACGGCATGGACCTCTCCTCTGAATTGGGGACACTTGCCCTTTTTTCTACAGGCTTTTCCTTTCTGTTTCTGGAAGACTCTTTTCTGAGTTATTAAAAATGGGCTGCAGATTGAGAAGTCTTGGAGATGTGTCCTCGCTTCAGACTTCGACGACATCAGCCTTTTACTCCAGGGTGTGGAGCTGTGAGTCCTTCTGCCAAATAACGCGGCTTTTCTCCCCGTTGTTATTTTACATACAGACGTCCCACTCCGCAAGTTCAAGCGTATTCATCAAACGACGGGCCCCAGTTTGTATTTTTTGTACGAGAATAAACACGTTGGCTGCTTTTCCACTTAATATCCTCTCATAAATGGGGTACCAATTATGAAATCTAGCCATTAGCGCCTTTCCACGGTACTCATCATCATCTCATGCCCATTCATTATGATCCTGTCTGTGTATTTATGGGGTCTTTGTGTAGTCTGTTTGGTTTTGGTTTTACCAACATCGATTTTTTTTAAGTTTATTTATTTTGAGAGAGAGAGAGAGAGAGAGAGAGAGAGAAGGGGAGGAGCAGAGACAGAGAGGGAGAGAGAGAATCCCAAGCAGATTCCAGGCTCTGAGCTATCAGCACAGAGCCCGATGCAAGGCTCAAACCCATGAACCATGAGATCGTGACCCAAATTGACATCAAGAGTCAGATGCTTAACCAACTGAGCCACCCAGCTGCCCCTCCACCAATGTCCATTTGTAAAGTGACCAGTGAATTCCATGAGCTAGCAGGGAAGGACCAGTGGAACATTCTCCAAAGCATCCCGGTCCCCATGCAGATCTGGAAGCGGACCGACTCTGTCACAGGTGGTAACATCATTGTTCTTGTCACTCCTGATCATTCTTCTCCTCTTCCAATATTTTCCTTTTGAGAACTGATAAGCCAGGGGACTTTCATATATTGCTTTATCACATACTGTTCCCTTTACTTCTGACTTTTTGGTAATTCTCTGTGACCTTCCATAGCCAGCAGCAAACACTTCATAGTGATTGTCACATGCCACGTGCTTACACACGCATGTTCAGAGTGCTTAGAGCCCGGCAGCAATGTCTGTGTGACTCTCCCCTCCTTACAGGTGAGGAACCAAGATGGAGGGCAGCAGGTGTCTGGTTAAGGGTGGGATGCCACGGTCTGTGACCACGTGCACCCTCTGCTCTGAGACTGGCCCCCTTGGACGTCGCTGGGCAAGCGGCTCCCCAGCACAGTCTGAACGTCTCTGCACACATGTAATGTGGGTGTTTTAGTTTTTCTGCGTTGTCGTGTTTTGAGGTTTGGAGGAGAATGGGCAACCTGATGCATCTGGGAACCTCTGGACTTTTGAGACTCCTTGAGTGGTTTCTGTTCTCATTGAGCACAGAGTCTGAGGTCACTGTGCTTCCTGCTAACATTTGTGTCACTCCTATCGGGGCCAGAGGTGGAGCCTGGGGACCCAGTGGATGATTTCCTTCCCGTGTCGGCTCCTTTTGTGAGGCGGCCAGAGTGACGCTGACATATAGGGTCAACAGTTTCCCTTGAAACATGGCAGCGGTGGCCGATCCCCTAAAACATAACGTGCTGGAGAAACACAGAGGGGAAGCCACGTCCAGCAGCTTGAAATGATGGCAGATTGGATCAGCTGCTAGTAGGTACGCTGTGATTTCATCGCCACCGAGAAGCACTGTATCTTTGCGTCTGTAGAAACAGGTAACATCAGGCCACAACGTTCTCATGACATGCACGTAGAGTAAACAGACACCTTAACTCTGAAAGTGTCACCACCCTCACAAGTGCCTCTGAAAGGGACAGAACAAAGGACACTCAGCAAAGAGAGTACGCATTCTTCGGCGGGCATGAATACACAGGAGTGTTGAGTAAGTGCTGTGTAATGTGAGGGTGCTCAAAGCTTGAGTGTCCAGGTGGTGAGAGCATAGCAGAACTGGGTCTCTAACCCAGACACGGTGGCCACCTCTCCTCTAGGAGGGAAGACGCGAGAGGAGAGCTGAAAAACACAAAACGCGATCTTGCGCGGAGACGTGCAGCTCCGGAGCGGAGGGGGACCCGTGAGGCCGGTGGGGCTTCACCAAGGCTTCCCCGTCTCCACCCTGTCCTGCGAGCTGTGCCCCGGTCCCCCTCTGGTTGCTTCAGCCCCTTCGTGAACCTCCAGGTGGTCCCTGGGCCACCCTGAATGCACATTATTGGAACCTGCATGACATAAAGAATGATTCCTGACTCCCAAACCATAAACACACAAAAACACTCCTTAACTTTTGAGAAATAAATAAAACTAGGGCTGTTCTTTTTAATTGTTTTGTTCAGAGTGATATTTGAGATTTTAATTGCCTGCTTTGATAACACCATACTTGAATTACTTCCTGGGTTTTGATGAGCACACAGAAGTTAAGTTATCTTGCTCACAACACCGCTCCTTCTGACTTTCGATGATCTAAGTGACGAACTAGTACTTGTGTTAGGTGACAGCGGGTCCCCAGTAGAGGCGGGACCACTTACACCAAACCGACGCCCTTCCCTGTCTGGTACCTGTGTATCTACCGGGGAGAGATCGACACTGAGCGAACGAGAGGAACCCCCTCCCCAGCCCCTCCCACGGCCAGCCAGCCGGGGGCTCCGAGCCACCATCCGACATCGGTACAGGTGTTCTGATTTGATTCCTGGTCTATTCTCATTTTATACGTATAGGGGTGTTCCTTTAGCGGGGCAGTTAATAATGCTGTCCCCAAATCAGGCCTATGGAATGTGAGTCCCCGCGCCCCAAGCATGAGTCCTGCAAGCAGACCCTACTGGTCCCAGCCCTGCCAGGACAACAGTGGGGGCGCCCAGTGATGCCAGCCCAGGGAGGCGCACGAGCCCCGCCCTCCTGGCGCTGTCCCAGCTGCACCGAGGACTCAGTCACAGCCGCGACACGCAGCCCAGTGCCCGGTGTTGGCTGGATATCTGCACTCAGCTGCAGCCCTGATGGCAAGTCCTTGGCGACAGGTTGTTCAAGGGCCAGGACTAAACAAACACCCCGGCCCTTCTCGAAAGTTCGGAGAGGCCAACGTTGTTGGTGACGAGCAAACAAAAACAAAATCATTCCCGTGTGAGGAACGAGGGGGGCGGGCAGAGCTCTGCACAGAAGGCCCTTCACAGCCTCCCATAAAAACAAGCCCCAGATGCCCGCACCCCTGTGCAGACGGCAGTGCGTGTGTGGTGTGTGAGGGGGGGCCCTGCCGGGGTCACACGGGGTCGCACGCAGGGCGCAGGCAGCGCGTGGTGACAGACACGTGGTGACAGGCCCGCGGGCACACGAAGGAGCCCATCGGGGTCACGGAGACTCAAGATTGTGGGCTTCCAGAGGTGGCATTCAACTGGCTTCTTTATCACTGATTTTAAATGCTAGTGATGTGTGCGTCCATTAAGCCATTTTGAAAGCCGTGGGTTTGGAGGAACACGTGGTCAAGGGACTTTGGGGACAAGACCTCAAGCGGCTGGAGGACAGCAGGAGATGAGAGCCAGCAGCCACATGACCCGGTGGCAGGCCCTGGTCTCCCAGGCTTTACAAGTCCTTTCCTGAGAGTGCCTGGGCTCTCCGCTCGTTCCTTCGCAAGCAGATGGGTCCCCGTGTGTCCTTCTCTTCATGCTATCGATGCCCTACTTCTCGGGGCAGCCCTTTGTTGTCCCTGCCAGGGGCTCAGTCACAGCCACTCTATCTGGAAGCCGAATGGTTGATTGATTGCAAGTACGCGCCATTAGAACGAGCGTGACCAGTAGCAGGAAAACTCAGTCAATCACACCCTATGTCAGTAGCTGTGGGCGGTGTCTCCTTCCACAGTTCTGGGGACCAGACATTGTGGATTCCCTCCCATACAGAGGGGACAGGGCCCACCCCCCACGGTTCCACCATCCGGTTAGCAGTGGGGCCAGGATGCGGCCACTTTGTCACAGAGCAGGGGAAACAGTGTCGAAAAACAGAGCGGCCCCCACCCAGAGTGGGTAGTCTTCAAACCCCTGCCGACCAATGTAAAGGGACAGGTGTGATGGGGGAAGGTCACACTGTGGCTGCGATGGGTCAGGAAATTCTTTCTGAAGAAGTAGCTGTGGGGCTGACAGCTGGGGACCGTCCAGAGGGATGCGGATGGCAAACACAAGGTACATCAAATGTCTCCAAAATGTCCTGTGTAACATGACGCAGGACCGTCACCATTGAGAATGGTACTTCCAAAAAGTTATCATCAAGGAATCGATTAAGTTGCAATATGGAGAGAGTAGGACACGCAGGGATGTGGTGGAAAAACAAATTAAAATACAAGCATCCTTGAAGGATGCAGTCTGACCTGTGAGTCGGCTAGCATTGCTTCCGATTATATTTTTGAAAAGGTCACCCCTTGTTTCATGGTAGCTCAGGTGTTTTCATTCTGGTTCTCTCATGTTTGCCATGCATTTTCACGAACTCTGAATTTTGCTAGCTTCTGAATATGCACAGAAACCTTTACTTGTTCTAGAGAAACGTGCCCCTGAAAAATGGCTTTCTGAGGCTACTGAGACCTCAAAATTTAATTTTGCTCCCAGATCGGGCTGTTAAACAGCAAAAATAAAGCCAGCAGAATTCAGATTCTTTTTGCCCACTTCCTGTCATCACAGGTTTAATGTATAGCGAAGAGAGAAAGTAGCGAAACTAAGGCCTGTTCTCATCCTTGATGGGCACATCCTCTAAAGTAGAAACAGATTCTTGGGTTTATGGTTTTTTTTTTCTTTTTATGCAAACTTCTTCAGAAAGACATTTCTTGGCACAATAAGTTTGATTTTCAGTCAGCACCCATTTAGAGAACAGTAAGTCCCTATTTTTTGCTTTTTAAATAAACATCATTTACATGCTTCATCGGAAAATGTGCAAGAAATTTTCTAAGACCTGGAAGGAACTCATGAGTTTCTGGAACTCAGCCTCTACCTGAGGGACGCTCTACACAAGGTTACTTCCTTGGCGGGGGCTGCTCGCGGCCAGGCGAGTGGGCTGAAGAAACAGAAGTGAGTGTTTAATGGTGGGGTTTTCAGGAACTCCGGACATTCTCCCGGAAGCCTTTCCTCCAGGGTGCCTCCCAGGGTTACACTCCCTGAACACGCGTGGGGAAATGATGGCCCCCCAGTCAGACAGGAGCTGAGACCCTGCCGAGGCGAGTGCACGTCCTGTGCTGAAAACCAGTCTTGAACTCCAGATCGCCCTAGTCTTAGCAAAACCCTTTTATTGGTGCTGAGAGATGCACTTTCTTTTTCTTTGAAGTGGCTTAAAACCCATCAGATAGATGGTCAGTTTAGTCTGAGACCTTGGGAACTGCTTTTATCAATGATCAAAATGAACCTCCTCTAAGTACTGTCTGTCCTTCAGCACTGGAACGTGAAGTTCTGACAGGTTTTCATAATAAATCAGAGAGAAGTGATTCTAATGTTTCCTTAACGTCACTTAAAACTAGAAGTGTTTGTAAAAAACTTAAAAAAAAAAATAAAGAAAAACTTTTTAGGCACTTTTTTTTTTTCAATTTAAATTCAAGTTAGTTAACATACAGTGTAGTCTTGGCTTCAGGAGTAGAACCCGGTGATTCATCACTTGCATACGACACCCTGTGCTCATCCCAACAAGTGTCTTCCTTAATGCCCAGCCCCATCTAGCCCATCCCCCCACTGCCCTCCCCTCCAGTAACCCTCAGTTCGTTCTCTGCATCTAAGAGTCTCTTATGGTTTGTCTCCCTCTGTATTTTTATCTTATCTTTCCTTCCCTTCCCCTATGTTCATCTGTTGTGTTTCTTTGAGAAGGTGTCAGGTATTATAAAAATCCCCAACTGGGCACCTTCACCTGCTTATGTTTCGACTGAGTGACCAAGGACGCTGGTTTTTCCAACCTCTGTTTTTTCATGTTTGTGTGGCAACCGGTCCCAACATGGTGACACTCTAGCTCTCGTGGAATGTGACCCTTTGACAGCCTCTGGCCCTTCCAGAGACCCAACCTTGGCAGTTCACCACATCTGAGGACACTGCTTCCCCTTCTCACAAGCTACCCCCTTGAGGGTCAACCCTGCTCTTGTCATGCAGCCGAGGGACCCATTCAGCTTATTTCCAGTATCTCCCGTTACAGCTGAGCCTCCCTGGGACTGGCAGTTCCTGGATGATCCATTGACATGAAAGCAGGACCCTACCTTTCTGGGAGTTCCCCATGGTCCCCTACACCTCAAAGCCCACATGTCCCAGGACTCAGGATGGGGTCTGTGTTCTAGGAATAAGGCATGGTCTGTCATTCTGATCCTTTCCCACCAATGCAGAAAGCCTTGCAGGTCTCTCTTTGGGGCTCCTCCCTTCCCCATGGATCCTTCCATAGTCTTACCTTACTGTCCCCATGTGGATGTCTTCTGGCCACAAAGAGAGTTGAAGACTCTTGTGCACAGCACCCTAACTCCATAGAGGTCTCTGCCAGGGCAAGGGCCCCGGGTGCCCTGAAGACAATCTTAATGCACCTGTCATCTTGTGTTCCTCACAGAGGTAGATGGAAGAACCCCCTGTCTCCATGTCAAATATTGTCACTAGGTACTATGGGCTGAATGTTCGTGTGCCCCCAGAATTTGCATGTTACAACCCTAATCCAGTGGGATGGTATCGGGAGGTGGGCCTTTGCGAGTTCATTAGATTTACATGAGGTTGTGAGGGTGGAGCCCCCAAGATGGGACTAGCGCCCTCACTGGAAGAGGAAGAGAGACCAGAGCTCTCTCTCTAGCTTGTGAGGATACCCAGAGAACGTGTCCATCTCTTCAGAAGCCCAACCAGCAGGCACTTGATCTTGGAGGTCTAGCCTTCCAAAATGTCATAGGTCAATATCCATCATTTAAGCCACTCAGTCTGAGGTATTTTGTTATGGTGGCCCCAGCTGACTGAGACACCGAGAGTCAGCGGGCCACACTCCTGCATTTCTGCTTCCTCCGGAGGACAGTGTCTCTGGTTGCCCAGAGCCTGAAGTGCTCATGAGGCTCAGTCAGAAGCCCACATTGCTGGGGATGGAGGGCCCGAGCCCCAACTTCCCAGGGTGGCCTGCTGACCCCAAAGGCCATTGTTTCTTAAAATGCTCTCTCACCTGGAGGACTACCTTTTCTTCACCCAAAGAGAACTTTGGTGGGTGGGGCTACGTCAGTGATGTGCCAAGTAAGCTGTGACATATGACCTCCATCCAGGGGTACCATTTAGGCACACATGAGGCTTTACACCATAGAAGGACACGGGGAGCACAGTTGCCGTCGGAGTGTCCTCTTGCAGAGGATGATCAGAGATGATGGAAGGAGGTGAGGCCAGCAGGTCACTCCAGTGGGAGGAGCTCATAGGTTCAGTAGAACAAACTTCCCATGAGTCCCGGGGGGCCAGGTGCACTTTGACGTGAACTGGGGATACAACCTCAATGACCAGAGAAGTGGACACATTCTCATGTCGCAACCATGGTCAGTGGTTGTGAGGCTGTGGGAGAAGAGAGCAGGACAAAGAGATGAAGGTGAATCTCTAGGGGCAGAGCCAGAAATAGAGGCAAGCGGTTGGAAATGAGATCCACGTGGCCATAAGGAGTCACATCTTAGCGCTGCGTACTGGTGGACTTTGCACGTATTCTGAGGACACTTTACTTCCTGTCTGTGCCAAGGGTCCATGCTGATAGCCCTGCAAACATGTAGGAAGTGTTTATTCATAGGAGTCGCTGGCTTAGGATATATGGAATGGACCTGTAACACTAAGAGGAAATATAGGGGTTGGGTTGGAAATTTTGTGTTCCTGAGGTGATATCGAATAAAAACCCCAAAAAAGCATTGTTTTCACTTTGCTAGCCTCAGGGTGGGCCTTTGAGTGGCTAATGAGGTGGCCTTGGAACTTGGCTTTGGCCCTTGACTGCTCTTCCCTCCCCACACACCTGGGCCTGGTTACAGCTCATTTAAAAACGCCATCCAACCCTCCACTTAACATTCTCAGTCTCTGTAGAAAATTCTCACTCGCTTAAAATGGCATACATCTTCTGGCCCTCATGTAATAAATGTTTTTGACAAAGATAATGCTTTCTATGAGCACAAATGTTTCTTAGCAGAGATGCACGTCCCTGAGGACTGACAAGCTTTTTCATGGCACCCATCTTGGACCTCTTCATGGAAACTCTAATTCACACTGTGTAAGGAGCACTAACTATATTCAGCTGTTCTAGAAACAGAAAGAATAAGTGGGTCTATTGGATTAGCCAGCAGATGGAAAGATTTGATTTATTTTACATTTTGAGATCTGGTCCGCACAGTACTACCGAAGCACTTGAGACTTTATCAGCCTAATAGCCTGACCCTTCTGTCTCTCAGAATGGCTAGAAACAAGGACAAAAATACACAATTCTTGTGTACAAATAGTTCTGTGGGAGACTTACTGTGGAGCTTTCCTGAAGTTTGAAACGTGAGCTACAGCAAATGACCCATTTTGTACTCTGACTTGGTAAACAAGTAGGCAGGTCTAGAGCTGAACCCCACTATAATTTCTATTCTGATGGATTCTAATAAAAATCTGCCAAATCCAAGAAATTTAGCTCATGGCCCTATTAGCCATTGACGACTTACAACTTGAAAAACCCAGGGTTATTGCCCCAATGGACAGAAACAGCAAAGTTAAACCAGAGGAACATTTAAGAAACAGAACCCTTGAGGAGGACATCTGGCTGAGTGGCCCACATGAAGTGGTTGGTTGATTTAGTTGACGGCCATGTTCGTCTCCAGGATCAATTTTATTTTTCTTGAGATATATACAAAACGTGCCATAAAATGCACCATTTGAAAATGTACGATCCAGTGGATTTTGGTAGATCCATAAAGTGGCACAACTACCGGAATGATCTAATTCCAGAGCACGTTCATCACCCCGAAAGACGCTGTGCCCATTTAGTCTTGGAGATGAACTATTAGGTACACCCCAGATGTATCTGACAGTGTGCGTGTCACTTCATATTTCCTGAGAAGTTTTGATAATGTTATGTGAGCCCTAAAATAGCTAACCCGGAATAGGAAAATCTATACTGTACATTGTCTTTTAAAATAGATCAGAAACTGACACGGGTTTATGGCATAAATATTTAACATTGTTGAAGAAAGCCAATTGTTTTCCTTTCGGAGATCTAGACTCATACAAATGGCTGGCAGGCATCTAGAAGTATTCAATATGCTGCTGGAGATGACTCGTGGAGGCTCCTGGATTCCAACGTCACCAGAAACATTATCTTAGCAAATACTAAGTGGGAAAGAAATGTCATTAAGGTAAGAAAGCAAGTGGCCCATTGACCAGTGACAATTACGGATTATCCACTCGTGCAGCTCGGAGACTGGGTCTTCTTTGCCTTCATCCCTGAGCCTCGGAGAGAATTAATTTAGTTCAAGTTTTGTCTCATAATTTCCAGTCAGACCCCCCACTGGGCATCAATCCCAGGCCGGCTTTATCAACGGCAACAAAACTCTGACAGTTTGAAGCTTGCCTCTAAAAACACACAGCGAGTGAAGCTTTTAAAAAGAGGGACACATTGACTTTCAAAATAGCTCTGTCTATTGCCTGTGATCTTGATAAGGGAACTTTCCAGCAAAGAATTTGCTGGGTGGGTGACTGATAGCAAAGTTGTCTTTCCTGGGGAAAAGTGTGGCTTCTCCAGGTTACATCAGTTCCCTCTCATCTGAGACAAAAAGTGTAAGTGAAAGGCCAAAGTTTATCCTCTACCTCATCCCTATGGCCCATGAGAAAATTCTTCTTATGCTCTTAAGTTTATTTAGTTACCTTGAGAGAGAGAGAGAGGAAGAATGAGAGCAGCGGGGAGACAGAGAGAAAGAGAGAGAGAATCCCAAGCAGGTTCCACACCATCAGCACTGAGCCCAACCTGGGGCTCGAACTCACGAGCTCAGATCATGATCTGAGCCCAAATCAAGTTGGACGCTCGACCAGCAGGGCTCCCCCGGCACCTCTTCTTATGCTCTTTAAGTGAGAGAAGGTGGTTGGAACTGGAGAAGGGAAGTCTTCAGGGAAGTCTTCCATCTCTGTCCCAGGTGACATCGCCTTCCTTGGAAGGTTCCGGCAGCGCTGGGCCTGGGGGCTAAACCATGCTCCAGCGACACGTGCAGCTCGTGCCAGCCCAGCGGGGACAGCCGTAGCCACCTGTTATTCTGCTATCTCTGCAGGTTCAGTGGCAAAGTTTCCTAACTGAGAAATTTCCCTCCATTTGGAGGGAATTTACACACATACCAGGAATGGCTTTGGGGAGCAGGTTTAAACAAAGAACGATCCGGCCCTTTGCCCACGGCTGGCTGTCTGGTGACAGAGACTGTGTGGAGATGAGCCATCGAGGGAGGAGAAAGTGGCCTTCATACAGCATCTCTGGTACTCCTGGATCCGGTGTCGAAGCAGGAAGTTTGGCAAATGGGGGCAAAGAGCTGTGGTGTCAGTAGGGACACAGCACCCAGCCCGGGACATCTTCTTCCGAGGGCTCTGCAGCTGTGGGCCCTCCAGGATTAGTCCGGAGTGGGGGGTGCCTGCCAGGGCAGAGGACAATGCCCTACAGAGCAGGGGGTAAACCAGGGCTGTGCGATACACCCCAAGGAAGTGCACTAGCTCCCAGCTCCCTGAGCAGCATTTCCCAGACCGAACACTCTGGCTTTCAAGGAACACATTGCAAACATGAGCTCACCCAAGGCTGGATACCAAGAGCATTTGCGTTCACCTCACCCTCACGGCGCTGGTGGAGATGCCCTGGGATGTAAGTCAACACACATGTTTCAAGTTGATCACTTTGCCACATGGCTCTCGTCTGCTTCCAGAGAAGCACACCCTGGCTTATTCGAGCCGCAGGGTGTCACTGCTTGTCTGACCCCCTTCCTGGAAGAGCTCCGCTGGGGAGTGGGGGACGAGAGCCACCTGTGGCCTTTCCCCACTCCCGCAGGGAACCCCGTGTCCCCAGGCTTACCCCTTCATGAAGCCTCCGGTGCCCTTAGCCTCAACCCTCGACCCAGAGTACAGATCCAGGAGTTTGGCAGAAGGGATGGCAGTATCTGGAAGGCCAGAGTGCGGAGGAGGCATCCGCACGCCTGACACGGATGGCTTGCAAAACCAGCAGATATTGTTCAGAAAACAAGTTAGAAATCTTGAATATGTGCTCTTCTTGTGTTTCTTAACATAAACATAGATGATCTTTGGAGAAGCTTCTGTGCCAGGTCTTTAAAAATCTCCACGAACTCAGGAAGGAGCCAAGATGTGGTCTCTATACCTTGGTGCCCATGTGGGATGACTCCAGTCTACCAGTCAATCCCAACCAGAGAAAAGGTGTTTTGTTTTTCTGTACAAAGATGGAGTATGCAATTAGAATTGGGCAGGTCTGAGTTTGAATCTTTACTCTGCCACCGGTTAGCTGAGGACAAAGTTTTAGTTTTATCATCCCTGAAATGTGGGGCTATGATATTTAGTTTGTAATGTCGTTGAATCAAATGAGAGAAGGCCTTACACACACTTACACATAGAGCGTCTAGACATCGGATTCGGTGGTCTCTCCTAAGCAACTGCCAGGCCTGTGGACCGTGGCCACAATCTTCCTGAGTTCTAATGGCAGCGAAGACATAATTATCACAAATAGATTGCCTATTATTAATAATATATTTAAAGCAAAGATACATTTATACTTCCTTCAGAGAGAATGTGACCCATATAAGTGTCTAGGAAGGTTGGTGAATCTTGAATCTCGGGATCCCCAGAATTTGGGGAGTTCTAAAAATATGTGTCTGTTTGCTTTTTCATGTTTCATTGTCCTCCCTGCTATGCCACATCATATATGTCTGAGGATCCCATGGCATCATGGTGAGAGCTGGGGACCGCCCAGGCACGGTGACACAAGGGTTGGGCATTGCGACCAGTGTGTAATCTGGAGCTGGTTATATGAAAAACTGGGAATTGCTGAAGTGGCAGCTTTCTGGGCTCCCAGATGGAAGCAACGATCACCCGGGGGACTTTCCTCTAGTGCGAACCCCTCCCCGGGGGGAGGGCAGGTGAACTCACTGATATTCTCAGGCTCGTTCGCAGGATGTCTGTGACCCTCGCCTTGACTTTAATGCTAACTCATGGTTCACTGGCTTCCCATTCGGTTTGAGAAGCCTTTCTGGAAAATCAGTGTAGCAGGTGTTCCTACAGCACTGTTTCAGAAAGGAAGCTGGGCCCCTTCCTGTGTGCCCTGCAGGGTTTTACCTGGAGCCTCGAGGAGATGACACTCGTCTGTGCCTCGGTGAAGCAGCACCCCTCCAGTAGGCATCATGCACTGATACATCAACCCCAACGTGACAGTGGGGGTGCCGTCAATTTCCCTCAAACACGTGTCACACTTTTCAGGTTCAGGAGAACCAAGGCCACCATGACAGGATGGACAGACAGACCGACCACAGCAGATAGTATCTTTTCTGCTGTGGAAAAGGACAACCCACAATTCATGAACCTCGTTGGAGATTGGCCTCCTCCAGAGGCTTTCCTCCAGAGTTGGGACACTGGTCTGCTTAGGTGTGCCTATAGTAGATGGGCTGAGAACATGCACAGTAGAGCATTTGCATTATTTTACATGACTATGAGAAAAAAATAACATAATAGAGTAAGGGAGAGTATGAGACTTTGGGAAGAAAACACTGGCGTGCTTGTGACAATCCTCCTTCAAAAGGCTGTCAAGAAGTTGAGATCCTTTGCTGTCAGTGCTCAGTGAAACCAAGGGTGTTCTGGAAGCTTGGTTAGCTCTGGGTTTCCTATGGGTAGTTCCTAAAATATGCATGAGGCCCGAAGACATATTTGCAACTTAGAGTTGCCATTTTACAAGTCTTGGGGTTAAAAAAATAAGATAACATTACATGAAGTGGATTTTTTTTTTTGGCAAGATAAAAATATAAAAACTACTAAAATTGCACCGCTCATTTCAGCCAGATGCCAGAGAGCCCTTCTTTGGAAATCCGGTCCTCACGCTGCCTGGGAATACAGACAGATGCTCAGTAGCACTCCATCAGCGGGATTGCCAGTGCATCGACGCTGCATAGAGGGCATCACAGAGGAGTTCTGCCATGCTCCATGCCAGCTCGCGGCACAGATGAGGCTCAACTTGTCCTGAGATCCGCTCCGTTTCCTGCGACGAAGAGCGGCAACGATCGCTTTAAGTGCATTTTCAAAAGTAACATCCTTGATTTGCAACATGCATGAAATGTATGGTGGGCATTGCACGAAAGGGTAAGGAATGCTTAGGTGTGCCTTTCATTTGTCATCTTTCGAGGACGAGACCACACACCGTCTTCTTCTCAATAGTGTGTTTGTGTGCCCTGAGTCCAAACATCATCTGAAAAGACTGCCTTTTCTCCTGCAACCAGGGAGGGAAGCTATGTTCGGCAGGAGGAGGGGTGGGGACTCTTGAAGTCTCAGTCAGCTGACAGGGGTGATGGTTGGACCTCGGAGCTGAGGAGAGCAGAGAATAATTCCTTTCCATGAGACTCTCCTCCCCATCGAACTGTACAGCTCACGGCAGTGGTTAAGAGTCTGGGGTTAGAATCTGTCAACTTTGGATTTAAAATCCTGATCTCAACACTCACAACTAACTCACTAACACACTCTGGTGTGTTACTGGGTGTTTCTTAGCTCCAGGGTCCCGTTCTCACCATCCCATAATAATTTCTACTTTGCAGGGTTGCGTGGGTCAGAGAGGCTGGGGAGGGTGCTTAAATTCTGTTGCTGGGTGTGTGCGTGTGCACGCACGTGTGAGTGCGAATCCACATAAAGTTACCAAGTGTTACTGCTAAGGAAATATCTAGCATTCCAGAAGCTTTTTCTTTACCACAGCTCTCATTTCCTAATTTATATAACTTTTCCTCACAGATGAGCAATTTCTTTTGCGGCAAATGTTCTCATAATTGGATTAAAGAAACACTACTAGCATAAACCAAATATTTCTTTTCTGAAAAATTTTTAATGTTCATTTAATTTTGAGAGAGAGGGGGACAGAGTGCGAGCAGGGAAGAGGCAGAGAGAGAGGGAGACACAGAATCCGAAGCAGGTTCCAGGCTCTGAGCTGTCAGCACAGAGCCCAACGCGGGGCTCAAACTCACGGATCTCAAGGTCATGGCCTGAGCTGGAGTCAGATGCTTAACTGACTGAGCCACCCAGGTGCCCGATAAAACCAAAATATTTCTAATCACTTGTATTTTGGGCACGTCGTGCTTTTTATGCACTTTCTCTTTTTTGAAAGAGAGAGAGAAAGAGAGAGGATGAGCCAGGGAAGGGCAGAGATAGAGAGGAAGAGAAAGAATCCCAAGTAGGCTCCACGCTGTTAGGGCAGAACCCCATGTAGGGCTCGATCCCGTGAACCACAAGGCCATGACTGAGCCAAAGTCAAGAGTCAGATGCCTAACCCACAGAGCCACCCAGGCGCCCCCAACACTCCTACAGACCAAGGGAAAACAGCTCCTTGGCACTAGTGTGAGTGGGTTTTTCTGACGTGACCATCAACAAGAATGTCAGTTTCAGTCTTCCCTGAGCTTGTAACCCTGACTCTGATGTCCACAGTGAACAAACGTGAGTCAGTGACATCTACAGGCTTGTCCGCATCTGTCCCATTTTCTTCAATGGGAGCAGTAGTGTGGAAAATTGCAAATATAATTTTCATATTGGGAAAACGGAATTGATGGCTGTGCCGATGTTGAAATGTCCCAGGGGTGGGTGAAGGTAGAATTCCACTGAGCATCAGGCCCGAGGCAGGCAATGGCCGAGCCCAGGAAACAGATTAAGTGGCTTCCAGCCAGAGTGTTGGTCAGTCCCACCTGCCCCCATTGCTTCCATGACGAGCTGCTGGGATCAGGAGTCCCCGTCGGTCAATCCAGTGGCATCAGGAGGCCAAGGGTCTGTTGTGAAAGGGAGGTGCCAATGCCCCAGTGGGAGCCGAGGAGGCTGCCCCTGCAGACAGACCCCCGTAGAAGGACAGACAGCAGTGGCTTCTCTAGAATTGTTCAGTAATGGGTTTCTCTAGGGCACAGATTTTGTCATCAAAGTAGAAAATGTTCCAGTAATCGTATGATTATTTTATGACTAAACTGTTTTTTTCCCTCCCACATTCCCTTCACTAGATTGTAAGCAACGTGAGAGTAAGGCCTGAACCACATTCTTCTTCAACTGCTCAGGGTCGCAGTGTTGTACCCTGAATAGAAAGAAAGTTATGAAGGTTTCACCAAACTGAGTCACTAGCTGCATCTGTATCTGTATTCATATCAGTCTCTGTGGCTAGATTGATATATATATGAATCTATTTCCATCCATATATCTATGCCTGGACCTATTTATATCAGCATTTATATCTACCTATATCAATGTGATATCGATATCGTATCTCTATCCATATCTATAGCTGTCTGTATCTATCTGCATCAACACATCCATATCAGTAACCAAGTCATATCAGTATCTGTCTCAGGTTTATATCCACAGCAGTATCTGTATGTCAATATCACATATATCATGTATAACTTTATGCGCACCTGCATTTGCGCGGGCACCCACACCTACATTTACAACACACCTACACTGACATCTATATCCACAAATGCGACAGATTTATCAACTTCACGTTCATAAAAGTCATGGCTGAGGAAACGGATAATAATTTCTCTCTAACAACTGGCCCTTTAAGAGTTTTGCTTTTCCTCCTTGGTATCGATTTAAGTAAAAATAGAGTCCTCTAAAGGCATGGGATTTCTGAGACAAAGCTAATAATCCCGGTCTTCCCAGGTGACTGGTGGAAGGTATCATTGCATCCAGGTATATATTTTGGGCCGAGTCTCGGAGTGGGCTGGTATCTCACCCGTGGGGCCTGGGCACCTTCTACCCACTGCTCCCAGCTGTCCACACCCTGCCTTCGGTCATGCGTGGAGGCCCAGGACTCAGCATGTCGGATCCACCACGAGGTTCAAAGTGCGTTCAGGGGAAATCTGCCAGCCACCACGAGAAAGGAAAAGAAAACTCAGGGAGTCCCTGGGACACTTTTAGTTCCTGTGGGAATTTTATTTGGTGAAGTTGTTTATATCTGTCTCCGTAAACCCGCCCCAAGGGGGAGGGTGAACTCCATATCTTCTTCAGATCCTTGGAAATCATGGTCAATTCCACAAGCCCTCTGTTCCTTGACACAGGGGATACGTACGTCCGCATGGTTAGCGGTGTTCAGAACTGGTGTTTTCTGGACCGAGGAGGAGACAGAAGGCCGCGTTAGTCCATCAGGCCATCCAGCCAGGGGCTCCTTCTACCTGTTTCGGGCAGAAAGTCTCTTAAATTGAATAATTGTCATTTTCCAGCTCTCGGCGAGGCCAGAAATCACTAAAAATCTCATTTAAACTTCCCAGTGTAGTTCCCAAGCAAATTCACAGCAGAGGTCAGTCCTTCTGCAAGATTGCTGGTGAGAATTCCTCATCAGAACAGAGGTATTTTTCTCCATTGCCGAACCCACTACCTTCCATCAATTTTTCTCGTCACCTCGCCCGCCTTATTATGACCTTCATGGGATAAAGGAAGTACAGTTCGAACTCTTTTTTTCTGCAGACGGCGCCTCCCTGTGTATGATGTGGTTAATATTGATTATACACTGCAGTCAACCCAGGGAGCCCGGTGTATCCCCCCTCCCAACTTCCCTTCCTCCCTCCGGAGACCATTTTCCGCCTTTTACCTGTTCTCAAATGCTACTCTGGGTATTTATTCTCTTAAAATGGAGTCACCACTTCTAACTGTATTTATTTAGAGCCCAAACCCACCAAGACGACTTTATGTCAGTGACAGCATCCAGAAGCGGAATCCGATGAGAACTCCTGCCGCTGACAGGGAAGCCGGGTGATCTAATTTACCAGCAACTAAAGATAATTCTCTGCATGGGCTCTGGGTCCCCCTGGGTTACTGACTCAGAGGTCAATTGAAGGAGAAGCAAGGCAAGGCTGGGGTCACCTGCTCCTTTCTGATCTGCGTTCTCTCGTGTAGACAGTTTAAAGAAACACGCGATTTTGATCCAGGACGTAAAATTCCTTAATGAGTTTATGTACAGATGCCCAGCATATAGGGATGGATGAGAATATTGACAATTAGTGACCTTGCTTTCTTCTATATGCTTTTCCAGTGATGCTAAATTCAACTTCAGTCACTTGGGTTTTCAATGTTACTTTAAAACTCCCCATCACCATTAGCTTTTTCGAGGCTGATTTGATTGTAGGGACATTATTCCTGAGGCTACGGGCGTATACTCTTCTCCATCTAGCTGACTTTAGCATAAAAATAAAATTGAATCATAAGCAATGAAATTTTATCTATTCAACTCTCTTCATTCCCAGCTGGAGTTAATAATGCTTGATTTTACTCCTTCTCCCTAAATGGCATGAAATATATGAAATTGAAATTAACACATCTCCAAGATGATTAGGTCACAAATAGGTTTTATTAAATTTACGTGCTCCGTGTTGGTTATTTCTTAACCACACAGTGAATGTGGCACTAGACCTCCTATTTTTATTATCGAATTATGGTAATAGAGAGAAGTAATTTTTTTTTTCAGTTACACACTAACAAACAAAGCAAAGGAAGGCAACGTGAAACGATAGCAGAAAAGCAGTGATTGCCATGACATCAGTGGTGGGAATGTGGGTGACAAGTTCTTATCAATCGATCCATTGCTCTGTGCTAAGTCCTCCGCTAAGTACTCAAGCGCAGACTGGTTTTGACTGCATAATCCTGGCGTGGTGGGGAGGATAATTGCATTTGAAGAACCAAGGCATGTCTGCCATCATCCGTCAAGGAACAAGGGAGCCATGCAGGGCGAGGCGCTGGCCAGGGGAGGAGGAAGAAGGGAATGTATGAGAGGCACGAGCATGTACAAGAATGGAATTTTTGGAGAAGGTCAAGGAATCTGTGAAGCACAGTCTGGGGTTTGGGGGGGACAGAGGTTGACAGCAAATACGGATGTTGGCCTTGGGTGTGGAACCTGACATTCTGAGGGGCCCAGGATGTGCCCGGGTGCCCAGAATGGGGGCGTTTGGCGACCCCGGGGGGGCAGGAGCTAGGGTGTGCAGAAGTCCTGTCCTATGGAAGCCTTAGAAGCTGGGCTGCCTGCGCAGGACTTCCGGCAGTGACAGTTGGTTCAGGGAGGTGGGAAGAGACGCGGGGGGTTGGAGGTTAGCTCAGGCGTGCCGTGTGGAGCAACTGACGCTGAGGGAGAGCGGGGGCCTGACCCTGACCCGGGAAGTTGATGCACCCCTGACCAGGCAGCTCAGGTAGGTTGTGCCTCTGGGGGAGGGGCGCTGTCCCCAAAGGTGAGTTTCTGGAAAGCAGGAAACAAACGCCCCCGTGGGTGAGCTCCGTGGGCACCGAGTCTTGGGGAGCTGCGGGCCGTCACTGGGGCACAGGTGCTTGCTGACTCACGTGCCCACTGCAGTTTGGAGTCCGACCTTGACCGTGACTTCCCAGTGTCGTGGGGGGACAGTGGAGCCCTACGGTACATCCCTTTACACCGAGAAAAACAAAATTTCTCATGGTAAAGGCAACTTCTTGTTCCAGGAGCCAGACGGCACACGCCCTTTTTGGGATCTGCCAAGAACAGCTCGGAGAGGCCCAGTGCATTCAACGAGAGTTGACGAGCCTCGTTTCTGGAGCCAAGACTGATGGCCACCTTGGTGGTGGAAGGTTCCATGCACTACGGGCCCTGTTCAGACAGCTTCAGTGGGAAGACATTTCAGAGCTTTGGTCACATTGTGCAGATCGTAGTACTTTAGAGTGGAGGGAGGGGAGAGGGACAATTTTGCAGCCTTCCGGGCCAGTCACGTTTTGTTACCGTCACTAAGAACTTACCTGGTGTCCAACAGGCAGTTCCCTGGATGGGGCTGGTACTCAGTCTCCCTCTGTCGCTGGCCCGGCGAGGGGTTAGCGTACTCTCTAAAGCTGAAGCTAACAGTTTGCGTTTTCCTCGGATGAGGGTGGTTTGGACTGAGATGGTCTGCCGAGCTGACCACTCTCACGTTTACTGGGCGAACACGGATATCTGAGAACATTCCAGAACCTAGAACAAGGAGAGGCCCACCTGAGCCCCTCAGGCTTGGCCGTACCCCCCCCTGTAGGATGAACCCGTGTGGCCAAGTGCCCCTTCAGGAAAGCTGTTTACCTCACCCGGCCCGCAGGCTGGTCTGTGCTCAGTTAGACACGTCCTCACCTGGTCAAGTTCTCAGGCGAAGGGACCCGGGCACAGAACCCTGAGGAATCTGGTGAGATGTTGGCAAAGTTCAGGGGCCCTCAGGTGGTCTGACGCTGACTCTTCTCCTCCCCTCACTTTTCCAGGGAGACTGAAAGCCATTTTCACTTCCTGGGACCTAATTCCCCTGTAAAAGGAAGCATTTGCTCCAAGGGCCTGGGAAGCCATCGCCCCACTCACCACACTCAGACTTTAAGGGGGAGTCTCGGTTCTGCTCCCCTCTGGTCGGCGAGGTGATAATCTGCGTGTATTTCCCAGTTTGGTTCTTTTGAGCTGATGCTACTGAACACGGTCACTTGCGGTGGAAAACGTTCAGGCTTCCACAAGCGCAGCCTTATTTTGCCGCATCCCACCCCGGCAAACTGGGGGCAGTATTGGGAGATTTAGTACATCGGGGAGGGGAAGTAAATAAAAGGTGCAGTGCTGTTAGAGTCAGGCTCAAAGCCCGGGGGGGACCTGACCACCTGTGTGACCTCAGACAAGGCACTCTACCTCTCTGAGCCTCCAGTTTCCTCCTTTATAGGTCAGCAGCAAGAACAGAATCTTGCAGGGTTACCCGAGGGACTGATGGAGAGCCTGCATGTGAAATTACTATACACTGACTGTCGAGACGGTGGTGGCATTGTCATGGCCATGCTTTTCCATAGAAGAGACGCCTGGATTCATCACACTGCGCAGGGGCAAAATCAGAGTCAGCAAACCTTGTGCAGAGCATCAAAGGGGCTTCAGATTCCAGAGGAGAATAGACAGGGCGGGACACAGCAGGGGCCGTGCATCACTTACGTTCTTCAAGTGACAAGATGGGAAGTGGGGGCCTCTGCTGAGCTCCGCAGCCACCGGCAGGAGAGCGTGGTCCCGTGAGGGTGGGGCTCAGACCGACTCTGCCTTCCGAGCAGATCCTGAGTATCATGTAGCTGAAAGAGAGTCAGAGGGGCGCACAGGAGGCTGATAAATTTATGTGAGCGTTTCCTTCCCCGAAATCTGAGGTTCAAAAATTAGGGAAACATGAAGCGAGAAGATTAGACGTGTTTTTAATTGTGCTATTTCAGTTTGCAAATTGGCAAAAGAATAACACTACCACCTTGTTGGAGACAAAAATAAGTCTTATGTATGTATGTATTTACTTTTGAATGGAAGGCCAGGGTGTTATTTTCAGAACCAAGAAGTTGCCACATCTACTGTTAGTAACACACTGAGAATCTGTGTTCGCAATGCTGGGAGGCTCAGTGAAGACCTTACACATCATATTTTAACAACTATATTAATGTTCTAAAGATGAACAACAGACAGGGGCTGATCATAAAACAGATAGAATGATGTATATGTGTTGTTTAACATCCTTTCAGTTAATAAGTATGAGCTTTAATAACATTTCCAGGTGTTTTAATTTTTTTAATATTTATTTTTGAAAGAGAGAGAGACAGAGCATGCGTGGGAGAGGGGCAGACAGAGGGAGACATCGAATCTGAAGCAGGCTCCAGGCTCTGAGCCATCAGCACAGACCCCGACGCAGGTCTCAAACCCACGAAGGGTGAGATCATGACCTGAGCCGAAGTCAGATGCTTAACCCACTGAGCCAGCCAGGCGCCCCAAAGATTTTTTTTAATGGTTACTGTTATTGTGTGGATGGATTCCTTCAAATACAAATTTTTCACGTAATGTAACTTCACATTCATTGACTTACATGTTTGAAATTGAGCAAATAGAAACTGCCTCAGGTGTTTGATAATCACTGAGTCAGTCACACACCTAGGATTGTGCTTGTGAAACAGGCTTTTCAGTTCTGCACCTGAGCAAATTCATGCTTCTGGAGGTTTTGCAAAATTTTTCAAGACACAATCTGAGCATCTTCAAGCTAGCAATAAATGTCCAAAATGAAGAAATCTCCCCCTATTCAGTAGCATTAAAATACCCCTTCCTCTCCCTACGCCACGGCTTAGAGTTCACTGCACACACACAATTATGTTTGAAGGAAGAACAAACTTTCTCCTTGTCTTGTATTTAGAGCGGAAAATCGATGTGATTGGTGTTCTAAATTACACATTGTTTGAGAAACAGGTAAATAAGTGATTATTTTATTTGGCTTCTAAATAGCCCCGAATATGCTGGGTGAGTACAAATGGTTTAGAAGTGAATGCAGGGGATTTCTGTAAAAGAGAAAGATGTTATTTCTAATTATGTATTTTAACTTGTGTGGGCATGAAAACATCAGATTGCCTTGAGGTTGCCACGGAAGCATTTCTTCGGTTGATTTTTTAAAAAGTTAATGAGTAAAATATATAGCATGGCTGAAAGAGAATATGTGTAATTAGACCTTGGAGACCAAATGCCATTATGACAACATTTCCTAGTAGAAAAAAAATATATATGTAATCAATTATTTAAAGTATATAAATTTAAATATATAGAGCTATATAAACCTTTTTACTATATGTAAGAGAGAATAATTAGTCAAAAACATTTTGCTAATTGTGTCATGAATTTCTTTTTGTTTCTCTGAATAGGGCATCCAAGGAGGGGGAGGGGGAGGAATTCTGGTGACATTTTGTTTAGTGAGGAAATTTAGGTTTACTGTTTCAAGATAAAAGGTTATGATTAGGACAGACACTCAAGGCCTGAAAAAATAAAGACTATTGAAATTGTTGAGAATATGAGGAAGACGTAGCACAGTCTCTGGGAGCTCTGCTTCCGGAGTGACGTGGTATCTTCTGGCTCTGGGGACCCCCGAGGGCTGATTGTTCAAGCCACCGATGGCATCGCCATGCAAGATATTGACTCAGGCAGATGAAACAGACATGCAGAAATTGAAAGATCTGCTACTTCTTCTTCCCTTAGTCTTGTAATGGCACGTCCATGCACGCTCTTCAACCGTGCCAAGACCCCCCACTTTCTCCTTGGACTACCCTGTAACCAGCAACGACCTCTCTCTTGTTGACCTCCACATCCACGTAGGTGATACACCGCCTTCCTTTCTTTTATTTCCCCGCCTCCAGTAATCTGAGTCTGTCTCTCACCTAGGTCTGCCTGATAAAGGCATTACTCGTCTGTAATCACCTCTATCTTTCCAGAATACCCTTCAGGTAGCCATGCTCCGCAAAAACTCTCCAAGCCCGTCCCACCCTTTGCTTCACCGGGAAACAAGTTCCTGGGTGCTGGCTTGTTCTTCTGTCTACACGAGTCTTCCTCAGAGAGGGTTTCCCTGACCACCCCATCAAATTCTAGCCCTGTCTTGCTTTGTTTTTGCTCGTAGGAGGTGCAAAGAAGCTCCCAGGCTCTCATCACACTGGAAGAGTGCTTCACTGAGATGAGAGCCCCTCAGGGCAGACCCCTGCTCCTTGCTCACCAGCCGGTCACATCCCTGTGACAGCTCCCTGTATAAGAATGACTAATTCCATAAAGAACCCACACAGTGCCTGGCATATAGAAGGTGATTAACAGTGTTCATCCACTTTCCTATTTTTATTTAGTGAAAAGTTGTCCGTCATGAAAAAAAAATATTTCAGTAACAAAAGAAAAAAATCTCCTATAGAAAAAGCTGTGCAGTGTTTCAGAGTGTAACTCAGACGTCTGAGCCATGTGCCAGGTGGGCGGTGTAGACAAATAGCTGACTCACTATCTCTTCTCAAATGGCCAAGTCCACATAAAAATGGAAGTGTCCATTTTTCCTATTTATCAATTGTGTAAAGCTAACCACATGAAAGATAATGAAGCCACATCTCTATGGATACAGATAATCATATGAGAGTAGAAGCCAGATAGCTGCTGTGAAGAATGTTGCGGATTGAGTGTTGGCGCTGGTCCCCCTCCATTCATATGCCGAAACCCTAATTCCCAGTGCGGTGGTACACGGGGGTGGGAGGTGACTAGGCCATAGGGTGGAGTCCTCGGGGTGGGATGCCTGCTCTTATAGGAAGAGACAGGGTGCTTGCTTTCTTGGTCTGCTCTCTGCCCATTAAGCACGCAGGGAGATGGTGGCCATCTATGAAACGGGAGACCCTCCTCAGATGCGAAACCATGCCTGCACTTTGACCTTGGACTTTCAGAATGCAGGACTCTGAGAAACAAGCAGCAAATAAAATCTATAATGACTTGTTGCAGCAGCCTGAGCAGAACAAGACCAAGCCATGCATATTTGGAATCCAGATAGTGTGCATGTCCAGGAAGGAGGCCACACGGCTTACCAACCTCTCCTCGTATGTTGGTCAACGATCCTCGTTTAAAGTTAAGGGAGATTTTCTCTAATTGGCTTTTTCAGCAAAGAGTAAAATTCCTTATCCGAATTGTGTTTTCCTTACCTTTGGCCAAAGAGGTGAACTAGTGGCATGACTCATTATTAGGAATTAGGAGATGGGGGCATGTTTAATAAATGATGTAACTCACACGACGTGTACCACAGAGCTAGGGGCTTTTTATCTGAGCTGTGAAATTACATATTCAATCATCAGCTGCTTTGCATATTCTCTTGGACTTGGGTTTTTTTTGCCAACATTTCAAACATCCCGTGCTCAGAACTGTATTTGAGGCTGTTGTCACCCCCTCTTTCCCTGTCCCCAGCCTTGCCCAGCCTTCTGAATGGCAGGGCTCTGCACCCAACTGCAGAGGTGGGCACCGGGGTCTTTGAATGACCCTCTGTGGTGGCCCTGGCAACCGGTGCATCACTGGATGAGTCTGCCGGACCATCACACTCCGTATTGACTCTCCCTCCTCATCGTATCCCAGGCTGGCTCGTCTTCCAGCTTTGACCTTGAGCAGGAGCGTTTGGTGCGTATGTGGGAAACCAGAATGAACTTTTAGATGTCATAAATATAAAAATTAGAAGACCTTGCTCCATGACACCGCACCCTTCAGTCATTTCTCACCTGACTTTTAATAAAGCGAAGAACTTGGGGCCCCTGGGTGGCTCAGTCGGTTGAGTGTCTGACTGCGGCTCAAGTCATGATCTCACAGCTCGTGAGTTGGAGCCCCACATTGGGTTCTGTGCTGACAGCTCGGAGCCTGGAGCTCGCTTCGGATTCTGTGTCTCCCTCTCTCTCTGCCCCTCCCCCACTCGCACTCTCTGTCTCTGTCTCTGTCTCGCTCTCTCTCAAAATTAAATATTAAAAAATTTCTTAATAAAGTGAAGAACTCTCCACGGCTGGGCAGACCCCAAGGGCTCTGGCAGGATCACTCTTCTCCCTGTGCCTTACTTTTCCACCATCTCGGTTCCCACTATTCCTTGAGTTTCCCAGAGCTGTGTTCATTCAGTTCCTTAAAAATGGTAAGTGGCTGTCCGCTTCATGGCATCCTCCGTGCTATTTCTTCTGTGTCCCACCGTCCCAGGTCTGAGTGCAAATGTTACTCCCCTCCATCCCAGAGCTGGTTTGACCGCCGCCCGCCCCCCCCCCCCCGAAACCCACTAAGTATCTCATGTCCTTTGTATGATCTTTTCATCATATCTGTTCTTTCCTCCCAAATGCTTATCACTGTGCGATGCTCTAACAATGTGTGGCCTTATGTGTGTAAGTCCTGTGCCTCCTGGAGCCTGAAAGTGTCAGTTTACTGAGTATGTCACCCAGTGCCTGATAATGGGGGGCATTCGATGGTGGGGGGATGTCTAGAAGGATGGATGGGTAAGTGTGTGGAGAGATAAAACCTGAGGGGACTTCGAGACAAAAATCCTTTAGGCCATCTGAAGAAAATCAAGCTTAATCACCTGAGAACAAGAGGAAGATAATACACCTTCGTGAGTTGATTTAGAGTGACTCCATGCTCTGCTTTAATCACCTCTTTTTTGTTTTATTTTTTGTACACATTTTGCAACAACTGGTCTTGGAAGCTCAACAATATTCTTCCAGGAATAGTGTCAGACAACCCCAGGGCATAATTACGTAGAAAACACAATTTCCCTTGAATAAATACGTCTCTGCAGGTGCTGATTTGGGCATACAAGAGAAATGTGCGGGACCTTGCATTTCCTCGCTGCTACTGGAAGGAACTTATTTAACGTGGAAAGCTGGTTTCCGTCTGTCCTGGTCCTTGAGCAGGGAGAACACGGGGTGCCCGCCTCTTCTCCCGGGAGCTGTCACTTGCACATTATCGCGCCAGCCACAGTTCAGATCCTTATCACACACTTAGGCTTGCCATGTTTTCATCTCGTACTCAGACATATTTTTTTCCCCCTTGGATGATAGTAAAGGGCATCTTCAGGCACCCTCACCTCTCATATTGAAGTGTGAATTTGTCGTGGTGGATTAGATTAATCAAAATGGCCTTAGAAGAAAAATCTCCATGTGTGCTTCTCAAACTCAATTTCTGTCAATTTTTTTTTATAGAGACACTACTTTCTGTAGTCTATTCTCACATGCTGTTTTCATATTTCTCATGCAGCTGAAGATGTATTTATCCCAACCCTTGGTGGCTTGCATTTAAGCTACTGTTTAAATTTATGCCCAAGCGGTGAAGGCAAGGGTTAGAAAAATACCATCAGAATTGGAAGCAGGCAAGATTTAAGCTACTTGTCTTCAGTAGAGGAAATCTTTAGAACACTTGAACTGCCTTCAAACTTCTAAAAATCGTGTATTTGGGAAGTTTAATACAAGCTTATTTGAATAATGGTGCTACAAATCTAAAACACTAATATCAAAATAGTTCAGCAAAACTTTATCCAAATGAATCAATGTCTTGGAGTGTTTGCATTATTCCTACATTCTCATCTATTTCCTTTGTCAAAGAAAAAAAAGACCAAAAAAAAGGAAGGATAATTAACCAGTAGGATAATATATGGAAAACAATTTTAAACATATATCTTATTAACAAACAAAAAATCAAAAAACATTTTTAATGTTCTCTGCCCAAACTCAGAGAATTTTGTTTATATTGTAATTTGGCATTTGAAAATGTTCTCTTTGGTAAGATAAAATTGTTATGATCTTTTTTCTACCTACAATAGATATTTATTATGAAAATAATGGGAGTACTTGCAAAAATAATGTAAAATCACCTACAGTCCTTCTATACATATTTATTTATTCCCTCAAAATGAGATCATAGAGTAAGAGATTTTACAGTTTTCACTTAACAAATGGAAATTTTCCTATGATGAAATTCATTCTGAATTTCACATTTATACCCTGTACTCTAATAAGGAATTTCCTTCTCTTTAAAATATACAATAAAGGGATGGACGCTTTATTGCCTACAGCTTAGAATACATGCTTCACTAGCTCCTCAGCAAAACTCTTACAAATGGAATCATTTGTACAACAGTATTCATATCTTGAAAGAAATGAAATATCTGTAGCCAGATTGCCCTCCAGAGAGGTTGCCCTCATTCAGACATTGATTGAACCACAGAAAAGGAGAGTTCCCCAGTTTTCTCCCAACTTCATCACCAACAGGAGTTATAAGCTCTGTAAGCCCTGATTGACAAGAGAAAATGAAAATGAAATGTCCTTTAAAATGTCAGTACCTTTTCTTTCAGGAGATAATAGTTGTCTATTTATGTAATTTGCCTTTTTTGGGGGGGGTATTGATATTGGTATGTTTTGGTATTTTGGATATTGGTATTGGGCATTGCCCGAAAGGAAAGGAAAGAAAAGAAAAGAAAAGAAAAGAAAAGAAAAGAAAAGAAAAGAAAACACTTTTAGTGTTACAGTTATTCACTCTTTCCTGGTCTTCTGCGTATCTCTGATGTATGTAACATCCAAATAAGTGTGTGGGACTTGAGCTACTGCCGTGACAGGGAATTTGGTACTAGACTTACTCTGTGGCAATCAATAGGTATAAAAACACAGAAACTATAAGGCAGAGTCAGCAGACATCGGATGATAACCCATGCAGGGCTACAGTATTTGAGAGAAGTTTTCTCCCCGAGGGTGTCTTCTAAACTCTCGGTGCCAGCAGACAGAGCCCAAGCAGAGTGTGGCTGTCTCACAGGACGGTGTGAATAAGAATGCAGAAAGGCATGCTAAGGTGACCATGATTTGTAGGGGTTAGGTTACCATTAAAAACAACACCACAGAGTGAGCATGAGCAGGGGAGGGACACAGAGAGAGAGAAGCCCAAAGCAGTCTCCATGCTGCCAGTGCAGAGCCTGATGTAGGGCTCAAACTCATGAACTGTGAGATCATGACCTGAGGTGAAATCAACAGTCAGATGCTTAAATGACTGAGCCACCCAGGTGCCCCCAGATTGACATTTTAGAACTATCAAATATGATATCTAAAAGTTAAAGTAAGTCAGTGGGTAGGTTTAGTGGCAGACTGGGCACAGAGAAAAATAGAATTTATGAATTCAAATCTATGAACATTAAATGCACAAATTACAAAACTGAGATAAAACCAAAAGCATAGCCTATGAGTGATGAAATGAGATGGGTAAGTGGTCTAGCACACATATAAACAGACTCTGCATGTGTGTGTGTGTGTGTGTGTGTGTGTGTGTGTGTGTTATTTGGGGGGTATTTAACAAGCTGATTCTAAAACTTACACGAAAGTGTAAAGAACCCAGAATAGTCAAGTTACTTTTGAAAATTAGACAACATGGTCAGCTGGACATCAGGATATTATTCTTGACCTTGGATATTATTCCAAGGGTATAATAGTTTGGATGGTAAAGACAGGAGCCAAGACAAAGAAGAGTAATGGATCAGAGTAGGGACTGTAGAGAAAGATGCACACCTGTGCTGAGAGTTGATTTACAACAAAAATAGCCATTTACATAAATGGAGAGATGATCATGGGTACTGAATGATGCTTCGGGCTTTTGGCGGGGGGGGGAAACTTAAGTAACGTTGTCTTCTCTTCTTCAGTCAGGATAGTTGCAGTTTGCTCAACTGTCTAGTGGTTTCTATCTTGTCGTAGTTTCTGTGAGTTGTTTATGTCTGTGATGATCTCCTTTGAAACATCTCCAAAAATGTGGCACCCAGAATATTGCAGTGTCAACGTAGTGCAGAATAATTGCTTCCTTTCTTCTTGAAAGATATCCTCCACAGTAAAAGCCTGGCTTTTAGGAGGGCTGGATGGCCCCCTTAGCAGCTCCCTTGCCCATGCCCATGGGTCTTCCTCATGTATCTGCAGGAAGGTGCTCTGCACGACATCAGTCATTAGCAAACGAAGCACAGAAATGTTCCAAATTGCCCCACATTTAATATCAGGCATTATCTCAACTAGTGACGATGTTTCTCTGTGACAGAGACCAGGTTCTATTTTCCCATTCTCCATGTTCTGCTTCCCTCTTACCTCTTGCTTTTCTTCCCTTAGGTCTTGCGTCATGCATGACATTTGTGCCTTTTCTTGCAGTGACTGAAATCCACTTTCTGAGTCAGCTGCCTATAGCCCATCTCCTTAGAACACAACAGTTGGGTCACAGGCCATCTATCACCTTGCTCAAATAATGCTGTTACGTGATTACAATGGGACAAGGACTGTGTTTGCAGTAGGGAAAACATTCCAGTTAAATTCCGCATCAGTTGTTCATTGGGTAAGTCTTCTTTAAAAAGCTCTTTGATAGGCCATTTGTAGTGAAAGCTTGTTAGCTGTGCTGCAAACACCCACCCCACTTCTGCGAATCAAAATAGTACATTGTTGGGATAATGGTCTGCCTTCCACTATGAGCACTCTTTGTGGGAAGGTAGTGAATGCAAAGGGGACAGTTGTGTTTTCTCCTGTTTTGGTGACAGTCAATAAGAGCATGGTGATAGTCACATGATTTGAGCTCAGCCAATGGGATTACCTCCTGGGATTTTGCACCATGAGTCAGAGATTCAAGAACTGAGGAGTGAATTGGGGGTTATTCGTCACACGGGTACAAGCAGCCCAGCCATTTTCTGCCAAGTGGCTGTGGCTGTGTTTTCTGCACTGCACTCTGGTGGAACAGTTGTGAAATCTCTGAGCCATTTCCCCAACAGTTTTACTGTGAAGTCTCTTTATTTATTTTGGACAATCCATCTCTGCTGTTTGCAAATAAGGAACCCTAAGTAACCAATGCCAAATGGTCCCCTTTGAGGCATTCAGAAACCTATGAGCCACCACCACTTGAGTCTATTTTCTTTCTTTTTTTTCTTAAGTGTTTATTTACTTATTTGAAAGAGAGCACAAGTGGGTAAGGGACAGAGAGAGACAGGGAGAGAGAGAATCCCAAGCTGACTCCGTGCTGTCACTGTAGAGCCCAGTGCGGGGCTCAGACTCACAAACCCTGAGATCATGACCTGAACGGAAATCAAGAGTCGGACACTGAGCCCCCCAGGCTCCCCAAGAGTCTACTTTATTCTAGTGAATGTCATCTTAGGACAAGTATATCCCAAGCTTACTTTCCAATAACTTTTTGAAATCAGTGTTTCCATATTTTCTGTGATCTGTCACATCAAAAATGCAACTTCAAATTAGGTGTGTGTTAACCTATTTGGTATTGATTAGCCAATTGATTGGCTATATATATGAACAACATGCAAGTTAAGAAGTGGAAAGTATCTAGTATCTCACCATCCAAAATTTCGCCACGTTTCTACTGGACTCACTGTGACGTAATCTTAGTGTGCGCTGTTTTTCTTCTTTTGAAACTGGGCCAGTCCTTGGCGTCTCTGTCGATCTGGTCCTTTTACTTTCTCCGTGCATTCTCAAGTATTTTTAGAAAGTCTATCACTGAAATTGTGTCACTGAAACAAACAAGAATATGGGGGGAAAAAAACTACCTACAATTCTTTGTCCTGGAAATCATATTGGACTGGCTAAACAGTTTCATGTTTTAAAAATGTGTTCTCTGTTCTGCCATTTTGAAATTGAACACTTAAGTTTTCCCAGAGAACTTCTAGAGGAACTTCTGGGGGAGGTGGGTGCTGTAGGAACACTCCACTACCTTTCGACTCCCCAGGCAGTGGCTCAACTTGCTCGTCCTTTGTTCTGCCTCCCACACCTGTGCTTTTTAGACTCCCGTTCATTAGAGTTAACATCTTCTGATGAACGGACACAACCTTTTAGCTTGTCACCACCCTTAGAAGCAAAAGCACTTTTAAAACATAACAAATTATTGCTAAGCACCGGGCAATACATTTACCACTAAACATTTCTGTGTCAGTTTATCATTTATGCAGAAGAAGTGCTTTGGATTAGAAGCGGATCTTGAATTACTCTAAAGACGGACAATAGAAGCACAGGGCTGTATCACTGGGTGGCCACACCAGCTCTTAGGCTTACGTTAGAATGGAAACGTGGCTGGGGATCAGTGTTGCTTTATTGTATTTTCCCCACTAAATTGAATTTTATCAATAAGTGGTTTTCTTGTTCTGAATTTCATGGATTAGCAATCTTTAGTGCCAGAATTATTTTTCTCTAAGAGTGTGGACATAGACACTATTATTAATTTGTTAAATCTTAAAGGTAATTTTAGCCCATTTTAAAGAAAAGATTGTGTTTGGAAAGTCACAATATTTCAACCTATTAGTACATTCTTGGTGCCCCGAAGCCATAATTGAATAATTATGCATGGCAATCCTGAAAGCGTTGATTAAGTTTCTCAAAGGGCTTTCCTCACAAGGAACAGTTACAACAAGCCAGAGCCTAATTTCATACAGAGAACTCCATTGTCTCTAGGTCTTTCTTGAACAATCAGCTAAATGATCCCTTTGTGCCCTTGGATGAAGCATCTAGTATAATCCTCAAAGACACTGAAAGAAATATTTGCATCCCTTTGGGAATGTTTGAAGCTCTGACCTGTATTATAGACCAGCTAACCTATAGCAGATTTGTTAGAAAAATCATCTTACCTACAGTTACAGTGTTTATGGAAATACACTCATATAACCTTGACAACAAGACATTTTTGCCCCATCTAAATCTCAATAGTAATTTCCTCAGGGAGTGCTTTAAAATATATACAAAATAAGTACATGTAAAAGAAAGAGTTGAAGGGCACCTGGGTGGCTCAGTCAATTAAGCATCTGACTCCTAATTTTGGCTCAGGTTCTCATGGTTTGTGTGATCGAGCCCTGTGTCGTGCTCTGTGCTGGCATTGGGGAGCCTGCTTGGGATTCTCCCTCCCTCCGTCTCTCTCTCTCTCTCTCTCTCTCTCTCTCTACCTGTCTGTCTGCCTCTTCCCCCCCAAAATAAATAAATAAATTTAAAAAATGAGATAGGATGATGACCTTGTACATAAGCTAATACTTTGGTTTGGACGTTGGTAGTACGTAGTGTCTACAAAAAGGAAAATGATACCACACCAATCAATCATTAAGTCATTCATAACAATAAAGTCAATCTATGGAATGGAAGGGCCAATGATCTGCAGGAAGGATCCCTATCTTTCTTCCAATGACAAAGTGAAGTTTTGGCATCAGGCCATCTAATTGACACAGTTATTGGCCAACGTCATCTACCCTCGAGGCTCCATAATTTTGGCTTCTTCTTTGATTTTCTTTTTGACCAATTAAGTTCAGTGAGATTTTCTTCAGATTGTGTGATAACTGAACGATGTGTGATAGTCTCACATCTCCGTGAGGCAGGAGGAGCCTGGAGGGACAGAGTAAACTGGAGACAGTGTCTAAAACACTCATAATGATGTCACTTTTGCTGAATCCACTCTACAGCTGGTACAAAGGTTACCCCATGGCCAATACAGTCCCATAAATCCTGGGGGGAAGGGTCCTGTTAGACGACAAGGTTACAAGTCACCACCCTTCTATTTGTACCTGGTAGACTCAAGAGGAAAATGGAGAACAACCTATGTAGGCTGGCCTTCAAAATCAGTTCCACGACTGGGGTAACTGGGTAGTTCACTCAGTGGAGCGTCCGACTTCAGGTCAGGTCATGATCTCACCACTCGTGAGTTCGAGCCCAGCATTGGGCTCTGTGCTGACATCTCAGACTCTGGAGCCTGCTTCGGATTCTGTGTCTCCCTCTCTTTGCCCCTTTCCCGCTCATGCTCTCTTTCTCTTAATAAATAAACATCAAAAAAATTTAAATCAGTTCCAAGAGAAAGCACAGGGTCTGAGTGAGAGAAGCAGGTATCTTGACAGAAAAAGGACAAATGGAGTCAGAATATTTACAGTGGAATTATGGCCTTATGGGCAAAGCATGGAAAAGAAATATAGATTTTGATTTCCAAACTTCATCCTTTTTTAAAATAAATTTTAACATTTTTATTTATTTTTGAGAGACAGAGTGTGAGTGGGGGAGGCGCAGAGAAAGAGGGAGGCACAGAATCCAAAGCAGGCTCCAGGCTCCGATCTGTCAGCACAGAGCCCGACTTGGGGCTTGAACCTACGGACCGTGAGATCATGACCTGAGCTGAAGTCAGATGCTTAACTGACTGAGCCACCCAGGTGCCCCCCAAAATTCATCCTTTCTATTCACAGTTTAAAGTATAAATTGTTGAATTGTTTATTTTAAAATATTACTCTTCTCTTAAATGCTGTCTAGAATTACAACTGATGGTAGCTCTCCCTGCTCCTAAGGGAGTGATGTGATTTTCCTTCTAAGGCCATTGCCATTTTTTGGTAACATGTCTTACTGGGCTCTCTGGGTAGGAAAAAGGAGACAAAAGAGCTAACAAGTCTCCACATGTAGGGAATAAGTAGAAATTTGGAGTAGAAAAGGGAAAAGAAGAAAGGAAGATGGGCAGTTCTGGGGGCTCAGCATTAGTCCTGGAGACGGGGCTGTACAGAGAGCCGACAACGCAGGGGGGGTGGCCAACGCTCCTGTGGCCCCACCATCTTCTGGCCCAGGCAAAGGCTCCAAGCACACAAACACCTGTGGGCTCAGTGTTCCTGAGGAAACCCAGCTCAGCGGGCTGGCGGGCAGCGTGGGCCAGGCATGAATGCATCCAGGCAGGAGTTGAGAGGACGATTCATCAGGGTCATAATCCAGAAGAGCTCTGCACAAATCTCGGGCAGAAAAAACATTTCCCATTAGGCAGAGAAATAGGAGTTTGACCCAATTAGATGGACCTCCCTATAAGAAAATGGTTCCCACTGATACCGGTATTGAAAAAAATTTTTTGAGAAAATTTAAATCTAGTATTCAAATGAACATTGAAATTAAGATCATACAGACACAGCTGACGTGAAGGGAGATATTTTTATCACATGAAGCTAAGTCAAGTATTTTGCTTATATTTTGTTTGGTCAAGCAGACCTGCAAAATTTCTAAAATCGTGTAATTATTTTGATAACATATCTCCTATTTTACACTTGAAGCCAAGCACTTTGAGATTATTAAAGTGTATCGAAGTTACTGAGTTAATGCTCCACAGCACTCCTGGGAATCAGGTCAACCTTATTTTCAAATGTGAGATGAAAAAAACAGACAGTGTAACTGCTGATGTTCAAAGTCATCCCCCAAATGTAATGTAGCAATGATAAGGAGTTCTTGATTTCCCTAATATGTTATTAGGTGTGACCTCCACCAGACCCACAATCGTAGACTGTAGGCTTCTACAGTCTCAAGTTCCAATTATGCTTTCTTTCGAACACGCTGAATTCTTCTGTATCCTTCATGGTTGTGGTGGAATGTTCCTGTGAACCACATGTTCTCCTACTTAACCTACGGAGGCTCCACATATGCAGAACACCAGAGACTTTGAAAGAATAATCATGGCACACGAAGACATACCTCATATGAAGCAAAGAGTGTTTGTAATAAATTTGGTATCAAACTTGTGTTATTACGCAATGTATCTTTGCATCGGGATGAAATGACTTTGCAAATCCAACTCGTAATGGGAAAATGCCATAGATGCACAGAGGTAAGGGGTTGCCTATGTGTGTGTGTGTGCACGTGAGTGTGAGTGTATGCGTGTGCCCAGAGTGTAAAAACATGAAATGTATCTCTAGTTTTCAAAAGTCATTTGGCCGGCCTGAGTCACACTCAGCAATCTCTCCAGCTATCGGGACAGAGCGCGTATCAACGCACGGAGGAAACTGCCATGCTTTTCCCACGAAGGATATTTTCACAGATTTCTCAAGTCGACTGAGCAGTAAGTAAACTTAAGAAAATTATATTCTTTTGTACAAACTTTCTTGGGCTTAACAAGAATATCAGCCCAACATTTCCAGCAAGGTTTACTGATGCTTGGAGTGAGTGTGTGTGTGTGTGTGTGTGTGTGTGTGTGTTTCTTCCTACTGCCAGATGATTATTTTTAGTAACCTATTTCATAATCTCTCTTTATAGAGAAATAAGATATCAATTTGATTTCTGCAACCAACAGGGCTGTGCAGTTCCTTTTCACCAGCTTTAATACCATCATCTACAAGGATTTAAAAAAAATGCAATGTTTATTTATTTTTGAGAGACAGAGTGTGAGCAGAGGAGGGGTGGAGAGAGGGAGACACAGAATCCAAGGCAGGCTCCAGGCTCTGAGCTGTCAGCACAGAGCCTGACCCGGGGTTTGAACTCATGGACCATGAGATCATGACCTGAGCCCAAGTTGGATGATTAACCGACTGAACCACCCAGGCGCCCCATCATCTACAAGTTTTGGTAAAATGTGGTGAAATGTGGAAAATAAAGTATAACAAGAATATAATTGCACACTGACTGAATTCATTTAAAAATTACTTTGTATATATTCCTTACACCAACTGTTCCGACTCTATTGTAGGGGAATTCTATTATTCCTAAACGAGATTTTAATGATATTTTCTGTTTTTAAAGAAAACCAGAAGAGTGTGCTTTAAAATAAAACTAGCAACAGAACACGTCATCAGTATCAGATCATTTAACCAAGTAAATGGAAATAAATCCTTGGGAGAAGAAAAAAGCACAGAAAGGTGTATTTAGTTACCCTGGATCTCACAATTACAAGTGCTCAGGATTACAGTAATGCCATTTCTCAGACAGCATTCAACAATGTGTTCACACATTGCCTTTTATCAAAGGTTCTCACATGCTAACTCTGAAATCCAAATCACGCCTTTGTGTGACAAGAGCCTGGCTCTTATCACCACTCCCTCCACTTGCTGATGGAGGTGAGGCACGGGAGGTTAAGTGCCTTCCTGAGGCTACAGTAATAGTTGGATCTTGGCTTAGGAGGACCGCCTTGCTCCTGGCATCCGTGGTTTTGCATGTGGCCTGTTTCCCAGACTGTCATTTATGGCCATTCTTCCCATTAACCCATCCTCCCTTGGGTAGTGGCTGGGTACATAAGCTAAAGCTGGATTCTTAAACACTATCTTTGACGGGCCCGGGAGACTTGACCGCAGAGTTACAGACACTATTGTACCTGTGATTGAACATGTGGTTTTGTTAGCACCTCACCCAGCTTATGAGTTTTTTTTTTTCAATTAAATAATATTAAGTGAATTAACACTCAGGCACTCCTCAATTCATTCACATTTCCGGGTTCACAATGTTCTCTGGTATTTGAAGACCTTGACCAAGGTTAGCCCCGCCATGCTGGCTTGTTGTTGGACGGCGATCTTGAAATGTTAGCAGACATGACAACCATCTATGTGATCGAGGTGTTCATCTGCCTGTCTTCTTAATCACAGTGTTTTACGTCTTCTGAAGGACTGACTTGAAAATACTGCTCATTTTTATTATTCATGTTTATCATCTAAAATTTATGTAATCCGTGAATATGGGTTCAATAGCCACCATCAGTCACATCCGGGTTCTGTATGCAGTTATGTGAATTCTGACCTGTTTTTAATCTTTATGTTAACTCATTGTGCAGATGTTTTACGTGGAGGGTTTTGTTTCTTTTTCAAGGGAAGTATTCATGTTACAGAATATAAATAAATACATATCCTGGAATTTAGTTGAAGAGTAGAATTAAAAACAAAGATATTTGATATATTTTAATGATAGAGATATGGCCAACACAGTAGCAACATAAACCAGTTTTGTCCTATAGGTTTTTTTTTTTTTTGTATTTCTAAATATTCAACCATGAATATTATACTTGGAAACAAATCCAGGAGATGAGTTTCATCTCTATTTCTCCATTGTTAAGAGAATTATATATGAGAGTTTTCTGAAGCCTCATGTGTGCCGCTATGGCATCCTTATAAACTCGATCCTTGTTTCTAGGAATGCTGTGAAATGAAGAGAGATTTCAGTATCTTTTATAGGATAGTAAAACGATGTAAATGATCTGAGATTAATGCTTCTTTATTTGAGAGCAAATTCTCATTTATTTATTTTTTAAATATTCAGTTTTGAGAGAGAGAGGGTGAGCGGGGCAGGGGCAGAGAAGGAGGGAGACAGAGAATCTGAAGTAGGCTCCACACTGACAGCAGAGAGCCCAACACGGGGCTTGAACTCATGAAGCATGAGATCATGACCTGAACTGAAGTCGGACGCTCAACCGACGGAGCCACCCAGGCACCCCGAGATCAATGCTTCTTAAGTATGAAATAATACCAACGCACCTGTCTGATTGGGAGGGAGGCACAACCGGGTGGCGGTGGGGATGCTGTCATGGGCTGTTGGCTGCCATCCCCTGGGAGCCATCTCAGGGCCACTGTTCCACCTTCCTGGTCCACTTCAGTAAATTCAGGAAGCAGGAGGATTTTGTCAGGAGGAGACGGGGAGGCGTGAATTGGCCGTGATCATTCAGTGTCTGCATTCACAGTGAGTGTTTTAATTCTCTGCCGCCTCTGGGCCCAGGACTCTTTCAAGGACTAGTGGAAAGGCGCCTGTAAAGTGTTTGGAAAGTGCCCTCCCTGAGTGACTTTTGGTGACTTATGGTTAATAAGCCCTTTGGAGCACAGCAGAGGTGTTGGGCTGTAAGAGAAGAGAGCCCAGAAAGGCCAGGTCTTAGGAGGGTTCATTCTAGAGGCTCCAAAGAGGATCTGATGCCTGTGACCCCTAAACGCGCCGGGGGCACCTGGACGTGAGGAAGACAGGGAGGGCCCTGCAGGTGGGGCTGAGTGGGAAGCATGGGCTGGGAGGCGGGGCTCCGGCAAAGTGTGGGGTGGGGGCCCAGGAGGGATGCCCTGGGAGGTCAGCTCTGCTCCCCAGGACCCTGGGGCCTGGGGGAGGAGGGGTTGAGGGGTTGAAGGGCTCAGACTCTCATCTCGAATGCCTGCTGAGGTTTGCCTTCGCCCAACATGGAAGTCAAGGGGACCTTTTGCCAAGAAGAGAGGGGGTTTGGTTCTGGGCTCCATTGAGCTCTGCTGTGGTGAGAAACAATTTCCGAACGCATTCCCTGAGCTGCGGGCTGAATCCACACCCCACCCCCGTGATTGCTTCTTGCAGAATGACTCACATCCCAGAGCTCTCACTTGGGGGGCCCAACTACGAAGGAGCCTGGGGAAGTTACCGGCACCCCCATGGTTGTGTGTTGTCCAGTGACGTGGGCTCCAACCCACAGCAAGTTCCTCGTTTCCTCTCCCTACACTTTCCCTGAGTAGGACTGAGTTGTAAGAAAGTTGGGAGGAAAAGGACACACCCCGACTCATCACATTCAAGCAAAAAGGCGAGATATGTCTAGTGACCCCATAACAAATGCTTTCAAGGCAGCATTCGATTAGATGTGTCCTTATAAAGGCAGAGCAGGTTCCCTCGGTGAGTAGGCAGTTACACACGTGCACGACAGCTTATTTAATAAGAGCTGCCCGGACTCAGAAGGCGTAGCTCTCCTTTCTCTGGTGAACGTGTAATAGGGAGCTGGAGAAAAATGGGCCACTAACAGTTTAAAATAAAGGACTTACTTCTCTGGTATATCATGTGGATCCACATTAGTATTCTGTGCTCATCTTGGGCTTGGAGAGATTCAAAGTCTTTCACGTCTAAAACCTCATGATCAAGGGCAGATCTTTTCTAGCCCTGGAGTCGAGATGGAAAAGAGGCTCCACGTATGGTTTCATCCCTGTGTTTCACTGTAAGACCTTGGGAAAAGGATCTTCACTGCCTTTCATTTCATTAAAGCACTCTGACATTTTTTTTGACACTTTTAAAAATTAAAATGGAAATGGTTTAAGATTCAGGCTGGCATTAGACCATATGTTTTATTTGGATGAAATGATATTCTTCCATGGGGACAAAAACATTTCCAAATTTTTACCCCATCCTAGACTGCAGTTAAATCACTATGTAGGGAAACAATCACCGTTGAATAATTAATTCCATTCAAAATGAGCTTCTGACATGTTGGAGTGGAAGGTTGGCCATGAGTATAATCCTAATTAGAGTTAAGAGTTTATTCTCATCCTTCCTACATGGTCGTGTTCGGGAAAATGCCAGGCCGCCATCACTGCCTTGTCTCTCCCCGTCCTGCGGAGGCCAGACGGATGCCTCAGAAAGCGTACCGTAGAAACTTCGACGGACCCCATTCCAACTGTGTTGTGATGTGCTTTTCCCCCAAACTGAAGTGTTACCGTCATGAGAACAGACCCTAGGAGGTCTTTCTGGGCATCATTGTTTTGGGCTGTCTTCAACGGACTGTGAATTTGAGGTCACAATATCATGATTGGATCTTTAGAAAGGGCTTCCCTCAGGTGAAAACACTTAGCACGGAGCTGTGCATATCTGAGTGACTTGACTCTGAATTTGAGCTGAACCAGTCTACCTTTGAATTAAATGGCACAAATAGCCTATAATATGTGTCACCTCTACAGCATAAATATCACAGCACGTAATATCTCCTAATCTCTCTTTCCAAGCACTGGTAAACAGCGTGATTTCTGGAAGGACTTGAAAACACTGACCTGCCAGAAATTGCTAAGTAATTTAGGAATAAACCATGTAACACAGTATTTAACTCATCTCATTGAGCTTTCCCCTCGATTTTGAACATAGAAGCATGAGACGCATGAACAAATGTTTATTAGATGTCCAAAAATTTCCTATTTGTAACTTTCACAGTGGGTAACGTGCATGGTAAAATATTCTCTTCCTCCAGAACTTTTTATCCAAATAAACTGAAGAAAAAAGTTAAGTATGCAAAGGTTATGTTATAAAAACAAAAAAAGTCAAATTTCCATAATTTGGGACGGAAATGAATGTCCTTTGTCTTTATCCTGTAACATAAATATTGGGGAAGTAGAGGAAGGGAAGCCTTTTAGACTTGAAAAGGCCATTAACATGTTTCTTTTAGAGCAAACACTAGAAAACTCAAAGCTGTTTAACTTGTATTATTTAATAGTTATTAATATTGTATATTTATAATAAGTCAAAGTATGTGCTAGTTTAACATGTAAGACTTATATTCCCTACTAATAATAGCATCCGCTAATAAGAGGAATAGTAATACTTGGTGATCTCCATTAGTATTAAATACCTGCAAACCAACCCATGTGTGCTTTGCCCTTTGCTCCAGGTAGCACTTCCTGCCCCCAACCCGGCAGCTCCAAAGTCGAGGTGGCAGCGGGGGAGTGAGGAAAGCCAGAGAGAGCATGGGTCCCCCAGGCTCAGGGCAGCTTGGGGATCCCGGGGCCCTTCCGGGGAAGCCCTGTGTCCCTCCTGCCTGCGCGGAGGTGGCCAATCTCAGCTCTCCCTGGAGTTCACTGCAGAGAGAACCGTCCTAGAGAACGGTTCCTGCACCTCCCTGCCCCGTCTGTCCTCACTTACGAAGGCGGTCCTTCAGCGGCCAGCCGGAGTGCGCCCCAGCCCCCGGCCCTGCACTCCTCCTCAGGAGCGTCCCTCCACGGGTTCGCGGCGCATCACCCTTCTCTTACTCTATTCTGGATTGTTCTGTAGGCAAGGAAGTATGCTGTTCCCAAGCCATATGGGACCAAGTTTATTCACTCCTACAAGGAAGTGTTGGCACCCGCCCTCTTCGCTTGCTCACTTCAAGATGCGCTGTTGTGGGAGAGATGTGGGCTAGGGGTGCTGCTGGCCAGAGATTACAACCCATCCATCACCTGTCTATTGTCTGCCTACTTTCTATCTACCTATATCTATCATCTTCTATTGTCAATCCATTATCTATTATCTATCTATCTATCTATCTATCATCAATCTATTTATTATCTATCTATCTATCTATCTATCTATCCATCTATCCACCTATCATTTATCATCTGAGTTTCTACCTCAGAAAATTAAATAGTGATAGGATTTGGGCATAATTATTTCCAGTTTTCTACACACGTACACACACACGCACACAAACATACAGAGAACAGATACATAGTTAACATATGAATATTATTATCTTTGGAGAAATCAGAACGTCAGAGAAATTTTCCATTCTCTCAGACCTCTCCCCAAAATATGGCGATTTCTACCTTTCCCCACATGTAAATGCAGCTGGGAATTTGTATCTTTCCACATGATTTTTAATGCTTTTAAACACACATTCATTAAAAATTTAGAGTATTGATTTGCATTTTTTAAACACAAACAGTATTACACCATATTTATGGCTCTGCAGTTTGTTTTTTGCATACAGTGATGTGTTTTCAAAGATCTTTCCATATTCCTAACATGCATCTCATGTATCCTTTTATCTTATGAATATATTAGCCTGCATTTACCCTTCTCTTATAGCTGACTATTCAATCATTTTTTATATATTGTTTTCAGTTGGTATAGATACGGCTATTTCTGTAATATAGCCAAAATGGAACCACTGGATTATAAGGAATGTGCAGTTTTAATTTTAATAGAACATGCCATAGTATTTCCACAGTGGCTGGATTGGTCGATTTGGGCTGCACGACTATCGGGTACCAGGAAACCGCAGGACTCCACACCTCACAACCACACTTGCCCCTGCCCTAGCAGTCTGCAGGCTGGCAGTGGTTGGACGGGGCCACAGGCTGGGCACTGGCGGGTTCAGGTTCGCCTCAGTGCCTTCACTCCTGGGCCCAGGATTCAGGGCTCGTGGCTGGGCACGCTCTTCTCTGGGACCTCATCAGAGAGACAGAGGGTCAAGAGAGGCTATTCATCGGCCCTGTCGCTCCAGCCTGCATGCCACTGGCCATATGGGGCACGTGGGCAGGTCCAACATCAGCCAGGGGCAGGACATTCAGTCTCCTGGCAAATGCACGGAGAGGCAGTTGTAGTCGGGCGAGGGGGAAAGACACCGTGTGCTCCCCAAGGTGCCCGAATGTGCCAGGTTTCCTCCTTGAGGCAAAGTTTCTAGGACAGTCGATGTCGTCAACTGCACGTCTTTTTTCACATCCTGGTGCTTCTTTTTCTGAATGGCGTCTTGGTTATGTAGTAGAAATGACCTAAGAATCCTAATGCGGCAAAGAATCAATTTGGAAATAATTCAGAAACCCAGTAAAGTGTGTTTCTGCAGATTTCTGCAGATTTCACATCTCTCACTCATAAGTAAGCCTAGGGCATTATCTTACCTTTCAAAAATCCAGAAGCCATGTGCACCTGTGCAAACCAACCCCAGCGGACTAGAAGGGCATGAGGGCCTTCCTGGTGAAGAGAGAGAAGTGAATTTCAAAAGTTCCTCTGTCTTCCTTTTGCATGTTTTTAGAATGTAGAATACAGGAGTAGTTTTCAGTTTTGGTTTGCTGAGGGTGCTAGAAAGCCCATGATTAACTAAGCACCCACTACCCATGAGCACGTTCTACCCATGATTAAATGAGCACCCACTACCCATGACTGACTGAGCACCTACTACCCATGATTGACTGAGCACCTACTACCCATGATTAACCGAGCGCCTACTACCCACCATTGGCTGAGCATCTACTATGTGTCAGAGGCTGTTTGAAATCGTGGTGACCCTGAACGAAGCAGTAGGATCACAGAGAAGGGAAGAGGACCAGGAAGTGGAGGTGACAGAAATGAGGGACACTGAAGAGCTACAGATGGTTTCCATTCCTCGTGGTGGTTGTGCCCTGCGACGTCCCCGTGGACGCCGAGTTAGGCATTGCGGGCCCCTGGCCCTGGGGAAGCAGGGCTGGGTTCCTGCCAGCCTCTGGTCACAGCATTGTTGTCAACCAGCCAGGACACGACCTTGTTTTCAGTGCATCGCCATCTGACTTTGTTTAGTACCTAGTGTGGGCTGATTCATACAAAAACAGGTTTAAAGACTTGCAGCAAAAAGTCTGTGAAGGGCCATCTCTTAGCCACCCCAGCCGACACAGGAAGGGGCTTCACGTGTTCATCCTCAGCTGGCAAGGCGTGAGTCGCCGTCTCCCGGCTCTGCACGGCCTCCCGCCTGCAAATGACCAGAAGGCCCCACGGGCATTGGTTTGGGGGATAAAAGGAACTTTAAGTGAGTACACGGATTTGCAAATACAGACCAGGACGGACTGTCTATGGGAATCCAGGAACAAGCCGTAGGACATCCCCCGTCCATTCTCTGATGGGGACTTGCCATCAACAGAGGCCGCAGGAGAAAACTGGCAACGTCTGATTTGTGTGCTTAGAAACTCTGACTCAGATAAAGCATTCTGTGTGGAGTTATCCTTGGAAGGTCTGAGCCACAATTCTCTGGGGAGTTTGTCACTGCCTGCTGGGTAAGCAGTCGGAGCCCAGATCAGAAGGGAGGGATCCCCCCACCGAGGTGCTGAGGGCAGACCCCACAGTTACTGGAACGTGATCATTCTAGAAGTTCAAGGAGCCTTAGACAGGATCTCACCAGAGCCCTCCATTTTCCAAGTGAATGCAGTAAGGGTAAGGAGGGAACCACCTGGGCAGCAAGCTGGGGGAGCAGGGTCTTAGAGGACTTACCGCCTGTCACATTATGGTATGAGGTTAATTATTTTACAGGCAAGGGCTATGCAGACGGTGTGCTGTGTCCACATTGCAGTGGGGCCACATTAACACTCATCTTTCGTTCTTCCTATTTATTGCTTTAAATAATATTTAAGAGTCCAAGTTTCCCCAAAGCCGGGCATTCTTTTCCAAATTTACTCCACATAAGATTTATTAGATATAAGCTTTGACTTTTTACATTCATCCACAAGAAAGCCAGTGAAATTTCTTCCCTATATCTTAACTCATCATTAAAAAAAAAAAAAATTTCCATGGAGGGACGCCTGGATGGCTCAGTCGGTTAAGCCTCCAACTTTGGCTCAGGTCACGATCTCATGGTTCGTGGGTTCGAGCCCCGCGTCAGGCTCTGTGCTGACAGCTCGGACCCTGGAGCCTGCTTTGGATTCTGTGCCCCTTGTCTCTCTCTCTGTCCCTCCCCTGTTTGCACTCTCTCTCTCTCTCCAAAAAAAAATAAAAATAAACATTAAAAAATTCCATGGAAGTGTATATCTTATCTTCACAAACCAAAGCAGTTATAAAATTGCCACACTTTAAACTGATTGATAGGAACAGTTACGTCAGGTAACATCATGAAACGGTAACGGTAATTACCTTGGCAATATCAAACACAAACTCAGCATTAAAGATGAACCTATATATTTTTTTCTCTGTTAAAATAAAATTTAAATTCTGGAACATCTGTGCCAAAAGAAATATGATAGTCAGCTCAGGATTCGTTTGCAAGTTGTTTTTTTTTTTTTCTTCTTTTCAATTTTCATACGGGCAGAAATAGGCAACAATTATGAAGACAGGAAAAAATAGGAAGGATGCGTTTTTTAAAATGTATGAGGGGCGCCTGGGTGGCTCAGTCGGTTAAGCGTACGACTTCGGCCCAGGTGATGATCTCACATCCGTGAGTTCGAGCCCCGCGTTGGGCTCTGTGCTGACCGCTCAGAGCCTGGAGCCTGCTTTCGATTCTGTGTCTCCCTCTCTCTCTCTGACCCTTCCGCATTCATGCTCTGTCTCTCTCTGTCTCAAAACTAAATAAACGTTAAAAAAAATTAAAAAAAATAAATGTATGAATATACACAGCTTTTCCTCAGTGTCCCTCCTGTCCCTGCCCCCATTGCACACACAGCCTGAGAGTCCCCTATGGGACTCTCGATGGGCTCGATGGGCAGTGCCGGCTAGATGGGCAGTGCCGGCTAGAAGGCACCCGGGGTGCCAAGGTGGCCGTCTCACCCGTGGGCTGTGGCTTGCCCAAGCAGGGGGACAGAGGGGCAGGGACAGGGCCTGGCTTCAGTACGGTGAGGGGCCCAGCATCTCTTTCCTTCTGTGGCCCCACTGATGCGAGCCTGGGGTGAGGCCGTGGACTGGACTGTGTGGTCCCATAATTATGTGACATGGTGGCTGCACGTGAGAGGGGTATGATGCTTTCCTTCCACTGACTTATTTCAGGGCAGTGACTGTCCAAGTTTGAGAGCAGCCATCATCACTGTCGCCAGTTGGGAGAGCGTCTGGGTTCGTACAAATTCGAGGGGTGTCCTGCGGTGGGGGGTGCTCAGGACAGCCGTCCACTGTGACGTCCACCCTGTGCGGAGCGGTGTCCTTGTGGCGTCCTTTTCCAGCAGTCTCACCACAAGCACGGAGTTTGTGACCAGTATGGTGCAGGTGCACAGACATGGTTAAGTATAAAGTGAGAGAGGCTCACATGATCTAGTTTTATGATATTAACTGATAAAAGCCCCATGGGCCTGAACTGGGTTCCTTGAAACCTTTCTGTTTCAACATTCTACATCCCTTGACCATATGACCCCCCCGCAAGTCCCGAGCACCCTGGTCCCACGCTGGCCCGCGTTCCTACCGTTGAGATGGCTCAACGGGTCTTGGAGGGCACACCTGCCCAGGACGGTCCCTAACATTTCACTCGATCCTTCTACCAAACTGCTTGCACATGGCTCCTCGGGGCCTCGCCCTGTGTATGCAAACAATGCCAGTAGACTGGGGCAGACACAGAAAATGACACATTTTGGAACAAGCCACCTTGGGCCCTATTGAAATTCCCCTAAATGAATGCCACCCCGGGAATCCGTTTCCCTGGCTACTCCATCATCTGTGCTGGGAGACCTCGGCCCTTTATGAACCTGAGCAGACATTGTGGCTGAGAGATGGCTCGCTGTTCTTACATTGTGTCCTGCGCCGGGATGGTGAGCGCTTTCCCAAGCAGAGTGAGAGGCAATGCCAACTATTCTCGTCCCCTGCGGTTCCCGACAATGGGCACCGGGCTGGGGCTCCCTCGCAGAAAGGGGGGGGGGGGCTCTTCCTAGTTGGCTCACCACAGAACGCAGCCAAAAAGACGGCTTCAGGATAATAAATGGCTGGTGGCTGGAGATCCCAGCGAGCTTGAGGGAGGCACAGAATGTGCATAGATCACCCTGCTGGAGCCCGTGAGCCCTGTGAGAGCCTGGCCCCGGTAGAAAGCAACTCCACGGACAGCAACGCACCACCGTCTCTTTGTAAACTAGACGATTTGTTTAGGGAATTCCAAACAGGACGGGAACATTGAGCCAGGGTGTTTTTCTCTGTGGCCCTCCTCTTGATACACAGATGAGAGTAAAACTTCAAAACGGGACTTGAGGAGGCCTTTCTTCCCATCACCACTGGGACAAAACCCTGAACTAGTTGGCCCACGTGTGAGAGGAACGTAACAGCATTTGATGTCAGAGTGGAGATGAAGCCTATGCAGTCACATAATGTAGGTGCAAAAATTTTAAGGAATGGCTCTGAACCACGAAGTGCCCTAAGCAGGACTCACAAAATGGGTTAATTGTCCAAACTCTTTTCTGGAGTTCCCATTCTAGCTGAGTTTGGAGCTAGGGTAAAGGTTAGGTGGTTTCCATTCAGGTTCGATGAAAACCGGTCCTCCTCCCCCTGCCTGGGTCCCAGGACCAACTGCCATCAAGTCTGGACTGCAAATGAAAAGACAGGGAAGCTGGCATTTCCAAGTAAGGAGACAGGGACTCTAGACGGGGACACACTGAGCTCCACGGGGGCCGAGCAGGCCAGAGGAGAACAGACCCCAGGGAGCAGGGCAGCTGACTCTTTGTTTTCGGGACGACAGGCATGGGAGATGCGATTTGGCCAGAATCGTTCGCCAACAACTGTCCTGCACGGGTGAAAACCCATCTCTAACTTTCCCATATTGGCTGGTTTTGTTCACGTTGAAAGATCTCTTTCCAATAACTTCAGAAATTCTCTTTTTCTTTTTAAGACATTCCTTCCCTAAGGATCTTTTTGTTCTGAAAGGTGGTGGTGGTTGTTGTTGTTGTTGTTTTTGTTGTTGTTTTCGTTTCCAATGCAGTAGTAAGTGAAAGCTTAAACGTGACAGCATGTTTTTTTTACTACCCGTTTAGCATGGTCTGTCTCTGCTTCTGTGACCTTTTGAAACTTCGACAGTGCTGGCTTTTGGATGAAGTCATGAAATTTGGTTCCAAAGGGAAATCTTACATGCTGAACTTTTTTTTTCCTCTACTGCATTTATTTATCTATTTTTTTTTCCTGGCATCCTAGTAGAGAGGTATAACAAGGTTTTATGTTCAGTCTGCACCTTTACCTAAACTTGTTTGGGACCCAGAAGACAACTCATATTCCTTCGGAGAAAACAAGGCACAGTCATGCCTTTCACTGGCTTTTTAGTCAATAGTTTAGATTTCTCCTATTTGATCAAAACGGGGAGAAAGCAGCAATATGTTCCTACTTCTAGCACCCATTTTAAAGGTGAGTCCATTAACCGTAGGGCTCGAGAAGCCCAGCGGCACAGGAATTCACTTTACATTTTAAAGCCAGGTGATGCTTTTTGTGGCCATTGAGGTGTAATCCAACGACAGAGGGAACTAATATTCGGGGCTCTCATATTCTTCGTGGTCTCTGGAGGCCCCACATCAGTCAGGGTCCAGTGGGGAGACAGAAACCACACAGAAATGTGATCAGGTCAAGTTTAGTATAAATATTTATTGGCTGTGTTAGAGTACAGGCATCATGCGGGATTGGCTAGAAAAGGTTAGAGAGAACTTTAAAGGATATAGGAACGGAGGGTCCTGGGAGGGGCTCCTCAATCGAGGGCTGTACATGGAAGAGTGTCACAAGGACAAGTCTGGAAGCACCCCCGTCCTAGAGCAGGATCTGGACCTTGTGGTGGAGGGTGTCTACGGCTTGAAGGATGGGGGGGGGAATGTGTTCTGAGTGGGATTCCTCGAGGACTCAGTGGGAGTTTACATTCTAGTGTCACGGGGAGTTGTTGGCAGGGATGTACTGAGCCTGAGAACTTCAGCAAAGTCGCCGTGGGGAGTGTGTGTGTCGCCGCCCTCCGTAGCATATGGCAAGTCTGGGCCTCAGACGCTGCGCCTGCCACAAGGGTGTGAGGAGAAAGAGCACCCTGGAAGAGGTACAGAAGCTGCTTCCTCCTTCATTGTCTTTCCAGCATGCTCTACTGATGAAGCGGTCCCAAGTAGAAAATGAAAAGTTTACAGCATCCCCTCTGTTGTCACCAAGCAAGCAATCAAGGGTAGATATGGGCCTGAGACTGATAGACCTGTGATTGATTCACCCCTGTTCTGCCCCACTTGCTGGGAGAAGGACACACACAATGAGAATCTTGGACTGGGATCTGCTACGTTAAGACGAGCCCAAACCTTGCACCTACATGTCAACATCTGAGTGACCTTTGTTTTAAAAATAGATTAAGAGGGGGACACTTGGGGGGCTCAGTAAATCAAGCGTCCAACTCCTGACTTTGGTTCAGGTCACGTCTCATGGTTCTTGGGTTGGAGCCCCACATCGGGCTCCACTCTGATGGTGTGGAGCCTGCTTGGGGTCTTCTCTCTGCTCCTTCCTCCCTTGGTCTTCCTCTCTCCCTCTCTCTCTCTCTCTCTCAAAAAATAAATAAACCTTAAAAAATAAATTAAAAAATAAAAATAGATTAATAGGGAGATTAATTTGTATATGAGCAGTGTGGGGGTCATTTTGAGACAAGTCTGCACAAATTTTACAATTATCGGTCATGAGTGAACGTTGAACATTTCTAATCATGAGGTTTCAAACGTGAAACAGTCACTTGGGAGTTAGGTCAGTCTGCCAAGAGCATTTTAGGTCTGTGCTCCTGTGACTACAATAACAACAGCGAACACACTGATGGACAAAGGGGCATTAACCAGAATAAACCTCATTGTCCAGAACATGGCACAATTCTGGAAATGAAAGACAGTAGGTGCCAAGGTAGGTGAAGTTCTCATAAAGAAAGACTGCAGCCCAGAGAAAAAAAGCATTTCAGGAAGATCATGCTCTCATGAAACATTGTCTTTGGCTAACACCAAACTGGGGAGAAGGGGCTCCCCAAACTATCCCAACAGTGTAGCTGAAATTGAGTTAAAATAACCAACTGAAATGTCTAAAAACAAGGGAGAGTGTGGTATAACCAATGTTTAAATCACAAAACTTGTCATCTGAAGTGTAGCTCAGAACTTTCATCCCTGAAGATTCCAGTTAAGGTTAAGATGTAATTTTGGCTTGACTTACACCATGTAAAGTATTATGGTGCTGGGATCACCCATCTGGGGACCGTTAGGCTGGGTGGCCTTAGGCAATGTTGTGAGGTTTACCTGCTCTCCTGCTGCTGGACCTCCGTTTCCAGGCCTCCTGCCACCTCACCGGCTGGTCCCCTGAGAACAGTGCTCAGTCAGATGACCAGAATTGTTGCACTTGCCTGGGTGATCTGGTCCTGAGCTAGGGGGTGCCAACATGGCGTGTGACAGAGATGTCCATCTTGCCTGACGATGGTGATAATGTGTCTGTACTTACTGTGACTGGATTGATTCTTACTTTGATTCTATTCTCAGGAGTAACACTGAAACATTTTGGGCAACAGCAAAAAGCCAAGGGCTGGATGTATTTTGGAAAAAGAGGATTTTTCAATGTAGAGGTTATGTCTTCACATGGGAGATGGGGTCTGCTCACCAGTCTTACAGCCCCTGAAGCCAGAATGGAAGGCACAGCAGGGGATCAAGTCACGAGAAGAGGTGGGATCACCGGCCCTCCCCAGGTGTCTTTCCAAAACCCCCTCTGCCTAGTGTTTGCTCCATATTAGCGACCCACTCATCTATTTTCCAGTGAGAGTCCCGTGGCATAAATCGAGTTTCAGTAAGGGCAATGGAGATTTGCCCACTAAGTGAATATGAGAAAACCTTGAATTTCCGAAACATTCCTAGCCTAGGGCTTCCCAAACATTCTGGATCCATGAACTCCTTTTGCAATAACGTATCTAAAGAATTCCCTTGGGAATTTTTCTCTTTTATGAAAGCACTTCATCTGTTGCATAATAAAACAGTGGTTTTTATTTAAAAAAATTATTTCAGTTCAGAATATCATTAAAATTTTATTCTAATTTTTCTGTTCGTATAGTCTTCAGTAATGGTTAAAATTTAAAGACATATTTTCATGTTTCCCATTTAACAAGTACACTTGCTCTTTAATTTATTTTAAATTAAATATTTATGCATTATCTGTCAATAATTTGGTTAAAAGTGACATCTTCTTTAATCTGATATCAAACAATATTAAGATAAAGATGAATTATTTTAATTTTTAATTTTGCTTTATTATACTTTTTCATCAGAGGATCTGCAATCCACTAAATTTTGGAGGACTTTTATAACGTTTGCAAAGTAAAAGAAACACACAAATAAAAACATTTCAACACAGGGTCATCCATACACAAGTATGAGATGTTATGTTCACATAAATCAAATGATATTAAATTTCTTTTTATAAATGTTATTTAAATTTGCTCTCTAAACCACTTTATGGAGATACGATTGACATACAAAATGCTGTATCTATTTAATGTGTACACCATGATGAGTTTGGAAGTAAGTATACACTCATGAGATCATGACTATAATGCATGCCATAAACCTATCCATTGCTTGCCGAAGTTCCTTCCTGTTCTCGTATTTATGTGAAAAGATTTTTTCTTTTGTAAAAAGGGCACTTAAGATATGACCTGTCTTCCTAACAAAATTTTAAGCACGTAGTACAGCGTTGTTAACTGTGGGCACTGTGTTATAAGTGGATCTTTAGGTCTTACTCATGTTGCGTAACTCAAACTTTGTATGCATTTACTAATACTTCCCATTTCCTTCTCTCCGCAGCCTCTGGCCACCATAGTCCAACTCTTTGCTTCTACAAAGTTGACTACTTTAGATCCCACATATAAGTGGAATCTTACAGTAGTCAATATTTTTCCAAAGAAGAAATACAAATGGCCAATACATATATGAAAATATGCTCAACATCTGGGAATTGCGAATCCCCAGATAGGATGACTATTATAAAACAGAAACAAAACAAAGCAAAACAAAACAAAGGGCAGTAAGTGTTGACGAGGCTGTGAAAAAAGGGAATGCTTGCGTACTATTGGTGGGGATGTGAGTTGGTGTAGCCCCTGTGGAAACCTGTGGAGGTGTTTTTAACAAAACAGTTAAAAAAAAGAACTATCATATATTCCACTGATTTTACCTTTAGGAATATATCTGAAGGAAACAAAGCCACTATCTTGAAGAGATATCTTCATATCCCCCTTATATTCACTGCAAATATTATTTATTATAGCCAAGACATGAAAACAACCTAAATAAGCCAGACAGAGGAAATACAGACAAACTTGAAATACAAGTTACAATACTGAAGATACATAATATTTGCTACATGGGGTGTAAACCTTTTGCATGATCAGTTGGTTTACTTTTAGTGGTTCTCGTGTCACTTCTAATTATAACAAGCGAGGGAACTTCAGTCTGTTATTGTAATTACTTGTGCTTTTCAGGTGCGATTCAAATTTTGTCTACATAAACTCAAAAAGCAAAATTGGTCATCATGATTGTTGTGATTTTTTTCTCACAATCTCTTTGAAATAAGAAAACAATCTCATTTGAGTTTGCCTCTGGGAAAGTCCATACATTCACTTGATTATGCTTTTGGTTGTTCTTCTTGGGAAATAAAATGCAAGTCCTTGTCTTGTTTCAACTCAGAACAGTTTCCCTCTAGATTATCATTTTAGGCCCCTTTTTTTGGTTTGTTTTTCTTTTTTTGACTTATTCTTTTAGCCTCTTTTGGAATATCTTTTATGAATATTTTGATCTCTGTTTCTATTCTTTAGCCTTATTTCTCTGTGAATTTTAATCACTTTGCAACTTTATTCTATTTTCTGAAGCTTGCCATCCATAGCACTGATTCTCTTTCTCATAGCTTTGACTCAGGACCATAATGATCCTAATATTACTTTATACTCTTCAATTCTCATTTTTCTTAGTTTTTTTTAAGTTTCTTTTTAATGTTTATTCATCTTTGAGAGACAGAGAGAGAGACAGAGCATGATTGGGGAAGGGGTAGAGAGAGGGAGACACAGAATCCAAAGCAGGCTCCAGGCTCCAAGCTGTCAGCACAGAGCCCAACGTGGGGCTCGAACCCACGAACCATGAAATCATGACCTGAGCTGAAGTCGGACGCTCAACTGACTGAACCACCCAGGTGGCCCTTTCTTAGTTTTTTTTTTCCTTTGGTTAGTTCATTTAGTTTCTTTTTTTAAAAAAAAATTCAGCATATTATCTAAGGTTTTTTTATAGAATCTAAGGTTTATTTTTTGGAAAATACAAATGATTTCAACAAATACCTATTTTTTCCATTCTGTATTTTCCAAATATTTACAGTATATTTTACAAACTATGTTTATTTCTCCTTTCTGTGGAGATTCCTTTTCTTTGGGAACAGTGGTATTTGCTCCCAGGGCAGACATTTCTTCTTCATGGGCATTGATTGTCTTTGGGGCTCTTCACTCCTTGACTAAGTATCTATTTGTCATGCCAAAACTTAACTTATAGGTCTAGATGATGGATATTTCCTTCACTGTTTTTTTATGATCTTGAAATTATAAAGCAAAAGGCCTTGACAAAAGTAAAGAGCAGCACATAATAATGATAAAAGGTTCAGCACAAGGCACATGTAGCAGTTAATAATGTAGCTGCAATATGTAGGGAGTGAAAATTGACAGAAGTAAATGAAACAAAAATAGAGAACTCTGTAATCATGGTAGGGGAGGCTAATATGCTTTTCTTATGAAAAGACAAAAGATAGGAACATTTTAGAAGATATAGGGAATAGAGGTATGGAAGGGGCGTGATCGAAGAGATACAAAAGATTTGAACAAAATTATTAAGAAACTTCACATGATTGATGCATGTGTGTGTATACAGCAGTCCACAATAGTAGAATACACACCATCTTTGAGCACATTTACAAAACTTGACATTTGCCAGTGTGCTAATTCACTATTCTATAAAAATGCTGCACACCATGACCGAGATTAACATCGGCACAGTCAAAAGCAGGGGGCAAGGGAAGTGGAAAAGACAGAGTGGGCATGGAGGCGTCAGGATTTCAGGCAGCACTGAGCACTTGAGGACCTCAATAAGGAAACGTCATGGGCAAGTGCCATGAAACACACAGCACATGTGTGAGGAGGCCACCCCACATCAGATTTCACTGCAGTATGATTTTCATCTCCCTTCTGAAGGCCCTGGCCCTTCCTGGAAATATCATAGGCAACAGAAGTAGTGGACAGGGAATAATGTGTGCGTGTGTGTGTGTGTGTGTGTGTGTGTATGACCTAATTCTAAATACAATGAATAAATGCCTCCAAATTTTAACATTATGATTCCGTGTTATAATACAATAATTAGCTTCTCTATAAGCAGAATAGGAAAAACAATTACACAACAAATTCAGATTGGCTTGACAACAGTTCACATCCACAGTGTTTATTATGCTCAGAAGAAAAGTAGAAATGAGACTTCTTAGAAGTCACTGTTCCACCAACACTTTGGACTCAATATCTATCTATCTATCTATCTATCTATCCATTTATCTATCCATCTATAATCTATCATTTATCTATCTATCTATCTATCTATCTATCATTTATCTATCCACCTATTATCTACCTATCCATCTATCATATATCTATCCATCTATCCATTGTCTATCATGTATCCTATCTATCCATCCATCAACTATCATTCATGTATCTATTCTTCTATCATCTATCTATACATCTATTATCTATCCGTCCATCCATCCACCCATCCACTCATCTATTTATCATGTTTGTATCCATCCATCCATCCATCCATCCATTTATCATCTATCTATCCATCCATCCATCTATTCACTGTCATCTATCTATCCATCCATCCATCACCTATCCATCTATCATCTATCCATCTATTATCTATCCATCTGTTATCTATCTATCTATCTATCTATCCTTCCATCCATCCACCCATCTCTATTCTAGCCACCTAACTATCTAGATACAGATATATGTAGAGAGACACATACATTCCTTTGCTGTCATCCATCTGGGACATTAACTGAGAAAAATACAAGCATATTTATGACTAAATTGACTTACTGACCTATCACACAAGGGGCTAAACACAGTTTGAACCTTAATCCCAACACTTTTGCCCAGCTGGCTCCCAAAGGGTCAATCTTTCAAAGATGATTCTTGTCCAGCTTATCTTATACTTTTTAGATTCAGATTACTGTTTGATGTTCCATGGGAGCTTATACAAAAGCTCAAAGAGTAAGTATATTTATCCTCATACCTAAAACTAGCAAATCGTGGTTTTCTTCTGTCCAGGAAAAGAATCAAATTCCTGGGACAACAGCTCAGTGTTAAATCACTGGGGATACTCAGAAAGTTCAGCCACAGCATCTTCAGTGTCGTGAGATTCATGTCGAAATATGACGTCCCTTAGCATTAGCATTGTCCTTTACTTTTCCAGTTGCATTCAGAAACGTTACGTTAGTGAGGCTCCCAACAATCTGGGGTTAACGTGTTCTTTTACTTGCTTTACCAGTAAAAATATTTCCTCGACGGTGGCACTAACGAAAAGACTCACAAAAATAACCACAAATGTGAAGTTCAAGGTATAACACAGTGCTCTTTCCACTAAGCCACGTGAGCACATTTAAGACCAAACGTAAGGTCATTGCTTCTTAATTTCATTAAATTGCATCAACTTACATTGTGGCCATAATTTCTTTTTGCTGGATAATTTGCCTCATCAAATAAGGCACTTTGCCAGCTATTGAGACGTGTTAAATACAGTAATTGACAGTGAATGATAATAGCGGTAACAAATGTTTCTTAACCTTGTACTCTGTGCTGGATGCTGGGCTAACTATCTTACATACACAGAGAGCTTGCTCGATGTTCATTATCCGATGGTATGGATTCTCTTGTCATACCCCCTGTGCATGAGTAGGCACTAAAATTGCTGTATCCAAAGTGGTTGGAGGCTGGTAGGCTTGGAAGAGATGATACTAGGACCTAATCACAAGTGGATGGCTCTGCAGACTGTGTGCTGACCACTATTTCCTCCTCCCTGTTACTGTGGGAATGCCAAATAATGCCAGTGATGATTCCCAGATGATTTTGAAATGATCTTTGCTAGTGTCAACATAGCACAAATGGATGCTGTTTATTGCTTTTTCCTCATGAAAAAGTTCAAATGATAAAAGGTGTAGTTTGCAACAGTATTTCTCTAAGTGTTGTCTATAGAGTACCTGCATCAAAATTAGTTGGGAATTGTGTTAAAAATCCAAAGTTCAGGGCCTCATTTTTTTGAATCAGATGCTCAGAAGAAGGAACTGACATTTTAACAGACATCTTGGGTCCCTCTCCCCACACTAAAGTTTGATGGTCACTGCCTAGGAAATTGCATGAAAAATACGGCTTGAAATGCAAAGCAAAGCCTTTATATGGAACCATAATCCTTTTTATGGACTATTTCATTACCTAGTTAAAAAAATAAAATTAGCTTAATGTTGCTTATGCTACTAAACATCACATAGTACGTAAATTTTCAAGTCAATTCAACATCCGTAGAAGTGAGTTGAAACTATGGCCATTAAATAGGGCTGGAATAAAATGATTTCATACAACTTCCAAAACATTAGGCACTTTTAAGAGCCAGGTTCCAAAGGATAGAATCTGGTGTGTTATTAGAATTATAGGTGTGATGACGACATAATGCAAGGTGCAGGACGCTTCACCCCACTCCTGTTTGGCTGGGCTAATTAATCAGTGTTCCAGTTAGCACACCGGCACACACAGTCCACCTCTTTAACCATGTTGGCCACCACCGCATTGCTGGCCTGGTGTTCCTTCTTTCTGGGAGTCTCCCCTAGTCCTAATAGCTGACCTCACATGAGGACACCAGGACTGAGAGTGGTTAGTGCATCTTGTCTGTCTTCTAAGGAAATAGTTATTAGTTCTGGGATTAATACTGTACAGGCAATTGGTTTAAGGTCACTGTTCAGAAATGATTAACTTCTATGGTTGTCTTATTAGATTTGTATATAGTAGTTCCTGATAATCAGTTTATGTGGATGTTGGCCAGTACAATCATTTGAATCGCTTCTGACCCTAAAACTGCAGCAGCTTGATGTCCTTGAGAAGGCATTGTACACCCTTAACCCCAGCTCTGCCTTAGACACCCCACATGGTACTCTCTGGAGAACTTTATTATTATTATTATTATTATTATTATTATTAAGAGAGAAAGAGAGAGAGAGAGAGAGAGAATAACAAACAGGCTCAGAGCCACAAGTGGGGCTCGAACTCACGAACTGAACTGTGGTATCACGACCTGAGCCTTAATCAAGAGCCGGATGTTTAATCGACTGAGCCACCCAGGCATCCCAAGACTTGCAGTGTAATGATCAGCATGTATATATGGGTCAATCTGACGAATGACTTTGAAGAATACATATGGATTCCCATGGTTGTGCAAATGTTTTCTTTTATGTGATGGACTGAAATAATTAGGTAACCAACTTAATAGAATAATATATTTACTCATATTTAATGTACCCGATTTCAAACAAATATAAGACTCTCATTCATTCTTCACAGAGTGATCCACTCTTAACTAGTGAACAGAGTTTTCTTCTTGTTTGATGTTCTAGCTACAAAGCTACTTTTCCTGTATTTTTCAAGTACCTAAAAATTAACTTCGTCTCAGTGGATACATGTTTTTTTCCCTTAATTTCCAGCTATTTCCACTCTCCACCCCTCTGCCCTGGCATTTGTAAGTCTAGTTAGTGTTTTCTGCTGGAGCTGGAGACCTACACAAATCATGACCAAAGGAAATAAAGAAATCAACAAACACTTGAACCCTGGGGGTTGTGAAATTGATTGCCATAAATATATGTCATTTGGCAGCTGATACTATAAATCTATGTCATTTGACAGCTGTAAAAGTCAAGAAAAGGAAATACCTTCAAAGTAGAAATAAGTAACCTCTGACCTCTCTTTGCTGAGTGGTTTTAATACTGAATTTTTCACCATTTTCAAAAATCTAGACAGTGGAATCAGGCCCCACCGTATAATCATGGGAATGACACCTGTTGTTTATGAGTAACAGCATCAGACCCATGATCATTCACTAAAGACTCTTCAAAGAACTTCAGGAGCAGTTACTCAATTTTTTTTAATATAATCATTTGTTCTGATTCAATTTAGAGACACATAAGCCATTTACCTGTAGTTGAGATTTATTTTATCAACAAATCACTTTCCGACTTCATCCTCAGATGTCAGAAGAGTGAGTCACTGCCTCATACCTGCAAATCCTTGACCTCGCATTTCTGTAGGACGTGTGGTTGGTGAACGTGTTGTTTAGCACCAGGTTTCCCTGGAGCTCGGCGACATCTGGATTCTGGATCTAAGTTTGAAGTACATCCAAAGCCTTTTTAGTTACATCAGATAAGACTTCACCTGTACAATTTCAAATCTCACCATCCTTCAAGGGATTGAACATAATGTTATGTTTCTTTATGGTGGTTTATGCTTATTAAATATTAAAACCAAACATTACCACTATAAAAAGACTTTTACAGCCATGGGCATTTTCCTTGGTAATAAAATTTTACTTAGTTTTATTATTCCTTCTGTAGGGCATATCTGGGATCTCAGAGAAACTACTGAACTAGAAACATAAGTAATATGGAATAGCTAGGAAGGGACCAGGCTGTAAAGGACTAATGAAGAAAAAACTAAAAGCTGCATACAATTCTATTTGAGCAAAAATTACCTGTGGGGGGGAAAAATCCTCATATAAACACAGGTAGAATGTCGTTCTTTCAAAGAGAACACCTTGTGCTACCTCTTTAATATATTAAACTTGATGAAAACGTTTCTATCATAAAATAACAGGCAGCAGCCTGGGCTTCCCGCCCCTGAGTGAAGGTCTCTGCAATGATTTCCATTCTCCACCACCAGTGATAATGCGACCTCATGGCTTGAGATGCTTGTCACTGATTTTGGGTGCGTTCTTCAAAAAGGCATTTTCATGGTCCGTGACGGTATCCTGGCCGGTGAGAACGCCAGTCCCTGGCAGGGAGACCAGATCTGCGGGCCGCCAGTATGAACGGGGAGACCTTTCGCAGAATCAGCAATGCTTCCATATTCATGAGGCCTCTGGAAGAGTTCCAGGGCCCACAAATGTTCCAGAAAGCACTCTGAATTGTAAGAGGGATGAATAATGAAAGAACCACCACCAACTTAACATAACTTTTACTTGTACTTAGGAAGGGGAGAGGTAACCTCCCTCGGCGGCCATGGGAAAGATCAGTCATGTGACAAAACACTTTCCTCTGACAAGTCTTGGGTTGAGTGGCCCCGGTGGGCAGGCTGGGGACAGGGAGCATGCCTGAAATGTAGTAAAGCTTCGTCTGTGTGTGTTTCTGATGCCATGCGCCTGGGGAGGGGCCAATGCCCGGTGTCCACAGGGAGCAGAGGCTCAGGGCCACACTCGCTGTGGAGGTTAAAGACACCATTCAGTAGGACTCTTCAGAAGAGGGTCTTGATCCAGCTTCCAGGGGAAGGATGGCTTGGAGCGAAGTGACCTTGCAGAGGCCACCCTGTCATTGAACAAAACCATGTGGGATCAAAGGGCTCATCAAGTCCAGATGGACTGTTGACCCAAGAACCTTGCTGCATAGTGGGTTTTGCTCAGGAGAGCTGTCCTGTCAGGGCCCGCTTGGTGTCCATCAGCACAGGCCTACTGCCTGAGCTAATTCAGGCTAATTTGGCTGAGCTTGTCCATACTCGGAAATTCCCAGGGTTAGCTGACAACTTTGTAGATGTTTCCCCTGAGGTTATATCCTCTGTGGGGAAGGCATAACAGGGATAGACACAAGAGAGTTAAGCGAGAAGGTGGCTTGCCCCACTTAGTGGACCGAATGGTGGGTCCCAAAAAGATATGTCCATGTCCTAAACCCTGCTACCTGTAAATTGGCCTTATTTGGAAAAAAACCGTCTTTGCAGATGGCATTAACTTAAGGGTCTTGAGTTATGGAGCCGATCCTGGATTGAATGGGTGGGGCCTATATCCAGTGATGGGTATCCTTAAAGAGACACACAGAGAAGACAGGAAAAGTGGACAGCCACATGGGGAACGGGACAGAAATGGAGTAAAGCAGCCATAGGCCAGAAACGCCAGGAGCACCAGCATCTGGAAGAGGCAGGAAGGATTCCCCTGGAGTTTCTGGAGGAAGCATGGCCTGGCTGGTCTCCAGAACTGTGGGAGAATGAGTTTCTGCTGTTTTAAGTCGCCAGTTTATGGTGATTTGTTACAGCAGTGACAGGAAACTGACACATTAGAATCACAGAGCATGGTGAGGAACTCTGAGCCAGGAGAGACGTGGGAGGGATGGAACCAGCAAGGGGCCCCTGCTAGGGTTTTCCTCGCACAGAGCCCCCCACTACTTGCCACAGGGCCCCCTGCCTCCTCCACCACCTTTGGAGTCCCAAGTGGGGACCATTGGACCAAAACCCAGTTGCAGTTTTCTTCGTTAAGAAAAACAGACACCACATGTTTGATTAAAAATTTGAGCTTCACTATTTCGGCTTGTTTCATAGCTGGTAGGTTTCATCATGTGTTGTAGTCTGTATTTGAACACTGAGCAGGATGTTTTTGTCTCACCTAGGTAGTTAGGGAATTACCCAGTTTCCACAAACCAAATATCAGCTTTTTAAAAATACTGAACAGGGTTTTTCTTTGTTATCACATTTCTGGTTGTAAGAATCAGACTACGAATTTTAATTTTTAGTTTTGAAATTCTACCGTTAAAGCTAATTTCTTCACCGTCAGACGAGTCACAGAGTTTTTCTGAAAAACCAACCCCTTCGTCACTCTCCTCCTGGGTGATTTTGTGGCCACACGTCAGGTTTCTCTTCTGCTTCCCACCTCCTGTCCCCACTGAAGGGAGGAGAGCACGTCTGTCCCCTGACGCACTTCTGTAGCTTGGTACTGCTTTATGTCTGAATGTTTCTGTTCGTAGATTGTGGCGAGTCTTTGTAAGGGTCCTTTCCGATTAACAATCAGTGCTTCACAGATTTTACCGCACCAGTGGACGACGTTGAATCGCTTTGTTTCTGATTTTGTGACGCTCTGCACTGACTATTTGCAGGTCAAGGGACAGAAGCTCTTGGACATGGAAACATGCACACGCACTGAGCGCGGTGAGCCTCTTGGTGGTGTGGCCTGTCCCCACCGGGCCCCGCTCTGTGCTTCTGGGACAGGCCTGTGTGATGCCACCCTGGGGGGCCGTAGGGTGGGGTTTCTTGCCACTAAGCACACGGGGCTGACAGAAACAGGCCGGCAGCCCCACCGTGCTCCACAGGTTGCCCAAGGGCTGGCGGAAGGTCTTTCTTCAATCACCCCACTTGTTTCTTTCAACAGGGTTCCTTTATACTAGACAGGCATAGCCTTTTCCTTGACAAACTGTTGGTTCCAAGGCTTGCCGGGTCGGGAGCCAAAACGGCTCTGCTGCATCTTTGAAGAGTCTGGACCAGAGGAGATGTTTTGGCGGGGGGAAGCAAATGTTGTGGAAGCCATAAAAACCAACAGACCAACAAAACCTACTCCGCACTGAGGTCAGAGTTGAAGTAGTGCTTCATCAAGGAAATTAAATAGTTTCCTTTGTTTTGGTCATCGCTTGACTGATTTATTATAATTTCTGGTATAACTCATGGAAAAAATCCGTGAAGAATAGGAGAGTCTCGGGTTATACAAGCTCAAAGCAACTGAAAGCAGAAATGGTACCTCAATAAACAGGGGGTTTGAGACATGACTTTATTGGTGGTTTTGGAGACATTTGGGACATGGCAGGGGTGGCAGAGTCCTCAGGTCACGGAACTCCCCTGCACGTGGGTTTACGGCGATTCTGTTCTCCACCAACACCATGCGGGAGAGGCCTCTGTAACCCGTGGGGCCCACCACAGCAGGAGTCCTACTTAGGGAGTGAAGACAATAATAAGTACATGCTGTAGAACGTTGGGTGATTTGGAATGAGTTTTGTTTGGATCCGCGTTATGTTTTTCAAAATATTTGTCAAAACCACACTGAGAGATGTTAACGTTTACTTACCGAATTTGCAAGAAGCTTCTCAGGACACAGCATGATCGTATGTACCTTGTTCTCCACGTGGACCATTCACCATATAAGACCTCCTAGGGCCATCGCCATGGACCTCTGGTCACTCAGTCTGCAACCCAGGATCTATATCTGGACACAGTGCTATCATCTCTAGCCCTAACGGTTGGGGTCGGGTTAGGGAGCCGGCAACGGAAGGCTCATCAATGGGGTGCTTGTGGGGCACAAAGTCAAAAGACGTCACGATGGGCTGAAAGTTCAGGCTGATGGAGTGAATGAGTGTTGGAACCTTTCCTCCGGGTGGAGACGCTGGAAAGGAAGGAACAGGTGGGGAGGTGGGCAACAGCATCCAGAAGATCCATTGGAAAGACCGTGCAAGATCTGAAATCATCGACCCCCATAAGTGGCTACATAGTGCTTCTAATTTTCTGTAAGGTTTTTTTTAATACATATATGGATCAGCTATGCAGGTATATGAAAAATGCATACTTAATATATCAGGCTTCAGTAAAAGAGAATTACATGTAAGTATGTGTGTCTTTTCTATCCCTCTCCCTTCCCTTCCCGCTCTAGCGCCGTGACCTGGCCTCACAGCCCAACGCTGCCTGGGATGGCTCAGGTCAGCATGTGTCCTCCTGAAGAAGGCTGCTGTTGGCACGCCCCGGCGGGGAGAAATTTGGCTTTCCTCTGGCTGGTGCAGAATGGACCTAGCTTTCAGAGGACCCACTGCCGGGGGACGACGCTACCAATTCCCACCCCATGATCTGCTTGCTGCAGTCCTCTGCCTGAGAAAGACAAGACTCTGTCAGAGTGTGTTTGCTGAGGTGACAAAGAGCCCCCGGCCCCAGCGGCTCCCCTCCATCACGGCCCAGTGCAGGGTGGTAAGGGTGGGGGAGGCCATGGCTACCAGGGAAGTTCTACGTGTGGCTCTTCCCTCCTCTGGCAAATTCAGGACATCCTCCCTATCATCGCTTTTGTGTCTAATCCATGCTCTATAACCTCCAAGTGGCTGGTTTCCCAGCAATGACTTTTTCCACGCCCTTTGTGCCGCCCACCCCTGTACATGAGTTACTCCATCCCCGTGCATCGTGGGTGGATGGAAACAGACCAGTCAGAAGGACAGCAGCTCCATAACTATTTCTTCATGGGAAAACGTGTATCCCACCCACTTTGGCCTAAACGACAACAGTTAAACTCTCTTTTGTTTAAGTCTTGCATTGTGTCTCGATCAGAGGAGAAAAAAAAAAAATCTCTGCTCCAAATTGAGCAGGTGTCCCTGGCGTTAAATGTGACGCGTCGAAATGAAGAGAAACGTCACTGGCTGATAACCAAGGGCTAACCATGAAGAGAACAAAGCCTAAACGGGTTTTCCTGCGACGTGTAGAAAGCGGTGGCCTCAGAAATGTGTGAGTCACGAGGTTCACGCGATGTGTCATAAAAGAACACAATTTTATCTCCAGTGATGCCTATTAGTAATTACAGACAACACCGCATAATGTTCTTCTGCTTTTCTTTGGGTTAGTTTTTTATCCCCCAAGTAGGAAAACCCGGACGGCAGCAGTGTGATGGTCAGGGACATGTATGTCGTTCACAAACACCTGTGAGGCGTCCTGCGGGGGGCCCAGGACCCTGGCTCTGCGTTCGCCGCGCTGTTTTGAAGTTCCATCCCTGCAGGGCCCACCGCCCGCTCCCCTTCCCGGGGCTGGCAGGGCGGTTTCAAATGCAGGCAAGTCTGGAAGCCACGAAAGCTGCCCACGGGCTCAGCCCCGTGTCCCTGTGTGCCGTGCCGCTCACAGCCTGGGGGCAAGCAACTTTCCTGCCTTGAGGAAGCGAGTCTTGCTGTCAGCGCTTTCTCAGAGGAAATGCATTTCTGTTTCAAGCGTGAAGAGGAGAGTCTCTATGAAAGAAGAAAGCCGGTGCCCTGAGATGCGTCCGGGTGTGTGTTTATGAGCTAAGCCCTGGAAGAGGCATTAGATCTCCGGCTTTTGAGTCGTGACAAATACTGCGGATTTAAAACAGGTGAAATTGCCTTCCGATGACAGGGAGCACTTCACTCAACGCTTCTGTCCTCCCCTTTCGTAAATGGATGTGGACAAATTTTTACGACCATCTTTGTCGTGTTGACTCTTGGCCGGCGAAAGCCTCAGAGCCCTGCCAGAAAGGGCAGGCCTGCGGGCGAGGTCAATCCCCTGAGACCCAACGTATGAAAAATAAGTAAATTAAAAGGAAAGCCAGACTCTGTGTGTGGAGATTATAATAAGGACAGTATGTTTCTTCTTAAAAGACAGCTCGGAAGAGCGAAGCCGACTTGGAGAGGAGGGAAAACACAAGATCCCTCGGTGGACAGGAACTGACAGGGAATTTTGATGGAAAACAGTCGCTTTGCTTTATCCCCCCGGAAGGTGCACAGAAGGGCAGCTCCAGGCCCGTGGCCTGCAGCGTGGTTACAGACTGCAGGCCTCGCTCTGGGGTTCAAAGTGTTCCCACTAAGACTGGCAGAGTGTGTCTTTGGGGACATCAGTGAGATGTTAACTTGGCATCGTGGCTTGGAAGGGTTAGGGCCGTGTGGGCACAGTCAGGGAGTCCCTTCCTTGTCATTTTCAGTAACTTCCCGGCCCTTTTGAGGCCCATTTTCCACCCAGGAGCCGAAAGTTCACTGTCTCCTGGACGTACAAGATGCCTGGTCTCAGGGCTTCCAGGATTTCCTCCCCGGAGATCCCGCCTGGAATCTGGCCCTGGCCCCGCCGGGAGGGGGAGGTGCCTGGTCGGTGGCCTCTATTCCTGCATTCCCTCTCTACACTGAGAGAACCGGCTAACTCAGCACAGAAGACTAGCCTGAGCCTCACGTGCCATCCCGTGGACCAAGTAGTTGTGTGTGAACGGCATCTCTGGGGCCTTTATCCGAGGGTGCTGGTGGCTGGTGCGTTCAGCACACAGCAATTCTGTGTCACAGTTGTCCCTGTGGACGCCCTAACCTTGCTTAGGGGATTTCTCTTCCACTCTAACTGGCTGTGCGGCATTAACACAGACACACATGGCTTGTTTTGCAAGTCACTTTGGTCATGAAGAAAAGGAATTTGGTGCTGGCTGGTCATCCTGGGGGACTTGAAAAGCCTGATACTATTAAAAATGGGACTCAGCAGCTGATGGTCTCCAGCGATGAAAGATCTACTTAAATATGGCTCTGGTCCTCGAAGGAAGGGGTCACTGCAGGCAAGGGCTGGGGACACCGCCTGGCCATGTCACAGAACAATATGGGGAGCGTGGAGACATGGGGAGTGGGCTGGCCCTTTATGGCTGTACTGGACGCTCCAAGGGCAGTTATAAGCTCAGAGTGTCAAATCTGAGGCTCTAAGTGTTCTCAGAACCAGAACCTTTGTCTGTACTAACAGACCCCTCGTTCGCAGGCTGCATTGGGGTTGAGTACTCCACAACCAAGCCCAAAGTCTGAACCAGTGACAAGGCTAGTTGAATTCATAGCCTCTCCAGGGATCTTGTCTGAAAGTTGGGGCTTTGGCCAAGAAGGAAGGGGACTCTGAACATGGCAGGAGGACATAGGAGTGCATTTGGAGACTGAGATATGTTGGATCCTAAACCTTTCCACTGGTTCCAGTTTCTGCTTGCAAATTATAATTAATTATAAACAGCAGAACCCACTCCAGTGATCTGAACCAGAAAACAGCATTTACTTAAGGCTACCAGGCATCGTACAGACTCCTTGGGAGCCCAGATCACCCCCTGCTACTGGCTTTGGATGAAAGTCACACGAGTGATGCTAGCCACTGGTCTCCAGGGCCTCCAGCACTGGCACTGTCTTCATGGCGAAAGACCCACCTTGCCTCATCCCCAGTGGTAGGTCCTGCTGGGGCTCTGCTCCTGCCAGGGCTCCTTCCCCAATTCAGCTCCCTCCCTTCCTTCCTTCCTTCTCCCTCCCCCTGCCTTCTGTCCCTCCCTCCCTCCCTCCCTCCCGTCCTCTTTCTTTCCCTTCCTTCCTCCCTCCCATTGTGTGTGTTGATACATATTCTGGCAAGGAAAGTATAACAGGGAATGAGTACAAGCTCTCTTGTGTCCAAGGAGCATGTTGTGGTTGGAGAGTAAAGGTAACGTGAGGTGAACTACAGTAGACGTAAGACGGGTTGCGAGACTGTCAATAAATACAGCTCAATAACAGGGCAGAGCCCTATTCATCCCTGGGAGATGGGGGCAGAGGGTAACGCTTGGTCAGGAACAGTGGTCTCCTGTGACCCCGTAAACTTTCTTCCGAAGCAGGGTCAGCTGACACCAGCTGCCAAATCAGCCCAGTAGCCGGGTCCCCTCTGCCCGGTGGGGCTTCCTGTCTGAGACCCAGGACCTTATTGCTTACCCTGGGAGGACTACTGATATGCTCACCTCCACCTCACGTTCCTTGTTCCCTCTCTGGAAGTCCTTGTGCCATCTGATTTTCCTAACTCAAAGTCACTGTTTTTTCTGAGCATCTTCAGAATGTGCGGGCATATGTCTCAAAGGAAATAATGGCCCCAAATGTGCAGGACACATTTTCTGTTTCTGGTTGGGCTGCAGATGGTCAGAGCTGCAGCTACATCTACACAGCCAGCTGGTGACCTCAGTGGCCCTTGCGGGGGTCTCTGCTGGGCTCTCGTGTCCACTTGGCCAGCCTTACAGGGGCTGCACCCCTCCCCGGCGTAGTCGGAGAATACATGGGACCTACGGAGGGGCGGCCGTCTGCGAGCACTTCTGCAGAGACAATCTCAGGGGACGGGTCTCGCATCACCCCCGCCAAGCTCTTTTCCAAAGGGACCTTGAGCCTGGGTCACATGGCTGTAGCATCTCCACTGCTTTATTTCTCATTTTCCCCTTTGTTGCAGCTCTAAATTAAACTCTGCTGGAGAATGAAGCATTTTATATCATAATAATGCCTGTCAGTTCTTTACCGTGCATGATAAAGTGTAAATCCTTTAATTAACTTTTTTTTAAATAACAAATACTAGGAACTGTTCTTGGATCTTAATAAGGACACATTTTCTATATTCCTTCCTCTTTTCATTCTGTGTCTGCCGACCTGTTGTACCTTACGTTATCAATCTCCACGTAATCAACTTGGTGACACATTCTGTTTTGGGGATGTTGTTTCAACTTGAACAATAACTTGAGTTCCACTCGTTGAGATTTTCTTGTCATATCCCTAGTATATGTAATTTTGACTGAAATTTATATTTCAAAAAAAAGTGTCTGGGAATCGTCAGGGTACTACTAATCAGGAATGGAGCAAATTCAAGCTAGAAGTAATTCGTCTTCAAAACAAGGAATCGGTAAATTTAGAATGTCTTTGCATGATCTCAGCTCTGGGCCTAGCAATTAAATCTCATATGCTACCAGGGTTTTATAATTATAATGTATTATGTGATGCTGTATTTTTTTTCATTAACTCACCTCCTACTAGTAGTACAGATTTGTATCTTGCTCAACAGTGTGTAATGTACATGGAAGTAATAAAACTGTGTTCAAATACACATTTCATAATTCAGGATTATCACACCATTATTCCTGATTAGGAAACGTTGTACCTGTACTTGAAGATGTATGTGAGCTACGCCAGTCTGGTTTCAAAGGACCCAAACACCAGCCCAAGAAACTCTGGATAGATTTTCCAGGTTAAAAATAACAACGTGGTTGTTAATGAAAACTAATGATGGTACCTCACAGAGTCACTGATTTCCCAATTGAGTTTGAAAAAGCATAGCTCTTGTTGCCCCAGGGAGCACAGAAAAGTTTGTTTTCCGTTGCTCATCTGTTCATTCATTCGAGCAGAATATGGTTAGCTCGCGAGGCGGATGCTGGGCGGGTCCCAGCAGGTGTCTGGTGCACAAAGGTGGCCACGGTGGGAGGAAAGTCTTTGGAGCCTTAAAATCCTGTGGTCTTGCTTCCCAGAGGAGAACTGGGAATTTTGGGAGGAGGTACAAGGGCACTGGAACAGCAACAGGGGCGTCAGGTAAGTTGGGCTTGGCTCTGGTGGCCATCAGCCATACCTGGGGCGCGGGGGCAGCTTAGATGATTAGCTGTTCAAAGGAATGTTCACTGCACATGTATGAAGCCACCCTTTGAACTGAGTCCTGATTTGGGGGAGGGGTCGGCAGCCCTTTTGATTTTCACATTTCATGATGACCTGGGCCAGCTGCCTGTGTATGTTTTCTACATCGATCACATCATGGGATTGTCATACACCGTTTCTGCATCACGTCTAATGAAAAAAGAGTGACATTGATGAAATGGATCATGAGTCCTTAGTTTCAAGCTCATGATTTTAATTCTGATTTGGTCATAGAACCATTTATGCTTAACTTTGGTGTTCAGTCTAAACACAATGTGTTGATCCTTCTAATGTTAACATCTAAAGGGTTTGATAGCCTCTTTCAGCTGCTAATACTGTATACAGAGACACGTGTACTGAAAACAATACAAGGATCCTTCAACCATACAAAGAGAAAATAGACACAATCTCTTAAACGCTTCTGAATGACTGTTTTAAAAACCCAGAAAATTCGATTGACAACCTCACGTGACATAAATTAAAAAAAGAGCCTAGCTAATCGAATAGCCAGTACTATATATTTTACTATTAAAACATTTCTCATACGCTTATTCTTTAGCACTCAGAGAATCAGGGCAGGATTTTTGAAAAAGGGAGTTCGTGTTCAAGAGCTCTCTTCCACTTTGCACAGACCTCTCTTTCTTCTTGGTGAGAAGGTTACCCCGTGTCTGTCCTCACCACCCTTACCAGAGTCATCACCACATCACCAGAACTGCCGGCTGGTGCGTGCAAAGCCCTTGTGGACTGCAGCGGGCACGAAATGGGCTTTATGGAATGCAGGACCCTTTATCGACATCTGGGAAGAAAGTACTCTACCCGAATGGATTTTTCACACACACAGTACTTACATCTTAAATCACCTTTGCATTGCATTTAACAGAATTTTGTGACCTTGTATGACTCCTTAAGATAAATACGCTGAGTCCGGTTTTATATTTTCCTTGTAATGCCGGGAAATTATTCAAATATCAATTATAAGTGACCCTATCTGGACTCTAGATACAGAGAAAAGCTGTTTAACTCACATCGGCTCTCTATTTTTTTTTTTTTTTTAATTCCTACGCTGTCTTCTCTTTTTTCCTTGTCCTCTTTGTGGCCCTTCACTCATAGCCGAGTGATTTCTGCTGCTTCATTATTCTTTTCCCAAATGATATTTCTGATGTTACTTTTGCTACCTCTGATCTTATGTTTACTGGAAAAGAGTTACTTTTGTTTGTTTGGATCGTGTACAAAAACAGTACATGATACAGCTGCTTGGGGAAAACAGGGCGGCCGCATCCTAAGATAAACACAGAGTTTCCATCTGAGCCAGCAATGCCCTGTAGGTACGGCCGGAATGAAATGACAACGTGCATCCACCCAGAAACGTGTACGTGGATGACCAAAGCAGCACTGGTCACAGAAGTTAAAAGGGGGGGAAGAGGGGTGTCTGGGTGGCTCAGTCGGTTAAGCATCCGACTTCGGCTCAGGTCATGATCTCACGGTTTGTGGGTTTGAGCCCCGTGTCGGGCTCTGTGCTGACAGCTCAGAGCCTGGAGCCTGTTTCGGATTCTGTGTCTCCCTCTCTCTGACCCTCCCCCGTTCATGCTCTGTCTCTCTCTGTCTCAAAAATAAATAAACGTTAAAAAAATAAAATAAAATAAAATAAAATAAAATAAAATAAAATAAAATAAATAAAAAGAGACCCCAGAGTGCCTGGGTGGTGAAGCATCCGACTTCGGCTCAGGTCATGATCTCACGGTCCGTGAGTTCGAGCCCCGCGTCGGGCTCTGTGCTGACGGCTCAGAGCCTGGAACTTGCCTTGGATTCTGTGTCTTCCTCTCTGTCTGCCCCTCCCCACTCATGCTCTGTCTCTCTGTCTCTCTCAAATAAGCATTAAAAAAAATTAAAGGGGCACCGGTTGGCTCGGTTGAGCGTCCGACTTCAGCTCAGGTCATGTCTTCTGGTTCCCGAGTTCCACCCCGACATCGGGCTCTGTGCTGACCGCTCGGAGCCCGGAGCCTGTTTCGGATTCTGTGTCTTCCTCTCTCTCTGCCCCTCCCCCACTCGCACTCTGTTTCCCCTCTGTCTCAAAAATAAATAAATGTTAAAAAAAAATTTTTTAAAAAATGGGGGAACGACCCAAACGCCCCACAGCAGGCGACTAGATAAACAAAATGAAGCGGTCTACCCTTACATGGGGATAGAATTCAACTGTGAAGCTGCCACCACGTGGATGAACCTTGAAAACGTGGTGTGCAGCAGGAGGAAGCGGACTCAGAGACCACTTCTGTGGCTGCCTTCGCAGGAAATGTCCAAGCAAATCCACGGAGACACAGGCAGACCCATGTTGCCCAGGGCAGAGGCGGGAGTGGCTTGGGGAGGGGTATGACGGGTGCAGTCATAGGGCTCCTTCTGAGGTGGCAAAATCGTTCTAAAGCGGACTGTGGTGGCGTTTGCAGAACTCCACGTAGACTGAGTCCCTGCACTGTCTACCCCGAAGGAGCCCGTTGTGTGGAGTGAGTTCTATCTCAATAAAGCTGGGACAGCAGCGACAGTGCCCAGCGCTGGGTCAGACCCTGGGGGTGCCGCTGTGCCTCGAGTGGCCCGACGGCTTTCCCTTCCAACTATCTTCTGACTCCTGCGTATTTTCTGGGGAGTAAGCTCTGGCACTTTTCGGACGTTAATTATTTGCATGCAAAACAGTCTCCAGGGTTCGGGGACACGTGTTTTAGCCTGGAAAATGGGAACTCTGGGCATCAACACCCAAAGGCGTGTTAAAGTTACAAGTCCAGGGTGGGTGTGGGGTGGGGGGGCGTAGGTGAGGCAGGTGGGGATGGGGAAGCCCCGTGGGGAGGGGGAGGAAGAGGAAAGGGGGGGAGGGGACAGATGGCTGAGGAGACCCCCGCCCAGCTCTGCCCCTCGTTGGGGTTCTGCTTTCCCAGTGCTCCCCCAGTACACATTGTGATCCTCACTGTCCCGGACTGGGGATGGCACCCCCGGGACAGAATGCCCTCCGCTGCCCTGTCCTGCCTCCGCCCTTCTGACGTCCACACGAGGCAGAAGCACCCCAGGCAGCAGTGTTGGAGTCTGAAAGAGGGGAGTCTAAAACCATCCGCACGCTCAGAAAACGTTCAGACTTGAGTTTGACTAAGGCACAGACACCCAGGTACGTGAGGCGTGACTAGTGATTTAGCTTCGTGACACAGGAGAAACATCTCCGGGCTCCTGAACCCAGTCACGGGGAAAGGTAGGTGTCCTGCTCACCAGCGGCCAGCGGGCCACGCACAGAGGGTCGCCCTCGGTTACGTAACCTCGTATCTCAGAACGACTCTGGCCTTGGCTTAAAATAGATGAGTTTCCCATAGAGCTTTGGCCTAACACGTAGTGAGAACAGACAAGGCCGGACAAATGGAAGGTCACAGACAGAGAAGCTCAAGATCATGCAGTTTTCCTTCTGGCCGTTGGAGGAGGCAGATTCCCAAAATATGTAAATGGCAGGTGGAAGAATGATCAGTGTTTTATGCTATCAGCCAGCACGGCATGTTACATGTGTGTCAGTTTTTTTGAAAAGAAGGGAGGAGGAGGAGGAGAAGGGAGAAAAGGAGGGAGAGGAGTAGGAGGGAGGAGGAGGAGGGAGAGAAGGAGGAGGAGAAAGCGAAGAGGTGAGTTTCGTTGATAGCTTCGACGCCTCGTTTTTGTTTTCTCTTTTCGCGCGCTGTCTGGTTGTCTGCCTCTCTGCTTCGGCGTCTTTGCGTGTCCCTTCTCCTTCTCTCCTCCCTTCTCGTCTTCCTTCGCTACTGCTTAGTGCTCTTTTCAGTCTTCCTTTCCCTGCTCCTCTCTTTCCTTCCTGCTGTCTCTTTTTTTCTCGCTCGTTACCCCCTGACACGATTCGAGAGGTCAACATTCAAAGAGACGAGCAACTCAGCCGCCTCCGGGTAGTTAAGTGAGATGCTGGGACCCGCGGTCTCATTTTCTCCCTTCCTTTTGGCGCTTCCTCAGCCTGCTGTAGATTGAAGAAAATAGGAATAAGCATCTTTCGACCACAAACAGATGTGCTTGATAAAGAAAATGTCAGCAAAAATACTAGAGCGGCCCGTCACAGCAGCTTTCTGACAGATAGAGGGAAAAGGTAAAAAATGTTCTATCATGTCCGACAAGGTGTTCTTTTTGAGATTTAAAGATCACTGTGCAACTTTAAACATGTTTGTCACTCCGGCTCAGACTGCAGTTATCTGGGGTTCAGAAGAACTTTATCAGCTCGGCAGAGGGGGGGGGGGAAGAAAGCAGCCGTTCCCCATTTATCTCGGCTCGGTTCCCTTCAAAGCCAACAAATAAATTACAGTGTACATTTGATACAAATTGATTTCTTAACTCAAATAACAATGTTGTCCTCCCGGTCGGGCCATGTGTCACTCACTCGCGAGCCTGAGTGAAAGCCTCAATCTGTCTGTGTGACAGAAATAGGGCTGGCGGGGCTCACCGGGGAATGCTAATCGCCCGGGCCGGCCGGCCTTTGTGGGGAGGCCGCGATAAGGGGGATCGGGCCGGCCTGTCACGCGGCGCGGGGCCCCGTCTGCGTCTGTTCCCGCCGGCTCCCCGGGCCCCCGGCCCTGCCATCCCATCTCACGTGGGAAAATAAAGAGGCGGCCACCGCGGCCGAGATGCCGGTGGCTGGGACGCGGGGCCGGGGCCCGGGTGAAAGGCAGCCCATTGAATCTCTCCGGCTGATCTTATCGGCCGCCGGAGAAATGAGATATTGGCAGGGCCCGGGGACCGTCTCCCAGCTGAGCAGGTTAATAAGGTTGGGAGGTAGGCCACGGGCTAATTGGATTTGCCCCGGCCCACAGAGTGGCAGGCCCACTGCCAGAGAGACAGACGCGGGGCGGGCGGCTTCTCCTTTGTTTAGACCTGAGCCGGGAGAGGGAGAAATGAGGCCGCCCCTTGGAAGGCGACGAGTCTTCCCCGAAATCCCGGCCCCGGGCAGACCCCGAGTCTCACCCTGTGAGGCTGAAGCGGCTGGCTTCTGATTTGCACCAGAGAGTGTTTAACCTCGCCAACCCCGGGCGGCAGGTGCATGTGGGAATCTCAGAGCCCGGGAGCCGGCTGGAGGTGAGGAGGGGGCTGGTGGGGGGGGAGGGGGGCTGGACGGTGGGCCCCTGAGCCTGTGCGGGCCCCCCGAGCCGCCCCTCCGTGGTGTCCCCATGGGCGCTAAGCTGCCACCCTTGGGGCGCGAAAGGGGAAAGGGTCCGCGTGCCACTGTGCGGGGCACGCGAGTCAGGCCCCCGCCGCCTGGGGGGCCTACAGTGGGGCGTCTCTCCTCCCGATCCGTCCCCGTGCACGGGGCACCGCTTCACACCAGAGCCACGGAGCTGGGACAGAGGGCACCCTCCCCGGAGTCTCCACGGCACCTCGGCACCCATGGTTTGTCACGGTGACCCGTATTTAACACTGACCTTGGGTTGGAAAATGCAGAGCTCTCGGTGCACTCAGATGACGTCCAGTACTGTCCCTGATGATTTTATCCAAGATGTATTATTTCGGTTGAGTTTAATGTATGGGAATTAACTGCAGGGTGAATTTTATTAAGGGTAGATTTTTCTTTGGGGGGGGTGCCTTTCCATTACCTTACATTACCTAACATCTTTAAATTGTTTTGCAAAATATCTTTAGCCTTCAAAATCACTCATCTAACCACTCTAGCCAGACTCGGCTCATTCACTGTTAGGCTCTGATACGACGCTCTCCCCAGGAGAGAGACAGTATGTTAGCAAATGTCCAGCTGACTAACGTATACCTTTTCCAGCATCTTTCGTTAGGTACCTAGAAAACGCCCTGTAGCATAGATGTTCAACACAGACAATACAAAAATAAACAATGTCGGGTTTTCCTAGGGGGTACCTCAGAGAATGTTGATGTTATGAAGAAAATGATGCTCCGTATCTATTTTTTTCTGCTACGTTTTCTGCCCAGTGACAGTTGTGGAAGGACAGTCGCCATCACCCTTGGATTGGGGGTTTCGGAGGAGATAAAGACAAGCGGTTAAAGACTTGCCATCAAAGGGCACACTATCTGCATGATGTCCGTGTACAATGTTGAGAAGTCTGGGGGAGCCTCACCCCACACGTCCTTCTCACAGGTGATTCTACGCCACTTGAGAAGTACAAGAATCAGGTAGACTAAATAAAATGCCTGTTCTGTTTCCAGTAAAGCTACCTAGGAGAATGTGACTGAGACCCGAGGCATCAAATGTCCTCCTTTTTTGTGGCCTGTAGGTGGGGGCCACAGCCAGGATGATGGAGGAGGGCCGGGCCTCACCTGGCCCCACCAGGAAGCAGCGGAAAGGGCCTGGAGTCCCGCGGACACCAGGCTGGCGTCCAAATGAGTTATCGGGCGGCAGGGATACTGACTCCACTTTCTTCCCCGTATGAGCCACTCTGACGTCAAGGGCGAGAGCTGAGACTAGGGGAGAAGGCCATTCTGGAGGCCAGGGGCCGAGTCTCCCCGAAGCACACTGACATGGGAAGTTGTCTACACGGGGGCAAGCGAGATCCGGAATGCTTAACAGAGTTCCAGGCTCCAGAGCCTCGATTAAGTTTCCCAAAGTGGAATGAGTTAGAAGTAATTTTTTTTTTGGCCTTTTGGGATATTAACCCTATTGATTTGTTTATCCGAAAACATTTGCGGACTGCCTGCCGTATGCCTCCGGATACATCCATGAACAAACATGGGGAGACCCTGGGGCCTCAGGAGCTGGGGCCGTAGGCGAGGAAGACAGTCGACATCAACTATAAACTTAATTAAATGTAAATAAGTCAATGTGTTGGCGGTTTTGAGTGTCCTAGATGAAAATAACGCGAGCCAGGTCAGGGAGAGGGAAAGCAGGGGACAGATGCTGTGTCTGACATAGTGTGGTCAGGGCTGGCCTTACGGAGAAGGTGGGTAAGGGAGAAGTCACAGTCTGTGGCCTCGGGAGGGGCAGGGGGCTCGCTGAGAAGGACAACTGCAGGAGAGGCAGTTTAGGGGGTACGATCAGGCTTGTGATCGCTGGGAGGTGTTCATGGGTTTATTTGTTACCATTGGATGTTTCTGGAGAGGCCGGGGTATAGGAGACAAGCTGGGTAGAAGGACAAATCTGGAAAATGTCAGCATCTGAATGGTGTGTTGGAAACCAGGGCATTTGATAAGAGCACTAAGGAAGCTAGTCGGGATGGAGAAGAGGAGGGGCCGCACTGGGGGTCCCAGGCGAGCAGACGAATGGGGCCTGGAAGGAGGTGCAGCTGGAGGGGTTGCTCGTGCTGGAGGGTGACAGCCGAGTGCCGGGAGGGAGCAGGCTGCAAGAGGCCTGGAGCGACCTGCGTCCCGAGGGCCCTGCGGCCAAGGAAAGCAAAGACCCAGGGGGTAGCTGGAAGGGGGTGTGGGCACAGGGAAGGGATTTTGCTTGATTCTTTGCTTTTCTGGGGGAGAAGTGGTAGCTAGAGCCTAAGGAGGTGATGAGCAGAGGAGGACCCCGGGGAGAGATGTGGTGAGCAGGGTGGGACCCAGCGGGCGGGTGAGCTGTTCCTTGGCTTCCTGTATCCTTCAGTACGTGTGTGTGTGTGTGTGTGTGTGTGTGTGCACCTGTCACTGCAGGGAAGGGGGAGCGCACCGTGCAGAGGCTCGTCCCCACGGCCCTTTGTTCCTTAAGTAAGAGCCATCGGTGTGTGACTCAGGTCCCTGAAGCAGATGTGAAGGCAGATGCAAACGGGTAAGGAGCCCCGGGGTCCCGGCACCTTCACTCCGACCAGCACCAAGCAGGCTCCAGGAAGCCCGCGAGGGGCAGGGGGAGGAAGATGGGCTCAGGTCCCCTTTCCATTGTACGCTTCCACCCAAGTCAGCGTCACAAATGAGCCTCACAAGACGGTAACTGGCATTTTAGATTCATCGTCTGTTGGATATGCAGGTGTGGGAAGCCGAATTCCACTTACATGTTTATTTATTCCCATTTTCTATAGGAAAAAGTGCTCGCGTTTAAAACTGATGTAACGTCAGCCGTGGTCAAAGACCTTGACTGGGTCATCCTGTCCTCAAAGGCGGCATCACCCAGAAAACAGCGATGGGAGCCCGTGACAGTCCAGCCGCTGTGGCTGCAGGTTTGGGGGGGGGTGCTGGCGCTTGGAGCACAGGCCCCCTCCCTCTTGCCCCCTTGCTGAGACCCCCCAAAGCCCTGAATCTCTGTTCTAGGCCACCCCGCGGTGGGTTAGACAGCAACACGTTTGCTCACACTTAGCGCCAGGCCTGTTGCTCCTGAGTTTTCGCCACGTGAGCGCCACGAAGCCAAGGTCACGGCAGCAGGCGCCCTTTCCAGACGTCCCCGGAGCGCACGGCCAGCCCCCGGCACTGCGCATTGTGCCTGGGCTCTGGCACCTCCCCCGAGTGACGATGACGCGTAAGGGTCACAGCGGCCACAACCCAGGTGCCCAAAGACCGCACCTCCCCAGGGAGGCTGAGGATGCAGACTCACAGGGGGCCCCAGACCCCGAGGGGACGCCTGGCTCGGGGAGGGACAGGGTTTGGGGCGGCAGAGAACGGGCTTGCGTTGCCCTGGGAGGTGGTGCGAGCCAGCGGCTGATAGGTCGTGCCGGGCTTGGAGGGACCAACCTGCTGCGCTCTGGGCGACCCCGGCACAGCGACGGGGAGTGGGCAGACCCGAGAACGTGCTGGAGAAGCCGGGCGCCGCGGGCACGTGAGCACTCCTTGTTGAGGTCTGTTCTCTCACCTCTGCTGCCTGGTCCACACCTGATCTTGTGACCTGGGGACACAGACAGGTATGTTACGGCCTGAATAGTCCTCTCTCAGACCACGAAGTTCCCTTGTCGTTACACCCGGCTCCCTGGGGGTGCTCCCGTAACAAAGCGCCACAAACAGCATGGCTGAAACAGAGATGGGTTGTCTCCCAGTTCTGGAGGCTGGAAGTCCGACACCAACGTGTGGGCAGGGCTGGTCCCCGGGAGCTGTGATGGCAAACCTGTTCAGGCCTCTCTCCTGGACTCTGGGGCTTGTCCGCAAGCCTTGGCGTCCCTGGCACATGCCTGTACGAGCCCCGTCTCTGCCTTCGGCTCACAGGGTGTCTCCAGGCTTGGGGCTTCCCTCTTCCATCAGGACACAGCTGTCTTGGACCGTGGACACACTCTCCCCCAGCATGACCTTGTCCTAGCTAATTACTCCTACGACGACCCAGTCACACTCTGAGACACTGGGGTTTAGGACTTCACCATATGGATTTCGCGGGGACACTACTCGACCCTGAACGGCAAAGACCCTTATCCCTTCCTCAGAGAATCCCTGGATCTAATCAGCCTTCTTGCCCCATGCATCAAAGATCAATAATCCCTAACACCCGTGAGTAGTCGCTAGAAGCACCTGACACATTTTAACTCCTCTGTTCCCGGTAACCTTACAAGGGAAGGGTGAGCTTCATTTTCCAGGTAATGAAAATGACGGGAAAAGGAGGGGAAGCTCAGAGAGGTTCAGTGAGTTACCCAAGGTCACACAGTGAGGAGTGAAGGTTCGGGAATTCAAATGTAGGCCGTGCCTACACGACCAGCCTGTGGTGGGCCTTTCCTGAAGACACAGCCACACACGTGCTCCTGAAGGCCTTGCACACGCCGGCTTTGGGAAATCCTTCTCCGACTGGCTGTGCTGTTTTTACGCACCCAGGAAACACTGAACACTATAACACTGCTCTGAGGCTACTGGGTTTTACATACTTGAGATAATGAAAACACATCTTGGTGGAAAGTCGTGGTGTGTGTGTGTGAGTGTGTGTGTGCGTGCGTGTGTTTAAGGGCTTTTGTCTAATTACCTACTAGAGACGTTTTGTCCCCAAAGCAATCACAGTGCCGAATGTTCTGCTTATTCTGGTTGTCTGCTGCAGAAATGGGAAATATTAAATCAAGCCTTGCTCTCTGGAAGAAAAAAAAAAGAGAGAAAGTCTATGGAATAAAATGCAATATTATAAGAACTGTTCTGCAGCAGAAGGGAGCACATTCAGTCAGGGTAAATAAAGAAAAGAAAACAATTTCAACCAAACTTTGCTTCAAATTAAAATGCAGGTTTATTTTTAAAGAAAGAAAAATCACCCCTCACTGTAAGTGTATGTCTGGGACATAAACCTCTGATATAAAATTGGTCTTAAGATATTTTATGTGTAATGATTTCTTCCTTTAACGTTTTGAGAGTTTTATTATCTTTGGATACATATCAACACATTGTAGATGCAAAAGGGAGAAGAGTGAGGATACCAGAGAGAATTTTCAATAACATAATTACAGTGTCATAGCAAATCAACCAGTCCTTGCTCCTGAAACACATTCGGTGAGCACAGAGACTTCCTGAGAATTTGGTGACTTCTTTCTTAGTTGGCTATGTCTGCCATAACAAAATACAACAGACCGGGGGGCTCAATCGACAGGAATTTGTTTTGCTCATTCAACCTTCATTACGTCCTTCATGCAAATACAGTTACTTTGGGCTTAGGGCTTGAATGCAGGCCTTTTGTGGGGACACCCTTCAGTCCTCGGCAGCAAGGACATGATCGTTACAGGGTATGTTTTTCCATGTGTAGAGGCTGGGGCTAGTTCCAGAGAAGGTGTTGCTCTGGGAAAATCATTTGGGAAAGCATCATCTGTACATCATTGCACAATAGGATCTAAACCTTTCGAGCACCACGGGAGAAAGCCATGGGAGTTCTGGAAACTTCCATGTGGGTTGTCGTAACAAAAGAGCTCTCAACGTACAGATGGCGAATTTTGAGACATATCTCAGCACCCTGCGTCCACCAGCCAATTGAGCAAACACACTGAAAATCTGACTTTGCCAAGTGACCTCTGACACAACAACCTTCGCTCACTGAGGTTTTGGTTCTCCTTGAATAATCTGTTAACTGGTATTGGTCATTTTAATAGATGTTACTTAGACCACTTGTCTGCTTGATTCCTTACATCTTATGCCACCGTTTCAACAAAACATGTTACAGCAATATTGAACCCCACATCTGGGAATAACATCTATAATGGAATTTCTTAGATTTGAAAATATATCCATCAAGATACCGTGTTTTACTTTCAAAACACTTTACCTTCTACAAAAGCTTCCACATATGTTTTCCAGGCTAATCCCAACCTCATACAGTGAGAGAAGGTCCTCGTTGTCATTTTCCCAGGGGGGTGACCAAACCATAGGGAGAGCAAGCGACCGGGATAAAGCCACCCCATAGGCAAGGCTTGGGGCTGCAGGTTGGGTTTTCAGATTCTAATTAAGGAACAAACTGACTTTTGGAATAAAATACAGCATTTTATAGCCAGGTAACATTTGAGACATCCATTTCTAACACCTTGAGGCTTCAGTACAAAATGATAATCTTTGAAGGGTAAACACAATTATTCTTTCTCTTTTTTTTTTTAATTTTTTTTCAACGTTTATTTATTTTTGGGACAGAGAGAGACAGAGCATGAACGGGCGAGGGGCAGAGAGAGAGGGAGACACAGAATCGGAAACAGGCTCCAGGCTCCGAGCCATCAGCCCAGAGCCCGACGCGGGGCTCGAACTCACGGACCGCGAGATCGTGACCTGGCTGAAGTCGGACGCTTAACCGACTGCGCCACCCAGGCGCCCCTATTCTTTCTCTTTAAAATACCCACTGTCGGGGTGCCTGGGTGGCTCAGTCGGTTAAGCGTCCGACTTCAGCTCAGGTCACGATCTCGCAGTCCGCGAGTTCGAGCCCCGCGTCGGGCTCTGGGCTGATGGCTCAGAGCCTGGAGCCTGCTTCCGATTCTGTGTCTCCCTCTCTCTCTGCCCCTCCCCCATTCATGCTGTGTCTCTCTCTGTGTCAAAAATAAATAAACGTTAAAAAAAATTATGGGGCGCCTGGGTGGCACAGTCGGTTAAGCGTCCGACTTCAGCCAGGTCACGATCTCACGGTCCGTGAGTTCGAGCCCCGCGTCAGGCTCTGGGCTGATGGCTCAGAGCCTGGAGCCTGTTTCCGATTCTGTGTCTCCCTCTCTCTGCCCCTCCCCCGTTCATGCTGTGTCTCTCTCTGTCCCAAAAATAAATAAACGTTGAAAAAAAATTAAAAAAAAAATACCCACTGTCACTAATGGTGTTCTACGAATGAAGCATGTGGCCACGTTGGAAAGGAGATGGAAGCCACAGAAGGTATTTCAGGAAGATTGATTTGTGGCGCTACAACCCTGGTGGTCAGAATAAAGCAACCTATGTTGTTAATCAACACACTAGGGCTTATCCTGCTTGAATGGCATTTATTTTCTCCCCTTGAGAAAGAGACACACATGCTATAATGATATTCTGGGTTAAGTAATTCAAGTAATTGTGTTTAAAATGTATAAAGGATCAGAGTGGCCAGATCACATTCTGATCCCTGATCCTGCTGAATCTCGCCTCTGTAGTAAAACAAAGTACCTGGACGGATGGCAAAACAGCTTCCTACTGTGAGCACTGTGGGGTCTGTAGCGTAGCTGGATGAGCTAGGCATGGAGAAGCTTGCTAAGAGGCAAACACAACTGGGTCCTGATTCGCAAGGGGTGTTTGAGACCCACCTTGACCTCTCCTGTCACCCCCTGTCAGTGAAAGCAAGTGGCTGAAAACCGGGCTCCCCATCTGGTCCTGGACCACGTGTACCAGCAACATCTCCCTCGGCCCCACAGCTGAGGTGGGAGGTCGCCCAGATTCCACCTTCCCTGCGCACTGCCCCCACCCATAGCCACCTGCTCCACTGGGGAGGCATCCTGAGAACAGAGGTCTTGAATCCTTCAAGTGCGGATTCGGGGCTTGGCTTGTCCATCAACGTCTTTCAATGGGAAGTCCGTGGAAGACATATAAAGGCATCTTCCCGTATATGACAAAGACTGGAAAGTGGAAAACCGTAACCAGGTTCACAAGGATCAATCTGTTCTAAAACGAGTGACTGAAACTCACAGAAAGACTCAGCTTCAGAGGCAGGACCTGTGGGACGGCTTCCAGAGAGCACTATCTAATGAGGGGCGTTCCAGCTGTGGGGTGGCCTCCTCTCACTTCTGGCTAATCCCCACATCCATGAGGTCATTCAAGGGTAACTTTCTGAGTGACTAAGATGTGCCGGGACCACCGCAAGCTCCAGTCTCCTCTTTCCCAGTCAGCAACAACATGGGGTGACATTGCAGTGGCCGGAATCCAATAGCCTCCATGAATATGGAGAAGGCGAGGAGAATTCATCTGTAAGTTGTTTAACTTGGAGACAACTGAGTTCAGCTGCAGACTGAAAAAGCCATTCAGTGACCCAAGTGGTCAGAGTAGGCAGAGATAGGCAAAATTCGCCATTGGTCGATAGCTACTGGGTTAAAGTCGACTTAGTTACTTTTTCTCATAATTAGACTTTGTCTAAATCTAACTAGGATTTTCCCTCTTGTATCTTGGAGGGGCTGCCGTGCAGGATTGGAGGCATGTGCGTGCACGCATGTGGATGTGTGCTGGCGGTGGGGGAAGGTGAGACAGATACATTTCAGCCCCAAGGATTTAATTTAAGGGTTCTGCTCCTCCCAGCCATCAAGATGGGCTCCATCCTTGGAAACTTGACTTCATGCCATTCACAGTGTGTTGAAGGCTTCAGACAATGGGCAATTGATATTCCTGAGCTATGCAGCCAGGCTGTCCCCCGGTTTTGTTGACGTGGGAGGGAGCGGGGCATAATGACGTGGACAGGGAGGAGAACCTCAAAAGGAGAGCTGGGACCAGGGAGGCGCCCGAGGTGGGGGGTACGTGGTGCACAGGCAGTGAGGAGGTTTGGGATCTGGGAACAAACTGGGATACTTTCCTCCAAAGATAATCACCTCATACATCAACACAACCCCTCTGTGTCCCTTTATATAATTGTAAGATAATAGAAAATACATATATACTGGTCTCTGTGCTTGGTTCTTGGCGTGGGGCTCCTGAAACCCTGGGAATTTCCCAAGTGACGGGAGCACTAGGACCGTGTTCAGCTTCACTGAGGGGACTCTAGGTGGACTCCTGTGTGGCTCCTGGATGGGGGCCAGTGGCCAGAAAGACCAAGCCACGGTCAGAAACTTGGGCTGTTCACCCCACCCATCCTACAGAGACAAGAGAGGCTGCACCTAGCCTCCGTGAAGTCCCAGTGGTACAGGGCTCGGGGCGGGGGGGCTTCGAGGGGGCAAACGCATCCACACCGCGACAGGGAGCACCCAGCTCCATGGGACAGAAGTGCCTGCACTCGGGACCTTCGCGGAGATCACCCTGGGCACCTCTTCATCTGCCTGCTCTTCTGGGTCCTTTATCACATCCATGAGTGACCTGGGACGTGCGAGTTATGGTTCCACTGCATTCTGTGAGCCTCTCCAGGACATTAATCAAAGCCTAGGAGGGGTCGTGGGAACCTCCGATTTGTATCCAAGTCGGACAGACATCTCGGGCAATCGGGGGAGGTGCTCCTTGCAACTGGCGTCTGAGTGGGGGCGTCTCCTGGGACTGAGCCCTGAATCTGCAGGATGTGACGCCAGCTCCAGGCAGATGGTGTCGGAGCTGAGTTAAATCGTAGGACCCCCAGCTGGTGTCACAGAAGTGCCTGGTGTGGGAAAACCACATGTCCCGGGTCAGTGTTTGGAGCGTGGCCATCATGTGTCATAAAAGAGCCACGCGGGATGAAGGGCAGGGTGGTGTTTCTATACAACAGTGTATAGAGTGTGTTACGTTAACCATCCATGAGGAAAAAAAGAATATTTCTAAATGATTTTTAATACAAATATAACTACCCCCTTTTTTTGTCCATCTTGGCGAGGATCAGAGAAGAAACGGAATAAACTTCCTTTGTTACCAGCCAACATATTCGTCCTCACCATGGCTCTCAGAGAATGTTAGTTAGGGAAAATACTTTAGATGTCCGCAAAATATAAATACCCACACCTGTTTTTCACCATTATTTTTCAGAATGTACTATCCTGTGCTACTCCTCAGAAGGCATTATTTCATCTTTTTGAAAAGCTTTATCTTCTAATGCCAAGGGATACATGCACCTGATGTTTATAGCAACATTATCTATAATAGTCACACTATGGGAACAATCATGTGTCCATCAACTAACTAATGGATAAAGAAGGTGTGGTATTCAGTGGAATATTACTCAGCCATCAAAAACGATGAAATCTTGCCATTTCCTTTGCAATGACTTGGATAGAACTAAAGAGTATTATGCTAAGTGGAATAAGTCGGTCAGAGAAAGACAGACACCATATGATTTCACTCTTACGTGGAATTTAAGAAACAAAGCAAACGAGCAAAGGGAAAATAAAGCAAGAGAGAGCCAAACCAAGAAAAAAAAAAGACTTTTAACTCTAGAGAACAAACTGATGGTTACCAGAGGGCAGGTGGGTGGGAGGGACGGGGCACAGATGACAGGGATTAAGGATGCACTTGTTGTGATGATGCACCAGGCAGTGTATGAAGTGTTAAATCACTACACTGTATACCTGAAAGTAATATCACACTGTATATTCACTAACTAGAATTTAAATAAAAACTTAAAAATATATAGCAGTGACTAATAATGAAGAAAACAAAAACCAATAAGTTTTCTTTTCTTAACATTCTGAGAAAAAAAACATCAAGTGCTCATTGGCGGACGGACCCAGCTTGTTTGGGCAAAACAAACGATGACTTTTCTCATCCCACAGGGAGAGTGGATTGCAGCTACCTTGGCGAACTCTCCATGGCCAAGAGAAACAAAGTAGGTGCTCACAGGAAATAAAATTAATTATCTCTATTTGCTACATATACAATATTTTACGCATTAAGTACACCATTAATATATACAAACACTCAATGTTGTACAGTATTTTATTAAATTCACTTATCTTGCCCTTCACTTTATTATTGCATTACAGAGTAAAAAGCACTACGAACATATCTTATGTCAGATAATTGCATTTCTCTTCTGTGGGTTTTTTTTTTTCTCCTCTCAGAAATAAAGTACACTCACAGAATATCCAAAAAAGATAATTCATACTTCTATTGCCCTAAAATTAATCAAGTACTTACCATGTACCAGACACGGCATCAGGAACTTCTGCACACATTGCCCCATTAACGAGAAAATTCTCATCAGGCCCCAGTTTGCACCGAAGCACAGAGATGTGAGGTTGTTCCCTCAGGCGACATCACTGCTGGGGGCTGCAAATCCATGTTCCAAAGAGATTCGAACTCGTTAATGAGGATGCTGTCCTCTACCTAATGTGTCCCCTTCACAGACTGTGCAAGGAGACGTGTAAATTTGAACAACTGTAGGGAAAATGTTGTCCCTGAGAACTCAGCAACAACTTACAATGAACAACACAGTCAAAAAATAAGCAAAGGGTTTGAACGGACATTTAAGATATACCAATGGCCCAAAGGTCCATGGAAAGATGCTCAGTGTCACTAGTAATTAGGGGAATGTAAGTCAAAACCACAATGAGGTGCCACCACTTGGCACTTGTTAGGGTGGCTATTATAAAAAAGAGAAAATGACAGGCATTGGTGAGGGTGTGGAAAAGTTGGGGTCCTTGCGCACCTCTCATGGAAATGTAACATGGTGTAGCTACTGTGTAAAAGGTATGGAAGCTCTTCAAAGAATGAAAACTAGAATTACTGTATGATCTGGTAATTTCATTTCTGCATATACACCTCCCAAATTAAGGACTCGAACGGGTATTTATACTCCCATGTTGATAGCAGCATTTTTTTCACAAGAGCCAAAAGGTGAGAGCAGCCCAAGTGTCCATCAGCAGATGAATGGATAAACGCAATGTAGCACATGATAGCGTATTATTCAGCCTTGAAAAGGAAGGAGGTTCTGAGAGTACTACATGCTTGCACGGATGGACCTTAAGGACATTATGAGGAATGAAATAAGCCAGTCACAAAAGGACAAATACTATGTGATTCCACTCAAATGAGGTCCCTAGAGATCTCAAATTCGTAGAAACAGAAGGCAAAATGGCGGCCGCCTGAGTCTGAGAGTAGGGGAATGGGGAGGTGAGTGTCTCGTGGGCACGTGGGGCCACACAACAGTGTGAATGTGCTTAATGCTGCCGAGCTGCCCACTTAAAAGTGTTAAAATGGTAAACTGTACGTTATGTATATTTTACCACAATAAAATTGTTACGGATGTAAAAGCTATTACTGCCAAAGTTTCTAGACCAAAATCTAGATTAGAAAGAGCAGAATGTAACACAAAGTGATGAGAAACATCTTTCAGATTTACAGATGTCCTGAAATCCAGTGTAGGAAAATAAAACTGTGAATTATTTAGTTGTCTTTTGAAATGACAGCTTAAATGGTGTGAGTAAATATCAATGATGCGATGGATAGAGATTCTGGCGGCAGTGACTGCTAATTCATCCCCAGGGAGGGAGCCTGTGCCGTCTCCATGACTATAACCGCGTAATGGGCTGACTTTCCCAGGGGCCTCCTTTGCCGTCTTCTCCTTCTCTTTCTGTCGGGAGGCACTGCAATACTCAAGATCATGAGCGTACTTTCTGCTTCTCCGGTCTTTCACTTGCCAGCTTTTGGTTATTTCTTCCTCACATAGTCGTCTGGCAGGTTTGAGCACTCTGTGGCCAGAATTACAGGACGCTGACACCACAAATATGGATGGCAATGTTGCCCTTTCCATGCTGGTCTAACCACATGACCTCTACACCTACAGGTGCTCCTGAACGGTAGCAGTCAAGCGGCCACAAGGTGCTTGGCGTGTAAAGGCCAACAAGGCGCCATGTTTGGCCCCAAGCCCAGTTTTCCTCCACTGCATTTAATCCAGATGGAATCAGAGCTGACTTCCATAGGTGAATCGTCGCTGGAGGGCATCGTGTGGACACTGACAGACACACCAGACTTGAAGGTAAAATTGTTCTCTTCAGGAAAATAGTAATGAAAACAAACATCTGTAACTCCAATTATAGTTCTCTTCTTAAATGCTTCTTGGGTGCTGTGTCAGCATGAAAGCAGAGGGGGAACCAATGAAAAACTCATGCCCTTCACTTCAACAGAAAGACAAAATGGCTCTGGGACCTGAGAGATTGGAGATGAAGGGACCTGGCTGCCAGCCCCCAGCCCTGAGTACTCATGACCCAATGACGGCCAAGAGGAAGGGACACAGGTGGGAAGTGCAAAGTGAAGGGTGGAGAAGGAAGCAGGTGGATGGGGTGTGGTCCGAACCCCAAATCCAGACCCCCTCCAGAGTAAGGCGATCTGGGAGGCGTGAGCAGGAAGCACGCCCCTGTCTCTCACTCCAGGTTATTCCTTTTCAGTAAGAAGTAAACATTTTAAATCTTTTTTGTAACTGTTCCAGAAGGAAGGGGAACAGACACAGGAGGCAGAGGAGGACAGGGATCCACCCTTTCTTCTCATTTTACCTCTGCATCCACACACCAAAAGCAATTTAAGACCCAATAAAGAGAGTTTATTGGTGTCCATCTAATTGATATTCCCAGGAAAACTTTATCTTCAAGAATACAAGATTATTAGCTCACTTTATGCCTATGGTACATGCTCAGCCTGAACTTTTCAAAGTTTCTCTTACTTTGAGCTGAATTGATGTGAAATAGAAAACTTTATATATAGGAGAAAATTGTGGTTAATCCAGTGCCCACTTGATGACATGAAACGTGACATTTTCCTGACTATAAAGGAAGACATGGAGCATGAAGACAGTTGTAAATATTCCCATTGATGGGTAAAAAAATGAAATTGACTAGGAGCTCTTGGGAAGGAAGCCCTGCCTTTAGCAAGAAGCCCAGTGTGGGATGTGGGTTGAGACAGCAAAAGTGGTCCAGGAATGGCCGCCTGGAAGATCTGTTCAGGGCTGGCAGCGCAGCGATTTCTGGAGTCTTCGAGGAGCATGGGATCTGCTCACATGAGAAACCCATACGTACCTACTAGAATGTCCTAAGTCTGGACAAACCACATGCTGTTGAAGGTGTGAAGCAACAGAACGGCTCACTCAGCCTTGGTGGGAAGGTCACATGGTGTGGCCACTATGGAGGAAGGTCTGGTGTTTTCTTACAAACTGAACGTATTTTTTACCATGTGATCCAGCACTTATGCTTTTGGGTATTTTCCCAGATGAGTTAAAATTTTATGCCCAAACAAAACCCTGCACATGGATGCGTATAGCAGCTTTAGTCACAATTACCCAAACTTGGAAGCCAACAAGGTGTCCTTCATTGAGTGAACAGACAGGTAAACAGTGGTCTATACAGACAATGGAATATGATTCAGCATTAAAAGGAAATGATCCATCAGGGCACCTGGGTGGCTCAGTTGGTTAAGAGCCCACGTTGCAAGTATTCCCACTGATGTCTGATGCTGACAGCTCGGAGCCCGGAGCCCGCTTCAGATTCTGTGTCTCTCTCTCTCTGCCCCTCCCCCACTCACGCTCTGTGTCTCTCTCTCTCCATCTCAGAAATGAACATTAAAAAAGAAGAAACTTTAAAAAATAAATGACACATCCAGCCATGAAAAGACATAGAGGAACCTTAAACGCGTATCACTCAGTGGAAGGAGCCAATCTGAAAAAAGTTACATGCTATATGAATCCAACTCTGTGACATTCTGGAAAAGGCAAAAAACTGTGAAGGCCACAGGAACATCAGCAGTAGCTGGGGTTGTCGGGTAAAGGGTCGAATAAGGTGGAGCACGAAGGGTGTTTAGGGCAGCGAGACTACCCCGTGCAATGTTATAATGGTGGACACATGGCATTTTGTCCATAGCCATGTACCACACCAAGAGTGAACCTCATGCAAACTGAGGACTCCGGTGATGATGATATGTTATACAGCTTCATCAATTATAACAGATGCACCACTCTGGCTGGGGAAGCCGTGTGTGGGAGAAATCTGTACTTTCCACTCAACTGTGCTATGAGCCAAAAACGACTCCAAACTATCAGAAGATGTTAGCAGACACTTTACCAAAAATAAATGTAAGAATGGTCAATAAGCACATGAAAAGATGATTAACATGATTAGTCAGTATGAAAACATAAGTGAAACTATGACGAAATACCATTGTTCATCTCATAAAGTGTCTAAAAAGAAAAGCAGGAGAGGGGTACCTAGGTGGCTCAGTCGTTTCAGCACTCAACTCTTGATTTTGGCTCAGGTCATGATTCTAGGGTTGTCAGATCCAGCCTGCATAAGATTCTTTCTTTACCGCTTTCTGCCCCTTCCCCACTCACATGTTCTCTCTGTCTCTCTCTCTCTCTCTCTCTCTCTCTCTCTCTCTCTCTCTCTCCAGAAACAACCCAAATGCCCATCAATCAGTGAATGGATAAAGGAGGTTTGATCTACTCACACAACGTAATACTACTCAGCTAAGGAAAGGGGCAGAGCAGCTGTGGTCTTTCACACAGGCACACACAACATGGCACATCTCAAAAGCAACACGGTGAGTGAAAGAAACCAGACGAAAAGGATACCAAGAGTACAATTCCATTTATAGGACATTCTGGAAAAGACGAACCTGTAGAGACAGAAATCAGAGTTAAGGGTGAGGGATACCCAGAGCATGAGGGAACCTTTGGGCTTTGATGGGGTTGTTCTGTATTGTGATTGTAGGGATTACACAACTATAAGCATTTGTCAACTCAGAGACTGTATGTTTCAAGGAGTCATTTTTGCTCCATGTAAATGATACTTCAATAAATCTGATTAAAAATATATAATGAGAATTCAAAGAATTTTTGTTTGTAATAAGGTTTGATTTTACCGTATTTGTCCCGTAAGAACAGAATGGCATCAGCTGTCCAGAGCCAAGGGGACAAGGCACGAAGACCTCACAGAGGTGTTCTTGGATCTGAAGCAGGTTCTGCACTGACAGCACAGAGCCCAACACGGGGTTTGAACTCATGAACTGTGAGATCATGACCTGAGCTGAAGTCGGATGCTCAACCGACTGAGCCACCCAGGCGCTCCTAGGAGGTTTTAACTGAAGGTCAGGGCTCAGTAAGTTTCTCCAGTTGGCAGGAAGGCCCAGACTATTGGTATCTTCACGAGGGTGTGTGGGGACCCACAGGGCAGTGTGAAGGAGGAAGGGGCACAGCAGAAGCCAGTGTCTCTAAGGACAGAACTGCCAGACCCTTTGATGGCTAAGACCAGAGACCTGGTGGGGGGCTCTTGTCTGCTCTGTGAGCACTGGAGTAGCTCCTCGAGTTGCCAACCAAATGTAACTTTCCCCATCTGAGCACCGCGCGGGGCCAGCCTACAGGTGTGCGCAGCGTGGAAGCATTTCGTTCCGTTCAAGTCAAGAGCCATTCCTGCCCAGGTCAGTCCCTGGCGCAGGTTTTGTGTGTGTCTTCCCGAATGCATTGATTTATTCTCGAAAGTTAGTCTCCTCTGTGTGCGCTTGGAGAACTGGGATCCATCCTCATGCAGGGGTTAACGGATGTTCAGTGCAAACTCCCCTTAACGATTCTGACAAGAGGTACTTCACTTTAGTTGAACCATTTTTCAGAACAGTCCTGGAAAAGACGGTAGCGGTATGTTTAATTTAATACCGAAATTTCAAAACTGTCGCCTATTGCCTGTTATATTTTAAAAATTCTAAAACCGAGATAAATTTTAATACTTTCTGCTTGTAGGAGATAAACCATTCTACTCCATGTGTGAATAGTGCCCTAAGCTTTTAATCGAAGGAAGATTTAGGCCCTCGCTCTCGCAGCCCTCTCTGACCCCATACCCCACGCCCTTCGCCATCTGGACTCACACACTCTGAATTCTTCATCACCACACGTAGATTGTCTTTTTTGGATGATCAGATTCTTAATTTTACCATCTATGGCTCAAGCCAGTTACTAGTGCAGCCCGTTCAAGAAAAGTCATACTTTATTACCCATTATCAATCAATAAGATGAGTTTTATTTTGCTCATGCCATAAAAACCGCACGAAGGCAGGAGAGAACTCTGCTGCATTTGTCCGGGAGCCGGGGCACAGTGGCATCCATACTCCATCATGCAGAAACGCAGAAATGGCATTTATGAGCCCACTCCTGTGAAGCTTGAGTAGGCAGATTCATGAAATTCGCCGAGATTTGGATTAAATTTAAACCATTCTACACAGCTCCACTTTTGATTAAGGCTGTGTGTGCAGTGAAAACCTCACATTTGAATAGAACTCGGGTCTTTAAGAACTTTGAATGTGCGCAAATCTAAATTGAGCTCAGAGCTTGATCTCGCAATGGACAGAGAGTCAATTTACATTCAGCATTAAAAGGGGGAGAAGGACGAGCTAATGCTCCGTCCTTTCAGAATTTTAGCTTTGGATCAGAGTTTATTAATATCAGGATGAACACACAGAGATGCCTCACTCCATCGGCACTTATTAAATTAGACTTAAAGCCCTTAAATAGAGGGCGCCAGCAAAACTATTGATAACCAGCAAGGGAGAGAGAAAACGGTGTCCCACTCATCCCTAAAAAGAGAAGAGCTCACCAGGTGACACTCCCTGAGCTTTTGGGGTCCGAGAAGTGAAGATTTCTCTTTTTCAAACAGCACCCAAGGACTCATTTTATCATAATACTTTAAACAACAACAACAACAACAACAACAACTGTTTTTGAGCTGGTGATGCCAACCTACTATTTTCCCTTTACGTAAAATTCTACATTTCCATCTGCCACTGTTCTCCTTTTTTCTGATTATCAGCATATGTGGAATGAGCATCTTAAGCCCTGGAGCTTATTTTAATATGTTTCAAAGAACCTCATCTTATTCTTCAGGAGTCGTAGGCTAAGAGATGACGTTATTCAGTCGGTGATGAGACATAGGCAGCATTGTGGGCTAGAGCAGTTTGGGACAAGCGTCTCCAAGGAGCAGGTGGTAGCTTCCACTCACGGCCAGAGCCAGCACACAGGCATGCTGGCCGTGGGTTCCTACAGAAAGGCTTGTCCCGGGAAGACAGCCTGGCTCCCGATTGACGATTACATGGGTGGGGAGGGTAGGTAGGAAATTTTTGCTATCAAAAGTTGGCAAAATCTCAGTTTAGAACCCTTTTCTATGAAGACCTGTTCACTTAACCATGAACCAGATTCTGTGTCCCTGGGCCTCTAGTGGGGGGCTCCACACACGGTCTGTCTCTGTTTCCAAGAAGGAGGCCTCATCTCTGGCCCGGCTTCCTCTGCCTGCCTCCGGGTGGGACAGCAGTGTGCCCACCCACAGCTAGATTAGACGGAGACCCGCAAGAGTCCACGCTGATGCCGGCGTTGGAAGAAACAGAGACGCCGAACCCAACCCAGAGAACAGCCCCCACATGCAATTAAAGTAACAGAGTCATCGAAAGACAATTACTCTGCAATTGTGTGTGGCTTTTTCACCACGAGTTGGAAACTGCAGAATGATCGCAAGCTGGGCTTGTAACTTCAATCAACAGGAGACTATTGTGTTAGACTTATTATCCTGCCCATACACACAATGTTAAGAATGTTACTGTTTATAATATGTACATTTACATATTTTTACATATATATACATATTCATATGTAAAAATATGTGTGTGTGTGTGTGTGTGTGTGTGTGTGTGTATATATTCCCAGTTCACTGGTGGGAGACATTCTACCTCTGGAATTTGTGGTGTGGCTACAGGAAGAGATTCCATTGAACCCCATTTTGTAAGGAATGGAGTCATTGTAAGCAACAGTTTATGCTAATATTTGAGAAGCCCCATGCACTGCTTTCTTTCCTTCCTGCTGTTGGTAATGCTCAGAGAGCTGCCTGCTGAGAGGCTGGCTAAGGGAGCCTTCCGCTCTTGACCCTGAACATCAAGGGGTCGTTGGCATAGACGCACGGATGGAACCGTAGAGCCGGTAAACATGTTGCAGGAATCCCTGACAAGCAGGTGGCTCACCGCCTCACCCTTACACTTTCTGTAAGGTGGCTTGGAATTCAGAACGCCATTCGACATAAAAGGGGTTCAGTCCCTAGGACGGGCTGTGAAGCTTCCTGGAGAGCCACGTTAGAATGGGCTGTGTGGGTCACTCTGAAATCTACGAAATGGAAAAATTCACGAATGGTGGGTGTGCACTGAGACAGGAGTTTGAAGAGCAGAGTGTTGTGATGGCTTTGGCACCAACTGGAAACTCAGCTTCCAGGCCCACCTCTTTTTCTGTTTTTAAAGTTTATTTATTTTTAATAAAGAAAGAGAGAGAAAGTACACGAGCAGGGGAAGGGCAGAGAGAGTGGGGGACAAAGGATCCGGAGTGGGCTCCATGCCGACAGCAGTGAGCCCGATGCAAGTTTCCATCCCAGGAACTAAGAGATCATGACCTGAGACAAAGTCCGACACTCAACCAACTGAGCCACCCAGGCACCCCTCCGGGCCCACCTGATTGTGTGAATTCAATTATTGGGTAAACTTGCCCATATATCACTTTGCTCACTTGAAAATTGAGAGGGCTGTATTAATATATTTCTAGCAATGTCTTTCCAAGTATGTTTTCCTGATTACTCATCAATTTCCAACACTCACTGGCGTGCAGATGTTGGGAACAATACACTCATCTCAGCCACACCTGTTCGGACCTTAAGCACTTGTCAGGTTTTGTATTCTTATCCACAATAGCACAAAGACTTCAAGTGCCTTCATTTCCTCATTTTTTCCTTCACAACTGGACAGTGGGCTTTTCTGGAGGACACAGGATGTGGGATATCCTCAGGGGTTAAACACGCAAGCAGAGAGGAAATCTGGCTGCCTCTATCAAACCAGACATAAAGAAAGATTCGCAAAACTGTAACACTCTGCCACCTTGGCCATTAATTGTTTTCGTTTTTGTTTCGGAGAATATAGTTATTTTCATAAAAATATGTGACATGTGTCAACACGCCATGGCTTCATTTTTAAATTAATCAATGGACATTTAATACTTCTCTCAATTTCAATTTCTAATAGCATGAATATTCATAGATCAAACTCACAGGAACAAAGCTCTTCGGGATTTTCAGTAAGTTTGAAAAACATGAAAGTGTATTGAGCCTGCAAAGTAGGAGGACCATTGGGCTAGTGAATGCATAACACTTTTGTTTTTAAATTAACCTAACCAAAAACACAGATTTCATGAAAAAAATCAGATGAAACAAAGGAACACGACGTACCTTATTGACGAATAATCCTTAGATTATGTTATTAAAGTTTCGTAACATTGAAAACGATAGACAAATATACTTTCCGGTAGGTATGCATTTGTTTTTCTAGCCTCAGAGCTAGATATTATTAACAACGCCATGGCAGAAATATTTGTTCATAGTGAGTCTTAGTGGCTAATATATATGATGACATATACACCAAAGCACTTCTCATTTTAATGTACAAATATAATGTGGATCTTAAAATGTATTCAGAAAGGACAACACCTAATATTTGATTAAAAGGAAAGAATGTCTAGTGTGAAATAAAATGAAGAATAAAAGCTTTAGGAAAAAAGGAAAGAACAAGAGAGGAGGAGCAGAGGTAGTCAGTGGGCAGGAAGAGAGTGGAACAGAAGCACCAAGGCAACAGACAGGAAGATCCCTTGGCATCTGAGCAAGGGAGGAGGGAGGAGGGAGGGGAGCAGAGCAAGGAGGGAGGAGGGCAGAGGGAAGAGGAAAGAGGGAGGAGGGAGGAGGGCAGAGGGAAGAGGAAGAGCAAGGAGGGAGCAGGGCAGAGGGAGAAGGAAGGAGGGAGGAGGGAGGGGAGCAGAGCGAGGAGGGAGGAGGGCAGAGAGAGGAGGAAGGAGGGAGGAGGGAGGGGAGCAGAGCAAGGAGGGAGCAGGGCAGAGGGAAGAGGAAAGAGGGAGGAGGGAGGAGGGCAGAGGGAAGAGGAAGAGGGAGGAGGGAGGAGGGCAGAGGGAGAAGGAAGGAGGGAGGAGGGAGGGGAGCAGAGCGAGGAGGGAGGAGGGCAGAGAGAGGAGGAAGGAGGGAGGAGGGAGGGGAGCAGAGCAAGGAGGGAGCAGGGCAGAGTGAGAAGGAAGGAGGGAGGAGGGAGGAGGGTAGAGGGAGGAGGAAGGAAGGAGGAGGGAGGGGAGCAGAGCAAGGAGGGAGGAGGGCAGAGGGAAGAGGAAAGAGGGAGGAGGGAGGAGGGCAGAGGGAAGAGGAAGAGGGAGGAGGGAGGAGGGCAGAGGGAGAAGGAAGGAGGGAGGAGGGAGGGGAGCAGAGCAAGGAGGGAGGAGGGCAGAGAGAGGAGGAAGGAGGGAGGAGGGAGGGGAGCAGAGCAAGGAGGGAGGAGGGCAGAGAGAGGAGGAAGGAGGGAGGAGGGAGGAGGGTAGAGGGAGGAGGAAGGAAGGAGGAGGGAGGGGAGCAGAGCAAGGAGGGAGCAGGGCAGAGTGAGAAGGAAGGAGGGAGGAGGGAGGGGAGCAGAGCAAGGAGGGAGGAGGGCAGAGGGAGGAGGAAGGAGGGAGGAGGGAAGAGGAAGGAGGGAGGGGAGCAGAGCGAGGAGGGAGGAGGGCAGAGAGAGGAGGAAGGAGGGAGGAGGGAGGAGGGCAGAGGGAGAAGGAAGGAGGGAGGAGGGAGGGGAGCAGAGCGAGGAGGGAGGAGGGCAGAGAGAGGAGGAAGGAGGGAGGAGGGAGGAGGGTAGAGGGAGGAGGAAGGAAGGAGGAGGGAGGGGAGCAGAGCAAGGAGGGAGCAGGGCAGAGTGAGAAGGAAGGGGGGAGGAGGGAGGAGGGTAGAGGGAGGAGGAAGGAAGGAGGAGGGAGGGGAGCAGAGCAAGGAGGGAGCAGGGCAGAGTGAGAAGGAAGGAGGGAGGAGGGAGGGGAGCAGAGCAAGGAGGGAGGAGGGCAGAGGGAGGAGGAAGGAGGGAGGAGGGAAGAGGAAGGAGGGAGGAGGGAGGAGGGCAGAGGGAGAAGGAAGGAGGGAGGAGGGAGGAGGGCAGAGGGAGAAGGAAGGAGGGAGGAGGGAGGGGAGCAGAGCAAGGAGGGAGGAGGGCAGAGGGAGGAGGAAGGAGGGAGGAGGGAAGAGGAAGGAGGGAGGAGGGAGGAGGGCAGAGTGAGAAGGAAGGAGGGAGGAGGGAGGGGAGCAGAGCAAGGAGGGAGGAGGGCAGAGGGAGGAGGAAGGAAGGAGGAGGGAGGGGAGCAGAGCAAGGAGGGAGCAGGGCAGAGGGAGAAGGAAGGAGGGAGGAGGGAGGGGAGCAGAGCGAGGAGGGAGGAGGGCAGAGGGAGGAGGAAGGAGGGAGGAGGGGGCCCTGGGAGGAGGGAGTGTGCAGGAGGACAGAGGGCACCAGAGCCCAGTCCTCAGGGGCCCAGCTGTGTCTCCGTCAGCAGATCTGGACGCTCCCTCCGTGTGAGCTTCCAGTAAGTGTCAGCCCTAATGTGTGGTTGCTTTATGAGGACAAACTCGGGGGACCCTGGGGGCTCACACTTCCGTAGCGTCTGTGTGTTGTTTGCACACGCACATCGGTGAATGTGAAGCTGAGGACGTGAAAAGAAGACATGAGCACAGAGGAAGAGGAAAAGGAAAAGAGGAGGCGAAGGAGGCAGAGGACAGGCGGAGGGAGGGGCTGGGGACACCGGAAAAGAAATCGGAGCGCCCTGCCTTGGCTGACGCCTGGGATCAGAATTCCGTCCTCCACCGGAAGTGGTCGGGAAAACCGGGCATCACAGCGAGTTCTTGACAGTCAAGCATTTTCCAACCCGTGTTCCTTTCGACTGAAAGTGCGTTTACACCAGTCAGCTCTTGCAAATGCTTTCCCAGTAGAGGCTCTTGCTTAAAATGCTCTGTGGTGGCCCCACCCTGCACAGGAATCGGTCTGTGTTTAATAGACAAGACTGTCCATTGCCCACGTCTTTCGAGACCATCCAGACTGTCCCAAGGCTTGAAGACTCACCCGGACCTCTGCCGGAAGGCCAGGGAGATTCCGGGGCTGCAGTCACATCCTCTCCCTTGAGCGACTGAGAAGCACATACCCCACTGCAAGTTGCCCTTGGGGCGCCGCTCTGAAACTCGGGTGGGTCCCGTGGAAGGTTTGCTGAAAGACAGGACTTTCTAGAAACCCTCTGGCCCAGGCAATGGGCATAGACCCCCAATGGGGCTGCTCTGAGACTAGGAAGAACCCAGAGGAGACATGCTGTTCTCTGAAGGTCTTGGGGTCCAGACAGCTGAGGTGAGTCTAAAAGGGACAGAAGGGTAAGCCTGGACTTTCCCTGACCGCTCGTCCCCTGGGCCACTTGCCCCCCACCCACCCTCCCACCTGAGCCTCACCCTCTCCTCACATAGGCCTCTTCTGGACTCTGCTGTCATTATTCCTTCCACCCGCCCACTGTTCCAGGTTGTTCGACAGGTAGGAGATCTCTGGCCCCCCAGCCCTGGAAGCCAAGACAAGGCCCTGCCCCCAAATTATCCTCAGCCTAGGACTCGGCATAGTGGTCACCTCCTGCGGCCTTGACACGTCTGGATCAGAGACATGCCTATGCTCGACTTCAACTGCATGTGTCTCCATCCACCTCCCCGCCCCCCACCCGCTGCCCCCAGGACACTAGGCTTTGGGCAGGCAGGGCGCAGTAGCCTGCTTGGTCCCGGTCCCGCGGAGCTTGGCGGGTGAAGGGCACTCGCAAACCTGGGTGGCCACCAGGACGGGATCCCCAAGGTCTCCACAAGCTGCTGCCGCCCCCTCTGCCTCCTCCCCGTTTATGCCCTACCTGCTCTGCCTGCAGAAGCCGAGGGCCACTCGCCTGTCTAGATGTCCCCTCCATCCCCAACATGCTCGTGACCTTCATGGCCTGCGTGACCCCAGGTGTGATGCCAGAGGAGAATGACAGATACGAGCCGATGAGGAAACAGGGCAGGGGGACAGTGGGGCCCCCAGGGACTCTCCCAGGTGCACGGAGGTTCCCACAGAAAGGTCGGATTGGGGACTGCAGGGCTAGAGAGGTATCAGCTCAGGACGGGCAGAGAAACACCCAGTGAGAGCAGGAGTCAGGCAGGCACCTGCAGCTCTGAGTGTCGCCGGGAGAACGAGCCAGCTTGGCGCAAGGAGCAGCCACGTGTCCCCGGGATGCGCCACGTGGACGGACACAGAGAGCACACAGCCTCGCAGCAACGGGGTGCGAGCGAGGAGGCGCCCACGCCGGGGTCCGGGCTTTGTAAGCACCAGCAGGCCGGCCGCTCCCCACTTGCTCCTGAGGCTGTCCCACCGCCCAGGTTCCTCTTGCATCTGAGTGTCTGCAGGGTCCCTGATCTGCTCGTGAAGCACCACGCGAGGTCCGGGGGCCCAGACCCGGGGGGCAGAGTGCGTCCGGGATGGGTGCCCAAATATCGGGTGGATAGACGCGCCCCTGTCACCGTCCTCGTCTGCTGGGGGCCTCGTCGGTGGGGATGCCGGGGACCTTCTCGACGTGTGCGTGTGAGGGTGTGAATAAGCACGTGTGGGGTCCACACCCGCAGAGTGGATGGGCCCCTCCGTCTCTTCCACAAGCTTCTCTTACCACGACCTGAAGGGGCGTGATGTCATTATGCTCTTACAGTCACATGGCCCGAATACTTCTCATTAAGCTGTGGAGAACGCCGGCCAAATTCGGGATATTTTCAGGATATTTGATCTAAAATTGCTTACCTTCGGGCCTCAGGTGGCCTCCGAGCATTTAATTTAAAATAACAAGGCAATATCCCCGTGCTGATCGTCTGCCACGGGGAAGGAGGGAAGTAAGCGTGCAGCTCTGGCCGTTTCAGCTCGTCACAGGCCGGGGGGCCAGTCGCCCCGTGTCCGTGACCATCGGACCAACGGCCGATGGACAGAGCAAGCTGCTAAGGAGGCCGGCGCCCGGGGGGATTCCCAACCACCTGGGTGCCCCGAGCTGGCAGAGAACCCAGGCTGGGGACGCACAGAGGGCGCACAGTGGCCACACCTGCATGCCTAGCCACCTCTGTGTACCTCTGCGTCCCACGGGACCCCCGGTGCAGCCGCAGCCTACGGTAAGTCCAGGGTTCCTGACCGGGCTTCTCCATTTGGGTCAGTGGGGCCCTTCCAAACCCTGAGCCAGTAGAGCACAAGACCAGAACCTTTTCGTGGAGTCCCGGGTGCAGCCGAGAAGCCGACGCTCTGTTCCGGGAGAGCTGGGCAGGGGGGCGAGGGGCGGGGGAGGGTGTTGCCAAACATCTGGTGGAAGTGAGGTCGTTGCCAAAGATTAACATCTGTTGCTGAAGCATGAACATATAGTGGCTGGAAATGGAATAAGATTCGTGGTTCTGTTTTAAGTAGATTCATTTTGTAATATTTGCTTTTCGCCCCCTGCATTTAATATTCAGATTTAGACTTGGGAATTGCCACATGGAATGACTCCCACAACTCAGCCTAACGGTGCCGTGTCACATGCTGCCTGGCAGAGGCTGTACTTTCTGTCTCTTCTGCAGGCCTCTCGCCGCACGTAGAAGCATCGCGTTCCCACTTACCTGAGGCTGACCAGATGGTCGTCTTTCAGTCTCTGCCTCCGGGCCTACCGTCTCGGAAAGGACACGCATCTATTCCCAGCGGGTTGTGGATTCAAGGTTTCTATGAGCATATCCTTAAGATAAAGTACACGTAGCCCAAATGATCGACGGGTAACTGCAAAAAACAAAAATAAAAAATAAAAAAAATAAAGGTAAAATCGTTTACCTTCTGTATTACTCTGCTCAGAAGCCGTAACAATATTTCATGGGCTGGGCAGCTTGACAACAGACACGTATTTTCTCCTGGTTCTGAAGGCTGGAAGTCCAAGATGGGAATGTCGGCAGAGCTGGGGTGCCCCCTTGGCATGTAGACACCCCCATCTCCCTGTGGCCTCATGTGGTCATCCCTCGGTGTGGGTCTGTGCCTTCGTCTCCTCTTCTTCCAAGGACACCGGTCAGATCGAATTATGGCCCACTTTTAAAGCTTCATTTTTCTTTAGTTACCTCTGCAAAGACCCTATCTCCAACCACAGTCACATCCCAAGGCACTGGGGCTAGGACTCCAACATACGGATTTGCGGGGGTGGGGGGACATAATTCGCCCAGAACATCCTCCTGCAAGATGAAAACCGAGGTTATGATCTCTGAAGGACAACCACTGAACTGTGTTCCTGCATAATCCCAACACTGAAAGAATTTTATTTCTGTTAAAAGCCACTTGTCAGTGTAGAGGGATAAAACCACATGCTGGTGTCAGCTTGGTGTCCCCTGCTTATAACTTATTTAACAGTGCATGTCTAAGGATTATAACAGAATGCATAAACAAATGTGTTGTGCTGGTTTTTCTTTTTTTTATGCAAAGAACACCTGATATAAATGGAAGACAACAGCCTCCACCTTTTATTAATACTTACGCTATCTTTGAAACAACAAAATTCTGAAACTTCCTTCCAGAGTTTTGGTTCTTCAGCTAAGTAATGTCTCAGGCGGAGCTTGGAGCAAATGGAATACTAGAAGGCAAAGAGCTCCCAAACCAAGGAATTCTACAGGTATTATTAACTTAGCATCTTGTTTTTCGAAGTTTGTCATCGGCAGTGTCTTCTTGGCTTGGTAGCATCTGTGTCCCTGGACACTTGTACACCCAAACTTACAACTTCAACTGGCCTCTATCCTACAGATGATATGAACAGTGGACCCATCAAGATGAACATCGCACAGACTCTTGTGTGGCCCTTCTGTGCTAACAACCTTACCCTGAGGTAACTGAGACTTTCAACTCATCTTAAAATGAGCCGTCGCTGTGTCTGTGCCACAGTCAGTGCAGGGGAGAGATAGAAGCTAAGGAAAATCTCTGCCTCAGAAGGACAACTGATTGAATTGAAACTTGAGACTTTAGATTTTCTGGCCTCTTGGTAACGAATCAGGCCACATGCGGTATCTCATGATTAAAAGCTGGGAGGCTCATGATAAAGTAAAACGGTGTGTGAGTGCAGGGCTAGATGAGGGGAGAGTGCCTGGAAAGTCCCCAGCCTGGACCACGGTCCAGGCAAGGCCGCCATTTTGTTTGCTCCCTCGTAGTCTGTGGAAGACTAAACAGGACTCCAAATTTGTTTTTCATAATTGTCTGTCCTGACAAATACAAGTAACATAAATATTCTAATGTGAATATGCTCCTGGCCTTAGGCTAGGCATGCATGTGGGGTGCTGTTGGGGGCAAAGAACCCGTGGCCGAATGTGGGAGAGGCTCTCACTGCCCCCCAACCACACCCTGGAAGTCAAGCTCATAAATGGAATGAGGAAACTGAAATGTGTTCAGTGCTGACAGTGTGTCAGAAATGTGGCCATGTGTCATTGTTTCCTGTCCCCTCGGCTCCCCAGATGAGTGGGTTTCACCTGGGGTGGGCAGCCTTCTGTCTCCCATCCTTAAATACATGTAAATGGATTCTCCTTCTCCTCCTCCTCCCCTTCTCCTCCTCCTCCTCCCCCTTCCCCTCCTCCCCCTGCTCTTTCTCCTCCCCTCCCCCTCCTCCTCTTCCTCCTTCTTCTTCCAAAAAGGATACTGTACAAATAAAAGGAAGCAAACAGGAAAAAAATTAAAAATACCCCCTAGAAGCCATTTGGGAGTGTTCACTACGTCTGGAGACACGGCTGCTTTCTGTCACTGCCTGAATATATAAACCTAACTTGATCACGTTCTGACGAATTTATGAATCATGCTTAATAATCAGCTTTAGGCACTTCTGAGGGAAGAATAGCATTTTGAAGCGACAAAGGTCCCCTAAACAGCTCTTGGGAAATGACCCCGCATCCCATTAAATGTAAGAATCAGCTACTGCAGGACTGGCCTTAGAGCTCAGCCACTTGAGTCCCCAGCTTTTCAAAATGTCAAGGTGCCTCCATGTAAGTGCTTCATTCATCTGAAAGGACCAGGGCAGATGGTTGCTCAGGGAAGGGAAAATATATATTTTTTTTCTTTAAAAAACTTTTTCTTTGCACTTCAGGAAAAAAACAAACAAACAACAGCACTCTTCTCCTTTCCCCCTTTTCCCTTATATTCATTATTTTCTGTCTTTAAAAAGGCTTTTATCTGACTTTTATCTCTTCCATATGCCCGTGGCAAACACCAGCATCTTCTTCCATTGTAGAAATCTGCCCAGGTACAGGCTTTATCTGACTCACGCCGGCTTACTATTTTCCTATTTAAATGGTTGATGCAGAATCAAAGTCGAATGTGAAGGTCAGAAAAATGGTTTTGGGAGCGTTGTGATCTAAGACACAAATAAGGCTTATTCGATAGAAGGAGCCACGCTCGGAGCAAAGAACCACAAGCCTCTCCCAGAGTCAGCGAGGAAAAATGTGCCCCTATTGTCAGTATTTACAGCCCAAGCTTGGAAGGATTTGGATTCTTGATTTGCTTCGTCTTTAATTATTAGAAATCATAAGATATCATTATTTTATTTTATAGCATGTGTCAGTTTTAATGATAATACCATTAACTCATTTGCTACCCTTATTATAATTGATACATTACAGTAAATAAGCATTCAGATCATTAGAATTTTAAATTAAACTAGGTCCCATAGAGTCTACAAAATAGACATTTTATTTGGAAAGCATTATAGAATTTCTATAATACCTGTAAAAATAATCATCATTGTACGTTCGTGATATTCCAGAAAACAGAGAAGTTCCTGGTTATTTATTACTTTGTCCTGGGAATTATGTGGTTTAAAGTCACCTGGATGTTTGGGTAAAATTAAAATGTGCCCAATGCCAAACAGGGTGCTGGTCACTCAGCGCCTATATCAGGTGCCATCCAGTTACGGATTTCTGAACTCCGTGTGTTGGGTGGGTCTTCGACGCAAGCTGGCATTCACCAGCGTCCTTGGAATTCTAGCCTTTGAGGAGATTTCTCCCCTGGGGCATCTGCGCCTTCTTCCCTCAGCTGTGGATGGAGGTCAACCTGATTGCTGGGAGGCTCTCACCCTTCCAGAGCTGCTGGCCACTTTCATTTCTGACATTCACTTCAGACTTTGCTAGAAGGATATGCATCTTGTGTCAAGTGTTCTTATTGCATTAAAAAAAAGAAAGAAAGAAAAAGGTGAACAGAAAAAAACAAAACAATAAACCAGAGGGACACAGGGAAGTCTGGGAGGTGTTGGGTACGTCTCTTCCTTTGATGGTGGTGATGGGGTCACAACTGTCCTTGCCTGCATCCAAATTCATCACAAGATACATGTGAAATCTGTGCAGTTCTTTGTACGTCAATTTCACCTCGATAAAACTGTTGGGAAAAGTAAGAGGGTTTTAAGAAAGACCCTTGGGGGGCCATGGTGCAAGAGCAGAATACACCATTGGGTCAGCAGAAAAAAAAATAGTGCCCAGAGCCTACTCGAGACCAGAACTGAGTCCTTGTTTTGCATCCCCCCAGTGATAGTCTGGGTCACCCACCACTCCCAGCCTCTGTCCACGGATAGACAGCACCAGCCCACAACTCCCTGATTTCAGTGTTTGCCCTCACTTGTCTGAAGGATACCCAAAACCTCCCATTTCCCCCCTTTGGCTTTTGGGCTGATTCAGAGAAAAGTCTCTGCCCTCTTCCTTCCAGAAGACAGAGAACACTGCCCAGGACACAGCTGGCCAGAGGTCCTGCAGGGGGCCTCAGAGGTCAAACGTTCCCCACCCATCCTGCTGTCCCACATCTCCCTGAGCACTGTGCACTAGCCCAGGACGTTGAATCCCTTGTTAATGCGACCAAAGCAATTAGAATCTTCATGTCCTGTGATGCTGCTAGATTGAGAAATGGTTCTTCTTGCTCTATGACTGGAGACCGTTGTCTTTTTCAAAGTCACCTTGTGTTGTTGACCCAAGTTATTTGAGGGGAACCAAAATCAACAGGTCTTTTTCTGTGAAGTTCGGGCTCCCCGTCTTCAATCTGTGAGTATCAGGAAGAGCTTCCTTTCTTACTTCTGCTGCGTGCTACATCGTGTTGAGTTCAGGTCGCCATCCCAGCTTGGGAATGGTGGGTGATCCATACTATCAGTGGGGAGATGCAAAACAGAGGCCAGGTGGAGGTAAGGGGTGGGTGACCATGCCCTAAATAACGATACTTGTCTCCAGATAGGTGCTACCTTGGGGTGGGCGGGGCCCTGAGCACCCAGTCACCTTCCACCAGCACACCCCTGCTGGGGAGCACCCCAGACCCAGGGACGTGGATGGGAGACACTCTTTAGGGAAGAGACATGCATTTCTACATTTAATTTGAGTGATCTTTTGAACTGAATATTCACAAGTAACACCTCAAAGAAAATTAAAATTATGATGTATTATGTGAACTATTAGAACAGGCCATTATTTCACTGACATCATTTTTTGTGCAAATGATGCACTGACTCAGTTTCGGACCAAGCAGGTCATGGGTTAAGTTAGTAAATGAGAGCTAATTCCCTAGTCATGTGACAGTCATATCCCAGGAGTGTAAGTTTTGTTAATGAAGTAACTTAGGAATATGGTGATTTGGAAAAATACTCAATACTTGTAAATAATAAAAAAAAGATAGAAGGAAATATTGTCTTGGTATGCTCAGGCTTCTGTTAAACAAAATACCACAGATGTGTGGTTTAGACAATGGACATTATTCTTCATAGTCTGGAGGCTGAAAGTTGGGGGTCAGGGGGCTCCCAGGGTTGGGTCCTAGAGAGAGCCCTCCTCCACAGTGCAGATGGTGACTTCTTGTTGTGTCCTCATGTGGGGAAGAAGGAGAGCTCTCTGTTGTCTGTTCTTTTAGGGATGCCAACCTCATCAGGATTCCCCTTCACGACCTCATGTAACCCTGACCACCCCCAGAGACTCCACCACCAGTACCTTCACACTGGGCATTCAACATATGGGTCACTGGGGAATACAGTCAGTGCAGGGCAAATGTATATTGCAAAAAAAAAATGTATGTGAACAATAGAGACTTAGGTGGGAGACAATGTGGGAGCAAAGGTTTGCAAATTGACAAAGGCTGGCCATATTGGCTTAAGCACCCTGTCCATGCTGTGACCTCAGCGGGTCAGTGAAGTCAGGGTTGTGTCCCTTCTGAGCTGTGCTTCCTCACTTTGATTCTATGGTAATTATTGAAGTTCTGTTAGTACCTCACAATTTAGTTGATTGAATCATCTAAATATTTATGGGATCTCCTACGTATCAAGTGTTTTGCAGGGCACTGAAGTGCAGGATGAGTCACAGAGGACTTGGGAGTCGCTTCTACAGGCACGGGAAGAACCCGGAGACATGTCCAAACCACCTGAGCCAGCTGTGGGGGCGGTAGGTGGGAGGAGGTATAAAGCTTTTCTCCCAGGTGTTGCTGGTCAAGACTAGCATGTGTGTGTGTGGGGGGGGGGGGGGGCTGGTTGTCCTATAAAATGTCAAAAAACAAAGCAAGGTTTGGTGGGTGTGGAGACCATCCTGGTGCTTCTGGAGGAGAGCACATCAGAAGAGATGCCCCAGGGAAAGCTTCAAATGAGGAAGAAGGACACAGCCTTTCAGGAGCAGCTGGTGCAGAGAATCTTCAAGTGACACCTCTGTGCTCCTTCCCTGATTGCTTTCTTGCATCTGGATTATAATTCGGCTGCTCATGTTATTTCCCACAGGGACAGATAGGTTGTCTAGAGCAGAGGTGACCGGGTCCTATTAACAATACCAGTCTTCACCATGAGTTCAGGAGTCTACTTGGGTGTTAGTGTATTTGTCTCTTGAGTGAGGTTGGTTAAACTGAATTTGCTCCAAGGATATGGCTCTGCTCTTGGGGGTAGTGAGGACATCACCTCCCTTCCGTCTTCTTCCAAAGTGCTTATTGTTGCCTATATGTCTCCTTGGAGTCATTCTCTCCTGAAGACCATTCCACTCGTCACCCATCTTAGCCTTCTTCTCCTTTCCCTGGAAACATTGATCTGGATAAATGGATTAGCATTATATGACTAGAGCTTGCTTTCTGGCCACTGGCAAGCTGAAGGCAAAAATGTGAAGGTGTCTTCTATACTTCTGCAAGCATCTTATCTTTAACAAAGTCACAGATCACTTCTTTCTTCTCTTTCCCTCAATCAGATGCTATCTACCCTCCTTACTAGTTCACTTTAGGTTAATGGACTTCCATAAAGGTTAATTAACCTTTCTATACATGGCCATTTCCTGTCATTCCTTAGTTATTTTTCTAACCTTTCTATACATGGCCACTTCCTGTCATTCCTTAGTTATTTTTCTTTGATAATCACTGAATCCTTTATTTTTTATGTCCTACTCACAGGAAGCACATAGAATATTGACTAATCTCTGGAGTTTGCAGTCTCTCTCTCTCTTTCTCATTTTCTCTCCTTCTCTTATTCTTTTTCTCAGGAGAGTTGTTCCATGTCAGACAGTCCTGAGTTTGGGTCCCTGTTCTGCCACTGACTAGGCATGCAAATTTGGGCACTTTGTCAGACCTGTCTAACTTCATTATTCAGGTCTGTGACATTCGGATGATGGTGCCTACCTCATTGGCTCATGACATCAAAACTAAGTGGTTTCATCTGAAAAGCACCTAGTGTGGGATCTAACAACCCTGGCCCTTCTCCTCCTCAGGGCCAGTGCATACTATGTGCAGGATATGGGAGCCATTGTCTGATGGAAGGAGGGGTGCAAATCAGTCCACTGGTCAAGCCCTGACCCTTCCCAATCCATAGAGAATAGGCCTTATGGGCTAGCCTTGGCCCTGAATCCACTCTAACTTTCCAGCATGTGTTTTAAGAAAACTATATACAAGACACTCCTCTCCACCCTCACTTAGTATCATAATTCATTCCTAACAATAAGACATTCTTCTAAATGTTAACGAGGAATTTATTTCCAAATATTGCACATGAGAAAAATTACAGTGTATGACACATCAGTCCCAAACGTGCAATTAATATTATAAAACACAACAGAGACACAATTAAAGTATCATATTAGGATACAAAATGCTTAAAACATTCGTTCCTGGTGTCCAGTTAATATGGTTAACAGCTACTTGCTTGCAGTAATATCCTCTTTGCTTAGTATAATCAATTGTCTTGCTTAGCTCACTCTTTTCTTAACAATTGTTTTATCAGTTTTTCAAACAAGAACTAGGCAAAAATAAGACCTAACTACAAAACACACAGTGGGAAAGCAGTCAGTATAGACACATGAGGAGAGAGTGCCCTACCCCAAGATGCAGTGATGCCTGTCAGCACAGGTGCATCTGAGAAAGCCTGTCTTCTTCTGTAACCACAGCACACTTTTCCAATAAATTAAACATGAGTTTGCTGAAAGACTAATTGTCTTGTGAAAGTAACCCATAGTTTTCTAACACACTGTTTTGTTTAAAATGTGTCTTGGGGCGCCTGGGTGGCTCAGTCAGTTGAGCGTCTGACTTCGGCTCAGGTCATGATCTCATGGCTGGGGAGTTTGAGCCCCACGTCAGGCTCTGTGCTGACAGCTCAGAGCCTGGAGCCTGCTTCCGATTCTATGTCTCACTTTCTCTCTGTCCCTTCCCCCACCCTCTCAAAAATAAATACACATTAAAAAAAGTTTTTTTTAAATGTGTGTGACATTTGGGAATGTCATTATAAAAGATTCTCATATTATCATTGGGCACAAAACATGTAAATAAAAATACATATATTATAAGATGTTGAGTCTCAGATATCAAGAGGTCATCTCCAGGAAAAATATGAAGTAATATTTATCAGCACACTCTGCCCATGTTTCTCTCGAGTATTTATTAACGAATTCATTCATCCAAACCTACATTTAACAAGTAATTATTAGATGGTCTCTATGTCATTCGGATTAAAAATACAGCTTTGAGAAAGATATAAATATAGGCCCTGTTTTTATAAAGTTTACACTTTATAAAGAAAAGAAGAAAAAAAGTTATTTTCAAAATGTACTTTGTATAACATTTGGAAAATAAAACAGGCTACATTTATTTCCACTAGAGTTATATAAATTTAACTAAATATGTATTTAAAGCAATAGTGAAATAATATAAAGAACAAATACAGCAAAATAGTAATGATAACCTCTTCCTTTTCATCTCTCTCTTAGTTTGATTGCTAAAGTGTCTGTGGGTGTGTTTCCATTCACATCTGGAACATGTGTTCTATATTTCATGTCATGTTCTTATAAAAATACATGCAAACATACAATAAAAATATATAAAATCCTTCCTATTTGTATGTTCACACACACACACACACACACATATATATATATATATATATATATATGTATGACTTAACTTTTTTAAATATGGCAATATGTACTTTGATTCACATTTAAAATCTCTTAGATTATTTAAAAATACATACTGCAAACTGTGACCAACCACAAAAAAAAAGTTTTTAAGAAGGAATATAAGAAAGATAAAATGCTAAGAGAGGAAAGGAAATGGAATAGTATAATGTTCAATTAAAACCAGGCAGGACAGAAAAGATGGGAAGAAATGAACAAAGAACAAATACAGCAAATGACATTAATTACACATTTGGGAAAAATCTATCCAACTTCAACAACTACCACTTTAAATGTGAATGGTTTAGATAGATGAATTAAAGAGAGATTGCCAGAATGGATTTAAACCTCCCCCCAGGTTTTTTAGTCTAAGAACCCACCTTTAAATATAAAGACATAGCAAAGTTAAAAGTAAAAGAATAGAGAAAAATATACCAGGCTAACACTAATTAAAAAAAAAAAAAAAGTTGGAGAAGCTGTTTTAAATACAAGTAAAGGAGATTTGAGAACAAGGCTATTTATCAAGGATAACGATGTATATTACATATGGATAAAGGGGTCTATCCTCTATCTGGATGCACGCAGCAGCAAGATATCAAGATATATAAAGCAAAACTGATAGCATTAAAGGATACCTGAGGATTTTAACACCTCTCTGTCATAAATAGGGAGATCAAAGCAGAAATAAAAGCTTTCAGGACACATATGATGCAAATGGCACAATTAATCCACTTTTCCTAATTGACTTTCATAGAATGCTCCAACAAACACATTCTTCTCTAGCTGAGATGCATTATTTATCATGGAAAACCATATGTGTGTCACAAGCACACATCAACAAATTTAAAATACTGAAAATCGTACAATGTTCTCAGAACACATGGAATCAAATTAGAAATAAATAACAGAAAAATGGTCGGAATTCCCCAATTATTATTAACAATTTAACGATATCTGTCAAAATAATGTATGGGTCAAGTAAGAAGTCTTAACAGAAATGAAAAATGTATTTTGAATTAAATAAGTATGAAGATACAATGATCAAAGTGTGTGGCATGACACAAACACAGAACTTAGAGAGAATTTGATATACTGTATTTATATATCATATCTATCATCTATCTATCTATCTATCTACCTACCTATCATCTGTCGTCTCCCCCACACCGATCTATACTAGAAGAGAAGATGATATAAAATTTCAAAAAAAAATGTAAGCTTTAATTTTAGGAGTCCAGAGAAATAGAATATTTTAAGCCTTCAAAAAAGCAAAAGAAACAAAATAATAAAAATTAAAGCAGAAATCAATGAAATCATAAATAAGAAAACAACAGAGAAAAATGATACAATTTAAAACATTCCTTGGAAAGACTAATAAAACTTATACTGCATCACAAACAAATGGGATTCATTCCAGGTGTGCAAGTGTGGTTCAACAGTCAAACATCAATTAATGTAAGCCACATAAGCAATAGACTAACGTAGCAAAATCACGTCAACGTGCCAGTTAATGTAGAGAAAGGATTTGGCAAAATCTAACACCCATCTTTCAGCATGCTAAGAAAGAAGAGAACTTCCTCAGCCTGATGAAGGACACAAGGAAACACTAACACGAAACCCAGCTGGCCTCATACTTAATGGTGAGACGCTGGACTATTCCCCCTAATGTCAGAAACAGAGAAAGAATGTCCTCTAGCACAACTTCTCTGAACTGAAGTTGTGGCTAACACCATATGGAAAATAAAACAAAAACAAAAACAAAACAAAAACAAAATGTATACAGATGTGAAAGGAAAACAACAAAACCAGTTTCATTTTTAGATGACACGACTGATTTACAGAATCCTCCAAATTTACCAAAAACTCCTGGATGTAATAAGCAAATATAGCAAAGTCAACACACGTTAGTCCACTGTTTTCCAGTATGTCTGCAGTGAATAACTGGAATTTTAAATTAAAAAGCAGTACCATTTACAATAGCACCAAAAAGGGAGAAATACTTAGGGATAAAACTATCAAATTATGTGGGTGAAAAACTATAAAATGCTGATGAATAAAGCAAAGAGATTTAAGTAGATGGAGAGCTATTTTTTGTTCAGGTACAGGGAGATTTGCTTTTGTCATTTCCTCCCATACTGATGTGCAGATTCAATACCATTGTAATCCCAATAAACATGTCCCTGTGTCCGTGGGTGAATATCAACACACTCATTCTACAGTTTATGTGGGAAGACAATAAACCCCAAAGAGCCAACACAATACTGAAGAAACAGAAAAAATAGCTGGGGACTCATATAACCCAAGCCATCTGATCTCAAGGTTTATTATAAAGCAACAGTGGGCAAGAAAGCCTTTCACCAGTGAAAGAGTGGACAACAAAACAATAGAACAAAAGAGAGAACCCAGTAATGGGTCCATGTAATTATATTCAACTGATTTTTGATACAAGTGCAAAGGTAATTCAATAGAGAAAGAATAACTTCTTGTATAGATGATGCTGGAACAGCTGGGCATTATAGGCAAAGAAAAGGAAAAAGAAACCACATATAGAATTTACACAGTTTACACAAAAATCTACTCCAAATGGATGACAGACTCAGGTGTAAAATGTAAACCTCTGACATTTCTCAAATAAAATACATGAGGGAATTTTTCTGACTTGGAGCTTGGAGATGCGTTTTTAGACACGAGCAAAAAATACCACCCTTAAAAGGAAAAACGGTAAGTTAGGATTTATTAAAATGAAATACTTTTGTTCTACAAAAGACACTGTTATGAGAAAGAAAAAGGAAGCCACAGACTGTTGAAAATATACCTGATGGACTCGTATCCGAAGGACTTGTATCCATAATGCGTATAGAGCTCTTATAACTCCAAACTTGTAAAACAAAAATGGGCAATCTGTATGCACAGAAACTTCACCAGAGGGCACAGACAGATGGAAAATATGAGGAGAAGCTCAACGTGGTTTGTCCTCAGGGGATTGAAAGTCGTCACCGTGCCCCGGTCAGAACCACAAACATCCCTACCCGGGGAGAATGCCGGTTGCTGGTGAGGACGTGGTACAGCAGGGATTCTCATCCACCTGATGGGAATGAAAAATGGCACAGCTACGTAGAAGGCAGCTTGGTGGTTTCATCCAAAGGTAACTGTTCTTGCCATACAATCCAGCAGTCACACTTGGAGGAATTTACCCAACCAATTTGAAAATTTGTGTTCATACAAATGTCTGTATGAAAATGTTTATAGTGGATTTTCTCATAGTTGTTAAACATTGGGAACAATCAAGGTGTTTTTGATAGAGGAATGAATAAATGGATTATTGTTTTTCTGAACAAAGAAACAATTGGGCAACAACAACAAAAGTAAGTTGTCAAGTCATGTGAAGACATGATGATTCCTAGAGTCACATGGGTTAGTAAAAGAAAGGAATCTGAAAATGGCACATGATGGATGATTTCCTTTGAATGAAATTCTGGAAGAAGCAAATTATAGAGATTGGATGGCAAACAATTCCTTGGTTGCCAAGGGTTCTGGCAGTGGGAAAGTTCAGATAGGTGAAGACGGGATTTTTTACAAATATCATGCATATTCTGTACGACACTGTGATGGTGAACATGTGACATTATGCATTTATCAAAACCTACAGAAGTTTGCAGCAAGGGGTAAACCCTAATGAGTGCCCTTCTTGGTAATTCATAAGCCCAGCCTAATCATGAGGAAGACATCCACAAATCTAGATAGAGAGGCATTCCACAAACCACCTGACCAGAACTCCTCAAAACTGTCAAGGTCATCAAAAACAAGGAAAGTCTGAGAAACTGTCACAGCCAAGAGGATCCTACAGAGATGCACTGACTAAGTAAAATATTGCGTCCAGAATGGGATGCTGGAACACAAAAATGATATTAGTGGAAAACTAAAGATATCTGTATGAACTATGGAATTTAGTTAACCGTTATGTACTAATATTTTTTTTTTAATCTTTATTTTTTGAGAGAGAAAGAGAGAAAGAGCACAACTGGGGGAGGGGCAGAAAGAGAGGTAGACACAGAATCCAAAGCAAGCTCCAGGCTCTGAGCTGTCAGCACAGAGCCCAACGCAGAGCTCGAACTCATGGACCGCGAGATCATGACCTGAGCTGAAGTGGGATGCTTAAACCACCGAGCCAGCCAGGCACCCCCAATATTGGAGCATATGAAGGAAAGATGTTAGATATGAAGGAATGCGAGTATCGACACATGGGAACTGTCTATACTAAGTTTGCAGGGTTCTTTTATAAATGTAAAACTTTTCTAAAATAAAATGCATAACTTAACAAATCTAATTGTTGACTCAACCTTTCTGTGAAAGTTGAGGAGAACATCTTCGTATGGAAACGTAATGATGACATTATCTGGGACTGAAGAGTTGGGGGAGGGGAAGCCACCACCACCCCACCACCCCACCCCGCCCCAGAAGCTCTCTCTTGGTTAAGATCAGCAGTTGTGCATTTCCAGGACCTCACGTAGCTGTGCCAAATGAGAATAAGTCAGAATTGGGCCTCCAGGTAATAGCATTTATAAGTTTGGAGAGGAGTCATAGCAGCAAAGATAACAAGGACCGTCAACCAGCAGCCAGAGAATCGGGGTCCCCGGCGCGAGCTTAAGCACTCTCGGGGGGTCTGTGCCCTCCCAATTACACGAAACATCGCTGTCAAACAGCACCATGTGCCAACTGAACTGTTCACCTCCAAAGCACCAGTTTATTTAAACTCAATTACTTACATGACCAGGGCCAGTGATTTCTAGAAAGGAGCCTCTCATCTACTGGGATAAGTGCTCTGCCAAAACTCAGCATGAATTTTGTTTTCTTTAAAAACTACCATTCCCATATAATTGGATTAACCCAGCGTGTGACTATGGCCAGATGTCGAAGCTTCCCAGGTTGGGTAGATCCCTCATGTGACTTTTCTCAGGCTTCTCTCATACTATTCTGGGAGGATAAAATGGAGCCCTTGGCTAGAAAGGACTTTTAAGTGTCCTTAAGAAGTTACCACTGGTGACCAGAAGAAAAACAACCAAGGGCTCGAGGAAGGTTTCAGACATTCAAGCAGCTATGGTCAGCGATTGAGGAATTATTTGCTCATTAATTGCTTGCAGAAACCTTTAATTTTGCGGAGATGTGGAAGAACAAAAGAATTCCCGAGCAATTATTCAATTCAGAGAGGATCTCTTTGAGCTGTCAAATCTCCTTTTTAAAAATACTCCAAAGGCCACTCATCTGGTTGGTCTCTTCCTCTGGAAGCTCCATCTTTCTTCTCTACAGGCTCACCCGTTCGGCCAAGCAAGCAAGCACCCATCAAATCTCTCTGTGTGCTGTTCCGGGGGGTGGGGGGTGGAACAGCACCTGCTGTCAAGGAACTCCCCCTCATATCTGAAATAAGGAGCACACAGAGATGGCAGCTTGTAGAGGAGCAGGGACAAAGTTCTATGAGGATGGAGGGCAGTATTGTAAGCTGGGGGGCGGGGGAGGATTGTTTCATGGAAGAAGTGATGTTCCAGTTGAATTAGATTTCCAGACCTGGGATCTCCTCACTGTGGCGGGGAAGGGTGCCCTCTGGCTTTCCAACGTTGGCGAGTTTCTGTGTGTGTAAGTTATTTCCAATCCCTTGGCACTTGGGGAACTAAAGCACTCTCCGAATTTCTGTTGGTAGATGAGATTTTCATATCCTTCTTGGGATTTCCTTGGGTACTACATCCTTCATGGAGTTTAGAAACCAACACCGAGCAGGGGCCAGAGGCAAGGGTTTCGCAGATGTAGCTCCTTGGGGCATTGGTGAGACCACTCACCACCTTCTTCCAGAGAGGTGGCAGCTTTTCTTCTTAAATGCTCCAAATAGACCACTTGCATAGTAGTGCATTTGGAACTACTGACCGGCCCCAGGTGAGGCTGCCCATCTTGATGGCTCCAAGGACCCACACATGTATTTGGAAGTCCTTCCTCAAAAACTAACCCCTGAATGACCTACCCTCCTGGGAATGATCCTAAGGGACTTTCTAGTACCTCTCATTTTTTTTTTTTCACATTTTTAAAGAAACGTAATCTTCAGTAGAGATCAAGGGCAACCATGTTGCAGAGGTGCTGAATTGCCATGGTGGGGGGTGCGGGGGGCAAATCCTTCCCTGACTCCATGTTGCCCTCTCCAGTAAATTGATCCAATTTATTGATTGATTCCAATTTATCGTCCCTGAAAACGTTTTAGACAGGCTATGGAGACATGCAACTAATTCTCTAAACCTCCATGTTTTTCTTCTGTAATATGGCAGCAATATGGTTCCTAACACACGACAGGGGTTCAGCGATATTCTTCTCTTTCACAGGATGCACCTTGTAAAACATAAAACTCTGCACTGGCCTTAGTTGGAACTGAGGTGTGCCCATGTCGGGCCACAGTGGTAACTCTGCAGGTGCCATTGATAGCACAGGCCAGGGGATTGCCTTTTCAAAAGTCTGATTCTGTTCTGTGGCATTCTAGGGTTTTATGTGTCCCTATCTGCCTCTGGACTGAGGCCTCAGGACAAGTATCTTTTTTTTCCGGCATTTCTCCTGGGGTGAAATTCACCCCCTTCCCGGATTGGGAAAACATGCATCATGGCACGGAGAGAGGTTCTAGGGAAAGAAAGGGGTGTATCTGTTAGCAAAGCCACAGATCGAGACTGGGTTCCAACTGGTAAGTGGTCCGTCGGCCCCCCAGATAGTGATGGATTCCCACTGAGTTCAGTTCCTGGTGCCGCTCTGACTCACTCTGTCTCCAGGCCTCTCCTGGCTGTCCCTTCATGTCCTCGTCCCCATACTCCTACCCTCACCCACCCCCTCTGCTTGGTCCAGACACGCGCTGCCTCACACGCCCTGAGCACAGCACCTTCCTCCCAAAGGGGCGGTTCAGAATGTTCCCCCAGACTCTTCATCCTTGAAGAAGAAACTGAGCCCTTGATTTAAAATAACAATTTCACCTGTAACACCCTGGGAAAACAAAAAACAAAAACAAAAACAAAGACACTTCACTGTTTTACCCTCTACACTCAAAGCCCTTCTGACCTCAGGTGCGCGGGATTTTCCCCCATGCCCAGCACTTCAGCTCTCCAGACATCCGCCGGGCATCCTACAACTCAACTCAGTGCTGACACGAACTCAGTGGAGTTAGCACAGACCCCGCATAAGGCTCCCCAACCCAAGATGCCAGTTCCAAGTCTAGCTGGCACCCATGTTCATGACCAGCCATCTATAAATTGGGGGCTCCCATGACCCCTTCCCCAGGAATGGCGATTTGCCAAAAGAGCTCACAGAATTCAGGAAAGCGCTTTCCTTACTATCACTGGTTTTTATAAAGGATGCACCTCAAAAATAGCCAGATGGAAGAGATTCAGGAGTGCGGGGTGTGGGAGGGGCCCTGAGTTTCCAGGGGTCTCTATGTGAACCTTCTCTCTGCACCTTCATGCCATCAGCAACGAGGAAACTCTCAAATTCCTTCAGTTATGGCTTCTATGAAGGCTTCCTGACCTGGGCGCAGTTGATTGAATCATTGGTGGTTGGCGATCCCTTCAACGCCAGCCCCTCTCCCCTCTCTGGGTAGGGATGGGGTCGGGCTAGGAATCCCCACCCTCTACTCCTGGCTGGTTCCCTTGGCAACCGGCCCCCACCCAGTGGTTATATAGGCACCTCTTTCCCAAAGTCACCTCACTGATGTAAACTCAGGAGCAGCTGAAAAGGGCTTGTTATAAAGAACCAAAGATATTTCTTTCACTTCTGTGGGTGTTGTCACTTAAGGAATTCCAAGGGTTTTAGGAACTCTGTGCCCGGAAGGACGACTAATCTATATTTCTTGTTCTAAATCACGGTGTCATGACCATAGACACACGTCCACTGAAAATTAGGACCTTCTTTTTTCATTTTTATAATTTAGTAATCATATTCTTTATTAAGCCGCCACCCCCCCCCCCCACACACACACCCTTCTGACCCCTGGATCTCTCTGTGATTCCTGTTAAGATCTGTTCAGACATTGATGCTCTGATGTTTTATTGAACTATGTCTGTGCTTGTGTTTAGTTTTTAATTTATCTTGCTTCAGGTTGGTTCTTCTTCCTGAATTAGAAGAATCCTAGATTCTTAATTACAGAACTTTCTGAATATTCCTTCTCCCTCATTCTCTTTCCCTGCGTTCTGAAACTCCAGTCACACTTGTGTTAGATCTCATTCTACCTGCCATTCTTTCATATTTTCTGTCTTTTGCTTTCTCTGTCCTGAATTCCAGGTAATTTAGTCAGTAAATTACCTTCATTTTATGAACTTCCTTTTCAGTTGTGTGTAATCTGCTGTTTCACCCATTGCATCCACTGAGTTTTAATTTCATCAAACACATTTTTAACTTCTAGCCTTTCTCTTCGGTGCACTCTTAAATTCCCTTAGTGTTGAGATAGAATTTAGTTCACTTTTCAAACTTACAACTCAATTTGTAAATATTATTCTTAGTCCGTCTTCAAATTAATTATTTTATGGTATAGATGCGATGATTAGATTATCTGTTTTTGTTTAATCGAAATATAATTGCCCTACAACATTGGGTTAGTTACAGGTGCACAACAGGTGGTTCAACAGCTCTGTCCATTGCTTAGGGTGGTACGTGTGGTGTCCTTCAGTCCCCAGACGTTACTACTATATTACTGATTGCATTCCCTATGCTGTACTTGTCATCTCTGTGGCTTATTTATTTTGTAACTGGAAGTTTGTATCTCTGTTTTAAATTTTTTTTAATGCTTATTTAGTTTTGAGAGAGAGAGAGAAAGAGAGAGCATGAGCGGAGGAGTGGCAGCGAGAGAGGGAGACACAGAATCCGAAGCAGGCTCCAGGCTCACAGCTGTCAGCGCAGAGCCCGACGCGGGGCTCGGACCCACGAACCACGAGATCGTGACCTGAGCTGAAGTTGGGCGCTTAACCGACTGAGCCCCCCAGGCGCCCCGAGAAGTTTGTACCTCTTCACATCCTTTCAATTATCTGAGGTTCTTTGGGGCAAATGGTGCTGTTCATTTTTTCTTCAGGCTCCTGTTCTCAGTGAATGCTCGTGTTTTTTGTTTTGAATTTTTTACATGTTGGGATTCTGATGCTTCAGTCTGTGGGCATTCTGTATACAATGTGTACACGGGGATGGTGTCCTCATAGAGACATTTTGTGATGCTATCCCTTCTGTCTTGGTGCTACCTGATTCAGGCTGTTTCCATGTTCATCAGACTTGGAGGCGGAAATCTGAAACCAAACCCTGTCTGAGAGCAAGCTCTTTGTCTTAAATTACTGGAAAAGCTTTTATTTTTTGCCACCTTGAGCCCAGGCCCAAGGTGGTCCCAATAAATGGCATCCTTTGTCTTCGCATAAGTTCTAAACCAACTAGGAAATAAAAAGAATACTCCAGATGGAGGACCAAAAGACCGCCTTTATTACAGGTAAGTCAACATGGGAATATCTGGCTACATCTTCAATACCCATCCGAAGGCTACACCTCGGACTGACCAAACGACCCATCCATAAGGAACAAAGCAGGGGGACAGCAGGCTCTCCCTCCAACTCACACGTACACACATGCACACCCGTACACACAGGCACATTCACACCAGGTGTGGCCTTTCACCACTAATGTCCCTACACATCCAAGCACATTCTGGAACACTTGTACTTCCCAGGGATACCACACCTGCCCCCACAGGTGGACTCAGAGGAAAGGGGAGGAGACCCTAGTTGCACACACCTGGATCCTTCCCCAGATCCACCAACAGCTAGCTCTTTCCTCCTCCATAGGGAAGAGGGAGGCAGGCAAGAACAGATAAGGGTATCTCCCTTCACGAAGCCTCTGGAGCCGCAGAAGTCACACCGGTGTGTGTACAACGGCTCAGCACAGTACCTGGGGCGTGCCTGCCCTCTGGTCCCGGCTTCCTTCCCCGGGGATGCAGGGGCTCTGCGCTTCCGGCCCCAACTCTGGTGGCTCTCCTCCTATTCCTTCATCAAGGGCCACTTTAACAGTCGTCACTGCTGCAGAGTTAGGACCGTTTCCCAGCAGTCCCTGCAGAGGTGGCAGGCTTCCTCTCTCTGTGTTTATGGATTGAAATTGTTGGAGCCCAGGGAAAAAGAGAGATAGAAAAAGATCATTCTTAGGGTAGAGAACGGCAAGGTAAAGAAGTTGGATTGGAAGGAACACAGGGCGTTCAAGGGCAGTGTTGGGTATGAGTGACACCCAAAGACCGAGAAGAGGCAGAGGGGGCAGACTGATGACAGAAAGGGGGTCCCTGGACACTGAGAAGACTGGGGACCATGGTGGGGGGTGGGGAAGCTCCAGGCCTGTCCAAGAGAAGAGGGAGTTTAGGGGGACATCATCTTAGAAAGAGCCAAGAGAGATGTTCCAGTCATTCAGGCAGCGAGGGTAACGTGGGTTCCATCCCTCCTATTCCCAGCAGGTCCTACCCCACAGACCACGGTGGATGGAGGGTGGGTGGGGTCCCAGCCTCTGCAGCCCACCTACACTCACCTCTGTCATCCTCCAATGGCAGCTGCAAATGTCTGGGGTACTCCAGTCAGGGTCCATCCTTTGTGCTTCTTGGGTAGGGTATCGGAGGAGCAGCGCAGGGCCCCCTAAGAAACAAGGATGGATGGGATTTGGGTCATATCAAGGCGGCTGGTGACACCTGACAAAGGCCACTCACCAGTTCCTTCAAAACACATGGTTAATTCCTGCTGCACACCTGCATTTCAAAACTCACTCATGTCAGGTCATTGTACTCAAGTACAGTCGCCTTCTAAGGCCCACGGGCTTCAGGGAACACTTGGAGACCAAAGAATGGAGGTCTCCATGCAAAGTCGTCATTGCTGGCTGGATCTTGGTCCCTGAAAGAGTTTGTCTTAGAATTCTCTGAATATTTCCGGAGGAAGCATGGTCTTTCACGCAGTTGTTTGTCCTGGGAGCACAATGATTCACGACTCTTTCCTCTCCTTTGGGTCCCGACGCCCTCTGGCCATCTTCCCTACCAACACTCTCCAACATCACGTTGCTACTTTATTCAATGAATGAACGCACGGTTGAGCATTTTTAGAACTTCGCTTCCCAAACTTAAGATAAAACACTTCCACTTAAGGTCAACGCGTTAACGCACTCTACAAAATGTGTTTGAGGCATTAAACGTTATCAGTGTAATTATAAACGTATGATCACTTTAATTAATTTATATATGCACGGGTTCACCTAAATGGTAATGAAATAATCGCCCTAAGAAGAGATTTGTAGATGTGTTTATAGTAACATTATCAACTGTTAATCTATGTCCCAAAGTAGCAGAAGGTCCAGGTGAAAATTAATTTTAAAAGCTCAAGTTTAACATGTGCAGTGTGAGCGAAGAACAGACTTCACTGATATGAGAGAGCAGCCTGTTAGCAGGACCTGGGGTAGAGCAGCTCAGGAAGGCGGCCACCAGCCTCCAGTGCGGGGGTATGGCCTGGGTGGGACAGCCAAACCTGGGGCTCATTCTGTGGTGTTTGGGACCTGCTGTGACTTTGGAGAAAGTAGATTAAACTTTTTTGGTGTTGTTGTTGTTCTGCTGTGTTTGGAACAAAAAGCTTCAACAGACCGAAACCTCGTCCAGGCAGCTTTTTAATTACACATGTATTGATTAGGCTAACAGCTACGTGAATTGAGGCAGGACCAACTTTTCTTGAGATAATTTAAAACAGATTTCAGCAGTTTCTGCAAATAAAACAAAGCAAAGACACCAACAGTCAACAACGGCAACCCGTTACAGGAGCCCAGACACTAGCAGCTCTAATAGAGCAAAAGTCATGAGAAAGAGGGAGAGAGAGAGAGAGAGAGAAGTGGAAAGACAGAGAGGACAGAGACACAGAGAGAAGGGGAGAGAAAGAGAGGGAGAGACAGAGACAAAGAGAGGGGGGAGACACAGAGAGAGAGAAGGAGATAGAGAGAGATGGAGAGAGAAATACAGAGAGGGAAAGAGAGAGGGGGAGAGAGGAAGAGAGAGATAAGGGGGGGATAGAGACAAGAGCAATTGTTACTGGGTCATCACTCCTGTGTCACTTTCCATATGAAATGCTGATCCAACAATCGGCATAAATGTGAGGAAGCTGCAGAAAATCTGGGAGGTAAGTGGGGCAGTGAGGAGTGGCCGGTGTCTCTGCAGCTGGAATTCATTCCAGGTGTTCTAAACAGGAAGGGGCAGAAGAGGTCGGTGCGGTCAGATGTGTTGGGAAGACCAGAGTGGCCAATAAGGAGAAAGCTTTCAAAACGATAAATAAACAGTCGGGTAAAGAGGCAGGTTGAGGAGGGCCTATCCAAATAATCCTGAGGGGGCAGTGGGGAAATTGATAACCACAAGAGAGGCGGCAGAATGGAAAGGTGGGGGCCTGCAGAGAATATTCCAAATAGAACGGTGTGATTCCAGAGCGGAAGGAGTGTGCAGACCATGTGCTCACTGGAGACAGAGCAGGAGCAAGCATTCAGGTGAGGAATCTTCTGGAGCTTCCCCCACGGCAGAGAGGAGCAAGGAGGAAATTCTCCCACCTCCCTCGTCCCTCTGAGGTGGGGACGGTCTTCCCCAAGGTCACCTAGGATGCCACAAATCTATGAGACAAAATGCCCATGCTCCAAATGGGGGAAGTGATATTCCAATGACATGGCACCCAGGACCTGGTACTTGAATAGAATTTAACACTGGGAAAGGCAGTCAACTCATTCACACCTCAGTGTTTTCCTGTGAGAAGAGAGCTGGATAGCCTTCTGGCCCTCGAGTACATTCATGCTCAATCAGGTCAAGTGGGGGGGGGGGCATTTCTCCGTATTCACTGCACAGAAGAAAATGCCACCATGTTAGAAATGGCTGGATGAAGCACATTTCCCAAACTGATGTCTGTAACTCATTAACAACGAATTTCTTTTCTAAGATTTGTTGGCAGTGTATGCCACAATAGCATTAGATAATTACCAAGAGATTTCCAGGCTTTTTTTAGAAGAGGAAAATGCTATACGAAACCATCCATCAAGTAATCAGATAGTAAAATACACACATATAGATATAGATATAGATATAGATATAGATATAGATATATCTCCATCCATCTCTCTCTCTCTCATATATATATATATATATATATATATATATGAGAGAGAGAGAGAGAGAGAGATCCCTCAGAACTGAAACTCAGAGTAATTGAATACACGACATGCATTAATGGCCGCAGAAGTGAATAGTTATGGGTCAGATAATGCTTCCGTGGTACTGGATGAATAAATTACCCTTGCATCCACATCATAACCCTTTGGGGGCATATATTAATTAAGTGCTTCCCCCAATGACTCCATCTTACAGATGAGGAAACTGAGGCATAGAGAAGGAAGTTAATGGTCTATCCAAGGTGACGTGTAAGAAGCGAAGACTAGAACAGCGATTGCAAGGGGCTGGGGAGTTGAGGAAATAGAAACTTATTGGTCCAAGGGCATACACTTCCAGTTCTAAAACTGATAAGTTCTAGGGTCTAATGTCCAGCATGGTGATCATCGTTAATAGTACTATATTATAAAGGTGAAAGTTGCTGAGAGAATAGACCTTAAATGTTCTCACCACAGAAAAGAAATTGTAATGAAGCGATGACTGGGGGGAGGTTAGCTGAGCTATGGTGAGCATCACTGCAATATGTAAGTGTCTCAAATTAACAAGCACACACCTTAAACGTAGACATAGTCCTGAGTCAGGTGTCTTTCTGTAAAGCTGGGGGTGGGGAGAAGCAGAGACAGGTGTGAAATCCAGGTGTCTTTAATTCCAAACCCCATGTTCATGGTCCCTGAAAAGTACACGTTGCTCTCATCAGCTACGTCTGAGGGCCACGCTCTCCCACAAACGTCCCGTGACAGCTTTCCAAAGCCAGCGTTAGATTTGGGTCACGCCTCAGCCAAGCCACAGCTTGTGGACAGCCTTTCACACCCATCACTAGGTTTTTCAACACTGAGGCGGTCCCAGAGGAAAAATTAAAAAAAATAAATAGCTCAAGTTTTTCTCTTGAGCAAACCAGGTAAGAAGAAGTGTGTTATTATTTTTCAAAGCCCTAACCATTTCCTCCTCGACGTATGCCATTTTTCTTTCTCCGTGGATCCTTCTTCTTAATTTCAAGTTATGCGTCACTCTAACCTGTCGTAGAAGGGGAGATATTGACTGTACTGCTTGTCTTTGATTTCTCTTCAGACCCTGGCTCTCCTCTTTCCTTTGGCTGCCCGCCTTCTTTTCTTTTTTTAAATTTTTTTTCTAATGTTTATTTATTTTTGAGAGAGAGAGAGAGAGGGACAGAGACAGAGCGTGAACAGGGGAGGAGCAGAGAGAGGGAGACAGAACCAGAAGCAACAGCCGGCCTTCTTTAAGAGGTAATGTGTGCTCACCAAGTGGATTCCTGTAACCCCCCTCCCGCCAAGTACAGGTCAGCATCTGGGGCACCGGGCCCCTGCACCTGCCCTAGGCCCTCAGCCCCGCGCCCGCACCCCTCCTGCACACTCCCCAGCCTGTCCTTGACCTCTGCCCTTTCCTAGCTTCTGGGCTCTTTCTTCACTGGCTCTGCCCTTCCCCAGGCTCTCATGTCATCAGATACCACATGGGGTTCTCATGATGCCCGGATTCTAGAAACCCAGCTCCTGTGTCCTATCTCCGTGCCTCTCATGGGTCCCAGACCCCGTTTTCCTCAGCCCCGGAACGGTGCTAGAGCCTGGTTGCCCCCGCGGCCCCTCTCTCTGCGGGGGTCTTCCACGAGTGCTGGGGCTCCCTCGTTTCCATGCCCCTCCCTCCCTCCCCAGTCCACAGTGCCCTTGCTCGTCGCCCCAATGCCATAAACCCTTCAATGGAGTTGAGGGAGGAGCACCCCATCTTCGCCTCATCTCAGCCTGGACCGGACTCTTTATCAACAGCACAGAGCAGGTCTGAGGAGGACCTCGAGGCTCCCGCGGCCGCTGGATGGCGTTGGCTACCCCCACCCCCTCCAGCCTCCCCCTGCCCTCCCCGCTCCCGTCCCGGTGCCAGTGGCGCTTCTGTGCCAGACACAGCTCTATGTCTTGGCTCAGGCTATTGGCACCTCCTCCGGGACGCTCCGAGCTGGAGTCTTCTCCCATCCTGTCTGTGTACCACCTACCCCCTGGAGGAAGGGTTTTCCTAACGGGCTCTCCGGTTACGGGGGGGGGGGACAGTGGGGCGGGGGCTGTGTCTCAGCCGTCTCCCCGGCAGCCCAGGGCAGAATGACCCCGGCCTCCTCTACGGCTGGCGAGGCCTTGGGGTGACTATGTTGCTAGCATCGATTTGCTACCTCAAAATCAAACACCCTCTGAGCTTGATTTCCTTGCCTACCTATTTACCTGCCCTGGCTCTGCCCGTCGACACCCAAGAGGAAAGGAAGTATTTTCTGGAAGCAAAGGCTGTGCCCAGCAGCAGCCTGTGGGAGCCGACGGCAGGGCCACCTTCATGGGCACGTCTGGCATTTCGCGAGCTGACTCCTCTTTCGCTGACATTTTTAGTGGAGTTGATGCCACCCTCGGGTTCCAGGGGGACACCTGCGGGCCAGCCACACTCGCCTGCCGAAGACACCCGTAAGGGGTGCAAAGCATGTGAGAGGGGGTCGTAGTGGGCTGGTGACATAAATGCCCAAGTGGAGGGACTGCTGCCCGTGACGTGGGGATGTGACGATTGCTGCCACCACAGTCACCACTTGGGGGGGGAGAGCTGCAGTGGGTAGAGCACCCAGAACCGAGGCTGAGCATCCGGGGCGCCCGCTGGGCTTCTGTGGCCGGGCAGGTGCACGCAGCTCAGGGGAAGGCTCTGGCTGGCCCTGTCCATTTGCTTTCAGCCCCACTCCCAGACATGTCTGGTGAGGCCACATGTACCGCTGTGCCCAGAGATGTTTGGTGAGAGGTCGTATTGTATCCCGAGTCACTGCCTCATTTATGACCCAGGCTGCTGCCCACCTTGGGGTTTTCCAGTCCCCTCCCTGACTCCTGAGTCATCACAACCAATAATATACATTTTCTCCAGTCCTTAAGGTATTTGATCTAGGACTTCATGTCTACAACACGGCTGGATTTCACCTTGGATATTGACAGACAGACTCTCTTCGACCAAACCATAGGGCTCCTTGGAGCCCTTTTCCCGACCAGGTCTTGACCTTGGCCTCTGTCTTTGCCAGGCCTGCCCAGCCCACAGCCCAGTGGTGGCAATAATCCTCCTGAGTCCTTCAGCAAGACTCCCTACTCTCCCTGTCTCTGCAGGAATGCCCATCCACGGTGCCCCTCATTCTGTTTATTGGCTGTGAATCCCCACCTGTCTTTGCTGTGTCCACGTGGAGCCCGTCCTCTGTCTCTGTGCAGCAGCCTTGAATAAAGTCTTCCTTACCATTGCGATCAATGTCAGGGTCAGTCTTCTTTTCACCGTCTCCACTTACAAGTGAGTCCCTACCTTCCCCAGAGACGGCTTTTGCGAGTTTTGCTTCTGCTGGGGAGGTCCTGCCACAGTAAAGTCCCACCAAACCCACTGGACCACATGCACCTGACCTCAAGGACACAGATGTTCCCATACTTTTTCATCCTTTCCCAGTACATACTTATCTAGGTCATGTTTTCAGCTCCTGGGCGTGACCTTAAGCAAAAATTTAAAGGGGATGCAGTTTTCCTGGTAAGTCTCTGGTCTTCTTCTAAATCAGTTTGGTGAGAAACAGTGAGGCCAATGATCTCCCTTCACAAAGGGGGAAATAGTTTTGCAGAGTCCCTGGTCAGGAATAGTTCTGTGTACTATATTACGTCTTCCCTCTTCTTCTTTTTTTTAATTTTTTTTTAAAGTTTACTTATTTTTGAGACAGAGAGAGACAGAGCATGAACGGGGGAGGAGCAGAGAGAGAGGGAGACACAGAATCGGAAGCAGGCTCCAGGCTCTGAGCCATCAGCCCAGAGCCCGACGCGGGGCTCGAACCCACGGACCGTGAGATCGTGACCTGAGCCGAAGTCAGACGCTCAACCGACTGAGCCACCCAGGCGCCCCACGTCTTCCCTCTTCTATGTTGAGGACCCATTTCCAGTTACAATACGATGCCAAGCTAATTTACTATATAAATGCAAAATTTACTTTTGCCTTTGTATTTTTGTATTTATATAAAATAATCCTTTAAAGGTCATTTCAGGATATTACAAAATATCTATCCTACTCAAAGCAGCCCCTCCACACACACACCTTTTCAAGATAAATCTTTCTCTCTAATTTCCATAAGGAAATTATTTACAATAGAGTGATAAGCTTTTAGTTTTGGTTAGGATTTTCTTAGATTGTTAGAATAAAGTCATAGTTAACATCTCCTACTTCTTTTAGAAATTTAGAAAGCGTAGAATTAAAACTACACCGCAAAAACTCGGTAATGTGTAAAGATACAGAATGGAAGCGTTGACGTGAATAACTCAATCACAGATATCTCTTAAGAGAGATAGCACTGCTCTTGTGAAGGCTGAACGTCCTGTAACTCTATTAAATTCGCCCGAGAGAGTAAACAGATTGCTAACTTACTACCATTGACAATTCTGCTTCAAACGGAATGGCGTTTGAAAATAAAATTCTCTAATGATTTTGGTGATTGGGAAAATTTGACAGCCAGTGAATTGGACAAGATTATGATAAGACCACGAAGCCATATCCACACTCATGGACAACTTGCCGTTTGGTTTCTGATAAAGTTGCATGCAAGTTGCAATTATGAAATACTGGATATTTCCGGATTTCAGATATCTTGGAGACCCAAAACACAAACAGACCGGTGGTTTTCAAACCATGCCTAACTGCAGAGAACAGGACCCAGAGGAAGGCCTAGAAGGTGGGAGAAGCCACGGACAACCACAAAAAAAAAAAAAAAAAAAAAAAAAAAAAAAAGAGCATCTGTACAGTGACTTATTTTACAGCATTTCCCCATCTAGATTTCCTCCAAATAAAAGGCTTTTTCTGCTTTAATGGGTGTTGGAGAGTAATGGTAATCTAGACCAGCGCTACCCAAACCAGGTTCAAATGTGGATTCTGATGCGGTGGGTCTGGGGCTGGCTGGGTGTCCTGCATTTCTCACAGGCCCCCAGGTGACATTGTTGTGGCCGAAGCAAGGATCACTTTCTGAATAGCTAGGTCCTAGACCGGTGCTGTGGAACAGAGTATAATGTAGGCCTCATGTGCAATTTTAAATACTTTCGTAGTCCCATTAAAAAAAATGATGGGTGGCTAGGTGGTTCAGTTAGTTGAGCATCTGACTCTTGATTTCAGCTCAGGTCATGATCCCAGGGTCATGGAATTAAGCCCCATGTTCATGCTGAGCACGGAGCCTGCTTGGGATTCTCTCTCTCTCTCTCTCTCTCTCTCTCTCTCTCTCTCTCCAACTGCCGCTCTCTCCCACTTGGTCTCTCAAATAAAATAAAGTAAAATAAAATAAAATAATTAAATTAAATATTTGTTGAAAAGTAGAATTATTTTCAGGAGCTCTATGCAATCCAATTTTGCTAACACGCTATCGGTTAAACATGCAATCAGGATGTATTGGTGGCTCAGTTGAGCGTCCGACTCTTGACTTCAGCTCAGGTCAAGATCTCACAGTTTGTGGGTTCCAGACCTGCGTTGGACTCTGTGCTGGTAACCTGGAGCCTGTTTGGGATTCTCTCCCATCTCTGTCTGCCCCTCCCCCCCCTTGTGTGCACATGCTTTCTCTCTCTCTCTCTCTCAAAGGAAATAAATCAATCTTAAAAAATTTATAAAAGGATGCAATCATTATGAAAGCATACCCATTAGATATTTTGCTTGCTTTTCCTGTATGCTGAGTGTTTGACATTTGGCAGGGATTTCCCAGTCGGGGCACATCTCAATTTGGACCTGTCCCCTGTCTAGTGTTTGGTGCCACATGCTCTACGATGTTGGAAAGCACAGACCTTGATGAACGACCAGGTCAGCAATGAAATGATTTTCAAGAACCTTCCAGCAAGGGATCCTCAGCCGTGTCCCAAACATTTCACATCCCACGAAGCCTACTGCCGTCAGCCAGTTTTATTAAATTTTCCCCTCTCTGGGTCCAATTCCTCTGTGTAGTTCACATTGATTGTTTCCATCTCTAACTTCTGGCACTACAGACAAATGAGTTGACCTGTTTTTGACACAAAATACTTTCAGATATTGGGGGTCATTTTCGGTGCTTTGTGTTTCCAGAGCTTCCCCCAATTTTTCCTTCTCTTTTTGTAAATTTTTTAGAAAAATATTTATTTATTTTTGAGAGAGAGAGAGTGATCAGGGAGGGGCAGAGAGAGAGAGGGAGACACAGAATCTGAAGCAGGCTCCAGGCTCTGAGCTATCAGCACAGAGCCCAAAGCGGGGCTCGAACTTACGAAACATGAGATCTGACCTGAGCCGAAGTCAGACGCTTAATTGACAGAGCCCCATAGGTGCCCCAAATTTTTCCTTCTCTTAAGCCACACAGTCCTGATTTCTTTCTTCTAACCTACTTTTGAGTTCTTTTGCCCAAATCTTTTCTTCTCCAGCCATGATTCATCTCTGCTCCTCTTAAAGTCAGAGTGCAGGTCTCAGTGTACATTGTGGCTCTGACCCGAGCAGGGTGGCCCTCGCTTTAGCACTGGGGCAGTTAATGCCATCTGGGACAGCTCAGTTTTCTCAGAGCAGTGACCCCAGGAAGGACTTCATCCCAGGCTCCCCAAGCTCTCTGAGTGCTGTCAACACAGAGGCCACTGGGATGGCGTGGACTTCACCTCCTTCTGGAAATTGCTATTGTGTTCTACTGAACCCATTGTCAGGAGGGAAACGTGTTTTGGATATTCTATCATCCAGAAAAATCCCTTCAAGCCCTATGCCATGCAAATAAACTGGGTGACTTGCCCTCAATGTCCACGGCCCGGTGATGGCCAATGGCAGCATGGCCTTTAGTCAGTAAACCACATCCTTGGGAAACTGTCTTTGAATTAGTGAGCAATCGAGTGCATTAACGTGCTATGTTTCTCCTTCATGTCCAGAAGGAAAGAGCATAGTATTTGCCATTGTTTTGCTGATGTTCATCCTCAGCTATGTCTATGTTATGTTCCTCATCTAGAAATCCATTAATCTTGTCCCCAAAGAAGTGGAAGTTTGCCTGACTTACCCTTGGGGAGCCGGGGTCGTCTCCAGGGACTTCTTTTCCACATGCTCCTGGACCGTCCCCAGGTCCACCTCTGGTCCAGCGTTGATGACCTGCTCTCTGATCTGTAGTTTCTGAGTCTACCTCCCTCTCACAGAGCATCACAACCGCACCCGCTCCTCGGAAGGCCCCCTGCTGCCTGCCACTGCCCCGTGTCTGCTCGGGACCTTTTGCAACACGTCAGTGATGGCCTTCCTACCTTCCTTCAGTATCCCAGGATGGAATTAGTCTGGGCTCATAGGTGAGAACTCATTCACAGTTGGAAAGTTACCTTCTTTCAACCTCATTATCTAGTTGGGACTTTAATTCCTGTTCTGCTACTTACTTGATTTATGTCTTCCAACCCAAAATATCTATTTTTTTTCTTTTTTCTTTTTTTTTTTTTTTTTTTTTTTTGGAGAGAGAAAGTTTGTGTGCGCATGAGTGGGGGACAGAGGCAGAGGGAGGGAGGAAATCCCAAGAAGCCTCCATGGTCATCACAGAACTGGATTTGGGGCTTAATTGATCCCATAACCCTGGGATAATGAACTGAGCCAGAATCAAAAGTAGGATGCTCAACCTACAGAGCCACCCAGGCACTCCCAAGCCAAAATATACTTGACCTCAACAAAGAGGGGCAGCAGGCTAGCAGCTGGGAATTAATTTGATGGCTTCCAATCAGTTACCGGAAGATTGCCAACAGCTCTGAGCACTGAGTGGAAGCTCCTGTCCTTCCTTCTTGGTGTTCTGTGGCCCTTCTTATGGTTCTACGGATTCATGCAATGACCGTGGCTCCTGTGTGTGAGAAGGAGCTGTGGAGCACCGGGGACAGTCTCCGGCCTTGAGAACTTGGATCCCAGGGGCTTGTCAGCCACATGGAGCTGGAGTGTGGGGGTGTCAGGGTCCGGTCGAAGACTCGGCACGATTGGATAATCACCACAGAACCAGGTGCTTTATACATTACCAGGAGGCATGCATGGAAGGAAAGCATTGCTACTCGTTTGTTGTTTTATTCTCTTGGTTTACGAGATCTAGGTTCCTTTAGGTCTAGGACATAGACTGCATGAATTACCGGTTTTATGATTTTAGCCTTTAATGCTTGCATCCAATATGACCGCCTTAGTCAAGTTTTAAATTTGGAATTTAGAGATGGTTATTGTGTTGTTTTTCAGACACTATGTCCAATGAAATCATATTTTATGAATTTATTTTCGAGCCGCAGGTGAGCACCACAGCAAAATGTGACGCGAGGTCCAAAAAGGGTGCAGTAGCTATGTGAACATCCCTTGTGAATGCATGTTCTTCTTCCTGATGGTTTATTTAGCGTTTGTACCATGAACATTCCTTTACTGGGGTTGAAAGCATAGAATTTTCATATTCCCAAGATAGCTAATTTTGCTGGGTTTCGTATTCATCAAAACCTTAATATTTCCTGAAAGTTTTGTGACTGCACAATTTCAAGTTACACACCAGTGTATAGTTTTATTAATTCGAAAAAACTAAAATCTTGGTCTGTCTCATAATTTTACAAAGCACAATGTCACACGATGCACAAGATCATAAAACCCGTCCATCGATAATTAATACGCCTCTATTAATCACAACACAATAACATCTGTTGTGCCTTCCCTCTTGTTACAGATGAGACAGCCACGTGGTGTATTAACATTACCCTTTCAGGCGTTAGAAAAAGCGAAATAAACCCAGGTGAAGAGCAAAGACAAATAATCCCCTTAGAAAACAATTCTCTTGCATTGGATACGTGTGAAATGTTTTATTTTTAAAGACAAGTTGGGTCTTTTAAAAAAGGCAGCGTTCTGTATCATGGTCGTCACACAAAGAAGAGAAGTTCCATGGCTCTATGCAAATATTTTAACGTTCCGTTTCTGTATAGTGCGGTGATCCCAGACTGAACTCTCTCTCCTTGAGTGTTGGGGTGGGGGGCTGTGTGGGGGCCCACGGAGGAGCAGGGGACCCCCAACCCCACCAGAGAGCCCCTACCACCCCAACCTCGGGGCCAGACGACCACACAGACTGAGGTCTAAAGATGTTGCCCTCGGTCCATCTTCGTGACAAGAGCCAAGCAGCATCTCCTCTTATGGCTGCAGATGATGTTGGGGATGATACGGAGAAAATGCAAGGAAAAAATTTCCCAAATTTAGAATGTAAGCGAGTTCAGAAGGAACCCACGCTCCAGACTCAACTACCAGAGGTGAGATTTCCGTATGACTCCCACGTCTGTACGATTTGTAAACTCTTTAAACTCTACGCATGTGGGTCTGCGTGCGTGTGCATGCGTGTGTATGATCAGAGGTGTAGACGTACACACCATCGCCCGTGTCCAGTACGTTTCAACAGGCTTGTTTGCTACGAGAAGCTTGACATGAGCCATGCCTGTCTTTCCAGAACACCGTGTGTCTGTGACCTAAAATAACAGAGCTCACCTCTGCAGAAGATGATTCTACTGCTGGTCTGTGAGACTCTGTATTCTGCAAATGTCTGTTGCATTCCTGGGAAAATGTGCCCAGCTCAGTGCTACCAGGGAGAGGGAGGGAGAGGGAGACAAGAGAGAGAGGAGGAGAGAGATGGAGGGAGAGGAGAGAGAGTGGGGAGGGGGTAGTTAATTTTACCTGCTGGGAGTTCATAGCATGTTTATTCAGCTCCAATATTATTTGATTTCATTAGGGATAAGAATCTAAGTACCCGGCACATTCTGCTGACAGTAATTGTCTGAAATCCAGTTTGGGGCGGAGTCTTCTCTGCAAGGCCTTGGGGCTTTCAGCAGCCACAAGATATGTTGTGCGGGACGCAGGGCAGAGGTGCCGGGCGCCAGGAGCTCTGTCTTCACCAAACGAATCCTGCTTTTCACGGGGAGGCCCGGGTAGAGTGTATTCCTGAGCGTGGTTTATAAATACTCTTTCAAAGTTGTGGAACACGTTCAAAGGCACTTTTCATATTGTTTTCACTGAATTCTGGCACAGAGAAATGCGTCTGCACAATAGCTTCTCCTAAATCCGTGTTAGTAGCCCCTTACAAACCAGGGGCGGAGACGGGGAAACGTCCCTTACGCCTTTCTTATCCCAGCGCGAGAGCTGGTAGAGTTTCGGGGAGCAGTGGTAAAGAGGTGTCCACAAAGACCCACGCACCACACGGGTCAGGGACCAGAGGTACACAGTTCGACGTGCCGTTCAGTCCACATGCCAAACAATTTCTCTGGTCGTGTTTGCTGACAGACCCGAATCAACTAAATGCCCGATAGTGTCTACAGGTCAGGCTGACTCCAGGGTGTCCCTGATCCCTTTGCTCCACTGTCCCAGCCCTGGGGGCCCCCCTGACCTTCTTCTTGCCATCAGACAGGACTTACTTGGAGCAGGGTGTAGACTGCATCCCTGGGTCAGTGGGGAAAGTCAGGGTCCTGCGGAATGAGAATCCCTCCCTCCGGTCCCTCTTGTCCCCCGGCACCTGCTTTCCCTGGGCTGATGTAATTCCTGATAGGGTCTCTGTGTCTCCCACATGGACAGATCCCAGGGCACTTCCTCCTCGCCATGCCCCTCTGAGGCACCCTCCACTGGCCACTGTGACGTACGGGCCCTGGGTGGGGGTGGCAGTGTGCCCTCTCCTCCATCCTGCATGAGCAACCTTCTGTCCCACGCCCAGCAAGCTTAGTGACCTCAGTCCCTGCCTTCTCCAGGGAGGTGCAGGAGACTTCCACTAGGTGCCTCCCCAGGTCTCGAGGTGCAGAGCCAGGTGACTGGGGTGGTCTGGGTGGCCTGGGTGGTCCCTCACAGAGTCCCAGAAGGGATGAGAAGGGTTCCATGCCTTCTGCCTTTGGGGTTCTCTTCACGTAGTTTCCCCTCTGGGCTGACGTCCTAAAAAAGAGACCTGGGAGGCCCATCACCTTCAAGTTCATGCCCCCTCCCTTCGCCCCGCAGTGTCCCTGCAGCTAGGCCATGAGCCTGCCACTCACTCCCTATCACAGACACTGTCCCGGGGCTCCTTCAGGCCTGGGGAGCTAAGGAAGACTGGATGAAGGGCCTGGGGTTCGTCTCTCAAGGCTTGCTGAGCTGATGTTAGCCGCAAGAACCCCTTTCGTATCACCAGCAGGTGCCTATTACCTGGAACCTCTTTTCTACGTTCCTCTGTGACAAACACCAACCTCTCTGGGGTACGCCGTTGGGGGGGTTGGGGGAGGGGCATGAAGGCCTGTGCTCACAAAGGCCAAAACCAAAAGATGTCTGCAACTTGAAACGTGAGAACTTAAGCAGCCGTGCATCGCTCGGCGGTGGTTTCCGGAGTGACTCCCAGGGGAGAAGCCTGTCGGGTGCTTTGTTAGGAGACGAGGTTGACAAGAGAAGCAAACTGCGTCCAGCTGAATGAACGAGCAGCAGACAACAGCTTTTACTTCATGCAGGTACACTGCCTGTTGCCAATATTCAGCGGAAGTTTCCTCAACTTCAAAGCCACGCTAAAGTACCTCTCTGGAAGGGAGCGGCCTGCGGCGGTCTGAGCGCCTCGCGAAGGCTGGTACCGGGACCGAGGAAAACCGTGCCTTGTCTGTGCACGTTTCCGATTTGGTTTGCAACAGGAAGCGTAACCGAAGATGATCGTCTTGGGGGAGAATCGTCACCCGCTTACACCCGCCCGCGTGGATCCGCGCCTCCTGGTGTTGGGTGACCTGGCTTGAAAGTCGATCCACGTTCCCGCAGAGTAACGTGCCGTGAGCGAGCGTGAGAGTTTAGACCTTCTGCCAGTGTCTGTAAGTCATTCCCCGATGTAGGAGCGTGTGTGTGTGTGTGTGTGTGTGTGTGTGTGTGTATTTGGGGGAGGGAGGGGCCATTCCCTGCATCCTAACTAATGTCAGCCAGTTGCGATGCAGGATGGCCCTACCGGGCCAGGCTACTTTTTGCTCCCGATAAACCTGCCATCCCTAAGAAATCATTCATTGCCAGCGGCCCTCCGTGTTCGCTAACTGTCCGCAAGGAAGGCTGGCCTGCAGAAGCCTTGGCAAGCACCCTGAGGCAGGCCCTGCCGCCCCCCACGCCCGGCGTCCCCTGCCCCTTCAACCGGCCGAGAAGCACCACAGACGAACGAAGGTGGTAGTGAGCGGCCGTGATGGAAAAATACTTTCTGCGTCAGAAGGCAGGACTCTGGCTATCAAGTTCATAATTAAGCAATAATCCCAAGAAACGCGGTCATTACCAGCAGTTAATGACGACTTTGTTGGTTAACAGCTCGACCTGAAACTGAAGATTGTTAACACTCCATCAAACTCCTTGTTAAGAGCGCTGAGTTTTTATGGAAACACACTTGGGTCGCAGCTGGAGAGCCGTGAGGGCATCGGGCATCCCCCAGTGGCTAGTGACCGGGTTTTTTCCATCAGTCAGAACACGGGGCGCATTCCATCGTGTTTATATAATAGTTGTTAACTGCCGAGGGCCGGTGCCACCGCGTTCAGGGACCTGCCGTGACACCGGGTTCAACCCCTCCCCCCACCCTCGGCGTCAAAGGCCTATTTTCTGGTTGTGGTGGTCTGTGTCCTTTGTCACCGACGTCGCCGCGATCGGTCGGAGCCCTTCCTTGGATTCTGCAGCGGAAGAGATTGCGCGAGAAGAACAAGAGGTCGGCTTGGTTCGGGGACGAGCCCTCCGTGTGCTCACTTACCCAGCGGGTCCCTGGCGCTCCGCACTCGGGGCTGGGTCTCAGCACCTGCCAGAAGTCCCGGCCTTTCCCCGGGGGGGGGGCCTGCCGTCAGCCCCTGCGATTGTCATCAGTAACACTGTAGTTAACCGCCAAGAAGGAAGCTGTTTTCCCTGCAGGATGCCGGCGTTTTGGGACCTTGTCCTCTGGAGCCACCGCGATGCACTCCCTTCACTCCTTGGACAGAAGAGAGAGGCGAGTGGTTGCACGCAGAGAACTCGCAGAGGCGCCGGGAGAACGGGGTAACGTCGCCGTCCACACGGGCCCACAGGGCTGCGAGGTGAGCGCGGGGATGCCCCGTCTACACGGAACCACACACGCTCTGCCTTCCTTACCGGTCCCGGAAGGAAACAGTCTGCATCCTCAGGCGGGGCCAGAGGGTCCACATGGAGTCAAGACCACACTGTGTCCCCGCTCTGCTAAGTTCCCATCCCGAGAACCCATGCCTTTGTTGTGAGTGTCAGAGGCATCCCGAATTCATTACCATGCTAATGTCAGGGCAGGGCTCCTCTGGACTGGGGGAGGGGGGAGGGGGTGGGGGGGTGGTTTTGTGTGAGCCGGGCTTCCCCGGGGTGCCGGAGGAGGAGCGCGGCCTTTGGAACAGGAGGCACGCGGAGCCGGTACAGATGGGCCTGGGCCCTTTGTTCCGCTCACCCGGGAGGCTGTTATGGGAAGCAGCCAACCTGCGTCTGTCACGGTGAACATGGTCGCGCCATTGTGTGCTTTTAATTGTCACTATGTACATGGAATCCGAGGGGTCGCTCTGGATATTGAGAACAAGTGGCGGGAGCCCGCGGCCAGACCAGACAGATGTCCCGGGGCGTCCCCACAGTCAGCCTCAGCCACCTCTTACCCAAAGAAAGACCCTTCCGACAGAGCAATTAAAAAGTATGATTTATTTACAGACCTGTCTACGAGGCAGCCCCGGAATGATGCGTCTCTGGCACTTTCCCATGCGGCTGCCGTAACAGCGTCCTCCACGGTGAAGCCTTTATTTCCGCCCCTGTGGTAGGAAGGCGGTGGGCCACGAAGGAGCAAGCCTGCCTGCTGCACAACACGGAAGGGAGATCAAGCCACCGCAAACGTGTTTCCTACCTTTGAGGTGTTATTCTCTCCCCCAGATCTACCGCAGGTGCCCTGGCATCAGCTTAAGTCCACATGGGCGCCCTGTGATGCCGCCCACGCTGTCCAAAGTCAGGGGCCCTACATCTGCTAGTCTGTTCTTACGACCTCAGTAACTAAGGGGGGGTCTTTGTTCAGTTTAGGCAGAAGGTGAATATTTACTTTGCTTCATGGTTTTAAAAAAAAGGGGGTGCCTGGGAGGCTCAGTAGGTTAAGCATCCGACTTGGGCTGAGGCCATGATCTGGCGGTTCATGGATGCGAGTCCCGCGTAGGGCTCTGTGCTGACAGCTCAGAGCCTGGAGCCTCCTTCCAATTCTGTGTGTGTGTGTGTGTGTGTGTGCCCCTCCCCCACTCATGCTCTATTTCTGTCTCTCAATAATAAATAAACATAATAAAATTTAAGAAAAAGAAGAGTGGGTTTAAAGTTTGTTAGTTTTTTAAGTCAACCAAGGTCAAGACCTGGTGATCTTAGGTCCAAGGTCAAGACAAGACACACTCTGCCCTCCCGCCATCTTGCACACCCACTTAACACCGCCCTTCTTCTCTCTAGCCCCCTTAGTACTGCTCTGAGGGCTTGCCGTGCCAGAGTCCCAGAAAGTCCCACAGGCGTCTTTCTTGGATTCTCCTCCGAAGCCTCCTGGGAGACCTGCTCTGGGTCTGTCCTTGTGAGCCAGCCCGCCTGGTTCAGCACACTGCTCTCCCCATCCGGCCCTTCGTATGGGGGCTTCTCCAAGCTCGTGGGTCAGGTGGGTCCCAGCGCTAAGAATCTGCCTTGTTGCCGGGATTGCTCTGTGGAAACTTACATCCCGTCCCTGCAGGAAGGACTCAGTGGCAGAGTGCAGCCCCCCTGTGTGCTGTCCTCACAGCACCGTGTGAGCGGCCATCGGCAGGTGTCTGCTCAGTGGTCATGAGTGAGCGCGGATGTACGTTTCCTTCAAGTGGGCGGGGCGTCAGCTGGAGCTGCCTTGCCCCTAAAACCCTCCAGCCCGAGATCCCTCTGTCTGGACACAACCCTGCATTTCTCCATCTTCTTTGCAAGACACGTCAACAAAAGATGTGCATATAAACATCTTCCTCACTTTCCAGAGGTGTCCTTGACTATCAGATAAGAGGATGGACCCGAAATGTCCTCCAGGCTGGTCCAGGAACTCACTCTGCTTTTCACCTCGTTCTTCTTTGTTTGATGCTGAGGTGTGTTTCAGGGGCGTCTGAGGGTCCAGTCCCCAGAAAGCCCACAGTCCAGATGGAGAAACCCCATGACCACACCCACAACCACTGCTTTCTTGGAGGGATATGGGATCCTGGGCCAGGAGGAGCCTGGCCCACTCACCCGTGTGCCTGGTGCCCTTGGCTCCCTCCTCCTGAACTCACCCCTGGCCTCCGGCTCATTTCTGCCAACCTGTCTGCACTTTACTCCATGTGCAACTAGACAGGAATGCATAAGAGGGCAGCCTCATTCTCCCTGGAAAACAAATCCCAATATGTAGCTTCCACCGAGGAAGTGAACTTCACCAAGATGTGAGGGGAAAAAATCACAACCAACAAAAAGCAAAAACAAGTAAGTAAATAAATAAAAATTAATTAATTAAATAAATAAATCTCACACACACACACACACACACACACACACACACAAAACAACAACAACAAATCTGCCTTGACCATTCCCATATGTCTAGGTCCATTTGGGCTGCTATGACAATACCGCAGCTTGAGGGGGGGCGGGTAGCTTAAAAACAACAGGAATTAATTTTTCTCAGTTGAGGAAGCTGGAAGTCCAAGACCAAAACTGAAGTGCAGGCAAATTTGGGGTCTGGCGAGCCTCTTTCTGTCCCCACGTGGTAGAAAGGGCAAGGGATGCTCTCTAGAGTCTCTTTTCTCAGGGTGTTAATCTCATTCATGTGGCTCCACTCTGGTGACCTGAACACCACCCAGAGCCCCTCTCCAAATACCATTGCTTCAGGATTAAGATTTCAGTGTTTGCTTTCTGAAGATACATGAACATTTAGTCTTATAGGACCTTACATTTCCCCCTAATATTTACTTCCACGATTGTAGCCCTTTACTGAGTATTTCTAGTGCAGTCATCATTGTAAACCAGATGGCCAGAAGAAGGGTAATCCTGGATAGGAACTGAAAAGCCATGGGGCATATATGAGGAGGTAATCCAGTTACATGATACTCCTGAAGGAATCTCAACATTCAACCATGGAGGATGGTTATCACTGCCGACTTAGGAGATCAGTCATGTGAAATCTGTTCCCAGGGATAATTTGTTTCCTTACGCTACCAGAACACTTTTATTTTAAAGAAGGTTCAAAGATATGTGAAAGGTTTTAAAACTATGTTTGATACTTTAATACTTGCACGGCTTAGTATAATAATTCTTTATCTCATCGACTGTAGGATAGATAAGATTCTGCACTATCTCAATAAGGTAGATGCCAAAGCGTGACGCCAGACAAGAACATGCGTGTAAAAATACACAAAGATCAAATGAGCAAGACTTTGTTCTCTCAGACTGTAGGAGCTTCAGTTTTGCCAGAATTAAGTGGCTCATTACTAGTAGAGGGATGTAAACTGGTCTCAGATGCCCAAGTTCACTTTTTAAAGAATAATTCAATACTAGGAAAAGATGCTTATTTTTTAAAAGAAAGTTACGCTTCTGATTAAGTTTGATCCCATGTCTTTTGTTCGGAACCCCAGGTTGTCTTGTTTTGTTTTCAGTGTAAATTGAGCCGAAGGAAAGTGACCTCTCTGCCTGGCTCACCTGCCCCAGGGCCTACACACCTGCCAGTGCCCGCTGGGGGCCCGGAGGGAGGTCAGGGCCCCTCGCGCAGGATCCCCGGGATGTTCTTCCCACTGTGGCCCCCAGACTGCATCCTGCCCTGGTTTCTCTCTTCTCTTAACTGTGTCTCCTGATATGCCTTGGGCTGTAAGCCGCCCAGCTATGCCTTGAGGTAAACACTCTGTCCACTTCTAAGCCAGGGAGCCGAGAAATGAATATTCTATTCTTTTCCTTAAGATAACTGTTGGCAGCATAAATTAAATGCAATAAACATAGGAAAGCCAAGGATCCCAGCTCCTGCACCCGAGCATGGGACTTCCTTTTTTCAGCAATGATACCCAGTTCCTATGTGACGACAACGTCTAAGAAAAGAAATCTGAGTTCTCCACTCTGTTATTAGCATTTAATCCCCAATCAAATTTCTAGGGACAAGAATCAGTGATTCAAACTACAAATGTCTTCCAGCTAGAACTTAACAATCTGTGAATCATGCATTAGTATTATATACGCAGAAATTACTGCCACGCCCATCTCATTACTATGATAGCATCTCCTTCCTTTGTTTTCAGTTCGCAGGTGATCTCTGCCCCCATCCACCCGACCTTCCAGTCAAGGGAAGCGATCGTCACCCACCATCTCATCTAAGCCCCCTTGGTCTCGCGCTCACTTCTCCAAGCCTCTGTGGAGTGCCTCTGTGCATAACCAAAATGCTGTATCGAAACAAGAGGATGTCTGCAGTGGGCAGAATGTGTCAATTAAAAGGGAGAGTTTTAAGAAAGGCTTTCATGTGCCTGCACGTCCCTGAGCCAGACCAGCGTGCCTGGGGGCACGTGGCGCAGCGAGCTCTCGCCCGGGGAAAGTTTGTAGGCAACGTTCGTGTGCGCGACCGGCACTCCTGAACAAAGATTCCGGCCAGAGCCGCGTTCGTGGCCCCCATAAGACACCTGCTGGAAGCTGAGACTAGATGCCAAGCTGGAGACAGTTCAAAGGGACAGGGTGACAATCCCGCAGCGTGGATCAAGGACCACGGCAGCCCGGTGGCTGCCGCCTTTTGTCCATGGCTGCTTCGTGGGGATAGCACCTGGCCAGGCTCCAGCACTGCAGAAATTTCTCACGGCGCGTTGCCCTTTCCTGTGGAATCAAGACCGAATCATGGCGGGCTGAAAAGATGCATCGGGGCCAATTCAGACATACTGACCCACGTAGCGGAGCCAGAAGCCATGAAGGGTGCCATTGCCTGGGGACAATCCAGTTGCCCTAGTTTTCATCGTTTCCCTTCATTTCTGCCCCTGCCTGGAGGCACGCAGACACCTCTTATGTACCGGGTCCTTGCAAGACAGACGTGCCTCCAGGGGCCTGGCCAGGGTTTTTTCGGGCAGTGTGATAAAGCAGTTCTTCTTGCAAGAGGTTGCTTGAAGGGACAGGATTTGAACTTGTGTTGCACTTTATACCACAACCTGACCCCCTGAGAGCATCGTTGATAGCTCTATGACTAAGACTTGACAATGTTCATGGAAAGAATAAACAACACACCTTGCAATGAAAGTGAAAGACACTTTCTTTGAAGAGGTGGGAGACAGTCCCAACAAGGCAGCAAAGAAGGAAGGTCCCCTGAGGGAGGCTCAGCTGATTTTGCAATTCTGCCCAGTATCGGCCCTGGCCTTTTTCCTTTACCCGCAGAGACAGGCCTCTGCTCCTGAACAGGTCTCTGGAAGGAAACAGATGGGGGGAGGTAGCGACCTCAGCCTCCGCATTGTCTCCTCCAGGAGACCTGGATGGGGGAGGTATTCAAGTTCTCCAGACAAACAGAACCCAAAGGAGGTATTTATACATACAGAGCATGATTTATGATGGCGACCTGGCTTATGTGATTATGGAGCCAGTAAGTCCCAAGACCCTCAGGGAGAGTCACAAGCCAGACAAGTCACAAGCCCCTGGCAGGGAGAGAGTCACCACGTTCCCCATCAGGTAGGTGGAGTCCCCCTGGAGGGAGCTCGACCTTTGTGCTCTGTTGGGTCCCCCAGTTTAGGGGAGGAGGCCACTGACTCGGGGTCTGTCAATCTGTTTGACTCAATCTACCAACTCAAATGCTAGTCTCCTCCAGAAGTGCCCTCACAGACAGACCCAGGATGGTGTTGGCCAGATGTCTGGGCGCCCCATGTCCCAGTCAAGTTCACACCCAGTATTAGCCATCACAGGGGGCAGAGCAGGACGTGAGAGGTCACGCCTGGACATGCTGAGGCAGACAGTCCCTCCACAAGTAGACACAAACATGGGGCCAGAGAGGCGAGCCGCCAGCGGGACCAGCCCCGCACAGAGACTCCCTGTGCATGCGCGAGGGGGAGGCGGGAGCCATTGGGGAAGGTACCCCTGAGCTTCTGAAAAGTCAGTGGGTGGAGATGTGGGCCAGTGTGTGGCTTAGGGCCCTAATCTAAGGAAGCAGGGAGGGTTTTCTTTCAGAAGTAAAGTAAAACCAAACAAAAACTCTCTAGATGAACAGCCATGTCCCCTTCAACCAGACAGCGGGAAATTAGAGTATGACCTATTAGCTTCTTTGCCATTTTGGCCAGGACAAGTAAAATTGGATGCACTGCAAATTACAACCGATGCTTTTGATAATATTTTCTCTCTCTTTTTGTATTTTAAGGTATTGTTTTTTTTTTTGGGGGGGGGCGTCTGGGTGGCTTGGTTGGTGGAGCCTCCGACTCTTGCTTTTGGCTCAGGTCACGATCCCAGGGTTGTGTGGTCAAGCCCCTTGTCGGGCTCTGCGCTGAGTGTAGAGCCTGCTTAAGATTCTCTGTCTCTCCCTTTGCCCATTCCCTGCTGGTGCTCTCGCTCTCTCTCTCTCTCTCTCTGAAATAAAAATTAAAAAAACACATAAATAAAAACTTAAAAATAAAGTATTTTTTTTAAATTTCCACTTACAGAAATTACTTTGCACATGTATGTGCATATGTGTCTCTCTCTTTTCCTCAGATGGCATCACCTCCTTGAAGGAAGTGAGGATATGAATTATACAAACTCTCAATAGTTTCACGTATGTCTGCTCAGGAAACCTGTGCTCTTGCCTAAATGTTCACATGTCTTCATAGGGCAAAGTAGAAGGGCCCTGCGTCGGAGCTGGGTCTCTGTGCCCACATTCTTCCCACCTGAGCTGTGGTTTCTTCCCGTGTAAGAGCCTGGCTGTAAAGCTATCAGGACATGTGGACCCCTTTTTTTTTTTTTAAGAATCACTGCATGTTAGATGAATGCTAAATGTTTTTTTTAAATTGTTTCAAAAATTTGTTTATTTTTGAGACACGGAGAGAGACAGAGCATGAGTGGGGGAGGGGCAGAGAGAGAGGGAGACACAGAATCCGAAACAGGCTCCAGGCTCCGAGCTGTCAGCACAGAGCCTGACTCAGGACTCGAAACCACGAACCGCGAGATCGTGACCTGAACCGAAGTCGGGCGCTTAACCGACTGAGCCACCCAGGCGCCCCGAGGACATGTGGACTCTTGACAAAGGGACTCTCCAAAGGGATTTAATAAAGGACCTTTGAAAAGAAACATGTAGCATCCCTCCTACCACCAACCTCCTTCTTTATTAAACATAAATGTATTTTCATGTTTTTCATAGATTCTGCTCAAACTATCCAAGCTCCTCATTTGACCTTTTCAGAACAATCCAATAATATTATGTCCCGGTTTTTGCAGAACAAAGGCACTGGTGAAGGCTGCAGGGCTCAGATCATTCTCAGCACTGCCTGGATGGCAGAGTGCTGGAGATCCCTGGAGCCAGTGCCGGCGAGAGGGGACTGCACTGCACAGGAGAGCCCAGACGCCATACTGCTCTGCACAGACCAGCATCCTTGAACTCGGACAAGTCCCGCAACCTTGCAACTTCTGTGTCCTCGTCTGTAAAGTGAGGCGCTTGGAGCAAGTAGTCTGCTGTGCTCTTTCTACCTTTCACGTAATTTAGAATCCAATGCCATTTGAGCGAAGAAGAGAGAAACTGAAAATCAGGAAACTTAATAGCAAAAAAATATGTGCAGAAATTCTGATTTGAGGAATCCAGTCGAGTTTGATGGCCAAAGCTACAAAAAAAAAAAAAGCATCATTTTTGGCAGATACACCCACCTGCCGGGGCCAAGAGAGGAAGCCCCGTGCCTGCAGATGCCAGGATGCCCACAGATCAGAATGTCCCCTCCTCCACCGCTCGGTTTTGGCCTGTCACTTGAACATCATGTCTTTGCTTCAAATCCTGACAGTTCTCAGAATGCAGATATCCCTGGGGTAAGATTGTGGCATCTTAGCAAAAATGAGAAATCTATGAAGTTTAATAAAGACTGGCTTCAAGATGAGGGTGGAGGTGGAACGTGGGCATGGGGGCCCTGTGTCCCGACACGGGAAGGGGAGAGGGCGAGGTTGGGGCGCGTGGAGGAAGGCATCCCGGGACACCCCTCCACCTCACTATTGTGCGTGGAAAGACCTCCTGCAGCCTCTAGACCTTCCCAGCTCGCTACCAGGTACAATTCAGCAATTTCAGAATAAATTATTCTTTTCCTCAATGAATGCATGATCCTTGCATGCCTAAATATTTCGTCAACTCGTCTGGCAACAAATGGCTGTGTATTAAGCCAATTTGTCCCTCTCACTTGAAAATAAATTCTGGATTCAGACCATTAGAGCTGCTCTTGGGAGAATATGATAATAGAGGTTTTTCGGCTAGTGGAAAACATTCTCTCCCCATATAATATCAAGACGTGGATTGTGGAAAACGCTCCTTTATTTTCATGCTGGATGCCTTGTGATTCATATTAATGTTTGTCGGTGCGAACCTTTTTTTATTTTAAAAAGCAATAAAACAGGAGCTTCGGCATTCATATCTGTCTTTCCTTGGTATAAGCACCGGGCATGCAAAGTGCAAACTGAGAACAAGAGAGTCACGTGATTGTTCCAACTTACAGACTTTTCAAGACGAAACTCTCGTATGCGTCCCCCAGCTTCCTGAGAAGGGGAATTAATTTTCTTTCTTGAGACACATTTGTTTTTCTGAAAACTTTTTTTTTTTTCTTAAAGAAGTTTTATCTTGAGATTTCCAAAGACAGTACAGCCACAGGGATATGCACAGAGGCCCAAATAGACAATTTTAGCTGAAAAGTAGCAGGAAATGATCTTGCCCAGGCTAAGGCCTCTCTGTGTACAAACGTGTGTGCAAGGTGTTTGCATATGTGTGCATGTGTGTCTGTGTGTACAATGTGTGCAGTGTGTGTGTATGCATGTGTATATTGTGTATCACAGTTATGTCTATTACCCTGCACCAATGTCAAGGGACAGAGACCCCCCCATATGGTTTTCAGAAGTATACAGAGAGACCACTATTCCAATTTTCCCTCCAAAACAATCCCTGACATGATGAACAAAAGGTGTGGCTGTGAACCTGGTGGTGGGTTCTCGTGCCAGGGTGACTCATTAGCTATGGAAATCATGCAATGCCTTTACTTTTCCTACGCCCGCTGTCTCCACCTACAAAATGGTGGAGTTGAGCTGGATGGCCCTACCAGAGGGCTTGGAAAGGTCAAGGATTCCATGCCATGTGGGAAGATTAGGGATCACCAGGACAACCTGGGTCACACTGGCCAGCTCCCCTGGAGGGCTCTGAAGGGATGGGCAGGGGCCATGGGGAAAGCTTCTCAGCTGCCGGCTGGATCTACCAGCTCTAACTAGGAAAAGAAGGGGGATGGAAGCAGCCTGGAAGCCCAGAGGGGAAGAAACAGTAAAGACTCCCCGACTTGCGGGGCCAGCTGTGGACGGGGTGCATGGCAGAGCGGGGCCCGATGTCCACACATATACAGGAACTGTTGTCATACGACTCTTTGGTCAGAGTGAGGACTTGCATCCCAATTCTTAGAGCATCAGAGCTGCATGGTTGGAAGAAGAAACTGGATGGTAAAATTTTGGAGTCATACAGACACAGGTTCAAAGACATTGACCATTTCTTAACCCTGGCCTCTTCATTTTTAAAATGGGGGTGGTATTATCTTTTTGGAAAATTTTCATAGAAATTCATTCAGACGATGAATGCACGGAAACGGAAATCCACTACACTAGCTGTTGTTGATAAAGAGGAGGAATTATAGTGATAATGGTGATGATGTATCAGTTAGCTATGGTGTAACAAACACCGCCAAACTCCGGGACTTCAAACAATAAATGTATCATTGTTCAGATGCTTACAGCCAGCTGGGCTGCCTTATGCCTCTGTGATCATCCACGGGGAGCAGAGGGGTTGGCTGGTTGTGAGTACGAGGTCTGGGATGATGGCTTCTCTCCAGGGGCCCCCACATCCCTGCAGGTTAGTCTGGGCTTGCTCTCGTGCCAGTGCTATCTGACTCCAAGAATTAGAGAATGCACAGTGTTTGGGGCTCAGAACCGCCACAGCATCACCCTGCCCACTTTCTGTTGGCCAGCCCAATTCAAAGAGAGGGGGAGATAGATTCCACTTTGCAATGAGAGGGTGGCAAAGTCATGTGGCCAAAGAGACGGGTCCAGAAGGGTAAGATGAGCTATTTGGAAGCCAACACACCATCTGTGATCACAATGTTCCACTTTGCTGCTCAGTCATGATGGGAGGTGTGAGTGGTACATAAACACCCCTGGTTGGTGCTTGTGGAGAACGGTTTCCAAACCGTGCATGTGCACAGCTGCTTTCCTCTCTGGGAAACACGCCCTCTCCCGCTTTCAGATGGGACACAGAGCTAGACGTACAATGACAGCAGTTTAACCTTCGACTGACATTCTGTAGGAAGACTTCAGTGCAAAGGTTCGTGATGCTGAAAAACATGTCAGACAAAACATGGAGATCTTCCTTCACAAACCACTCTGCCATGAACCACGCATACACTCAAATCTGCCAATTTGCTTTTTAATTATATTACTACTACAATTATTTAATTATTTAATTATTATTACCACTAATTATATATATTATTATATTACTACTTCTCTGCTATTGAACGGAGGCTATTTTGAAAGGAAGAGAGAAGTTCCGGTGGAATATTTACCCATGACTTAGCTCAGAGCGGTGGCTTCTTCGAGATTGTTATATGATACGGTCTTATTCGATTGTCGGCATCTTAGTTTAGTAGAAGGTCAAAGACTTCTTGGAAACAACCCCACAATCAATGCTGGTGAGAAGCAGCAGAGGAATCCACTGGAAAATTGCTCCTGCCTGTACAGGGACGCAGACAGTGTGGATGCTGCCGGGACCGGGGTGGCGTCCCGGCGTGCGCTCCCCTCTGGACATCAGGCACCCTCCCCGCAGCTCTCCCCCAGCTTCCAGCCTGGCACCGAACTATTTTCATCTTTGAGTATCGGGGCTCTGCTTTGTTTTCGGGCCCTTAAAAATGTGGAGGCAATATTTTGAAGAGGTGCTGGAGACAGGATTCTGAAACTTCAGAGCCTGCAAACAATGGAGGGAGCACAGGTGTCTCAAATACCTTCAGAAATAAGTTAACTCTCTTGTCAGTGCTGACTGACAGGTCTAATAAATTCCTACATTTTAAGCAGACTTACATTTCATATGCACTTGCTCTCCTCTCCCGAGCAGAGTGGAACATCTATTGTCAAATGCATAAAATAACATTAGAAATGCAAACTTGATGTAGCCAATGGTAATGTGTTATTTAAAACTTATGAACCCAAATGAGGGCTTATTTTCTCCAAATTGAAATTTATAGTTTCATTTTAGAGTGCTAACCTGCATATTGATGGGGCCTAGGCGTGCAATTATATATAAAATGGGAATGGAAAACAAAGCAGGTAAGCGCCAGGCACTGAGGGGCGATTATGGAAATGCACGGACCTCATGTGAAAAATCGGATCCTGTTACCTGTACTGATGGCTACAAACTTAGAGCAGATTTTATGCAGGTGATAAGCACACCCGGCCTCGTTGGCGTTTTAGTCGCTTTTGCACCACGCGATTTAAATGAAAAGCAACAGCAAGGAAATCACCGGTCTCTGTCCTTCACATCGTCCGGGTCATTAAGTGGATCACGAGAAGCAGAGGCATCATCTCTGCCATCGGATGGCCTCTCCATTAGATCAGCGAGTGATGGACAGCTCTGCCTGTCACCTGGGCAAAATTATTACAACATCTTACTTCATTCCAGTGGGGAGTGAAGTCAAATTACCTACAAAGAATTAAGGGTCAGTGATTCAAATCAAGCAGAATGACCTGTCTTCAGGGAGCCTGCAATCCAGGCAAGGATGCGGTCTCCTGTACAGTTTCAAGAGTCATAGTGAAACACATGTGATATATTTTTTTAAATAAAACGATATAAAGAAAAAAATAGTGAACACATAAAAGAATGAAAAATGAAATCCATCGGGATGCCTGGGTAGCTCAGTCAGTTGAGCATCTGACTTCTGCTCAGGTCATGATCTCACGGTTTACGGGTTTGAGCCCCGCATCGGGTTCTGTGCTGACAGCTCAGAGCCTGGGGCCTCTTTCAAATTCCGTGTCTCTCTCCGTCTCTGCCCCTCCTCCACTCACGCTATGTGTCTCTCTCTCTCAAAAATGAGCATTAAAAAATACATCATACATAAATAGATAAAAATAAAAGAAATTAAAAATCAAAATAAGTTAAACAGAATAAAACGACGTAATAATTGCAATCTGAAAAACAGGAAACAAAGAAAGGATAATTAAATTCATTTTGGCCAAATAATAATCTTGAGTGTTTAAAATATCCTAACTCCCATTCATTAGAGAAGTCACCTCAGCCCTTGCCCTGGACAGGGAGAGCCATCCTCCCACGTCACCGCCTGAGTGACACAGCACTTGTGGTCTGCGTTCTGCTTCTGAGATTGTTCTGGACATGCCAGGAACTCCAGGGTCAGTACCGTCCTGTCCGGCTCTGTGAGCTTCCCCCATTGACTGGGATCCCAGCCCGCTCGTGGCCTTGGCTGAGGCCTCAGTCCTACAGATGCTGGAATACAGTGGTTCCAAACTTCCTTTGGGATCAGTGGCCTCCCTCCCCACCTCGCCGTGGAAAGTGCTGCATGGTGCAGGGCAAGCTTCCATTTTGGAAGGGGTGATGAAATCTGAACAGGAAGAGGAGAGAAAAGAAACCGGGGGCTGCAGCGCTGGGAATGTTCTCCCCTTGTAAATGCGTGCACGAACAAGGATCCCAGACCCAGAAAGAAAAGGGCAAACTTCACCTGGAGTTTATCGTAGGGAACAGCACGGGGTCAGAGACACAACCCGTCGGCCCCAGGGGGGTTCCTGCACCAGCCACGGCGGGCTCTGCACTGGGGTTGCTTCCCGAATCCTTCCCGAGAGAAGTACCCATCTTCAGGATTCAGTAAACAAGTCTAGTGTGAGCAGGTTAAGTGACTATCACCCTTGTTGCATTCTGGGGGCCCCAGGGGTCCACCTAACATAATAGCAGAGCCTGATTTCCTCCTCAAAATGATGCCAGGGCTATGGTAACATGCAAACGTAGTAATTAATGGCTCTTGCTAAAGACCATGGCCAAATTGTCAAAAAGACAGAAGAGAGTTGACAAGAGCTTGTTAAAAAATCAAGATGCTTGTCTGCCCTGGTGGGGAGACGCCACGGGGGGCCCTGGTGATGTGTCGACCAGCTGGGACAGTTCTCCATTCATGCGCTCATTCCCAGGGAGCTGGGTGGCCAGGCCGGTCCCTCGCCCCCTTGGATCCTATCTTCTCCCATCACTTCATGTTCTTTGCTCTTCTCCGCTGAACCAAGAAGCAGCGGCTAACGCCATCGAGTGTGACCATCTCAATTCGTTATTACCGGTACGTGAGAGATTCAGAGCAGTTGAGGGTGTGGCTGAGTTCCAGCCAGCAAGCGTCAGCGCTGGGATCGCGTAATGACATGTGGGGCCCAACAGCCAGGAACACCGTGGCCACTGTCACTTGTGTCCCTGGCCTGCCCCTGTGCCTTGGAGTGGGGAGCATGGGCCAGAGGCAAACAGCTACCACACTCACTCTTTCCTTCCTCCTGTTGGCTCTTTACGCAGAGGGACACAGGCAAGGATGTCATCTTAAATGGCCTCCTTCTTCTCCACCTTCTTCCAGTATTTTCCTTTAGGCTATTTAATGCTTCTGTGTGTTAAGATAACCTTGGGAATGTACAAATGTGGCACAAAATAGGATCCTCTGCACATATTATCACAAAAAATAAACACTATTTTGCAATGCCTCACGTTACACGCACATTCACACAAATAACACAAATTTAATTCCAAAGTTTTCCGTGATGGAGCACTCAACAGCCGTGCGATTTTGACAAGTTACTTAACTTTGATGTCCCACCCATGTAATTTTTCCTGCTACAAAATGGTGATAATAATAGTATTTGCTGCATTGGCTGTGCTGCGTGGTAAGTGAATACTCGTGGATGATGGCTTGTATCTTGTTTTGTACTTAAGAACTATTGACTATAATTATTATTAGTAGTATTAATATCTGCAATACTCTCTTTGTGAAGTTTCCAAAACAAGTCACTAAACAACCCAAACGTTCGTACAGATAAGCACATTTTATTTCATGCAATAAATCTACTTCGGTCGGCATTTCAGCCTCTTCTGAACCGGGGCATCGTAATTCCTTGGTCTTACGGTCCTTACGAGTAGACATATAATGCTTTCCTTTGGTCACTATTCTCCTGTGGTCTCTTTCTGTTAAAAGGTACTGTTGCCACATCAAGTGCATAAAATGCATACAATTTCATTAAGACAAAAGATCTCAGATTCCAATAAATTATAGATTCTTATTTGTTCCATTTAACCTCTAAGCTCGGTTACAAATTCTTCCTGATCACTTTTATCCATGCACCACGAGAATATTATTTAGGCTGAACTATAAGCAATTGCCTTTCCATATGTCAAAATGGTCAAATACTGGCAATTTCATGTGGCTTAACCTAATGTCTAATTTGTGCAATAAACACAGATAGATCTGTTTGTTAATTTTAGCATCCACATATCCAAAATTCCTGTATTACAGACACTTCAAAAGTTAGTATGTTCTAAACTAAGTACAGGCAATCTCACCATATATACATCATCATTGTGAATTGAGTAGCTGCCTTGTTTAGGGCTGAATAAAATATTCATGGTGGACCAAATAAAGAAGCCATGTAATGGCAAATTCCTATATCTGGGGACATCGCTGTCACTGTGGGCACCAGTGAAATCGCTCTGGCCTAATTTCATCTGACTCTGGATGTGTGCAAATCACAGAGAAATGTGAATTGACTACAGACTGAGAAAATCAGCAAAGACAGAAAATCATTGCAAATCAGAACCTTATCAATATTTCACTAGGCTAAGACTAAACTTCTTACTCCTCCAGAAATAGAAAGCTGTTTTCTTGAAGCCTTAACACTGGGATATCAAAGTTCATCACAATAGCGTTAAATGCCCAGAATTTCGGTTAGACCAGCATCCATTGTTTGTCTGTATCTACCTTGTGCGAAAGGAAAATGTACAAGTCCGAAGTCAGAATCCCTGGATAACCAAGATTTTTATAGTTTATTGTAACTGGCAAACCATTAGTCTGTGCTCTGCCTCTCGCCTGCAATATATTAATAGGCAGTAGTCTCAGAGTCTGTTGGAATTCATTCTCATCCATTCTAACCAGGGTGACCATGACCTAGAGCCCACCCAGCGATGCCATGCTAACTTCTCCATCCTTCCTGAGACCAGAAGAAAGAAAGAGTGCCTTCGTGGCCCGCTTCTGTGTTCAGCCTAACATCCCCACTGTGACAGTGACAGCTTGAGAATATCCAGACGGGAAGGGAACTCTAGCCTCCCCCCTAAGCAGACTGGATTCTCCATTTGATCAGCCTGGAGTTTGCACCAAGGAAGACACTCGGCTGCATAAAGGTTTTGAGACAGAATTCTCTGTTCTGTGAGCAATTTCCCTTGGATGGAGGCAAACAAGCCAAGGAAAATAAACAGAGCATCCTAATTAAGGTTCAAGTTAATACTTCACATAAACTGAGAGGACATTGATCAATTTAGCCATTCACTGCGCTTGGAAGGCTTAGGTTTTGCCTCGTCATCTGAGTTTTTGCCTCGAGGAAGAACAATGACAAAAACATACTGCCAGTGCCCATAAAAGGAGCAGCTCAGCAGAGGGAACTGTCTTAGAGACATCAGAAGTTTTGTTCAAATTAAAATGTTCCAGCCAGGAAAGGAGGGTCATTTGAGGGAACTTAAAAATGCACAAATAAATAAATAAATAAAACCATTAAAATGACCCACAAGAGTGGATCCTCTCTCTCTCTCTCCCCCTCTCCTTCTCTCTGTCTGTCTCTCTGTCTCTGTCTCTGTCTCTGTCTCTCTCTCTCACACACACACACACACACACACACACACACACACACAGTTGGCTTCCTTCCCCCAGCTCGAGAGCACACTAAAACTACTCAGGTTCTACTGGCTACTTGTTCCTCCTCACCCCCTCTTATATAAGCGACACATCCAGGGTCACCACCTCCACCCCCAGCTGCCATGCATTCCTGAACTCCATCGAGCCCATCCAAAAGAACGGCTCCAGCTAAGGGTATCACTTCCTCTTCCTCCTCAGATTTAAAGGTCGCATGTTAGTGTTTATCTCACGAAACACCCCCCCCTCCCCAATTCATGCTCTTTCTCATCCTTTCCTTTGTGAAATATTTCAGCCCCGATGGCCTCATGAGGGCCCCAACCTCCAGGCACTCATAGTCTCCCATGGACTTCTCTGCACACCGTGTCTCTGGTCCCCGTGCGCTTCCTGTCTCCATCTACCATGAGGGCCCTCACACTCCCAGCCTTGGCCTTCAGACTTCCCCACTGCACACGCTTCATGGGAACACAACCCATGCCCACGGTTTCTCCCCTATTATCTACAGGCTCATGATTCACCAATAGGTATCGTTAGCCCCGTTTTCTCTGTGTGCTGTTTGAGTTGTATATCTAGATAGCTGATAGTGTGGTAGACGTTAATTCTGCAAGATAAGCATTTCAAAGATTTTGTACTCATCCCTATTCCCAGGACCTGTTATAACTTGCAGCCCCCAAAATGAATGTGTATGACTCTTTGTTTAAAATATTAAGAATTTCAAGGTGGCGACAGTGCGTCAAACTTAAGCATAGAGTCCTGAGGACTTGCACAGGTCAGACACGGTTTCTGGACTTCCTTTGTACCAGGTAGAACCTTGCATCTGAAGATGTAGCTAACCCCTCCCTGTTAGAGGTTCACCTCGCGGTATCTATTATTGAAAATGAAAACGTGAAATGTTTACCCTCTCCCAGGGCTCAGCAATAATGCAAAGGCTACTGCTGTACAAAATAGTATTCAGTCCCCTTAAGACCCAGAGTTTCCTCCCCTGCCCTTCACAGATCAGTAACAAGGATTGAGTCAACACATCCTGGCCTGGTGATTTCTTGGCCAGCAACTGAGATGCAGGACCCAGAGGATACGCCCCATCAGAATCCAACAGAGCAGATGCAGAACTAAGTCCTCAGGGGCTTGGATCAAAGAGGATGGACCACACAGTTAGTTGATTAGGGCGTTTCCGTATGGGAATCACTCCACCACACTGGATTTAAAACTCTGGCTAGGGCCCTGCGAGATAGTGGTAGGACACTGCTATGTTGGCTCTTGGGAGAGAGCAGTGACCCAACCCAGAGAAGTGGAAATGCTAGAGTTGCCATGGAAACTGGTGGAGTGGTAAAAAGGAGACAAGCGTAATGCTTGGAGCAGTGGACTGACTAGACCTGTGTGTGTGTGTGTGTGTGTGTGTGTGTGTGTGTGTGTGTTGGGGGTGGAAAGCATCTGTCACCGAAATGTAGAGGAATATATTTATGGGAAAAATACCAGCGATATTGCAGTATATGGTGGCATCGCCTGCTGAAGGCTAGGTCTGACGGTGGAAGATGTTGTGCAAAAAACTGGGCCTCTTACAGCTGTATGGACGAGAGAATCCTGAAATTAACAAAAGCCTGATGGCAGCATCTCATCGCCCAAACCAAGGAAAGTGAGATGACTGTAGTCAGTGCTAGTCTTGGATCCATATCAGAGGAGCCTGAGCCATAGGCAGCCATGGAGATGGTTAGTGGAACACAGAGAGCCCAGAAGCAAAGAAGATGGGTAGTAACAAGGGTAATGCTCAAGGGTACAAGCAAAATAAGTGAAAAATAGAATCCCAGGGACCTGAACCACCCCACAAAACATGCAACGATCCCTAGCCCAGTTTTCAGACCTGAGCCAGCTTCACAGTCCCAATCCACCAACTAAAGGAAGGGCCAGGTCCCCCTGAGGAAGACAGAGACCCACCCTGATTTTCTTACCTGGTCCACAATGGATTTGTCCAGAACTCCATTATTTTCCTGGATCTTGTTCACCTCACCCTAACTGGGCAGCCATGATGGCATTCGGTTACCCTGGCATTGATGAGTGCCTACTGTGTCACGAGTGCTTGTCCTGCATTGTGTCACCCAGAAAAGTACTCATCAAAACCTTCTGAGGAAGACATCTTTGTATCTGCTTACCAATGAGATGTGCCCAAGGTCAGTCATCCTCCAACGGCCAACCTGGCATCTAGGCTCGTCTTACATATTACTCCGGAGATTTTCTGTCAGCGCTGCTTTCTACTGGTTTTAAGTTCACTCATTCAGACTATAATCTGCGCATTTATTTTAGACTTGTGGCTGTATTTGCAATGACTTAAAAATCTCCTACCCTCCCCGTATGTGTATTGTTATATCACTTTTTCCTCCTTGTAAAGAAAAATTGTAGTCTTTTTTGCCTATTTTTAAATTGTGCCAAAGACATGCAGTGATATATATTTTCTTCAAAACTATAGTTAATATTTTTATGTTTTAATTGCTGTTCACAGCTGGATTATTTTTTAGACAATTTTTAAAAATTTTTTAATGTGTTTTTTTATTTTTGAGAGAAAGAAAGATCATGAGCAGGAGAGGGGCAGTGAGAGAGGGAGACACAGAATCCAAAGCAGACTCTAGGCTCCGAGCTGTCAGCAGAGCCCGATGCGGGGCTCAAACCCATGAACCCATGAGATCATGACCTGAGCTGAAGTCAGACGCTTAACCAACTGAGCCATCCAGGTGCCCCCACACCTGGATTATTAGTGGGAGCTCTGTGAGTGCATTTCAGCTGAAACACTGGTGGACTGTAAAACATGGAAGACTGGAGACTTCCTAAAGAGAAACATTATCCAAGGCCCTCCCATGATTTTCCCATGATCCTCGTACTCTTCTCAATTGCCCCATGCCAGAGGACAGCATCCACTGTTAGAAATGGCATCTTTGCCACAACAGCTTGCATGTCCACAAGCGATAGGAAGCCACTATCCCTTTGCCTCCACAAGTCATTCTTTTTTTCCCTAAATCGCTGCTTCCCTTGGCAGCCTGTCTGTTCCGTGTTGATTTGTTCAGCTTGTCCTGTCTGCATTGCCTAATGAAGATGGCATGCAGATGAGGCCCCCGGTGACACCCTTGACAGCTACCGGGCCCACGTTGGTGAGAAGTGGACTCATGTCCCGATCACAACTTTGGGGTGCCCCACGCCGCGATTTAGGGAGCTGAATGCGATGACTCTTTCTGGGTTAACCTTTCAAAGCTTTCTTTTTATGAAGTGAGTATATAGATAAAACAGGCAAAAACACATCAGCAAGCAGGAAAGGGGGAGACAACCATGGTGGCATTCAGTTCTGTGACCACAGTGGAGCTGCCCCGTCCGTGGCTAATGGAAGGGTTATGGGATACCATAATCCCTTCACTGAGCTCCTTTACTGCAGTCATGATGACTAAATTTCTTGTGTCTTATCACACTGTCACAGGCTGGAACCAGGAGAAACGCTCTGAAGAAAGCACAGCATGAAAACGGGAAAGACGGTGATCAGATTACCAGCTCCGGATCTGTGAGCTGGTCCCAATCTGACCAGAGCAGGCTCGATTCCAGACCCACGGGGGACTGAAGCCCCCAACCTCGCCTCATACAGCCCAGGCACACCACTCTATTTAAAGTACCCTCGACCTCTTTGCGATCATCATGGTGCTGTTTGCCTTTTTCCCCTTGTCTATCTTTTATAACTCTTCTAGCGACAGAGGGCCACACTTCTGGAACTTCGGGGGTGGAAAAAATCAGATGCCTTGGATGGATTTCAGGTTAGAAATCTTCCTCCAGAAGACTAAATATCCAAAGAGCAGGAGAGGTGGAAACCAAAGCTCTTTGCCCTTCAAGAAGTGTTGTGTATCTCACACGAGCTTTTCAGCCACAGACGCAGGTGGGGTTCTTGAAGACATACACCACACAATCGTTGCTTCCAAGAGCTTGAACTGTCGCCATGGCCCTGGAGAGAGACCAGACTCACTTATATGCTCAGTGTCTCTCCGTTTCTCAGAGGGTTTGCCTGTGTTGCATTTGGAAGGAAAAGATTTATTTTGCCTGTTGAGGTGGCAAGAAATTGCCTGATGCCTGATTCCCATTGTGCTTGTACCAACCATGCTAGGATTTAGTTTCAATGATACAAATAATCTGCATTAACTTTATGATCTAGGACTGTGTCAGGCATGGGAAGCCCATTGTGTGTCATCTCTACTTGAAGTGTCACAAGGAGCCACTTGCAGCATCATGAAGAACCAATATTACACACCTCCTACCTGCCGTGTCCTTCACCCAGGTAGTGTCACTTTGAGGCAGTCTTTCGTTAGCTTGAGGAAGACGCTAGATCCATCTACGTGAAGCACAGCTGTTCCTTAGTCATCAGGCTTTTACAACAGACCACAATATCAGTGCATCTAAAACAGGTTAACTTTAAAAAAATGTCATGGAAAGGTAAGCATGCACAAGGGCTAGAAAAAGAAGGCTCTGAGAAAGGAGTCAGGCACCGAACAACCAAGCCAGCTGAGCTGTAGAAAGACATACAAAGTGAAGTGTTGTGGCAGAGAACCTTGAAGAAGCAGCAAGGATGCAGAGAAGTCCTTTCAAAAATGGCCACACAGGAATCTGTTCAAGAAGAAGAAGAATGGAAAGGAGTGTGGTGCCAGGGGCACAAGCCCTGGAGGCAGATTTTGTAGGAAAGGGGGGTCCCTCAGGAAGCCCAGAGAAGACTCAGCCATGGAAAAAACAAAATGAAGGGCATCACTGGGAAGCCCGGAAGGCTTTGGTTCTGTAAGGCAGGTGGCAAGGACAGACCTGTGAGGACAAGAGGAGAAATGTGAACGGGAGCCACTGTTTGCTTCTCAAGCATCAGTTCTACCCTGTTGTGTTTTCAAGGCACGAGGAGAAAACCACTGAGGACTGAACAACTCTCTGAAATCCACGGAAAAGGCTGCAAGAGAGAGTGGGCATTTCGCAAGTGAGAATAAGGGACGGGAAAAGGTGACAAAATGCTGATTTGGGTGTTTTAGGGTCCAGATCTTACAGATTATGATGAACTATCTACATTCCAGTTGTCTTAAAAGAACCAGAACTTATTGTACCTAGGAAGTCAATTGTCCTTTGAGGGAAAATTTACTCATTGGTGAAATTATAATGATTTCAGTAATATGATCCAACATCGTATGAATTAAACATTACACTCAATTTTGAGGGACTGATGTTATTTACCCTATTTATCACAAACATTTCCATGAAATAATTTACAGATTAGTCCTGTGTAAAGAATGCTTTATTTGTTTGTTTATTTATTTATTTATTTAGAGAGAGAGAGAGAGAGAGAACAGGGGAGGGGTAGACAGAGGGAGAGAGAATCCCAAGCACGTTCTGTGCTGTCAGTGCAGACCCCGAAGTGGGACTCGATCTCATGACCATATCATTGTGACCTGAACTGAATTCAAGAGTTGGATGCTCAACCAACTGGGTCACTCAGGTGACCCTAAAGAATATTTTGCATGTTCAAGTGTAAATCATTAGAACTTGGGAAAATACCAAATATGGTATATTTGGTGGTAGCCAAATAGACCTAGAGAAACTTTGGAAAACGCCGTGTTGTGTAACACTTTTTAAAAATATTATATTGACATAGAACTAAAAAAAAAGTCAGGTTTGCAAAGCTAGGGAAAAGTTATTAGAGCTAGGGGAGCAACAAAAAAAGGAGATATATATATATGTATATCATGTATATACATGTATATCATATAATCAGACAATGTTGGTAAATGATACAAAGCATGCCAAGTTCTTTTGCAAAATATACAGTAAAATAAGGTGAATATGTTTTAGAGTAATAATAAAGTGCAAAATGTTAAGCTTTTTGAAATTTTCCTATGAAGTTAAATAACATCTATTGCAGAAAATCCATGTTATATATGCTAGCGGCAGCCAGACAGATTTGAAAGGCACTAACTCTGTTGTCAAAGCCCCAGCTTAAAAGCTCCAATGCTCCCAGCTGAGCTACTGGCATGAGCAGTTTGCTGAAACTCTCCACTGCTGTGTTTCATCATCTGTAGAAGGGAAGTTACATTGCTTTTCAAAGAATTGGTTGACAAAAAATAAAATAAAATAAAATAAAATAAAATAAAATAAAATAAAATAAAATAAAATAAAAATAAAACATGGTATAGAGTAAAATATCCATGAACATTGGCTATCATTACTAATGATGGATTGTGGGATTGTGTGTGTGTGTGTGTGTGCATGTGTTTTAAAGAAAGCTTTGTTACAGACACATAGATAATATAATTGAGTAATTTCTTTCTCTATAGCTGTGTTTCCTTGGATCCATAGATTCAAAGCATTGTGTAAGAGTATTTGCATGCCATTGGTTTCAAAAATGTTTTTTTCCACAAATTTGCATTTGTATAGACATTGGTTTCTCAGTCTCAGTGCTACTGACATTTTGGCCCTGATACTTCTTTGTTGTGGGGGATGTTCTGTGCATTGCTGATATTTAGCAGCATCCCTGGCCTCTACACTTAGATGTTCATGGCATGTCACACCCCAGCTGTGATGATTAAAACTGTCTCCAGAGATTGCCAGGTGTCCCCAGTAGGGCAAAATGGCCCAAAGTTGAGAAGCACTGATAGATCCTCAGACAGGCTGTGGGAGTCTGAGAGCAAAGCATTCCCATGCTTCAGTGTCCAGTACTTAACCACTAAGCACGTAGGCAGATTTGCTTGCAGATCAGCTCTGAGTAGCTCTGTGTCCTGAATAGAAAGTGTCCTGTGGTGTAGTTTCAACATGAGCACATTTCAGACCTTACCTGTCTTCACATGCCACAGGTAGGTGGGGACATACACCATGGCGTCCAGTAGGCTGGCTTCAAGGGCCAACCTGCTACTGTAATGCAGAGCAAATATAGACCTGGACGATTGTCAAGGGCCCCAAACATTGCTTCTGCTTTTTTTTCTTCTTACACAACTCTGAGGCTGTATAGTGTTTCTAAAAGGAGAGCATGGTTTGCTCTCCTAACAAAGCGTACGGCAGGATGGATGTGAAACCCTCTAAATCTCCAGGGGAAGGAAGAAGAGGCGCATCCTGGTGGGGGTGCAGTGACCTCTGTGCTTCCATTAATCAGTCTGGATGTGACCCTCTTTGCTGGTCTCTGGAGATGCTGGGCTGGAAGAGGAACAGCTCAAGCCATCAAGAAAATCAAGTGGGATCACTGAGTTGTCCAGACACTTAAGGACCAAATACATGCTTTGGAAGACTGAATAAAACTTAGACTGATTTGGTACCTACCTTCTATAAGCAAACTTTCTTCAAACCCTTTCATTCCCATTGACAATATGGCCTCACTGCACAGATTGTGAGGAAATGACCCAGCCAACCTGTAGGATGGTTAGAATCTTGGAATTGAGAAGTTTCCTGGACTGGCCCAGAAATTTTTAAAAATGTTTTTAAAGGTTAACTTTTACACATAATTCAATTTATTCTACAAATTGATTTAAGATCAAAATATTCTTTAAAAATGAAAGACAATAGTAACTAAATTGTAAGGAAAAGGATTATTGAACTTGATTTGTAACCATTTGCCATTTTCTAATGAGCTGGTCTAGTGCATATGCTAATATTTTAATGTTTTCATAGCAAAGATGAAAGTGTAAACCTGTTACATATTATTTGTTCAAAAGGAGGAATAAAAGAGGGAACTGGAATTCAGAAGATTTAAAACATTGGCGATTTTGTTTGTAATGAAGTCTCCAAGAAACTCAGTGAAACAATCCAGGAGAAATTTATTCTTCTCAATTATCTCAGAATATGGAAAAACAGAAGCAAATGGTTTGTATAAAAATATATTCTTTCACACAATGTTGTACATTCAGAGGAATATGTTTTTCATTTAAACAATTTGATACCCTTATTTCTATGTAATATCTGTGAAAAAACAATTTTTTTTTAATTTTTTTTAACGTTTATTTATTTTTGAGACAGAGAGAGACACAGCATGAACGGGGGAGGGGCAGAGAGAGAGGGAGACACAGAATTGGAAGCAGGCTCCAGGCTCTGAGCCATCAGCCCAGAGCCCGACGCAGGGCTCGAACTCGCGGACCGCGAGGTCGTGACCTGAGCTGAAGTCAGACGCTTAACCGACTGAGCCACCCAGGCGCCCCGAAAAAACAATTTTTTTAAGGAATGAAATTTGCTGGAAGCTCTATGCATTTGCTAATGAATACAGTGAACATTTTATGTGGCTTTTGTGTTAATACGATTTTGCTGCAATGTATCATCTTGTTGATAATTTTATCTTAAGATTAAATTTTAAACTGATTTAAAATGACTTATTTTGTAAAAAAATCTTGAAAAAAGACTTGAGTTTTATGTTTCTGCTTATGATACTGCATTTTTAAGATTTGTTTTCTTTAATCATGAAAAGAGGTGGCATTTAAAGAGTGCTTGGAGTAACTCATGGATTAAATTCTTTGCACATACCATCTCAATTAATACATACAATAAAAATATCATATGAATGTATGTTTCTACATATTTATTGAAATTCTCATCATAATGCATAAATGATTTATACCTTGTATTTTAGACTTAATGTTTGAGGCTGACTCTTAAATATGTTTTATTTATTTTATATTATTTTATTCATAAATTTATTTATTTTATATTACTCTAATATTTGAGTGAACTTTCTTTAGCTAATCTCTGTAACTGGACATTTACTGGACATTATTACCAGTTTTCCCCAAAACATAATTCAATGAGTCTCCAGCATAAATCTTATTTGATTATTTCAACGTAGAACTTTCTCTCTCACACAAGCAATAGCATATTAATATTTATATCAGTTCTATTCATAATTGCTAAAAACTGAAAGCAATTAAGATGTCTTTAAATAAAATGGATCAACAATTTGTGGTATTTCTATTTAATAAAATATAAAATGAAATTATATTATAAAATGAAATTAACAATTGTCACAAAGTATGGATAAGTCTTCAATGTATACTTCTAAGTGAAAGATACCAATCAGAAAAGCCCACTAACTGTATGATTACATTTATAGAACATTCTAGAAGAGGCACTGTTATAAAGATGGTATAGAGATTAACAGTGGCCAGAAGTTCCAGGGGTTGAATAAGCAGGAGATATTTTAGGGCTATGAAACTAGTCTGTATGAAATTGTAATGGTGGATACGTCATACTATTCATTAGTAAAAATCCATAGAACTCTACATCACAAGGAGTAAATATTAATGTATCCAAATTTTAAGGGTTAATGTAGGAGGTTGAGAAATCCCTTGTTTGAATGCACAATGTTATAAGAATCTAACTATATTATAAATGTATAAAACAATCTCACTGCGGGGGGGGGGGATAGGTGGAAAGGTGCTGACCTACATCTCTTTGGAAATGAGTGGGACTTATAAGCTAGAGACAAAATGGAACTGTACATATACACTGTACTATAGTTGATAAAGTCTTTCCCACAGTGATGTATGATAACAATTCTGAAAAAAAACATATACATGTACGCTGGCATTGAACAATTACATAAATGGGTGGTGGATGGTGGGAGCCAGGCTATTCAGTGTTGGAGTGGAGGGTTACAAACAAGCAAGGGGAAATGCCTAATGTCATCCATATGGTGATGGGTGAGGATTGGATATGTCAGTGGGAACCCATATACAACTTAGTGTAGACACAGATAGGGTCACATACAGAAGTACATACGAATAAGTGAACATACATAGGTTGGTATACATTCACTCATTTCCTAGCTGAGAAGGCCTTGAAGGAATGACACCCCAGTAACAACAAGAACACCTAAAATTTGTTTTCTACTCCCCTTCTCCAGTACACAGAATCAGGAACATTTGTAAAATAGCTGATTCTGAGACTAAGGCAGAAAATGGACAAGATGAGCCTAGACTATTTTACATCTTGTGGTGCCAGAAAATTAGGAAGTGCTCAAAGGAAAGAAGGAAAAAGAATCTATATTGATAGAGTATGTCAAAGGGACACAGAGACCCCTGCAATACCAATAATTAAGCTGGAGCAGCTTGAGTAATCAAATAAATAAAGTGGTATTAGATCATAATCCAAAGTATAAAATAGAGGTACCTGGGTAGCTCAGTCGGTTAAGTGTCCAACTCTTGGTTTTGGCTCAGGTCATGATCTCCTGGTTTCCTGAGTTTGAGACCCACACCAGGCTCTGTGCTGATGATGCAGAGCCTGATTAGGATTCGCACGCATGCTCTCTTTCTCTCTCTCTGCCCCTTCCCCACTCACACTGTCTCTGTCTCTTACAAAAGTAAATAAATAAACTTAAAAAAAAGTATAAAACAAATATCCATGAGTTCAAACTGATATAAATAAACAAATAAACAACAACAACAACAACCAAACATTATTGAATAGGTGAGAAGTAATAGAAAAATCTTCTGTGCAGGAACATTCCAAATAATGTATGTAAATATTTTATCTTAAAAGAGGTGGAGTATAACTTTCTACACATTCAATGGGAAGTGCACGTAATGATAGTCCAAAAAGTACAATAAAAAAGGGAAGGGAAAAAAGGTAACTTTGTAGTGGAGAAACCTGAGAAATACTAGCTCAGTAAGGTCCAGCAAGGTTAACATGAACAGTTTTAAGTCATGTTGATGCTATTTGCCCTTGATATGACGCCAGTTCACCTCTGCCTTCCTCCCTAGAACCTGGAACCTAAGCATGAGAAAGAGTTAGATAAATGTCAATTGAATATTATTCTACAATATACCTGCCCAGTGATTTTCAAAACTCTCAAGATTATCAAAAACAAGGAAAGTCTGGGGCACTGAAATGGCTGAGCTGGTTGAGCGTCCAACTATTGATTTCTGCTCAGGCCATGATCCCAGCGTCATGGGATCAAGCCCGTATCAGGCTCTGTGTTGAGAGTGGGGTCTGGTTAAGATTCTCTCTCCATCTCTGTCTCTGTCTCTCTCTCTCACCCACTCTCTCTCCCCTCTCATCCCCTCAAAAAAATGAAAAAAAAAATAAATCAACAAGGAAAGTCTGAGAAATTGACACTGCTATAGGAGACATAGCAACTAAATGTAATGTGGTATCCTGAATGGGATACTGGAGTAGAATAAAAAGCCATCTGGTAAAAACTGAGAAAATTTGAATAAAATATGGTCTTCAGTTAATAATAATACATCAATATTGGTTCATTAATTGTGATAAACTAATGTAAAAGTTTACTAATAGGGGGAGCTGGGTGTGAGCTTTATGGGAATTCTCTGTTATTTTTCAGTAAAAGTAAAACTGTCATAAAATTTAACATTTATTTAAATAACTCACTGGATGGACTTACCAGAACACTGGAGTCTACATCAGAAAGTGTCATAAATTTAAATATAGACCAATAGGGGCACCTGGGTGGCTCAGTCGGTTGAGCGTCCGACTTCAACTCAGGTCCCGATCTCGCAGTCCGTGAGTTCCAGCCCTGCGTCGCGCTCTAGGCTGATGGCTCAGAGCCTGGAGCCTGCTTCAGATTCTGTGTCTCCCTCTCTCTCTGCCCCTCCCCCGTTCATGCTCTGTCTCTCTCTGTCTCAAAAATAAATAAACGTTTTAAAAAAAATAAATAAATATAGACCAATAGTAATTTTCTAACATGAAGAACAGAAGGAAGAAGTATAGGATATAAATCTTCAGTGATGTGTGGAAAAAATGTTTTTCCAAAAGATGTGTAATTTTAGACCCAGAGAGAGAAGGAAGAAGTTGGAACAAAACAAATAAAAAAAATAATGACTAAAAATCCCCCAAATTTGGTAGAAAATGTCAAGTTAGGCAATCAAGAAACATCAATGGCAGAATATACATTCTTCTCATATATACATGAAATGTCATTGAAAACACTGAGAATATCTAAAATATTCTCAATAATATATTAGACAAAGAAGATATTACAGAAGAAATTAAGAAATATTTCAAACTAATCATAATGAAAATACACCATATCAAAATTTGTGGGATTCAACTAGAACAGTGTTTACAGAAAAACCCATGTATTAAAATGCTTATGTTAGAGAAGAAAACAATGGTTGTTATGCTTATTTTTGTAAAGATTAAAAAGTAAGTCAAAGAGTGAATTAAAAAAGAGCAAAAGTTATTAAACAATTAAAAAAAAGGAAAGAATGATAAAGGCAAAAGTTGATTCCATGAAATCATGACTAAAATAATACACATTCAGCAAAAGAGAATATATATATATATATATATAGACAGACAGATATACCATGTTCATGGATCAGAAAACTCAATATATTTTTTAAAATTTATTTTTGAGAGACAGAGTGCAAGCGGGGGAGGGGCAGAGAGAAAGAGGGGGACAGAGGATCTGAAGTGGGGTCTGCACTGACAGCAAGGAGCCCCATACGGGGCTTGAACTCGGGAAACATGAGATCATGATCTGAACTGAAGTCAGACGCTTAACCGACTGAGCCATCCAGGTGTCCCTGAATATTAATTATTATTTAACATATCTGTAGAATCTTATCTCGAAATATAGACCCAAATGTATAATTTAAATATATAAATTTTCTGGTAGAAAACACAAGTAAACTGGATAATTATCCATTAAAATAAAACTCTATCCCTTACCTTATAGCATGCACAAAAATTAATTCAACATGAGTCATATACCTAAACATAAAATCCAAAACTCTAAAGTTTTTGGAATAAAATATAGAAAGATATTTTCATGGTCTTGGGGTAGGCAAATATTTCTTAGAAAGGAAACAAAAGAACAAACCGTAGAAGAAAACTAAATTGATTGATTGAACTTACCCAGACTTTAAAACTGGTTCTCATCAAAAGATATTTTTGAGGGAATGAAACAATCAGTCACAGACAAGGATGAAATATTCACGATATATATATCGATATTACATAGTGATGTTTTGTAAACCAATTATAAAAAACAAGAACCCAATGAAAAAAAAACAGGCATATGGCTTGAACATACATTCAACAAAAGAAGATAGATACAATGGCCAATACATTCATGAAAATATGCTCAACATCATACTTTGCTAATGGGAATATACTACCTATTAAAATCACTTGGGCATAATGTCTGGCAATTGCCCGTATACTGAAGCTCATGGCTATTCTATGATCCAGGAGTTCCACTCCTGTATATTTACCCAAGAGGGATGAAAACATATATGCACCAAATAACTTGCTCACGCATCTTTATTTTGGCTGTATACATAATAATCAAATGCTGGAAACAATTCAAATAACTATCGAGACAAGAATGGTTAAACAGATTCTCTACGTTTATGCAACCCTTACCCTAGTCAGTAATAAAAAATGAACTTCTAGTACATATTTCAACACGGATAAATCTCACAAACTTTATGTTAACTGAAAGAAACCAGTTAGAAAAGAGTACCTGGTGTATGATTCCATTCATATAAAGTTTAAGAACATGCAAAGCAAACCCCTGTTGATAGATATCTGAAGGGCGGTTGCTTGTGGGGGGTGTGGCGGCAATAAAAGAAATTTCTGAGTGCATGGGAATGTCCTAAATTTTAACCAGGGTGTGAGCTACAGACCCATGCTCTTATAAAACCCATTTAATTGTACACTTACCAGTATTCATTTTACTGTATGCAAATTTCATCTCAGTAGATGCATGAATTTAATGCTCTTTTCTCTCTGCAACCTACAGCTATCTGTACATTATGTCACATTACCTATTTCTTCAAAGGTAAAAACGGATACAAATAAGTGTAGTTCTCTTATAATTAAGCTGCTTCTTCTTCACATGTTTTCATATTATTTGTAAATTTTGGTGAAATTTTGATCACCACTTTACATGTACATTTTATCAATACAAATTATTGTCTCTGGACAATTTCCTTTCCGGTTTAATTTAAAATCTGCTTGGGGAGCCTGGGTGGTGTCCAACTTCGGTTCAGGTCATGATCTCACAGTCCATGAGTTCAAGCCCCGCATCGGGCTCTGTGCTGATAGCTCGGAGCCTGGAGCCTGCTTCGGATTCTGTGTCTCCCCCTCTCTCTGTCCCTCCCCCACTCACACTCGGTCTCCCTCTCTCTCTCAAAAATAAATAAACATTAGAAAAATTCAAATCTTCGGGGCGCCTGGGTGGCGCAGTCGGTTAAGCGTCCGACTTCAGCCAGGTCACGATCTTGCGGTCCGTGAGTTCGAGCCCCGCGTCAGGCTCTGGGCTGATGGCTCAGAGCCTGGAGCCTGTTTCCGATTCTGTGTCTCCCTCTCTCTCTGCCCCTCCCCCGTTCATGCTCTGTCTCTCTCTGTCCCAAAAATAAATAAACGTTGAAAAAAAAATTTTAAAAAAGAAAAATTCAAATCTTCTTCATTGGGCATTGATATAGCTACTCTATTGATGTACTTGTTAAGTCTTTCATTGTAATCCTTCTATATTCTTTAGTTTTAGGCTTGTCTCTTGTAAACAGGTTAATTTATTGAGCTTAATTTATTTTTTAAATGTGGTTGTTTAATTCTTTTGTAGTTATTTTCACAAGTAAATACATTTGATCATTTGGATTACTATCTTCTCCTATGGTTTGTTTTTCTTAGACTGTATTTGCTATGCTGCCCTCTCATGACTTCAAAGTTGAGATCTTAACTATTAAAGTCAAGATGCAAAGTTTCTCAAATTCCACATGTGAGCGAAAACATGTGATATCTGTCTTTCTCTGACTGACTTATTTCACTCAGCATAATACCCTTCAGCTGCATCCACATTGTCACAAATGACAGAATTCCATTCTTGTTCACTGCCAAGTAGTATTCCATTGTATATACAAACCACAAGAGACTCGTAAATAAAGAGAACAAACTGAGGGTTGATGGGTAGGGGAGAGGGGAAAATGGGTGGTGGGTATTGAGGAGGGCACTTTTTGGGATGAGCACTGGTGTTGTATGGAAGCAATGAATCACGGGAATCTACCCCAAAAACCAAGAGCACACTGTATACACTGTATGTTAGCCAACTTGGCTAAGAGTAAAGTAGTATCTACCATTATGAGAACACATAAGATGAGAATTTCAGGAAACTCACTTGTTGACCCCACCTTCTCCACTTTTTAATTCTCATTGATGTAATATTAAAGAGTTGCTTTAATTACCATACTACATTCCTATTCTCATCATTTTTCCCAAGCTTGTATTTGGTGTCTACGAATTATAGTTTGACTAGAATACCCTCTGCTGTTGGAGAGCTTAGAATTTAGGTCTGTGTCTCCCAACCTCTGGATTTTAAAAAAGTGATCAAATTAATTGTATAGATGCTGTTAATCATGCAGATTAGACATCTAAGGCTTTGAATCCATTTCTTAAATTTTATTACATTACTTTTGAATAGTGGTTAAAGCAATTCCAATTGCATGTAGGTCTTATTTTAGGAGAAAAATCGTACTACAGAAGTCACCTACTTCCCAAAATGTAAATCGGCAACCAGAAGCTTAGGCCATATACATGCTTTGCAGCAACATAAAGGCACAGAGGAAGCGAACCTAGACACCAACAAACCACCTCCATGACACCATGTTCACTGCAACTTCCGTGACTGTAACTATCACTTGCACTGTGGACAGAACCGTCCTACTTCAACAGCTAAATGTAATAAGACACTAAGTGTTACATCCATATGGGAGAAGAGGGGTGGAATTTGCCAACGTTGTAAATAAAATTTACCTTATAAAGATTAACGGCTTAAGAAAAATCCCCCAAATTTACGGTATTTAAAATTACAAATGCAGAGGACGAACATCTATCTGCTCTTCTCATTTGTGCTAATAACTCCTCTGGCATTAAAAATAGGAAATGAGTGGTTTCATTTTAAGTCTTGGTGGCTTTTTTTGTTTCCATGCCATGTGGATGTGCTAATTGTTGGGTGTTGGTGACACCAGAAATTGGTTGTTTTCTTATATTTCTAGTGTAGAGAAGATATATGGTGGCTGCATTTAGTCTTCATATATATATATATATATATATACACACACACACACACACATATACATATATACATATATATACATATACACATATATACATATATATATACATATACACATATATACATATATATACATATATATATAGTCAAGTTAGCTAACATACAGTGTATACAGTGTGCCCTTAGCTTTGGGGGTAGATTCTCATGATTCATCACTTACATACAACACCCGGTGCTCATCCTAACAAGTGCCCTCAATGTCCATCACTCATCTAGCCCATCTCCCCTGCCCCCCCATCAACCCTCAGTTTGTTCCCTGTATTTAAGGGTCTCTTATGGTTTGCCTGTCTCTGTGTTTGAAACTATTTTCCCCTCCCCCTCCCCCATGTTCTGTGAAGTTTCTCAGATTCCACGAGTGAAAACATGTAATATCTGTCTTTCTCTGCTGACTTATTTCACTCAGCATAATACCTTCCAGTTCCATCCACGTTGCTGCAAATGGCAGGATTTCATGCTTTCTCATTGCCTAGTAGTGTTCCATTGTTTCTATAAGCCACATCTTCTTTATCCATTCATCAGTTGGTGGACATTTAGTCTCTTTCCATAATTTGGCTATTATTGAAAGTGCTGTTATAAACATTGGGGTACCTGTGCCCCTATGAATCAGCCCTCCTGTATCCTTTGGATAAATACTTAGGAGTGCAATGCTAGGTCATAGGGTAGTTCTATTTTTAATTTTCTGAGGAACCTCCACATTGTTTTCCAGAGTGGCTGCACCAGTTTGCATTCTCACCAACAGTGCAAAAGGGTTCGCCTTTCTCCACATCCTCGCCAACATCTGTTGTTTTCTGAGTTGTTCATTTTAGGCACTCTGATCAGTGTGAGGTGGTATCTCAATGTGGTTTTGATTTCCTTTCTCTGGTGGAAGAGAGAGAGGTAAGGGAGAAGTGGTTCTAGATTTTATAGAAAAATAATTACACATGAATTACATGTTTGCTAACAGAGCTAATATATTAAATGTATTCTTGTCTAGGAAGAAAATAAATCACTAAATATATATCATTAATAAAGACATATGAGACCTTTCACATTATGTCAAATGATTACATTAAAAGCTTGAGAGAGAAAGGGCAAGCCAATAAAACTTGAATATGCTAAGTGATCATTAGAGCTGGGTGTGATAATTGAAATCTGCTTTGCAGTAATTTCATTAAAAATTCATAAGTATTCTGGCCTTTCCTTCTCTGACTGTGCTAGTGAGGAGTTAAACCATGTCAGTAAAGGATGCTTGAGCTGTGCAGACAATCCTGACGACTGCTGAGCCAAGGACACAGGTGACAAAGGTGAGAGAAAGATGTAATACAAATTAGCTAAAATGGTTTCTTTGGATCTTGCATTTCAGTCTTTTTCTAGGAGTGTGTGGGTCCCTACCATTCAGTTTTAAACTCCTAAGGAAGATATATTTTTACTTATAATCTCATATTGCCTTATACAGTGTTTTGTGCAGTGTGGAATACTTGGCAATTATCCTAGACTGATTAATGTTACAAACTATTTCACCTCTTAGGATGATATATTTCATTACCTATTCATTTTTTTTTAAATATTATATGTGGGAGGAAGATAACTGTCACTGATGTCTTTCTTCTCCCTGGAGACTTCCTGAGAAATTTGAGTACCTGGCATGACACATATAAACTCTTAATATGTATCAATTGATACAAGAGTTTCAAGGGATATTCTTACAGACAGGTGTCTGATGTCATTTTATGGTCATTGTCAATCCATGAATTTGTTTTCCAAAGCTTGGGTATCAAGTCTGAGAAATCAGTTATGGTAGGATTTCTTCAAAATCCCTTACTTTGTGTTAGGAGGGGTCTTGTCGAATGCATTTTTCTTAATAGATTTTCTTAAAAAAAAATAAGTCCTGTGTTTTTTAAGGACAACTGACCATGTGTTTTAATCCACTTAAAGTTAGCATACTAAAATACCTGTTGGTAAGAGCTCTTAGAAGCCCCTAAAGCCTTAAGAATTCAACTTACCATGGATTTGAAGCTTTTTCTCAAAAAAATGGTAACTATCCACTGAGAGAAAACCAATTAGAATCTCTCATGACTGGGCTTTCCATAAATCTTGAATTTCAGAATGTTTTGATACATTCTAAAAAAAATGTAATATTCAAGGTGATTCTTATCTGAAGGCTTTAAAAGATAGATTATAAATTTCACAATCATATAGTATACAAATGCCAATCTATTTAAATCATCCAAGATATGTATCCTAAAAATACTGATGCTTTAAAGGAAGAAACTTATAATTGTATGTCATGGAAGCAAAGTTGCATCCATTCATACATTTCCCAAATGGGTTTGACGGGTTGATGCTATTCATGAAATATAAGCTCATATCCTCAATTACGCTATTTAACACAGACTAAGCAATAATTTGTTTGGTCCAAACTTAGATTCTACTGATTTGTTTTGGCTTGGCTATATGTACTGGTACAAAGGGTTTCTAGATCAGTTGCTATAGAAGGGATATAGTAACAAAAGATAGGAAATTCTACCAAATTTTGTCACTAATTTTACTTCCTAGACAAACACTCATATATAGCCAAGCCATCTTAAAAAGTTTTAATAAGTCGTAGCAATACACATGAGCACACACACACACGCACACTCTCTCCAATACTCACTAAGCAAAAATTTAACATGAATCCTTTATATTGTGTATTCGGGTTATTTTATTTTTCAACCTCCACAAATTTGGGAGGAATATTTAAAAAAAAAAACTATTGGGAAAACATCATTCTAAGGGAGGTTTCCTTCAGGGGCCTCATGTAATGAATTAGAAGGTAATCAAATTACTCTCCAACAACCATAGTTAATGTAATTTTACAGGAGCGAAAAAATAAATAAATGAAAGTCCTCAATGCACAGTATGAACTTGGCTGATTCTCAGTCATTTGTTCTTCTTCAAATTCTCCACATTCATAGAGGGCTTGCTCAGGCCCTTGAATCACACTTGTCTTTGTCCATTATCCTCCCCTCCGCTTTCCCAGAACTCCTTGTTCTAGGAACCATTATTTTTGCCCCTCACTAGTCACCCCAGCATACAGAGGACATTCTGGCTGTGGGGATCATCCGTGCTGAGCACACGCCACATTCTGGATTTTCTTCTTGTTCATACAGTGTGTCCAGCAGAGTTGGTGACAGTCCCTCAGCCAAGAACACTGTTTCATCTACACGTGTGTGGTGGCCAGCTGGGGCCACTGAGCTCCCATGTGCATGCCAGAGCCTCCTTGCCTACCTGTGTCAGCGATTCCTTTCCTCTTGCCCGCTGATACTCCCGAACTTTCCCCTCACTGTGTTTTAAGAACGTTGAGATGCCTGGGAGGAGAAATATGCCCACTCCTCTTCCCTTCCCATGGAGAGTCCACATTTGCACTTCCTCCTCCGTCCAGCGCACAAGCCTCCTTCTATGTGCTTGTAAGCTCATGGGCATTCTTCTCTTTGGATGGCTCTTCTCCCAAGCCCATGCCTCATTCTTCTCTTGTGTAACCTACACGTATCATGTAAATTTCCCTTGAAGAGTCCTTTATACTCTTGTCTTGTGCACCCTCAGAACACTCTTCATTTGCACGTCTCTATCATGGCACTGGTACCTCGTGCTAAAATTATCAGTATATAAATGTCTCCTCCATGCATAACCCTCTAGAAAAAAGACCATGAGGCCCTAGGTAATAAGGATTATTTCTTACCCATCTTTGTATTCCCTCACTGCCAAATCATGATGGTCCCAATGTTTATTTCATTATGTATTATGAGGACCGAAACTTGGTGTTGTTTAGTGAATGAATGAAGAGCAGTGTCTTCTTGAGGTCAAACAAAAGACTGATACTTTTCTAAGCACTCATTTTACCTGGCATGGAGCTTACGATTTGAAACAGATTGTTGAACATGAATTGCTGTATTTCCAGAGTTAAGAAGGCCATTATTTAACCAACCTGTATTTATTTATCACCAACTACATGTAGGTCACCCTTCCCCGGGGTTGCCCTGCCTCATGCCTGACTACTAGCTCTTGGGGTCCCTTACTGGTTACCATTTTGCCTCTACAAAAGAGGTCTTCTTAAGCTTTCCATGATTTTTTTTTCTAGAGTTTCTATCTGGACTATCTGATCTAACCTCTTGATCAATTCTTTGCCATTACCTCAAATTCACACCTCTGCCTTTACTTTCTTCCCCAATTGTCTGCTAAATACCTCCACTCGATGATCAGAAAACCTCTAACTCCATCCACATAAAGCACAGAAGACTCCACGTGAGAAGCTGTGCACCCTGCTGACCAAGGATGCACGGCAGGGGTTTGCTCAGACTTGGGCATGTGTCTTCGGGATCTGAGTAAATTCCAAAATGTCTGTCAGTTGGTTATGTCATAGAAACATGTGAATACCAGTGTCGGTCCCAAGAAAGGGTGCAGTGAGTGCTAAAGTGGATGACCGCACAGGTAGGTACCCCTGCCCCCCAAGGTGGGTCAGCAAGTGGCAGTTCTTATTAACAAGGATTCCAGTGTCTGTCGTCTGATTTCCCTTAGACCTGAAGGGTGTAAAGGTCCTAGAAGGACTTATTCGAATGTGCCCATGACAAAGTATTATATATTTGCATTGCTTTTCGGTTTGAAAAATTGTAGCTGCAACCTTTCACTTTATATTTGTTAAGAACAGCATATCTATTAGATATTCGTGAAGAACACCAAATCTACTAGTTGTACAATCATTTTCAAATTATTCATCGCTCTTTTAGTTTTTAAGCTGTTACCCAAATGCATATACTTATTATTTATTGTTTAAATGTTTTAATAAAATGTATATATGCAAGATACATTACCCTGTGATTTGATAGACAGTCATAGCAATCACATAGATTGTAGAAAATGCGTGTTCAGTTAATAATTAACATCTTGAACTCCAAAATTCTCCCTATCCTAGTAAATACAGAGTGCCATCTCTAAATGAGGTCGAAAATGATCGCAGGTGATTTTAGAAGTTGGAACCTGAGACTGACTGGGTTCTGTTCTCAACGTGCTGGCCCGTTGATCGTAGCTGCTTAGTAGAAGGAGGCAGCTGCCTGGAGCTTTGTGTTAAGAAAGGCCAAAGACAGATGAGCAACTCTGGTCTCTCCAGGTCGGTTCATGCTCCCATGTACACACGGGCTTGCTCGACGGTTCACTCAGTTTTGGTCTTTTTCCTTTGGTGTTGCTTGGCCACCATTTTCGATATCGTTCTTGAGATTTGTTCTTCCTTTTTTCTTTTTTCGTTATTTTGCTTCTTTTCAAAACCGCCTGGTTGTCTCTGGTGCACCCTGCTTCTGCAAAGGGAGACTATTATTCTTGAGTAATTGTTTGGGAAAGCCGCTCACTGGCCTCGCTTATTGAAACCAACCAGGAAAGTGAATGTTGGGCTGGATAAGTCATGCAGAAGAGGCCCTTCGTGTGTGCTACTGATGTAAAACATCCTCAGTGAGATAAGCGGCCTCCCTGCTAAATGTGAAGAAAGAACTCCTCTCTAAGATTGCATCTCTGGTCCTAAATGGATTCACAGGGGCATCTGACACAGGACATAAGAACTATCAACACCAGCTCTCCAATGGCAGGGAGTGTGTGGGGTTATGGCCTGTGTGTGTGGCTCTGGAGGAGAGGGAGAGAGAGAGAGAGAGAGACCAGGAGGGGAGAGAGGACAGAAGAGAAATTGTAAAAAAAAAAAAAAAAAAGTGACTTCTTGTCAAAATGTAATGATGTAAGTTACATAGAATCCAGAGATATATTAAGGCATTAATTAATGTAATGTATATTAAGAACTTTAAGAAAAATTAAATATAAAAAAATCTGCTTAAGAATATTGAATTTCGGAGCACCTGGATGGCTCAGTCGGTTGAGCGACCGACTTCAGCTCAGGTCATGATCTCACGGTTTGTGAGGTCGAGCCCCGCGTCGGGCTCTGTGCTGACAGCCTCAGAGCCTGGAGCCGGCTTCAGATTCTGTGTCTCCCTCTCTCCGCCCCTCCCCTGCTCATGCTGTGTCTCTCTCTGCCTCTCAATAATAAATAAACATTTAAAAAAATTAAAAAAGAAAAGTGAAGCCTTACGCCACATATCCACGGTAGTTTTGAGCACATGCTCTGCCCTACTGACTAAAACAGATAGGCTATTGACTAGAACAAGGTTGCTATTCCAGAGGCTCGTGTTAGCGACATAATTACGAAATAGCAAAGGAGAGGGGGGGACATCTAATCAGAACCTGTGATGCTACTCTGTTGAGTTTTTCAATCCCTCCCTCCCCTGTCTCTGTGCCTGTCTCTCTGTCTTTCCATCCCTCTGTCTGTCTTTCTCTCCTGGGGAGGACTAGTAAAATCTACCAAGATTTCTGCGATGCAGCCTCCATAACAGAGGTGAGACTCTGGGTGATGGTGCTCCGGGGCATTTTACCGTTGACTCACATTGTACGCGGGAAAGTCAATGAGACTCTGGGGAGGACTTGTGTCCTTATCGGTTCTTTTACCCAAGAAGCCTTTCTGTCTTGTTATTTTGTTTGTATTTAATTTGTCTCATGGGTGACATATCGAAATCTTGAACTCCCCTCCCAAGGCTCCTGTGCAAACCACATGACAGGTCACATCTGCAGACACTGAGAGGCAGATACGGGGAGGACGGTCCAAGTGGACAGCAAATGGAGGCTGATCCGTGGGCAGGGTGCACGTCGCACTGAAGCATTTCATTTACATTTGATCTGTAAATGACAAAATTTCCTCGGAAGTGGGTGTGAGGATTAAGGCAGACGACACGGTTTCAGAAATTAGTTTAGTGCCTGGCACAAAATAGACACTCAAGACTTGCTGACTGTTGTTCTTTTCTTCATCTTGCCCGTATAATTGTATCTCCAAACGCGGTAATGAAATTATCCTCTCTAACACCGTCTCTGGATGACAGAATCAGCCACAGCTACTAAGTGCTCCTCCAGGAGATTAAAAAACAAATGTTCCTACTTTTAAAAATCAAATGTTTTTACCACGAAGAATATTTTTCAAAACTGATTCATGCTAGTTTTCTTTTACTGGAAAACCTACGTTTTTTTCACGAATCATACCTGGCTATTACATTTGGGGGGGGCGGGGAACTATCATTTAATGGCCACTATTTCAACTGTACCTTGTTGATGTAACTATTCTCTTCTATTTGTATTTTTGTGTTTAAGTTTGTTTCTATTAAAAATAATATTACAATAAAATGTCAAATAGAAATCCTTTCTTCATTATTTCCGTTGAATATACTTCTATGGGTGGAATTACTGATTCTACTTACGTATGCATCAACTTTTAATATGTGTAAGTTTTTGGACACACTGCCAAATTGATTTTATGAAATGTTGTGTCAATTTTTTATTCACACCAACAATCTCTAAATGCGGCTATAGTCCCAGCCCTTCCAGTACTAAGTATTATAATATTCATGCTTTACTAACTTGATATGTTGAAAGATCTTTTATTTTTGCTACAGGTATTAAACTATGTTTATGGCTACTTCTGTTTTTCACTTTCTCCTCTGTAAAATTCTGTAAAAATTTTATATCATTCTGTTTTCCCTATTTTCTATTGGGGATTTTAGTGACGATCATATTTTTGTATATTGAGGAAATTTCTTGTGGGCATATTTGTTACAACGGCGTTATAGTGTTTCCCTTTTAATTTTATTGTTGCCAAAAAAGGGTTTCAAATGTAGTCTTTCCATATTACTGGTTTCCTTCCTTAGAAAATGTTACCTCATCAAGGGATCAGATCATTATTGGACCCTATGTTAATTTAGCATGTGTGATTTAATTTTTACATATGTCCCTATAATGTGATTAAAATATGCTTGGGTTTTAATAAGAGATGAAGACATTTTATTTAAAGTTTAAAACACAGGGCACCTGGGTGGCTCAGTCCGTTAAGCGTCTGACGCTTGGTCTCAACTCAGGTCATGATTTCACGGTTCGTGAGTTCGAGACCCGCATCGGGCTGTGCGCTGATGGTACGGAACCCGCTTGGGATTCTGGCTCTCCCTCTCTCTGCTCCTTCCCAGCTTGTGTTTTCTCTCTCTCAAAATAAATAAACTAAAAATAAATAAATAAATCTTAAAACATAACAGACTGTCCTGTGTAATGTTGAGTCTCACTCACGTGGACGTGTCCACACTGCTCTTCCAGACTGATGGCGGCTTCTACATTCTGCTCTGTGCTCCGGTCAGTGGATTCTAAACTGGCTCTGATGTTTGTTGTTCAGTCTGGGGCTCAGTAGCCACTTGAAAACCAACATGAATGCTTCCTTGGGGTTCCGATGCCCTTGCCATGGAAGTGCCCCTCACGTAAAATACACGATTTCCGATGTGGCTCCAGAGGGTGTCTCCCAATGGTCTTCTGAAGGCTGTTTCCTGGAATCCACAAAGGCGTGGTCAGACGTGGCTTCTCAATAAAATGCACCTTCTCAGCATAAAGATTCTAGTCAATAAGTTAATGGCAGGAATCAATGAGAAAGATTTGAAAGAGATCTTAATTAAAGAAACAGCTGCTGATACTAATTATGTTTCCTATATATTGACAGAGTGCAGGGCTTGTCTGTAGCCAGGGATCAGGGCGATGGTAGGCGGGCAGTGGCTTCATCAGGAACCGAGCCTCTCCAACATTTCCCGGTGTTTCTTCCCGTACAGATAAGGGAATATTGAATTGATCAGGGTGAGCCCAGACATGTATTCACACGATGAGGGAATCCCCAGTAAATTTATAATTATTTTCCCTATCCTTTACCTGCTAAAGTGTGAGTCAATGACGAGAATTATCTCTCTCTTCTTTAAAATTTTTTTAAATGTTTATTTATTTTTGAGAAAGAGAGAGAGAACGAGTGAGGAAAGGGCAGAGAGAGAGGGAGGCACAGAATCAGAAGCAGGCTCCAGGCTCTGAGCTGTCAGCACAGACCTTGATGCGGGGCTAGAACTCGCGAACCATGAGATTCATGACCTGAGCCGAAGTTGGATGCTTAGCCAACTTAACCATCTAAGCGCCCCTCCCTTCTTTTTAAAACAGATTTTCCTTGAGCCTTTCTAATCTGTCGAAATACCAAATAATAAAGTAAGTCTACAATCTGACTCAGGAAAGATCATTTTACTCTTATTATTGTGATAATGGTTTTCTTAATGAGCCAAACAAATGTGTCATTGAGAAGAAGCTTCATAAACCTCTGTTATTCATACCAGAGCCTGCTCAAAGCCGCACCACACATCCTGGTGAGAATCATTCCCTCATCTTAGAGAAACAAAGATCTGAAAATTGCTGGGGCAAAAGAAATGTAAAGGGAGTGGGGAGGGAGACGGTGGGCCAGGGGATTGTCTGGAGCTGCAGAAAGGAGCCCAGAGGCTGGAAGGGAAGGAGGGCAGGGAGCAGAGAGCCCCGTCCCCTGGCGGGACACCACTGCCATCTCAAGTCAACGGCCAGAGTCCCCCAGCGGCTGACTCCGAGACGCCGTTTAAAGGAGCATCCATCTGACATGTCAGCGGTACTCAGCAGAGAGCTAATGGACCTTCACAGATCAATACGCAAACTTGCCCGCTGCAAGGTCTGAAAACCCACCTCTCCGGCAGCTTCAGCGGGGTCAGAGGGGCCGCGATGTTAAACCACCCACTTCCAACCGCCACTCAGAAAGGCACAGATGCTATTTCTCTTCCCCTTGGCTCTCTACTGTGGGAAAGATGCCGGGGAGGTCTCAGAAGGGCGGCCTGGTGCCTTGCCCCACGGTCGGGCTCGCTTGCCCGTCAAGGCTCGAACAAAGTCACCAGCCGCCAGGCCCTGGTGACGGCATCCTCTGGGGCTGTGCAGGGGCGAGAGCTGGGAATCCAGGTGTGAGCTGAGGTTTTCCCAGCTACGGTGAAGCATCACCAGCATGTGGGTGAGTGAGCTAGGAACCCTCCAAATGCACCAAGGGATTAGAATAATTAGAATGTTTTAGTGGTTTGCAGCAAACCTATGGTGACTTAGGAGAGGTCAATGATGATACAGCTTTGATGGTTAATTAAATCTTTTTCACCGTAGGTGAGGGTCAGGAGCAGAAATTTAGGATTTATTCCTTTGGCATTAGGCTGATAATAAATGTGTGCTGTTGGGGGCCCCTGGGTGGCTCAGTCGGTTAAGCATCTGACTCTTGGATGTGGCTCAGGTCATGATCTCATGGGTTCGTGAGTTCGGGCCCCGCCTAGGGCCCTGTGCTGACAGTGGATAGAATCCCACTGCTTGGGTTTCGCTTTCTCTCTCTGTCTTTCTCTCTCTCGCTGCCTCTCCCCCACTTGCGCTCTGTCTCTCTCAAAATAAATACACTTAAAAATAAAAAAAATAAAAATAAACATGTGCAGTTAGGTATGTTATCACTGATTGTTCTGGAATGCTTGACTTGTTCCTCTTGTGAACATGGGCTGAGAGGCCAGGCTGATTTCCATGCTCATTCGCCGACTGATAAGGAAGGGGTGAGGACCCGCCTCTGTATTCAAGTTGTATCTTATGCTCTCTTCTTCCTGGAGAAATTAGAGGAAAATGAATCTGAGGTTAAGAGTATAGAAATCTTGGGGCGCCAGGGGGGCTCAGTCGGTTGAGCGTCCGACTTCGGCTCAGGTCATGATCTCGCGGTTCGTGAGTTTGAGCCCCACATCGGGCTCTGTGCTGACAGCTCGGAGCCTGGAGCCTGTTTCAGATTCTGCATCCCCCTCTCTCTCCGCCCCACCCCTGCTTGTGCTCTGTGTCTCTCTGTCTTTCAAAAATGAATAAACATAAAAAAAAATTTTTTAAGGAGCATAGAAATCTTTATATGTTGCTACTCATTCAAAGATGGACGGAAAATCACTTCTTTATTTGGTAGCCAATCGAAGGGCCGCTGAATATCTTTTCCATGTTCTCGGCTATTGGTTTGTATCCCAGAGCAGAGGCAGAGAGAAGCCACTTCTCCATTGCTGTTTGTAAATCCGCGTTTCCCCCAGAGCGTGCCTCCATGCGGATTTAGAATCTGGGGATACGCCTGACCGCTGTGCTGTGTGGAAGGAGGACGTTCTGTTGTCCAGGAGAACAGACACTTCACCACATATGGAATGCGTGTTGTGTATGGGAGCATTTCCTATGCTCGGCGGGTCTCCTCCTCAGAGCACCAGGGATTGGATCCAAGTGATGTGTGAGCCCCACCAGCACCCAGCTCAGCAGGACCCACGAGCTGCGGCAGCCTCTTAAACAGCACACACGGACACGCGGACACCGTGGAAAGCCACCGCCGGGACGTCCCCTCACGCTGGGGAGTGGCCCGCGAGCTCCAGCACAGCCCTGGCTGAAATCTGTCAGCAGGAGCGATCGGTGGAATATTTGAGAACCAAGGTTTGGGCCGGTTCGGGCAGCCCAAGCCTCCTTCCGACCCCATCGCCTCCCATTACGGGAAATCAGTCTTGCTCCAAAATGACATTTGACTACACGGGGAACAAAGTCCTAATGTGAATGAATAAATTCCGATCCGTTAGGCTCAGAAGTGAGGCGGGGAGACGAGCGTGATAAATATGTTATGTCTCCGTGATAGTTCCCCGTGTGATATTACTCCAATAAATCACGGAGCTTGAAGGTCACAACATTCGAACGCTCTCTCCCTTTCTGCAGAACGTCTGCCTCTTTAACTCAGCCTGAAACCAAGTGAGAAGTTAATGAAGCGCCTGGACGTGGGGGACATGCTCCCCACAGGGCTGGTGGCGGAGGCAGATCTGTCCCCAAGGGGGACGCCTCCCCCCCCTTAACCCACCGACCACAGACCCCCAACTCGGAGGGACGGGGTAGCAGACGTCACACGGTACTTGGGGGGGGTACCGTGCTTAACAGGGACAACCACCCTCTAATCACACGTAAACCTCACGCCCAGATTTTACATTTAAAAATTGCATTCCGTGGGTAAATGTTGCCAGCTAGAGGAGGCCGCTTTCAGTACATTAGCATTGTTTCTACTGCTTTCGGGATTCAGTCTGAGTAAGTATGTCAAAGAGGGAAGAGACAAGTGTCCGCTGATCCTTAAAAAGAAGTCATCTCCGAGCATTTCGGTCCATGAGGAAGGGAGTGGGTGCGACGATACACGGGGAGTGGGGGAGGGGGTCCATCCTTCTGGGAGGTTCAGGAAGATACATAGGAAGATACACGTGAGTGTTTTCCCTTGTTTTTTCCAAAGCTACAAGGGCTGAGGGGTAAAAGATGCTGCCAGCATGCGAGTCAGTCAGCCAAACTCACCCGATGAGGGATGTTTCTAGAATCCAGCTCAAGGGAGGCTCTGGACAGTGAAAAACGAGCCCTGTTCTCACTTCCAGTTCTATCACAGACATGGAATGTGGATCTGGGCAAACATTTCCTTCCTCAGAGCCCAAGAACCCCACCATTTAAAATGCGGCAAATGGCGGGGCGCCTGGGTGGCGCAGTCGGTTAAGCGTCCGACTTCCGCTCAGGTCATGATCTCGTGGTCCGTGAGTTCGAGCCCCACGTCGGGCTCCGTGCTGACAGCTCAGAGCCTGGAGCCTGCTTGGGATTCTGTGCCTCCCTTTCTCTCTGCCCTTCCCCAAACTCCCTCGCTCTCTCTTCCTCTTTCTCTGCCCCTCCCCCCAGCTTGTGCTTTGTCTCCCTCTGCCTCAAAAATAAATACACGTTAAAAAAATAAATAAAATGTGGCAAATGGCAATAATCACTATCAGCATGTTCCATAAAGAAAATGTATTTACTCTTATATCAGCACAGAATTAATAGCTATAATTTATATGTGTGTATACATAAACACACACACATCATGTTGAGCTCTTCATAAGAAACATATCATTTAAATGCAAATTGCTATTACTGTTTTGTAAATAATTCGAGGAGGAATAATGTCTGTCAGAAGGGAAAAAACCTGTGTCTCCCTCACGCATTTTGCAACTTGGGATGATTAAGGTGTGTCTACAATTTGTGTTTACACTGGATGATTCTTTTTCTTAGGATTTCTGTTATTAAATACAAACTGTTATTTGGAATGCTTTAATTGGATAATTTATTGCAGACCACTTGAATCCTAAAAGTGCTGCCGAAGACACGAGCTGAGGGTTCCGGATGGAACAGAGCACGGAGTGAGGTTGTACAGATACATGTGGAGCCCTGTGATCACATAGGCTGCACGAAATTTATCTCCCCTGTGGGGAGTCCGTTTGTTGGAAAGAGTAATAGCACATTTTCCAAAATTCAACTCTTTGAGGTTATCCTGCCTGGGGTGATTTATCGGTGGCTTTGTCTTCAAAGCAGAGGCCATTCAAGTTGGGGAGTCTGGGATCTGTCTCCACTATTACAGGGCAGAAACACACATCAGGATTAGAAGTGATCAATCAATCAATCATAGATCGATACAAAAAATAAACACAAGACCAACTCCCCATCAGTTTCATTTATATAAAACCACGTAACGAGCTTGGCTGCTCACCCATGGCAGAAATAAATAAATGGAATCCATGCTAAAATGCTTGTATTGACAAGATGGCTAAACCCTTATGAAGACCAAGCTGGAAACCTACATGGGTGCGTGACAGAATTGCTCCTGATTAATCAAACCTTTTTCTTATGATGACCGCTTGATGGGCCGTGTTCCACTCCGAGTTCACAGATCAGACTTGAGGCCATCAACGTGTCTCCTGCACAGTGGTGGCCATTGTGTCCTCTTGGACCACTTTCCCCGACAAGACTCCCCAGGTGGGCAGAGTTCTCAGGAACAGAGTAAGCTCATTCTTAGAGAGAATGTGAGCATCACTGGAGGGTCAAAGAACTGCTCCCCACACGATTCACCCACACTCGCACACACCTTAGAGCCTGAGAGGTGCCCTCAGGACACCCCCGCCATCCAGGGAGCCACCGCCCCCTTGGCACTCAGTTACTACAGGGGTCACCATGTGCCTCTGGGGCTCCTAGTGGAAAACAAATGGGTGACAACACTGGGGACCAGACTCTCAGGACTGAAGCCGGACTGACCTCCCCCAGAGACTCAGCCTGCGCAGAAGCCACAACCATGATGCTCCCGTGACAAGGGACATGCGCCAGGCATGAGGCAGGGGTTGGGGCTTCGCTGCTGGCTTTGTTCCTTAAAATCCTGCTGGGGGGCTGGTGATTACCAGCTCAATTTCAGATGAGGAAACCAAAACTGAGGTTGGGGGACAGGGTCAAGGTCACTGAGGGCATCCTGCAGCTGGTCTTGGACCACACAACAATTTTTAACGAGGTGTGCTCAATTTCGTTAGCGAGTGCAGTGAGTTCATCACAGTTTTTAAGAAACCTGCAGAGGGGCGCCTGGGTGGCTCAGTCGGTTGAGCGACGGACTTCGGCTCAGGTCACGATTTCGTGGTCTGTGGGTTCGAGACCCGCGTTGGGCTCTGTGCCGACAGCTCAGAGCCTGGAGCTGGCTTCTGATTCTGTGTCTCCCTCTCTCTGTGCCCCTCCCCCTCTCATGCTCTGTCTCTGTCTCAGAAATAAATAAACATTAAAAAAAAAGAACGAAACCTGCAGAAACACTAAATCACAGTACAGGGTATTGATTCAGTTAAAGTACACACTTGCACGTAAACCCACAGAGAGAGACACATATACAAAATGCCCCCAATAAAACAGTTTTTTGCATTTTATTGGTTTATTTATTCCTTCTTCTTTTTGTCTCCATTTCAACTGGTAAAAGTAAACTGGTTCGTTCACGTCTGTCAACGTGTGAAAATGTGTTTTTGCCCTTTGTATACCTTTCAAGCCCCTGAAGAGACAGTTCAAGTGTGTATTTAATATTTTTATCATGTAAATAAATGCTTGAATTGAATGCTGTGAGTGAGGATTTTTTTAAATTCAAATTCAAGTTAGTTAACATATATGTAGTGCTGGTTTAAGAAGTAGAATTTAGTGATTCATCACTTACATACAACACCTTGTGTTCATCCCAACAAGTGCCCTCCTTTTTTTTAAGTTTTTATTTATTTATTTTTGAGGGGGGCAGGGGCAGAGAGAGGAGAGAGAGAGAAGAGAGAGAGAGAGAGAGAGAGAGAGAGAGAGAGAGAGACAATCCTAAGCAGGCTCTGTGCTGTTAGCAAGGATCCCGACGTGGGGTTCAAACTCACGAACAGTGAGATCATTACCTGAGCAGAAATCAAGACTCAGACACTTAACCGACTGAGCCACCCAGGAGTCCCCAAATACCCACTCAATGTTTAACACCTACTTAGCCCATCCCCCCACCCACTCCCCTCCATCAACCCACAGTTCGTTCTCTGTATAACAGTCTCTTATGGTTTGTCTCCCTCTTGGTTTTTATCTTATTTTGTTTTTCCTTCCCTTCCCCTATGTTCATCTGTTTTGTTTCTTAAATCCCACATACGAGTGAAATCATATGATATCTGTCTTTCTCTGACTGATTTATTTCACTTAGCCTAATACACTCTAGTTCCATCCATGTTGTTGTAAATGGCAAACTTTCACTCTTTTTTTCTTTAATGCTTATTTATTATTGAGAAAGAGAAAGGGGCAGAGCACAAACAGGGGTGGGGCAGAGAGAGAGAGAGAGGGAGACACAGATTCTGGAAACAGGTTTCAGGCTCTGAGCTGTCAGCACAGAGCCCAACATGGGGCTCGAACCCACAAACCATGAGATCGTGACCTGAGCCGAAATCGGATGCTCAACTGACTGAGCCACCCAGGAGCCCCTGAAGTTTCATCCTTTTTGATGGCTGAGTAGTATTCCATTGTGTATATATATATAAACCACATCTTCTTTATCCATCTGTCAGTCGATGGACATCTGGGCTCTTTCCGTACTTTGGCTGTTGTTGACAAGGCTGCTATAAACATTGGGGTGCATGTGCCTCTTCAAGTCTGTATTTTTGTATCCTCTGGATAAATACTCAGTAGCCCAACAGCGCAATTACTGGATTGTAGGGTAGCTCTATTGCTAACTTTTTGAGGAAGCTCCATACTGCTGTCCAGAGTGGCTGCACCAGTTTGCATTCCCCCCACCAGTGCAAGAAGGTTCCTCTTTCTCTGTATCCTTGCCAACTCTTGTTTCTTGTGTGGTTAATTTTAGCCACTCTGGTGCATGTGAGGTGGAATCCCATCGTGGTTTTGATTTGATTTGTGTTTTTTGATGATGAGTGATGTTGAGCACTTTTCATGTGTCAGTTACCATCTGGATGTCTTCTTTGTCAGAGCGTTGATTCGTGGCTTCTGCCCGTGAATGAAGATTTTTTTACGCACCGTTGTATTATCTCCCCACTGCCAACAAAAAGTGCAGAAAGTGAGAGAGCTTTCCAGAGAAAACTCCCTCCAACCCCACTGCCAAGGGGCCTAGACATCAACAAACAAGCAGATGAAACCCCAGAGCACGAGTCTCCCGAGACGTGAGACAGTGGTCCACACTTTGGATGTCATGGCTGTTGTCTGAGCATGGAGAAGTTTCCAAGCCAGGGAGCCTCGAGTACCAACTCACAGCACGTGCAGCCTGCGTCAAAGCCAGCGCCAGCTTCAGGTGAGAGGACTCACCCCTTCCTGGCGGTGTCTGAAAACAACACAGACAAGGCTCTGGTTGTGCGACCAGGCACAGGAAGGTGGTTGGAGTTCGATCGTTTAGAATGAAGAACACGCTTCTTCTTTTCATCCTGCGTGAGGTTTGCAGGCCTCTGCTTGAGAGCGGGACACTGCTCTCCAAGGATCCCCACAGGGACCACGATCCTGCCTTTTGGTCCCCCCTGTCAGACCCTTGGCACATCTTTGCCAGGTGGCCTCCTCAGGGTGGCTCTCGCAGGGTGCGGGCAACGTGGAAGAGAGAAAGGGCAAGGGGCCAGGTCACCTCTGTGCTCCGATGGGGAGCCAGACACCTCGGTGCTCTACTTTTCCATCTCATTGTGTCAAGTAGGTCAGCAGCACAGACAGAGTGGCTTCTGCTCAGTCTGCTTCTTCTTCTAGGGACACCCCACAGGTGATGCTGCGGGGGACATCCCCCAGCTCCTGACTGCCGTAGCATCTGACTGCTGCGTCAGGTGAGATGCCAGGAAGGATCCGGATGGTTGTGTTGTCATATTATCTCCACTGCTGTCCCATCCCACCCTATTCTATTCCGATACTTGTCTTTGGGGTCACTAATAACAAACTTCAACCAAGGGCAGCCGAGATGAGGAGGGTTTTCGTGAATCAAGTCCTGGTTGCGCCTGGATGGTGGCCTCGATCTCTCTTGGGACACATCACGTGCTTGTGTTCTCTGGCTCCTCTCCACACAAACACCTGTTGCTCAGGCCCACAGCTGACTCTCCAGCAACATCCTGCAATTGGCAAGCGTGTGGTGGCGGCTTGACATTCTGAGCACTTCTGAGCATATGACACCCTCAGAGCTCTGACACTTCGCAGCCACTTTTCTGATGGCTTTTTCTCCGGGATGTGTTTCTGTACCAGGGATGTCGGACTGGGGGCAGAATGCCTAATAAGGTGAGTTCTCGATAAAGAATAAGTCACCTTTTCTTCACTACACGTATGATGGATGGTTTCATCCAATTAATAGAAAAAAGTCTCCTTTTGTCACACAGCTGACCACTGGGCCAGTTGTGGGCAGAGGCTGATGTAAGTAAAGAGAAGCGAGAGACTGAGTTTGTGTGGACAGTGTGACACAACCAAGTGACTTGTCATGAACTTGGTGGTCCCACTTACGGCTTTTACAAGTGAATTTCAAGAAGAGGAGAGTGGTTGTTTCTTGTTTTCACATTCGGACTGAGCTGCGGCAAAAAAAAAAAAAAAAAAAAAAAGTATTGTTCACATCTTGACTGAAATGATGCCTGATGGCTCAGTCCAACCTCGGTTCAGGTCATGATCTTACAGTTTCTGAGTTTGAGCCCTGCGTCAGGCTCTGTGCCGACAGCTCGGAGCCTGGAGCCTGCTCCGGATTCTGTGTCTCCCTCTCTGTCTGCTCCTCCCCTAGTCGCACGCTCTCTCTCTCTTGCCCCCGCAAAATAAATAAACATTATAAAAGTAAATGCATACATGGGTTAAACTCAGGTGTTAAAAGAAAGCAGAATATGACAAATTACAGAAAGGAAGCGTTTGTTTTAAACGAATGTCCTATAAAAGAGAACATCTAGGTTTTTATTTAATTATTATTTTGTTTCTATTTTATAGAGAGAGAGAGGATGTGTGAGTAGGGGAGAGGGGCAGAAGGTGAGTGAGAGGGGATCTTAAGCAGCTCCACACTCAGCACAGAGCCTGACACTGGGCTCAATCCCAGGACCCTGGGATCATGACCTGAGATGAAATCAAGAGTCAGATGCTGAACCAAGGGAACGACCTAGCACTCCAAAGCTTCTAGAGATTTATTGATATCTGTGACCCATAATTTTCCAGCAGTGTGTAAAACCTGGTCTTATCCATTTGAAGATTGTCATATTCGTGTAGCCAAGGCTCCTCAGGGTTTGGTCCACCCTGGTGCCTGGAGAATAATGACATTGACGTGATTATTGAATACACAACTGAGCAACCAAACGAAAATCAGGAGAGGCCTCTGACATCTCATCCCGGGAAAAGCGGGCACACAGCGACCGGCCTTAGCATTTCACGAGACGGTTCCTTTGCATTTTTTTTTTTTTATCAGTAGCCATTCAACATTTGTTACCCTCCATTCATGTGGTCCTAGTGACTGTAAGCAGGCGGCTGAAAGATGAAGATATTTGAACTGGCCAGCGGGACCTACCCTCACTTCAAAAAGACTGAAGATAAGAGGGAAGACATTTTTGCACCTTTGAAGTAACTCTCTCTCCAGAGGAAAAAAAAAATCTCCAAATATCGCCCACAGCCTCTTATCAGAAACCATAAGTTTCTCATCAACTCAAACTTCAAGTCCAGACTTGCTTCCTTCACCAAAGGCACTAGAAATTCCTCGGGAAAACAGTTCCCACAGATGCCTCCTTGTGCAGTGAGCAGTGGGGGACTCCTCGGTATTGCGAGCAAAAGTCCTTTACTTTTTCCGGAAACGACGATGAGGTCTGGCTCAAGGAGGAAACCCGCAGAAGAAGATACAGAGCAACTGCTGCTTCTGCAGAGCCTTTCGGCCTGTGCGGACAACTTTCCTTTGGAAACCAGTGAATTCCAGCAGCTGAATGTTGGAACTCAGGTCCACCGGTTTGCCCACCGGCACCTCCAAGAGCCATGCCCAGGCGGACGCGTGGATGTCCCTCCACGGAGAGCTCTAGGTCCCCTGTGCCTCAGCAGCACCTAAGGGCTGGCGCTGAGGATGTGTTTCCATCTGCCCTCCACGTCCGAGCTCCAAGCTCACTTGGGGATGCTGCGCCAAGGCAGGGTGGGGCCTCCTGAATTCCACTTCACCTGTCGATGTTCCTCCTGCTCTCCTGAGTCACATGCTGGAGGGAGAAGGCCTGGCTGCCAGAACCACAGGCTTGCTCTGGACCCATCAGATTCTAACTGTGTCCACAGTGACCGAGATCCAGCGAGTCGTTCTCTATCCAAGATGTCAGCAAGACCTCTGATCTCGTGCGGGATGGAACGGGTCAAGGACACTGGCCTACACGTATCTGTCAGCACAGTACGCGGAAATGGGGTATCCGTGTGGCCCCACGGTGACTCACCCCCGTCTCCACAGTCAGTGGCATGTTTCTCCTTCTTGCATAACTTCCGTGGGCCCCAGTCTCTGGCATAGCACGGGGTTCCGACACAGAGATGGGATTTTCCAAAGTTACTCGTCTTTAAGGTGATGGCGTACCCAGCCGTGAGTGTCCCTGTCAGGTGTCCCCCCCGCACCCCCTCCCTCCCAGAGCTACCCCTGACAAATTGGATGTAATCAAATGCCTGGTGTAAATCCTGATACAACTCTGGGGATAGAACTCTGGGCAAGGTCTGGATAGAATTTTTTTTTTTACATTTTTTTTTTTCCAGACAGCCAGATTCTTCAAAATTACGACAAGCAGACACCGGTGAGGAAGGAAAATAGTGACGTGCTTTACAGAAACCACTTAAATGCCACACGTCTCGATAATGTAATGTCTCCACAACTGTTTCTGTTTAAAGCTAATAAAAGTAAACATACGACATCCCCGTCCCTTCCTATCAATTTATTACTTTGAGCGACAAAATGACAAAATGATTAGCAGTTAATAAGGCCTCGGCTGAAAAGATTGACTGACATCGCATTACTCAGTTAATTTCCGCTTCTCTGAGGTTTTTTTTTTTTTTTTCCCTCTTCCTTCCAGCACGGAGGGAATTAATATTATCACATCAAAGGCTTTCCTTTAAATGGGGAGAAAAATCATTTAAAAGGACACAGGCTGTGATTATTCACACTAGGTTATTTGCACCTTGCATATATAACAATATCATGGAACAACTTCATTGCACTGCCTTCACCGTCACTCATTAATAGAAGAAATTTGCTTCCATTTTATCAGCGCCATTGTGCAGCATGGGCGGGGGAGGGGCAGTCGTCCCCAGATCTGATAAGGAGCATATGCACACGGAGCAAGGACCGCTCAGCGCGACACAAGACGGATTTCTGGACTAATGCTCAGTATGCAAATTCTCCCCTTACTGCCAACCTTCCCTCTGCTTCTTCCCACTCTGTCTCGAGTCCCTTCCCCAGTGTTCCTTTAAGAACTGTCCACGCAGGGAGATAAGTGCCAACCTCTGTGGGCTTTGGGATGTAATTATATGACGCAGCCTTGGTATTTTACTTCCTCCCATGCTGAGCTTGGCAGACACATTGTCCCAGGGCTGATTTAACACCTAAAGAAGTATGTCATATTCCCACATAACAGTTGTGTCCGTGGCTGAAATTACGAGTGACCCAACGCTCGGCCCAAGTACCAGCCCACGATCTGTTAGCATTTGGGGCTTGACAGCTGGAGTTACTGCCCTCTCTAACTGTAACTGTGTTAGCGCTCGCGACAAACCGCTCGCTTGTCAGACGTGATTCTTTCTTCTAGAAAGATGAGGGGCGTGTGTGCTGACCGGTGGGTGGAGGGGCGCGTCGAGGGCAGAGAGACACATAAAAGATGAAGCATCCATCACGAAGGTCGGGAGGCAGAACTTGGTTACCAAGGCTCCAGGTGGATTAAGTCCCGGGCGTCCTGGGGGAGGATGGGGAGGCCAGCAGTCAAGTGAGATTGGAACAGAGTGCCCCCATGTCGAAAGGCTGGAAGACAAGCCTTGTTAATTCAGGAAACCGCAGAGTGGAATTAGTCCAGGCCCTGGCGGAAAGCAGCGGCACCGTATTGTGCCGGTGAGATAAATTTCCCCTCGCCGGCCGACACGCCGGCCACTGACAGGACACTGCTGTGCGTGGTTCATTAAAATGTCCAGCTCGCAGGAAATTTTAAAAATTTATAACGCTTCCTATGGATGGCGGGGTCAAGTTCAATGGGCAGGAAAAAGCAGTAAAATAGCTCGGGGAATTATTCACAGATTACTATTTCAACAAGTTAGCATTTTTAGCAAAAATTAAGACTGTCGTAATGTCTTCTGAATTAATAATCACAGAAATAGACCAAATGTATTCCCTTCTTGGTACCGATCTCTGTGCCTGCTACGAGCACGTCAATAAGATGGCAGGTGTTGTGCCAATAGCACGCTTTTAATCAGATTTTATTCAAATAGCACCCGAGAAAATAATGTAGTTTCTGGTCACTGCCAGGATGGCGGAGAATGCCTTCTGAGTGGTTCTAGAGTCGCAATTTAAAAATGGGTGAAATGGTGGCTTAATTATATTTTAATGTTTTGACAGGATTTCCCTAGTGTCTGTGGATGTACTAATGGTGCTCTAAGGTCAGATAAATATTGCCTTACCGTGGGAATACGCAGTTTCCTCGGTGGACTTGACTTATTTAGGGATGTGAACACTTTCCAGGATGTGTAAGCTCTACTTATCTATGCTGGTTTACGTCTCCCGACGCTTTGTCTAAATGTTCAACTACAGTGACCATGTCTTGCTTCGGGGTCTTATAATCACTGTTGAACAGAAGTATGAAATGGAGTTAGTCAGTCTAGTTGGGGAGTAAGACTCTACGAATCACAGAAGAAAAGGTAAGTCTCCGTTTATAAACCTTCTGGTTCCTGAAGACTCCTCTTGGGTTCATATCCAAAATATAACAGAGACATCTGTAAGTCAATGGAAAAAGTAGTAACCTAATTAAAAAAAAAAATAGGCAAATGACTTGGATAGACATTTCTCCAAGAAGACGTACAACCGCCAAAGGCACATGAGAAGTTTTCAACATTATTAATCAATGCAAATCAAAACCACAGAGAGATATCACTTCACACCAGTTAGAATGATTATTACCGGGGGAAAAAAAGATAACAAAAGTTGGCGGGGACATGGAGAAGAGGTGCCCTTGCTCACCGTTGGTGGGAACCCAAACCAGTACAGTCTTCCGGAAAACGGCGTGGAGGTTCCTCGAAAAGTTGACTGGAGAACTATCATATGACCCGGCAGATCCAGTGGGATATCAGCTACAACGGGCTTCTGGATATTGATCCAAAATAATCTAAATCAGGCTCTTGAAGAGATATCTGCACTGGCATGTACACTCCAGTATCATTCACAATAATGCAACGATGTGGAAACGATGTAAATATCCATCAACGGACAGATGGGTAAAGAATAAGCCGGTCACAGAAGGACAAACACTGACTGATTCCATTTGTCTGAAGAATCTAAACTAGTCGAACTCATAGAAGCAGAATGAATCATGGTTTCTAGGGACTGGGGACAGGGGGACAGGGGCAGTTCAGCGACTATGAAGTTTCAGTTATGCAAGGTGACTAAGTTCAAGTGTCCATCAAGAGATAAATGGATGAAATATATTATATATATTATACTATATAATATCGTAATAACGCCGTGTGGTGATATATGGCACTATCCTATCATGGTAAGCATTGAGTAATAGACAGACTGGTTGAATCAATATATTGTACACCTAAAACCAATGTAACATTGTACGTCAGCTATGCTTCAGTTAAGAATAAAAAAGCTAGGGACGCCTGGGTGGTTCAGTCAGTTAAGCGTCCGACTTCAGCTCAGGTCATGATCTCACGGTTGGTGGGTTCAGGCCCCGTGTCGGGCTCTGTGCTGACGGCTCAGAGCCTGGAGCCTGCTTCGGATTCTGTGTCTCCTTCACTCTCTGCCCCTTCCCTGCTCATGCTGTCTTTCTCTGTGTCTCAAAAATAAATAGACATAAAAAAAAAGAATAACAAGCTGACAGAGAGAGAGAGAAAGAGAGGAACCTCCCCACATGGTAAAGTCTTAAAGGCAAAGCAGAAAGATTGCCCACTGTCAAGGGCACAGAGTTACCTGGCCCTGGCTTTGCTCTCAGGTGAGCAGGTCATGGAGGCTGCCTTTCTCTCAGGGCAGGGGCAGGGGACAGCTGGAAGGAGTGGACTCTGTCACTCTGGCATTGTTCTCTGGGAGCAGAAGAGTCCAGGCTGAGACCCATGCACTTCCTCGAGCAGACGGCCTCACGCCCAACCTCTAATAAACAGATAAATCTATTTAATTCAAAGGTACAGCTTTGCAGCCAGACGTCATAAACTTTCAAATGGCTTAACATGTAAGCGGTTTGGGCTTGTTTATGATCTGGAGAGGCTTTCTACTTATCCGGGGTAGGCAATGAGAAGACTAGTCGTGCAAAATGACCGTATAACTTCACAGCTGCTTGAACACATAGAAGCCATCGTGGAGAAGACGGAAGATTTCTCTGAAGTTCACTGTGAGCTGGACTATGGAAACTCTTGGTGTGTATGTCCCCTTGGCTGTTCCCTTCTGAAGAGAACGTCACCTCTAAATGGCTAAGTCCAACGATAATGAGGACACAACTCCAGAATTCACTGGGCCCGGGCTGACTTGGAAAATACTTGAAACTTTGGAGTTGAGGGTAGAAGGACCAGACCGGGTGGTGTTGTGGAAGCCCCGCATCCGGGAGCTGTGGGCAGAGAAGCGGATGTCGAGTGTGGACGCCCATGTGGCGCTGAGCGCGATGGAAAGGGTCTCTGGAACCCAAGAGAGATAGGATGTCCTGCACACTGCACTGATGCCTCCCTGAAGCTACGGGCTGAGCCCCAGACTGGGACCAGTCGGGGCATCAGTCAGAAGAGCAGAGAAGGATGGGCAGGATTGGGTCCTGCTGGCAAGACACAGACAGGGTAGTGGTTGTGGCTGAGGGAATAGGAGTCAGGGCTTGCTTTGTTCGCTTGTTTTCAACAGGAGCTACTGGGGGATCTTGGATTCTTGCTAGAAGGTGCCTACTGGTGACGGGGGGCTGAGGGATGGTGCAAGCGAGTGGAGGATGGTCAGAGGGAGGCAGGGATTCGCCAGGCACCAACCTGCCTGGACAGTGCCTCCCTCGCTCCTCCCTGGTGCTCGGCGGGACCAGTGTGGCCCAGTGCGTGCCCGTGTCCTTCTGGATGGGAGCTGCTCAGGAGGCCACAGAGGGGAGAGGAGGCAGCAGGAGAGTGCCATCACCCCCGTGCCTTGGCATCCAGCTTATGAAGGAGACAAGTGAAGTGAGGGTGAGCCCATGGAGGCAGAGGGAGAAGGTCTAAGGAGTGGAGATCATCCAAGGCTCTGCATGACCATGGGTGCGGTTCATCAAGTCTGCCATGAGGTGGCCCTGCGGTCGGAAAATCCTCCTGGAGAGGTTATCATCAAATAACACACTTCAGGGGGGCAGGCACAGCAACAACCCTTCATTTAGTGTTTAAACTAGTGATGATGGGCGCCTGGGTGGCTCAGTGGGTGAAGCACCTGACTCTTGATTTCAGCTCCGTTCACCGTCTCGTGGCCCACGAGACAGAGCCCTGAGTGGGGCTCTGAGTTGACTGTGCGGAGCCTCCTTGGGATTCTCTCTCCCTCCCTCTCTCTGTCCCCCCTCCACTCACACTCTCTTTCTCAGAAATAAGTAAACATTAAAAAACAAAAACATACAAAGAAGGTAGATCATGGGAGAAAGAGTCAAGGCACCAGGTGATGGTGCCCAGCGTTCCCAACCCACTGACCACAAAGATCACCATCAATTTACTTTCCGTCATGATCGTCGCACCGGACGGTGGGTGACGGTTGCTGAAAGGACAAAAGATACCTGAAGAAATGCTTTGTGGCCCCTTAAATGTACCTGTTCAGACGCGTTGCTGAAAACCTTTAGGGTTACAGATGCCTAGATATGCTTACGGGTAGTTTCACAACAGTGTTGACCAAGGGTCTTATTGATGCTAGTAAATTCCACAAGACCCACTTCCCCCTTTTCCATTAGCTAATTTGCTCCTGCCTGCCTTCCCAGGAATGCAAATCAGCCTTTCGGGAGCCCCCGAGTGAAGGCGCATTTCTCCTGCAACCTGCAGTGTTCCCACCGGACCCACCGGGCATTTCTCAGTCTTTTAAGCTGTCATTTGTGGTCCCTGGGTATCCAATCTGTTAAATGAATTAGCCCTCTATTGTTCTGACTTTGAGCTGTATGACCTGCCTGTCCCGGCGTGGCATTTTCCACCGCTGGCCCCCATCCATTACCCGCGCGCAGCAGGGTCCAGCGGCTGTAAATCATGGGGGAGGCGGGTTGCCCTTTCTCCCTCCCCGAGCTGGGCACCCCTCGCTTGCACTCACTGCCTGCGTGTCAGCTCAGCCCGCCGAGAGGCTGGTCTGGGGGCCACGTTGTTTGGCTTTAACGGAATTATCCGCACTTCTCCTTTTCTCTGAATCTACCATAGACTTTAGAGATAGATTTAAGATCCAAATACTGGGTATGTCAAATAAAAGTCCAAAACTCATAAAAGTCCAATTATGACAGCTCAAATCAGTCAGGAATGCATTTATTCCCATTCTGTGTGAGCTAGGTGGGCGAAAGATGGATGTGAGAGGAAGCACTGATCGGGAGCTCACTGCTGGGCGTCCCCTGAAGCCAGCCGCCCTGGGCCTTTCTCTTCTGCTTCTGTTTCTTCCTCCGACTCGACAATTGCTCCCATCTGATATTTTCATTTTCACCTCAATTGCACCTTCGTGGGGCTGCATTTCCTACACCTGCCCAGAGGCACAGGCAGAAAGATCTTATAATAAATGTAAGCCCCTCTCCGAGGGCTCACTCTGGGCCAGTCTCTGCCCCAAGAGTCTGACATACCGTCACATGCTCATTGCTGGTACCCCATGGGGGGCAGGCGATATTGTCACCACATTTTACAGATGGCCACACTGAGGTCACACTCAGAGATCGGCTGCTTGTCCAAGGGCACACAGGCAGTCAGGGCTCGGGGGAAGCTCCACTCGCTTTGCTGAAAAGATGGATCTGACATTGAGATGGTCCTTCTGGCCACCAGCTCAGCAAACTGGCTTGATGTGTGGGTGAGTGTAGCTCTTCACCGCCTGTAACTTGAGTCAGGCCCCAAACATTTTGATTTTTTTTTTTTTATGTTTATTTATTTTTGAGACAGAGAGAGACAGAGCATGAACAGGGGAGGGTCAGAGAGAGAGGGAGACACAGAATCCGAAACAGGCTCCAGGCTCTGAGCTGTCGGCACAGAGCCCGACGCGGGGCTCGAACTCACGGACCGCGAGATCATGACCTGAGCCGAAGTCGGCCGCTTAACCGACTGAGCCACCCAGGCGCCCCTAAACACTTTGATTTTTAATCTGGGTACTTCACACCAAAATACCTTTGCCTTTTGTACTGATTCATGCAATTACCATGCATTAATTTGCGACGGTGTATCAGTTGAGAACAGGGAATAGAAAGCAAACATGTTCTTGCGATTGTATAATCACCATCCGATCTGCCGTGTCGTATGGTATAAAGAAACGTAATGTGCTCTATTGTAGGATGGTCCACGCTGGAAGTTGTGCCCTTTGCCCCACGGAGACAGGAGGAAAGACCCTCGGGAGCAGCGAGTGGTGCCAGAATAGGGAGTGAGGATAGGGCAGAGTCAAGAGAAAAAGTAATTTACTGAGGCTGGATCTTGGATGTAGACCTGGTGAAGCATGATGTTTACGCAATCTTTGAGAAAAACATGCAGCGGCGTCTGGGAGGCTCAGTCGGTCAAGCATCTGACTCTTGATCTCAGCTCGGGTCTGGATCTCGGGGTCGTGAGTTCAAGCCCTGCCTTGAGCTCCATGTTGGGAGTGGAGGCTACTTAAAATATGTGTGTGTGTGTGTGTGTGTGTGTATATATATGTATTTATTATATATATGTACGTATATACGTGTATATATATGTATATTTTTTTAAGTAGCCTCCACTCCCAACATATATACACATTCATACATGAGGAAGTGAAGGAGCCCTTGGGAGGGGCTCTGACGTTTATATGTCATTAGTCCCAGGTCCTCTGAAAGTAGGAGGGAGACACGTGCTGATAAAGTCAGGGGTGGGTGGCAGCCATGTTTGCCAAGACAGGGAGTATGGGCTTGTCATGGTGGTGATGGAAGGTCGCTAGAGCTGTGCAAACAGGGCTTGGCATGATCATATTTGTTTTCCAGAAAGATTTCTCTGAGGGTCTCCAGAGGAGCACAGCTACACTGCAAGCAGGGCGCGCACACACACGCCTGTACAAACGTCCGTACCTAGACCCATCGTGGGCACGCACCCCTGCACGCGCTCACATGTACACACCACAGTCATGGCTCACATTCGTGCATGCACACAGGCATGCACATACCACTACATACATGTGTGCAAACAGGCACGCACGCATACAGGCATGAGGGGGTCCCATTCACGCAGAAGGAAAATCATCAGAAGGACACCAGACTTGCTGTGGTTGTCAAATAGAGAGGTTTCAAAATCCCCTCACTGGCAGATGTCCAAGAGAATGCTTTAAGAAATAAAGGGAAGGGAGTGGGCAGTGTGCACGTTCTCGAATGTCTGCTCCCCGGCGTCCCTTGCTCTGGGGGCACATGCTCATTTTTGTCACTGATTCACCAAACAGAAATACCAGGTCTGTGCTTCAGACAACTAAAATTGGTTTCTTTCTTGTCATTTTGTCCACATGAAATTACCATTCAGCTTAAGATATTCAGCATATGTAAGCCCTAAAGTATTTATTTATTTATTTATTTATTTATTTATTTATTTTTTGCAAAAGTAATAAACTCCTGCAAATCGTGAGAAGAGTTGCCACCTCGAACTCACGTCTGGAATTGCTTGTGTGATGCTGTGTGTTCCATAATTGTACCTTGTTTTAAATTCATATGTATTCATTTCATAAAAATAGTCTGTATTTTATACTGATAAATTTATCAATAGAAAAAAGATAGCACGCAAAGATATAAAAAATTACCTGCCAAAATAATGATTTATGCCGGTTTTGAAGCTTCCCCTCTATTATTCATGTGCATAGACTTTTTTTTTTCATTTTGACATTTACTTCACATTATAAAAATGTGTTCCTCTATGCCAATATCTTCATTCGAATAGCAGGTATGGACTGGAGTACCAGCTCTGGGTCTGACAGCCTCAGTCAGGACGCAGCCGTGCTCGCCAACAAGGACAGATCAGAGAGGTCAGGCGGGTCTGCAACCACCAAGTGAGGGAACACATTCTGACAGAAGCTGGAAGCCTCGTAGGGAGAAAGCAATATAAGAAAGTCTCTGCCAATGGCCGATCGGAAACAGAGCTGTTTTGTGTTGACTTGGGTCATGCTTGTTTGAAAGATCAAAGACAGCGTGCTGTCATTAATATTAAATTGGAAGAATAAATGATTTGACCTTTGAACAATGAGCGGGGAAGAGGAGAGCAGGCAGAACAAAACCTCGGGAGGATGGTGTCCGTCTCTCATTCCTGTTTCCCTACCTGGAGCTCAACGATAGCTCTAAGTTCAAAGAGGAAAGTGCATCCTGTGTAGAAGACGCTGACGTGGGTTGGGTGCAGTAGGCGTGAGGGGTCAATGGGTCCAGTGAGGAGCAGGAGAGGCATGGAGAGGGGACAATGGAAGGAGATAGGGACATCAGTGAGGGGAAAAACCTAAATCTTGAACCCAGAGTATTTCCTGTCGGCTCCAGGCAGAGAGGCTCATGATAGAGCTTTACTGTGACCACACATTCTTTCCATGTGAATGCATACCCATCTTGGCATGTTGTACTTCTCTCTTTTTTTTTAATTTTTTAAAATTTATTTTGGGGGGGGGGAGAGGATGCACAAGCAGGGAAGGGGCAGAGAGAGGGAGATAGAGAATTCCCAAGCAGGTGCTGTGCTGACACAGGGCTCAAATCCACGAACTGTGAGACCATGATGTGAGCCGAAGCCAAGAGTAGGACGCTTACCCAACTGAGCCACCCAGGTGCCCTGGTATTTCATCCTTCCTACCAAAGCTCTGTTACCTGACCTGTGTGGGCATCCAAGCCCGATGAAACCTCCAGCACCACCTTGAATGCGTTCATATGTAGAGTGGGGCTGGGCCTCAATCCACACACTCAAGTGTGAAAGAAATAGAATTTTGTCTGGAAACTAGTCTAATCTCTATCTCGAATCTGTTCTCGAAGCTCAAACCTGTGTCAGATGGCACCGTCCCCGAGCTGTATCAGCTTGGAGGGGTTACAAAGACCAAGGGATTGGGACGGTCTTGTCCTCAGGGCTCTGTCTTTCTAGGGTGGTGTTAGGGGAGGGGGACCTCAGTCCATGCAGACTGTTGGCATGTGTCCCCTTCCATCAGACCCCTCTCCAGAAGACTTGTTGTGTCTTTGTTCTGGTGGAGACACTCCATGAACCCTGGGTCTTTGGGTTCTGGTCCGTCCACCATGAAGTACCATCGGGAAAACATACATGATGCAGTGGGGGTGCCATGATGTCTCCTACCCCCCAGCACACACTCCATATCCTCTGGTCGTTCAGCCGGCCTCCTCCCCAAAGAGACCTACAGGCCCTCTCCTCTGACTGTGCTCCGGTCTCCCATGTCTACTCTCAATGGTGACTTCTGGAGTGAGTATAAACACAAATCCACTTCCTTTCGGGTGGCCAGAGGATAAAGGGGCAACGCAACATAACATCTCTCCTCCTGGGCATCCTTCACGGCTGTGATAATGCGGCTACCAGAGTTTTTGTTGTACAAATGCCTCTTTTGCATTTTCATGCTGCACCCTATATTTCTGACATTGCCTTTAAAGTCTAAATTATGTTTCGTTCTCAAACACCCACGGGTTTGAGGAACGTGACTTCCAGGTGCTCCTCCGAGTCACTGATGATGGTAGGACACACAGGGGCCAGTGTCCCCCAGGTGGTAACTTTACTCCTGGTACCTTTTAGATGTAGTTACTCACTAGGACTGGAGGGACTAATTAGATGCATTTGCAGTCTATTTTTATTTACTTTTCTACTTTTTTCTCCACTTTATTTTTCCAACTTTATTGAGATATAAGTGGTATACACAAAAACTACACATAATTAATGTGTACAATTTGAAGAGTTTGGACAGATTGATACACTTATACTGTCCTCACCAAGATCAAGGTCATGGACCATCTGTCACCTCCAAACATTTCCATGTATCCCTTTGTGTTGTGTTCTGTTTTCTTTTGTTTTGCTTTGTGTTTTGATTGTAAGAGCACTTAACATGAGCTCTAACCAATTCACAATACCTTGTTAACTGTAGGCCTGATGTGGCACAGCAAATCTTGGGAATGTGGCCCTCCTGGGTCACTATAACTTTATATTCCTTGGACAGTTGTTCCCATATCCCTCCCCCTCAGACCCTGATGACCACCTTCCTTCTGCCTACTTCTGTGTGTTTGGTTATTTTATATCCTTCATACACGGGGAGTCATGGAGTGTTTGCTCGTCTGTGTCTGACTTACCTCCTTTAGCGTAATGTCCTACAGGCTCACCCATGTTGTTTCCTGTAGCAGGATTTTCTTCTTTTTTATTTTATTGTTGTTTTTTAAACGTTTATTTATTTTTGAGAGCGCAAGTGGGGGAGGGCAGAGAGAGAGGGAAAGAGAGAGTGTAGGGGAGGTTCAGAAAGAAGGGGGGGGCAGAGGATCTGAGGCAGGCTCCTTACTGACAACAGAGAGTCCAATGCAGAGCTCAAAGTCGTGAACCATGAGATCATGGCCTGAGACAAAATTGGAAGCCCATTGGATTCAGCCGCCCAAGCGCCCCTCTTCCTTTTTAAAGGCTGAATAATATTCCAGTGTGGATGTGGGCCACATTCTACGACACATCCTCAGGGGGCATGTACTTTGTCCTGATCAGAGACTCAGGGTAGCTGGTGACAGAGGCAAGGATTAGAGGATATTGCTAACAATCAAGAGAGCTATGTGGATCCACAGATCACAGTGAAACCCATGACTCCAACAGAGTTACAGTTAAAAATAATAGAGTTTAAGGAATTTTAAAGATGTTGATCAAAACACACAGAAAATACATGTGTAGGCCCCCAAACTCACCTCTTTACCCTCCTATGAAGCAATTTTAACTTTTTTTTTGTCCCCACCCTATGAACAATCTGGTCATTGGCTTCAAATGCCCACTTACACGGCAGCTAGGCACAGGCTTGGGTCACTGCAGCCCCAGCCCCAGAATGCCTCCTGGGAGTCAAGGTGTCTATAGGATCTGGCTTGGGATCTGTGATGTATAGATTTTGTGTCAGCGTGGGTGAACGTGTAGTACCTGGTTATTTAGTCAGATTCAAGTCTAGATGTCACCGTGGATGCATTTTGTAGATGTGGTTGACACCTGCAGTGAGGTGGGTGTTGGGGAAAGGAGATCATCTTCCATGATACAGATGGGCCTCTTCCAATTGGCTGAAAGTCTTCACAGGAAAGCAATTTTCGTGGAGATTAGTGAATAGAAATCCTGACTGAGTTTGCACCCTGTAGGTTTCCTGATGGATTTGGGACTCACCAGCTCCCAGAACTGCATGAACCAATTCCTTAAAATAAATTTCCATTTTGTTCTCTATATCTATCTATCTATCTATCTATCTATCTATCTATCTATTATCATCTATGTATCTATCATCAATCTACCATCTAGCTAGTTAGCTAGCTATCATCTGTCATCTGTCTACATCTGCTATACCTCTAAACCAATGGATTTATATCAGTATCTATATGGACACGTGTCTTGCTTGTTCTGTTTCTCTGAAAAACCTTTACTTACCTACCAAATATCTAATCCCAATATTTCTAACGTTTTCCACAGAATGCATCAACAACCTATGTCACCTTTTTCCTGGGCTGGAAGTATATGTTTCTCATCTTTAGCTTTTTCTTCATAGAATTTATTTGCACCTGAGACGACATTTCTTTTGGTTATGTTACATACAATCATGTACTAAGCTATGTGATATTTTCCTCATATCATGGCACATCATATCGTACCGTATCACATGCACCATAATGCTGTGCGTGCATACTCACCGTCTCTCTCCACAGCGAGACAGAAAGGTGGAGGAGGACAGGGAGTGTATCTGTTCTCTTCTGCCCCATCCCATAAACCTCTTCTTGGCACATTATAGCGGCTCCATAAATATTTGCTGAAAGGATACAGGATGAGGTTTACAGCTCCATGCACACACATTCATCTAAAGTATAGATCATATTGCACTGAAAAAAAATTAAAACCTGAAGAAGACAATCATAGGGCTTTCTGCCTTGTATGATAAATAGGCCCTTCCAAGCTGTGAAAAGATGTCATTGTGTTAATGAAAAATAAAAACAAACCCCATAATGGGGTGGGGAGTGAGGGTCCCCCCTAGCAGCAGGGGGGTTCGGCCCATTGCGGTTTCGCACAGAGTGAGTGAGGGGAGCAGACTATGTCCCAGCTCCGGCCTTCCCTTCCCTGCAGGGTCAGGATTAGGGGGTCCAGGCCTGACCCCGGGGCCTTGGTGCGTGCCAGATGCTCCAGCTGCTTGCTGTGTGGCTCTCGTGTTCTCCTCCTCAGTCTCCTCATCCGAAAAGGGGGTAGTCATACCACTTGCCTCAGAGGGGTGGGGGCAAATTCTGGAAGATAGCATCTGGCCGAGGTTCAGGGCGCTGCCTGGCATGGGGACCTTCCCAGAGAAGAGGGGGTGCCACAGATGTCAGGGGGCAGGAGCACCCACCACTTTATCACATACCTTCCCCCTGTCCTTCCATCTCCTTATCTCACATCCACCTGACAGTGACATCCAAACTCTGGCCACAGAAGGGACGATTCATTAATGGTCACTGGGTCTGAAAATAGCCCTGAGATTTTCAACTATAGTGAACCTTGGTTTACAAGCATAATTCATTCCAGAAACATGCTTGTAATCCAAAGCCCTTGTATATATACAAGAAATGATTGCAATACTGTAATATAATGCAAACTAATAAAGACAATACAAAATATAAAGAAAAATAAACAAATTAACCTTCACTTACCTTTGAAAACCTCCAGGGCTGGTGTGAGGGAGACAAGAGACAGGAGGAGGGTTATTGTGTAGGACGACTTTCGCCATCACTAACAATCACTGCTATTGGCTCAATGGAATCTCTTTCTGCATGGGAGCCATTGGATACACTCACATGGATGTTGCCTGCAGAACAGTACCAATAAACTCTTGTCATAGACTGTATTTCATGCAACTGGCCATAAGGTAGGAAAGGGTCTACATCTGCAGGCGTCGTGACCTAGAATGAGGCATAGCGTTCCTAGGCTCACTCTTGGATGGAAAAGCAAAGGACTGTCCTTAGGTGCTTGGAAGTGACAAAAAATACACTAGTGCCAGTTGTGGGCACCTTCCAATTTTGTGAAAAATCACTGATTTCTGCCAAACATGGCAGCCTGAGACAGAGCATCCAAGCATGGGAGATGATTACTCCCAATTCCACAGTGAAAGACAGAGAGAAAGAGAGGGAGAGAGAGAGAGAGAGAGAGAGAGAGAGAGAATGAGCAAGTAGGGCGGGGGGGGCAACCATTGGCTCAGTTGTGATCATGTGACATTCAGTGTCACGTACGACTCATATTGCAAGACATCGCTCGTCTATCAAGCTGAAATGTATCAGAAATGTTTGCTCGTCTTGCGGAACACTCGCAGAGCAAGTTACTTGTAATCCAGGGTTTTACTGTATTTATGATTTCTTGTCGGTCCATGACTGTGCAAGGGATCGGAGGTTTCTGCTGGCCCACCTGGGCTCCTGCCCCTGTGATAAGCTTAGGCTGGTTGGACTGGGCTAGCTATGAACACGTATCCAGCAGAGTGTCGTGGATCCCAGCCGGGGTTGGCAGGGACGGGCGTGCTCTGTGTTGAGTGTCTCTCTTCCCCCTCATGGAATTAGCGTGTGGACACTGGTGCCCCCATCCCACCATGAGGGCAGAGTCTCAAGGGAACAAATGGAATGCTTGGAGCCTCTCCAGGCCTGGGCTGGGAATGCGCACACCTTCACTCCTGCTTCCTTCTATCGGCCAAACCAACTCAGGCCAAGAAACTGGATCCGTGGTCCGAAGACAGCACAGAGTAGCCTGACGAAAGGCCGGACTTAGGGAGGAGGGAGAGCCAGGACAGAGCGCAATCCTCAGCTATAGTGGGTAGCAAAGGGTGTCCGCAGCGGATACATATTGTGGGAGACATGATGGAGCCTGAAGGGACGCGAGTGTGTGGTTTGCAGGGCAATTCCCATTAGGATTCAAAGCTGGAGAGGAGACCATCTAGGTCAGCATTCCTGAACCTCGGCCAGCACCAGGCTCATCCTGCATCGAAACATGGGAGACAATCACCCACAATCCTGCAGCCAGAGAGAGAGAGAGAGAGAGAGAGAGAGAGGGGAACCATTGGCTCAGTTGTGATCATGTGATGTTCGGGGTCATGTACTACTCGTATTGCAAGACATCACTCGTTTATCATGTTAAAGTGTATTAGAAATGTTTGCTCATTTCGTGGGAACTTTGCGGGACAAGTTACTTGCAATCCAAGGTTTTCCTGTAATTGATATTGATATCAGTTCGATTTCATAATAGGCTGATGGGTTGGTAAATGTTCTTCAGTTTTTGCCCCTCTGTTTGCCAGTGAAACTTCTGTTTTTGAATTGAACAAGTCTCTTCCACTCCAACAGTAGAGTGGACCACTCTCGTGGAGCAAATCCTCTGCTTTGTGCTCGGCACTTGGAGAAGTGAAAGATAGTTTGGCATAAGTCAATTAAGGGGTATATGATGAATTTGTCAAATAGATAGGGGATGGATGGATGGACGTACAGATAGGTAGATAGGTAAGTATATATACAGGTAGATGACAGATAGACAGGTAGGAAGATGGATAGATTCATACCGAGAAGACTGCAGACCCCAACGTCAATCTTCAATACTTGTTCAATTTTGTGTCACTGTGGAGATCTCCCCTGGAAAACTCACATAGAATCATTTATCCCTTTTTTAATTATGAGATACACGTCTTCGAAAAATACTTTGGTGTTTGATGTGCGCGAGTCAATCAGAAAACCATTGCAGCCTCCGTACTAAGATGTCTGAAGCCAGAAGGAGCCTGCCCACCTTCACGCTTCCCCAGTTCTGCGAAGCCAAGGAAGAATCTGGCCCAGACAGCACATTTTTTTTAAACCTTTGAACAAAGACACATAAATGCATAATGCTGTAATATTCAAATACTTTCTCAGCACAAGCTTGCAAATCTGTTTTCAGTGTGATCTGATATTTGACTTCTTGAAAGAAATATATAAATAACAAATTGACTAGGCATAGATATTTATCTTTTGTCTTGACATATGCAAAGCAATAGTTTTTAAAGTAATAAAAGGCCAGGCTGAAAGTTGAACTATAAAGATGTGACATTTGAGAAAAGATGCCAAAATAGTGGGTGACCGTAAAAAAAAAATCAGCTGTGTTTTCCCAACGCGAGGAGGGCTTGCCTTAAGAGACCACCAGGCGCTCTTGGTGAGTCGCTGCTCGATGTGCAATGCCTTACTTTCATTTAGAGTCCTTTGGGCAGCCAAATGCACGTTTGGTGTGTAGTTAATCCCAAGTGTTAGTTGGGGATTGAAGGCTCTCAGCCTACTGTCAGTCAGCCCCTTGTCCAGCATGGGAGCTTCTCCGTATATTCTACGGAGAATCAGTGTCCCCCAGGTGAGGACAGGGTCCTGTCTTACCCACGGGAACACTGCGCCGCAGGAGGGGAGAAGCCCTCTTCCCAAGATAACTGAGAAATGGGTTCCAGGCAAAATCTCAGCCCCTGACAGAGACGTACTTCATGCCCTGAGAGGTGCCTCTTCTCCAGCGTATGGCATTATCTCAAGGCTGGGCTTTGATACCCCAGGGCTTTGGGGAACCCCCCCCCCACAGATGAAAAGTTCTGGTGGCTCCCCTGTCAGAGAGCCACAGATCCTCCACTGGCCGGTCTTGCAGACCCAGGAAAGCAGGTCGTTTCGAGACCATGAATCAAAGTCATCAAAATGAAAGTGTAGACGCAACTTCACATCCGAGCAGCATGTTTTTCAACAAACACCATCGTGTGTCCACTAGGAATGCCCATCCAGCACCCTGCCCTCCCGAGTCCATCGTCCAAAAGAGCGGTGCATGGCAGATTGCAGGACGGTTTCTATTAAGACACCTAGAGTTACAAAACCAAAAGAAAAAAGGGAGTGCACAATAGGCAAACTTCTGCTGATCGGAGGTGATTCATTTCCCGATGATGACAAGTCAAGGGGGTATTTTTTGCCCTCTTAGAAAGATTTCCAGTTTCGTGTTTTCCAGGGAAGGGTCTTGCTTTTATCCCGAATTCTTTGCTTTTATCCTGAAAATGTAAAAAGGAGGGGAGGATACTTTTCAAATGAATCCATGCCGGTATCGAGTCATACTCCAAAGTGGGTGCTGTCAGTGTAAACAGAGGAGAAGGTCCTTTTCAGGGAGCGCTGCCTTGGGATGGGTTTTCTGGTGAGGTAGGGGGCATAGGCCGTGAGCCAGGGGTCCTCCACTCTCTCCTCTGGTCACGGCTGCGTGACAGAGACAAAGAGGGGCACCCTCCCCCACCCCCCCGCCTGCCAAGGTCGGATCTGCTCAGTCCAGTGCCCCCAGTCCTGCGGTCCCCAGAGGCCCTCCTATCACTTCCCGCCACCAACTGGGTCACCTCTCCGCCCAGCAACCCCCGCCCCCCCAGCCCGGCTGTTCAGAGTGAAGAAGAAATTCAGAGCTGTTGAATGATGATACGAGGTAGTGAATTAAAAAAAAAAAAAAAAAAAAAAAAAAAAAAAAAAAAACCATGAAGTGCTAGGAACAACAACCAAATAAAAGGTGAGGGCGGGTGTGGGAGAAACGGGGGCCTGAAGAATGCGGGAAGATAAATAGGGCCCACACTTTGTTTCATTGTCTGGAGCACTTATTCATGCTCCGTAAGCAGAACAATACTGGAGAAGAAATGATTAAATACCAGCTCTGCGAGCAGCAGACGCCTCATTGTGGCCTGGGCTCACCACTGAGCGGTTCTGATAAAGGCAATATGAGTTGATAACTGATACAGTTTGCCAGGAGTCATCTGGGGCCTCTGACAGCTCGGGCGCTTTAATAAAATCATTAGAATGTAAATGTTTTTATTGCGGAATAAAGAGCCTCTAGCGAAGTTGACACTGCTCTCCCTCAGCTGAATGGGGGTGCCGATTAGCATTCAAATGATATCATGATAGGCTGGTTATCTTTATTAAAATTTTTCAAATCGAGTCTTCATTTTGCATGATTGAGTTTTAAACAAATGCAATATCCAGTCGGCTGTTGAGCTGGCCTGAACACTCCTGAAATAATTAAAGTGTTCCTTTTATTTTTTTTAAACATGTGTTTCATAAGAAATGAATTGGATTTGCTATTTTAATATGACAGTATCTAGTTAGCTTTGCATAAAAACAGGGATGTTATAGCATAATTATTGAAAGTGTACAGCTTTTAAACATATGTTTCATAAAGCTGAATTCAATTTTCTGAAATATGACAATACCAGTCACTTGGTGAAGTGTAAAATCAAGAGATGGCTTGATTACTGAGATCTATCCTGCAAAAGTCCTCGTAATTGACGGCGGTTCGTGGAGCGCCGAGGTGGTGTTTCCGAAGAAGGAAGGGTCCTTTCTCTGAACATTTACACCTGCCCCGACTCGGAGAGTAGAGAGGGTCTCCGTGCATGCTTGGACTGCAGGCACTTGACTATGGAGGCAGAGATTACCCAGAACAAACTGGACCATCATAAAAAGAAGAAAGAAAGAAAGAAAGAAAGAAAGAAAGAAAGAAAGAAAGAGAAAGAAAAGGAAAGAAAGAAAGAAAGAAAGAAAGAAAGAAAGAAAGAAAGAAAGAAAGAAAGAAAGAAAGAAAGAAAGAAAGAAAGAAAGAAAGAAAGAGCTGGAAGAGTCTTTGGTGGATGTGAGCAGACCTGCTCCGTCTCCCTGTGGAATGGATCCTGCAGTGGAAGGCTGGCTGGGGACATTTCACTTCACGCGTCCAGCCATTCTTCTCCCTGACTCTGAGGTTCCCGCTGACCGTTCTTTTCTTAAAAGTCACATTCTGGTACGGACTCCACGACTGTTAGCAAGACTACCATGAGGGATTCTTGGTGATAAGGACTCGAGAAAATCAGTGTGACAGATATTCCTTAAAAATATGTGGCTGGGCGGGGTGTTGAATGGAAACCGACTTGACAATAAATTTTATATTAAAAATAAAACACGTGCCTGGAGTGGCTGAGGTCTCGATTCCAAAAGGGAGAGCACTGTAGAGCTCATTTCCTTCAAGCGTAGACTTGGAAAAGCCGGCCAAGGCCAAGGGCAATCCTTATGCCTCACGGAGAGGAGGGGTCAGGCTGCTCCCACATGGACCTGAGCTGTTTTGGCTCTTTGCTTTTTTGCTGAGATTAAAAAAAAAAGGATTTTGAGAAAAATGACAATATATTTTGTCAACCAGCATTACCATATTAGCAGACTCTTAAATTTTGTGATAATATCTGTCTAACCAGAATATAAATTCTGAATCAGATAGGTTCAAATGACACGTATACTAGCGTTTGTTAGTATGATGAAGAAAGCTAAGGTCAATGTGTGCCTAAGAAGACAGGGATGCAGGAAACTTGACATTCGATTCTGAATCGGCACAAGTACCACACGTAAGCTGTCATTTCAGAGTGGAGCACACAGGGTAGGGTGTTGGGCATTCGGAGAAAATTGGAACGAGTATTTTTCTCTCACGAAATTGGTATCAAAGGAGGTGTTGGTGGTGGACGTAGAACAATGATTCTTTAACATGGTGTTTGGAGCAGTAGGTTTTGCACAAGAGTCCTTAATGTCATCGCAAGGGACAGAACCGTGAAGGTTCCGTGAGCCATGTGCTTGCAGGAGCAGTCCCTCGTTCTGCCCCAAGAGCCGCTGGCATGGTCAGTTTGTGTATCTACGTCAGGGACAGAAAGCAGGGAGAATGGCCAGGAATCACGGAAGAGTCTCTGATGAGAACGTCCCTCGTGGCAGCCCCCCCCCCCCCGGAGAGGGTAGCCCGGCACATTAGCCACTCACAGTTGGACTAAGAAAGAAAGATCTGAGGTGATAAAGGGAAAGATCACCCTACTCCTGGCTGTGATGGAGAATGGGGAATTGAAATAGAAACCACACCTCTCCGAAACAGGCTGTGGCATAGGTTGCAAAACAGATAAATGAGCAAAGCAAAAGGAAAGTCATCGCAAATCTGAGCCCAAACCCCTTAACACCGGTGTGCCTGACCCAGCGCTCGAGCATGCGACCACAAACCGATCTGGGGGGAACTCCGCATGGACTTATGGTCTCTACAGTGGGACCATTGTTCCAGCAACATCTAGGCTTACACATTCTGACCATTGCCTTCCCAAGTAGCCTATGAGTAACTGCATCCTTTCCACTTTATATGTGGCCCTCCCTAGCATACCCCTTTGGAGACTCTCCAAGTTTCCCGCGGGACACGATATTCCTTGCTGCAGCAAGTTACACGCCTGATGTTACTGACTAGTGGTGGCCTTCCACTGATGGCCATTGGTGTCACTCCATTTTAGAAACCTTAATTCTTCCCATTTTCTCAGAATTTTAGAGGAGGGAAGATCCACAAATGAGCTGGAATTTAAAAGGCCTCCTCTGGTACATGGGAGAAGGGAATCACCTTTAGGCTTTACACCACTGAGGTCAAACAGTGTTGCCAAGCGCTGGGATACCCCAGGTAGATGGGTGAGTAGGCTGTCCCCATTACCCGTGCGTAGGAGTTATTCTCCATAAGTGTTGTTAGTCCCGTTGATCAAATCCCTCCTGAGAGCTGAGTACTTAGCTCTGTGTTATAACCAGATGCCTAAGATGTGAAGAGGCCCATGCCCTCATGACCACAGGGCACACATTAGATGTCAGGGCTCCAAGTCACTACTGCCTAAAGGTGCAACAGAGAAGAGGTAAGGGCAGCCTAGATTTTAGCCTAGAGGCATAAAGTCTACTGAACTCAGCAATAAATGCCTAAAGAGGGAGACAGAAAAGATGGGTCATGTTGTGGAATCGGTTGACCAAACTACTGGAAGTTTCCTTACCAGACTGTATGCAAGTATAGCGTATAATAGATGTCCGCCTAATTGGTGTTATACTGTCCCCACTACCTGATTAAGCCAGTCAGGCTTTCAAGTACTTACCTGCAGCCCTTAGTTCTTCTAATAGATTTTTCTTTTCTTTAGTTTTTAAATCATTTGACTTTTATCTGGCCATAAATCACGAGCTGAGTTTCATGACTCATTTGATTAATATCTACCACCTGCTGTGTTAACAATAGTTCATATTTAAATCAGAGGGTTTTAATCACCAAAATTAGGGTGTGATTTACTTCAGAATGGTGGCTAGTTTCGCCTTTTTCAATCTTTATTCCAGAAATTTGATTTTTTAAATACAAAGCCAAGAAGTGAATGATAACGCGACGAAGTATGCCCTGTGTCTCTTCCCTGCATGGGTTCTGTGCTCTCTACATTTGGACTCTCCCACTTGGGACATCATGGTAGCTATGGTCCTCACCAATTCAACATTTTATTCTTTTTTCTTAAATTGTGCTGCCTTACACTGTTAACTTTCAGAGTAGAATGAAGTAGAATGATCTTCACTGCCCAGGACTGAGACAAGATTAAATGGGTGCTGCGTGGCCCACAGCTGACCACAATCCAGGGGTGCAAATAATACAGCCCCATGCAGTTGTCAAACACAGAAAGCAAGGAGATAAAGACGGACCAAGTGTAAGGAAGGCTCCCAGACTCAGGAACTTCTCCTCCAACAGAAAGCCGACTGTTCCCTTCAGAATATTCTAGTCACACAAAGGCCAAGTTATCTCAAAAGGATCCACTGTGTTTAATTTGACAACAAAGATCTGAGCTCTCAGCGTCCTCTACTGATACAGATCTTTCTCATTCCACTGTGCACAGGCATAGGGCTCCACTGCAGGAGAGCGAGCCCCGTGCTGGGGCTCAGAGTTCCACCGCCCCTTCCTCTGGGAGGCACCGGAGGGACCGGCCTAGACATCCGTGGGTTGGGCTAGAAAGACCATTAGGATTCCAGTCAATGTTTAGAGTTTATGATAATTTTAAGTGTGAACTCCAAATGTGCCGCTCCTCTGGTTACGTCAGCTGATACGGATGCTTTGGTGTTCCTCTTTTAGCCTGAGAATGGGAGAGAGAAGAAGCCGCACAGGTTGCACATGCCTCTGAAGGTGGAGACTGAAGCAGAGGAACTTTCTCTGCTTCTTACCTTGAGGAAGGAGAATGCATAGTCAATGCGAGGGCTCGTTTTTGTTTGTTCCTTTGTTTGTTTTATCCCTGTTCACATGGTTTCCATACACTGGATTCTGAAATCAGTACAGGCGCGTGCACAACGTTCATGTTCCACCCCATTGCTAGGTCTTGCATGAAAGACTCTGATACGAAAAACCCATTTCTCCTACCTGAGCCCTATGCCTACTCCAAATGAGTATCAGATTTTCCATATTGAGATTATCAAACATTGGCAGCCTCAGTGGTAACAACACTAAACAAATTGTCAAGGGAAGGAGGAAGTTGTGTGGGTTTTTTTTCCCTTTTTTCTTTTTTTTTTCTGTCTCTTAGCAGCTGGACTTAGAAAAGAAGACAGGCATGAAATTTGTGGGTAGATCTGTTTCAACAATGGCAAGAACTACCAATTGTGTAATCCAATTTCAACAGGGGATTTCTCTTTATCTTAATAACTAGTGAAATGGGTGGACCTCAAATTTCATTTCAGTTTGGAAACAGGCCCAACATTTTGGAGATGTTTATTCCAACCTCGGCCAGCTCTATAAACCTCTCCAAGCTCTCAAATCTTTCTGGGAATTGCACCAAAGCAGATTTTTTGGTGAGATTTCTAATACTTCCGGCTTCTGGAACAGCCTCCCCCCTAATCCTTCAGTTATTCAGTGTCTAATCCAGACCAGAAAAAAGAGCATGGCAATTCTGGAGAAGACAAATAATAATCCCATAAGAAGTTATGTCTGAATTGCAAATAAAGATTCAAAGAAGTCCTGACTGTATCCAAATCAAGCATCTCCCTCTGACAACTTCGAGGAAGCTCTTTACATGTTTGTGTGCCTTACTCTTCAAGCATTAGGAAAAGAATATGTCCCAACACAGCCAGGTTCTTTAAAAGGAGGGAGAATATGAATAGGTGGGAATTTTAACATCGGGTTGCTATTTTTGCAAAGTTTTTCTTCACCTCTTGTAGTCTTCTGATTCTAGAGATAAGCAATTCTATGGAGCCTTCTTCACTCCCCAGAGACCTCCTTTTGTCATGTGGAAAGGAATATTAAGAATGAACCCTCAATGTCAGTCACTTCCCATGACAGCCAAGTTCATGCTCCCTTGCTGTATCTGTGTTTAATTTTAAGGTGTTTTCAAGTCTTTACTGACTGAATCGTGTCCAAAGACACGAGAACGTTGAAAGCACAGAGCTGTACAAGTACAAATAAAGATAGGACTTACGTAATTGGGAGCAGTGAGGAAACAAACACATTGCACAAGGCAGGGATGAATCACGGGATGACAGAAACAGTTGTGAAGGCCTAGCTGTGGTCCTGTGGCACGTGGGGAGAGTGGGGCTGTGCGGTCCACGGGATCAGCTGGAAAGACTCTGAGTAGACTGGAGAGGCAGGAGAGAGGGTATGCAACCCCAAGAGCCACCAGGCATCGCTATCAGTTCCTAGGGAACTTAGAGCTCAGGGCATGCAGGGGAGAGTCAAACCACTGGTGCTCCTGTGGGCTCCAGGCACATTCCACTCTGACCAGCATCAACGTGCATGGGGAGGGCACACCCAGTAGCCTGTGGCCCTGGGAGCTGCCTGTGACCCTGGGAAGTCAAAAGGAAGTCCTGATGTACATGAAGCAAGGTCACCTTGGGAAAAAACACCCAAGGGAATGCACATGTGCAAAGAGGAGACTAGAAGTCTTCCTTCAACATTTGAAGAAGCGACCAACGTTGTATTTGATAATAATGGCTTCAGGACATAGCTTAGAAACATCCTAGTCACTTTGGACTTGTGAGAACAAAGAAATGATAAAAAAAGTAAAAATACGGACTTAGGACAATCCTATGATTCATCTGTATTGAAGAAGAGGCGTCTATAGATTTAAAGAGCCTATAATTTCTGTTTAGATGATACAAATGGATTTTGTTGTTGTTGTTTCTTCAGTCAATGGACACTTCTTGAGAACCTCTTCCACCTGCAATCATGCTGGGGCAATCATGAGAAATAAAGAGGGATAAAGTCACTTCTCATTCCTGAGGAACTGAGAAGACAGAAACAAGTAAATGCACCATCAGAGGACAGCGAGACAGGGAACTCTTAGTTCCTATGAGGTTCCCCAGGGATTCCTGGCTGAGGCAGAGGAAGGAGCAGTGGGTTGGAGAAGCCCCACTGCCTTCGTCTAGAGCCACATGGGATTTTCTCTGAATTTTAATCACCCGTGAACTCTGTTTTTGCCTCCAAACATACTATAAAGTACAGAAGATAGTAAGACTTTCCAGACCCCCAGATATTATAGGTGGTAATAACTTGCCTTATTTGCTTCGGGCTTCTCTTTTTTATTGTGGTAAAATATATCTAAAATATGTTGTATGAAAACCAACTTGATGATACATTTCATATTAATATATATATTATAAAATAAAATCTGCCATTTATTCATTTTTAAGGGTGCAATTTGGTATCATCGGGCACCTCCACGCTATTGTTAAGCTGACTCCACCACCCAACTCCAGGGATTTTCTCAACCTGCAAAACTGAAACTCTGTCCCTACTGAACACAGACTCGCCCTCCTCAGCGCCCCCAGCCACCCATCCCCGGTCTGCTTTCTGTCTCAATGAACCCGGCTCCCCCGGGGACTTCATCTAGGTAGAATGATGCAGGATTTGTTCTTTGCTACCTGGCTTCTTTCGTTCTGTGCAATACTTTCAAGGCTCATTCATGTTACAGCATGTCGAATATTTCCTTTCCTGTTTTAGGCTGAATCATATTCCATCACGTGTCTGGACCCCATTGTTTTATCCATCCATCCATCCATCCATCCATCGGTGGACACTTGGGCTGCTTCCTCCTTTCGGTTGTCATGAGCAATGCTGCTGGGAACATGAATGTTTACACCCACAGTGGAAATTGGCACCTGCTTCCTCCCCTGTCCAGAACCCCTCATTCCTCTCTTAAGAGGACTCCACCCTCCTGAGGTTACTCTTTATCTCTCCCAAATATGTTATGGAAATTGTCCACGTATGTGTGTATTCATAACTATAGGTAATATTTTATGTGTTTTAAAATTAGCACATAATCCGTATTGTCTAGTTTCGCAACCAATTCAAGAAGCGTATGTTTGTTTTTAAAAGTAGGAGAGAGGGGCGCCTGGGTGGCGCAGTCGGTTAAGCGTCCGACTTCAGCCAGGTCACGATCTCGTGGTCTGTGAGTTCGAGCCCCGCGTCAGGCTCTGGGCTGATGGCTCAGAGCCTGGAGCCTGTTTCCGATTCTGTGTCTCCCTCTCTCTCTGCTCCTCCCCCGTTCATGCTCTGTCTCTCTCTGTCCCAAAAATAAATAATAAACGTTGAAAAAAAAATTTAAAAAAAAAAATAAATAAATAAAAGTAGGAGAGAGAATGAAAAGAAAATTTGGATTTCCGGAAAGTTTGGTTGAGAGTTGAGGTATCAGTTTTGCTAATTATGCCCAAAAGTATATTAGTTTTTATTTTATTTCCTTGCAAAGACCTTACTCGGTTCCAGAGACACATGAACCTAAAGTTAATTATCAATACAAGTTTTTAAATATAAATATATTTATAAATTATTATAAATAAATAATAAATATATATATATAAATATATATTTAAAAACTTGTATTAATATATGTATATATACACACACACACATATATATATATACATATACATATATATGTATATGTATGTATATACATGTATTTAGTGGGCAGGGGGGCGGAGGGTGGATAAGGAGGGTGCATACAGGGGACAGACCCTTTTAGAAGGAAGCATAGAGGGCAACAGAATGCAGGCCACCTTGCTTTAATTAATGTAATCCTAGCTGCAATCCTAGATCCTTTCTTTCTCACACAGAAGCCCCATCTGGCGGCCGGGCGTCAGTGGGACGGGTGTCCCTGCAATCCCCGAGGCCAAGTAAGCAGCGCCTGCCTCTCTGATGAATGCCCCCAGGCGTGGGCATTCCAGCAGGCGGGAGGTGGGGGGAAGCCAGCTGGGAGGATTGGGGCTGGCCCTAGAGGGACCTCATGCCGCTCCGGCCCCATGTGGACGGTCCCCACCCTGGTCACGGCTAACCCCGGGGACGGGGTGGGTCAGCAGATGGGGAAACAGGGTGCTGCAGGACGGCTGTGGGTGTGGAGGTGAGGGGGTGGGCCAGCAAGGTGGTCTCATCCTCACTCACTCTACGGGCCTTACTTCAAACACCAGAGGGAAGCCAGACGTCGGTGGGACCTGAGGGGACCAAGGTGGCCCGGGAGCCTCCGGTCCTCCGGAACACCTGTGTCCCCACAACGTCGGAGCAGGTGCAGATCCCTCCAGAATAGCCCTCTTTCCCTCACGTATCTGGTGCTCTCACCGGCTTCCTCTTTCCTGCCGGACGCCCTAACTTCCATTTTCTGGATTTCTCTTTCCCTTCTCTTCTCCTTTTTCCTTTCCTTTCTTTAGCTTTTCTGCTTCTGGAAGGTCCGAGTGCTGGTGTTGGGCCGGGGAAGGCCCTGTGACCCTTTTCCCGCCAGCCGTAGGCCCGACTCCACAGACAGCGGTGACCTCTCTCAGGATATCCCACCTCACTGGGAGACACTGGGGCACCTTAACGCCACGCGGGCTCCTGTCTGGGCCCGGCTGCAGAGACCAAGCCTACAAGCCCCACATAGGAACACGGTGCGTGGGGCTGCGGGGCCAGCTACAGACTGACATCGCACGCAAGGCACGGCCCCCGAGCAAAGCCCCTTTGGAGTCCAAGAAATTCTGCTTCCCAGAAGTCTGTTCTGCCACTCAACCCATCTGGCTGCCAGCATAAACCACAGCCACACATGACCCTCCCCCCCCCCAAAAAAAAAAGAAAAGAAAAGTTTTCTGTTTCATGTTAAAAAGTATAAATATTGCATTATTGATTCAGAAAGGAAATGTGCCCGGCGCGATCTCAAAGCCCAGCTGAATGAACCCCAGGACAGCGCACGGGACGGGCTGGGAGCACAGTCCTGGAATGAAAACAGATGTTGTTGTTTACGAAGGGGGAAAAGGCAAAAAAAAAAAAAAAAAAAAAAAAAAAAAAAGGTCGCATTTGTGGCCTCAGTACAGCAGGATACCACCTGGACGAAAGATTTCGAAATGAAAATGTGCGATCGTGTCTGTTGCTGAGAACGGGGCAGAGCAGGGACAGAGCTGGGTCCGATCGCGCCGAGTACAGGACGCGTGTGGAGCCCCGCACAGTCGGGAGAGGAAGAGAGAGACACCTGCGGCCCGGTGTCATCCGGGGACGGAAGGCGGATGGAAATGAGAGAACCGTCGGATCAACCAGCGGCTGGGTCAGCCACTCCGTTTTCATGGGCAGAGTTCCTGCAGGCAAAACTCACTTCCTGCCTCGCCTCCCCTGCATATTGAAACACCCGCCCCCCACCCCTGCTCACGTCAAGCCCACCAGGCACTTCTTCCCCCGAAGTTTGAAAGATTCTTCGCCTTCACTCGTCTGTCACTGCTGTCATCGGCACTTAGAGTGTTTCACCTGGAGCCTGCGATGTGCTTACTTGGGGCTTTTATTCTCTCCACGTCAAAGTAGTTTGATCCTGAGTGTAATTTTGCAAAGAAAAGCCTCCCAGGGGAGAGCTTTAGGAGATGCCTCTGTTTTTAACCCTGCTTCCAGAAAGAATTAGATGCAAACACTTCCACTTAGTTCATTTGCTTCTCAAGTGAATGGATCACGTCTGATATCTGAACACGATATGGCGGAACGCTTAGGAGATGAATTTGCAAATCACAGCTTGGCTCCCAGCGGCTCGGGCCGCATTGACCAGATGGTGACCAGATTTGAGCAATCGTAGTCTCCCGGTCCATGACTAAATTTCCTGTGCATAGTTGCTGTCCGTTAGCGTACGGAATTCATACTAGAGCAGTGTCTCGAGACACGGGAGAAAAGTTGGCAGCTTATTGGAGGGTCCTGTTTGGTCTGCATGAGGCATGTTCCAATTTTGCCTCCACAGCCAGGCCTGGGCCCCGGTGACTGCCCATGTCTTGCCGCTGTGGGTAGGACTATTCTTTCGAGGGAATAAGCAAAACGGGGAAATCGGGTATTTCTCTCGGTCTTGGCCTTCATGTTCGAGGGGGTAACTGAAGATCAAAGGTCTCTTCGCTGTGAGGAGAAAGACCATTCTTTCCAATCTCCGTCATTGGCTCTGTCAACCTCTCTTGCCCCCTGCCCCCGGCCCCCCAGCACCCAGGCCCGTCCACGATCACCATGGAAAAGAAAGACCACCAACCTCCTGTTTCACGCTGAGCCCCAACTCCAACAGAACTGACATACCTCTGCACCCCATGACCCACCTACAACCCAGGCCTGCATCTCAGACCCAGGAAAGGATTTCAAGGGGAAAACAATCATCCTGGTGGCTCCCTAAAGGGCCACCCCCTTAATGTCATACTTCACTGTAGTGTAAAAACAAACAAAAACAACCACAAAAATAATCACATAAGATGTCAGCAGTCATTATTATTATTTTATTTTAGAGAGAGAGAGAGAGCATGAGCAGGGGACAGGGAAGGAAAGAGAGATTCTTGACCTGAGATTATGACCTGAGCCAAAATCAAGAGTCAGATGCTCGACTAACTAAGCCACTCAGGCTCCCCAGCAGTGATGATCAAAATAGCATTTTACATCGACCAGACCGAGTCTAGACTCTTCTGAAGTATTCTGGAATTAAAACAGCCGTCTTGTACATCGGTACTCTTAGGTAAATGATCTAAGATACTTGAATAATCTAAGTAATCCAAATAATAGGACTGATGTGAGGAACTGAAAGGGACCCCAGATAAACCAGAGGCTCCATGGGGACAGTAAACCAGCCACACGCACATTAGCTGACCAGCAGCACCACGCGGCAGCCCGTCGCGCTATCCTGCAGAACCACCAGCTTGCTCCCGGGGGGCTGCTGCTGTCCTTGTGGGTGACGATGTGAGGCTGGAGTCGGGATTCAAGCTCCTCCCAACCCTAACTAGGTCCAGAATGAGAGCGAGACTTCAGGCCTCTCTGGAACCCTCCACGGGCCAGTCTTGCCCAGGAAAGACTGACACGCGTTTGGCATAGTTTAATCAGGTTTGTGCCGTGACCCACCTCGTTCTCCTCTAAAAATTAGGTTTTAAAAAGCAGCTTTGGGGGCACGAGACATGAGGAAGAGGGCAGACGGACTGTCCCCGGAGAGGCTGCGTGGCCATGGCAGAGAAGTCTCCTCGGGCGCTGCCCTGGGTCTCAAAGCTCCTGCTGTGGATTCAGCCCTCGGCCCCCTCCTCCCACACCCAGGGGCTGGGAGTCCTGGTATCCCCCAAACTGTAGGGCTCGGGCCCTGATTCTTTTAACCATCTGCCCCGGAATGGGGACAAATGCATTTTGTGACAGACAAAATAAAGCCGATCAAGATCCTGGGACTGCAAGTTTTCATTTCTTTAGCTCTTACGAATCCCAGGTTGGGACGAATGCACGGCTTCCGACTGGAAGTCTATTTGCCTTAATAGCCTTCTGCTTTGGTGTCTTTGCTGCCACAATACTTCGTTAATCATCATTCTGAGCTCCTCTCGCTCTGGCCCTGGGTGAGGACGCCTGCCTCCTGCCAGGCTGCTGCACGGGGCTCGTTCTGCTTTGCCAAGAGTGAGAAGTGACCATGGGCATTCCGGGAGGCTTGGGGCTGCTCAGGAGCTAGCTGGGCATTAACAAGCCTCGCTCACCCTCCCCATGGAAAGAACGGGGCCTGACTTTCAGTGGCACCGCTGTGGGTACGGCTCACAAAGGCACAGGCATAGAAAGGGTCTGACCCCCGGGGGTCCGTCGGCAGGTGGTCACGGCCACTTTCCGCAGAGAGTGACCTTTGGGGAAGTGCCCACTTGACCCAACTTCAGAAGTGACCACAATAAGCTAACACAAAGAGGGACGCAAATTGGCAGAAAAACACAGTGTAATAGACGCACTCACACCGTGCTCAAGGGGACTCCAGGGACCAGTCGATCCATGCCGGAAGAATGGTGCAAGCTGGAAGGGGCCCCGCAAGATTAATCACCACCGCGATGCAGATGTAGCACGTTAGGTGAAAAGATAAATGTGTAAAAGCTGTGTCAAAACCCATGGTGTGGCCCACATGGCAATTCAGGGTCAGTAATTGAACTTCACTCTAATTATCCTGGGGAGATAATATTAACTTATAGTCCAGTGTGAGCGAGCGATTCCATAACTCATCACTCGATGGGCTGCGTGTCGCATTGTGTTATTGAAATATGATGGTTCCATTTTTACCCTGTCATAATGACAACTGATGTGCTTTTTTTCCTTCTCTGCGCCTCTGGGGATGATGAAATAGTAAGCAAACATTCTTTCTGGGGAGAGAGCGCCACTTTATCATGCCGGCCTCAGCTCTGGAAAGGCATTGGCAAACTCAGACGCGGCTTCCCGGAGCGTCGGCGGCCCTGCCAGGCGCCGGGCCCCGGGGGCCTGGCCCACCACCCAAGGCCCCGGCCGCGGAGCACCCTTGGTTCCTCACTGCTGGGGATTCGTCAGCATCCAGGCCTCTGTAACGTACTGTCGGTGCAGGGTGGAGCCTTCGGGAAGGAGCAGAGATTTATTAAAAGCGCAAGTCTTGTTTTATTGCTGCGTTTACTGACCGGGCCTCGGAGCTCACTGTTCCCCACGTCCTGGGAAAGATGGTTCTGCAGCTGTGCCTTCTCACGTGGGGTCCCTTCTCCACCTTGCTCCCCACGCGGAAATGTTATCTTTGTTTTCTTCGCAGATTTGTAGTTACATCCTAGGAAGGATTCTTTTTTTTTTTTTTTAAGTTTGTTTGTTGTTTTTTTGAGAGAGAGAGAGCATCAGGGAAGGGGCAAAAACAGAGGGAAAGAGAATCCCAAGTAGGCTCCACACTGTCAGCGCAAAGCCTGACACGGGGCTTGATCCCATGACCCTGAGATCATGACCCGATCTGAAATCAATGCACTGAGACACCCACATGCCCCCCACTAAGACGCACTCTTAATAAATTATAGACAAATGCAGGGTTAAGAGTATCTGCCCTAGGGACACTTGGGTGGCTCAGTCGGTTGAGCGTCCGACTTCGACTCAGGTCATGATCTCACGGTTTGTGAGTTCAAGCCCCACGTCGGGCTCTGTGCTGACAGCTCGGAGTCTGGAGCCTGCTTCGGATTCTGTGTCTCCCTCTCTCTCTGCCCCTCCCCCACTCTTGCTCTCTCTCTGTCTCTCACAAATAAATAAATGTAAAAAAAAAAAAAAATCTGCCCTAAACTTTCAGATAAAGTCGCATAAAATGGAAAACAAGCACAGTTTCTGGGTGATTTGAAATGAGGTTAAAGAATGTCTTCTAGGGAGTTGGAAAGCCAGGTGGTGTACCCAGACATACGGAGGGGGCAGGAGGGCCTGGGAAGAAGGCAGAAGCCCCCCTCAGGTGACAGGGAAATGGGGGGATAGCTGAGGCCCTGGCATCGACACCGCCCACCAAGAGGGGCGGAGAACAAAGTCAGCCCCAGAGGAGGGCCAGCAGCTGCAGGGCGGGGAGGGGGGCTGGGGTGAGCCACAGCTACCAGAATGGGAACCCAGCATAGCAGAGGCCGGGGCCCCTCCCCAGGCCTGCCCGGCTGGGAGATTAATGGAGGTTTTGGTTCTCAGGGAGATGGTGGTAAATAACAGCATTCAGAAGCCCTCCGCCCTCCCTCTGGGGAAGTTTATACACATTTCGACAGTTTGCTATTTTAATTGGGAACAGAAAGCCAGTGCAGAAGCCAGGATCTCGGGAAAAGAGGAAGTTGGTCTCAAATCATCCTCATTTGGTCCTTAACCTCGTGGTGCTCAAGCGTGGCCTCCGAGGGCACACGTGTCTATTGTTGGTCGGGCAGAAGTCAGCTGTCCCCAGGAGGAACGCCTCACCCACTTACATCGTTTGGCCTCAGAAGAAGCTCCAAGAAAGGGTTCCAAGAGGGGAAATGCAGTCCCTGGCCAGGCAGCTCCCAGGAAGAAAGCACCAAATCACCTGGTTCCTGCCTTTCGGGCCCCAGCCAGGGGACTCCCAGAAATACACAGCTGAAGGCGCAGGCCTACGACAACTCGTGCAACAGACTGAGCCGGAAGCTGTCCGTGTATTCGGTTTGTGGCGAGGTAGAGAGTCCACACCAGCTTAGTAAAATCTGTTCAGCCCCTCGAAGGCATCAATCAAATCTCAGGGTCACCACAGTGAGAGCGTCTCTCCTCTCAATTATTCTGATCGCGGACTAGATAATCACGAGCACATCGCTCATTCATAATCACCGAGTGCAGGCTTCCTAATGGGGGAAATGAAGGGCTTTCCATCTGTTTCTTTTTGGGTTTTATGGCCAGTCACCTGAACACAGAGATAAACACATAGAGCAAAGCACCTGGGCCTTAGAGATAGTAACTGCTCAGACATCCGGGCCTCATCGTGGAAAATCAACTAAAATACCGATAGCTAGATGGACACCGATGCGGATCAACAGAGTTCACTCACATAGAGACAGAGGAGGCCAGCCTTTCTGCGAAGGCGCGTGTGGATCGCAGGTGATGGGCTGTTCTTTTATGCATCTGTGGCCCCCCCAGACTCCGGGACTTTGCAGGATGGTCCTGGACGTGGGAGGATCCACGGGAGGGGCCAGGGGCGTGGACTTGAGCAAATCTCCTGGCACCAATGGCCAGTCCCAAGCAGCACAATCCAAAGTCATTTCCCAACTCTGTTGACTCAAAGTCGATTTCACGGTTTCCTAAGTATCATGGTAAAACATCCACTTTCTTTAGAGATGTCCTAGTCAGCTGGGAAGACAAAACAGCCCTTTAAAAAGACATCCAGTCCGTATTTACATGAGGAATCATGACAGCCTGGTAAAGCATTACTGTCTGTAAAGTATTATATATTTTAAGGGTCCTGGTAATTTATGTTTTAAAATGTTCTTTCTACACATTCGCAGTATATAATGGAAGGTTCCTATGACATTTATAAAGGAACAGCTATGATCTGCTAGCTAAATGGTATGCAATGTTCTATAAATTATAGGCTGAAATTTGCTCTAATGTTCAAGTATTTCTGTGACAGATTTTTCACCAAGAAAAATTGGACAGAAATGTGCAAAGGTATAATCCGTTATAACTGTGTTAAAGGCATGACTAGAACATTACTCTCAGAGTACCCAGGGTGGCAAATAGGACAGTATTTATTTGGTGGTTTATTCTACTAAGACTAGACTTTTTTATTTATATAGGCTCTAGTTAAACACTATAGGCATCTTAGTAGATGATATCAGGCAATATTCTTCAACTTGTATTGAAGATAATAATGGTAAGCTTAAATCGCATCCCTGCCTCCTGTCGTTGCTTCCTTCTAAACAGCCCTGGTTCCAGCTGGGGTCAGATCACCTGGAGTAAAGGTGTTTCTCAGCTTCCCTGCAACCAAACGTGACCCTGTGACTAAGTTTTGGTGAGTCATGTAAATGTCCTGTGGCAACCCAGGGGAATGCGTTTACAGGAGGTGGCGTCTGCCCCTGGCATCTCCTCACCTCTCGCCTCCAGCTTGCCTCTTGACATGTGGTCTGATGATTAGAACCCCCTGGAGGATACTGTGGGCCCAGACCCGGGGGGCTGGGGTTCAGGAGAAGAGTCACCGAATCCCTGACGCCTGCCATGGATTGCTGCTACCCAAACCTCGGTAGGGTTTTGATAACAAACTTTTTGTAAAGAGTCAGAGCACAGACAATTTGGATGTATAGACCATGAAGTCTCAGTGGAAACACCTCAACTCCGTGAGAGCTGTTGGGTAACACAGTTTTTACATTTTTTAATGTTGATTTATTTATTTTTGAGAGAGAGACAGAGTGCGAGCAGGGGAGGGGCAGAGAGAGAGAGAGAGAGAAAGACACGGAATCCGAAGCAGGCTCCAGGCTCCGAGCTGTCAGCACAGAGCCCGGCGCGGGGCTCGAACTCCCAAACCGTGGGATCACGCCCTGAGTCGAAGTCGGACGCTTAACCAACTGAACCACCCAGGTGCAAAGACGACAGCGCACCATAGACAGCTAAAAAAGAAATAGGTGTAGCTGTGTTTCAATAAAACTTTATTTACAAAAACAGGAAGGAGACTGGATTTGCCCCCACAAGCCATATTTTGCTCGCCTTATATGGGAGACATCAAAATCTCTTGCAAAGTAATTTCTTTGTCAAAAGACAAATCTCTTCATCTGGCATGATGTCCACAGGTAGGCACTTAAGAGGCTTCGATGTCTTGGCTCTTGTGAAATAGGCTGCCATGAACAGGGAAGCACAGACATCTCTTCAAGGCAATGATTTCACCTCCTTTGGGTATAGACCCAGACATGGAATAAGACCAACACGGGGAGAAGAATAGTGCGTGGCCTCCCTTGATATGGAATCTAAAACAGTTCAACCCATGGAGCCAGGGAGTCGAATGATGGTTACCAGGCACTGGAGGGGGGGAAAGAGGGAACAACCGGTCAAAAGGTAAGAAGTTGCAGTTACGCAAGGTGAATGCCTTTGAGAGGTCGAACGCACGGCATGGTGATTCTGGCTCTAACGCTGTCTCTTGCACGTGAAATTTGCTACGACAGACAGTCTCGGCTCTTCGTACCATGCGTGAAATAAGGCAACTGTGTGAAGAGATGTAGATGTCAATTAGCTCAACAGTGGTCGTCATCACACGGTGTGTAGGTATACTGAAACGTCACGTGGTACTCATTGAGTACATGCAATTTTGAGACTTCAGTTATGGGTCTTTATTAAGCACAGCCAAATCTGGTCCCCATGGGCGCACAAGCCCCATGTGGCCGTCTCTGCTCGGGTTTCTTCTCCTCTCCTCCTTTCCTGCTCGGCTCTCTTCTCCTCTCCTCCTACTCTGCTCAGTTCTCTCCTCTCTCTCTTGCTCCACGGTCCACTTCTCTGCCTCTGGCTCCCCTCGGTCTACTTCGCTGCCTTCACCATATTCCCGTCTTCCTTCACAGTCTCTCTACCTAATCAGCAGCTGCCTTGAAGCTCCCTTGGTTGCAGGGGTCTAACGAGGCTGTGGAACGAAACATGTACCCAACACAGAAAGTGTCCCGCAACTTACACACACCGGACTCTTGCCCGTGAGGGCTGTGTCCCCCAAATTTTGTATTGCTATTCAGGAGACCAGAATTCAAAAGAAGAACCAAGCACTACCACCTGAAGGAAATAAGCACCAAGAACTCAACCGTGATGTGACACTCCAGACCTGGACTGGGCTTCGTGAGATAATTATAATGCCGTCCTTGCTCCTATCATACTGAGCAGAACGTTCAAAGTGTATAAAATCAGGCACCCAGCAATTGTAGCCATCTCGGCAAGAACATCAGTCTCCTGTTCTAGGATGTTTCGATCCATGCGTATAGTGCAGTCTCAAATGGATTATTTTTCTCTGCTCTCTTCGGGCCAATAGACACATAGAAGTGGGACTGGCCATGGTTAATCGAGCATCAGTGTTCTGCATCTGACTTACTGGCAAATTTCACTTGAACAAGACATAGAGGGAAGTGCACACCTGAACATTTATGTTTGTTGATAATTGTACAAATTTTCTTACCTCTGTTTTCAATTCTTCAACAACCACAATTTTGCCAAAGTTCTTGTCTGTGAAAGTCCAAGAGAAAATCTCATATTTCAGGGCAGAATCAGGAATGGAGGGTCCCGCTGGAGACTCCATGAGGACAGGACCTGGCTGTCCTCTGTCACTGTGTCCACAGCACCTGAGTAGGTATCTGAGAGGCATCTGTCTGCTGAATAAATATGAGAATTGATGACATAATTCAACCAATTTGCTGACCTTATCATGCATTAGGAAGTAGTGAGGGAAAATATCTGGATGAATTTGATGGATTAGGCTTCCACTAGAGTTGATTTAGTGATGTCTAAGTGTCTAAATGATAAGCTGTTTCCAAACACAAATGGAGGAATCAGAATGTGAGTTAGAGCTATAAGGATGTGAATGATTTAGACACAGACAGAAGGGGCTGAGGGAGAAAATAAATGAGTCTCAAAGACTGTTGACTGCATCTTAGTTCTCCCTGGCAGAATCAGAGCAAAAGTTTGGGAGATGATCCCAGGATGAGCCATTTGGGAAGTGTGGAAGGAAGAAGAGGAAGGGGGCATCAATCAATAGGGTTCCACAGGAGCAAGGGGGGCTCATGCTGCTTGGGGTTGCTAGGGAGCTCAGTTCCAGAGTGCTCTCCCTTGGGAGAGAGCTAGGACTTACCTTCTGACTCTCTCCATCACTGGATGAGGGCTGTTCCTGGCTCCCAGGTTGTTAATAGAGAAAACCCTCTACAGACAGCGCCCATGGTACAAACAAGCATCATTGAGGAGACCAGTTGATGCGGACGGGTTAATGAGAAAGGCATCCATGCGCTCTGCTGTCATTATGAACAGAAATAAAACCCAATTCTTTTGGAGGATTTGCTTACCGAAAGTATATAAAGGAAAGACTTCTATAATGTAAGGGGGATTTTTAATTGTTCTTTTTAAACAAAGACACACGTAATCCTGGGGACAATCATTCTTTTGGTCTTTATGGATTGCCTAAAACTCAGATTCCACAGGATCAAGAGTACTTGCCAGAAATACAACAATAGGAAAAATTCAACAAAATCTAGAAGAAGTTTACAAAATCCAAACTCTTTATATCACAGAAAGTATACAATTGCTAGGTATGCAAAAATTCAGGGAAAAATGATCCAGCATCAGAAGGAGAAAAAAAATCAATAGCCTACCCACAGAAGACAGAGAGAGATGTTGAAAACTATTATTCTCGTGTTTAGGCATTCCCAGGGAAAAGGGGGACAGAATGGATAAGCAAAGAAATGTGAGCGATTCTGGCAAGGAATAAAATGCTTCATGAGGACCTGGAAATCAACATTAGGCAACCCAGAATTAATCATTCATTCATCTAACCGACATTCCCCCAGAGTGGATTCTGTGCAGAGCTCTGTTCTGGAGCATGGGACACAGGGCTGTTGGACAATTCACATTCTAGTGCCAAGACATGGAATATATATTTACATAAATATAAGGCATCATGTCAGGCAATAATTACATGGCCTGTAGGAAAAATAAACAGGCAGTAGAGATGGAAGTTTTCAAGGGAATGCTATTCCAGATAGCAATTTCCTGGAGACAGAATAAGACCTTACCACCCGCCGCCCCCCCTCCCCCAAGGAACACAGGCCCCTGGGGAAGACTTGTGTCAGAATGTGGGCAGATAGGGGAGCCTGGGTGGCTCAGTAGGTTGAGCTCCCGACTTCGGCTCAGGTCACAATCTCACAGTTCCTGGGTTTGAGCCCCATATAGGGCTCTGCACTGACAGTGTGGAGCCTGCTTGGGATTCTCTCTCCCTCTCTCTCTTCCCCTCCCTGCTCACACACTCTCTCTCAAAATAAATAAATAAACTTAAAAAAAAGAATAGGGTGGATAAAGCCAGAGCTAGGGGGAGCTGGCCAGGATCCTGGGGCACTGCTGAGGGGCTGGGGAGGAGTTTTTTTTTGGGGGGGGCAGGGGAGCTGCCCATCACGGTGCATGTTCACTCCCACCTCTGATGGAGATGGCTTCTCCTTGCCAAGGTAAAGCCAAGGCAGCCTGCAATCGAGACCTTTGCCCTCCGGACGCTCTGGGACCAGGTGTACAGATCCCTGTGGCAGAGGAGAACCTGGAATAACAGATCCAAGGGGCTTCTAGAGTAGAAGCTCCTCTCCCCTGTCCCCGGTTAAACAGGGAAAGCCTCAGGAGTGGTGAGCCGAGTTGAGCAATGACCCTCTTCTCCGTCAGTTCCAGTGAAAAGGGACAGATGGACATGTACAGGAATGTCTTATTGCCCCCTAGGACAAGAGTCAAATTCTCTTATCCAAGGGCAGCTTCATTAGTTTACAACAGCCAATGTCTTTAACTTTTAGTTAGTATTTTTTTTAATTTTTTTTAACATTTATTTATTTTTGAGACAGAGACAGAGCATGAATGGGGGAGGGTCAGAGAGAGAAGGAGACACAGAATCTGAAACAGGATCCAGGCTCTGAGCTGACAGCACAGAGCCTGACACGGGGTTCAAGCTCGCGGACCGCGAGATCATGACCTGAGCCAAAGGCAGACGCTCAACCAACTGAGCCACCCAGGCACCCCAGTTAGTATTTAGTTTAGTTAGTATTAGTTTAAAAAAATTTTTTTCATGAAACACAGATGTAGGTCTTTGAAAGGAAATTCATGCTTACGGTACAAATATGTGTGTAATTTCAAACACTTTGGAGCAAGGTGGGCTAGGCTTAGAAAAAAAAGCATGTCCCCCCTCCCCCAGGAGACCTGAGCGTCCCCGCCTTTCCCCCTTCATGACTCCTTTCCACGGGGGTCCCGCCCACCAACACACAAGCACACGCAGGGCTTCCTGTCAGTGCTGCTGCTGAAGTTGTGTAAGAGGCAAGACCAGATCCTGGAGACAAAGATCAGTGGCTGGTGTGCAGGATCAAAGAGGCCTCGGGGTCTTAGACACCATGAAGGGATGGGTGAAAGGGTGAAGGGAAAAGAGCAGAGGGGAGGCGTGCACCTGGAGGGGAGGCACAGCCACGCACACACGCAAGCACATGCACGGACGTCCCGCATACGCCAAGTAGGGAAGAGGGAGGAATACAGAGAAGGGAGCCATGCCCCAGAGTTGCATGGTTAATCAGCTCTCCCCTTCTTTCCTCCTCCATTTCCTTCACCAACTGTATTCACTTGGGAAACTATTACCTGGATTTTACAGCAAAGAGTGGCTAAAGTTTTCCTCGGAGTCAGAATAATCTGACCAGCGGAAGGAAGGTAGGGCTGTATTGGGGGCGTGGTTTCCTTCTTGTTCCCAGCCGCCCCGCCATCTTGCCAGTTCTGGGGAAGAAACACTAGGGTGGGCTTTCTGTCCGGTTTTCCTTCACAGAGAAAAGCAGAAGACGTTCCTGTGCGATGGAAAGTAGAGATTTTTGTATGAGTAATTTAATAAGGGAGCATATGCAAGAAACACATACTCGCAGACATCTCCAAACTCTGCATCATCTGGTTTGAGCACATCTGTGACTCGATGACTTGTTCATTTGTAAGCCAGGCCTTCTCCAGGGCAGGGCCCGCACCACAGTCTCAGCAGCTCTGCAAATGGCATCACAGGTGCTCAATCTCTCTGTCTTGGGAAGCAAGTGCTACAAAGAGGGGGAAACAATCAGTTGTAAGGGAAGAGGTAAGTCTCACGAAAAAAATCCATTACTTAGAAAATACTGGTTGTCTTGGCTTTGAAGAGGCCGACTTGCTTTAAGAAGTATTTTAGTTGCATTGGGTGGGCCAGACCATTTTTTTAAGTTTATTTATTTATTTATTTTGAGATAGAGAGTGACAGAGAGAGTCGGAGCAGGGGCGAGGCAAAGAGAGAGGGAGAGAAAGAATCCCAAGCAGGCCCCGTGCTCAGTGAAGAGCCCAACTCGGGGGTCAATACCACGACCATGAGATCATAACCTGAGCTGAAATCAATAATTGGATGCTTAACTGACTTGAGCCACCCAGGCTCCCAGAGGCAGAACGTTTTGAATTCACTCTTGGGGAAGTTGATTCTCAAAGCTCAGCCCAGAAGGATCCCATTCATGCAGAAGTTCTGTGTCTTCTAAATTCCTGACTATTCCTTGGCATTGTACAAGTCTGCCAGATGTCTGTTCCAGAGGCAGAGTGCTAGGTCCCAGCATAGAGTATTTGTGAATGATAGGCAGGTCTAGAGCCAGAAAGATAACTCAAATAAGAATTCCACCAGCCTGTGCATTGGAGAGTTGAATTAGTTTCTCACTGGCTGCACACCAGGGCAATCCCTTTAAGCTCTCTCCATCTGTGTTTTCAGCCATAAAATTAGGACTTGGAGCTCGGTGCATCCAGGACTCTCTCAAACCCAGAACCGTCTGCCACGACTCACGACCACCTACAGGTTCTCAACATGAGAAGCCCACCTACACTGTGTTTTCCCCATCATCACCAGGGATTCCTTGAAGCAAGAAATGTCTTCAATTCCGGAACGCCAAGGGGACAGTCCCAACCCCTGATGGGAGCCATGTCTCTGTTCTTTTCCAGAGATTCTCCAAATACTTGTTTCTCCTCAGGTCCTTGAACTGCTATAAAATATACCTGGGGGTCAGTCTTCCATAGTGTGTCCCAACCTTGTGCTGCTTACAATACAAAACAGGATCTCGACTAGGAACTAGTTGAGAACATGAAAATGGAAACCCGTCCATGGTTCCAAAAATGTTTTCCTCCCTACATAGGAATAAAGTAATAATTTAAATATAATTCTTTATGCAATTACAAAACTCTTCTGATTTTAATTCTATGTAGGTATTTTACAACTTTTGAATTACGTTTTCCTCTCCGAATGCTCATTTGTGTGTAAATTCCTGTTTCTGATGAAACACATCAACCACTTCTAACGTAGTTCCTGAACCATCGAGAGTTTATGTTTAAACATTACAAAACGCAAACAGATCATCACAGGTTTTTTTTTTTCTTTTTTTAATGTTTATTTATTTTTGAGAGAGAGAGAGAGAGAGAGAGAGTGAGCAGGGGAGGGGCAGAGAGAGAGAGAGAGAGAGAGAGAGAGAATCCAAAGCAGGCTTCAGGTCCTGAGCTGTCAGCACAGGGCCTGATGTGGGGCTCAAACTCACAGACCGCGAGATCATGACCTCCGAAGTCGGACGCTGAACCGACTGAGCCACCCAGGTGCCCCAATCATCACAGGTTTTGGAAGTGACGAGTGATTTTTAGAGACATGTTGCATGCAACACATCTAAATGAATATGACGATTAAAGAAGACAATAAAATAACAGAAACCCTAGCACACAACACCGCTGCTGAACACCTGTGGACGGAGGGAGAGCATGTGGGAGCAGAGAAGAAGAAATGAGATGTACGGAATCTGCATCGTATCATCATTTTGCCCACTCAGGAGAGGAAACGCACTCACGACGGTTTAAGGTAAAGTGATGTATTTATGTCACGAGAGGGACCCGCCACCGCTGTAGTCACACGTCAGTGATTACTGGCCGCTGGGGCCACTGCGGGGAGGAAACGCCAGCGCGACACGCACGCCTCTGCTGTCCGAGGCTCCTCCAGACGCTGCACGTGCATCACAGACACTGACCACGTCCCGCACGCCGAACAGCGTGTCCCTTTTCTGCTCACAGGAGCCGAATCGGTTTTCTCTCTTTGGAGGAAAGCAGCTCCATTTACTTGACCGACCGGTTCGTATAAAAAAAAGCCTGATGTCAAGAAACCCATTTGCTCTTTAATAAAAGTTATCCTAACGTCTGAAACGGCTGATTTATGGGGAGCCTGTCGTCGCCTCGACCGCCTGCCACTTTCTCCTCGCCATTAGAAGCCCAAGACAGGTCACGACATTTAACGCTGGGCTGGAATAATAATGCCGCGCAGATCCCGCTCCTGGACAACACGCCGTTTGTCTCATTTAAATAATGAACGCGATTGGTGGAAATTGTCGTCTGTAACCCTAACCCACGAAAGAAATGACAAACACACCACGGTGAATAACGAGCTGCACGGTGACAGGTACCACGACCTGCTTGCTGCAAATGGCCGGTCCTCTATTTACTTATTTAACCTTCACAAAGCGGATCTGATAAAAGTCCGGATGGTCCGGAGACAGAAAAATGAAAATATTTTGCTGAGCATGCTCTGATAAGGGGCTCTGCTGATGCTGTTGGTGGCGGGGGTGGTGCCCTTCTGATCGGGGGCTGCTCTACACGGACACCCCCACCCGCACCCAGATGTCAGCCCCACTTGGACGTGCAGAGCGGCAGGATATCACCCCGAGGTCACCTTCGCCTTGAAACCTGCAAGGCTCCCAGAGCAGCCAAGCCACGCTGCCGTCTGCGGACCACACTCCCTTGCCGCCACCCCAGGGCTCGGCTGACCGCTGACGGGGAGCTGGGTCACCTGGCCACTGACCCTGGGGCTACTTGCAGGTGGCAGGTTCTGGGGAGGCCGGGGGTGTGGGGGAAGGACGACTGGGACGGAGCTCCTTTTTTGGGTAACGAGATGCAGGTGAAAATGAGGAGACTCACCCAGAGTGGGCAGAAGGGGCAAAATAAAAGTTCCTTTCACACAAGGTTTTTGGGAAGAGGGTGAAGGCCTAGGATCACGTTCTTAGGAGAGATCTGGAGGCTTACCCTGGAGGCTAAGCAGGGTGACTCCATGACCTACATTCACTGGACTGGTTTTGGGGATGGACTCCTGTTACGGGGAGCCAAGTTGCCCACTCACTGACCGGCCCCTGTCTCCAGCCGGCGCCACCCCTGTTGGGGCAGGGGTGGGGGGCGACGGTAAGGCTGGGGCCTAAGACCTGAGCCACAGTGTTCTGTGGGTTCTGTGGGGACGGTTCCCGGCAGACAAGCTGGGGGCGGATTGACCGTCCTTCCTCTTCCCGGTGCCTCTTAGGTCACTTTGCACAAGGACATGGTGGCCTGTGCAGCACGGAAGCCAACTGCCCCTGTCCCTCTGGGGACAGCCAGGCTCTCCAGTGCAGGGACCGCGTAGGTCACCTTTTTGTAACAGAGTCAGTCGTGTTAGGGAGCTGGCTTATGGTCTCAAAGCTTCAGTTTTTAGTGAAAAAACTCTAATAACAACACTGGCTTCACATAAGTTGTTCTAAGGAGTCTGTGAAATGGAGCACATCCTCTCAGGGAAGGCAGGGGAGGTGATCCCGGGTGACATGATATCTCTCCTTCCTGGAGGCCCCCTCTTCCCCGGCCCCCTCCTCCAAATCAGGTGTGTTTGTAAGGCCACATAGTGTCCCTGAGCCCTGTGCCCTCTGTCTGCTGGCTCCCTTCCTTGGCATCAGTGACCAGGACCAGAAGCTGCCCTCCTACCTTCGCACTTTCCTGGATGGTTTGGTTGGATGCCCCACTCGCCGAGAATACTCAAAATGTCTAAAGTCTGTTACACAACCATAATTCCCTCTTCAAAAAATCTTGCTTCTGGCATGTTCACTTGGGTCCGTGGGATCTGCGTCCTCCCAGGCCGGTAGTGGTGGGGTTAGCGTCTGGACACGTGGGGTCATTTGAAGTGTCTGACGAGAAAGAAAGACAAAAGGAGACAAGAGGTCTTCTGGGCTGAGGCAAGGGTGTCGTCACGTCTGCCCCACTGAGCAGACACCTGAGACAGTTTTGACAAGGGGACCCCTGCGTCTGCACGGAACGCTGGTCAGCAGCAGTTGGTGCACACTGGCACCTCGCTCGGCAGCACGACCCTGGTGGGGCCAACCCTTGGGTCTGATTGCTCCCGGCAGGTACTCGTCCTTTGCTAGCCCTTGGTCAGCTGTTTCATATCTAACCGGTGATCCTTTGTAGGAATGGAACCTACCTGCTTAATGATTTCCGACCGCATCGGTGTAAAATCATTGTGGTGTTACGGACGATTATCGTATCTGTGAAGTCTCCCCTGCCCACCTTCCTCTATGGATACCGTAGAATTTATAAAATGATGTTGCCCTACCCCCAAACTGTGAGATTGTAAACTAAGGAATAGTGCTGTACAATATGGCTAATTCCTACATGGTTCTCCAGATACACTTCATCACATGCTAGTCCTCTTGCGAAACAATGGCAAGCTGACCCCTTTGACTGCGGTGTGATTATGCAGAGATAGGATAGTGTGGTCAGGCAGCATAAATTTAATCATGGGGCTCAAGCGTGTTGCCTAGCTTGAGTGAGCAACTCAGTCTTTCCAGGACTCAGTGAAGTCATCTGGGTAATGGGGTGCCTCAATGTTCACCGTATCGTGATGATGGGCATGACATAGTACACACGAAGCCCGCAGACGCCTCCTAAGGTAACGGTGATGAGCACACAGTACAGGGAGGCTATTATTATTAGTCATTGTGTGCTACTCTCACACCTGGCGTAAGATAAGAGCAACGGGGAAATTCAATGGTGTTGGGTAAAGCAACATGGTAGGTCCCACCAATGTAATGGGCTGACATCTGTTGGGACAGTCTTGTACCTCACTGGACCATGCACGCATGACTCTTGAGGGCTTATCCTTCCTATGTAGCTAATGCCTGCTAAAGGGCAATGAATGAATGAACACAAGAATGACATTTTCCTATAGGTTTGAATTTGTAACTTTTGGAGACGCCCCATCACAACTTTTTACAACCGAGATGTCCTTGGTCATTGTAACGCATTCAGACAGCGTTTTGTTTGAGGTTTTAGAAACTTATTGTTATCGTTTTGGCTATTATGTCCAGTTTCCTAAGTTGTTGTTGTTCTTGTTGTTGTTGTTTGTCACTCAACTTTGTAGGACTGAACAATGGGTCACGATGATATCATACCATGTTGGCTAGATGACACATCAGTCCACTTCTGAACGCAGAAAATGACACAGAAAAGAAGAAAGAAAAAAAATTAAGATTAATCTAAGCATTGTTTTTTGCCAATCCTTTCTAATATTTGAAAAGTTTCTGGCAGTATCCTTGAAAAATTTACATACGTCTTGAACGCTTGCCTGCCGAATACCGGTAACCCGGCGTGATAGACAATGGTGAGATTATTAAACGTCAAATATCAGGGTTAATTATGGGAAATCTGACAAAACCCTAAACTGTGTGTGGAGAGGGGAGGGAAGACAGTCTTTTCTGACATTATAATGGCTCAGAAGCCTTTAGTCTGTCAATCAAGGAAGCTGTGAATGGCCTGGAATTCATTTACCATTAGTGGCTGTTCCGTGGGAAGCAGCTAGTGGACACAGTGTTTTCAAATGTAAATCTCTCTGGCATTTCAGACTCTGGTGTAGGTGTTGTTTTCCACCTTAATGTATGGAAAACCATCAGTATCTGTGATTACAGCAGGTTCTATCAACTGGTTTTGTGAGACACTGTGATCACGCAAAATAACCAAGGGCTTGCTGGGATATGGATTTCGTTTGTGACCTATATATGTGGGAAATTAGCATATGCCAAATGTGTCACACGCCCTGCCTGCTGTCAGAGTGCCGGGCCTCAGGTCTCCCTTAATGCGCGGTGAAGGTACCTATTGGCTTAGTCACTCTGCCACTATTTTTATTTCTAAAAATAGTGAGCATCCTGGAGCCCAGCAATGAGACTTCTCGGGATTGCTTGGCAAAGTAAGTGGCTATTTTTTTTCTTTTTGCATAAAACTGCCAATCCGCTGGGCAGCCACTGACCCAGTCTTACTGAGCGATGCTCGCTCGAGATCAGACTGCCTTGGATTGTTTCCCCAAATGCCGAAAAACCTGAGATTATGTCCATTTCTTTAAATAAGCGTACTGAGGGCGCCTGGGTGGCGCAGTCGGTTAAGCGTCCGACTTCAGCCAGGTCACGATCTCACGGTCCGTGGGTTCGAGCCCCGCGTCGGGCTCTGGGCTGATGGCTCAGAGCCTGGAGCCTGTTTCCGATTCTGTGTCTCCCTCTCTCTCTGCCCCTCACCCGTTCATGCTCTGTCTCGCTCTGTCCCAAAAATAAATTAAAAACGTTGAAAAAAAAATTTAAAAATAAATAAGCGTACTGAAAGTTTAAAACTTACAAGTGAGATGTCAAATAACTCTCCTGAGACAGACGTTCTTATGCCCAACACATATTCTCATGACAATTTATATAGTTTTTAAAGTGGATTTCTTCTTTCCGATAATCGAGTGACTTTAAGAATTAGCTTCACGAACAGACCCCCACAGGGGTCTCAAGGATGGAACTGAGGCTGACATTTACCGGGCACCTAGCAGTAGGTGAGTGTGAAGGCCACAGCACAGGGGTGAATGCAAAAGAAAATCTGAGGGGGCTTTGTGGGGCACTGCATGTAGCCACAATTAGAATATGTGCACATGTGAAAGGGAGAGAGTCCCTGGGGTGAAAAGTCACCTTGCCACGAAGCTGGTACAAACATTCTACATGCTAGCAGCTCACGGTCTCCTGGTATAGTCGGTGACAGATAATTCAGCCCTCCAACCTCTAAAGGGACACTGGAGCCTAGAGGAGAGGTGGTACCCCTTTTATGGCAGCCGACGTGTTGTCGGGACAAAGGCACGGATGTTGCCGGAGCCAGGCTTCCGGAGGCTCGGTGGAGACGCGCCTCCACGGGCTCCTGGTGTCCTAAGAGGACAGACACACAGCTGCGCGGTCTATAATGAGGCCACCTCCCTTCACTGCTCTGCAGCGCCCTTGCAACTCTTCGTTGCAAACGCGTGTGCAACTGTGGATGGGAAGCACAATTGAAAGTGAAGACGTCTAGGATGCCACCGTCTAATTTGTTTGCATTTTATGCCTCATCGGTCCTGCCTGGCCTCCCCCACGAGGAGGGACACACCTGGCTTCCGGAAGAAAGACAGTGGCTGTGACACCGTGCAGAGAACGCCGTGGCCACACCTCCATGGAAGAAGCTTCTTGGGCAGGCACGTTCAGACAACGGGAATGCGCCCCAGTCCAGCATTGGAACACAGGCCATGGAAAGCTCCGGAACCTGTATTTGACAGAGGGGGTTCAAACCAGGAGCAAAAGAGATATTAGTCAACCGCCTAGCGTGGGGAAGTTGGTAGCATTTTCAGACACGAGTTGTCTCCTTTGACAAACAAAGTAGTTGCCTTGTGACCACACCGTGTATCTCCCGTCCTGAGATCAGGTGAGTCATGGAGAAGTGAGTGTCTAAGCGCCACTGTAAATCCCCCGGCCTTGTCCCTCATGGCAGTCAGATTACGTCATCTCCGGTCAGGTCTCTGGTGGGAGCGGGGTCTGAACTGTCCCCTCCAAACAAACGCCATCATACGAAATAGGAAGTTATTTCATTTTGTAGAAAGCTTTTCTACTTGGTGGCAGAGGAATGTGTCTTATTAGCTTATGGCCCACCTGTCACTTCAGACTAGGTCACCCCGCATGCTGGCGAGAGCGGTTAACCTGGGAATTCTCAGAGGATCACTTTAAGAAATGAGTGTCCGAACGCAGGGAAGCCAAGGGAATATAAATACATGTCCCCCGGATATGGCCGTGTGCCTGTTTGTGTGCGGCCCTGTTTTCAAACGCCCAGCTGCGTGCAGATGTGTGCACCCCACCCCCACAGGCGTACATTTTAAAACTAAGTGACTTCAAGCTCAGCCTGAGATCAAAACTCACGTCTCATTGTTAGCTACCGAGGCGAATGTGGTAGTGCGATTTTATGGCTTATACTCTGGTGATGATGTACTTGTCTTTTCGTAAGGACTGAGCTAATCACGTCTTCTATTCCAGTGCTCTGTTTCGTTCTGCTGGGTTTGGGGTCAGGACCTGAGCCAGCCCTGCCTGGAGGAGCGCTCCCCTCGGCCTGGATCCACGCACCTGCCCCTCGGTAAGACGAGGCTGAGGGCACCTTCGGGCCCTCGTGAACTCTCCTACAGACTAGAAAACACTTGATGTTTCAAAAAGTTCTCTGCAATTTCATGGTACCTTTTGCATTAGAGTTTTGAGTGAAGGAAAAAGAAAGCGGGTTTGCTGCATGCAGCAATTGGGCCCAGCTTTCAAGCCAGCCCTTCTGAGTAACAAGTAGCCCCAATCTGTGCTCCGTGAGGCTGAGGCTATGCTCCACATGGCCCAGTGCACCTGCCTCTCTCACGTGAACCGCAGTCCCCCTGTGTCCTCCAAGCTCTCCCTCCAGGGACAGCGGGTGATCAGATGGTCTTCCTACCAAACTGATCCATTCAATCCCACGACCTTACTAATCACAGTCGTGTATCTGTGAAGTGCACCCTGTTCTCGTGAGTTAAACACATTTTTTTGCCAAAAAGTATTATATTAGTACTATAAAAAAAATACCCAAGCAAAAGTGATTTTGTGTCTTTTAATATAATTTTCATTCTCAGACCATCTCAATGAATCCATAGTCACTTTTCTGAACTCCTGCTTGCTAATGTTGGAGTTTTATTTATTTTCCGTTGCTAAAATGTATTTATTGACCTATGCATTTCAAAGACATCTGATTGTGTATTTAAAACAATGCTCCGGCTATAGTTTCTGAATATTATTTTATAAATAAATTGTGTATCATGTTTATTTATTGTTTCAATCGCTAATAATAACTTTTAGATAATTTGTTTTTATAGAACCTATTAAGAGCAATGGGAAAAAAAAGTAGTTGAAGGGTAGGTGAAGCCCTTTTTCTGAGAAGTTCTGCAAACTATGTGCTCATCTCTATGAATTAATTTAAGTGAAACCCTGGCTGAAAACATGGGAAATTGTCATGGCTTTTTAAATTCTCTTATCATTTTTTATTTAATAAGAGATAGATTTTCACCTATTGTTTTTGGCTTGAGAGAGAGAGAAAGGGAAGGGGGAAGGAAAGAAGGGGAGAGGGAGGGAGAGGAATGGGGAGGGGGAGATAGGGGAAGTGGAAGGGGAAGGGGGAGGGGGAGGAAGGGAGGAAGGGAAGGGAGAGGAAGAAAAGAGAGCCATAATGGTGTGGGAAGCCATTCAAAAATTTGTCAGTTGAATAGCTCTGTGTTTTGCTCATTTGGAAAAGGGTACAAACTGGGCACAACTAGGGCGTCTGGGTGGCTCAGTCGGTCAGACATCTGACTCCTGATTTTGACGCAGGCCATGATCTCAGTTCATGAGTTCGAGCCTGGAGTCAGGCTTGGGATTCTCTCTCTTTCCCTCTCTGTCCCTTCCCTGCTCTCTCTCTCTCTCTCTCTCTCTCTCTCTCTCTCTCTCAGATACACACACACACTCACACACATTAAATAAATAAACATTTAAAAAAAGAACAGATGTGTGGAGAAATGTGGTCAAGCCTTCAATCCCCTTCCTAGTGCTAGTCTGGCTATACCTGAGGACAGCCTGACGGCCGGGAGGCACAAATGGTCAGATTCCCATCTTGGTAGTTACTCAGATTTTAGTATTTGGCAAAGGGCTTCCTTTTAAGATTTCAGAGCTGAGTGAAAAGGGACACGTGGAGATATGTGGTTTTCATATTTTAACAAAAGATCACAAGCTAATGTTTTACAAAAATGTTATTTTTTCCCCCCTGGAACCAAATTTAAGTTTGTGATCTTGGTATGAATTGGACAATAGCATCAAAGGATAACTGTAAAAGAGACGAAGATATTATTTGTACTTAATATTTTTATTTTATGTTTTTAATTTTTTTAATGTTTATTTTTGAAGGAGAGAGAGACAGATTGTGCGTGGTGCGGGGGGCGGGGGCGCAGAGAGAGAGGGAGACACAGAGTCCGAAGCAGGCTCCAGGCTCCGAGCTGTCAGCACGGAGCCCGACGTGGGGCTGGAATCCACAAACTGTGAGATTATGACCTGAGCCAAAGTCGGACGTTCAACCGACTGAGCCGCCCAAGCACCCCAGACTTAATATTTTTATAATAAACATTTGAAAAAATAAGGGGCATGGGTGATAAGGTACTGACCTTTTGTTTTCTGATAACTTCACACAGGAACAAAGTCTGAAGGACAAAGGTGAACAGCTAGCATGCCCATTAAGTTGTCTCCTTGAAACATCAACTGACTCTCTGTCGAGTTCTGGACCGTGACGGGGTCCTAGTCCGTTTCTGTTCACACCTTCTGTGGTCGGGGGTCATGTTTGTGCCCCAGTGCGGCTGCGTCAGGAGGTGGGATCTCTAAGGAAGCAGTTAAGGTTAAATGAGGTCATAGGGTGGGGGCCCCCATCTGATGGGATCAGTGTCTCTGTAAGGAGAGCCACCAAAGAGCTCCCTCTAGGCCACGCTCTGAGGAAAGGCTTTGGGAGGAAGAGCAAGAAGGCGGCCATCTGAAAGCAGGAAGGGAGCTCGTACTGGAACCAAACTCTGCCAGAACCTTGATCCTGGGCTTCCAGCTTCCAGAACTGCTTGAAAATAAATGTCCCTTGTGTAGGCACTCAGTCTACGGCAGTCTGTTACGGCAACCTAGGGAGATTAACTCAGTGAACAAATGCTGTTATTCTATTTATCTGGTCTCCCTCCCAGCCTCACCCCTGGGAAGGAGACCCTCACCCTCGTGGCAGAGATCTCTGTGGTATTTGCAGATTGATCCATCCCTAGTTCCAGGAACACAGCCCCTGTGGGGAGCCCCTGCGGATACTCCCCAAGCGTCTGTTCGAGGCAGAGTGCTCTGGGAACCCAGTAGACTGCTCCTCTGAACGTGCTCCCCATGGCCCTATCCTGTCTCCACTCTTCCAGCTCGTGGGGGGCCTCTGGTCCTGTTTCGGTTGGAAGCCATCCCTGAAGCCTCCTCACTGCACACACTGGTGCTCCCCGTACTCCTTCACGTTCCTGTGAAGTTCTTGCTGGCCAGTGTGCCCTTGTCACCATCGTTGCATGTTGGCTCTACTTGGAAATTCACTGTTAGAACGTATTTGTCGTATTTTACACGTTCCTTTAAAAACCAGCAATGCATATGTAGATCTCTTCGTGAACGTGGCTGTGCCACTTACCGCCAGCTCCACGAGTTAAGTTACTGAAGCTCTCTGCACTGAGTCTCATCTCCAAGTGGTGAGGAGGGGTTCTCTGCCACATCATGGGGCCACAGGTTCAATGGCATCTCACACATCCACTGCCTAAGACTGTGTGCACATAGCAAACGGGGGCTCCCGAGGTGTCCCTTCATGACAACACCCCCCTTCCCAGCATTCCCATCGTCCTTTAAGAAGCCACATGTGGGGCACCTGGGTGGCTCAGTTGGTTGATCATCCGATGTCGGCTCAGGTCATAATCTCACTACTTGTGATTTCGAACCCCGCACCGGGCTCTGTGCTGACAGCTCAGAGCCTGGAACCTGCTGGATTCTGTGTCTTCCTCTCTCTCTGTCCCACCCCGACTCCCACTCTGTCTCTCTCTCTCTCTCAAAAATAAACATTTAAAAAAAAAAAAAAAAAGAAGCCACATGTTCCCGCATCCAAGCTGAGCCTTAGTAGTTTGGTCATCGTTAGGTATAAACTGGCTGACAACTTGGGCAACACAAAGTTTTCTTTCCTCAAATGTGCTAATGTGTTAAAGGCGGACAATTAACACCAGGAAATAATTTATACATGAAAAAAAGGAACAATTCATGTACATGAAATGACAATACTTCTCTCTGACACACAGCCAACACTTAGTTTACTGCAGGCACTGCTCAGTGCAGGGACACACAATTAAAGGAAAAACAAGGGGCTCCTGGCTGGCTCAGTTGGTTGAGCACCCGACTGCGGCTCAGGTCATGATCTCACAGTTTGTGAGTTCGAGCCCGCATCGGGCTCTGTGCTGACAGCTTGGAGTCTGGAGCTGCTTCAGATTCTGTGTCTCCCCCTCTCTCTGCCCCTCTCTTGCTCATGCTCTGTCTCTGTCTCTCTGTCTCTCTCTGTGTCAATAATAAATAAACATTAAAAAAATAAAAAAAATAAAGGAAAAACAAAAACAGCTTTGCAAACATTAAGCATGACAAGGGATGGGATAAGACTTATTTTCGCCTTTCTATTTTCAGGATCTCAATCCCCATCCACAGAGGCAACCACTCTGCCTCCAGGGTATTATGGTTGTCAGAGAAGAAAGTCAAAGCAAAAGACACAGTTAATATTCACTTTTCATTGTTTTCTCATTTTTACTTTCGAAATAAATATTTGCGGCTTCTGCAAGAAAGAGGCCGCGCATAGAGTTTCCCGTAATGAGTAGTGACAAGAGGTGAGTGGGTGCGCATCTGGGCACTGGCTTTAGTTCCACTGCAGGTCCCTTGGGCCCCCCACGAGGACCACGTGGAGAGGAGGAGAAGGCAGGGCCGCAGATGGCTCTACGAGCAAACCTTTGGCGTGCGTGCTGATGGAACACGGGACCGATCTTCCCGAAAGGAGGATAAGGCAGAGCAGTGCGCAAGGGTATTTAGGTACCTATCTAAGGCTCAGGAGAATCGCCCAGAGGTGAACCTGACCGTTCACGGTCACACACCCAGAGGGATGTACGGTCTTGTACGCTCAACGAAAATGCAAAAGCAAGGGCACCACCACCGTCCATGCCTTACGGGCACGTGCGCTGCTGAGCGTGGGAGCTGACCGGTGTGTCCCAAGGAAAGGAGACTGGGAGGGTTTTAGCCCATTCTGAGCGCGACTCTAGAGCAGCAGTTGGAATTTCACAAACGCGTATCCAAACCTATGTTGGAGACCGAAGTTGCCATCATGCTGCCCGTTAGTAGTGAGGGGGGACCCTTACAGACAACTCTGCTTCTCTATGTAATAATGATGTCATTACAGCGGTGATCCTTGTTTGTCTAGATGGCCCCTTGCGGTTTTTGCCCTGGGGGCTGTCAGTGCTCGCTGCTTGAATTAACACCAGCAGTCGGTCCTCTGAGCCCTGGGATCCACCAAGATGGTCTTTCTGTTGCCATGGTTTTGCAGCCATTGATTTCCTAGCTACCCTGAGGATGGAGATGCAACGTGTAGTGTGCATTTTACTGATTTCGTCAACACGTTATTGTTTTATTTTGGGCAGTGACTTAGAAACTCACACCACGTGCACAGAGCCTCTGCCCTTGTGAATGTAGAGGAAACTCAACCCCTTGTGCCCACCTGCCTGTGAGCATGGCACAGTGGGGTGTGAGCAGCATCGGGCCTGAGTGGTTTGCAGGCTAAGTCACTGCACGGCTTGGAGTGACCATGGCTTCCAGCGCTCACATGGCCATGTAGGCACGGGCTGAGGACACAGAGAGAGCCCAGGAGAGGCAGCTCTTATCACCTATGGGCCAGCTGAGACCAGCGCAGATAGTGGAACCTATTCTGAAAGCATCTCATTTATGTGTCTGTACCTGTTGCCCTGGCGTTGAAGCTGAACACCCCACAAACGCCATGCCCACCCGAAGGTTCCAGTTTGGGGGTTTATTTCCTACAGTCCTAAGCACACGCACACAGATACTATAAGAAACGCTATTGATCCCTATTTTTTGTCATATTATCATGCACTGTCTCATCTAAACCCTGTGAGAAGGTATGATTATGATCCCATTGTTCAGATGAAAACAACTGAGGGCCACTCTGGCAACTGAGTGGATGCAGATCTAGAAGGTTCCACCCTTCTCCATCTTGTATCAGAGCAAGCAATGTGGTGAAGGCTGACGTTTCCTTTGTGCTCCTGGAAAAGACTCAGCATGTGGCCATGCTGACCTCAAAGCAGTGGACTGGGAAGGCTGGAATGTCACCGTGGCATTTCCACACGCTGTGGTATTGAAGCTTCCCTCTTGTGGGCTTGGCAGCTTTATTGGAAACTGGAACAGTGTCTGTATCTACAGAGAGAAGGGAAATATGGCCAAATGGGGGGAAATCTCTACCCAGCCAGGTGGTAAGACTGCACCCCCGAGCGTCTGTGATCTTATGACCCGTGGCAAGAGATACAATGAGGGTCACTAGCGTTCTTGATAACTTGCTGATTCCTTCCATAACTGTGGTGCTCAGAATCTAAGAGCTTGGTCTCTTGCACTTAACCTTGAAAATACCATGTGCAAGAGTGAGGCCGACCTCCCCTGGTGAAAAGCATGTGTGCAGGGAGAAGAAGAGAAGAAGGGCTGTTGCACAGGATGGGCACAACCAAAGCAGGGCCAGCAACGTTGAGCCATGTGCACAGAACACAAGCTGGGAGTGAGGAGTTTTAGACTCGGGGCCATTGACGGGTATGACAAGATCAGTTCCTTTCCTCAGTGGGTCTCTACCATGCCAGCACAAACAAACTACACTTGAATGTTAGCGTGAGGAGGGGGCGCTGCTGGATGTGACGCACCTGAAGACGAACCCGTAGCTCCTGCTCTGAACGCGACGCCAGGGCCCTGCTGTCAGAAGGACGCAAAGCAACAAGCTGGAGAATGTATAGTGGTGTCTCGGAGGTTTCTTTCGAGAGCTTCCGGTTTGCTTGTAGACAGCATGGCTGTCCTGATGGAGCCAGAGAGTCATCTGGGGGCTCAGAGCAATGCTTCTGCTCAGGATGGGCGCGCGTCCAGCATGGACGATGCTTCGAAAGAGGCGTCTTGCCGCAAGACCCACACCTGGCACTTGAGGTGCCGGCACAGTTACTGATGAGAAAGGCTGTTTGACGAGCTCAAGATCCTTCAGATCCCGTCTCCTCCGCTAGACTGAGGCATGTGCTACCAGAAGGCGGAAGGGGACGCTGACATGGCCAAGATAACATAAAGCAGTTCCCTTCCTGGACCATAAATCTCCATGAGAAGTCGGGAGAGTGGACATGTTCACTGAATTTCATCACGGGGCTGTGTCTTCCCCTCTTTCTTTTTTTAAACCCCCTGTTACTTGTACGATTAAGGCACTTTTGCCCGACCTTGGAACCTGCCAAGAATCAGTGTGTTGCCTGAAAATGATTTCAGCTTCAAAACATTTGACCTCCGATGATGCTCATCATTTAACCTATTATACAAAGACCCTCCCTAAGAATGACACATCACTCTTGGGCCACCCTCTGGGAAATACCCTTGGTAACATAAGAAGAGAAAGACCAAAGTCCGATGACACTGGATGTAATCACTCTGAAATATTTATTAGTAACTTCGGTCCATAATAAAGAAAATTGTAATTAATTATCAAAAGATGAGGGTGAAAATAAAGCCTTCATAAATAAATAAGGGCTGCACGCACTGAAGATCACCTTTGTTTATGTGCGTCTCATAACTCACCCTGCTTCTCACAGGATATTGTTGAAAAACACCAAGCACGCTAGCTCGTCTACAGTAGGCACTCAATAAGCCTGTGCTAATTTTGAATATTTAGTAATGCATAGTACCGAATTCCTTTTGGGTTGCCTTCTTAGCAAACAAAAACATATGTTTACCTTTACTGTCTTGCTGCTGAAAACAAGACTTGTATTTGCATCCACCGGTAACCGTTGATTAGGTCTGCTACTATATAGAACAGATTTTGTCAGTCACAGTGTTCAAGTTCATCGGTACTTACTGATGGCTAGATATACCCAATCATCCCCACACTGAGGAAATGAACAAGTCTACTGTTGGCGCTTTCTACATCTCAACTAACAGATTTCTGACCTTGTTCCTTGTTTTCAGTCTATTAGAGTTTTCTTCAGGAGGATGTGTTCACATATAAATCAGCTTGTTCAATTAACGCATTTTCTCGGAGCACAACCGGATCCTTCACTCAAACGGGACTCCGGAGGGGAGCCGGGTGTGTGAGGGATGCTGAGGGGTGAGGAGGGCCTTTGTCACCCTCAGAGACTCAGGGAGAAAAATGTGGGACTTGCTTCTTCCAAGGGTGAAGAATAAGGAGACTTTTGAGGGGGATTTTGAGGGATTAACCCCAAGTGGGGAGGCGATTCAAGAAGCAAGGCAGTCTGCAGTGGCAAAGGACAGATTTGGGGGAATAAAACCACATCGAAAGGTCATTGGAATACGAAACAAGAGAATTATTCTTTTTTTTTTTTTTGAATGGTTCAAATTTTTGAAAGCAGGGTGATCAATTAGAGGCTATTGACAAATACCAAATCTAAGCCACCATACCTTCTTGAGTCATGCTGTGTAATCACTGTGAATATTGATCATCTCTATTTCTGTTTTCTGACCTTCAACATTTGCTTTTTTTTTTATCTTTTTTTCCTATCACCCGAGCTAGCAAAAATGAAAATGTGCAGAAACGGCTTTACGTTGTATTCTTCTCATGCATGTCACACAGAGATGGCTGGGATAACATGTGAAGCCAAGATTGAAAACTGATTGGAAAAATATCATGAAAAATACCACATCTGCACAAAACCCCTTAAAATGCCAAACGTTTCCCCAAGACCCTATAATTGAAAAATGAAGTAAAAAAAAAAAATTCATCTGCCATGATGTTTTTAAAGGCGAGACACTTGCATCCCTGGCTCCGGTCTGTGTCTGTGGCTGTTCTCTCTCAGTCAGAAGCCGGGAGGTGGGACACTCGTTGATATTAACGGAATTCAGCATTTGCAGAACCTTTTCCTCCGTGCCCATCACGTTCTCCACTGTTCCACGCCACCGTCAGCGCCGAGAGTAGGGCAGAATGATCCGCCTACTGGAAGAACGCCGGAGAAGAAGCAGCCCGGGATGCCCCATTGAGCCCAGCCTGCAGCAAAATGGCAGGAGAATTGGTAACAGGTGAACACAGGTGTTCCCGTAAAATCCATGTTGGCAGAACAAGGGGTGCAGGCTGATGCTTGGGTACAGATTCTCCACTGAGAGACCGCTAGGAGACAGACAGGCAGGCCAGCCCAGAGCCTTTTCCTCTCAGCCTGACCTACCCAGGGTGACTGTCACTTGTTAGTTCAGTCCCCGCCCCCCTGCCTCTCGGGTGTTTATTGGAAGGAAAACCAAGGCCAGGTGTTGGCATCGGCATCATTGAGACAAAGTTCTCCTGGTCATCTCATGTCCACATCCCTTCTGTAAGTCAGCTTCTTGAGATGGGATGATCAGAGGCATTTCTGATCAGCAATATGGCTGAGCGCATGGCCCACTGTTCTGGGCGGTCTTGTTATTGCCAAAGGACATGGGGCGCCTGGGTGGCTCAGTTGGTTAAGCATCCGACTTCAGCTCAGGTCATGATCTCACAGTCCGTGAGTTCCAGCCCCGTGTTGGGCTCTGTACTGACAGCTCAGAGCCTGGAGCCTGCTTTGGATTCTGTGTCTCCCTCTCTCCCTGCCCCTCCCCCACTCATGCTCTGTGTCTCTCTCTCTCAAAAATAAATAAACATTAAAAAAATTTAAAAAACACAAACAAAGGTATACTGACATTCTAACTTCCAGTATCTGTGACTTTGACCTTATTGGAAATAATGTCTTTGCAGATGATCAGGTTAAGGTGAGGTCACAAAGTTGGACCCCTAATCCAGTAGGTCTGGTGTCCTTATACACATGAGACATTTCAAGATAGACACACACACAAGGAGATGTCACATGAAGATTGGAGTCACACTGTCACAGCCCAGGAAGGCCAGGGATTGCCAGAAAACCACCAGCCTCAGGGGACTGGATCAGGTCCCCACTGGAATCTTCAGAGCAGTGGCTCTGGTGACACCTTGATTTTGGACTTCTGGCCTCAAGAGCCTTCAGACACATTTCTGGTGTCTGAAGCCAGCTGGTTCGTGGTACTTTGTTACAGCAGCCCTAGCAAAGGAGTGCTGGCCGCTCGCGGAGATTCACTTTCCAGCGCTGAAGATGCCATTCCTGTGTGACACCACCTGGCTTGGGCTCCCGACTAGGTGGCCACAAGGGGGAGAGTCATGGAGTCGGGCCTGCTTTACCCCCTCCATCTCAGGCAGCCTTGTGAAAATGGCTGGTTTCCCCCAGAAAGTCTGTGCTGGCTAGGAACGTCCCCCCGTCCCTCCCTCTTACCCAGAAAAAGCCTCCGAAAGCCCACCATCCTTCCTCTCCTACAGTGGACCACTGAGGCACAGCAGCGGCATGCAGGAAGCGGAGCGGGAGGCTTGCGACCCGGCCACGCGAGATGCTCAGTCCCCACTGTTAAATTCCAGCACGAGGTCGCCTTAACTCACCTGAACGTAGCTTCTAGTTTGCGGAAGTTCATGGCCCCTCCGCCGTCTTCAACACGGGGTTCCGAAGGAAGCGTAACTGGGATTCTTGGCCGCGTAAGAGTTGACACTGCGTTGTGTTTCATTCACTACTGTGTTTTCTTAAAGTGTAGGGTGCAAGCACTCCCTCTGTCTCCGGAATTTGTCAAAGACGCAGATGACAGGCAAGCTGGAGATCGCGCCTCGTTCATAATGAAGGAGTGCCTGGTGGTACAGCCATGTTTTCAAATGCACATTTTCAGACTCAGGTATCGGAGATTGGGCATGCAAGAGACACAGCCCTTTGTGTGCATTCTGTGTGTGCCATTCCGGGCCAGGGTGCTGTGATGTCCTGATAAGGTGGATACACAGGTGTGCATGTGCAGGGAGGTCACGCAGCAGTGAGCTAAGGATGCCCTGGGGATTTGGAATTGCAAAGGAGCTCCTGATACTGATGGGATCCTAGATGCAAAGATGGGGACAGGCAGGGAGGGTAAACAAATCCCACTGCTTTCTGTGTAAGAGCAGTGAGTATTTTGTAGAAAGTCGTCTATGAATGCAGAATGTATCTCCAGCAGTTCATTTATTTTTTGAGAGAGGGAGAGAGAGAGAGAGCAAGCGGGAGACGGGAAGAGAGAGAGGGCAAGAGAGAATCCCAAGCGGGCTCTGCACTGTCAGCACAGAGCCCAGCGTGGGGCTCAAACTCACGAACCGTGAGAGCATGACCTGAGCCGAAATCAAGTGTCAGACACTCAACCGACGAGCCGCCCAGGCGTCCCTCCAGCGGTTCCTGAGGGCTGTATTTGTCACGCCAGCAAAGAAGCACCGAGATGGAGTCACTGGCAGGGCAGTTAGGATGAAAAATTGGCTTCCCTGATTGCCTGCGCAGTTACTTAATCAAAATAGCTAAATTCAATTTTCTTAAAACACACTGTGCGGAGTTGATCGCCTCTCTCATATTCTGAAACAGTTGATGAGCTTCAACACCGAGTTAGAGCAAATTCGATCTGACATGGCCAACGGTTGGCTGAGAAACCAAACTGAATTTCCCTCCCCAGCTGTTACGGGAAACCCCAATAACAGATGAGAGTGCTTGTGGGGTGCGGGTCCACCCCCGGGGCTGGGTGAAGCCTCACTCACCGTGCTTGCTGGAATATTCCCCCCCTGTTGTTTATCCAGCCCATATATCTCCCTCGATTAGCCGCGTGATGCCAAAACGCCCGCTTGTTTCCCAGGATGCTCGAGGAGGAGGGAAGGTGTCCCAACAATGTTCAGCTGGGGTTTGGGCATTGTCTCCTTTCAGCTGTAAAAGGCATTGGGTGACGTGCTTGTCACTCAGGCGTGCTTCTTCCATCCCGCTTGCCACGGTGGACCTCTGCCTGTACCTCAGAGCCACGCCCTGTGCTGCCCTGGACCCCGGGCTCTTGCTCAGAGAAGCAAACGCTGAGCACGGATGAGCAAATGTCCAGCCCGTGCCTAGAAGATGCACAGCATTCGCGGGAAGTGTCAGCCGCGGCGCCCTTGCAGACAAAAGGCAGTGTACGTGGATTCCACGTCCACAGGACTGGGCGTATCGGAACACACCACCACGGAAGCGCGTGGGGCGTCGGGCTGATCCACTTCTCCAGTTTCAAAACTGTTCCTTGTGACTGATGTCATCTTTTCCAATGAATACAAATATACAGCTTTAGGGGCGCCTGGGTGGCTCAGTCGGTTAAGCATCCAACTCTTGATTTCGGCTCAGGTCATGATCTCGCGGTTCGTGAGTTTGAGCCCTGTGTCCAGCTCTGCACTGGCAGCTCAGAGCCTGCTTGGGGTTCTCTCTCTCTCTCTCTCTCTCTCTCTCTCTGCCCCTTCCCCCACTTGTGCACACACTCTCTCAAAATAAATAAAGTTTAAAAATATTGAAATAAAAATTGTTTTAAAAAGAAAAGGTGTGGGGCGCCTGGGTGGCGCAGTCGGTTAAGCGTCCGACTTCAGCCAGGTCACGATCTCGCGGTCCGTGAGTTCGAGCCCCGCGTCGGGCTCTGGGCTGATGGCTCGGAGCCTGGAGCCTGTTTCCGATTCTGCGTCTCCCTCTCTCTCTGCCCCTCCCCCGTTCATGCTCTGTCTCTCTCTGTCCCAAAAATAAATGAATGTTGAAAAAAAAAATTTAAAAAAAAACAAATATACAGCTTTAAATTGTATACTATATTGCATGTTCTATACTAAACTACATATTGAGTCACCTGGGTGATTCAGGCAGTTAGCGCCCAACTCTCGATCTCGGCTCAGGTCACGGCCTCATCGTTCGTGAGTTCGACCTTCATGTCAGGCTCTTCAGTGACAGCGTGGAGTCTGCTTGGGATCCTCTCTCTCTCTCTCTCTCTTTCTCTCTCTCTCTCTCTCTCCTTCTCTCTCTGTGCCTCTCCCCAGTTGCTCGAGCGTGCTCTCTCCTCTCTCTCAAAATAAATAAATAAATAAATAAACAAACAAACAAACATTTAAAAAAACATTTTTTAAATAAAAAAATTAAATGAGACTTATAAGTAGCTGTCACATGATGCATTTCTTAGCAGAGCCCAAGTAAACTGGGAAATTCTTTTCCAACTTTATTTTATTTATTTTTAATTTTTTTGTTCATTATTGTTATTTTCTTTCTTTATTTTGTTAATATAAATTATTGTCAACTTGGTTTCCATACAGCACCCCGTGCTCATCCCAGCAGGTGTCCTCCTCAGTGCCATCACCCACTTTTCCCCCTCCCCACCCCCCATCAACCCTCAGTTTGTTCTCAGTATTTAAGAGGCTCTTATGGTTTGCCTCCCTCCCTCTCTGTAACTTTTGTTTCCCCTTCCCCTCCCCCATGGTCTTCTGTTAAGTTTCTCAAGATCCACATACGAATGAAAACATATGGTATCTGTCTTGCTCTGCCTGACTTATTTCACTTAGCATCACACTCTCCAGTTCCATCCACGTTGCTACAAAAGGCCAGGTTTCACGCTTTCTCATTGCCAAGTAGTATTCCATTGTGTATATAAACCACATCTTCTTTATCCATTAGTCAGTTGATGAACATTTATGCTGTTTCCATAATTTGGCTATTTTTGAAAGTGCTGCTATAGGGGCACATGTATTCCAACTTTATTTTAAAATGTAAAGTATATTTTTAAAATTTATAATAGTGTATACGTGGGAAAATGTGTTTTTTTTCCTCTCTTCCTATGTGTCTTCCATTTTCCCTCTTCCCTCCCTTTGTCTGCATCAGTCACAATCCCCTAATATCAAACTAAAACATGTGTATTAGTTTCCTATGCTGCATAACAAGTTACCACAATCTTTTAAAATTTGTTTTATCACAATTTCTATAGGTCACAAGTCTGGGCACAGCTCAGCTGTAAGGTCTCTCGAGATACTGGTGTTGACTGGCTGCGTTCTCATCTGGACTCTTGACTGGAGAAGGAACCCCTTCTGAGATAGTCCAGTGATAGGTAGAACCCACTTCCTTCTGGCTGTAGACAGTGATGGGTGGAACCCACGTCCTTCTGCCTGTAGAATTCATAGCATTTGCTTCTCCAGAGCCAGCAAAGGAGAGAATCTATGTGGCTTCAAATCTGTCACCACTGGATCTGCTCTAAAGGGCAGCCCCCCCACCCCCTGCCAGGATGATCATTTTTTGATTAAATGAAAGTTGATAGATCAGGAGCTATAATTATGCAATGATTTTGCCTTTGCCACATAATGTAGCACAACCAGAAGTGATGGCCGGTCACCTTTGCCATATTATATTGATTGGAAGCAAGTTGCGAGACCCATGCTGACTTGGAGGAAGGAGATTCTGTGGAGTCACGGATCTGCGTGCCCCAGTCCCAGTCTCCCTGTTCCCAGACATCGATAAAGTCACTCTGTATGTCTGTAAACATATCAGCCTGCACACTGATGGCACCCCTGGCAATTGGCCTCAGTGTCCACATGACACAAGAGCTTTGTTTGGTGTCGGACATTCATAAAACGTTGCCTGAGTACTTTTGATCCCCATGAAGGCAGGCTCGAGGGAGGGAGGGGATCTAGTGCCCCCCCAACAGGGCTCCAGCTATGACCAACAAAATTGGTGTGTAAATGTCCCAGCTCATGTGATCTTTGGTTTGTTCCGCTGCTTTCCAGGTCCTGGTGGAACAGAGTCCCTGTTTTCTACAGAGGTAATGCCCGCTGCTGTGCATCTTGAATTACTTACGTGACTTGCATGTTTCCCTATGGGGCTTTTCTTGGGTTACCTGGCAAATAAAGTGTTTGCCGTCCCAGCGTGGCTCAGCTCTGCATCTTGGCCTTTGTCTTCATATGGCGTCTTCCCTGTGGGTGTCTCTGTGTACAAATTCCTCCCCCTTTAAAAATAAGGACAAGGTAGCTTCTCCAATAAATAAGTTGGAAGAAAAATTTTAAAACTTGGAGTCCTCTTTCTCCTGCTGTAATGAGAAAACTAGTACCAGGCTAGCCAACAGACACACAACAGGATAAAATATCCAGGTCTCCTTTTTTGCCAAGGAGAAATCCTAGTTTTCCATCACTGAGATAATTGCTCACTTGCTGTCTTCAGACATAGGCTCATCCCAGAAGAACAACATCAACGGTACCATAAGCAACAGAAGGACCAAAAACATTAAAATATTTTGCAGTGTTTACATGAAGAGTCACATTACTGTATTTTATAATTTCTCAGTATTATTGTTTCTCTCTGTTTTTATGGTACCAACTGCAGACACAGTTAAGTTTATATCTTTCGTCTTTTTTTTTATTTTTAGAAATGCTGCAAATTTTCATGACACATTTTCATGGTTCCAAAGTTAAATCTACAAAACAAGTTGCATTCTTGTCCCTTCTACATTATTTCTTAACTCATTTAAAAATAGCCCTATTTATATGTTATGGTTTATCTGTCCATTATTTATTTTTAATATAAGCAGATGAATGCATGTATGTGTGCACATATATTATATGTACGAATGTAATTATGTTCTTATGAATATCTATCTCTCATCTCTCACGCATCCGTCCATCTGTCCATCTATATATCATCTGTATATGTACATATCATCTATCATATCTTTCCACCCATTGTCGATCCATCCATCCATCATCTACCTATATCTATCTCTATTATCTCTCTCTCTCTTATCTATCTCTCCATCTATCTATTGTCTATCTATCCATCCATCCATCCATTCATCCATCATCTACCTATTATCTATATCTCTATTATCTGTCTATCTATCTATCTATCTATCTATCTATCTATCTACCTATCTATCATCTATATCTATTTCTCCATCCTTCTGTTATCTGTCTATCCACCCATCCATCCATCCATCCATATGTTCATCTATATACCATCTATGAATTTATTCTCTCTCTCTCTCTCTCTCTCCTATCATCCATCCATCTATCTTTGTATCTATTGATATTATCTGTTTATGAAGCAACTATTATGAGACATTAGACAACAAGCAGTAGAGGACTGTGACCTCTGACAGAGTGGAAACAAATAAGGTGGCCTTCTCTTTGAGGAGACATAAATGATGTAAAATGAGCACACGTCCCAGGAGTGAGGTGAGAGAACCTGGAGCCCAGGGGGGCTGGGGAGTTTGGGATTTGAGGGCAGAACACAGAAGAAAAGAGAAACACAGAGACAGAGCCTGTGGAGTTAATATAGGGTCCCCGCGAGTATTTGGGTATACGCCAGCCTATGAGCTGTGTGTCAGGCAAGGGTGAGGCTGCAAACCAATGGCTCTGGGAAGCTTCAAGGCAAATACTGGGGAACCACAAATAGCACCCTGAATCTGGAACTCCATCCAGCCAAAGCAGGAAGACAGGGACATAGGCTGCCAGGGCCAATGTTTATGGGACATGGCTAGATGACAGCCAGTACTCTACCACAGGAGCTATGTGGTTTTGCCTTTCAAGCAGCAAAAATTAAAAATGACTGCTTCCCCATATTTTTATCCATTGGATTTGTTGTCAAACTTCTGGATGTTTGCCAATCTGATAGTGAGAAAAGATTTCTACCGTAGTTCTGATTTATGTTTCTCTAATTACAAGAAAAGTTAATGTCTCTTTAAGCATCACCTGCATTTTTTTACTACAATCTTTCTATTCATATGTGTCGTCCTTTTGTCCATAGGGATTATTCCCAATACTTTTAGAAGCTTTTTTTATGGATTAGAGATACTAACTTTCTGTCGTGGTTGCAAATATTTTCCTGGCTTTTCATTTATTTTTCATCCTGCTTATAATTCTTTATACAAAAATGGTTTTGCAGGAGTTGTTTTTTTTCACATCACCAAATACATCACCTGCTTTCAGGTCTTACCAGAATTCACCCATGTTTTCTTGTACTGCTCATATGGTTTCGTTTTTCGTCATAAATCTTGGACAAATTCAGAATTTACGCTGGTGCACGCTGAGATGAGTTGACCCAACCTAACCTCTTCTTGGACAGCCCACTCACTAAGACGTCCACTCTTCCCTGATTGGAAACGCCACCCTCTTTGTGTTACAAGATTCCACGCACAGGTACATCCATTTCTGGGCATTGATTCCGTGTCATTTACACGGTTTATATCTTCATTAGCAACAACCACTCCGTTTTCAGGCACAGTTCTACCATGCACTAAACTATATTCTAATACTGTCCACCTTCTTTATTACTATTCTCCTGGCTATTCTTCCTTGTTTCTTCTTCCAAGGGAACTTCAAAACTAATTTGCTTAGTTGTAGAAGAAAGAAAGTGATGGTACCATAGTTGGAATTACATTAATTGTACAGAACAACTTGCAGAGATTCAACACGATGTCATGACTTCTCATCCAGCACCTTGTATAACTTCAGATTGCTCAGGTGTCCTTGCTTGTTTGTTCTAATTATTTTTTTTTTACTTTTTATTTGTTGAGAGAACAAGAGGGAGCATGTGAGCATACAGGTGCATGCTTGAGTGGGGGAGGGACAGAGAGGAGAGAGAGAGAATCCCAAGCAGGCTCTACACTGTCTGCACAGAGCCCAAGGCAGGGCTCAAACCCACCAACTATGAGTTCATGACCTGAGCCAAAACCAAGAGGCACCCAGGCCCCGTCTTTGTTTGGTTTTTATCACCATTCTTTCTAGTTTATCTCCAACATAGAAGACAGAAGTCATTTTATGTATAAATCATATCATGCATTTCTCTGCTAAAATCCTTCCATAATGAATGAATGCTTGCTCTCAGAACAAAAGCCAAACTTGTAACTGCTCCACAGCCTAGTCATCAATCTGGTCCCACCTCCTTGTCTGTTATTCTTGCCTTGCTCCCTGCCTGCCTCACTGGCCTCTGTGTGCCCAGCCCTGAACTTTGGGCTCACTAGCCCATTTGCTTAGACTCATCCTCCCCAGATCTGGACTCACCTCTTGAAAGCCTTTGCCAAACGCTGTCTTCTCAGCGAGGCTTCTCGGACCATCTACGGAACATGGGGGCCCTCCTGTGCTCAGAACTCCCTGTCTCCCTTTTATGCCTTATTATTTTCCATACTTCTGGTCACTTGATAAATACAGAAGTGTCATGTTTTGATGAGTCAATGTCTCATGGTGAATTGAACTTGTTCTCACTAATGACCCCAAAGCCCCAGAGCACTGACTGGTGGAGTAGATCCTCAGCAAATTCTGGATAAACAGTCCAGGGAGCAGTTCACACCGAGGACAACAACTCAGTTCATCTGAAAATGGTTGCAAGCACAAAAGAGGCTGTTGGGCCACCTGACAGCCCCACACATGGCTGTCTGTGACCACTGTCCTCTCCTTCCTTGTCCCCTGCCCCTCGCTGTCCTGGGTACAGGTATTTATTGTGAGTTCGAGGAGACTAGCATTTCCCAGTTGGTACATGGCAAATTCCCTGCCCCTTTGTCCTGGGCCACTCTGTCACTGAGCAGAGTCACAGCTTAATCTGATAAATGGCAACGCACTCTGCAAATAAATCCAGACCCAGACATAATAATCAGAACTTTGAAGTAAATTAACACTATTTTATCACTAAGGAAGGAAAGTTTAGATTCACTGAAGGTTAATTTTCTTTTGCACCCTGAGGGGGCTGTCTACACCTCGCCCCCACTTGCATGTACGCACACACACACATGCTCACACATACATGCACACATGCTCACACACATATGCACGTGCAATGATGCTGCACACACGCACATGCATGCACACTCACACCACACACTCACATGCACATGCACAGGCGTGTTACACACACGCACAAATGCGTCCAGATTCACTTCACAGCAATCCGAGCACCCAGCAAAAGGCGGGACACTGTTTCTCTCTGCTCAGCTCAACTTGCCTTCCCCTTCCTTAAATAAATTACTTTCCTATTTGACATCAATATATCCACTAATGTACAATTTGACACATTTGTGTTTTATATGAGCCTGTGCTCTTAAAATTTCTTATTTGGAATGCAAGTAACCTGCCAGTTCGATGGGCACCGTTAAGTAAATAGAAAATAAAGGAAAAAAGTGTATGTTAACAACAGAAAAAAGTGCAGATTTCTAAAATCGTTGATTTTCTTAGGAAACATCAAAGACGTTGAGAATGACAATTTGAAAAGGCAGAGGTTGAACTCAAGGAGGCCATTTATGGAGGTTTGTTGTCTGCGTGTGGCAGTTGGAAACGATGAGAAATGCGCACACCAGTTCGAGCTTATCTGACACAAGCCAGTGGGTTGACACTATCAGGTAGGCTCACTTCAAAGTCCCAGATGCTGTCTTCCTAACAAAAACCAGAGACAGAAATTCACATAGGAAACGATACACTTTCCTTACCATAAATTTTTGTTATGGGGTACGAAAGACTACAAAGTACAATATGCTTGACCTCTTAATCTGTGCTAACTGACAACTGGGGTTTCACATGAATCACCCCAGAAGATGGCTCCAAGGCCACAGAACCTCTCTTCTCTGTCTTTTCCCTGCTGCATACCAGACGTCCTGCAAGGTGAGGGGGAGGAAATATGGACGCCTTGATGGCAGGGAAGATGGCTCTTGTTCCAGTGTCCTCTCTGAGGTCCTCAGCTCTCTCCGAGCCCCTTTGAAAGAGGGATTTTATAAAATACATCGCATGGAACCATGCGTTTTCCTCTTGGATACTGTTGGCTGTAGAAATCTCAAGTGTGGCTGTGGGAGCCCTTCTCTTTGCTAGCAGGACCTTGCAAGTAGTTCATAATTTAGAACTGAGGGTCTGTCTCCAGGACCCCACCCCTTTATGATGATGTATTTTTATCTTCTGATGCACTTTATTACAGCACTTCATTGCTGTAATTGTTGAGTATTTGGTCAAGATAGGTAGGAACAACGTCTTCAAGATAATAGTCTTCTCTTTTATGAGAAAACAGGAATGTTAGTGACCTCGAAACTAGCACAAGGCTTCTGACACAGAGCCTGAGTTTGTGTTGGGTGGGGGTGGGAGGGGCGGAGGGACGGGTTGGTTACCATGAGGCCCTTTCCAGGGTCCTGAAAATCTAGATGACCTGACTCAGTCTCCAGCAGAGGCTGGAGGGTGGCTCATATGAGATGTTAGGAAGAACATGCCCTGTAGGCAGTGCTCACTCCCCAAAATATTCTGAAGAAGTTGTTCATTTAAGCCAAGTAAGTGTCTCAGATCTTTGACCATTCTGGAATGGAACTTGGCTCCAAGCTAGAAAGGGCCCCCCTCTCCTCTGAATGTGGCCTTACCTTTACCCCACAGAATGATGGTGGGCACCCCTTACAGCACACTTGCCTGAATCGTGGGCTTGACTCTCAGGCTCCTCCTCACCATGCCTGCGTAGACCTGTCCTGGGGTTTTGAGTTCATAATGGGAATCATGTTTTCATGCAACACCCCTCAATTGTTCCTTCTTGCTTTCGTGGAAAGTGTTCTAAGCCCCATATGTATCCCATTTTCCAGTTTGCATTTTCTGACAGATGTCCTGTTTGATGTGCTGTGAGCCTCAATGAGAAACATGCAGGTGACCAAGGTAAGGTACGTGCCCGTGGTGCAGATGTGAGCTTTCTGGGTCCAGGTAAACTGGCAGAGTTTCTCACGAGTCGGAGATTCAACAGAGTGATTTTAATTGGTTCTTCTGTTCAACCACACACCTATATTTGCTTACCAAATTTGCCTCATGAACCTAACGTTAATGCAATACATTTTTTTAATCACCACCCCCCCAATAGGAAAGAAAAACCTAGTGATGCTATATTACACAGCCTGGCACATCCACGCTTTGATTTTGACATGTTTTCTTGCAAACACATGGTTTTCATGAATGAATGGATATAATGGAGATCAGGAGAGCTGGCGTGGGGAGAGCCCACTCTTCCCCCTTTGCGAGCACGTGTCTTGTGCTCTGAGGTCAGATCACTTCAGATGAAGGACACCCTACATTTCAATGCAGACACCATTTATCTTTCTAAGGGCTATCTTTAACCAGATCATTCAGCTTTTTAACATCACAAAATGGAACACTTCATAGAGTTAAGGTAGAAGTTTATCGTTTCCTTATGAAGATCACTGGATGTCATCAAGTCAATGTGCTTGTCTAGGGAAAGAGGCTGGTCAAAGGAGTTAAAATTTTGTTGTTCTTAATGCCCTCCCGCCTCTGGGGCAGTACGCCTTGGACTTCTTCCTATTCTCCTATAGAACATGATTACTGTTTTTCAGGTGTCACGGTTCAGCTCTTATCAAAATGGGGAAGGTTTCCTTTTTTGTTTTGTTTTCTTTACTTTTGCTTACAATGAGTGATCTGTGGGTTTTGATCCACTTTGCGTCTATACTCCATGACTAGCACAAGGAAAGGAGGCCAGGCATGAAGTTATTTGTAAATTGGGTATTGAAGCCCACTTCTCTAGATCCTGTTCTTTCTACAGGTTGGTCTTTTGGGGGAAATGATTCATCTTCTAAGTGTTTTTTGTAACGTGTTCCATTTACTCAATATTTTCTAGTGCTGTTGAAGACACGCCTAAAATATACCCTGGTCCCAACAAGCAAGGCTCTGCAAAACAGGTGGTGAAATTCTTGGGCCACACATGGATCAGAATAGACGCTGGGAAGGCCTGGTCACTTTATGCACTTTGGGTGCTTTTGCGGACACGCTGATATGTCATGTAATTCATCACACAATGCCGGCCCCAAGGGAGATCCCCTGATGCAATTACAGAGGGACCGTGAGCTCTGCTGAGTTCATGGCAGCATTCCTGGATTTCCACTCTGCCAAGGAACCGTACCTCTTCTCCTTTTACCCTTTGCTTTTCTTCTGGCAGCACCTCCCAATTAATCAATTAACCCCTCCCTATCTCTTTCTGTCTCCTCTCTCCTTGCTCTCTGCTTCCCCTCTGCCAGTGCTCTAAGCCCACTAGCAAATATTGGTTCCTTGAATAATGCTTAGACTTTCTTTTGAAGCCAATGGCTAAAAGTATTAGCTAAGTCAAATAGGAGTACAAATATTTGGCCAGAGAATAAAATAGTTCAGACACCTAGATTAATCAATGAACAAATGTAATTGATTAACTGATGTAAATGAAGGCAAATGAAATTTTAAAAATTTCCCTGCTTATGTGTAAATCATAAAAGAAATTTATTCTTCCTTCTTAATATTAATGCATTCTCAGAAATCATGGTTTATAGAGCAAAGGAGACGGGAACATTGTTTCTGTTATTATGTTTGTGCGTGTTTTTCATTCACGGCTTCAATGTCCTAAGTCTGATTGGCTTAGTACAAGAAGCAAAGGTAATAAGGTGAGCCAGGCGTGAACACAGCACCCAGGAATCGGGAGGAGAGCAAGTTGTGGCTCAACCCTTCCCCAGCTTAAATCCAAAGTGAGACCAGACATGTAAGGACGCCTGCAACTCTGAGCCTGTCTCTCTACCCACCCAGCTCTCCACTCCCCTACACATTTGGTGAGCCCCTAAAACATTCCAGACACTGTGCTAGGCTCAGGAGACACTGTCACAATGTACAGAAACTTGACTTCAAGCAGCAGAGTAAGAGCCAGACAAAAGAATTACCAGTGGGGGAAGAGTAGGCAACCAGATACGTGTCTTTCAAGCCGAGCAGAAAATGAAAACGCATTGCACTGCATCCATTATCACCATTTAAATACATAGAAAACATTGATGGCATCGTTGTGGTTTGGAATTCTGCCTCTGCTATTGCATTTTTAGTGAATGGGAAATCCTGATCTTGTTTTAAGGGTTTTCATAAACGAACTTGCAATTTGGATTCTTCAATCCTGTTTATGCTGCCTGTCACCTCGTTCTCTTATCGTGCATGTTCCAAGAACTAAAACTTCATACTATTTGGAAGACTACTATGCAAATAATTTAATAGCCCAGAAATTTAAGTCAACGGTGGTTATTCTGCAGGCACTGGTTGTAAACATGCAATACAGTCTCTTTGGTTTTCACAGCAGGCCAAACACACAGTAGACTCAGGCACTAGACTCGAATTCTGATTCAAGTGTCTACTGTGCCCTATGGTATTGAACCCGTCGTGAAATTGCTCCATTTCTCAATCTTGCCGATCCTTAAACTGGGGATGATAATGCCGTGCCATGGTTCGTTGTAAGAACTAAGTGAAAGAATAAATGTGAAACTCTCAGCAGAATTCCTGGTGCCTGGGGGATGAATGGTAGCTGCCATTATATCACTGTCCTAATTGCCAATTACACAGGGGGCTGGCTGTTCCTTTCTTTTCCTTCGTGTTTGTTTTTGGTGTGCAGAGTGGAATCTTGAAGGAGGATGGGAGAAAGTACTCTTTCCACTTGGTCGGGAGCTGAGGATGCTCTCTTGTGTCCATTTTGCCTCTCCTCAACTACAAGAAATGGGTTTTTGTAAAGCAGAGTCTAAAGGAAGAAGAAAACCTCCCATAAAACAAAGAAGATCCCGGAAAGGAAGAGCTTTCTCTGGCTTAGTTTCTGAAATATACAATATCGACTTGCAGTTGACAATTACATGTCAATATGGATTATTTTCAATAAAAGAACTTGCTCATCCCGCATGTCATTAAGTATTCCCAGGTGTGGACCTTACGCCGAAGCTCTCAGGTCGGCTGGGGTGGTCAGTGTGTACCTTGCTGGGATGCCACCGTGTCTGGGCGCACTCCGGGACTTCAGCCCACCCACCACACCCCAAGAAACACATTGAGGTCCAGCACGCAGAGGCTGGAAAATATTAGGAGTGCCCTCCTTTTCCTCTCTGCTGACCTTACGCATTGCATACTTATCCAGCCTTTCTAGTATTTCATGGGAAAATGTCAGACCATCCTCTCTGTAATTTCTTGAGAAAAGAGGACACGAGCTTACAGCAAATTAAAGGATTTCCCCCCTTTCTCTCTTCATGTTAACACTTGCTTGACTTTCTGAAGCTGTGTAGCTAAGTTACATGTTCACTTTCCCTGTCCTCCCCTGCAACAGTTTGCATCTAGAACCTCTCTCCCCCAGAGGGGAGTTGTGAATCAGGAAAAATGGGGGTTTAGTTTATAGCAAGGTCAGGTGATGGCCATTGTGACCTTCCAGGACACCACATTGGACTGAGCACAAGTCTGCACAGGCATGGTGTTACCCACAGTCCTCTACGTGGTGCTCAGGGGCCTGCGGGCCGTGTCCCATCTGGGCTGGGCCACCTTCGGGGTGTTGACTTGTACCTGCCTCTGAGCCACTGCTCTCGGCCAGCTGAGCAGAGACATGAAATGCCCTTTGTGAAGTCCACTGTTTTAGCATTTGAGTCGATCTGTGATTCCCAAAATTGGTGAAAGAAAACTGTCTGCCTTATTGAAAAAATGGACATTTCCGGGGGCACCTGGGTGGCTCTGTCGGTTGAGCATTTGACCTCGGCTCAGGTCATGATCTCAGGGCTTGTGAGTTCAAGCCTTGCATCAGGCTCTGTGCTGACAGCTCGGAGCCTGGAGCCTGCTTGGGATTCTTTGTCTCCCTCTCTGTCTGCCCCTCTCCTGTTCATGTTCTGTCTCTCTCTCTCAAAAATAAATAAACATTACAAAAATTTTTTAAAAAAGAAAAAAAAAAGAAAATGGACGTATCGGTCAATCAGCAAATATCCAGCACATTGAGAGAATCGTTAAGCTATCTCAGAAGCTGAACACATTTTACAGTGATGCGCACTTGTCACCACATTGACCCCACCTCCAGCCTGCTGGCCCGACCCTTGCTCTTTTCCACCTGTTCAATGGGAGAATAATCAGAGAGGTAGGCCCTCCTTGCCACTAACTCAAAAAGACCTACAGATCCCCTGGAGAGACCTCATCCAGAGACCTTGACTTCAGGAGAAGCACAAGCAGGTGTGTAAACAGACCTCCGATTGTCATTTAATGCACACAAAATAACACAATGTGGCCGTTCACCTTGTAGGTGCTAGAGCTGCGGGCAAGAAAGGGTTCTGGGATGGTTTTCCCGGGAAACACACAACAGAGAAGCTAACACGTCGTCCGTGGAGTTAAGGAAGTTGTCAGCCTCCATCCAGCTGAGGGGGGTGGTGACTTCTCTCGGGTTCTGGATTTGCATCTGCCGTTTGCAAGACAGACACACACATACACACACAAAGACAGGCACGCAGATACACACACAGTAAAGCCAGGAGCACGATATCTGTCTGTAAATCAAGATTTCCACCTTTAAGTCTAGTGGCCAACCGATGTTGAGATGGGTATTTACCGACCTCACATCCGTGTAAACACAGGGCAGGATCAGTATGGCTCATGATAACTTCTTGTTGAAGAGCTGGAACATATTAAAGCCTGAATCTTTATGAAGCACCTTGTTCCTGCTGTGTTCTGCTCTAGATGTGTGTGTGTGTGTGTGTGTGTGTGTGTGTGTGTGTGGTGCCTTTCTATATAAAGCAGGCTTGTCTGAATCCAGCCTAAGACGGCAGGAGAAATACAAAGTGAGAGAAGGTTGTAAGAGTCTTGTGTCGCTCCCTGCAAACATGCTGTTTTTTATGAATAATCGTTCTTTAACTGATCAGGCATTGAACGTCCAAAAATATCTTCTGCACTTAAAAACTTCCTCTACACAAAACGCATTCATCCTTTCCTGTTATATTGGTGTTGCTTTCGAGTCGTCTGTCCGGATGCCAGGTGCCGTGCAGGGCTCCCCTGGGCCAGCTGTGACCAGCGACTCTGCCCAGCAACCTGTCTGTGTGGGAGGGCGCGAGGAGCACCCAGGGGTAAACGCCCTTATCTGCGGCTTGGAGTTCAATGCCCTCTTTGGGTTTCACGTCATTCATCCAGAAATGCCAGGTTCAAGACGCAATCACTACTTTGCTGGTTTCAATGGACTTAGAAAACGAAGTTTTCTAATTTCTGGGGAAAGTTGACGTGCTGGTGTTCTGAAGGGATTTGCGGATGGATGATACCTTGGTCTGGTGAGAAATCTCTCTGCACAGGCTCTGAACTCAGAATCTTCAAACCTCAGCTCGGAAAATGGGGGAAATAGCGCAGTGAAAACAGTAATTATCTAATAGGGCTGCTTCTAGGCTTAAATCAAGCAGTCTGTAAATTGTCTAACACAAATCTGACTCGTGGAAAATGATCAAAAGAAAGGGAAGAAATAGAACAAATGTGAAAAGTCATGGTTTATTACTTTCCCTAATCCCATTAAATCTGGCTCCAGCCCCATTCACCAGGTGGCCCCGAATCCAGGGTCCCATCCTCTTGAGAGCCTCTTCCACTTTCCTAGAGTGACATGAAGGTCCTGGGGCTCATAGGAGTTTCCAGGGAGAGTCTCTCCCGCAGTCTGTCTCTTCTTGCAGGCACACCATGTCTCTGAGGGTCTCTGGGCTCAGCCAGAAAGTGGGAAGCTGTGCTAGAGCCTGGCGCCTCACTCATGGCCAGTGGTTAATGTCAGACCCGTGAGGAGTCACATCCGGATGCTTCTCAGGAACATTTCTCTACAGACAGAGTGGGAAACTTATTTCATTAGAAAGAGGACAAAGTAAGGGCCCAGAGGTGTTTAATATCCCAGCTCATGGCTCCTTCCAACCCATAGAGTCAAAACTGAGACTCACTTCTGACACCAGCCGGGCCCACGCGGCTGCCTTGCGGTTCACACATGCGTTTGAGAAACCCGCTCTTTATGAGTTAATCTGACCAATCTATTGAAATGTTGGGGGAGCGGGGAAATGGCTAAGAGCCTGTTTTGATTGGTAAGACCTCAAATTACGGCTGTCAGGGAGGCAATCGTGGGGTCAGGGACAGGCTAGGTGTTGACGTTGAGTAAAAAGAAAGCATCCCGGGGCCAGAGATTTCTGTTCAGCGAGAAAGCTGTTTCCCACCGGTGCCGGATCTGGAAGCGTTTTACTCCCCTGTGAAATCTAGGAAGACTTTAAAACCTCACTCAGAAGGAAAAGCTTAGCGAACCAGGAGTGCAGAACAGCAATTCGGTAGAAAGAAAACGAGCCATTTTTGGGCTAGAGTAACAGGCCAACCCCACGGGAGGCTTCCCTGAGAAAGGGAGGCCGTCCCCAGTTTGCTGGGGGTGGTGGGGAGCCATAACACCAGTACCTGCAAGAGAAAAATCACCTGTGGCTGTTTCTTTGTTTGTTTTTTAATACGAAATTTATTGTCAAATTGGTTTCCATACAACACCCAGAGCTCATCCCAGCAGGTGCCCTCCTCAATGCCCATCTCCCACCCTCCCCTCCCTCCCACTCCCCATCAACCCTCAGTTTATTCTCAGCTTTTAAGAGTCTCTTATGGTTTGCCTCCCTCCCTCTCTAACTTTTTTCCCCCTTCCCCTCCCCCATGGTCTTCTGTTAAGTTTCTCAGGATCCACATAAGAGTGAAAACATATGGTATCTGTCTTTCTCTGCCTGACTTATTTCACTCAGCATAACACTCTCCAGTTCCATCCACGTTGCTGCAAAAGGCCAGATTTCATTCTTTCTCATTGCCATGTAGTATTCCATTGTGTATATCAACCACAATTTCTTTACCATCCATCAGTTGATGGACATTTAGGCTCTTTCCATAATTGGGCTATTGTTGAAAGTGCTGCTAGAAACTTCGGGGTGCAAGTGCCCCTGTTTGAAGAGAGCTCTGCTTACAAAGTAAACATCATCTGATCCGGGACCCTCAGAGTCTGATGACCACTGATGGGAGAAGAGCCACGGGTGTGGATGGAGATTAGCAGGTAAGCAGGTGACAGCCAGGTAGCTCAGAGCAAGGCAGAGAAAGCAGAGAATTCAGTCGGAACTAAAGCAGAAATACCTCTGTGCCCTGAATACCACTCGGCCATGGGTTTTGTCAGTTTCTTAGAAAAGAAGATACTTTGCAATTATCATACTGTATTACTGTGTCACCGCAGCTAAGAGCCCGGGTGAGTGCCAGTGACAGCGAACTCGTTGCTGCCAGGATCGGTTTGCCTCCACTTTTCATTAAGTTGGGATCTGGTTCGTTCTTTCAATGACTGTACGTATTCTCAAATACTCGTTCTATTGCTGGCATGTTGAAGACCCACTTGACTTTCCCGGACAGACACCTGTATGGAGTGGGCAACAACGGGTGATTCTGGGGCCCATCCTCCCGGAAGCTCCTCATGCTCCACCAAAACTGGGCTCTGCAGCACCCCACAATGCATCTCCCACCAGGGCAGTGGAGGTTCGTTGATCAGTTTGCCCTGAACTCAGTGATTTAACCACCACTCTTTCCTATCATTCAGTTACAAAACTTCCTTAGAATGTTTCTATTAAAAAAAAAAAAGAATTGAGGTGCCTGGGTGGCTCAGTCGGTGGAGAATCCGACTTTAGCTCAGGTCATGATCTCACGGTTTGTGGGTTTGAGCCCCATGTCAGGCTCTGTGCTGACAGCTCGGAGCCTGGAGCCTGCTCTGGAGTCTGTGTCTCCCTCTCTCTCTGCTCATCCCCTGCTCACACTCTGACTCTCTCTCAAAAAGAAATAAAGATTTAAAAAATGAATAAATAAATAAATAAATAAATAAAAGAAGCAGCAAAGAAAGGAACCCAGCTCACTAGCTAGGTGGGTAGTGTTGATGTGGTACAACTAAAATATAAACATATTTAAAACACAAGTAGGTGATAAACACCAGCACTAAAAGCCAGGGCACTGAAAGGAAGGACATGATGAACAGATCTCTTGGATGAAAAGCTGGTTTGGACGCGCACCAGATGTGGGCCAGGGGGAGCGCCAGCAGCTGCTATGTTGGGCGTGTTTGAAGAAAACAAGTACAGCCAGGGACGATCATAAGAATTTTGGGTACAACCACCACGGTCACATTTGGGCCTGGGCAAGGCTAACAGGTACGGAGGTCCTTTCCAGACCTGCACACCCATCTGGTTAAGTGGCCAATGGTTATTCTCCATTCTGTTCTCACAGGCATCTCGGACTCAGTGTGGCCAGCCTGAACACACCGTCCTCTGCTCCCCTTTTTTCTTCCACAGACCCCCAAACAGATCATCACTGCGAGTCACCAGCTGCCAAGTGTTGATCACGTACGTCGTCTCCTCCCCACCAGCCCTTCTCGCTGTTTGAGATCAGGCTCTTCCTATCCCTCACCTGACTCATGCCGCCCACCTGTCTGGTCTCCTGGCACACCCACCCTCCCCCCACTGCGTCACCAGTGATATTTCTCAATTGCAATCACATCCCTACCCTGCTGATGACCTCCAATGGGCCTCCCTCGCCGTCAACATAAAAGTCCAAATATCTCATGCGAGTTACAGGATTCTTCATCATCTGCACTGAGTTTGCCCTTCCAACCCCATGCTAACCTCTCTCTGACCGCTGAACTCTTCTCTCCTCCTGCTCTGCACCCAGCAGTTCGCCTCCCCAGAGAAAGAAGAGAATTCAGTCACAACTAAAGACTCCTTAGAGGTTCAGCTTTGCCCTCTCCTCTCCCGTGTGCTCCTATTTACTGCCCCCATCCCGCCTCCACATATCTCACCCTGCAGTCCTTCTTGACTCGTCCTGACCCTCGGATATCAAGTCCTTGAGGATAGGGGATGTCTGTTTCTGGTGGCTTGATTTCTGGGCCTTCCATAGGGGCGGGCCAGGGCCTTCTGCTAGGAGGTGGGTTTGGGAATGCTGCTAGCCAGCGGTTTACAGTGGGAGGCGTAAGCGTGGGGACCGGGAGAAATGTCTGTGTGGCGGTGATCTTGTCCAGGGACGGGTCAGGTGCAAAGCCAACCATCGAGAGGATGGGAGAAGAGACTTAAGGGATGGGAGACATGGATGGAAGCAAAGGCCCATTAGGAAGGGGAAACAAAACCAGCCAATTGGAACCACGGTAGCATCACGCACCCCGCATGTGTCCTTAACCTACAGGATTCCCAAATGACCTGCGATTTGGTTCCTGTTGTGCAGGAACTCCTACATCGACTAGACCTCAAGTTTCTGACAGTCAGCGATGTGAAGAGTTTTTCTCCTCCCAACGCATCCTGCGTACATGGCGACACCCACAAACGCCACACACACAGATGCACCCGTACGTGCCACAACTCAGACAAGCACCAGACCCTCACATACAACATTTTCCCAAGTAACACAATGGTATCTTTACCGCTGGGGCAGGCTTCCCCATGCTAAAGGCACGTCCTTGCGGCCCTCCGCAGCTCCTAATGTTAGAGGCCTCGTGGATACGGCTATTTACACACTAACGCCTCCGCGTGTGCGGACTTTGGGTGCGAAGCTCAAATTAGGAGCTTCCCACGTGATCTCATTTACTATCACGGCGATCTTATCTGACCTCCACATCACATGTCACTGACGAGGGAGCATGAGGGGCCCGAGACTGCAGATGGTCGCTCTGCCAGTGCCCACGAGCCGTCACAGTGTGCGATCTAGAGGACCTAGGCGTTAGAGCATTTCAATCATGAGGGTGTCAACCGTGTGGCGTCACTGTGCTGGAACCAACTCTGGAATCAGCTTGCGTAGAAAGGCAGATACAATCATGTCAGCACAACACTCTCCCTTTGTGATTGGACCCAGGCCTTTCCTACAGCCCCGTGCTCAGTGTTATGCACCCAAACATGAGCAATGATTAATGAGTTGGCAAGAATTCTAGAAGGTTATGGGAACTATACATATTTAGTTTAATGATGAGATGGTTGACAGCCAACCTGGGAATGACGTTCAGGAACAGGAGTGAACCTTCCTCTGAGGATGGTGACCAGCTGCTCTGTCTTCCTTGGGCAAAAGGGAGACATGAGCGGAAATGAATTTAAACTGCATCATAAGGTAATAATTTGAGATACAAAGAACTTCCTGCGGCTGGAATGGGTTGCCATGGAAAGGGATGGAATCTCCTTTCCTCAAGGTCTTTAAAAATAAGTTCTGTCCAACTTTGTTAAGGTTTGGGTGTTCCTCTGAACTCAGAGCTTGGGATCTAGCCCAGAAGTTCACCGTATCCATGGACGTCCATCTGAATTCATAAATGGTGTTTTCTTCCCCTTCCCTTTCTCCTGCTCAGCCTCCCTCCCTCGTGCCTTTCTTTGTTTTTCACTTTTTATGTACAAAATTAAAATCTGTCCTTTTGGAATATGGCTGTGAGCTTTGACAATGCGTATCAGGTAACCACCACCACAATATGGAACAATTCTTCTCACTTTACCTTCTTTTCCCCCAGGTAATAGTTTTCCTTCTCTCTGTACACACATATAAAATTTCAAAATCTCTAAGACATCAGCACCAAACTGTCCTCTGCAACTCTGTGTCTTCAATAGGCAATATAATGGAGGGAGAGAAAGAGAGAGATACAAAGAGACAGGGATAGAGAGAGAGTGGCTTCTATACTTTCCTTCATTTTCTCTGCACTTGGGGCAGTAAGGTGTCAATGGTTTAGAATGTTTTTGGTGAGTCTGCTTATCCTGTGCTCTGGGACAGAAGTGAGCAAAGTGACCAGAATGAATGGGAAAGAAGGGGGATGGAAAATAAAAAGGGAAATTGGCAGAGTCATCTCCTTAAGTGGATGAATTGAAGCTAGAATTCTTGAACTGCAGGACAGAGCTGCCCATGGACGGTGGGGCAGCATGTATATTTTGAGATACAAGGAGTTTCCTTTGCCACATGCTTTCTGAGCCTTCTCACCTCCACCCAGTGAGTTGAAGTCACCCCACGCCTTAAAAGAACAGTAGGTACAACCTGGAATAAAGACGTCAGCTGACTTTTGGAATGGCCTTTTATAATCAAGCCTCTTGGGACTTGAGACTTTGGGTTGTTGGAACCAGGAACTCAGATCGAATCCCAAGGAGCCTGAAATTCTCACAATGCAGTACAGAGCGGAAAGGGTACAGTACGTGTCTCCAGAGAGGAGAAAATGCCCGGTCTGCTCAAAGATAGGGAGTCAGAGAGAGAGCTGAGAGCTGGAAAGTAGTCTTTGGCTATTGCCTCTGACTGTCCCACACCGTATCCAGGGGGACAGCGGAAGGTATGGTTATAAAAAACAAAAACAAACAAAACACCGGGCACAGGAACAGATCCAAAGGAAAACAGATCCTTGTGCGTTGGTTGTAGGAGTGCAGCCGGGGAGAATGCGAGAGCTCTTCAGAACGTCCGCAGCAAGCATGGCACCAGGGAGCTGGAGCAAAGGAGGCCAAGGGAGCAGTGACCACAAGAGCCCATTTTCTACACGCCCTGGAAGCAGGCTGGCCGGATTCTGGACATTCCCATGTCTCCTTCTCTTAGAGGGAGTCTGAGGAGGTTGGGGACTGGACAGGGTTGTCCACTATGCTGAGTCGTCCTTATCAACATACATCAAATAAGGCCCTAGGAGACCCTGGTTGTCAGAGCAAACAGCTCGAGGCTGCCCCAAAACCAGAAAGAAGGGGGTCGCGACCCAGTGGAGGCCAGAGGTCAGAGAGGAGTTTACCGGGGTTGGACAGCTCTCACCCAGGCCAGATGCACGCCCCCCCCCTCCCCAGAGAAGCGTGATCTCCTGCAGCGAGGCGTCTGCGGCAGAGAACGAACGGCCTGCTTACGTGCATAGCAAGTCGCACCAGAGCTTAGTTCTGATCTGAGAAGTTGCACACCCGGCTCTGGAGAACAATGGCGCTCACACCCACAGAACAGAGTTAATCTAAGCAAGCTTAACATGTATGAAATCGGTCTCCAAGATCTGCTTTTTGGCCGGATTTTTATGACACAGGCTCAAAAACCCATTCCTGTAACCGCAGCCACTATAATTCAAATGATCTTTTTCTTCCTTCTTTTTAATTTTTTTGAACGTTTATTCATTTTTTTTGAGAGACAGAGACAGAGAGTGAGTGGGGGAGAGGCAGAGAGAGAGGGGGAGACACAGAATCCGAAGCAGGCTCCAGGCCCTGAGCTGTCAGCACAGAGCCCGACGCGGGGCTCGAACTCACGGACCGCGAGATCATGACCTGAACCGAAATCAAACACTCCACCCACTGAGCCACCCAGGAGCCCCTTTCTTCTTTCTTTCTCTCTTTCCTTCCTGCCTTCCTTCCTTACCTTCCCCTCCCTGTTTCCTTCCTCCCTCCCTTTCCTTCCTTCCTTCCTTCCTTCCTTCCTTCCTTCCTTCCTTCCTTCCTCTTTCTCTTTCTCTCTCCAGGAAGGTGAATGTTGAGTTAATTACAAGGGTGGCTGTGGCTTCTCCTCTTTCCTCCTCTCCCCTTCCCGCCACTCTCCTTTTCCCTCCCCTACTCCCCTCCCCTCTCCTCTCCTCTCCTCTCCTCTCCTCTCCTCCCCTCCGGTCTCCTCTCCTCTCCCCTCTTCTCCTTTCCTCTCCTCCTCCTCTCCCCTTCCCTTCCCTCCCCTCTCTTTTTCCCTCCCCTCCTCTCCTTCCCTGGAGTATTTCTTCTTTATCTTATTACCCCCACACTACATCTGCCCCTCCTTTCTTTACACTTCCAAGCATGTTTCCCATTTTGCCAGAATCAGGAGAAAAATGTACATGTGCACAAATGCACCCATGAAACACTTCTATATGAAGTAGACGTATGCAAACATACATGCTATATGTGTTATTCAATAAACTTTGTTTTTAGTAGCAGGACCGTAATGAGTCGGACTTAAGCCTTTCTTTGGGAAACGCTCTTTGCTCAGCGTGGTGTTCACAATGACAAATCCCCCTCCACACGACCCAGACTCGGTCGGAGTCTTTGGGGTGATTAGTAGCATTGCGCCCCGAGCAGACTGCGGGAAGCTCTCCGAGCGCCCTGCCCTCACGGCGAAGGTGAAGGGCGGCACGTGAGCGCCTGGGGTCCAAGCTGCCTGCGTGGCCTGAACTCCTCGCTCACGCTGGGATTTCCCTGCTCAGACTCCTCCGTTTACTTTGGCTCAAGCTTGTCGTTCTTGAGTTATGCTTCCTTGAATCCCACAGGGTCGATTCCTGCACAGAAGACGCCGAGAAGCCCTCTTCTCCCCTACCCCCCTTCCCCCCCACCCCACCCCCCCACCTCCGGTGGAGTTTTGTATCTTTGCAGCTGCTGGAAAAAGGACTTTGGTTTCAGTAGGTGAGTGGTGGAGACAGGAGTTCCCAGATCAGGTTTTAGATTCCTTCAGGGCTTGGATGTGGACCGAAAAAGATCCTCCTGCTGGGGCGAGGCCCCGTTTCCGAGGACGCCCGCCTCATCCGCATGAATAGGGAACATGAGAAGCTAGAGAGAAGGGGATTAGTCTTGCGCGGAGTCAATGTTCATCTTTCCTCACCTGCTTTTAACAAGTCTTCGCCTTGCTGAAATATTTTCTTATTAAATTTTAATCAAAGGCACAAAAACAGACTGTTTATCATAGGGAAGAGTGAGCTTATTGTGAGCTTCTGTCGTCCGGCCAGTCTTAGAGGGAGCAGCACCTTGACGGTGGAGGTGCTGGGCCTACGTGTCCACCAGGGGCCGGTGAGCCCAGGAGGCCTGGGTCGGAGGGGATGGAACCGTCCCTCTAGTGTTTGCACCACACACGCCCTTCCACACAGGGTGCCTGGGGAAGACCCGTTTGCTCGCTGATGGTTGTAGCCACTCAACACTGGGTGCGGAAGCAACATGCTGAAGAACAGAAGATTTTCAGCTTCCGTTCACGTGTTTCTTCTCTGGATGGTCTTAGAAAGCTGCCCTGAGTTTTTCAGGGTGGATCAAATTAACCCACGTTCACGACGTGCTGCTGGTCTTGGGTTGTCTCATGACATAAAGTCTTAGTTCATTTTTATGACAGGCAAACATAGCATCCAGTATGTGTCAATAAAGTTTGCCTTCTAAATGGTACCTACGGAAATACCTGGGTCCTTGTACAGGAACTCGACTCTTTGCTTAACAGTACTGTCCACAAGCACAACACGCTTATCCTTGGAGCCCACTTGAACGGCCGAGCGATGAAAACCAACCAAAATCCAATTTAAGAGAAGCAAGAAAACAATCAAATAGGAAAAGACGTACTATCCTCGTATGAGGGACAGTGCTGTTTTATAATGTTTTGTCAATATAAAGTTTTATTTTATGTGTTATGATATCTTCTGTATACGAATTTTTTTTTTAATTTTTTTTTAATTTTTTTTTTCAACGTTTATTTATTTTTGGGACAGGGAGAGACAGAGCATGAACGGGGGAGGGGCAGAGACAGAGGGAGACACAGAATCGGAAACAGGCTCCAGGCTCTGAGCCATCAGCCCAGAGCCCGACGCGGGGCTTGAACTCACGGACCGCGAGATCGTGACCTGGCTGAAGTCGGACGCTTAACCGACTGCGCCACCCAGGCGCCCCTGTATATGAATTTTATGATGAAATAATTAACAACTGTTTTTATTGAATTTACTCAGCTGGGAGAACATGATCGACGCGAATTGGATTTCCGTGACCTTGCAAGCCTCCTTCTACCCTGAGCTACAACTGACAGACTCTCAAAGCTCGCTGTCTGCTTCCTCACTAGACTCGAGTGCTCCTTTTCTGAAAGATTAGGGCAAAGACGGTGAGAAGGAGAGCTGCTGTGGGCCAGGAGCAGGAAGGAGTGAGTAGACACTCCAGTGTGGTTCCTGGTTGCCCCCACACTGATTTCCCACAACGGGCATTAAGCACAAAATCCCAACAGTGTCCATGGCATCCAGCCTCCTTCACGGGAAGACCTGGGTTTCTTAAGAATATTTCTGCTGCTTGTTAAGTATTTTACGCTTGTTACCAGGTGCGTAACTACCTAGACTAATTAGAATGTCTTCTGTAATTTCAGGTGTGTGTTTTCACATCACGACAAAACAGTGTCGATTTTTGTCCAAATTGGAAAACTCATCTAAAGACAAAAGGGGAACCAAGCAGAGGAGGAGGGCTTTCCTTGCAGTATTTTCTGTGGGAGCGAGTTCAAGCCTTTGCCGACTCACGGGGCACGGATCTGGCCTTATTTCTCCTCGATGGTGCTGTAGTTTTAATCTGTGGATCTCAGACTGTGGGGTCAGACCAGCAGCGTCAGCATCCGCTGGAAAATGTCAGCAATGCACGAGTGTCAGTCTAACTCAGTTCTATGAAATCTGAAACTGGGGGTGGGGTCCAGCAAGCTTTCTGAGTGACTCAGGTGCACACACATGGGAACGTGAGAACCACTGGGACAGATAAGTGTGATCAACTGGACTGCATCTCCCCCAAATCCGTGGGCTGCATTCCTAACCCCAATATTTGGAATATGACTGTATTTGAAGATAGGGCCTTGCAAGAGAGAATCAAGTTAAAATGAGATCACTAGAGTTGGTCTTAATCCAATGTGAATGGTGTCCTTATATAAGAGGAGATGTGGATTCAGACATGAACAGAGGGACGCCCACGTGAGGACAGAAAGAGGAGTTGGTGTCTATATGCCAAGGAGAGAGGCCTCAGGAAAAACCAGACCTGTTTGGACCTTGCCTGGACCTTGGACTCTCAGGCTCCAGGACCAGTAAGAAATGCATGTCTGCTATTTAAGCTCCTCTGTTCATGGCCCTTGGTTGGGGCAGACGTAGGAACACAGTAGCGAAGGTTACGAAGGTGGTCATACCAAATGTGCAGGTGAATATTGGCCAGTTCACTTTGAGGAAGGTCATGGAGAAGGCCTTAAATGTCCGGATGGAGTTCCTCTCTTATCCACTGGTACCCTAGGTCATCAAAACACACACCAGATAGATACACCCATGTGTTTCTTTACATTCACAGTGTAATATGGAATATTTGCTAGCATAGTGATAAACTGCTACCATTGTCACATAGATTTTCATGTGTTTGGTGATTTTTTAAGTTTATTTATTTGTTTTTGAGAGACAGACAGAGTGGGAGCAGGAGAGGGGCAGAGGGAGAGAGGGAGACACAGAATTTGAAGCAGGCTCCAGATTGAGCCGTCAGCACAGAGCCCGATGCGGGGCTCAAACCCATGAACCTCGAGATCATGACCTGAGCCGAAGTCGGCCGCTTAACTGACTGAGCCACACAGGCCCCCCAACATAATCACTGTTAACTGATTTATTAGACATCTATTGCATGTTAAAAATCTTTATGTACATTATCGATAAACCTGACAACTTTGCAAGATAGCTATAGATATTTATATAGTAGTGAATAAAGTAAGTCTCAGTGAAATTAAGGTATTGTCGCAAGACCACACAGCTGGAAAATATTAATTTTGGACTCAAATCTGCCTCTGCCCAACTCTCCCATCAACCTGTGTGTGCATTACCCCAGTGGAAACTGGTGACCTCACACGCACCTTGCACATGTCCAGCAGTGATTGTGAAGGTCCCCCCGTGCCCCTTGATAGCCTCCTACATGCAAGGTGTGTGTCCAAAAGGCTTGTGAAAGTCCCACCACAGAGAAACACCACTTGGCAAATTCTGACTGACAATGCTTCAAGAACTGATTCACTGTTCAGAAAACAAAGACATACAAAGATGCGGATTTTTATTTCCTAAGGAGTTCATTTCGGAAACACAGAGGGTCTGATATGATACTGTAAACTTAAGGGTTTCTGTGCTTTTTTCTTCTTATTTTTTTTTTTCATCATTCCTCAAACGGTAGCTGCAACATGAGTCACATTCCATGCTAACGCGCTTAGGAACTCTCTGAGGTTGAACGAAAAAAAAAAAGATTTCATAATGCTCTTAATTATGATCTTGATACTTTTTTGATTCGTGCAAAAGACTTTATTGCTAAACTTATCCAAAAGTAATTTGATAATAAGACTTGAGATCCATTGTTCGCATGTTTGTAACTTTAATAGCCTGAAATAGTTGGTAAATTGCCCAAAAAGGGGGAAATGCTTTTAAGCTGAACGGCAGGAGGATAAAGTCAGACCATTTATATTCATGTTATCTTTTTCCTTCCGGACTCACTTCAAGATGTGTGAATTGGGTAAACGCCAAGATACTTTTAAATTCAGAGATTTTTAAAATAAAAGTAGCTCATATTTAGATTGGGTTTAGTGTGGAATTCTCAGCCTAATCCTACGCCTGCTTTTATAATCTGTTGGAGAGAACACTCTATTTTCCTGACTCATGGGCATCATTCTATATTTCCCCATGCTTCTAAGACATCACTTCACATCCATTCTAAAGCCTTGCAGAGTAAAGCAAATAAAAATCAACAAACAAAACACACGAAACATATCTGGGATCGTCTTTGTTCACTGAAAATCGCACCCAGAAGTGGCTCTTCTGCACGATTGCAGGATTCGGGGCTGGGAAACCCAGCAAACTCAGGTGTAAGGGAATCTCCTGGTCTCAGCACAGTGTCCGTCAGCACCTTTTCAGGGCACTCGGCGAAGCTGGGGGACAGGCTAACAATACCTGTTTTCTGCAGGACGCGCATCGCCGAAGGGCTGGCCGTCGGGGGGTTCCGCTCACTCTCCCCTGTCAGTGATGAGAAATCCCACCGGACCTGAGAAGAGGGGAAATGTGCCAAGGGGGCTGTGTCAGTAGCCGACTGTCACCAAATTAAAATCAGTTAAAATGGAATAGTCCTCAGTAATTGCCCAAACACTTTGAAATGTCTTTAAACCAGCTCGTTTTCTGTTCTTGACTTTGCAGGGACCGAAAAAAAGAAAGAACGTGAAGTAACTATGTCTTAAAGGAGAACAAACGTAAAAGTTTTATTTTAGTCCCGGTGAAAGACACAGTCACGGGCACTCGGGGCGACTCTGAGGTCTTCGGTCAGTGCTCCTCGAAGCCCTACGAAGCCACCCCTCTACAGCCTGCCGTCCCCACCTTCATGTAACAACACAAGCGCTTGAGATTTGACATGAGAAAGGTACAAGATCGCATTTCATTGCTATGGGGGTTATTGTAATAAAATTCCTTTGAGATTTGAGCTGTCCTTTACGCAGCCCCCAAAGGCACACCTACTCACGTGCCGGCACGTTCCCAGGCAGCCACCTGCGTGCCTCGGTTCACTGATCCTGTCCCTGTGGCCGTCCTGCCAACTGCTGCCCCCTGGCACTTTCCTGGGGAGCAGCCAGGTGGGGGTGGACGAGGACACGCAGTCCTCCAGAGGCAGAAGCCCAGATGTGGCGGGCCATCCAGAAAGCCCTGCGACCACTGACTCTGGTTGCAGTGGGGAGCGATCTGGTGACCGCCTCCATGCCACCTGCCACTGTAAAATTGACCTACGTGGGAAAATGAGAATGGTATGCGGGATTTTGCTCTAAAATCAACCGGCTCATAAAGTGTGCACTGGGCCGAGGGATATGTATATATTGAAATCTTCAAAGAATATTATCTTCCCAGTAACCTATCCTAATGAGTCATAACTCAGTGTCACAGAGCCATTCCCCACACCTACCCTCCATTCTTCATGCTGTCATTTAAGCCTTTTCCTTTCGTTCTGCCTTTGGTAACATGTAGGGCCACTGGCTGCCCCTGTCCCGTGTGGGAGCAGTTGTATGTTTTTGTTGTAGGTACTGACTCACTCGAGTCCCTGCTTTTGCATGTTAAATAACTCTTCTCTTCCCACCGATTGCCTTGCCGTCTTCGCAAATGGCCCTGGGGTGCCCCAGGAAGGTCCTCCAGTGTTCCCTATGTCAGGGCAACAGGGCCGACAAATTTCTAACCAGCCATCACCAAACACCTGATCACCCATCCACACGATTCAAGCCTTTGGGTTAGGACTTTAGAGAGAGCAAAAGTGAAAATAATTCAGACTCTAACCCAGGTTCTCAACGGTTTGCAGAGGGAGGTTGTCTGGGCTCCAGAGGCTGGTTTCCAGCCGTGAGAGAGTGCCTGGAGCTCTCAGTGCCCTGGGAGGGGTTCGGCCGGCTGCACTCCGCACCCTCCCCTTCCCGCTGCCTCAGCAGCTGCTCCCTGGAGCCTCCGCGGCACCTCTGGCCCTGTGCTATTGGCAAGGGGTCTGTAAGGCCGAGCCGAGGGCCAGGGCGGAGAGATGGGTAGAACCCTCCCGACAGCAAGGCCGTGCACTGCGCGTGACCGTCAACTGCAGCACAGAGGGCGGGCACGGCAAGTGTCCCTAGGCATACATGGAGAGGACCCTCTAATTTTTAACCAATGTGTACATATAACCTGTGCCATACTTCCTTTTATAGCTTTGTAAGTTGCACTGTGATTTTGGGCCTAATAGGCGTTTGTATTTATCGATTCACCATGATTTTGATTACCTCGTAAGTTGTACTGTGTTAACAGGTGCCTCGATGTGACCATGGATCAAAGTTCCCCAGGCTTTGGGTTTAGGATGAGGTAAGGAGGCTTGGGAATCCAAGAGTAGAGAGAAAGGGGCTGCGACAGAGGTGTGGACAGTCCAGGATCAACCAGGATCGGCCCCGGGCCGTCAAGGGACCGTGCTGGTCACTAGGCAGAGAGAGCTCCGGAGCCCTCAGCAGGACACCAGCGAGTCACATGGACCCACACCTGCCTCAGGGGTCAGCACCAGCGCGACGAAAAGCCCTGTTACTGCAGATATCTTCCAGTTTTTTCCAAAAGACAAACTGAAGGCCCCAAGGCATCCACGGATAAAGCAGAAAGTGACCGCATAGGTTGTAGTTGAGGACTCAGACCCGTGCGCCCAGCAGGCCCCGCTGTCTGTGGCCACCTTGCGCTTCCGCAGAGGGGGCCCAGGGAGGTCTGTGGACGTCCCTAGACTCGTCAGCAAGCGAGAAGTTAACAGACCCAGGGTGGGACTGTTTAGGGTTGTTCTGAGGGTTTCTGCGGATCAAATACGTCCCATTGAGGGTGCCCCTGTCTGAAAGCTGGGAGGCGCACTGAACCAGACATAACCCTGCATTTGTCAGCAGCAGGCGGCAGTGGCGGCCTCCCGCGTTACAGGCTCCAGACACTGGAGCATCTCCAAGACAGACGGAAGAGGTAGCATTCCGGAATTAGCAGCGGGCAACTCCCAACTGTCTCACACGATGCTTGTCTGGTCGGAACTTATCTGTGCCCTTCCAGCCTCAGAGAGGGGGATTTTGAAGTAGTCGACTTGACGCTCCTTCTACAAAACTTCCCGCATACCCACTAAAATATGAGTGAAGGCGCATAAAACCTATCACTATCAGAAATGACTATTGGTTGGGGGCCTGGGTGTCTCCGTCGGTCGAGCGTCCGACTATTGATTTCGGCTCAGGGCATGATCTCACAGTCCGTGAGTTCGAGCCCCGTGGCAGGCCCTGTGAGGGGCCTTCTTGGGATTCTTTCTCTCTCTCTCAAGATAAATTAAAAAATACACTAAAAAAAGAGATTCTTGGCAATCTATGTGTCGTAGGCTGACTCTTCACACCTCCCCCCAATAAAGAAAGAACCCCTGCGACAGACCTATGTGCAACTGACCTGAAAAGTGTCCCTATAGTATGGAGTGCTCCCTGTACTAAGGAGGTAGCCGTGATTCTTTATCTGTCTGGTCACAGAGCAGCAAGATGTATAAAGAGAGATGCGGACAGAAAAACAAGCATTGCTTGACAGGAACTTGACAAGTTAGATAACGAAAAGCCCTTATTCTGCGCAACTGGGGAAATGACGAGGGCCATATTCGTCTGCTCCGGCTGCCCCAACAAAGCACCACCAACAGGGTGAGTTAAACTGCAGAACTTTATTCTGCCCCCAGTTCTGAAGGCTGGAACCTCGGAGTCACCGTGTCAGCAGGGCTGGCCGCTGGTGAGGCTGTGAGGGAGGGGCAGCCCCACACCTCTCCTGGCTTCTGGCGGTTTGCCAGCCATCTTCGGTGCTCGGCGCTCTCGCTGGGTAGACAAATCTCCCCATCTCTGCTCTCATGCCTCCACCTGGGCGTCTGTGTCCAAATCCCCCCTTTTCATAAGGACGCCGGTTATATGGGATGAGGGTCCACTTTAATGACCTCACCTTAATTACTGGCATCTGCTACCATCCTGTTTCCAAATAAGGTCATATTCTGAGGTGCTCATGGTAAGAACTTCAACACACAACTCTTGGAGGGACACAAGTCAACCTATCCCAGGAGCCTCCTCCTGGGATTTTTGTGAGGATAACAAGAGCTCCTCTCTAGGAGCACTTAGATGGCACGGGCATGTGAGGAGCTACGTGAGATTGGCGTCCATGGGGGGGCCCCCCTCAGCTTCTTGTGTGCACTTTGACCCGTTTCCCTCAGACTTGGACAGGCAGCCCTCGATAACCGAGGACACTAAGTTATTAATGAATTATTGAATTATTCAATTCAAAAAGTTGAATTGTAGATGTGCGCCCAATTTAGTTTCTGAAAAATAGGGAATATAGACTTCCCTTAATGCATTCGTGGAACGTCCACAAAACTCACCTGGATATGAGGTCTTGGAGAGACCCTCGGTGAATTCTAAAGAGCAGGAACCTTGCCGCCCTTCCTCGCCCCAACGCCGTGACGGTAGGATCCATTCCATTAAACAAATTTGCAACTGATCAGAGAATTTAAAACTATGCTTCCAAACAAATATTTGGTGGATTGAACATGTTTAAAGCACATGGCTGATGCATAACCGGGGGAAATTGTTTAGAAAAATGAAGGGGTTATTTATAGAAAAGGAAGGAAACCCGCTGAGCCCTGGGTTGTGGCCGCTGCGGTGTGAACACTCTTGCCTCATACAGAGATGAAGTCCAATGCGAGTGGGAGAAATTTCTGGCCTCAATTTTATTGCAAAATAAAGAGAAGCCGTTGCATATACTTTGGAGATTCTTTCCACGTTTCTGAACCTCTCCAGCCTTGACTCAGAACCTGCCTGGGTCAAGTGCAGCGGTGAAGCATTCTACTTCTTTTGGTGGAACTGACCCAACAATTAAATGGGGAGTAGCTGCTAGCTACTTAATTTTTCCATTGCCTTCGTTGTTGTCCAAATTCAAGGAAAGATGTTTTGGCCCCATAAAGAGAACATTACGATCAGATGTAGTCTCAGGACTGACCGTCGTAAAACTAACTAATGTCGAGCGGTTCAGGGCACAGAGACGGGGAGACATTCCACAAGGAGTCTGTTGTCAAACTTGAATCAAGGGGCTTTTCTTTAAAGAGGCCGGGTTAGTCCGTCCAAAGCACGTATGAGCTTGGAATCTAGATTGCATTACAGAATGAAAATAATGAAAATGATACCTGTGTCAGATAAATTAAGCATTTCTATCAAAATATCAACTGGAGTTTAAAACACCATGAAGTGTGTTCCCCGTTGACATATTCAAAGAAAAAACAATATCCATTTCCTTTATTTTTTATTAAATTTCTAGGTTATTAAACTGTGGATATGTATCATTTTACAGCTTATCAAACACCCTGTGAAACACAGCGAGTGGAACCACGTGTGTGCCCTGTCAGCAAAGCCGGGTGAAAACGGTGACACTGAGTTGGAAAAGAGTTTCTCCTGCATAAGATTCCACGCCTGGATCACACCGCACCCTGGCGACGGCCACGGCTGGAGCAGACGTCACAGGCGCTGGCGGGCGCCTCGAGAAACCCAACACAGATCACCATTCTTGCTGCGGAGGGACAAATTGGCCCTGGGTTCCTCTCTGCCTCTGTAGACATAGATTTGGAGGGACAAGGAAAGGGTAAAAATAACAACAACAAAAAAAGATGAACTGGTACTTAGCAGTTGAAATATAGCATTGGTCTAGTTTGTATTTATAATGTGTTAAGTATTAACACATGAGAAAAATATTAAAGTGAGGTATTTATTAGAAGACCTATAAATAAAAGAACAACATGTGCACTCAAAATTAACTACAGGCAATTGAGCATCCCATGTGCTGTACAAAGTAACATGAAAGAAATATCATTGTCGCATTAAACAAATGTCTATGGTATGAAGGAAGGCGAAAAGTTCACGGGGAGAAAAGAAATATTCCTCTGATGTCGATCAGAAAATGCATAGATAGTCCTGCCCCAAGTCCTAATATCACCTGCACAATGTGCTCCCCACGCGGTAGGGAGGAGAGCGGGTTTTCAGAGTCGGGCTCCGAAGAAACAGAGCCGACACGGGGAGCCAGTCTAACTTCGAGACCAGGGTGACAGGACCCAGGGTGATTTCAGCCAGAAGAACCTGTCAGCAATTTTTGAGTGGGCCACTTACCAGTTTTCGTTTGTGTTTCTCTTACAAATTATTATGAATTCGGATGTAAAAGATGAGCTATTTGTCATCGAGAGAAGAAATGCCTGTTGAGATAAAAAGATTTAAAATGCTTTCATGTTTAAAGAGTTTCTTTTTAAAAGGTATGTTCGGGGCTTAGATAAGGGATTTTTTAAGCTACATTCACATGCTGCCTCTTTTCGCACTATTCCAGTTGTATTAATGAGTTTGGGCCGCCATGACACATGCCACAGCCTGGGTGACTTAACACGCGTCTTGGGGGGCTGGATGGATCGAGGTGCCATAGACACGGGTTCTGCACAGGGTTCTGTCCGACTGCAAAAGATGCCTTCTCGCTCTGCCCTCACTTGGGGGAAGAACATCTCTCTAGCATCTCCATAAGGACATCAATCCCATCATGGGACCCCACTCCCGTGATCTCCTTGAACCCTCATTACCTCCCAAAGGTCTTGCCTCCCAACATGGTCACGCTGAGGCTTAGGGCTTCAGCATGTGAATAGGGGTGCGCAATTCACACAGTCCATAGCACCGTGGTTACAGAGTTTAGGAAACCGTACGCAAAACCTATTTTTATTCTGTGTCACTGATTGTTCTTGGCAAAGTAGTGGATCTCAGACTGTAATTAGTCCACGCAGCAGTTGGCAATGTATTCTCTGCAATCCAAATCCTGCAGATAACGGTTTTTATAAGTCAGTTCGTGCTGGAACACGGCCGCGGACATTCAGTTGCACACTGCATATGGAAAAGAGCTGACTTCTCTCTACAGCCGCAGAGTTCAGTAACGCAGCAGAAACTGTGTGGTGGTGGAGCCTCAAATATTCACTCTCTGGGTTTCACAGAAAAAGTTTGCTGACCCTCGGGGAGTCGCGCTGTCCGATCGAACAGCCCTTAGCCGTGCGTGGCTCTTGGGCTCTTGAAATGTGGCCGGGCCACTTGAGGTGCACTGTTAAGTGTAAAAATGCAAAGTGCACGCTGAATTTCCAAGGTCTAGTGGGGAAAGTGTGTAAAATCACACATTAATTAGGCTCTCTACCAACTGCATGTGGAAATGATGATGTGTTAGCTTTACTGAGTTGCGTATAATATATTATTAGACTTAATTTTACTCATTTCTTTTTCTATTTTTATAAGTCTACAAGAGAAGTTAAAATGATCTCTGTTGCTCACGTTTCTACCACGTCTCTGCTGGGCAGCCTGGGCTAAAGGAACGTGCATTATTTTTATTTATTTTTTTAATTTTTTAACGTTGATTTATTACTGAGAGACAGAGAGAGACAGAGCATGAGCCGGGGAGGGGCAGAGAGAGGGGGAGGAGCTCGCATTATTTTTAGCAGGAAAAGTGTCTTTAGAAGTCTGCTTCTCAAATGGGCCCCTGAGAGATAAAGTTTGGCACACATATTTTTTTCTGGTTTTCGACAGAATTGCTTAATCTGGGTAAATATAAACGGAACTATTCCAGAGCATTTCAAGTATCAGGTTAGTAATATTAAATCAGGATTTCTTTGCTGTGGCCCTGGAATAATTGGGAAAGGGTATCCCTGCACGTGCGGGGGCCTGGGCCCCCTTCACCCCATCCCTGGCCTCTCACAGCCCAGGAGGGAAGAGACATCTGACTGGAGAATCGGGGAGGGGGAGCCCCAGAGTATGGCAGGTGGGTGCCCCCCTCCCACCCACTCCGAGGCCAGGCCACGGGCCCCGCGAGCCGACCCTTCTCGGGGTTCAGCGTGAGGCCATGCGCTTTCCACATGAAGGGGCCTCAAAACTGGGCACAGAGAAGGCAGGGTCTCACCAGGCCCTGAGGCAGAGCACAGCATCCCTGCCTGGCCGTGTTTGGGCACCAGCCCAACTCCGAGAAGGGGATTCTCCACTCCTGCCTTGTGCCTGGCTCAGTCAGCGTGTCTGCACCTGCTGGTTTCCCCCCCTCCCAAGGTCAGCAGAGAGTCCCAATGTCGTTGGTGCTGAGAGAGAAGAAAACATGGGGCTGGGCCAAAGGCGAGGGCAGGGGCTTTGGGGCAGTGGTTACAGAGGTGTGGGCGATCGTTGGTGGGGAGAGGTCTCAGTTTCGGTGTCCTAGGGGCTCCGGTCCCACTGAGGCCCGAGGCCAAGGAGCAGGGGCCCAAAGCCGACTGCCCAAGGACTCAGGTTCCGAGGAGAGAGGGTGAGATGAAGGGCAGGCAGGTGATGGGTGGGAGGTGGGCACCTTCACAAACCTCACAAACCACTTTTAAGATCCGAGAAAGTACAGTTTGAATGGTTTTGTTTTTGTTCATGCAAACGAGATGAACCACACAGTGAGGAATGTTCTGGCCACTTATATTCCTTTGAGGGACCCTCCAGTATGGATATGGACATCCTGGTCTAAGCTGTGCACAGGCTCCTGGGAATAAAAAATATGCTCTAAATTAGGTCTCTCTCCTCCTGTCTGGAAACTGGAGATCGTTCCGAGCTGCGTGTGACATCAGATGGGTTCACGGGCAAACCTGGCATGCCCTGTGAACTGTGCTCCACGGGAGGCCTCCCCCCTCAGCCCCTCCACAACCACGTCCACAAAGCAGTTCCACGGCGGTTTGGTCCATAAATGTGCAGCCCGGCTTTTCAAGAAGTCAATATTCCCTCTTCTCCAGTTTTTAAAAATTCTCTCCACCCTTTTACCTTGCTAATACCCACGTTTCCGGTTTAAACCAGAGGCTATTTCAGCCGGGACCTGGATCATTTTATCGTTTGTAACAGTCGGTCCCGCAGCTTAACGATCGCTGCAAAGGATAATTGTGCCTCTGATACGAATTCCAGTCGTGAGGTCAAATCCAACATTGTCTCCACGACCCAACAATCTTAGAATTGCCAAGTACAGTAACTGAAATAATGAAAAGAGAAAGACAGTTAATGAATACAACAGTCCAAGTGCAGAAGAAAAACGTATGCATCGGTAATAATTATTCAAAAAGACGTACAGCCTCATGCGTGACCCAAAATACACAATTGCAGACACCAACAGTATAGATGCCCTTCATCTTGACAAAAGTTCAAATTGGCATCATGCCCAGAGGTGACGGGCAGGGGCCAAAGTAAGAGCTCTCGTACATACGCGTCTGGGAAGCTGATAGGACCACATGGGTGCAGAATTTGGCAGTAACCATCAGAAGGTCACGTGACCTTGCCCTTTGGCTCAGGGCCCCTCCCCCGAACCTATTGTCTCTCCATTGTCTGTTGTCTATATTGTCTTGTGACATGCGCTCAAAGAAGTCATTGCAAGGATGGCCATTGCCTGCATCACTCATAATAGCCAAGGAAGCAGAGAAGAAAACGTGTTGATCAAAAAAAGGCATCAAGTAAGTTACCATCCATTTCCACTCCAGATAACCACTCTACGACCACTGGAGGAAGGAAACGCATGCACTAGCAAGGACTAACGCATAGTGCGTTGTGAAAAACCCAAGTTCAAAGAAAACAGCGTGCTATAAATATGCGTGTCTTACATATCTGACCCGCTCTTCGCCTGGTGCGTGCTGTGTGCGTGCACTTGTTTTTGGTGATAGGAATTACACCGTGTTGCCTGTAGAAGGAAAATAACCACAACAACGCAAGAGACCTGTCCGTTTGAGGACTCTGCCCTTTAGCAATTGTGAAAATGTCTTCCTGACATTTTCCCTGTAACTATCAAATGCTTAAAAATAAGCGTGTGTAAAAACCTCTTGGAACAAGAACACGCATCCCCGCTTATTATAGTTCCATTGTTATTTTCACCCACCGTTCCCGCAACCCCATTCCCAGAGTAATTTGGTTAACCCTTTCGGTCTCTCCATTACTTGCATGTTCCTCCTCGGGTTTTGTAATGGGAATTCTCGGCGGTAATGAACATCGCAATTATGCATGAAATTCAACTTTGGGAACCTTGTGCCTCACGTTAATTATAAATCCTCTCCTAGAACACCTTTGAGACCCTGCTCCTTGCTTTATTTAAATCTCCTCATGGACACATCTTCTTTGTGCTAACCCTCCGGTGGGCCCTGATGGGGGAGCCTTGCTACCAGCCAAGGCTTCCCACGCGAGTCAGATGGCACTTCCTTCGCGTAGATTCTTTCCGAAGAAATGCACTTACACGGACTCGTGACTACCTTGGCTCTGCCAAGGCCACCCTCAGGAGTAAGCACAAGGTTTTTCCCAAATCATCACAAGTGTAAAACAAGACAATGCTGAAAAGACCCCGAGTGTTACTTAGAACATCGGAATTCACGCACATTTCATTGTTGGCTCAGCTCCCATATGCAAGCTCTGTAATGCGTACTCTTTCCATTCTTCTCGAGTAACTTGGGTTTCCTCTTTTTCTGTTTGGTTTTGACAAAACCCAGCACTTAGACTGCCCTTTGTTCTCCTTCCGGAGGGCTGTGGAGAGTTCTTTCCGTCCACGTCTCTGTGCAGCCGTGTTTGTACGTCAGCTGCTGTGATGGAAGCTGGCCACTGTTGAGTGGACACCAGTCGATTCCAGATTGGCCGGACATCGCCAAGTGGCACCTTCAAGTCTACCAGAAGAAAAGTACAATTCAGATCTGGGGCGGGCTTTTCAACTTTAGGAAATGCCCTTTATTTCTGCTTTCCAACTAGCCTCTATCTTGACTGATTTCTCTTCCCAGGTAAGCTGGTGAAAAATAGAATATTCTGGGCTAACATGGCTCATTTTCAGGAGGGAAGCATGGGCATGTGGAAAGACCCCCATGCAGGAGCCAGGCCAACCTTGGGTTTGCAGCCCAGGGTGACCACTTTGCAGCTGTGTGATATCCAGCAGTGAGGCCACTACATACTCTGGTTTTCCATCTTTAGAAGTACCGTAATGTCCACACCACCGACCCTGAGAAGTCAAATAGTGTTGAAAAAGTTCCTGATGGGGGAGCCTGAGTGGCTCAATCAGTTGAGCGACCAGCTTTGGCTCAGGTCGTGATCTCACTGTTCATGAGTTTGAGTCCCACATCGGGCTTGCTGCTATCGGTGCAGATCCTGCTTTGGGTCCTCTGCCCCCCTCTCTCTCTCTGCCCCGCCTCAGCTTGTGTGCTCTCTCTCAAAAATAAATAAACCTTAAAAAAATGCCTCTTGGAGCCAGGGCACAGTAAGTACTGATACCATCATGAGGTTCCATTTCAGGTAGGAACAATAGCATGTTATTCTATCTCAGAACCACTCTTCTGTCTGCTGACCCCGGGGAGTCTATTTCTGAACAATGGTTTGCACAGCATGGAATGTGGATTTTGGAGAGAGCCAGGCAAAACTGGTTGAAATGTGTCCTGCTGAACACTGGCCGGGATGAGACAGGCAATTCTCCAAGTGTCTTCTCTCATCTGAAAGGGAGGATAGTGATGCTGTTTTTCCTGGGCCTTCTGTCAAGACCACCAGTCAAAGATAAAACGGAACAAACACTATGATACACCGGGTTCCTGGTGGGGCATTCTAAGTCTACTGTCTCCCATCCATGTGTGACTTTGTAAAGCTGGATCCTTTGTCACTACTTCATAAGTGAGGGATGGAAAACGGAGTCTGGGCTGTATGACCACCTCAGCCTCCAGATCTAAGGAGGAGATGGGAGGAGGTTCTGGAGAAGAGGTCTGCTAGACTCCAGTGGAGCCAAGCGGACGACAGGCCCACGTGTCAGGGTCTCGTGCCCTCACAGACGAGGGACAGGAGGGAAGCCTGTAGGACTTGCAGGGTGACTCTCATAAGCTCCAGGGTGGGGCACGGCCATCTATGGTTCCTGGATTACATCTTGTAGCATCACTCTAGTCCAAGAAGGTGGACTGGGTCTCTCCCCCACATCCAGATTTCTAACAAGATGGCAGCAGCAGTCCAACTTAGGTCCAGTACCTACTCAGGAAAGATACCTCTGAGAGCAGAGAATATTCCAGACGTCCACTCAGGGTGGCATGCTTGGACAGGACCATGTCTTACAGAGTAATGGCTTTCCACTTCTGACCTGTCTGGGTTCCAAAATGTTTGAACATGCCACATAAACTCATCTGAGCTTAGCCATCTTTCCTTGTCAACCTCTATAAGGGGAATTTAACTCTGGATTTCACAAAGACGATAAAACCAGTCTTAGAGAGATGCTTGAATTGACACTATGGAAAAAATTATATACCATTTACCGATCAGATAAAGTGGGTTCAACATAGCACATTTATTCTGGCATCTGCTTTCAGACCCATTTTATCAAAGAATGTTAATTCCCGCTCTGGCAGGTTGTAGACAAGGACACCTTTCAGGGAAATGGCACATCTTCCTCCTGGAGCCTGCCAGGATTGCTTCCCCGCGGCCCTTCCTCCACAGGGATGGCATCCTGATGACAGAGGACTGCGGGTTTTCTGCACCAGCTCCAAAGGGGAAACGAAGTAAACAATCAACTCGAGTCTTAATTTCCTCTCTCGGGGGCCATTGTTTCTGTAAAATATTTGCTAAAATCGCACCTTCACCGGGAACAGTTTCTTTCTATATCATCTGCACTTTTTTCTTTTTCTAGGAAGAGTCTTCTTTCATCAGGAACAAGCAACAAAACTTGTGTAATAAATGGTGGTCATCACGTCAAATGTACAGACTGTAACACCGTGTTTCGTCTAACGTATGCTTAGCGTCTTCTTTGTTAAAGATTCCCAGAGACAAAGCACATCTGGGAAAAAAAGGAAGCCACAGCATCATGTGAGTTGTGGGCAGAACCCGTTGGGGACGAGGCCGTGGCAGAGCAAATCCATTCGATTCTTTGGCACCGGAAGATGTCAGTTCTACCAACTTGGCGATTCCCGGCATTTGAACGAGGGCTATTCGTTAGCAGTTTGAACCTGTGTGACCAACAGTGGTCCGGAATTGAGAGATGGGCTCCAGATTCCCGCATAACCAACCCCCGGGAGGAGATTCTGTATGATACTCTCTGACGACACTTTGCCAACATTGGCTCCAATAACTTTGATGGATTCCTATGAAGACGGCAACATCCACCTGATCAACAGAAGGGCCAGGAGCTGAGAGCGGCAAAGGCATTGGGAATTGTGACCCTGGGGACAGGACCCACTTGGAGGAGGGGAGATGGGTGTGCAAATGTCTGCCCCTGGAAGTGTGGGGGTGGCCACTCCCTCCCCTGCCCACCTCCAACCTCCAGGCGCCAATTTCTACCTCTTTTCTCACTGCTGGCATGAAGGAATCTGTACTTGCCTAATAACCCCGTAGAAATGAAAGATCAGGAAACAATGTCTGCAATCCTTGGGCCGTATAAAGAAATTATAGAAAACAGTTATCATTAATCTCTGTGCTGGATAGAGAAAGGGGCCAAAACATCAACATTTTGATAATCACCAGCAGCAGTTGGACTTTACTTTGACTCGTTGCTGCATTTAGTGGCTTTAGGAAACCATGTTTTCCAAACCCTATTTGGCTCAGTATCAGCAACAAGCACAAGGTGCAAGGTCACAAACAGAAGATGGAAAGCCAGCAATTTTGAGTCAATTGTGGTAAATTCACCAAAGTAGCAATTTTTTTTTTACTTAGTCTGAATACACAATGGTGTTAAGACTTTTAAGATAAATTTGGATTTAAAAGAATTTTGGATTTTTTTTTGGGGGGGGGGCGGAGAGGAGTGGTGCGGCCATGCTATAAAAGTCATAACCTTGGATTCCATTCTATTAGATCCCACGCGTCTAATTTGTACAGCTGAACGTCCAATAAATAAAACATTCAAGAATATTTTGTAGAAAATTTGCCCTTCACTCTATTGATTTCTATCAAATCTATCTAAAACTTTTCAGGCTTGACCTTTTCTTCTTTGAAGACAAAATATTCTCCCAAAGTGACAACATTAAAATGTTTTCATGTAGAAAACCCTTCGGTAAGGGCTGTGTCATCAGGAAATAATGGATGATGGTCTCCGCCTGATAAAGCAGGAGGCGGCCTGTTGTCTCAGGCAGTGATCAATGATGGGGTGGCCGGGGGAGGTGGGGTCTGTGCCCACAAAGGACAGTCATGAGGCCCATTCCCCTGTGACCAGGGACCTCCTCCCCGGTTCCTGGAAACCACGAGTTGCCTGCTTCAGTATATGCCTCCGACTTTCACCAATTTTTCCTGAACTTCTTCCAGAACTTTCCTTTGTCAGCAGGATCATTAGTTTTCAGTCTTCACCACTCATATACAACACTAAATGTTGAGCAGAGAGACGGAGCACAAGTTAGAAATACTGGCACGGCTATGGCCTGTGATTGTCTGTAAGTCATTTCGAGAGAGAAAGAGAGAGAGAGAATCATGTAGCTCCATTTCCTATTTTTAGCATGGATTTCTTTGATGTTAAACATACACAGAATTTTTAGAAGGCCAGGACTAAGAAGAGGCAAGATAGCAGTAGTTAAATAACATTTTCATAAAAATTTTTCAAAACCACAATTACTGCAAAGCATCCACGATGAAGCGAATAAGAAATTGTAAAGAAAGACGGGATCGGTGTTGCCGATATTTGTTCTTATGCCAGGCTCCAGTGAGGCTTGGCATAGCACGGCAAACACAAAATATAAGGGCCGGAACATTCCGTAGGACAAAGTCTCTCCTGTGGGAATCGTTGTCCGGGTTGCAGTCACCGTCCACCAGCAGTCATGGCAGAGAAAAGAGAAAGACAAGGAAATAATGTCGTGAATGCCCGATCTGTGACACGTGTTAGGAAGGGCATATTTCTTTATGGGTAGTGATACTGATCCAAGTGCACACACACCCATATACGTATGTTTATATGCACATGTATTATTACCATATCAGTTATGTATATTACACCTTTTAGTTCCTAATTTTGTCAAGCAAATGGTAATTTATATAGCTATTCATGTAGTGTCTTTCAAATACTGAATTTGTTTCCTCCGCTTCACAGCTTGTAGAAAGCCTCCTCGTTATGCCCCAAACCCAATCCTAGGAATCAGGAGTGAGGATCCTCAGTCTCAGACACCGAGAAGAAGCCGCAGGTGTTAAGGGGACCCGCACGCAGCTCGGCCCCTGTCCTCGAGCTCAGGCGATTTTCTAGACAGAAACTGTGATTTTCAGAAATTGAAATAATTAACGTGAATTGCTGAATCATCTGACATACCCGGGAGCTCCTCCTAAGAGACAAACTTGCACTTTCCGAGTGAGAGGCAATATCGTGCTCTCCTCAGAGCAAGAGAGGAAGGGGCTGGACCCGAGTGGGAGCAGGTCGTCCTGAGGACCAGCACCCGTGGGTCACGTCGTAGAAGCCCAAGGAACGTGACCCGAGAGGAAAGGCAACCTGAGGTTTTAGCAAATGGAGAGAGCTCTGATTTATGAAGTATCACCGGGACCCAGATGAACTACTTGCAGGAAAGCTTGAATGCACTTGTCAAGTAAAAAGAACAGATCCCCTAGAAAGAGGACAGAATGAGCTATGTCAAAAAAAAGTCTAGAATTGCATTAAAATTCCCTAAAACCGTGGTGGAATCCCAGTCTGGAGGGCTTGACTCACGATCAAAGGAGAGAGAGTAAAACATACAGTGGGTGAGGAACAGAACAGACCACACTTGCAAGGCATAAGTGAGCCGCACACATTTGTGGCATGGCCCACAAGAGCGACGCGGCGCAAGGGCACGGCTCTGATGCGCGATTCCAGTTCGGAGGCATCTGTCGGAGGTCTCCCTCAGAAAACACTGTATCTGATAAGTTCCAAGCTTGCCCTGCTGACAGTTTTATTTCGCAGGAAGTCGAGGCAGAATCAAAGGCGATTGTTACTCCGGAATTAATGTTGAACAGCAGGGACTGGCTGTTGGCTCAAGAGGAAGATGCAGAAATCCCAAAGATAAGCTGCCATGGGGTTGGCAATAACCCTCCCGAGAGGACGAGAGGGTTTAAAGGCTTTCAGAAGTATGATTCTGCTGCGTGATGTGACTTATCCACAAGAGGGAGAGGAGGAGAGAGAGAGAGAGAGTTAGGGTGGAAGGATGGGCCACGTGTCCCCAGGCGGGAGGCGTTTCTGTGCCCTAAACTGAGAAGCCCGGACCCTGGGCAGCCACGAAGAGGGTACCGCGTCTCGGCGACATCTGGTGAGACTTGGCATGCAATCTCCGTTGACTGACCGCGTGATCTTGAGAACTGGAAACAGCAGTGGAATACAGAGGTTCCCTCAATGAGTGTATCCATCTCCTAGGCAAGGCCTTTCAGAGCAAGTGTGAGCCCCTGGGGGGGAGCGAACCTGCTCCCCTCACAGCTCTAGACCTGCCCCTCCCCAACACCTGTGCACCTGTCGGACCACCTGGTAAGGCACCCTGGGATTCTGCATGACGTCTTCTAGATGGAGCAGTGTGTGTGAGGGGGCAACACCAGGGACCCCAGCAGATTGGCTGTATTAAGACAAAAAATCGCCCCCCCCCCCTTTTTAAAGACTGAAATCCTGCCATTTGCAGCAACGTGGATGGAACTGGAAGGTTTGTGCTGAGTGAAATAAGTCAGGCAGAGAAAGACAGATATCATATGTTCTCACTCATACGTGGATCTTGAGAAACTTAGCGAAGACCATGGGGGAAGGGAAGGGAAAAAAAAGTTACAGAGAGGGAGGGAGGCAAACCATAAGAGACTCTTAAATACAGAGAACAAACTGAGGATTGCTGGGGGGTGGGGGAGAGGGGAAAATGGGTGATGGGCACAGAGGAGGGCACTTGTTGGGATGAGCACTGGGTGTGGTATGGAAGCCAATTTGACAATAAATTACATTTTAAGAAAGACAAAAAAACCTGTCTAGTCTATTTTTAAAAAATATCTGAGCACTATGTCGTATCTTCTTTAAAAAGAAATATGCACACTTGTTCTCTGCACAACAGAAATGATGTTTAAGCTATTAACTCAAGAAAGGTGAGTCATATTCCATGATTTCAAGCCATCTAGGAACTTCATTTCATGGTGCTCAAGTCCATTTCAAGGAAGAGGAAAAACACTCATTCAAATAATATGATTTTTTGAATTCTTGTTTCATTAAATAGGGTCTTTACATCATCCGGTTAACAAACTTTGTCTCATACTTAAACGTGGAGCCCCTTGACTTGTGGCCCCACCGTCTTATTCTGAGAATGTTCTCAAGGTGACACAACACGGCAGGGGTCCCTGAGCTGGTAACCCTGTCCCCGGCCAGAGGAGGTTGAAGAAGCATTCTCAGTGGGGCGGTGTCCCCTTATTCTGATACCAGAGGACATTTGGGGACATTCAGGATGTCTGGAGACTTTTGGTCATCTCTACTGGGGTGGGGGAGAAGTTCTGCTGGCATCCGGCGGGTACAATCCTGAGATTCTGCAAACGTGGGGTGGCTAGCCACAGCCAAGACTTCTCTGGCCCCAAATGTGAGGAGTGTCTGGGCTGAGAAACCCTGGTGGGAAGAGAGGGGAGGGATCTAACATTCGAGGGAGTGGCAGGTGACGCTAGACAGAATCTTGGCCATTTGTGGATCGTCTTCCCTGGTAGAGAGGGAGGGTCACGAAGGTGGGAAGAGAGTGGATCTCCATCATCCACCTCCATCTCCATCCATGAGAGTGGATCTCCATCATCTTTTTTAATCCCCCCCAGCTCATGGCCTCTCTCTCTCTGTTCACAAGGTGCCTTCACAAATCTGGTGGAAAATTCCAATTCCCTTTGCTCTGCATTAGGTGGGTCAACTCATTACTGCTGGGGACTAAAACAGCCCTGTCACCTCAACCACAAGGAAAATGCGGTATTGCCATGGTCTGTGGGAAGCGTCTGATTTTGGAACACACGTGATGCTCTGCGCGTCGACGGCCGCGTGCACGTGCTGTCCCGCATTTGACCACTGCGACTGACCCCCACTCTCTCTCTCTGCGGTCCCTCTGAGTGACCTTCCGTGTAGAAGGGCTCGAAGAATTCCTTTTGTACTCTGGGGTTTTGAGGGAAATCTTTGTTTCACTGAGTCCTGCGCCTTTTCTTTCCACATTCGTTTGTGTTGCGATTATTTTCATGTCCCTTCATGTGTATTTTCCACAAGCGACTCTGTTATTCATGTCAGCTTTGGGCAAAATGGGAAAGCATATTCTTTTAAAGAGCCGCACCCACTAGCATGCTAAATTGCAGAGATAACTGACGTGTCCACATACTTATCTGCATGCATGCCTTATACGCATGTGCATCCACACACAAGCATAACATACATACACACGCATGCACTCACACATCCTTAAGACCCTGACTTCTAAATTTAAAATACATATTTTCCTCCTATTTAAAAGATGCCTCGCTAGAAGAAATAACTCAGCGGTCTAGCTGGAGTTCAAAGTATTTTAGGAAATGCTTTCAGGGATCTCAAATCAGTGGCAAGAATTTGTAATGAAACACTCCAGAGCCTCTGGGGTCAGCTGCCAGGAGAACGAGGAACACATAATCTCCGTCAGGGTGAAAAACATAATTTATGTTTTATCAAGAATGCCGGAGGACAGTGATGGAGCCTGTCCTCCATGGGTACTTCGAGCTCCTCTGTGGCCTCTGGACGCGGTGTGAGAATCCATTCGCGCCCCCGTGGCCCGCAGGCAAATGTCTGGTCCCTTGGGAACGCGCCTGGGGAAGCTGAGGCTGGCTGCTGTCTGCAGCTGAGCTCCGCACTTGAAAAGATTCTTCAGAAACGTCAAATTGAAGAGCTGGGAGGGCTCGCAAGTGCCAGTGCCCAGGGGTTGTGGATGAGGGATTTGACGTACAGAGAAATGGAGTGACTTGCCCAAGGACCGACCGCTGGTCAGCGACACAGCTAGATTTTCAGTCCAGAATGGCTGCACTTGAGTCCAGCCTTCTTTTCCCGACAGCCTCCAGGAAGAAAGGACACTTTTCTCCAGGAATTTGAGATTTCAGTTGTTAGCGCTCTCCTGCCCCTTCCTGGTCTTCAAAAACAAGCGTGAACCTGACCACGCGCATGAAGAATTTTCTACCTAATCTGGCACACGGGGCCTGTACCTCATTTCATTGCTGAGTTGACCATACACATCTATACCACGTGCTGTCTTTCCCACGATATCCCTGTGAAAAAGGAGGATTTCTTCAGCTTCTTTTCTGTTCACTACAATTTCTAGATGCACCAACAATAAAACAGTACGTAACTATGTCAATGGTGATACATGAATGGAGGTGTAGATTAGATGTTTACTTAAAATGTCAGTTAATAGCATCCTTCGGGCACCCGGGTGGCTCAGTCTGTTAGGCATCAGACTTCAGCTCAGGTCGGGATCTCACCTTTCGTGGGTTCAAGCCCCGCATCAGGCTCTGTGCTGACAGCTCAGAGCCTGGATCCTGCTTCAGATTCTGTGCGCCTCCCCACCTTCGCTCTGTCTCTCTCTCAAAAATAAAGATTAATTTTTTTTAAATCTCAGTTAATAGCATTCTGAATTTTTTGGTTATTTGCTGATTTAAAATGGGAACTTACCATCTAGATTTATTATAAAAATTTAGTTGGTTTTGACAGAAGAATTCCAGTGATGGGTAATAAACCTTATAGCTCTCCCTAGCTCATGGCACTAATATTTGAACACCTACAGACCCTTTTCCAGAATGACCCCTTCTCTTTTAAGAAGATGTCCCTTTCCATGGAAATTCAATTCCTTGTTGATAATTTGAATCACTTTGTACATATGATGAAGTTTCTTTTGTAAAAGGGAGGTTTCATTATAGGAATGTAATATAAGTAAAGCACCCGACTTATTTTGCAATAGATAGTTGGTAGATAGATAGATGATAGGTAGATGATAGATAGATGATGGATAGATAGATAAATAGATAGATAAACAGACAAGATTTTATGAGGTTGTTTTGCATATTTTGTGGAAATATCTCCTGGGTTGAAATTGAGTCTTAAACCCACCATTAAAACGACTCCATGAAAAACAAGTGACTCCGTGCTCCCACGGGCACCTACTGGAACATTGTACGGAACTGGACCTTATCACAACACATTGACTCAGTTATAATAATGTTACATAGAATTGAGGCCTGGGTGGCAAAGTTAGAGTGAGTTTTAGTCAAATAAGATTTTCGGATGAAGCACACGCTTTTCTATATCATAGCGTTGTATGCGAATAAATAAAGTAAGCGACTTTGTTACAGAGACATGTGAATCATCGGCCAGTCATGTAGTGAAACAATAACTACATTCCAGTTAACAAGGGCAAAGAGGTTAAAAGGTCAATGTAGATCTAGCCTCTCAGAAAATACTTCATAAAATTCAAGATGCATTGTTAATCCAGCCTTGAAAATAAAATTAGCACCATTTCCATAGTCGCTTGAATGTGAAACATTACCGAACACCAGTATCTTAGGCTCAATAAAAGTCACTACCATATTACGCATACACATTGATAAGGCACAGCCTGAATGCCAAACCATCCAACCTTGTAAAAACAAACCTGGAAACAAAAGATTGGAAGAGCCATGGACCGCAGGCACAGGAGGTCCTGCCCATGCAGACTTCACTAGGCGCTCTTTACACGCCAGCGAAGCATGTGTGACAGTCCGTGGACCAGATGCACGAGCCGGAGGGAAGTCATGTGATGGAGGGTGATGAAGCTAACATCACGAGAACCACAGCAAAGCTTGCTTTGCATCTCACTGGGGCCTCTGGATGGCTCAGTCAGCTGACCGCCCGACTTTGGCCCAGGTCATAATCTCAAGGTTCGTGAGTTCGAGCCCCCCATTGGGCACTGTGCTGACAGATCAGAGCCTGTATCCTGCTTCGGATTCTGTGTCAAAGAAAGAAAGAAAGAAAGAAAGAAAGAAAGAAAGAGAAAGAGAGAAAGAAGAAAGAAAGAAAGAAAGAAAGAAAGAAAGAAAGAAAGAAAGAAAATGGCATCTCATTTATTTCTCCCCAAACCCTTTGAGAAGTCTGAGATACAGAAGCACCCAGACTCCAAGGCTAACAAAGGGTGAGTGGGGACTGGGCAGGACTTCTCAGTCCAGAGAGCTATACCATGATTCCACAGGAGCTGCCCACTGAGAACCTCTAATGTTATTTTGAGTAGATTCTTTTTTTTTTTCCTTTAGAAACTATTTTTTGGCCAATTAATACAAAGACACATTGATAAATACAGACTATGGCTATATTTGTCATTGTACCTTTGTCTGGAGCTTATTTTCCCATTGCTGATTTTATTCAGTACGCAAACCTCTCATTTCCACACCAGTGACATGGCCCCACATATCTGTGTAGTTACTGAAATTAGAGTTTCTGAGCTGGAAACCAGGTCCATGCGGACCATGTGGCTGGCTAGGACTTTACCTTCCTGACGGGGGGTGGGAGAGCCTCCAGAGAGGAGCTGGCCACCTGGGTCCACATCCGCCACTCACCTGCTACACGTGAGCCACCTGTGACCCCACCTCAAGGTGTGGTGCCAGACATATGACCTACAGGACGGCCCTCACCAGGAGAAGCTTCTCCATAAATAAACACCCTGTAAGAGCGTTTTGAGCTATATAAAATGCTAGCGTATGTGATTTCGCGGATTGGATAATTGAGAGCAGAACACACAGAAATCTTGGAAGTCTGACTGACCCTCCTGGGATATTTATACTGATTAAACAAACCAGATAATTTAAAAATCCCTTCTGTATTTCGCAGTTTTATATACAGCCTAATTTCTTGAGATGCCTTCAAGTCTGCTCATTGGGACAATGATTCCGGGAGTGAAAGAGCCTGTTCGACGATAGAAATTGTTTGCAGTAAGAGGTCGGTCAACAGTCTGCTAAAAGTTAAAGGATCCACAGAGTTTCAAGAAACAATTGGCTTGAACTTAGACATGCAACTTTGTCAAATAGCAGTCAGTGTGATTATTTGACAAAGCCGTGGCGGCATCGTGGGCCTTTCTCCATGGCACAGCCCTCCCCCACAAAGAGAGGAGACTCGTACTCTAATGAGAAAAGAAGAACTTTGGCATGGAAGCCAATTTAAAAGAAAGGAAAGCTTTCAAGACCAAAAATGTTTAGTCTAGATACTAATGTTTAGGCTCTGTAGTGCTCAGAAAATGTGACTCCTCCGAGTCAATAAATCTTGGTAACAGCCCTCCTCCTAGTCAACAGGGCACACGATGGGAGAATGCATTTAATTTATGGGGGGAAACAACTGTCATTCCACACGGCAGGGATGACAGCAAATGATGAAGAAGAAAATTCGCAGCGCAGCGGTTAGCGGGCAGGTGTGGATTCAGCACCCCCTGGCCCGCGGGTCACAGGACGCAGGTCTCCAAGGGGCCACCAGAGACAGGCACCACTCAGCTTAATTTGCTGGCCAGCTCAATGCCCCTGTCAAATCTCTTTCCTTCCGTGTCCAGCTTCCCATGACTCTGGAGTATGTGTCTTATTGGTTCAGAGGGAAGAGAAGTCCACTCCTAGAGGACGGTGAAATGTCAGAGGTCATCGACTCCTCCCGAGACGGTCATCCGCGTGTTCTACACTAAACGCTTCTGCAGAAGAATGTGTTTAAATAGCCCGGGTAACACACTGATGCAAAGCAGTTCCTTTTCTGAAACGAATGCTTGATACATAGGCTTCACCCTGCGGTCTGGGGTTTCTCTCCGACAAAGTAAAGAAGAATTCGCTCTAATCTTTAAGCAGGCTTGTCTTCTCCGCTATGTTGAGATAAGTCTATAAATGTGGAATTCACACCGCCAGGCAGACGCATCCCGGAGGCATGAGTGAATTAACGATTCCACAGATGGTTATCAAGGGCCAAGTGCCTGCCAGATCTGGGGCTGCTGCCTACACCCCTCCCGCTCTCCGGATGCACCTGCCGGCCCTCAGGGTGCGATGTGCTAAACCCACTGGTGCAGACGAGCCCCTGGGGACACTTGATGGGGCTCCTTGGGAGCATGCGCTCTGGAGAAAAACAGTGACACCCAGTCTAGGCTCTGCCACCCGCTAGCCATGTGACTCTGGCGAATGACTTAATCTCTTTTCCTCAGTTTTCTCATCTCCATACTGAGAATAATAATAGAGCATTAGTAGGACTTCAGGGGGCGGAGGGAGGCTCATGCATTCAGGGCCTCCCAGCACAGGGTCCTGTTGAAAATCAAGGCCATTTGTCAACATCCTGATCCCGGAGAAGGGAGGGAAGAAGGCAAGGGACAATTCCTACAGAGCTTGAAGTCTGAGCCGTCCTGAAAGGCGAGCAGGAGGGGGCCTGTGCAGGGCCAGCTGCAGGGCAGGAGGAGGGGGTGAAGCCTCGTTGTCATCACGCACAGGGTGGAAGAGCGTGTGACCCCATCGCTGCGGGCACGACGTGAGGACTGTCCGTGTCAGGTGAGGCTGGGGGGTCGGCAGGAGCCGTGTGGACAGAACAGCTGGCCTGCCCCAGGCACACGGATGTCCACCTCTGCCTGGAGGTCCACATGGGCACAGACAGGACAGACCCCCTTCACAGCATCCATAACTTCAGGAGTTTGGGGGCGATAGTGATAGGGGTAACAGCAAGCTACCAATAATGAGCCCAATAATACCTTGAAATTGACCAGAATGCACCGAAGAATTGCGTATTCTGTGAAGACAAAAGTGTAAACTTGCACACAGAACCCGGGCCTCTGAGAATAACGTGAAGTTTCCCAAAGCAGCTCGCGCTGGACGTCAGGAAGGATTTTCAACAGAGACGCACGGCATGCCGGGTTGGCATGTCAGGTGGGCCACGCCACTGTGTGGGCACATGTGAAGAGGGACGCCTTCCGTTAAGGGTCAGGGGTCTGCAGGGCGTCCTGCCAGCCGTGCTAAGAGGGGAGGACGCGTGGGGGGCATGTGCAGAAGCGATACGTGATGTCGTCCACCCCACCGCCCACCCTCCTCCCCCAGACCCTCGGTGTCCCTCGTTGTCTAGAGAACAGAAGCGACGTTCTAGAATGCCATCCCCTCGGGGAAGGCGGAAGGTGGACACGGTCCCCCTGCCCCAACCCCCAGTGCTTTCCCGGTTCTTCCTTCTGGCCTCTTCTCCGTCTCTGGGTACGATGTATGTGACTTCTTTCTTTGTTACATTTCTGTCTCACCCACATCAGTGCCCCCAGGAGGCATTTTTATCTGCCTCATTCGCATCTGTCCTGGTTGGATTTCGTCCCCCTGACCCCGGTTTGTATGTGGAAGGCCTAATCCTCAGCATCTCAAAAGGTGACTGTGTTCGCAGGCAGGGCGGCTAGTGAGGTGATCTAGTTAAATGTCACTTCGGTGGGTCCTAATCCAAGACAACCTGTGTCCTTGACAAGAAGAGAAAATGAGGACACGGACACACACACACAGGGACGTCCGTGTGAGGAGCCCCAGGGAGGGGTCCCAGGAGGAGCCGGCCTGACCACTCAGTCCCCGGGACTCCCAGCTGCCAGCACTTCGGGGACACAAATGTTTTCCTTAAGCCTGGGATGCTTTGTTGTGACGGCCTGTGGACGCTCATACGGCTGCCTGTCCCCAGCGCTGCATGGTGCCTGGCAGGTGGGACACACGAAGCACACACGGAACGAATGAATGCATGGATGCGAAGACCACCACATCTGTCTTAACCATGCTCCTAGCCTTGCCCCCGTCTGTCTGTCCTTCCGCCCACGCTCATCTGTTCTCGGGTGCCTCTTGCCTTCTTTTAACAACCGAGTCGCCTGTCAACAGTCGTCTCTCTCCCAGCGCTGACCATGGCCCCCGACTGAGATGCAAGCCACTGTCCGAGGAGGTGTTTCCGAGAGGGACAGACAGCGAGGGTACGGGACAAGCAGGGTGGGAAGGGTGTGGACTCAGGGGAGGCCCAGGCCCAGCTGGGCCCAGCAGCAGGCTCGAGGGCACGAGGGACACCAGGGGACAAAGGCTTGTTTCTCGTAGTGATAGCACGCAGGTGGCTGGGTCCTTGAGGCCTGGAAACCTCAAGTGCTGGTCACTTCTGGTTTCCGGGGTGGACGGGGCCGCTCCTGGGCCTGGGGCTCCTCTGAAGAAGTTGACAGAGGCCACCCGTTGGCAGAAAAGCTCAGAGGCCAGAAGGTGAGTAGCACAGAGCCGCTAAAGGGGTCCCCGCCTCCAGGCAGGCCACCATCCTCGGTCACCAGAGCCCCGTCCCCCTGGAGGTGCTCGCAGCCCGCCGTCTGCTCCCCAGGCCGATGGCGTCCGTCTCAGCTCAGACAAACCTGTGGAGACAGGCTGTGGGCGCGTCTTCTTCGGGCAATCCCTCCCGGTGGGGCCGACCCCGGATCTACTCTGCTGCTTCCGGTCGACACACCGGGCCTGGAGCTGGTCCCACGGCGAATATTTAACTGAACTGAACAAACACTGATTGTTGATGGAGACTTTCATCTTGCCCGGCTACGTCAGCTGCAGGATTGTTCACAGACCCCTGCTTCGATTCATTTCCTACAACTTCTTGATAGAACCGTAATTAGAGAGTCAGTCCCCCAGCAACTGTCACCAGGACTGTCCCGGAACTAGACAAGACTTCGAGGAAAGAGATGATGCAGGGAAAAAATAGGGGAATACGTTTAATAAAATACAATAGTTAGCATGTTTGTTTCTAGAGCCTTGCTGTAATTATCATAACTTCCCAGCATGGTGTCGACTTTTCAGCTTAACAGAGATAAAAAATCTGTGACTGTGTAGAACAGTTTCAAATGTATCTCCAGTCATCCAGAACCTGATTCCAGTGAAAAGGCATCGTTTGTTTGTTTGTTTGTTTGTTTGTTTGTTTTTGTCTTTGTTTTACTTTGTCACCTTGACTCCATGGTGCAAAAGTGGGAAGACACTAAGAGATCCTAAATCTGTGATGTGCTGCAAAGGGATGGACCTAAAAAACCACACACACACACACACACACACACACACACGAACAAACAAAAAAAACCACCCTAAAACAAAAAAAGCAAAAAACAAAAACCACACACAATAAACCCCCACCAGGGGCGCCTGGGTGGCGCAGTCGGTTGAGCGTCCGACTTCAGCCAGGTCACGATCTCGCGGTCCGTGAGTTCGAGCCCCGCGTCAGGCTCTGGGCTGATGGCTCAGAGCCTGGAGCCTGTTTCCAATTCTGTGTCTCCCTCTCTCTCTGCCCCTCCCCCGTTCATGCTCTGTCTCTCTCTGTCCCAAAAAAAATAAATAAACATTGAAAAAAAAATTTTTTTTTTTAAAAAATTAAAAAAAAATAAATAAATAAACCCCCACCACTACTTGCTAGGATTGGAGGAGAGTTACCACACTTACTCTGAAAAAGGTAAATATTTGCCCACACTGGCGCCGATTTTTCTGAATTAGAAAAAAGCATACTTTAAATTGAGACTTTTTAAGAACGTGAGAACCCAGACATCTTCGGTGAGGTGTATTCCTAGATATTTTATGGTCCTCGGTGCAATTGTAAATGGCATCGATTTCTTGATTTCTCTTTCTGTTGCTTCATTATTGGTGTATAGAAATGCGGCCGATTTCTGTGCGTTGAATTTGTATCCTGCGACCTTACTGAATTCATGTATCAGTTCTAGCAGCTCTTTGGGGGAGCCTTTCAAGTTTTCCATGCAGAACGTCATGACATCTGCAAAAAGCGAACGTTTGACTTCTTCCTTGACAATTTGGATGCCTTTTATTTCATTGTGTTGTCTGCACGGAGGAGGGCACTTGTGGGGACGAGCACTGGGTGTTGTACGTAAGCGATGCATCATGGGAATCTACTCCGAAAGCTACGAGCACACTGGATATAGTGTATGTTAGCTAACGCGACAGGAAGTTATTTTTCAAACGACAGGAAGTTATTTTTCAAAAGAAAACAATAAAAGGTAATTTGTAAAAAAAAAATATGTGAGAACCCAGACAAATGTTAGTGAGGGGGTTCTGTTACTTTATAGAGGGTGACTGCTATCAAACGCATACACCCACAGTGGCACATGTACTTTTTACTAATATGCTTTAATTCACCTCATTTTAGATATCTCAGCTTTGTGTCTTTTCTCTACCACCTGCCCCTGCCATCATTACTTCTCTTCCTCAGAGGCAAAAATATCGCATGAGATCACTTCCACTGTGATGCACTAACAGCTGATAAAATAAGTTATCCTGTGCGTGGAGGGAAGGGAATACCACAGTTTCTCAAGCATCTCAGGGGCTCAGAAAGTAGGAGCCGTTGTAATTTTTCGTGTTAATGGTATTAAAGAATGCAAATGGTTCACATCAGATGAAAAGTAGAAAGTAGACAGCAAATTCGTATCATCGCTGATCTCAAGGAAATGGACCAAACTTTAGCAACATCAAAACCATCAAACCTAAGACATTATTTTACATAATTCAATGTCATTGATTACTTAGTAACATAGGAATTGCTAGATATAACACACGTAAAATATTGGTAAGGTACAGATGCTGAGGCACCCACCATTTGCTGCTGTAAATGCTGACAAGCCCCTGGTTGATGCCTTGTCCCCACGCACCTGTCCCCAGTTGTCCCCTGTCCCTGGTCCCTGGGAGAACTCACCTCCCTCTGGTGGGGATCTGTGTGAGCGGCTGAATAATGGTGGGTGCTCCTCTCCCTGTAGCGGGGAAGGGATCTGGGTTCTCCTTCAACTTTCTTTTTCCAAACACGTGTGACCAAGGTCTGGTGTCCTATGACTGGTCCACCCTCAAGTGAGGCAGGTGCGGACAAATGGCCGGGGGTTACATGCTAGGGAAGGTTCTGTGTTGTGAGATTCCTGCTCCTCTGCTCTCAGGAGCATCCCGTCCTCGCCCCCATTTGCACCTATTTCTCTAGTCCCCCGCCCCCGAGACTCTCCGAGCCCCACTGTCTGCCCAGTAAACACCCTGACTGCAGTTACCCACGGTCAGTCTAGAAGTCCAACTAGTAGATGTTAGTGAGAGGTAAAAACCCTGCCCCTTTAACATAGCACACTCCTGGGAGGTCTCTGTAACAAGTTGTTTCTTTGCCTTAATAAGCGTCCTTCACCCTTTCTTTCTCTTGTGCTCTCTCACCCTCCCTCTCCCTCCTTCTCTCCCTTCCTCCCTCTCTCTCCCCCTCTGTCTCTCTCCCTCTGCCTCCTTCCCTCTCTCTCTGTATCCCTCCCTCTGCTTCCCTCTCTCTCCCTCCCTCTGTCTTTCTCCCTTTCTCTTCCTCTTCCCCTCTCTCTCCCTTCCTTCCTCCCTCCCTCCCTCCCCCTCCCCCTCTGTCCCTCCTCCTCTTGCAGAACCTCCGGTTTCCCTTCCATCACATCCTGGGTACTAGAAACAAGATTCCCCCTTAAGTCATTAGTGATCTCTTGGTGAGCATTTAGACCTCATCAGAATCAATAACGACCCTCAGAGGCTTTGTTTTCCAGGACCAGAGGGTGGTCTGTGTGGGTAGCTCTCTTTCAAGGACTTCTGGCCCATCCATCATTCTCTTCCTCCCGAATTACTGTGTGTGGTGATCCTGGCCATCCAGCCATTTCTGCTCCTAATTCAGCATTTTTCACGCTGATTTGCTGACCCGTAGTGCTCTGTCCTCAAGTCTCAGGACTCTGAGTTACAAGCTACAGAAACACAGCCTAAAGTTAGCTTGCAGGGGAACCGGCGGTGTTGGGGTGCATGCATGGCGCGGATGACCAGGAAACCCACAGCTAGAGTGCCTGTGGGGGCCCGCATGCTGTTGGCGTCCTAACAGTGCCCTCAGGGACCTCCCTCCTGTCCTGGCCTGGCCAGGTGCTCTGCACACACGCCTGACTCTGGGGCGGCTGTCCGCCAGGGCTTCCCACGAGAAAGACTGTTGACCTTCATGGAGGGACCTCGTCACGAGAGGATCAGAGTCATAACGATGAAGACGGTGAGCTCAGAAGTCCTGCGACAGTACGTTTGGTAAAATACAGGCAACAAAATCTTTCCAGGACTAATGGCAGAAGTTTGAAAACACACGGACGGCTCACACTGTGCAATGGACTATAAGGAATTGACTTTCTTTTCCGTTTCAAAATTTATTTATGCCTTGTAAAATAATCTCACCTTCCAAAAGCAATCCGGTTTGGTATGTGACTGCTCACGTCAGTGAATCATGGGCATAATTCTTTGTCGCTTGCTATTTGTTAACGCTTTTCATCCAGTGTCATGAAAATATTCTAGACGAGAGCAATTCTAGAAAGAAACTGGGTTTGGGTTTGGGTTTCCGTGTTTTGCTTGTGTGAAAATACAGAATCCTAGGTGGTAGTACAACCAGTTTTTTTTTAATCTTAGGATTTCAAGACACTCGAGGAAAAGTTATCTCTTCATTTAATAACACGCTTTCCCCTGCAGAAAGAAAAAAATACAGTGGCGTCTGACATGGCTTGGTTTGTACAGTTATTCTTTCTGCCCCTGCGGGGACAAAGAGTTTTCTCAATGGGGAATCACGGTCGTGTGAGAGCTCAGGACCCTGCGGCCCGTCCGTGATCCTCTAAATGATGCTGTGTGTCTGGATGAGATTCTCTGTACTGGCGACTGGCACCAGATCAACAAGGCTTCCAAACTGGGGAGCGCGGTGGCCCAGCGCAGAGAGCTGTGAGGAGGCCGCTGCGCTGGCTGTGATTCTGAGCGGGGCTCAGGGGTCACACGCCCGCAGGCTCCCCCTGCAGCGCTAAAAGGTGTGACCTGCCTGGCCTCGGATTTTGAGAAATGCCAGAGGTCTGTGTGTGAGCAGTGCCCTTATACCAGCACAGCGGTCAGCAGGTGAACAAGCCCCAGCAGCAGTGAGGGGACAGCAGCGTGTTCACCCAGAGCACTGGCTTGCACAGAAGCCTCTGGAGAATGCCAGTCTATTCCTGCCACCTTTCTGCAGAGAGGGATGACGTCACGCTTTCAATTTTGCGGTGGGTCTGGTCACTTAGCCCAAAAACAAACAAACAAGCCAACCAAAAATGACGGATTTCCTTTCGAGGCATTTACATGACTGGAAGTCTATATTCCAGGCTCTTCCGCCGCTGTGAGCTAAAGCATTTGTGGGGATCCCCAGGAAATGGCTCCCTTGTTGGGCGCCGTGCGTCTGCAGACGTCTGGGAATCGGCTTCAGGGCGAGTACTCGTTCCTCAGTGGCTGGATCTGTCACTTTGTGCAGGTTCCACCCATGCCCACCGACGGGCTCACCGTGATAGAGGTTGAAGAGCGTTCTATGGTCTTCACAAGCTGAAGAACGCGGCTCCTGTAGAAGGAGGATGGTTTTCCCACCTGAATGAATACGCTCAGCCACAACGAAGCCCGCACTCCATTAGCAAAACGACTTCGCTCGTTCTGCCCACTGAGGCGGGGAGGGCCTCGCTGGGCTCAGTGTCCAAGGATGCCCTGCTGAGTGCACTCTCGTCCACACCGGGCCTCGGCCCCGCGTGGTCCCCAGCGCCGCCCCAACCTGGGGCATGTTAGAAACCCCACTCGGAGAACGTTTTGCTCCCGTCTGTCCTACAGAGACTCCCTCTCTAACTCCAAAGACTTTGACAACGGAAACCAATAGCTCAGGTGTTGTTGTTTTTTTTTCTTTCCCATCCAATTTCTGAGGGAAATCAGAGCAGGGGTTGATTTACTGTTCTATCAGGGCATTGCTGTCTGGGGGATGCTCAGTGTTCTTGGGGAACGCTTTCCTGTCCCTTGTGGCGAGAGTTGTGTCTATCTTGATCGTGACACTCTGTCCTCCAAGGTGTAATTGTGTGCACACCTGTCTCCCTGAGGAGGTTAGCAGCTGCCGGAGGGCAGGGCTGTCTGTATCTCCATATAAAATGTAGTCTCACAGAGTCCCCAGAATATGGGGGGTCACTACCTATTTGTAGGATTTGGGGCCCTTAATGTCCTCGTTCCACCAAATTAAGCAAACGCCCAACGATCACCATACGGTCACACATTATTTCTGAAAAAATTACACACTGTTTCCTTTCTATAAAGGACTCATCTCCAAACGTGTGGCTCACAAACGTCTTCTCAAGGTTTCCGGAGGGAAAAATGAATTTCCAGACACACGACCAGCTTGCCATCGGCATTCCAGTGTCCCCTGGCTATTTTTGGCAGGGAGCAAAAGAGTCTGAATTTGAGTCATTAAAACCTACTCAACTGTTGTTTGCTTGTCTGTTTGTTTATTTGTTTTTTTGTGTTAGGAAGTAAGAAGTCACCTCCCACAGTTAACTAAATGGATTAGGATTTCTATTATTTATTTGAGAGAGAGAGAGAGAGAGAGAGAGAGAGCACGAGCAGGGGAGAGGGACAGAGAGAGAGAGGGAGAGGGAGAGAATTTTAAGCAGGCTCCACACTCAGCATGGAGCCTGATGTAGGGATCGATCCCATGACCCTGGGATCATGATCTGAGCTAAAATCAAGAGTTGGATGCTCAACTGATTGACCCACCTAAGCGCCCCAAATGGATTAGGATTATTAAAGTCACTGGGTCAACAGCTGTCTGAGCAGTTGGGGAGGGCCCAGCACTCATAGTTGCACATGCTGTCTGCTGCCCCTGCACACTCCCACGGGACTTTTGGGGCTGTGGGTCCACACACAGTATGGCTGGGCCACGCTGGGGGCTCACGTTCATTTTGATCAGATCGTGTAACCTGATTTCCAAGGAAGCTGCTGTTCCCAGCGTCTCCTTCCTCCCTTTCGTCCTCCTCCTCCTCCTCCTCCTCCTCTTCTCCCTCCTCTTCTTCCTTATTTTTTTATCTTCTTCTGTCACTGCTAAGGTCATCTTTTATGTACTATTTTGTAAAGCGAGTTTGTTTTGGATTTTTCACAACCACAGCCAGATGTCAACCACATTGGTTTAAGGTTGGCTCTGTGCCCGTGATGATGGCGCTGAGAGGCGGAAATTCACTCCTTAATACTGGTGACTCTCCTGTAAGGCAGGTGCATTGTTAATATCCACTTTTCAGTAGAAGACTGAGAACAGAGAGGTTAAACACCGTGTTCAGGGATACCCAGCAAGGAAGAGGGGGAGCTTTGCACAGCAGCTTCCTCCTGGATGATTTTGGAAGGGAGTTCTAAGCAAACGAATGTCCCCTTCCTGGGTCATCAGTCCTGTTAGCGTGCTCTGGGCCGCGTGCATGGTGAGCATCGGGTGACCGGCCACACACCCTGAAGACGGGGAGGTGAGACCGGGAAGAATGCGGGGAAGACGTTAAAGGAATGTCTTTCTTTGGATTTTTGGACACATCAGACTCCAGAAGGGAAGGTTCATTGCTAGCTGACAGCCTACGGTTTGTTTGATAACACGATGGAACCAAATGGGAGCTCTATTGCTCACAGGGACGATTTTGTGCTTCCTTGCATGGCAGAGCCTGGGCGATCTAGAGCCTTCCTGCCCAGGGCAGAGGCTTTTGCACGTTGTTGAGGCGATGTGATTTCTGGAATAGAGGAAGGGTCACCAGCAATCATGAATTTAAGTCACAGCTGCAATGGGTGCGTAGAGTAAGCCAGCCACAGCAGCAGCGTGAGGAACAAGGCTGCGTCCCACCTCCACGGGCTCCAGGCCGCTGTGCGATCACATGGTCAGGGGTCGGCTTTCATGTGATACAAGATGTGTCTTTTATTACCCTGTCTAGGAAGCCGTCCTGGGTATATAAAAGTTGTCACAATAAGAAACGTTCAAATTTGAGTAATGACGTGAGTCCAGCTGAATAGGAAAAATTTAGCTTATGTCAACGTTGCTCTAAATTTAATACCATTTAGGGGCACCTGGGTGGCTCCGTCAGTTAAGCGTCCGACTTGAGCTCAGGTCATGGTCTCACGGTTCGTGAGTTTGAGCCCCGCGTCGAGCTCTGTGCTGACAGCTCGGAGCCTGGAGCCTGCTTCAGACTCTGTGTCTCCCTCTCTCTCTGCCCCTCCCCCACTTGTGCTCTGTCTCTCTCTGTCCCAAAAATAAATAAATGTAAATGTAACACCATTTACACCGTTTGCCAGTGGTCTGTGTGTTCTGTATTTCTCAGGTCAGTCTTCTGGTCCCATAACGTATAGTATTCGCATGTGCATGTGTGTGTGTGTGTGTGATGTAGAGATTTAGAAAACCCTTCATCGAGTCCAAATTGCATAAAACCTTAATTACAGGTCTTCCAAGTTACTATGTTCCCCGTGGTTTCAAGCCTCTTGACCTAGAGATTCAAATTTCCTGACTTTGGATTTGAGACACGGGGAAAGGAACCGAACTCATTTTAAGTAGTGGATTTGGAAGATTTCTCCTGAGAGGCTCTTCACAGACCTGGATTTGGACAAACGCCCCCTTTAGAGATCTTCTTGTGCCACACGGTCTTCCCTTTGTAGACTGCTTTTCATCTTTAAGCCACTTTCCTGTGCATTACTTCATTTTCTTTTTTATTCAGAGAATAATTTTCAAGTACAGAAAAAAAAATTCAGAGAATGATATAACAAACAGCCAAGTTTTCACCACTCAGAATTAATGGCACTGTGTCATATGGTTTTCTAAGTCTTAAAAAAAAAAAAGGAAAAAAAAAAGATGCATTAAAGACAGACCCCAGCCAGCAGGAATCCCCTCATTCTTTGCAGCGAGAGGCAGGAACTGAGTGAACAAAGAAGATGATTGACCTGTTGATAAACAGCAAGCATTTGTACGTCCCTTTTCTCCTGTCTTCCTACTGTGGGCATTATTGCCTTTCGTATTTGGCTTTTAAACCCGGCAGCTGGCAGCCTGGGCCACTGAGAAGCCCCAGGGATGTGGCAGGGGCCCAGAGGCGCAGGACCTTCTGCCATCTATGGAGACCCCAAGGCAAGTGATTCCAAAGAGAATTCCCCAAAACGATGAGCTTGATTCCACGCCCCCCACCTTGCCTTCTCTTTACTTTCCCCTACCCAGACTTCTCTTAAAGTCATCCTAACACGGGAGTGTGGCAGAGGGACCCCGTGGGCCTCGTGTCTGGGACACCGTTGGACCAGTATCTGGGAAAAGATGGTCCGGCGCCCGGTGACACGATGCCCCGGGGTCTGGAAGGCAGCCAGTGGGTGTCAGGGGAGGGAAGTGGCCACAGTGGAGCGCGGTGATGTGTGTTCTGTACGTGCAATGCTGGTTTCTCCATCATGCTGGAAACTGAGCGGGAAAGAAGAAGGAGGGTGTAACCTTCTTGGAAAGACAGCCCCACCTGCTGACAGTGGGTGCAGACCGGGAGGGTCAGGGTGACCTAAGCAGGAGGCAAAGAAGTGGGCAGAGGGCTCGTGCTAGGAGCCCAGTAAATGTGTCCCCGTCACCCCAGTGCATCGACTTTGGCTCGGCCCCATGGCTGAGACCGCGACGACTCAACAAAGGGAAGAAAGGAACAGCGTGTCTGGGACCTCCCAACTCAGCTCTAAATCGTGGGCACCACTGACTAGTGTCCCTTCACTATGACTCAACAGCAAACACCCACCCCGACTTCCCTCCACGTCTACCCTTCCAGTAAGTAAAACAAGGACAACACCAGTGCCCGCAGGGAAATCCAGGCCCAAACCCTCTAAGCTGTGCCCTGCCATCGGTGGGGAGGGAGGGCACGAAACCACAAAGCGAGGCACCGGGGTGGGGGGGGTGTTGGGGGAAAGGTGGGGTGGGAGGTTGTGGGGGGACTCGGTGCTACACTCCCATCTGCCTGCGGTTTGCTGACTTTTTATCTCGGCTGATCGCTGACTTCTGTAGTTGATCTAAACCCTGAAGACGTTAGCACCGACATTTTTCTCCATTTCCTTAAAATCCAAGTGAGTAATTGAAATCGTCCCTACCGTTTTGAACTTTCTGTGGGGAGCAAAGCCCAGCAGCCCATCTGTTGAGAAAATTTTTGAAAGACACGGAAGGTACATTATTCTTAGCCAAAAGGATTTCTCTTGGTATTTGAAATTGTTCTCAGCCTTTCATCCTTTCTTCTCTTGGCCTCCCCAGTCCCCATGTTGTGACCATATGCCCAAGATACACACACTGAATGTTTTCCTTTTGCTTTACATTAGGGCCAATGCAACTCTTCAGCAGCTCCCTGAGTTCCTTTCTAATCGGAGTTCAGCCTATTTTCTATAATAAAATAAAGTCGTAACTAGTAGATGCCTCTTTCAACTATTTCACTATCAGTATATAGGTGGAAATAGATGGGGAGAGTACATAGATACTGTAGGCATAAACCTCTCTAAAGTTGTGAGCGGGCGTTGGGCTAACCCCAGCCAACCCATTCTACCATATCTGAAAGCTGCGTTTCTGTCCATCATCCCCATGCGGTCGTGAGATGGCCAATGAGATGGCCCTTCCACAGTGGGCCAGACACGGTATCTTTCTTCTCCTTTATCACCTCCATCACCTCCCTTCGTTTGCCTTTTAAATCAGATTCTGGATTTTGAGGCACCTGAGTGGTTCAGTTGGTTAAGGGCCTGACTTCAGCTCAGGTCATGATCTCATGGTTTGTGAGTTCCAGCCCGCGTCAGGCTCTGTTCTGCCAGCTTGGAGGCTGGAGTCTGCTTTGGATTCTGTGTCTCCCTCTCTCTCTCTGCCTCTCCCCCATTCACTCTCTGTCTCTCTCTCTGTCTCAAAAATCAACATTTAAAAAAAAATAAAATAAATTTGATTCTGAGTTTGAATCAAGCTATTCATGGGTTATGACTGCATTTCGTGACATATCTAATATATTTGCAAATTCTTCTAATTTCCTTTAATCAAAATATTTCAGAAAGTTAGAGGATATGTAAAATCATACAGGTAATGAGTATGTGTAATTTAAATGTTAAAACGGACAGAAAAAAGTTATAGGTATTAATGAATAGAATTGAATATTCGTTAATTTTTATTTTCAAGACGCTTTGGTGGAGTTATTTATAGGATCATAATAATTGAAGAATATTCCATAGATAAATACAGCACTCATTCTTTAGGCAGCTTGTCTTTTGGACTTTGGGAAAAGTTGTCCCTGTTAGTGACAAGAACTTTAAATGCTGAAATTCTGTTTTCCACACGTGTCTTGTTGACTCAGACAGTACTATCAATGAGTCCACATGGTCCACGTGCTCCTTACCGTGACTGTAGATCGACAGACAAAGCTTCGAAACTGATGAACCAAAGCGGATCATGACTTGTCTATTGCTCCAGCCTTGAGCAGCATAACCATCCCTGGCAACAAGTGGAGTCTGGAAAGGTTGCTGTCATTTCACCCTTGCTCGAATTTCAATGCCATACCCATGCCTGGGATCCCTACCCACTGTCAGGTACAACAGGAAACGCCAGTGACTCAGAGACCACAGGCTCCCCTCCCTCTCTGGACTCTTCTTCCAGTGTGCATCTTCCCCTTCTCCCTCCATCTTGTTCGCCTCTGCCTTCTTTTTTTTAATGTTTATTTACTTTTGAGAGAGGAAGAGAGAGACAGAGCACAACCAGGGGAGGGGCAGAAAGAGAGGGAGACACAGAATCTGAAGCAGGCTCCAGGCTCCAAGGGTGTCTGCACAGAGCCCGATGCAGGGTTCAGACTCACGAACTGTGAAATCATGACTTGAGCCAAAGTCAGACGCTCAACCAACTGAGCCACCTCGGTGCCCCTACCTCTGCCTTCTTCTTGTTCTGAGTGTCCGACTTCCCAGAACACTGTGGGTATGTCCTCACTTCACAGAGCAGCAGCTACATGAGAAGGGATGACATTAAGTAAAACAATTGACCTTGATGATTAAAACCAACTTAAAGTAGAGTTGAAAGCATGCCTGACGAGGTTTCCTTCATGTGAACAGTCTATACATCAAATCCTTCACTGGTTGTGTGTATGTGGGCAGGTTTCATGGCCATAGCACTTCAGAACAGATGAGAACCACCCTGTCAGGAAGGGGTCATTGTGATATGGATGCGCTCACTCTTACTTCGAGCTGCCTGTGCTCACTGTCCCATCAGTAGGTAAATAGTAGCATCCTTTCACTAACCCACACTTTTTTGAATTTTTTTTAATGCCCATTCATATATAATTAGAAACTGTGTCTGGAAGATCCCAGCCTCTTCCAACCTCAACATGTTTTACCATTCACTCTGCAATGGAGACCCTGGGTCCCAGCAGTCATGTGTTGGGGATTGGCAGGGTGAAACACCTTTTCTTGTTTTTAAAGTTTATTTATTTTGGAAAAGAGAGAGAGAGAGAGAGAGAGACAGAGAGAGTGAAAGAGAGAGAGAAGGAGAGACAGAATCCCAAACAGTTCTGCACCATCAGCCCAGAGCCCAACATGGGGTTCGAATTCACAAACCACCAGATCATAACCTGAGCTGAAATAGAGAGTCAGACACTTGACTGACTTTCGACAGACAAAGCTGGGTGCCGAGCCACCCGGGTGCCCCGGCAAAACATCCTTTCTAGGAGAGGCCCTCACTTCCTTCAGTCCCAAAGACCTGCCCTAATTCTGCAGCTCCCGCGTACCATCAGGGGGCGAAGTCGGCAATGATAAGGGGGTCTGAGCAGTTTTGTATGTTACCAAGAAAAATAATAAGTACGTCCAAAACCAAATCCACGTTTGCTCCTGAATGACCTTTCTTGACTTCCAAAGCTCCAACTGACCAGATTCATCCCCCTTTGCGGTTATCATTTTTAGCTTCATCATCTTGGGGTCTGACGCTGTTAACTCATTTTAGTTTTCCTGGAGATGCGATGACACCACACCAACAACCGTGAGTGACAACGGCACACTGTGGGGAGCTTCCCACCTAAAGTTCACACAACTCTTGGCAAATGACCATCATCACCACACCCAGCCTAGAAGCCAATGGCAACCACTCAGTGTCACCTTGACTCATTAGACACCTCCAGCCTCTCTAGAAGCTGGAGAACAGGGCTCAGAGAGAAAGTGTTATTTGTCACCACTTTGGCTAATACATTTTAAGTGGCCGATTCTCGGTGGTCTTTGTAGGTTCGCTGGTGACAATGTGACCTTCAGTGGGGATGGCCCATCCATCATGTTTGAACTTTTCACTTCGTTCCACGCTCATTTCATTTGTGCAAGAAAATCTTTGTCCCCAGCCCTGTTTATGACTCACGAGGGAGCTTTGATCGGTGTATACTTCTGTAGCTCATGTGAGGCCAGGGAGGGGCAGGGAGGGCACCCCGTCAGCGCCTCCCACATCAGGTGCAGATGATCATCTAGAAAACTCATCTACCGTTTTCCACCATTTTATTGGGTAAATAAAATGATGTACTTTTACCATATTTATAACAGAAACCAATGACTATGTTGGTGAAGCTGACTTCCTAAAAGGAATCGAATGCATTTCCATAGCATCATACAGATTTTAGATCTATCCACATCAGTAAGGTAGAGCAAAATTGGACCTGAACATTTTCTTTGCTCTAATGTAGAGCGTGACTTGTAAACATTGACCACTGGCTCTTCTAAGTTTCCAAACAGAGAACGTAACCCTCTAGGCTTTTGCGGATGAAAATTTTGAGTTAACTTTCACAACTTCATCGTGTCTTCTGGGCACAAAAATGGAAAGCATCTAGTAATTGACAAATAAGCTGGCAAAACAAAAAACCTCTTTACTAAATGCCAGATTAAAATGAATTTTCTAATCACTACCTAGTCTTTTTTTTTTTAATTTTTTTTAACGTTTATTTATTTTTGAGACAGAGAGAGACACAGCATGAACGGGGGAGGGGCAGAGAGAGAGGGAGACACAGAATCGGAAACAGGCTCCAGGCTCTGAGCCATCAGCCCAGAGCCCGACGCGGGGCTCAAACTCGCGGACCGCGAGATCGTGACCTGAGCCGAAGTCGGACGCTTAACCGACTGAGCCACCCAGGCGCCCCTAATCACTGCCTAGTCTTAAAAAATAATAATAATTGCTGATTTGCAAATGCAGTTGTCTGGAGGTTTGAATGTAAAGGGTTTGTCAACAAATATTCAGCTCAAAGCTTGGCATTAGGCATGTTCCCTGAAAGGAAAGTGCTTCTCAGTTAATAATTCCATCTTGTCTCTTGCACTTTACAAGTAGAACAAAATTGCTCTGAACAGCATTTCTTATTCTTCAAATATGTGCAAAAAATGTGCAGAGAAAATGTGCCCAAAAGGACATACACAATCTTGTTAAAAGTGGTTATCACAGGCAGTGGAGGATGTACAATTTCTAATCTTTGGTTAAATGTTTCCATACATAAATAAAATTAAGTGTAAGAGATAAAAACTGCAGATATGATTAATACACTACTTGCATTACGTTGTTAACTGGCCAATATTTAATGCCAATTCATGGGGCATTAGGGTTAGTTATTTCCCCAAAGTTTAGGATCGTGGGAGCACACGAACTATCTTTGGATGACTGCTTTCCGATTGACTTGTGAATATCTCAGTCTCATGCGTTAAGAAAGAAGCAGGGAAAATATATTTACACAAGATCTGGACATAATGGAAATGACAACCCCCCTCAAAAAAATCAAGTACGATGCATTTGAGAATGTTCTTCTGAGAATAGTATCTTCTCTGAATTTCAGGCAAGTCGATGCTTTGACATTTTATAGAGAATGTATCCTATCACACTCTAATTGCATATACAAGATCAAGAGTGTAATGTGTTGGAACGTGTTGGGTGGTGTCCTCCTCGGTCCTGGGCCTTGCACAGTGACCAGAGAGCATTCACAGAGGGGACTTCCACCTGGGCTGCAGTCTTCAGATGGGGCCAGCTCCGTGAGGGGCATCGACACACCAGTGTCGCCCAGAGTAGCGGTGAGCACAGGGAGTGTGGAAGGAAAAGAGATCGGGAAGGTGAGCAGGGCTGAACTGTCTGTGGCTTCATTTCCTACAAGAGGAGCCTTTATATAACCCTCAAAAGAGATGAGAAGAGGAAGAGAAAAACAGCCTTTGTTTTGGGTTTGTTTGTTTTTTTAGTTTTTTTTTTTTTTTTTTGTCAATTAATCTTAATATAGGAGACTTCCCAATAATTTGTGCAGATACTCCGCTCTCAGGAGGTAGAGATGAGTCCCCATATGTACGTGCGGGCTGTCCTTCATGACTCGTGTCCAAAGAGCACGGCGTGGAAGGGGAAGAGAGTCGCACGTTACAGGAGCCGCGGAGACAGGACCTCAGCCCGGCCATCACAGCCAACACCAGTGGTGACCGCTTCCACCGACAGCACTGCCTCTGGACGTGACGTGACAAGGAAGACACTTCACCTCTGTGGGGGGGGGGGAGCCCACAACCCCAGCCTAGTCAGGAGAAAAACATCTCCCAGTGGAGAGGACGTTCTACAAAACCCCTGACTGTTTCCCCTCAGGACCGTCAGGAGCACCCAAAGCACAGAGAGAGTGACAAACAATCACAGCCAAGGGCCGCCGAGGAGACAGGACGCCTACGTGCCCTGTGGTGTCTTGGGTGGCACCCTGGGACACAACGGCGACGTCAGGTAAAACCCGAGGAAATCTGGATGAAGCACACCGTTTATTCGATGATAATAACAATAACGTATCAGAGCCTTGAGTTGTGCCAAAGGCCTCACACTAATGTGAGAGGTTCGTGATGGGGCAGCGGTGGGCAGAGCATATGGAAACTGCTATCTTGGCAACTTTTCTTCAAACCTAAAATAATCATAAACATGCATTAAACTGTTAAAAGAGAAAAAAAAAAGTGATGCGAAACCAGGGAGAAATTCAGGGGATGGAAAAGGCGTGATGGGACTCTTGCTGTGGTGCAGGGACAGAGACGGACTGACCGCTGGGAGGTTTTCCGGGTGAGAGGAGGCAGCCCGTGTGTGCGGGCGGGCCAGTCCCCTGTGTGTTTGGGAGCACAGGACTGAGGGGCCATGAGGCCTGGGGCAGAGGCGTGGGGGGACCGCCAAGCTTCAGCCAGCAGGGCCTGGGGGAGGCACTAGGGAGAGAGCCCACCCACGAAGCACCTAGATAAATATTTATCAGTCAATCCAGCCAACAGGTTATTTTTAATTATGTGCTGTATCTTTCAGTCTTTCCAGTCACATCCTCACAAGGACCAACACAGCCGGTTTCAAAGCTGACGCAGAAAAAGGGCGAGCAGAGGTGGGGACCGCAGCCTGGCCTGTGGCTCGTCTCTTCCCACTGCAGTGACAGCAGGCCCAGGAAGGACTCCCTGCACACAGGCGTGCTCATCCCGGCCACGTGCCCACAGGCCTGGCTCGCTCTCTGCAAAATCCGCCCAGGGCTGGACCCAGGAAGGAATCCCGTACAGGGCCGAGAAGTAGATCTGGGTCACTCGGGAACGAATTCTGGGGTTTTGTGTATGAGGGTATGTCTGGAAGAGGGGTGCATGCTAGCCTCGTGGTCAGGGACAGAGCTGGATGCCGCTGGAGTGAGGTCATCGGAGAAGCAAAGCCCAGGGAAGGGGCCTCTTTTAATAAAAGCAGCAGTGTTGAGTTAAATTTGAAGGTCAGAGGGCAGGGCATTTCCACTCACAGTGGAGGGGTGAGGAGAGAGAGCTATGTCTGAGCACCACCACTTTTCCTGACGGTCTGTGGTTCTACACACAGCATTTAATTTAATTGTTTCGGCTGCATTATCGTTTGGAGAAACACCATAACATTCTTTTTTCAACACAGTTCCATGGTGAAGTTCAAATCGTTGACACCTGTTAGTTCTTGGGGGCGAAAGCAGGCATTTTCCCCGGAAGACACATAAAATGATCTCCTTCAAATGGTACAAACTCACAAGGTGTCGGTAAGTCCCCGGGGGTGTCGGGATGCCGTGGACGTCGCGACGCCCATCGTTCACGATGACTCGTGTGAAAGTTGCTAAGGGGGTAGATCCTAAGAGTTCTCATCACCAGCGAAAAGAAAACATAATAAAACATCTACTCTTTTTCTCTGTATCTGTGTCAGGTGGTGGGTGTTAAGGAAACTCACCGTCGTCCCCACAGCTCAGAGCAGGTCGGTCGCGTCACTGTGCTGTCCTCCAGAACTTTCAGGGCGCCAAGGGTCCGTTCTACCTCAGTGACACCGACAGGGGAAAGAGAGGTGATGTCCTTCCCTCAAAACGCGCAAGAAGGAGAGAGACAAGGCTAGGAAGGCCCCTAATGTTCCCCGGTTCCTAGTGTTGGTGATCCCAGGCAGTGCCGTGAGCTAAACGAGCAAACAAAACACAGTAAACAGAACACATGTGAAACATAAAAGTTGAGGGGTTTTGCTTTTGCAGACACAGTTAAAATTGTTAGCTGATAATGTCATCATGGGAAAGTGTTTTAGGAGTTTTATTTACCCCTTAATTCAGGTGGAAGGCAGTGTAAAAGGCATTATGGGGTCTTTCCTTGCAAAGAAAACCACAGAGTGATTCAGGATTGCTGGTGAGCAGCTGCCGTGGGGAACGGGGCCCACAGCACCCCCACCCCTGGCCTGGACGTGCCCACCTGTGCCCTCTGCGGTGTGTGTGCCCCGCTCCTGGGGCCACCACTCCACCGCTAGCATGGGGAGAGGGGGAACAGGCGTTATCCCAGTTCAGCCAGCCTCCTGGTACTCTGGAGCAAACTCTGCTTCCAAGGCAACTCGAGTTCCTGAGATTAAAGCAAACTCCAGGAGAATTCCGAGGGACTTAAGAGGCTCAGTTGTGAAAACAAGCCCCTGACGGCAGAGTTCTCCGGGTCCAGGGCGCTCAGTGCAGGTCTACATGAACTCTCCTGGTGCCCGACGCACCAACCCTGACGTTGTGGGGTAGTTCATACTCAAAACCCCCGACAATCACGTGCACAAACATCACTATGCCCATTTCAAGGAGGAGCTAGTAAAGGTCATTTAATGGTTTCAAGATCACACGATTAATGAATTTCAGGCATGAAAGCTTACGTTTTGTCAGGCTCAAAATCCACACTTTAAAAGCTACGCTGCCCTGCCCCCTTTTGCTGAAAGGGAAGCCTGACTCAAAGATTCCAGGCTTCTGTCAATTTAAATTTGACTTTGTTCTGGCTTCTAAAGCACTCAGACAGACACTTGCCAGATGGGCAGTATAAAAATAAAGGCATAACCAGCTAGAAAACCGTGATAGGTCCCTTTGTGGAATAAGGACTGTAATCTTTTATTTATTAAGATGTTATGTTAAATATTTGAAGAGATCAACATTTAATTTTAAAAAAATCTGTTGAGTTTGAAATGAGCCATGGACATCCAAAGAAATAATGTTAGAGCCTGTACTGTACCGTTTGGATGGAGTCACGACTTCAGCTACTTGTTAAGCTTTGTTTCCCTGAAATTAAAGGCGGTAACCCAAAGATCATCCACATTTCGGCTGCTCCCGTAAAGCCGTGGGATCTGTCGGGACATCGGACTTGGAGAGAAGTTACCTACCTGCCAGGCACGGGTAGCAAGAGACCATGAAGCTTCTGGCTTTGAAACCAACCGCCAGGTAAGGGGGACCCGGGCTTTTCTTCCGGAGACACGTAGCCCATCAACAGCCAACACCAACCCTTGACAGGTGAGCGAGGCCACCGAGGAACACCTAGTCTAGGGCCACCAGCCATGTGACTCCAGGTGACGCCAGCAGACAAAGTCTGCAGAAAACGCCACTCCCACCCGCTAACCCAGAAACTCCTCAACACACAAAACATTTTCAGCTAAGGTTTTCTTGTGGTGTGCTCACTGCAACGAGAGGGGATAGATTAAGTGACTGTGATATTGTACGTGTTTTACATTTGCAAGTTGTGATTATTGACTGATGTGTGCAGCAACTAGAAAAATAGGAAACCTTAGAGTGACTTTAACTTTTAACAGCAGGAAGGTCATATATATCCCACCCGCCTACTTTTATGGCCCTGTTTTTTTTCCTTTTTTTTCTTTTTTTTAATGTTATTTTATTTGTTTTCAGAGAGAGAGAGAGAAAGCTCATGTGGGCGAGGGGCAGAAAGAGGAAGAGAGAGAATCCCAAGCAGGTTCCACACTGCCAGCCCGGAGCAGAACACGGGGCTGGAACTCACAAACCATGAGATCATGAACTGAGCCGAAATCCAGAGTCGGACGCTCAACTGACCTTCAACCCCCCCAGGTGCCCTGGCTCTGTTTTTTCATTAGTGAGTGGGAATCATATAGAATGGAATGACATGTTTTACTTAAATATTTATTATGTCTCTTCTCCAGTGAGAGATGGGCCAGAAAATTTTCATTCAGTCTTGGATTTGGCTGTATCAGAAGGGTAGGTGTGGACGCCCTGAAATTATCTGAGGACTTTTACCATCATCTGGGCTGATGATGGTGGTGACCTCCTCAAGAAGGGTGCGGGCCCCTAAAGTCACTGGGCATGGTGGGCAAATCATGGTCCCATGACCTGAGGAAGAGAGTATCATCAGAACTTGAAGGGTTTCAGATTTTGGAAGAAGCACTTCCCAAGGCATAATCCGGAATTGTCAAAGGGAAGAAAGGAGAATCGATTCCAGCAGAACAAGATGGCAGACAGGAGAGCTGTTCTTGACTCAACATTCCTGCGGTGGCTCGTTACTCCTGAAGCCTTGGGAGCCTGCGATGGGAGCCTACAACTACAGCCGGTACTAGGTGCCACACCTTGGTCCCTGGTGAAGCCGGTGTGACTGTTTCAACCACAAATCCCTTCCTTCCTCACTCCAGCAGATAAAGTTCCCGCCAAACAACCATGCTTATTGAGCAGACCAAGAGTTCTTCCTGTGTCCCCTGGAATTGTCAGTCCCCTGCCAGCCCATGGAATTATCCAGACGTACCGAGCACAGTGCATGGGGAGGTCCTCACCCTGCCAGCACCCGCTGCTTTGCTGTCTCCGTGGCCGGCATGCAGCGCCTTCCTTCCTACACTGAGTGTGTAAACCAACACAGTCTAACAATGCTCTAATCTAATGACTAATGATGGTCAATGTTAAGTGCCAGGTGTCGGTCTATTGCCGTTACCCCAGGGGGGGAGCCCCCACCCAGCAAGGGGGTGTGGGGAGGAGGTGAGAACACAGCCCTGGTCGAGGACTAAGGACAGGATCACCCCCTCGGGGCCCCTGGATGACTTCAGCAACACTGCGGGCAGCAAAGAGATCACTGAGGAGGGGACCTCGGTTTCCCGGCAGTGGCCAGGCTTAAGCCTATCCTACGGAGCAGTGTGGTCACTTGAAGCAAAGGTGATGACCACAGATTGGAACTGGGTGTTAGCCTCGCTTGAATGTACATGTAGCCTGTGCAAGCCCTCTGGGCTTTTGCATTATTTCGGGTGAATGATGTAATTTAAGCGACCGACTGGGTATGAAAGCTCCGAATATCTGTACATCCTTACTCCATACTGCTTACAGTAATACAATCGTTCTCCCCACCTCACAGTTTCGGGGGAAATGATCTCTCCACACCATGAAGGTACCGAGAAACATTTTTAGTAATGTGGCTTTGGGGGCACCTGGGTTGTTCAATCAGTCAAGTGTCCGACTCTTGGTTTTGGCTCAGGTCATGATCTCACAGTTTATGAGTTCGAGCCCCACATCGGGCTCCGTGCTGATGGTGCAGAGCCTGCTTGGGATTTTCTCTCTCTCTGCCTCTCTCTCCCATCCTCTCTCTCCCCATCTTGTGTACTCTCTCAAAATAAATAAATAAATTTAGAAATACAATTAAAAAAAAAAGAAATGTGGCTTTCAACTGCTCTGTACCTTTGTTCCATCTCCATACTTGTCCTCCGGGAGCTTCTAGGGACCTCCCGCATCCTCAGTTTCTCCTGCCTCAGCCCTCCTGCCCTGCCCTCAGTTTCTCTTCTGAGCCCATGACAAAGATCTGTGGCAAATGCTTCCAAGCGAGTGCACACACTTTCTCGAGACTCGCAGCTATTCCGAGCTGACACAGTAGCCAGCGATGGTCAGAAGATTCTTTTTTTGCAATTGTACCTAATTTCTTGGTATCCACGTGAAACGGAGCCCCTCTTTCTCCCACGCTTTACAAAAGGGCGACTGAGATCTCCTGTCTCGCCTCTCCTCGGAAGCATCTGTTTCTCTTTGGGATTTTGGTTCCTTGGTTGCCTTGCTACATCAGCTCTCTCACATGGCCTGCATAAAATTCATGACTGTGGATTAGCTGGCTTCCTCTCCTGGTTAAGGTGGAAGCAAAACTCTCTACTCCTTTCTGACGTGCGACTGGGAGCTGGAGTGTAGCACCGGGACTGTAGCTGACAGCTAAACTCCTAGCACTTAGAAAAGTGCCTAGCACACAGCGAGTGCTCAATAGATAATTATGTAATGATACAAGAAACGATGAAATAAAGGATGATGTAGGCAAGTTTCCACTTAACCATCTCAGTCAATGACTTACAAGTGTAATATTAAGTGTGCTCAGATATTTGTAAGAGGACGTGCCAGTGTGATGCTCACCTTGCACCTTTTATCTGATATTGAACAAAGGAATCCACTCTTAACCCTAGCTCCGCACAGAAGATAAAGAAGTACAGAGTGAAATACAAGATCCTTGATGGTTGAGCCAAAAGCCCTGCACAGGGAAGGCGTGTAGAGTCCCGTGTCACCATGGGAGGAGCTGTACGCAGTGACGGCTGGCTGGCCCCAACCAGGAAGCCGTAGGAGGTTTAACGATGTCCACACATTCCGACGAGTGGTTCCCACAAAATGAGCCGTGAGAACAGACTAGCAGGGACACCGCAGCTGCATGGTAGAAGGGAGGACAAGAGTCACTTGCAAGCTGGGTGAAATTATCCCATTTTTTATAAGCAGATGAGGACATGTACAGTCACCATCAATACTGTAAAACTGGCTTTCGCTAGAATCCATTGTTCTGCTCACACTTTAAAAGAATATCCCTGGCCTTATGTTTCCAGCTTCCTCCAGTCCTGGATTGTTGATTCGTGCCACGAGGTTCCCCGGCTCCACGGATCTTAGAAACGTGTCCACTAACTCAAAGGCGATTTTGACCATTCTAGATGACTTAGTTTTCTGTTCCTCTTACATCATTCATCTCTCCGTTGTTGTCTTGGGCACTTTTACACACACGCTGGACATCTACAGATTGCTCTGTCTCAACATCCTGGATTCCAGACTTCTTGCTTTTTAATCCACACCAACCCCACGAGAACACCACTGGTCCCGAACATCCTCAGGAGGTGCTGCCCAGCCTGCAAGGTCTCTTTATGCTCATAGCAGCTCTGACTACTGAGTGCTTATCGAGTGTTTGTCTGCCTCTGCTTATGTGGGCCAGTAAAAAGTTCTTCATTTCAAATAGCAGAACTTGTTTAATTTAAGAAGAAAACCACATGGATTTGAAGATTTCATCTACAAACGGAAAGTATGGACCATGGCCAGACCCTACATAGAAGTAGCATCCTGACCCACAGCTTGTGTAGTCACGGCCCCGGCAGCAACGGACCCAGTGAAGCCCCGCCTTGTTCAGTGATTCTCCATCGTTTGCCTCTGCTTCCAACCCAGGATCAACCAGAGGAAGCCAAATGTGCACCCCAACCGACCACAGGGACGTTCCACTTCCTGCTTGCTGCCTACAGCATCCCCAGCCCGTCCACCTGAGGCAGACACACCTGCAACTTTTCCTTTCCTCTAATCCTCCCCCTTCTTCTTCTCCTTCCTCCTCCTCTCCTTCCTCCTCTTCTCCTTCTTTTTCTTCCCCCTCTTTCCCTTCCTTCCCTCCCCTCCTCTTTCACCTTCTCTTCCTCCTCCTCTTTCTTCTTCTTCTTCTTCTTCTTCTTCTTCTTCTTCTTCTTCTTCCAACTATAAGGCCTTCTCAATCCTCTGCCTGCCTTTGCAAGTCATGGTGGCTGACTCCCTTACTATAGAAAGTTCTGAATAAATGGCTGTGGCTTATTCCCATTTGGGTGGTGGTGTTATTTCCTCAGGTCTCCTAGTGAAAAACCACAGATGACGGGACCATCACCCCTGTCCTGGCTCTTGTGGCAGTGAAAGGAGAAACAGACTTTGTCCTGGGGGATGGTCTGGGTGGGGAGGGGACATGCTGCCCGTCCTATCCCAGGCCAGTATCCCTGCCTCTTGGGAGACAAGTCACTGATTACTCCACAGATTCGCTGATGGGCAACTGCACCTCCCGATTCTTCCCGTGGACACCTGACTCATCTCTGTTGAGGGATCCTCCCTGCTGTCAGTGTGGCAGTGGCACAAACACCGATCCTGATATAGAATCATGATGAGAAGCATTTGGTTACTTCCTGAAGGTGCCTTACAAAATAAGAACACGGGCCACATGCTGCTGTTGCTGGGTGATCCAGGAAGGAAGGCTGCCCTCCCCAAGCAGCTTCTGGCCACATCTGTCCTTGGACAAAGACTGAAGCTTGTCCAGGCTTGTCACAGCCCAACATTCTCACATGTAGGGGGAGCAGAATGTGTAGCAGAATTTGAACATTTCCTAGAGCAGGGCGTCTGCATGTTTTCTTCTGTCGTATCAGTTGGTGCTCACCCTGGGAAGCCGAGATCAGTGAAGAGGGTTGTGGAAAATGAACTGCTACCGGGGCTGGTGTGGAAGACATTTCCGCCATGGCTGTCACTGTTGGAGTGAAAACACGCTTTTGAAAACTCGCATGAGGTCGGGGTCCAAACTCTCTGGTCTCTGACAAGGATTCGAAAGGCTGTGTCATCTTGACCGCCACCACTGTCACAGGAAGGAGCAGGAAACAGTATGGAGTTTCAAGCAGCCACGGAAAGAAAAGGGAGCCTTCCCCTTGCTGTCCCCGGCCCTCAGGATCTGTGCTCCGGGGAAGGGCCGTGAGCTCAAATCAGCTCCAGATAGAGGTGCCATTTTGCAAGGCTTCCTGCCTGTGGCAAAGCAACATGGGAAATTCAAACTCGGGACCAATTTTAACAAAGAATGATGTTACATAAATCTCATCCATCACAAGATGCACTTAGAACTTATCCTGGAAAAACACAACAATTTAACTCTCGAAACAAGAGGATGTCTGGCCCCTCGTTATGGTTAGGGTGGGTGGTGGGGGCAAGTTACATAAACTTACAGTTAGACATTCTACTTGACCCAGATATCAACAAATAGAGCCTGGGCCATGCGTTGTAAGGAAGAGACAAGGGACCAGAGAGGCCCAAACCTATTTCCATGGTAATTTTCATCTGATTGTATTTCTTTGTGTGTTAATGTTATGCTACACTTTTCCCCGAGAATGGGATTTGTAAAAAGAAACAGAAGGAGGAGGAGACAGAGGAGAGGAAGAGGCACCGTCCATGGGATTCATTCAGGGTGGAGGGGCCGCTGGGTCAGAGCCATTGAGGAAGGGTGTCCCAGGAAGGGCAGACAGACACCCAGCAGTGGTGATGTTGGCGGTGGCCACAGTTGTCACAATTGTCCTGTTATCGCATATATGAAAGGCCTCTTTCTCTGTCTTCATTCCTCTTGATGCTTTGTCTGGATCTGACTCTCCTCGCCATGACAAAGTGAACCCACCCCAAGGGACATTAATCCCCGTGTGGCCATGACATCTAACCCAAAACTGAGTCTGTTAGCAGCAGAGATCCAGGACAATGTGGGCAAGAAAATGTGGATGGCCATTTTTGTTGGAACAAAAACAAAACAAACAAACAACAACAACAACAACAAAAAAAAAAACAGTGACTTTTAATCTTGTTTAAGACTGATAGGGAGTGTAGGAGACAGTAGATTGCATGAAGAAAACAGCATTTGGCCTAAGAGAACTCTGGTCTAAACAATGTCTGTTTTATTTTATTTTATTTTGCTTTTTTAATGTTATTTATTTTTCAGAAAGACAAAAACATAGCATGAGTGGGGGAGGAACAGAGAGAAAGGGAGACACAGAATCCAAAGCGGGCTCCAGACTCTGAGCTGTCAGCATAGAGCCCTATACGGGGCTCGAACGCACGAACTCTGAGATCATGACCTGAGTTGAAGTCGGACACTTAAGTGACTGAGCCACCCAGGTGGCACCTAAACAAAGTCTGTTTTTTTTTTTTTTAAACAAAGTCTGTTTATTTATTTTTGAGAGAGAGGGAGACAGAGTGAGTGCCAGAAGGGGAGGGGCAGAGAGACAGAGGGAGACACAGAAACCGAAGCAGGCTCCAGGCTCCGAGCTGTCAGCACCGAGCCCAACGCGGGGCTTGAACCCACGAGCTGTGAGATCATGACCTGAGCCGAAGTCGGACGCTCAACCGACTGAGCCACCCAGGCGCCCCTAAACAAAGTCCGTTTTAAAACCTCATTCTCTCAGAAGGTCAGTGTCCACACCTATCATGTGCCCTAAGCTCGTTCACACTCCTAGTTTGTGTCTGCATACTGTTTGAACCCTTTGTAACCAAGTTATTAATCACAGCTATAGCCCGCCATATTTCTTAACCACCTTTTGGGTCTCTTCTTATGAGATTATGCAAATGCCTTGCCCTAAATGATCCCCATGTGGAGGAGACCTTACATCTGAGCTTCTGACTAAACCCAAAGAGAAGGAAGAACACGGTCCAGGATGAGCAGTGGTCACATCACCGGGCTCCTTTCGGGGCGCTCATCTGTAGCATTGATCTCCTCTGGTATCTGAGGTGCCCCGGCTTTTGCAGCATTAGATGTAGAGAAGAGAAAAAATGCTGTTATGAGGCATACATATTCGTAGTGAAGATCACAATCCATACAGCAAGTTGTTAACTAAGTAGCACTTCATAGTATTTGCCCACTTAATGGTAGGAAACAGTCCTATGTAATCATCATGAGCTACTTCATAGAATACATGGACGGTTACATCGCTTCTAACCAATCACTGTAGTCCTTTCTATTCTAGCCAGGACTCCCTTATCTCCCCTCTGGCTTCCCAGAATTTCTAAGAGCTCTGAGGGTTTATGCCAAACCTATGCGAGCCAACCGTTCACACCCAAAGAGAGAACACTGAGGAACCATCACGTCATCATGACTTTGCCTCTTGTGTCTGAGCAATGTTATCCATGGCTGCCTTGAGACCCCTGAAACACAGCCCCACATGTGTTTCCATGATTATTGGTGAAAGAGGAAAAGTCCTTCTCCAATATGGTCCCATTGGATGAGCACACAATTGAGCCATGCTCAAGTCCCTATGACTCCAGTTCTCGGTGACTCGTTTCCAGATCACAGTCAGGCCAAGAGGCCCAAGTAAAGATGGAACTTAGATATTGTTCAGTCCTAGTTCTTGGGCTACCATGTCCATTCCCAACATGGAGAGCCCCACCCTGGAGTTCTTCAGCATCTCCAGTTTTCATTTAAAATTTTTATTTTATTTTATTTTATTTTTCAGAATCTCCAGTTTTTGAACCATCAACACACAAAATATAAGATTACATTCTCTTTTCCCAGACAGTGAGTTACTGCCAATGTTCAAATGGGAAGTCGTACTGGGAGATTTCATTTGACCCTAAGCTTTTCTTTCTGAAGGAAACTGATAGAGTACAGGTGACTTAGCCTCCTGAACATGGTCTCCCAAATGTTTCGTCCTATTGAAATCAGTTATGTCGAGAAGAATTACAACACCATGCTCAGGAGAGAAAGAAAATGCACATATATCTTAAAGCACAGTGTGGTGATAGAGCAGTGCAGATTTAATATAAAGAGCTCAAAGGTATTTGACAATCACCTCAGGTATTGTTAACAAGTATTGGGTAGAAATGGCTCGTTGCAAGCTCTTGTGCCATGAAACGTTCTACAAGATGGAAAGAAAAATTCCTAGAGCTATGAGCTATCCTTCTCACTCAAGAGCATGAACAAGGCTCAGAGACAAGTTATTATAGTTTCTTTGTCTTTTTTCAAGGAAAAAAAAAAAAAAGAACGTGGCCCCAACCAACTCAGGAGGTTCTACTGTGTTCCATCTTCCCATCTTTTTGCTTCATTTTGGCACACTGGTCGCTTGAACCTGACTATGGAGGGAGTACGTACATCACAGAGACTCAGCAAACACTAAGAATCGGGTTTGTCCAGTGAGCAGATCACAAAACATTTGCCGGGTAGTTATTCCCTACACAACAAAAGGCTTGAAAGCTACGCAGGCTGGGAAAGCTGTGCCGAAGAAGGGGTAAGAGCAGAGGCTTCAGGAAGAAGTTTCTTCACCCGATACAGCACTGTAGCAGCGTTGAGGGTTTTTATGCATAGTGGTAGATGATTGTGCAGGGTAACTGTAACTGGACGGAAAGAACATCCAGAGATACTGGAAAACTCGGCCATTAATTTAATTAAAGAGATCATGTCACAATATTATTCCCAAAAGAACACCTTTAAAGGACCATTTCAGATATAGCAAACATTTATTTTAATGTGTAATGTCTCAACTGTGAACATATAGCTAATATACTAAATAGAATTTATAAATAAGAAATTGCCTTTTACAAGGTTGTTAAAATATATAAATATTTGACAAGGTTTGATAATATTTGATAATATTTAATAATTTAATTAAGTGGTTCATATATTACTTACAGTAAATTTTGAGAAAGTAAGAGTTAAGTCATTAAAAACAAACAAAGCCACCTAGAGTGTCCAGATTTATAAACGTATGGAGTATAAAATGGCTAAAATAATTTCTGCGATAAAAGAAACAGGTGATTTTTCTCTCCATGTTGCAACAATATTGCATGTAACAGATATTAAATTTGCCTGTCTACATTATCTCACAGTCTTCACTAAATCCCAGTGGTAACTGATCATAGGTCTGCAGGTAAAACTAAGTTCAACAGAGTCTGAATTTACTAAGGGCACCAGACAGCATAAATTTGGTATAAAATCTATCTCCTGAGGGCTCCATTATGAAAGGAACAAAATGATAGTGAGCTGTTTGTGATGCTACTTGAAGTCAGTTCAAAGGTCTAGTTTATGCTTGTAATGAATAAAATAATCTAATACTGTGATTAACAAGGTTATCTTCACTTATCTGGGTAAAATAAATAAATAGGCAATGTCACAGTACAAATACTATCTGGACTATTTGGTTATGGAGTATTTAATTTAGTTCAAATTCAATATTTCAATCAAATTTTCTTGTAGATTTAAATTTGCAGATATTACATGAGGAAAATAGTAGAGTAGGTGCTCAAATTTATCAACTCATTATATATATATGTGTGTGTGTGTGTGTGTGTATACATGTATATATATATGTGTGTATATATACACATATATATATATATATGAAAATGCCTTCAAAAGTAGACTATAAATAAAACTAACTGACATCAGTAAATAATCAGTGGTTCCAAGTAAAGTGGGAGAGAAGATAAAAGGTTTATTTGGGGAGAGATATCAGTTATAGGGTAATGATTGTGAAGATTTTGATTAATAGATAAATTGCTAGGAAATTTACAAACTTCCAAAATGTATAAATCATAATAATAATTATGAACCTCTAAAAACTATAAACTGACTCAAGAAAAGAAGAATTCTTAAAAGGTGATACCATTATTCATTAAATTGAAATGAGGGTTAAAAATCTTCTCTAATAAGCAGAAAATCAGTAAGGACAAAAGTGAACTGAACAACACTGTTAATCAAGTGGGTACAGCTGACATCTGTAGACTGGTTCATCCACAGCAGAATACACATTCTCCTCAAGCTGATGTGGAGGAGATAGACCATATTCTGGGCCATAAAAAACACCTTACTAGGTTTAAAAGAATGAAAATTATACATTGCCCACTCTCAGACCATAATTGAATTAAACTAAAAATCAGTAACAGAGATAGCTGGAAAATCCCAGGATGCACAGAGATTGAACAACACACTTCTAAGTAACACATGGGTCAGGGGTGCCTGGGGGCTCAGTGGGTTAAGCATTGGACTCTTGATTTCGGCTCAAATCATGATATTGTTCTTTGTGAGTTTGAGCCCCACATTGGGCTCCGTGCTCACAGTGCAAAGCCAACTTGGAATCCTCTCTCCCTGTCTGTGCCCCTCCCCTGCTTGCACTCTATCTCAAAAAAAAAAAAAAAAAAAAAAAAAAAAAAAACACCTAACTAACTAACTAACTAAATAACACATGGGTCAAAGTAGTTTCAAGAGGGTACCTGGGTGGCTCATTTGGTTGAGCATCTTACTCTTGATCTCAGCTCAAGTCCCGATCTTGGGGTCGTGAGTTCGAGCCCTGCATTGGGTACGGAGCCTACTTAAAAAACAATTAAGAAAAACTTTAAACGTTTTTGAACTAAATAAAAATGAAAATACAATTTATCAACGTATGTGGGATGCAATGAAAGCAGTGACTATAGGGAAATGCATAACATGCAACGCACGTACTAGAAAAGAAGAAAGATCTAAACTCAATAATCTATGTTTTGATCCTAGGAAACTAGATTAAAAAGAACAAATGAAATCTAAAGAGATGATAATAATTACGGCATAAATCAATGAAATTGAAAATGGGAAATCAATTGAGATAGTCAACTAAACCAGAAGCTTAATATTTGAAGAGAACAATAAAATCAGTAAGTCTCTAGTCCAGGCTAACTAAGAAAAAAAGAGAGAGAGAACGAGGGAGAAGACACAAATTATTAACGTAAGAAATGAAAGAAGGGACATCAGTACAGATCCTACGGAAAGGCTAATAAAAGAATACCAAGAACAGCTCTGTGCTCACAAATTTCATACTTCAGATGAAATGAACCAATTCCCTGAAAGATACAATTTGTCAAAACTTACACCAAAAGAAAGAGACAATCTGGGCAGGACTATGTTTATTAAATAAATTGAATCAATAATAAATAACCTTCCTAAAGAGCCAGCATTGAACTCAGATAATTCAATAAGTGAATTGTGAATTCTATCAAACATTTAAGGAATAAATTATGCCAAGTTTCTACAACATCTTTCAGAAGATAGAATCAGAGAGAATAATTCCTAACTTATTGCCTGAGGCTAGGTTTACCGTAACACCAACACCAGACAAATGCATTACAAGGAAAACAAATACATTATATCTCTCCCTAACACAGATGCAAAAATTCTCAAATATTGGAAAATTGAATTAACAACGTATAAATTGAGGTAACAACGTATATAAAGAATTATGCATCATGACCAAGTGGGACTTATCCCAGGTATGCAAGACTGATTCAACATTAAAAAATCAATTTGTGTAATCCATCACATCAACAGACTAAAGAAGAAAAACAATATGAACATATCAATAGATGCAGAAAAAGTATTTGACATACCCCTAAACTCATTTATAATAAAAACTCTCAGTAAACTAGGGTTAGATGGTAATTTTCTCAACATGATACAGACTATCTACCAAAAACAAAACAAAACAAAACAAATCAAAACAAATAAACCAAAAAAAAAAAAAACCCACCACCCTGTAGCTAATATAGCATAATTAATGATGAGAAACTTAAAGGGGATAGTTTTACTATCTCCACAGTTCTGCCTTTTCCAGAATGTTGTATACTTGGAATAACACGGTATATAGCTTTTTTGGTTTTTCAACACTGACTTCTTTTACTAAGTAATATGTATTTAAGGTTCTTCCATGCCTTTTCAAGACTTAACAGCTGATTTCTTTTTAGCACTAAATGATATCCTATTGCCTGGATGTACCACAATTTATTTGTCCACTCATCTAACTGAGCCACATCTTGGTTGCTTCCAAGTTTTGGCAGTTATGAATGAAGTTGCTGTAAGCAACGATATGCAGGTTTTTGTGTGGACATGAATTTTCAGCTCCTCTGGGTCAGTAACAAGGAGTGTGATTGTTGGATGGTATGCTAAGAGTAGGTTCAGTGTTGTGAGAAGTCACCAAACTGTCTTCTAATTTTTTTTTTACACTTATTTATTTTTTGAGAGACATAGAGAGAGCACAAGTTGGGGAGGGGCAGAGTGAGAAGGAGACACAGAATGCGAAGCAGGCTCCAGGCTCTGAGCTGTCAGCACAGAGCCTGACATGGGGCTCGAACTCACAAACCGTGAGATCATGACCTGAGCTGAAGTCGGATGCTTAACCGACTGAGCCACCCACGCTCCCCTAGATATTTGGTGTGTAGTGGGTATCTCACTGATGTTTTAACTTGCATCATGTTTTAACTTGTAACGAGTTACAGTATTAACAATAATGGACTAAAGAGCATAGGAAAAGGAAACCGTCACAGACAACGGAGAGGGTGCAGTCCATCCAAGTTGGCACGACCCGATCTTCAGCACCTACGATCCTTTCAAATATAACCAAGCAGGTAAATAAGCATATGGAACACAGCATCCATGGGTTTCTGGCTCCAAAGGATGGAGGTCGGGAGGCGACACCCGAAAGGTACCCGTGCTGAGAAACACGCGCTTTTCAACTGCTCAGCTCATTTCTCAAACTTGTCTGTCAGGTAGACTGAAGCGAGGTGAACTTCCCAAACCTTGGCTGTACCCTGAGGTCACCCGGGAAGCGGGAAACCTTGGCACCTCATTCCCACTTGTTCTAATTTAATTGGTCTTGGGTGTAGCCTAGGCATCAACGTATTTTAAAAACTTCCATGTGATTCTACGGTGCAGCTGAGATTGAGACGCACGAGGAAAGAGGCCATGGGTTACTGGGATGGTGTGCGGGCAACCGCTTAGAGCTAGTTTTAAAAGCAGATGTGGGATTTGGACAGATTTGCTCTGTAGACAGAATATCCAGGAGAAAAGTCGGGGGCGGGTGGTTTAGGGTGGACTTTGGAGGTCAAGAAGCACGTTGGGGACGGCCCCTCTCTATGCGAGTGGAGGACCGGGGGCATGTGTGAGAGGGGTCAGAGAGAATTTAATCTGCTCACCGGAGCACAGAGGCAGAGAGAGAGGCCTGCAGCTTCCTATGGGTCTGGGAGGAGCCAGAACACAGGCTCTCCATGAGGTGGCAGGTGGCCTGCTGAGTGAGGAGGGTTCAGGCAAGAGGAATCCTTGGTCTTTTGATATGTTGCCTTTGGAGGGCCTGAGAACTGTTCTCAGAAGATCCTGTTGGTTGTAGGAGAAGATCTGTGTTTCACTGGAGCAGCTGGAGGCTGAGTTCCAGGCAGCTGAACCAGGGAAAGAGTGGTAGTGATATTTGCATTTCCTGAAAGCGTTGTCTGCTCTGTTCTAGAACTCTTGCTTCATTTTTTTAAAGTTTACTTACGTATTTTGAGGAGGGGCAGGGACAGAGAGAGAGGGACAGAGAATCTCAAGCAGGCTCCATACTGTCAACACAGAGCCCTATGTGGGACTCGAACTCGTAAACCGTGAGATCATGACCCGAGCCGAAATCAAGAGTCAGACGCTCAACCGACGGAGCCTCCCAGGCGCCCCCCAGAAGTTTTGTTTCTTATTCTCTGAGTTCTCTGCACCACGTGTGTGGCTGTGTTGTCCCTCCTGTGATCGCTGTCTTTCTGTCTGCGGCTCTGGGACCCTCCAACCTCTCCCAGTTCCCGTTAGGGCTGGCTGGAGATGCCCCTCTGCCTCCAAGAACCCAAAATTTCAGTTTAATACTGCAAACAGACACCTTTCTTGTTTTGTTTGTGTGCTTATTTTTTAAAAAGTGAATGATCCATTAAGCTTACGGCTAAAATCATCAGGAAATAATATTGTTTTTTCCAGGTTTGTGAAGCTATAGCAAGACATTTCAAGGTTACCATTAACAATGCGATTAATGTTACTATTTCTGTTGTTAAGTTTATTTATCTATTTTGAGAGAGAGACAGAGCACGTGAGCAGGGGAGGGACAGAGAACAAGGGAGACAGAGGATCCCAAGCAGGACAGGGGACTCCAATCCATGAATGGTAAGATCGTGATCTGAGCCGAAATCAAGAGTCGGATGTTTAACCCACTGAATCACTCAGGCGCCCCTAATATTTCTGATATTAATGATCAAAGAGAAGACAAGAATGTCTTTATTTCATTAAGTCAAGATTTATTTATTGAAAGTGTGGTCCCAATTATTTCCATACCATGAGAGAGAGAAAGACAGTGCGTGTGTGTGTGTGTGTGTGTGTGTGTGTGTGAGGGCGTGTTGTTTTATTTTGTCTTGTGGTTTTGCCACTGTTTCTCTTGAAGGAAACTGAAGAGTGGCAGGATCTGGGTCTACATCAGAATTTGAAATCATCTGACCCCACCTTCTTTTCTAGAAGCTTTGGATATTTAAACGACTTTACTTCACTCCCCTCTGGTTTCTTAGTATGGACAATTTCCATTTAGTCATGGTCAGATAACGATTTGCTTGGATTTGGGAGATAAAGAAGAAAAGGGCATGGTAGAAATCCAGCCTTATTTTACCAGTCCCCAAAGTCCCCGGAGCTTAGGTCTGAGCGCTCAGCAGGCATTGCCAGGTGCCCGGATGGAGAAGGCTCAGCCCGCACAGCCCTTCCTCTTGGCCTTGCACCCCTGATCCTAGAGGAGGCGAGCTCGGGCAGAAATGTTTGTCAAATTAAACCTGGAAATGCGTCCGTATTTTTGAAGGGAATTAAGAGCAGAGGGAAAGCGTCTCTAGTTTTTGCAAACACCGAGTGGAAAGGATGTGCGCCTGGGCCTCGCCTCTGTCAGGCCCCCTCACTCTCGAAGAAAGCAGAGGCGTCTGGAGCGGCGAAGGTCAGAGCCGAGTCAGAGGGGCGGCCTGCGTCCGAAACTCCGCTTCCTCGCCCTGCACCTTTTGACAGCCCTGACCAGCAGCCGCTCCAACCACTCAGTCTGCAGGATGAGCTGGGGGAAAGAGCAGGCCGGGGGTACGGGAGGTGTAGGTGGGGGGAGCTGGGGATTGACGCATCAACTCCGAATGCTTCTCCCCCAGACGCGCTGCCTGGAGCTGAACCAGCCTCTTGCAACCGTCAGATTGTAGCAGGCATTGTCTCCGTGGCCTCCCCTGAAGGTAGGGAGCACACAGAATCGTAGTTGGGGGTCAGGATTCATACTATTACCAAATATATAAAAGGAGCCATAACCTACGCTAATTGCAAAGGAGCCCCTCTCGTGGTATCTGCGATAGTGTTGTTTGTGCAAAGCGAGTGTTATTTTTAGGAGGGAAAGACAACAATCCCCGGAGGAATCGGATCTTCCGGCCTTGGAAAAAGGTCTCTCTGTCTCCTGCACAATAAGGGGTTGGAGGGTTGTTCAAAGTCTCACCCCTGGGCTGGGGAAGCACGCTCGACTTAGGACTCTGCCCTCTTTGATTCTGAACATGAACATAAAATATCTGGCCGGTGGAGTGACTGAACCAGTACAAGTCTGGAATGCAGAGGGGCATTTATGATAATTAGAAATAATCAAATCCAGACCACGGAAATAGGTGCAAGAAAATATTAAGTAATTTGTAGCCAAATGACTTTAGGACCTTAAGGTAAAATTTCCAGGTGGTGCTTATAGGACCCATAAACACTTGATTTAAAGGGGCAATATTAACATGGAGGTTTATGATCAGAGCACTGGAATTAAATTGATTGTGTCTGCTCTGGCTCTAAAAATAAAACTGGGATAACAAAGCAGCTACCCAAGTTACAAGGCTTAAAGCGCTAACTTGCAGAGCAAAGCAACATCTGACATCAGTGTGGCTCGGGGACCACACTGTGTCACAGACTGCCTGGAAGTCTCCCCACCGGGATTCAGAGAACCCAGATTCTCACCCCGAGTTCCTGCTTTGTTTCCCTGCATCTTCCCAGGACAGAGCCGATGCCCAGTCGCATGAGCAGTTGGCAAAGGCAGTGACCCGGGAGAGGATGTGCTCAGGACCTTCAATGTGACCGTCCAAAGAGCTCACTGCCACAGGGTCTGGGTGACGCGTGCAGAACAGGATGTGAACAAGATGGGGGGCCATCCAAGCTAAGGCACCATTAGGCGACCCAAAGAGGGCTTCTCGGATACTCTGAGTTGGAGGAAAGGACTTTCTCAAGTAGGAAGCTGATGCAAGAAGTCGACTTGATAACAAAAATCCTTGTCCTGCTACCTTATAGGGACTTCTGGGGAAAATCACCTAAGAAAGCATATTGAAATCATTCTGGAGACCACAAATTGTGGTATAGATGTGAGCCCTCATGTGAAACGTGTGAAGGGGTTGATAATTATTTGTTGGATGAACAGAGCCAATATATACCTGGTAGTATAAGAGACAGGAGAATTCATAACCAAACAGTTGAAAACCTGGGTCTTTCTGCCTCCTAAGAGGTTTACCGGCCATTTAGAGTTGACCAGAATAGCAGTTAAGAATACCAACCCAGGGGGGGGCGCCTGGGTGGCGCAGTCGGTTAAGCGTCCGACTTCAGCCAGGTCACGATCTCGCGGTCCGTGAGTTCGAGCCCCGCGTCAGGCTCTGGGCTGATGGCTCGGAGCCTGGAGCCTGTTTCCGATTCTGTGTCTCCCTCTCTCTCTGCCCCTCCCTTGTTCATGCTCTGTCTCTCTCTGTCCCAAAAATAATAAAAAAATAAACGTTGAAAAAAAAAATTAAAAAAAAAAAAAAAAAAAAAAAGAATACCAACCCAGGGGGCACCGGGGTGGCCCAGGCGGTGAAGCTTCCGACTTCGGCTCAGGTCATGATCTCACGGTTCTCGGAGTTTGAGCCCCGCGTCGGGCTCTGTGCTGACAGCTCGGAACCCGGAGCCCGCTTCGGATTCTGTGTCTCCCGCTCTCTCTGCTCCTCCCCTGCTGACTCTGTCTTTTTTCTCTTTCTCAGAAATAAACATCACAAAATAATTTTAAAAAATACCAACCCAGGAACCTGGACCTGATTCCAAATTCAGCTAGCTTGCTCCTCCCCTGTGCCTCAATTTCCTTATCTGCAAAATAAGGCGGTGATAACACATTGCCTAGCTCGAGCGTGGCCATCAGCATCAGAGGGCTTGGTCCACAGAGAATGCTCCCCAAAGTGAAAGGCTCAGAGGAAAGCCAGGCCAAGAAGCAGAAACTTGGGGTTCTCGACAGCATCACAGGGAATAATCCAGACGGAGAAGGGGTTTGAGGGTGGAGTCCACAGCACACGCGCTTCAGGAGGTTGGGAAAATTAAAAGAAAGTCTCAAAAAAGTTACTTCTCCCTCTGAGCAGAGGCAGCCGGTGAGGTCGAGGGAACCTGGGAAGGGGTGCTGCGTTCCATGACCCAGTGAGACAGAGACTTCTGAAGAGGAAGCTCTGGTCGACAATTGCACACGCTGCTCGTGGGACAGACCACATCAGACTGAGACCTGGCCACCGCCTGTCACATCGTGAAGGTCGCCGCTGCCTCTCACAAGGGCACTTTCCGTGGCAGAGTGGGGAAAAAAGCGTCTCAGAAGAGGGTTCAAGGCAGGCTGGGAAGACGAAACCCAGCGTCAGGAAGAACTCAGTCCTGCTCAAGGGCAGTGCAGCACCAGATGGGTCAGCAGCGGTTTTCAAGGTGAGACATATCAGTCACAGCATATTATGATGCTCCTGAGGCCTTGCAAGCCCTGGGTCCCCAGCACCAGGTTCACGTAAGACCCTTTTCCCGTGTCTGGGAATCTCGCTCCAGTCCTCCGGCCCGCTGTGGGACACACGACACCCTCTCCAGGGCATGTACTCCGGACGACCGGACCAGCGAGCTTCCGCAGCTCAAACCCAATACAGTGATAAGAGGAGCATCGTGTCTTGAGAGTGAGCTGAGGGGCCTCATAAAGTCGGACAGAATACGGTGGAGCAGGAAAGAGAGACAGACAGACAGACAGACAGAGAGAGAGATCCACCCTCATAGGGCAAAACGGGCAAGTTGGCCGCAGCACAGAAACTTCCAGTGGACAAGCCGCTGTGTGTCTTCCACTCTGACACCTGTTTTCTGTCTTCATACAGTGTAAATGTATTGGCATTAGTGGCTTTTTTTTCTCTGCTTTTTAATACACAGGAGTTTATTTGAAAGATGGCCATTAACACACGGCACGCGGTAGAGGAGTTTAGAAGCAAGTGCGAGTTGAGCGCCAGGTCCGCAAGTCTCAGTCCTCAGAACCCAGATTCTTTTCATACACGTCACTGTATCTGGCATCCAAACGGCCTTGGGAAGTGGGCACTGTCGTCCGTTTATTTACAACAGGGATGCCGAAACTCAGCCCACATGACGTGGCCGACGGGCGGCCTGGCCAGCTCTGGCTCTCGGGCCAGATGCTCTCCTCGCCCTCCGTGCCACACGTCTGACCGAGTTAGGTCAGAGGTTAACTCATCGTCCTCCCCACCCCGCACCTTCGGAAGAAAACAAGGGAGATGGAAACAAAGGCCCATCTTTGTGTGCAAGTACGCATATTACAAAAGCTAAAAATGTCTTAGAGCTTCGTGAGGATTCACAGTAGATATTGAGAAATTAATAAGATTACCATTGTGATATGAACTTCACTCCCGCTCAAATGTCAGCTCCCCCAAAGAGGGAAATGTGTGTTTTGGTTCCAGTCCCCAGGAAAGTAGTGAGTCGGCAGTCGACACGGAGCACGTGGTGGTGAAAGGAAGGAACGCACGAATGACCCCCTGCGTGGTGGACACACGCAGGGTGGGTGGCAAGGGATGTCTGAAACGGCAACAGCAGTTTAGGGATTCATTTTAACTTTTGGAGAAAAGGCGCTAACGGTTTGATCCGTGAGATCCTATGTCCCTTCTGTAGCTAAAAGATAGTGCTGAAGTAATTGATTGGCGGCTGGCATTGTTGAACTGGAGGTTTTCCATTCAGCTGCATTTTCCAATAAACTGAACGTTTCTTCAGGCAAGTGTTTCTTCAATGAACCCATGATGGCATTGACCTGTGTCTAATGTATATTTAACGTACCTTCAACTCCTAACATTACAAAATTTGCCTTTTTTTTTTTTTTTTTGGATAACCCTGAGTTACCCAATAGTGAACTTTGCTACAATAGAGAAAGCTTGGGGTTGTAGGCTGGGGTGGAACTTATGTTTATTTAATGTATATTTCGATCTCATCCATGAGGACCTTAACGTGGTACAGGCAGAGGGTGCTGTGTGTATTAGTTAACTACCGATGCATAGCAAACTATCACGAACCGGCTGGAACTATCCACGTCGATTATCTCGGTGTCAGGAGGTCAGGACTCTGGACCTTCTGCTGACGGTCACCTGGGCTGCAGTCAGGGTGTGGTGGGGTGGGGCGGACCTCATTTCCTGTCCTAGAGGATGGAGCTCCCAGCCCCAGAGGCTGCCTGCCTTCCCTGCTGTCAGCCCTCTCCTCTTCAAGGCCAAAGGAGACACCTGCTGCTTGAAAAGACTCCCCTGCAGACTTTTGTGTAAAGGACTCACCCAAGGAGGTGAGGTATACCAGGATAATCCGCTCTCTGAATACCTAACGTTCAACTGGTTGGGGGCTTCAATTACACTTGCAGAATCCCCCCAAATCATAGGTGCTATGGGCTGAATTGTTTTCCCCCAGAAAATACGTCCAAGTCTTAACCCCCAGAACCTGTGAATATGACCTTATTTGCAAAGAGCGTCTTGGCAGATATAGCTAATTTAAGGTGAGGTCATTAGGTAGACTCCAACATGATGGGTGTCCTTCTATAAGGGGGAGGGGAGGGCTTGGGCACCTACACACACACTCAGGAGAAGCCGTGTGAACACAAAGCAGAGGTGGGGGATGTTTCCAGTAGCCACACGACACCAAAGATTACAGCTAGTCACTGGAATCCAGGGAGTGGCCTGGACCAGACTCTCCCTCCCAGCCTCCGAAGGAGCCAGCCCTGCTGATGCTTCAGCCTTGGACCTCCAGCCTCCAGAACCGTGAGGCAATACATTCCTGTTGTTTAAGCCACCTGGCCTGTGGCTTGTTGTGAAAGTGCCGGGATTTGAACACAGCGTCCTATTCAGTGCTGCCCACCCTCAACGAAAGGGGTTTTACATCATGGGGAGGGAAATGTGGCCACCCGGAAGTTCTGCCAAATCCACAGACATTCCATCAGCCCCAGGCAGGGAGGGAGGCGCAGAGGTGCCCTTGACGCCCGGGGGATGCTGCGTGGAGGTGTCCTGCACGACCCAGGACTGTGCTGTGTGCTGTCCAATAACACACGTGACCATCCAAGCCCCAGTGTTCTCATCTGTAAAATTAGAGGGTCAAAGTAAGTGATCCCTAAAGTTCTTTATTTTCTGAAATTCCACGACTGATTCTTTTTGCAGAGTTACGTGCAAGGACTTGGTTAAAGTCGGTCTCCGTGCAGCTCTGAGGCCCAGGTTCCCTCTGTGAGGTTTTGTAGCTGTGCTCTGGGCAACAGACTTGCCAACGTTTGGGTTATTGGATAAACAAGACATTACCTCATTTGGTTTTATTGGATGGGGTGTATAATTAACCTCTTTAATAGGAATACGGACAAGCAAGCTTATCTTACGAGCATCTTTGTACAAACTCACCCAGTGGATTGCATCTTTGGTTCTGACCTGTCTTGGTAGATAAATTTTTTTCTAATTAATTGGAATCTTTTCAGTGCAAATGTCACTTCCAGCCCATAATTCTACCACCTTTTATTATCCTAGTTAATAAATTATGTCTTACACATTTTCCTATGTTTAAGGACTCTGTTCTGTACTAAAAAAAAAAAAAAGTTCTTGTTTTGTTTAAAATATAGTTTCCAGTCTATTAGGGAAATATTCCTGTTTTTGGTTATACATGAGTTCAAGTGGGTATGCTTCGTAGCAATTAGGTCACCTCCTTAAATATTAAACAAGAAAATAAATAATAGTTTTCATATCAGAACACTATGATGTTTCGACACATACTTTAACTATGATAAATCTTAGAGCACGTCCAAAAAAACAACTGGAGAATCCGAACCATGCACAAACACGATCCCATCCCATGCTAAACTTTCATTTCTGCAAATGCTTTGTGAATAGAATCCATGCCTCACTTTGTAAGAGAAAAGGAAACTCATATGGGCTTATGGTTTAAAAGAATGCCATCTTTGAAAAAACATAGAGTGGCTTTTCATAGAGGAGCTGCAAAGCAGGACCCAGTCTTTTCATAAAAACTTTTCTTCATCTTGTTTTCCAGTTTGAAAGCCCCAATTCCATAGTCGCTGGTGAAAAACCTCTTTTAAACCGAGGCTCTCCTCACAGTCGTGCTCTGTGGCGTTTTCCATATTCTACCTCCGGTAAAAAGAAGCCCCGTGACAGCGCGTTAAATGAATATAAAATCTGACGAAGTTGTGGTCGGCACAGGGGCATGACATTGCCTCTCCCGGGTTGGAGTATTTCTTTCTGGGTTCCTTGAACTTGGAATTTCTCTTTAAAATGTCCATTAATTCCTATTAGGGAGCTACTAGTAAAGAAAATTGCATGTTGGCTTTTATCAATCTGTATGAATAAATGTTAACCATTCTCAGTTAAAAGGCCTCCTTTTAGCTCCACTCATGTGAAAACAGCTAGAGCGGCGTGCACATCAGCAAATCATTCAGAAGATTAATGCACTCAGGCCCGGCACAAAGACTCGGAGATGTGTATTAGCATTATAGATTTTAATTTGAAATAATGTCAGTCTTTTCGGGCCCGCATTGTAGCGCATGGACTGCCATCTGCTTATAATAATGAGGCTGACAATCCACGTAAATGTGATTTGCTGCCTCTTTGCCAACATAATGGCTGGGATATTGATCCTAATGGCGGAGCCGTCGCTGGCATTCCATTCAAGAGACAGGGGACAGGCTCAGGGGCGGGGCGTTCTGACTCTTCAGGTAGAACAGATAGAAACAAAAGTGTTTCACCTCACGGCGACACTGCGCACGTCTGCAGCGGTCACACTTTCCAGCCCGTGTCAGCATTTCAGAGCAACTCAAAGTGCAACCAGCCGGATGAAGCGGAGGCCAGACCTGGTATAAAGATGCTAAACTATCCCCATCTGCCTGTTTCTCACTGAGACCTGTGACGTGAGAGTTGCCAGACTAGTAACTCAGAGGAGCTCCGTGATCCAGATTAACCTCTGAGGCCGCTGTCCGATATGGGGGCCAAAAGCCGCCTGTGGCTACTTACATTTAAATTGGTGAAAGTCAGCTGAAATTAACAATTTAGTTCCTGAGGTCTCAAAGAGTTATCTGTGAGCTCCTGTCCATGGGAGCATTATTCATCGTAGCCCAAAGGTGGGCGCGCCCCAAGTGTCCATCACCAGGTGGAAGGACAAACTAATGTGCTGTATGTGCATCTCGGAATATCTTTCCGCCTTAAGAAGGAAAGGGATCCCGACGCCTGCTGCACACGGATGAAGCTTGAGGACATCGTGCTGAGCGAAATAAGCCAGTCACGAGACAACATCAATTGTACAGGTCCACTCATATGAGGTATCTAGACTCGTTGCGTAATGGGTACAGACTTGCAGTTTATAAGATGAAAACATTTCTGGAAATGGCTCCTGATGATGGCTGAAGAACTATGACAAACACTTGATTCCATGGAACTGTCCACTTGAAAATGATTAAAATGTCACTTTACACGTTATGTATATTTTGCCCCAATCAAAATAAAGAAAGAAAGAAAAGTCCCTCCTTTGCCTGATTAGCCGCATATGGCTAGGGGCTATGGTGCTAGAAGGCGCAAAGATAGACCATTGCCACCGTCGTGGAAAGTTCTGCTAGATATCGCCTTCCAGGGCTGCTTCAGGGTGCAGGCTGGAAAGGGAACCGCTGAGCTGTGGGACAAGGTCGTCACAACAAGAGTGCTGTGTTCTGTGTCTCGGAGTGCACAGGAATGTGGCAGAAAGTACCATGGACCATATTCAGCCAATAGAGACGTGACTTATAAAATTGAGCTTTACTAGCTTTGACTTAAATGGCTTCTGTGTTTTCTGTGATGCATTTTTCATTTTCAGAACGATTAACCATCAGCCTGCAGGGGATTATTGCACTCAGTCCCCTTGCTTCCCCCGTTTTCCCACTCACGTGCATTTGAAAGACGGAAGGGTGCACCTTGAATGTTGGTGTATAGGTAAGCCAGGGTGTCCTATGTCACCTCAGTAGTAAAATCTACCCTTTACATGCAGTCCACCAATGAAGAAACCAACCAAGTAATCATAGGATATGGATAAATAAGTAGGAGAGATAAACCAAAGGTGGGTATGGGGATTCGGTTCTACTGGCCCATCAGCCATTTGTAATACTACTCTGGGCTTTAAGGGAAAATGTATTCAAATACAGAGCTGTATCCAATGGAGTGAGCTGCTGAGATTTTGAATAAACCTGATGGTATAGACGCTCATGTTACAGGTTCCACATGATTTACATGTTACATGTTACTGTGACCTAGAATCGATTCTCATTTTATATTCTCTCAAATTCATTTTTATTTCCGCAGAGACGGCAATGTCTATCTCCTAATGTAGATGTGGGAATTATAAAAAAGAAAACCTGCAAATACATTAAATGAAAAGTGGTCAGTGTCTTTTCGTTATTGTGTATAATTAGGATGAAGAGTGTTTTGCGACTGTCAACTACGTGTACGTTCCATTGGACCTTCAGGATTTGTTTGCCTTCCTTACATTATAAGATCTGTTCAGGATTATGGGAAACGGAGGGGACCTGCCTTTCATGAGTTCGGCCTGAATGTGCTGAGCTGGGGTTTAACGTCGGCTTCACACGTAGTTCCCACTGGTTAGGGTGAGACGCTCTTCCCATTTTCAGATCTGAGAGAACCGAGTTCCAAGGATAAAAAATGTCTCCTCAAGGTCATGAATACTGGCCAAGACTATTCTCTGGTGGCTGCACTTAAGCTACCCAGGTTTTCCAGGAACCCTGTCACTTCCCTTCCTATGACCTTGAGCTAGTAGTGTTACCTCTGACCTGGACCTCTCAGTCCCTACATTAGAGCTCAGGCTCATTGTGGGCAAGTGAGTGGACAGAGCTCAGTGTCTGCCAGGCGGTGTGTGCTGAGTCAGTGTCAGGGACTACTGCCCGGTGTCTGTGGGGTGAGGTTTCAAATCTCCCTCACCCCCAATCCGGGCCTTCTATACAAGCCTGAAGGTGTTATCCATCTGGTTTTCTATTCGGTTATTCATTTTCACCCAAAGCCTTAAGGGTAGAGATTCATTTTATCATCTTCCCATCCATGATACCGACATTGATTTCACACTTGCTGGCTATTCACTGAACGCATCTACAGAAGTGATCCCCAAGGCACCACGGAGAGTTGCCCACAGACCAGGCGCTCTGCTCACACCGCGTTGTGGACCTTAGAACATCTGTAGGGAAACGTCTCTGATGCCTTTCTTTTAGCCTCTCAAAACCCCTCATGTGAAAAGTCAAGAGCACAATATTATTCTGGTATGACTTCAGTGTTCCCTTTTGTTCTTTGTTTACAAAGGTGACTTCCTCATTCCTCATGCTGAATGTATTTTTAAACGTAATACCCGTTTATCAGTGATAATAAAATGTGTAAAATCACATAACTTGTATATGTACCTGTGGTCTAGTCGACCATCAGTAGATCTGAAATGTGCACATTTTCGGCATCAAGAGTTATTATTTTGCCTCAGCCGTCCAGAATTGCCTAAGGCCTCCATTAAGGTCAAGTTCTAATGGAGACTAGATCCGCATGGTCGCTACAGGATGGCTGGATTTGTCCCATCTGGATTCACTAACTCTAGTTTGAGTTTAATTTAGCTGCTATTTCAACAATTAAAAGTAATAATACCATTGGGTCACCTGGGTAGCTCAGTCAGATAAGCGTTCCACTCTTGACTTCAGCTGAGGTCATGATCTCATGGTTTATGAGATTGAGTCTCACAGTCAGTGCAGAACCCACTTGGGATTCTCTCTCTCTCTCTCTCTCTCTCTCTCCCTCAAAATAAATAAATACACATTAAAAATAGTAATACCACTTGCCAATCTCTGAGATGTGTCTCTTGGGAAACAAGGAGGATGTGCCCCAGGCTCCAGGGTACGCAAGGTGTAGGACATTTCCCAGGGCATCACTTGGAAATGCCTACTAGAAATCTGGAATCGTGAGCCAGGAGCTCCGGTGAACAGTATGAGCAGACATAGTGACTTGCCATCACCAACACGTAGAGAGCTGCTAGCTCAGGGCTTGGTCTCAGGGGAGGTGCACTGGGTTGACAGGGAGGACAGGACATGGGGAGGACCTCAGGAACATGAGGGAGACTGGGACCCGGAAGGAATCGTCAGTGAGGCAGAGGGAAATGCAGGCTGTGGAGATCACAGAGGTGGGGAAGGAAAGAGATCTGCCCGGAGCTCAGGGCTTAGGATCTCGAGATGAGCGGCAATCAGGGACACGAGGACTAGGCACAACCTCACCTTCCTCTCCCGGAAATGGGGATGGTGGGTCTGCAGGGAGCACAGAGAAGGGCACACTCGGGCAGGCCCACAGCGTCGAATGACAGTGCGGGGTTTGCGCACGGCCCTGTCTTCTGCAGGTGCCAGTTTGGCGCCGTGACCCCTCCAGTGGTCCCTGGGATGGTTCTTCAGTCGCTCTTTCCCATGTAAATGCCTTCTTCCACTCTGCTTACAGCAGTCGGAAAATCTACTCTATGGATATAAAATCTAAGGGTACTTTGTCCAGAGGAATATCATCTCAATGTAAATTACAACTTTCCTTGACCCTTCTATTCTTCACTGATTTTATAGGAATTCGTTACTATTAAGTGATTTCCTTGACCTACTCCACGTGCCTTGATAGATTCTGTGACTCTGTCTTCAATATTCGATCTAAGCTTCAGTTTCTTTGTCTGCAAGATGGGGATAATCATGTCTACTTTGGAAGGTTATTCTATGTGTTACAAGGGATAATACAGCCAGAGTGTTGGGCATGTGGCCAACAGGTGGTAAATTTAGTAAATAAAATCAACGATGGCCTGAATTCCAATATGAATCCCCCCGTCTCAATGGCCCATGTGCATGAAGTATGGGAGAGACGTGGGCACTCACTGCCTCAGTCACACACACTGCACTGGGGACACCACGTGAGCAGGACTATGGAAGCAGCAGGTTTGGGCAGATGCGGAGACCTTGGCAGCTCCATCCACGGGGGACCAAGGAGGTGGATGGAGGGTGGAGCATACAGCACCGGGGTGGGGGTGGGGGGGTCATGGTGAAGACCGCCCCGGTTCTGGAAGCCGGGTGGCATGGCTTAGGAAGCCAGCCGATGTTGGTTCTGAGTGAGTACAACACGATCATATGCACATCTGAAGAAATTTTTAAAATATCATTGCCTAGATTTGTGCAGGACAGAGTAGGTCGGAGAGAGAGCTGAGTCAGGGAGATAAGCAGAGAGCAGCACCTGTGGTCCAGGAGGGTGGCCCGAGGACTGTACTGAGAAGCAGCAGAAGCAGAACAGATCACCATGCAGGGTTTGGGGGAGAAGGCAGAAGGGGAGTCACGGAAGCCCACGAGGTTTTGAGTGTTTGTGTACGGAGAGATGGCGTGCTGCATCAGAAATAGGAACTAAGAAATCCACAAAGGAAAGGCACTGGAGAGAGGGGATTAAGAAGTCAGCGAGGCTTCGAACGTGCCCACAGGTCAGGATGGCCAGCACACGCTGGGGGGTGTAGGTCTGACCCTGGTGGACAGCATGGGGTTTCAGGGGATTCTATGCAAAGAGATGCCGAATGTGGTTACGTGGTGAGAAACGTGATTGGGTGGGAGAACACTAACGGAGGCAGATCCTCGCAGCATCTAAGGGAAGCATGGAGGGAGCATTTAGGAGACGAGTGCTGGAGATCGGGGCTTTGAACTCACCTCATTCACAGGAAGGGGAGGTCCTGCTGCCACAGGCCATGACCTTGGAATGGGCGGCAGCCCAGCTGTGGGGCTGGCGAGAAGCAGTGTTTGCGTGGAAGCCTCGGTATCTAACTCGAAAGTTCCAAGTGGGCTCCAAGGTGTCGATAGCCATGGTATCCAAAATTCTAAAACCGATGGTACCCTAAGGTGCAGTCATTGTCACATTTGGAGACAGTATTTTCTCCCGTGAAAGAACCTTGTATTGTGGCACCATCTGGGCACCGATCTCCCCTTAAACCATTGACAAAGACGCCGATCCCTTGTGGAGAGCCCCTCGCGTGCCCACACTGCCGCCTGAGCAGAGAGAAGGCAAGCAGGGTCCCTGCAGGGGGAAGATGGACAAAATATCGGCCACCGGGGACAACGGGCCAGGTGGGCTCAGACGTGTGCAGGATGGTGACAAGCCCCCATGACGAGAAGACCCCTCAGAGGAACCGCCTTTCTGGATGTAACCAGGCCACATGGCCCAAGAGGAGCAGATCTCAGGACAGAGCGATGTGCCAGGAGAAACAGAAAGCATGTCCTTTTATTTCTACGACCGCCCCCACCCCACAGCCCCGTGTGTAGACTACTCTCCGATCAAATGTGGGCACATAGCTGGTTCTGTGCTCTGGGGTTCAGAGCCGGCTGTCATAGGTGGTATGCAGGCTGGCGGTGAGCTTCCGGATGGAGAGTCAAGTCACTGCTGGAGTGTCCTCCCCTGCTCTCCATGTGCCCCGCTGAGACATGGGGATCAGCCGCCCCCTCGCAGGGCTTCATGTCTTTTACTCTTCAAGGAGAAAGTGAGTGGCTGCCCTAGACCGTCTCTGAGCTTCCTCTAGACCCCTGAGACTTATCTCAGTGCTAAACACAACACGCCCGCCATCTTTTGTCTTGGCTCTTTTAGTATAAAAGGGGAAACTGTGTTTTGTGTGCCTAAAGAGACCGTGGCATTCCCCACTCTGCACACACACACACACACACACACACACCAAAAAAGTCTACTCAATAAATGTTGAAGTAGAATGCCTTTTATTTTAAAGCTTTGTAATGAGTTTGAATAAAGTTTTACTGCCTCATAGTCCCAAGAGTATTTTTTATAAGAGCATTCTCATTACCTGAATTTTATTGTCAAGAAATTTAAAAGAAGGAGATGATAGATATTTGAGAAAAAATCCCATTTTTAATAACGTCAAGTTCTTTTTATAATTGTGATGTCAGAATTTGTAATCAAATTGTATAATTGGATAAAATTCTGCATATACCCAATTACTACCAGTGCCTATTTTAAACATTATGAATATTCCTGGGAATCATTTTCTTCCCCCCTCCCCGAAAGACTTTTGAGACATTAGCTCACCACAACATTCAACCACCTGCCAAGCATTTTATTAGTCTCTGTAACCACCCAAAATAATCCTCAAGGTTCCTTTTGAATAAAACTCCAGGCATTGAATGATAGAAAATAGCGTTAAGTTGCTTGAGGAGAATGTTCAGGGTAGAGCTACGGACAAGCAGACTGGCTGGGTGCTGGAGAAGGCAGGGAAAAGACAGGAAACACCCTGAGCACTGAGGTGGGATTCCACATCATCTGACTTAATGCTCAGCACATCCAGAAGGGTAGTGACCTCCGTCCATTTTGCTTGTGAAGGCGCTGAGTTCAGCAGAGTTGACTGGATGGTACAAAGCCATAGAGCAATGCTGAGGAGCGCCCGGATTCCAAAGAAACACCTGAGTCATCTCTCCTTGGAGTGACCATTGGAGGCGGGCGTGCTCATGGTTCCAAGAGCCGCCACAGCAAAGGCCTTTGTGCAGTAAGTTCTGAGTAGGTCAACCCCGACCTCCCCCTTACTCAAAGATATCCCTCCCTTAGTCTCAGTTGGAGACCCTGGAAATAAGTCTACCTCTATGGAAATACACCACATATTGCATCTGGTTCCAAGGAAAGATCTTCATTCAGGCTTCTTGGATTTTGGTATCATGTATGGAAGCAGTGAACACATGGCATTCTTGTTTTGGGGTCCATACTTTTCCTCTTTGTCTAACTGTTCAGAGCCCGATCCCACGGTTCCGTCACAAGGTGCTTAGTCCCCAAGTGTGCAGTTAAGACAAATGTTTTTTTTTTTTAATTTTTTTTTTTAATTTGGACTTACAAAACCTTGATTAAATGGCCAACATGATTACAGTGTATATAGCACTGAGGAAGTCCTTGCTCATGAATCAAGGAGCTGTGTCTATAAGGTCTTCCCCACAGGACTTTAATCTTCACTCCTACGGTTGACCAGATGTTCATCAACTCCATCAAAACCTAACAGATGATTTGACTTTATCTGGAAAAATTGGCATGTAGGTTAAACACTAGTTTAAACTTTTTTACAAGAAAGGCTGGTATCCCACATGCTTGGCTTTCTCAAGATGGTCAAAAAATATTGAAAACTAAAACGGATAGCCCTTTATCTGGTGTTTTTAAGGTACAATTCTGCGTAAAAGAAGGTTATATCTCCCCCATGTTTTATCAAAGTTATTTTGTTTGCCAATGCGTCAGGAATAAGTGAAGATAGACAGTAACTAAATATTAAAAAAATACTATTAACAAGCCACTGCTTATTTGTATGTACCCTGGATTCATGTAAAGTACTTTCATGTATATCATTAGATAACACAGTACAAGCAAAGTGCTTAGAACTGAGTAAGCATAGGAGGCAGAAGCAAGTGATAAGGGCAACTGGTGGCTCAGTCAGTTAAGTGTCTGGCTCTTGGTTTTGGCTCAGGTCATGATCTCATGGGTTCATGGGTTCAAGCCCCACGATGGGCTCTGCTCTAACAGCTCAGGGCCTGCTTGGGATTCCCTCTCTCCCTCTCTCTCTGTCTCTCCCACACTTTTGCATGCTCTCTCTCTCTCTCTCTCTCAAAATAAATATTTAAAAAAAAAGAAGTAATAAATGCTGTTGAATAAATGACTGGATGCATGAATGGGATGCCTTGGGAACAGGTGTTATTCCTACCTCTTGCCCATTTTGGAGATGAGAGTGAGACACAAGGAAGTGACCCACCTGGGAAGGACCCCAACTGGGATTCCAGACGGATTGGCCATCTGTAACCTTAACCCCCTTTATCTACCTCAAGAATACTCATTGGTGACATCCATGTCCCTGCTCATATTAACAGTTTGTAAAGATACGTTTCATCACGATTTCATTACATCACAGTCATGTTGGGTCAGATGCACGCATCTGGGTTCAAAAGCTGTTGAAGGAAAATCTGCGAAGACCTGTATTTAAGTGTCCTGACAACCAAGTGAAGTCGTTTGTGAACCAAGCCTGTGACTCCGGTCCAGCGCCACCAGCAGAAATGGTCTTTCCTTTATTCCTTCTGAGGAACTGAATTTGCCGCAATTTCCTCAGGAATTCTGACTGTGTCTGATGCGGCACTTGCTCAACAAACAACCGCGACGGGCACACCTGAGGGGGCACCACGCGCGGTTCTGGGTTCCAGGCACGGGCGGTGAGAGGTGGTTCTAGAGGAAGCTGGGCCCCCAGACATGTTTTCCTCCATCCAGGGCTCCTCTACCTCATAGCTTGACTTGCCAACAGCAGGGATGAGCCTGGGACCATTTCCAGACCCCACACTCCTCCTTTAAGCTTTAAAGGAAATCGGCAACCCGGACGGTGAGTGCTAGGTTGTCCTGTGGGTAGAACGTTCATCATGGCTGTTGTGACTGGTTGCCTCCCTTCAAAGGGAATCGTGTCGATCTCTGGCTGTGACATGTTCCTAGTTTTTCCCAGGACAGTAGTTTTGAAGGTGTTTTCGTGTGTGTGAGCTCTAGCTGTTGAAATTTTTATTATGATAATATAGTACGAAAAGACCAAGTAGGAAGAAGAGGACAAGAGGAGGGGGACTGTAAAGGGAAGGGGGAGGAGGAGTTGGGGAGGAGGAGAAGGAGATAAAGTGAAAGAGGAGGAAGTGAAGGGAGGAGGGGAGGAGAGCAGGAAGGTAGGGAGGGGAGGGAGAGGAGGAGGGAAAAGAGGAGGAGGGGCGGAAGAGAGGGGAGAGGGGAGAGGGAAGGGGAGGAAGAAGGACAGAAGGAGGAGGGAAAGGAGGGGGGAAGGGAGGAGGAGGAGGGAAAAGAGGGGAAGGGAGGGAAGGCCTTTTGCCTTTTGCTGTGGTGGTGGATGGGGTCCAGAGCCAGTGCCCGGCAGTCCTGCCCATGTACCCCCACCTTTGAAGTCACCCCTTGCCCCCCCAAGGCCCCTGGAGGGCCCGTTCTTCTGTTCAGTTTGAAAAGGCTCCTTCCTCTAGGGTTCTGAGATTCAAAAAGGGCACTTTCTTTGGACCCTTCCCTGGTCTTGATCCCATCAAGCAAGTACCGACTAACAAAATGCAACAGGCAACGTGTTCTCCTGTGCCCACTCTTCCAAAATCCACAGTTGTTTCAACGACAAAACAAAAACAACCACCACAGAACAGGTGTGCAGACTAAGTGCTGGATTATGCGCATACGTTTGTTTTAATACCTAAGGATTTTAGAAAATTCATTTCACTGTAATAGTAACAGCAGTGACATACCACTGCTAATAATTCTAATTAAGTCCTAACTGCCTTTTCATTTTCCCAATGTGTGTTATTATTATTTTTTTTAGTTAAAATCCTTCTTACTTTATCTGCTTCAACCTACTTGCGTATTTATAAAGACCAGTTAAAAACAACTTGCATAACAAGGCACCTGTTGCCAATACCCCAAACACACAGCGCTGCCTTCTGCTTTCGGAACAACTTCACGGCGCTCGAACACTCGTGAAAGGACGTGTTACATAGAGGCCAGCAATCAAGCAGGGAATTATAAACTTCTTCTTTGTTTCCACTATTTGCTTTAATATTAACTTGTGTAGGGATTAGTTAGGCTTAGCATACAGTCTTTTATTTTAGGGAGCTTTTTCTTTGTTCAAGGGCTTAAGATAAGCTCCTTATGTGGCCCGTCAGAAGACTCCACACCGACATTCGCCGCTGAGTGATGTATCTGTCATTTTCCTTGAGCACTCTCACAGTAGCACCCTGCTCTGAACACCGTGCAAATTTACGTTCAGTGGGTGACGAGTATATGCACCGTCCCTTGTCTTTTTTTAACTCATTATTTGTTGTTGAACTTGAGAAGACGAATGACTGAAAGACCCATCTGGATGGCCCTGTGTGCTCAGTACCACAGAAGTAGACGTGACATACATCTACCTGAAGCCCTGTGTTGAACTCTTAAATATCATATTTAGGTTTCCTTCCTCGTCGTGATGGAAATTGATCTGAATCGGCAATCACGCGCATAGTCTGGTTGACAAATATGCAAGAATTTAAACTTAGTGTTGGGGCACCTGGGGGCTCAGCTGGTCAAGCGGCCAAGTCTCCATTTCAGCTCAGGTCACGATCTCATGGTTCAGGAGATCCAAGCCTGCGTCGGGCTCTGTGCTGACAGGCTCTGACAACAACCAAGAGCCTGCTGGGGGTTCTCTGTCTCCCTCTCTCTCTCTCTCTCTCCCCATCACCGGCACATGCGCTCGTGCTCGCTCTCTCCAAATAAACATTTAAAAAAATTAAAAAATAAGAAATAGATAAAAAATAAGTTATCACGTATCCCCGATCCTCCCTTCCATGTCAGTCTCCAAGTTCACCAGTGACTCTCAAAATTTGCAGGAAGTTATTGGGGCTCTGATTTAGGCTTGTTGTTTATAGTGTAACAACACGGAGAGTGGGGCAGGCGGGGGGATACGGGTGCTTCTTTCGCTGCCGTCCGCCTCCTTTCTCTGAGGCACAGGATCGCTGCGACCAGGAGAGGAAGTGGGTATCACATGTCTCTGGCTAACGGTCCAAAGATACTTAACGGTGCAAAGTTCTTGCGGGGAGATTTACTCCAAGGAACTTCCGGTCAAATTTCAGACTGTAACGACACTTGTGGTGATGTTCGCAATGCACTAGTGACACGGGAGTGAAGCCCCACTTCGCTGACATTTTAAACAGTATCTTCCTGCTAACGTGCGTCTCCAGACAATACACATGAAACACACACCACAGCTACATCTGCTTCTACATCTGAAGCCGCAGCTGTGTCTATGGTTGTAGGCTGTCCCTTCCAGCCAAACTGTCCACTTGCTCGCAGGAACAGGTACAAAAACTAATGGGGGCACCTGGGGAGCTCAGTCGGTTAAGCGCCTGACTCTAGGTTTGGCTCAGGTCCATGATCTCCGGGAGCGTGAGTTCAAGCCTCGCGTCCGGCTCTGTGCCGACCACACGGAGTCTGCTTGGGATTGTCCCTCTGTCTCTCTCTGCCCCTTCCCTGCTTGCTCTCTGTCTCTCTTCCAAAATAAATAAATAAACATTAAAAAGGAAAGAAAAGAAGACTCATAAACAAGTTTCCCTTGTTTGTGAATTTGCAGAAAGGGCCGGCTGTGGGCTGGCAGGAGGCACAATCCTGGCTAGCTGTGGGCATCACCCACTGTGCCACTGGGTGGAAGGATATAGATGGATGGCAGTGTATGTTTCAGTTCCCCTTCCATCACGTGATGGACAAGGGGACATCAGAAGGGGACAGCTTGGGCAATGAGTGAACTACTGTAAAGATAAGCGACTTCCTTCACACCTGCATTGCTTTCTGTGTGTGTGTGTGTGTGTGTGTGTGTGTGTGTGTGTGTGTTCCCAAGAGGGAGAAAGAAGGAATGAAAAAAAAACAGTGAGAAACTTCGGGTGAGGATCAGGCTTCGATGAAATAAATGTGATGTCGGAACTGATTAGCGTTAAGGAAAGTAGATTCAGTTTCCTCTCTCTCGAAGTTACGAGAGAAAAAACAGGGCAGGGAGCCCAAGCCTGAGGTCGGCAGGCAGGTGACGTGGGCCCACCCCCGTGTCCCTTCCCACCAGGACCGGCTGCCCCGTGGGGCCACAGGCACGGCTGCTGGGAGGTTGAGGGTCTACGCCAGAGAAGGAGAGCCAGTTCAGGTGAAGTTGGAGAAGGGAATAAAGAAGAAACAGAAGAGGGGCGCCTGGGGGGGCTCAGTCGGCTGAGCGTCTGACTTTGGCTCAGGTCATGATCTCGTGGTCCATGAGTCCGAGCCCCGCGTCAGGCTCTGTGTGGACAGCTAGGAGCCCGGAGCCTGCTTCCGATTCTGTGTCTCGCTCTCTCTCTGCCCCTCCCCGACTCATGCTCGCTCGCTCTCTCTCTCTCTCTGTCGAAATAAATAAACATTAAAAAAATTTTAAAAAAGAAGAAACAGAAGAATATTTCCTACATTACTTCCTTGAACTTGGTGTTCTCATCCCACTCTCTTGTTTATCGCTGCCTGCCTGTCACAGAGTTCAAGGTTTCAGCCCTGGAAAGGGACTTTTCATCACACATTACACTTTCTACTGGCACATGGGTCTGGTGGCCCCCTCGGGCAACCACCTGCCTCTACTGCCAGGGTCAGTCTCGTGCTTTTGAAACTGAAATTTACCTCCAGCCTGGCCGTCCCTGGCCTTTCTGTGATCGGAGGAGGCGAGTCACCTGCACACTGCTCACTCCTGGGGAAATAGAGTCAGAGACCCGGTGGGTCCTAGAGACGCCATGTCTGTGCTCCTTCTGAAAACCGTCCCCGTCCGGTGACAGACAGGGTGGAGAGGGGCTGCCCTTCTCCGGGGGGGGGGCGGTGATGGGCCGGGGTGGGGGGGGATGGGGAGGAGGCTTGTGTTGGTTCATTTCCTTGAAACAATGGCCGTGCCCACATTGTCTATTCAGTGTGGGAGACGGGCCATCAAGTAAAGCAAGACAAATGTGATGTCCTGACTGATTATTCCCTACACACCAAGTCAACGAGCTCATTATCAGTGCAATTACATTACTAATGTCAACAGATGCTACGTGTAGACAAGGAGTTAACAATTAAGTGGGCTCTCTTCCCCAGAAAACCCTGTGCAAACCCCCTCCCGCAAAAAGCTCAGATGTTTGCCCGGACACAGTGGGGACCTGAGGACAAAGCCCTGGGACCAGGCAGCGGGTGGCTGATTGACAGCATTGTCTGCATCAGGAGGAGGATGGCACCCCTTGGTGGCCGGAGTTCAGTGACATCTGTAAACGGGTCGGGTTTGAGAAATAACACAGTAAATGTAGATGCATGCGTATGCAGAATATTTGTCCCTTCTGGAAAAAAAAAAAAAAAAAGTTACATGACAATGGCAGTTTGCATCTCTGAGAACGCGCACGGTGTTTCTTACTTTTTTCACCATAGAAAGAGAAGTTTCCTGACAAGAGAAAATGAGTTTTCCTATCAGCCTGTGTTCTGGGTAAAATGCAACACTTTGCCCCGATTGCTTGACTTCTGTCCCCAGAAGTCCTGGGGATGGGTCCTCCGAGCCTCCCTGGGCGACAGTTCTGCCCCCTAGTGATCAACGAACAGGATGAACTCCCCCTGGCTCTGCGCCCCACCCACCGCCCCAACTCTGAGCTCTGCACCCTGGGTCTGTCCAAACAGGCTTGCATTTGGATCAGCACAGAAGGAAAATGAGGGCCCACCTCCTCTCCCACGGCCAGCTCCCCCCAGCACGAGGGGGTGGGAAGGCCCGAATCTAGGCTTTCGGGCACAGACTTCTCGTCAGGGAATTCATTTCAAAGTTTCAAAAGTAAAACGAAAGGAACCTCGCACTCCTTTCGAGAAGCACACTGGTGCAGACCGTTCTCACACACGCTGTATGAACAGATGGAGCCTTGAACGCCGGCCTGCTTGGACACGGGCGTTCTTTTATCCGTCTCCAGATAGGTCTGGGTCAGAGGAAACCACCTCGAATGAAGACTTTAAGATGCTTGTTTTGGGGGATCTTGGCGGTGAGCTCAGAAAGTAGAAGGAGGAAAAGGAATCATAAGAACGAAAGGCACAGGATCAGAAAGGAGTTTTTCCTCTAGACATGGCTATACATCCATACGGGTAATTAAAACTCACCATTAATCTCGGTTTAACATATTAGATGTAGAATGTGTGCTTGTTCCAAAATAAAGCAGTCTGGGCTGGGATTACTATTTCCAGACTTCCTGTTATAACCCACTTATAAAAACAGACAAACATACAAACAAGCCAGAGATCACGTCTCTTCTCTCCTTTTAATTGAACGCACCTCCGAGGATCTAATGCAAGTAAATATACACCGCAGGTTATCAGCTGAAGCATCCAAAATATTCTGCCCCCACCAACACACACGGTTCCTGAATTCTCAACGCCAGTCTTGCATAATTTTAAAGTAGATTTATTTTCATGCTAACACAGCATTCAAAACCTCAAGCTTATCAATATTTTCTGAACCTCATTTTAAAATCACTCTAAACGTTAAAGTCGCTCTAGAAGTCACTTTAAAGCGCGCGTGCGCGGTAAGTCTGAAAACATGTGAGGTTCAAGTACTTATTCTTGAAGGCAGAGAGTGGCTTTGGGACACGGATACTAGATAGCCTGGAGGACAGACTCGGAGCAAAGAGCAGATTAGAAGAGATACAGACAATTATGTAAATGAGTAGAACGGTATGCAAATACCAGCTCCATCCGGCACAGATGTGGGCATTCCTCTCAGCTTTCATTGGCCCCCCAATTAGATATTCACACAAGAAACGCCCACTGCAGCTTTGTTGTTCTAGTTTTGCTTCCTCTGCTGTGAAGGAGAGTAACTGGACAGGTGTCCGGGCCCGTGGCTCTCAAGGGGCACGACCTTGGCCTCAATGGCCCTCTCCTGGCCCTCGCTGAGCAGTGGGGAGAGAGGCCTCCCCCTGGGCACCTGCCAGCATCCTTCACCTTCCTGCCAGTGAGGCCACGGCCAGAAGGGGCCTGGTCGTCTCCACTGCGTAAGCACAAAATGCCCGCCGCTAAGCCTGGGAGGCCCCTGCCTCGCTGTCCTGAGTGGTCTGGGCGGTTGCTGGTGGCTGTGGGAGGGGCAGGAGTGAAGCCAGCAGTGGCCGTGGCCATCCGTTCCCTCCTGCACCCCAGTCAGGCATGGCCACCCCTACCTGTTGGGTGAAGAAAGACTGGGGCAAAGCCTACACTCTTCCCTGTATGAGAATCCATGGCGAGGGGCAAGAAAGGTGGATTTTCCCAAGGTCGAGTTTGAGTGACCCAGGAGAGGGCTGCCCCGGCCCAGACAGGCTCATGAGAGCCCATCCTTTAGGTCAGGAATCTGCAAGCCTGTCGTTAAACCACTGGTAGCTTGAAATCGAGGAAGGAAAAGTTTGCAGCAGAGAAATAACTCAGCGGGTACCACACGTGACTGACTTAGAAGCTCACCGAGCCCTGAGAGGTAAATGATGATATTGGACGCCTGAGAGATGCACGCCCATCCACATAAAATTATCTGGGGTCAGGTTTTGTCTTTATTTTGGAATTGATGTCCAGGAACACTCACCGTCGATCTGGTATTTAGAGGGAGCCGACAGCCGTGGACAGGCCCCTCGGTGGATAGAAGCAGCGATGTAAGGGCTGACATCTCGGGTGACAGCTGGGTGAGGAGGGTGACCTGGTAGGTTTATTTGGCACCGCAGGGCCCGTTGCCCTTAGGGCAGGGGAGCCAGGCGTCTGCCTCTGCAGAAAACAGACACACGAGTGCACATTTCCAGTCTCAGGGAAGGTTGAGGGGGTTGATCTCGCACAGGATCTGCAATGCTCAGCTCTGTGAATGTCACCATTCAGGGCAGGAAAAGCATGACCTGGGACTGGCAGGAGCCCCTGGCTGTGTCATCCCTGTGCACAGGACAAAGAAGCTTGCGGGCACATCCCTGTGCACAGGAAAGGGTCTCCTGGAGGCTCCCTCTGCACTGTTTTTTTGTTCTGTTTTGTTTTGTTGTTATTGTTTTCACTTGGTAAATAAATCATGTTTTATGCATTTAATAGAAACCAAGCACCTATTAAAAGGATTGTTAAGGTGAAACAGCGACATGGAAAACCATCAGTAATGCACTGTTGAGTCATCGTCCACACATATAATAGTATATATCAAAGGATCTTATTTTTGTAAAATGTGTTGTATCAATTTCCCAGGGCTGCCATAACAAATTTTTATAAACAGAGTAACTTAAACCAACAGAAATTTAGTTTCCAACAGTTCTGGAAGATAGTCTGAAAGCAAGGTGTCTGCGGGGCCGTCCTCCCTCTGAAGGCTCTAGAACAGAATCCACCCGTGCCTCTCCTAGCTGCTGCTGGTTATTGGCAATCCTTGGTGTTCCTTGGCTTGTGGCCGTATAACTCCAGTTCGTACACCCATCTTCACGTTTTTCCATGTTTTCTGACATAAGCATTTCAGTCAGTGGATTTCAGGCCCATCCTCATCCAGCGTGATCCCATCTTGATTATAACTGCGAAGACCCTACTTCCAAATACAGTCTCACCCACAGGCACCGGCGGTTAGGACTTGAACTTATCTTTTGCGGGGGGACCCATTCGACCCAGAACCAATGTATATGCATGCTCTATAATAGTAAAGACAATGGAAAGATACAGCAAAGGTAGGTTTTTTGGAAGAGGAATTTAGGGATGATTTCTATTGTCTTCCTTTCCTGGAAGGAATTTATATTTTACAAGTTTTTCAAATATTGAGCATTATGATTTTTATAGTAATTAGAAGAAAGGCGATGGGTTTTGTTAGAGTAAAACAAAGGGAAGGAGTGAGGATTGGGAGATTAGCTCTTTCCTACCAACCTCGGCCCCCGATGAACCCTTGGCTACCGAATCATTACTCTGACCAATTTCTTGTCTTCTTAGAAACCAGTAGGTCCTGACTGGCTGGAAGAATTACAGGGGGAGAGGGCAGGGGCTAGAAGAGTTTGGAGAATGGAGCACAGGTTTTAGCGGCAAGTTGAAATAGGGTACTGCAGTCTGCACTGTTTTCTAAATGCTCCTGATCTGATCCACACTAGGAAGTTCCTGGGTTTCCTGTGAAGGAAATCCCACCTGGGGCATGAGGATCCCAGGCTTCGTGGGACCTGAGGTTTATACGGTGCAGGGCGAGGGTCTACTCAGGCATGTAGGTGCCTGTATTTGCTCACTTAAAGAAAGAAAGCATACGGCCCTTTCTGAGATGCCTCCCCAGACCCGGAAAGGGGCCTGTGCAAGGGAAGGGTTCAGAAAGTGAAGCTTCCTGTCGGGCCTCCCTTGGTGGAGACCTCCAGATTTCCCAGATCCAAGGGACAGAGGCCCTGGGTGCTGTCAGTGGGCCCAGTCTGCCTCCTACCCTGTCCCTCTGGAAGTGTCACCTCCCCTCCGGGACACTGGGGACTCCACAGCGGGTGAGACCAAGCTGGGCTGGCATCAGAGTCCTGAGGGTGTGCTGAGTATCTCCTCCTCCTGGAAAGGGATGAGACAGAAGTTTCCCAGCTTACACTACTCCCTGTAGGAGTTCACAGTCCGGGTGGGGGCGGGGGAAGCCACTGTGCTCTTTGGGACCGACAATACTCAGAGCAAAGTTTGCACAAGACAGAGTTCTGGAGACTCAGAAGGTGGGGAATTATCACCCCTCGTCCAGCGCTGAGCCCGCCCACACATCCCACACCTACCTGGTCCTCTGCCGGATGACAACCTTGAGCAGGAAGGGCTCGAACCAGATTTGTGCAAGCTGTGTCATAATGGCCCAAACGAAGACAGCACGGAGACAGAGAAGTCAGACCAAGCACGGCCACGGGTCTCCAGCCCTTCCAGGCTGCCCGGGACCCTCCCTCGCTACCCCTCGGAGTCCTGCATGGACAGAAAGCCCTCACGCTTGAGCACAGCAGAGAGGTGGCCATGCTGAGAGAGGGATGGGAAATCCAAGAGGACACCGCAGAGGCCCCCAGAGCACAGGTCTGCTTGGTGGCAGGTGGGCACCTGGTGCCATGGCAGGGACCGCCAGGCATTCGGCTTTCCAGAGGTGGTCTTCTTTACGCTGTCTAGAACCTCCCACCACTGTACGTCCTTGAACACTGGGCAGTACCTTGTTTTTACAACAACATTTGATTATTATTATTTTTTTTTTTAGATATTCCTATCAACTAGAAAGACTAGGTTGGATTTGACGTATTTGGGGGGGGATGAGGGAGGAGGGGTGGATCCACACCTATGTCTTGCTACCTGGGTAAATACAGCCCTTTCTTTCTTATTCTACGTTGAACATGTTCAGTACATTTCTCCCAAATAGCCTGTCAAGTGGGACCTTGAAAAATATGTATTTCATATCGGAATTTTACCTTGCGATTGATGGAGATTGGCATTCAAATAATTTTTAAAAAGCATACACCTTTGTTGCTAGACCGCATTTGTCCACTCACCTTTCACAAAGGGCATTGCTTGATCGTGGCATAACTAACTTCATTTAAAGCAATGACGTTGTCGAATTAAAAGGTGAATATATTGGATATCTACATTGTAATTAACTACTAAGATACCCATTAGTATGCAGATCAGTAGCAAAGGAGTATTTGATTTGGGGTTTTCAACCATAAATTATTCCTAATTTTAAAGTCCCCCATTTCTATTCTGCACCTGTCTTTCAATAATATGGATAGGTTGAGTCAACATTCAGGTTTCTTGCTCCTGTCCTTCTGTAACAGGTCCATGAAACCACGCACGACGGACCGGGACCTCACCAATCAAAGCCTCTCATTGTCTGCAGCTGCCATCAATGGCCGCCGAGCCTCCGAGTTTCCTACTGTGCACACACTATTCACTCTCCTTCAGGGTAACTGTGTGGCTGTGCCTGTCCCAGCACAGGGCACTGAAACTGTGCACAGGAGGGACAGGCCAGGAACACCCCCCCACCACCTGGGGAGTCCCAGCCCAGGACGCTGAACAAGTTCGTGTTCCTTCTTAGGGCACACACCTGACTGCCACTTGACGATGTTTCTTGAGACAGAGGGGGGTTTGGCCCCTGGTTCTTTTGTTCATTTGTTTTGCAATGTTCCAAGCAAGGGAATGCAGACCCACTGGCATAGACACCAGAAAAGGGAACTCACTGAAAGCCCCATTCCTCTCGCATTTAGTTCCTACTGTGCACCCCATGTCCCCACCTACAGTCCAGGGGGCCTCACCTCCCTCCGCGAGGGCCAGGAGCCCTTGTTCTGCGTTCCGAGATGTGTGAGAGCCTCCTCTGTGTAGCCCGTGGGCCCGTCTCCTCCAGGTTCCTGTTTGGCCAGAGCTGGGTCCACAGCTCTGGGACGGCAGTGGTTTCCTAAGGTTTTCGCCTTCAATCTCCTTTCACACAGGTAGCTATTGAGGAAGGCTGGTTAGAGAGCTAACCCACTGCTGCAGCTGTGGAACGAAAACCCTGTCTACCCCTTCCCACCGGAGGCATACTTCGATTTTATTCTATTTTTTATATTGAGAACAACTAAATTGACTGTCACCTCAAACGCCACCACCATCGCCAACAAAGCAGCGTCTACACAGCACGTGATGGCTACTCCACTTACAAGCTTCTACCAAGCCAGCTATCCACAACGTCCCTGCACCATGGAACTTTTGGAAAAGTAGGAGACCCAGCGACAGAGTCTTCAAAGGCTTCATTTTTGGCGGAGAGACCCCTGGGTTTGCGGCCCATCACGCTCCGCTCATGTTCTCACGGGTGAGCGGGAAATCACATAATCCTCTGACAGTTTTGCAAAAGAGTTGGGGAGATTATAAATATTCAGAATTCCTTCAGAGAATTCGGGCTACCTGCTTTCTGCTGCACTTTCTCTGGGATTTGGTTTTCTGAGCTACGCCGCGCGAACCCCGGCTTGCGACGTACGACAACTGAAAACAAGAACAGCACATTTCAAACAGATTTCATAAACAAACTGTTCTGACTTCATGTCAGGCAGGACGACGCGAAATTTGGTTTTCCCCGCCAAATTTGGCTCCCAGCTGTGATGTGTCAAGTCAAACAGGAACAAGTAATTGTATTCAACCCTAAAATCAAGCTCCCAGCTGACATTTTGTATTAACAGTATCAGAAAGCAGGTCTGTTTGTCTTTTAAAAATAGTCACTCCTTGGTAGCTTTGAATCCCAACCCTGCACATGGGCGTTTTGCTCACGGATGCCTGCGTGTGGACGGGGCTGGGGAGGGCAGCCTCACAGGACCCTAGGACCCCGCGGACCATAGCCAGGGGGATCCCAGCCTCGAACCCTCCACCTCTGAAACAGTGCAGAAGAACGAAACAAAGCAGGCTTTAAGCTGCTACACCGAGTGGATTATCTTTTATTTCTTATTGAAAAATACAGTTAACCCAGGACAGATCATCACGGACGAATATAGAGGCTGAGTTCAAAACGTTATCTCTGAATCTGATCGTCCCCAAGGAATTCTTTTCGTCGTTGTTGTCGTGTTGTTTGTACTGTCCACGGCTTCTTTCAGGGTTTGGGGGGAGGAAATCCTTCATGGTTGTGTGAGCGGTGGGAAAGCAGTGGCTTAGTTTGTCCACGAACATTTCGGAGGCTTTGGTGGGGCAGGACATGTCTGTCTCTAGGTCTCAGATTGCCCAGGGGAAGGGACGCAGGTGTGAAAACCAGGGAAGGAACAAAGGGGCCCAGGAACAGGAAGTTGTGGTGCAGGCACCCTGTGTGACACGGGGACCCAGGAATCCCCTGTGGGGAGGGTGGTCAGAATCCAAGGAGGGGACTGGTGGGGACACTCTCTTGGACTGCATTGCTCAAGGCTGGCCTGGGTGGGACCTGGTAAGTGAAGGTGTGAGAACACACTTCGAGCCCAGGAGAGAATGGGCAGGCGGGCTCTTTGTTCCAAGCTGCTTTGCTTGGATAAGGGCCCGAGGTTCCAGGAAGTTCTGGCCACACAGCAAATAGTCACAGGCCTTTCCTGGCCCCGTGTTCTGCGAAGGTGGCAGGGTGGAGTGTGATCCCACTTTGGTGAAACTAAATCCGCATAAAATTGCACTGTAGTATTTCAAACGCAAATGTGGCCAAACTTGACCAGCGTGTTCATCCAACGTGGTCCTGGTCATTTGGAACTGCCTTCCAGGCATTCGGTTTCAAAATGAAAGTCATGAAGTCACATAGCTCTGTGCTTTAATGGCTTAAAAAAAAAAAAAAGGAAATATAGTTGCTCACTTATAAAATTTAAACATGCCAACTCAAAACCAGCAACATTGGGAGAAAATGATTATGCAGATCACACAGTTAACAAAATTTACACATAAATGAGAACGTTTTTTTTTTTTTTTTCCCCATCAAGTTTCTTATTATCACAAAAGCTTGGGAAGTAAATTATCTGTAGAAGAATACAGTATGAAAATGTATTAAAAGCTGTAAGAACTAAATTGAAATGTCAAACATAGTTATTTGAAAACCCAATGAAGCCAAACCGAACAGGTGGCCGGCCCTTCCGGAGCCTCGGGTGGAAGGCGAGGCCCTCGAGCTCCCTCTGGGCAGTGCCTGGACCGCGGTGGGCTCCTCCCCAGCAGCAGCGGCCCCAGGTTCCGTGTCCTTCCCAAAGGCCATAAGCCTTAAGTCTAGATTCCTTGATCAGTCTTTCTAACACTTCGAGTACAATTAGCATCCGATTCTTTTCATCTTAAAGGTGTCGACCTCATACCCAGCACCATAGTCACCTGTAAAAAAACCCTGAAAAGGGGGAACGAAGGCAGAAAGCCAGCTCCGCGCGCGCCAGCGCCTGGCGCGTCCACGCGGCTTCTCTCGGCCCCACCTGCCCCCCCATCCGGCTTCTGCGCTCTTTCCTGGCCATTTGGGGCTCCGGCCACGCCCCCGGGGCTCCGACATCTGCCCCCGGACAATGAAGCCCGGAGCATAAAGCGTGTCCTGCGACAGGGGCCTCCACCCGCCGGAGCTTTTCAAGTTGATGGGAAGAAGGACACGGAGCGGGACACGGCTGGCTTGCTGGTTCCTGACAACGAGGCTGCGCGCTCCGCGGTGCGCCGGGCAGCGCGGAGCCTTTGTGCGGCCCCCCGGCCACAGCTGGGCAGCTGCATGGGGAGAGCTAACTGAGCAGAAAGGGCTTCCAGCCCGGCCTCTGACTTCTCACATTTAATTACCTGATTTCCCTTTCCTGCGGTCATGGAGAAAATGGAATTGCAGGACACATCGTGTAGCCCTGGAAAGGCATTGAATGTTTCTAATAGAGCCACTGTTGACCGGCACAATAGGGGTGCCCCTTGTCTCGCAGCGGATATTAGCCCTCCAAACAAGGGTGGGCATTCCTCTCCGAGGGTCTTCAATAGGAAACAAAGGCGACCAGGTTTCCCCGTGTCACTCCCAGCCCCTCACAGAAGGAAAAACTTTATTTAGCCTCCCCTGGTCCGGCCGAGCCCCCTCCAGGTCTCGGGGGGACAGGGGCACCTCGGAGAGGCATCGCCTTTCAGCTCTAAATACAGATTTCGTGTAAATCTGAGACGCCTCCCCTCCTCCCCTCAAGAACCGCCATATGTCACCTTAATCCCTTTAGATACATTTTCATCTTAAAGCTTTACTCAGCTTCACTCTTACTTCCAAGTCAATTCATGATATTTTATGGAACCCAGGGATGAAAATGTCCTTCCGAATGCTAATGGAGCCCCCAAAGGACGCAGCGATTTCTCCGCACTCAGACAAAAGACAGGGCACCAAAGCCACATCTGCGGACAATCCCATCTGGTACCATGCGATCTGGCCGGGTCGATCGATGGACACTTATCTCTCAGCTTGAGTTTCCTGGCCGTCCCAGGTTTCAGCGCTTGTCTGGCGTTGAGACAATTCCAACAGCAAACATGATCACCTGTTATGACTCTGTTTCAAAATCCTTCCTGCTTCGATGATGCGGACTATCTTCAATTTCTAAAAATTCACAAGGTAATGGGGCACCTGGGTGGCTCAGTCGGTTGAGCATCCGACTTCAGCTCAGATCATGATCTCACAGTTCGTGGGTTCGAGCCCCGCATCGGGCTCTGTGCTGACTACTCAGAGCCTAGAGCCTGCTTTGGATTCTGTGTCTCCCTCTCTCTCGGCCCCTCCCCCTCACACTCTCTCTCTCTCTCTCTCTCAAAAATGAATAAATGTTAAAAAATTTTTAAAAAATAAAAACAAATAAAAAGTCGCAAGTTCAAAGACAGTGACAAATCTCCCACCACCTACTGATTTGCTGAAATTATGTTTTCAAAGAGGTGGACAATTATTGCTACAATGGAGTGGGACGAACACATACAAAAAACAGAAGTCAGGATTTGTAAGTCAGTTTTGCCATCAGATACTGGCTATAAAGAGGGAGTAGTTTCTGGGGTTAACGTGATCCATTTAGCATGAGTTGAACTCCTCCCCAAAGGCCTTCTTGGGACAGTGAAGATAGGAAGGTATGTCTCCTGATTCCAAGACCACTGCAATCCAGTAGGAAAAAAAAGAAAAAAAAAAAGAAAAAAACAAATATGGACAGGCAAATGGTCCACAGAAGTGAATTAATGACCACGAGAAGGGCACACGGTTTGTTGTTGGGGTCCTAAGGGCTGAAGGAATCACATTGGCCTGGAGACAGGAGAAGCCTGGTGGTAAAAACCAGGACCCAAGGCTGCACAGGAAAGGTGTCCAGGGACCCCCTAGTGGTGAGTGAGGGTCTCTGCTGGGACCTGGGTATATAAAGTATAAAGGTATTTAAGGGCCAGTATGACCTGGACGGTCATTAGGGGCCAGACTTGATAAAGACTGGGCTTTTGACTCTAAGGACAGCAAGAAGCCATTAGAACGTTTTAGGAGGGAAAGATGTGACCTCATTACGTGTGTCAAATCTCTCTCAGCTGTGACGGGAAGGTTCGGCTTTGGTGGCAGTTGGGCGAAGGGGCAAGTGTGGATGCTGGGAAGCCAGTCAGGCCTCCGGGTGGGAGACAGTGGGCTCAGAAGTGCATAGTGACTCCATTTTGAAATCAGACACCTGAGATGGTGATTGGATGTCAAAGAAGAGAACGAACTGGCAAACGAAATCAGGAAGGGTAGACGGGGTGGGGGGTGAGAGAAACCAGGAGAGCATGGCCTCTGAAAAGTCCGAGGAGACCCATGCTTCCTGGAAGAAGGGGATGGCTGACCACGTCCAGTGCTCAGGAGATGAGTAGGACAAGGACGGAAGTGTGTCCCCATTAGCCCTGGCAGCACGGTCTTGAAAAGGCCGGTGCGACGGAACCTGCCTGGTGTATGTTAAAGAGCCCGACACGGTAACAACCTGTAAGAGATGTGCTTTGAAGAGGCACTGAGAAACCAGCCAGCGGCTGCTAGAAGGTCACGCACACGCACACACGCGCACATGCACATCCTTCAGTGATAACGTTGAAGCACATGCCCAGGTGAGTTGGAATTTCTAGTAAAACCAGAGGGTTAACGGTCTTAGTGAAGGGTTGCCATACAAATACAACCAGAGTGACCAGTCTCTGATGTGATGTATTTTGTCCTGAGTAAATTTTTTATATATCATTTGAGCTTTTTAATTGAGAATACGTTTAGATTCATAGAAACGTCGCAAGAATACAGTCTCCATCTACGCAGAACCCAGTTTTCTGTGTTCCCGGCATTTCGGCGGGGCCTTTGTTACCGTTAAGAAGCCGGCGCGGGTATGGTGTCAGCATCCAAAGTCTCACACTTTGCTTGAACCTCCTTGGCTTTTCCCGTTGTGCTTTTTCTATTCCAGGATCTCATCCCGAAGATCACATGACAACAGGGCGTCCTGTCTCCTTGGGCTCCTCTTGGCTGTTGCCCGTGTCTTCAGCTTTATTTGGTTTTGATGACCTTGGCAGTTCTTGAGGACTTCTGTTCAAGTATTTTGTATCCTGTCCCTCAACGGAGGTCCGTCTGAGGTTTCTCCTGGGACCAGCTAGGACTGGGGTCATGGGCTCTTGGAGGAAGACCACAGAAGTGCTACTTTCATTGTGTGCTATCAACATGACTGATCACTGTTGGTGCTGACCTCGGTCCTCTGGCTGCGGTCACATTTGACAGGGTTCTCCCCTGGAAGGTGACCCCCCCCCTCCTGCCTCTCTGCACTGCACTTCGGGGAACCCAGTCACTCTGCAGCACCCACTGGTAGGAAGAGGAAGGAGAAGCACATTCACCGAATATTTAGACTTCTTCTACGTGGGAGATTTTTCTGTTCTTGATGGGAGAAAATTTAAGGGAAACAAAAGCAACTTGTGGGACATCTCAGCACAGTCTGCCTTTTAGTAAAAGGCGAGCTCATCAGCAGGACCGAGGGTAGGTGGGAACGAGGACAGATTGGGAGGCTGGAGGGCACGTAAAACAGGCAACACTCTACCCACTGGAGATGGGGCTAACTTCTTTAAGTTTTGGTAAGTGCTGTGGAAGTTTACCTGGGTCCCCTGGGAATACATAAATACTGTTTCTTAACGAGAGATCTTCCTTTGGTGTTTGAAATACCTAAGACTAGTTAATCAAATCTCTCAGGTCCTGTGTTTTTATAGCCAACAAGTTGATATGTGCGCCCAGAATATGGTCATGTGATCACTAGATTTTCCTTCAACTGTATCTGTACGATTGGTAGTCACTGGTCTTCGGGGAAACAGAAAGATCATTCCTTTTTTTCTGTTGTCTTTTTGTTTTGTTCTTCAGATTGTTTTGAACCAAGATTTTTTTGCTCGGGACTTGATGATTCTGTCATTCTTTTCAGTGCTCACCTGAGTGCAGGAAATGGTGAAGTTTTTCAAGACGCACAAATATTCTCTGCTCATTTACCACAGGGAACCTGTGAGGAATGGCTGGGCCCAGCGCAGATGGCTCTCTTGACCAGTAAGTGGACACATGGTGTTGTTCCTTGAGTCATTGAGATGTCCGTCCAACTGGCCCGGCCATGCAGGCCGACGGCGAGGTCGCCTCCTCACGTGCACAGGTGATTCTCTTCTGCGAATGACTGTTCTTTTCAACATTGCTATTAGCATTAATGGACAACTGCCAAACTCTACAGGACTGAGTGTCTTCCTGAGTCCGGCCTCCCAGGGACCTACTGGAGGGGAGATAGCTGGGGACAGTGTGGCCCCCTCCACAGTGGGACTCCTGGAACAGCTCTGTGACTCAGAGGCAGTGAACGATCCTCTTTAGGAATCACCTTTTGAAACGCAAGGTGTGGGGACAGCAGTACAGAGGCTGGTCACAGAGCAATTCTTAGATAAGCCGGGAAGCATGAGACACTCTGTGTGTCTCAAGTGAGTGTCACATGCCCTTCCTCATCAGCACTCACTGGGGGAGTAAAAGGAAATGAGGTCCTTGTGTGCTCACTTCCTCTGTTCCAGGGCCACGAATAAAGCCCCCAGGCAGTTTCCTCTCTCCAGGAGCCCTGCCTCTCCACGGTGGTCAGAAGGGAGCCACCAGGGACAATCTGGCACCTTGTTTGGAGACACTAGTGAGTTCAGGTCTGTGCTGGAGAGCAGCCAAGAGGTGCAGGCACAAGGGACTTGGAAGGCCTGTGCTCTTGTCCCCCAGGCATTCTGGAAGGGGGTTATGTCTCCTGAAGCTCCACTTGTTATCAGTCTCTAGAGGTCACCTTTTACAGACCCCCCCCCTTCCTCCCCACCCCCGGCAAGACTTCACAGGCGATCGCAGGGATTGGAAAAGCCAAGGGTACACAGTGGACTTCCACACGAGGCTCCCTCCACCCCAATTCCGTGTGAATTTCCCCTTGTGTAGATGCACAGTAGGGGAGAGGGGGAGCCTGGGGTTGGTTAGTCCAGGCAGCTTCTGTATTCCGAATCTTGAATTCCTCAGCAAAGAAATTATTCATGGGTTCCTTCTCGGTCCTTATCCTTCACAATCGGGCTTTTTCTAACACTTGTGGAGAGAGGTTTGCTCGCAGGAGGATAAGGAAAGCAATTATAAAATCCTTAAAATAAAGCGAACTGTCAAAGAAATAAAGAGAGTGCCGAGGAAGGACACTTGAGAAGCCCGTGACCAGGAGGGCTGTGTGCAGACGCTGCTGTGAACCTTCTGAGCCTAAGGTTTCAAAGGGAGGATTTACAATAAGTCACTTCACAGTTCCTGCTGAATGGGTTTATTTTGGTTTTTCTATGCCGGCGCTTTATCTCCAGGATCTTAAGGTCCAAGGATGGCTCTTCTCCCCGGAATCCCGCCCTTAATCACTTGAGGGTAGGGGAAGGAGAGGCCAGCCCAGCAAGCTTTTACCAATTCTCCCTGCAAGTCAGGTAATGAGGTGATTAAGTCATTAAAGGGATATGCGCATCTGAAAAGCAGTGCTCAGCCCCTCCAGAGGGATAAAGCCCCCTCTGCATCTTTCCCCTCACCCACTGAAAAGGTGGTTAATCCATTTAACTCAGCTTTCTGTTTCCTTTTCTTTCCTTTCTTCTTCTCTCTCTTCCCTCTCTCTCTCCATTTTTTTTTAAAGAAAAGGAAAAACTAAAACCGGGAAGCTATTCGGGAATAGTCTTTGAACAATGTAGACTGACAAATGCCTTTTTTTTGGGGGGGGGGAGGGGGAACCCGGGGAGCAGCAGGATTTCAATAGGCAAAAGCCAAAAGGACTTCAGTAAGTGGTCCGGGGAGAGAACACAATGGGGGCTTCGGATCTGGGGATTTGCCTATCAGGTCATTAGCCTGATTAGTAATCCGATGCCTTTTGAAGTGGACCTTTTTAGCACACCTTTTGTCTTTGCTAAATGAAGAGCTGGCATTTTGTCTCGTGTTTCCTCCCAGGTGACTCGCTCTGGGGCTCCAAAGAGGTAGGGAAGCCCTTGCAAAGAGACACTTCCTGGCTTTATCTCCCTGACACAGCAAATCCAATTTTCTGACTCTTCATCCTTGGAAGGAAGCCTTCTTCAAAGGAGGAGGAGGGAGGGCAGAGAAAGAAGAGGAAATGGCGTATTTTTTTTTTTAATAAGCTGTATTACGGAAGGAAAAACATTAACCACGTGAATAAATCACGGCAAACTTGAAACTTCATCGGTCTTCGTACGATCACAGTGATCAATATTTCTAAATGCCCTAATAGCCTCGAAAGTGAGGTGACTTCTGCAAAAGCAGCACCTGAAACCATGTCCCCCGACGCTCCGACGGTGGCCTTTAGGGTTTGGACCCCATGATGCAGCCGACCCGCACCCCTCCTCCTGCGGGAGACCCACACAGGTGGATGGTGCATTTGCTACATCGAGTCTCACGGCCTCTCTTCAGACAGCTGTGCTGCCTGCTGGAGGCACTTTGTCCAATATCTTCGCAGTTACTGGTGGACGAGGTTCAAAGGCAGCACCTGATGCCAGGCTGGAGCCAATGACGGGGCAGGAGAGCCGGTCTCCTGGACACTGGTCCACAGCCGCACCGCCCCCTGCAGGCCACACACTTAAGTCAGAAACGGAAGCATCTATCTCCTGCGTGGAGGTCGTCGTGTCAACGCTAGGCAGTGTCCAGTTTAAAACCGTTTCTCGTCTTTTTTTTTTTTTAATTTAATGGAATTAATTTTTGAGGATGATTTCATTATGTTCTAATTGAGATAGAGTTGGCTTCAACGGTACATGAGTTTCAGGTGCACAATATACGGATTCAGCAAGCCTCTCTGCGATGCGATGCTGGGCTCACAGCGAGGGCAGCTACGGTCCGTCCCCGCACGGCACGACACCATTGCCGACGTTCCCCGTGCTGTGCCTTTTATTCCTGCCACTTACTCTTCCTGTAGCTGGAAGCCCCCTTCACCCACTTTGCCCCTCCCTCTCCCCTCCCCTCGGGCAACCATCAGTCCTGTGTTTAGGAGGCCCTTTCTGCTTTCGTCCTTTGTTTTGTTGCTTTGGATTCCACCTACGAGTGAGATCACGCGGGATCCGTCTTGTCTTCTCGGTGTGACTTATCTCACTTACATGACACACTCTATGTCCACCCGTGGTGTTTGCAGATGGCAGGTCTCACTTTCTAGTTTCCCGCCGAGTAATAGACGTACGCGCCCCATCCTCTTCATCCTTCGTCCGCAGCGGGCACCCGGGCTGCTTGCAATCCTGTTATTGTAAAAAACGCCACGAACAGCGAGGTGTGCGAATCTCTTTGCATCGGCATTCTTGCAATCCTTGGGCGAATACCTAGCAGAGCGACGGCTGGGTCGTGGGGTAGTTCTATTACACATTGTAACCAGTGTGACCTGTGGCGTTGGACGTTGGTACAAAGTCAGCTTTCTGTCCCGCGTCCTTCACAAGCGGCACGTACACACGTATGCTAAGTACACGACCCTTGGGCACTGCGCCCACGTCCACACAGTCCTTTCTGATCTTCAGGGCAGGTAGGTTCCTATATGCAACTTCCGCGCCAGGACCCCCCGAAACACGCATGCGACCTCCAGGGTCTGGTCTGACCTCCTGAGGACCCATCCCCACTAGCCCTGGCCGGTTGGCAACGCTCACTTACATCGCCCCATTGCTACCTCATGTCCTTTCGATAGATTACTTCTGCCTCTTGAAAGAGGAAACATTGAGCGGTTTCATCCAAGCGGAAATGACCTCACTATGCAGCATGAAAGGAGTGTCTTAGAAAAAGGAGCTCACCACTTCTGGGAGGAAGTTCCTCCAGAAACAGAGCGGAACATCACCACTTCTGATGAGATGCTCCACTGTCCACACCTACGCACCCCTCCCCAGAGGCTTTCCCGGATATGGCCCAAGACCCCTGCTAAAGAGGCGGGTGGCCAGAATGGCCACTGTTCTCTATATCAACCTTCCTTGTATTTTCCAATTTTTGTTATTTTTTTCCTCTCCTCTCTCCCTGCCCCTTCCTTCCTTCCTTCCTTTCTTCCTTCCTTCCTTCCGTCTCTCCTTCCTTTTTCCTTCCATCCTTCCTTCCTCCCTCCCCTCCCCTTCCTTCCTTCCTTCCTTCCTTCCTTCCTTCCTTCCTTCCTCCCTTCCTTCCTTCCTCCCTTCCCTCCTTCCTTCCTTCCCTCCTTCCTTCCTTCCTCCTTCCTTCCTTCCTTCCTTCCTTCCTTCTTTCCTTCCCTCCTTCCTTCCTTCCTTCCTTCCTTCCTTCTTTCCTTCCTCCCTTCCTTCCTTCCCCCTTCCTTCCTTCCTTCCTTCCTTCCTTCCCTCCTTCCTTCCTTCCCTCTTCCTTTCTTCTTCCTTCCTTCCGTCCTTCCTTCCTTCCTTCCTTCCTTCCCTCTTCCTTCCGTCCTTCCTTCCTTCCTTCCCTCTTCCTCCGTCCTTCCTTCCTTCCTTCCCTCCTTCCTTCCTTCCTTCCTTCCCCCTTCCTTCCTTCCGTCCTTCCTCCCTTCCCCTCCTTCCTTCCTTCCCTCCTTCCTTCCTTCCTTCCTTCCTTCCCTCCCTTCCTTCCTTCCTTCCTTCCTTCCTTCCTTCCTTCCTTCCCTCCTTCCTTCCTTCCCTCCTTCCTTCCTTCTCCTTCCTTCCTTCCTTCCTTCCTTCCTTCCTTCCTTCCCTCCTTTCTTCCTTCCTCCCTCCCTCCCTTCCTTCCTTCCTCCCTTTCTTTGCTTTATAAGCAGGTTTTCTTTTATTATTTTATTATTTTCCCCACTGTGTCTTCACCCATCAGCCTGTGTTCAGCCCCACACTGCTGTCTCTGTGTCCCTTGAGGTGAGTAATGGAAGCCCAGCCAGGTTGAAGAGCACACGTGGTGCAATACCAACTGCCACACACGCGCAGTGCGGACGGCCAGTCATTTCTACTGTCCCCACCCATTTCCTCCCTTCCTGTCACTCGGAATCCCCGATCACCATCCCCTTTGCCTGTGCCAGCCACAGGGCTGGTGCCGGCTGCCGTTTGATAACCTGAGGTGTTACAGGCTATGTGTAATTAATGTTCTTGATGAACTAATTAATTCTACAATAGAGTTTATCCAACACGCTTGCAGAGAACTTTTCAGGATCCAGTCAGGAAGTGTATCCGGGAGATGAAAAGCACCAGCCCCTCCCCTCTTGCTCCCCCCCATTTCCCCGGGGCCTGGGGCCCAGGTGGGGGTGGGGTGGGCAGAGGCTAACCTTCCCTGGGAGGGAAGGAAAGAGTTAGCCCTGGGAGGAGGGCATCCTGGGTCAGACCTCTATGGTCAGCAACATTTAAGTATCATCGTGAGGAAAGTTCGCTTTGAAACGTACAATGATCTCAAGTCTGTGATTGTGGTGGTTGTTGAAATCCAAGAAACATCAGTAACAGGCCACGCTTTTCACTTGATGATCCGTTTCTTCAACAGCGGGTTGTAGTAAAATGATGACAAGCGTCAGTTACATAATACTGCATTTAAAAATATTCGGTGGGGGCGCCTGAGCGGCCCAGTGGGTTAAGCATCTGACTCTTGATCTCGGCTCAGGTCATGATCTCATGGTTCGTGGGATCAAGCCCCATGTTGGGCCTCCACACTGACGTGGCAGAGCCCCTTGGGATTCTCTCTCCTCCCTCTCTCTCTGCCTCCTCTCTCACATCACTCACTCACTCACTGTCTCTCTCAGAATGAGTAAACTAAAAAATACTAAAAATATTTGACAGAGCGATAGTCAGAGAAACACAGGCATGAAGGTTCACTCTGAATTATATTAACATGGTTCCCCAGTAAGGGATTCCTCAGGGCTCATCTGGGCTCCTTCCATCTCATACTAATCCGGGAGAAAAGAGAGAGAAAGAGAAAAAGCCCGAATGTTAAGGAGTGCTATTATCCTTTTTTTTTTTTTTTCCAACCAGAAGGGAAAGAGATTCCCTATTGTCTACAAGTAGACTAGCTCTTATATTTCTTCCTGTTTCCTGATCACGAAGTTGAAATCTACACACACAAAAATGTGATTTATTCATTGTGCTGCCTCCAGCATGCAAATAAACACAATTCCATTTCAAAAAACTTGAGAATTTTCAAATACGATCCAAGATAGGTTTTTAACAGACCCCGCAGATGCATCTCACACGCACCCACACCCACACCCACACCCACACCCACACACACACACACACACACACACATGCATCCCATAGAAATTTTGAATGTTGAATGCATTCCCCACGGATCCCAAGCACCGAGTTTGGTATGCAAAATACAACGCAATAAAGCTGTTGCCTATAAATAAGAGCCTATTTGAGAAGCAGTGATATTCCCATATCCTCTCTCCTATGCCTGTTAGTAAGATGCCTGCCTTGCCAGCAAATATGGGGCAGATGTATAGCAGGATCCTGACCTCCAGGGGCCATAGGCGGGATCCAGACGGGTGCCCTGGGGGGCATCTTCAAGGTGGCTACCTACAACTTCAACTGGTCCACGGAAGTATCAGCTGGGATTACACAACACCTGTCTCTATATAAATACAGATTCTTCAGCATCAAAGCCCCAGATGGGGTGTTATCGTAACTTGCTGGCAGAGTCTAAAGAGAATTCTGAATTATGTCCGCCCCTTGGAAGATGTTTCATCACATCTCCCCATCAAGCTGGTTTCTCTGACTATACTTGCCATCCGACTGCCTGACCATACGACGGGGGGACATGTTGAAGAACAACAGATTTTGTCTGTGTTTCCTCTTTGCCTATTTTCCCCTTACTTGAATTACTTATCTCGGGAGGGTTGTCTCAGCTGAGAGCTTTACACAGATGAGTGCCGGGCTTCTGACTGGCCCTCTTAGACTGCACACCAGTCAGGCACAGAATCTGGTAGACATTCCACGATGAACCTAGGAGATGGGTTTCTTCCTTTTGTCTTCGTCCGCTTGACACCCTTGTGACCCGCAGGTTTCCATGGACGTAGTGATTACTTGATATGGTGCCCATGAGATTGTGAGTTTTTTGAGTCACTTGATGACAGTGGAACTGAAATTAAGTTAACCTTTATCTTGGTGCTCTACCTGGTACAGATACCATCCGGAAGAGACACTAACAGAATAATAAAAGTCTCACTTGACCAGCCCCGTGGCCAAAGCCACGCCTACCCTTTTGCTCCCTGTCTAGGGCCCAGCACAGCTTTATATTATTTCATTTTATTTCATTTTTTTTTTATTTTGGCCACTTTCTTTAGACCTGGGTCCTAAAATGCACTCGGGATTTTAAAACGTCCTATCGTGAAGAAGACTGAACATTCTTGCCGCGTCAGCCTCTCCAGTATGGTCACTCGGTTACTGGCTTGGGAGCCGGTTGTTTGTTTGGAGAAAACATCACAGGCCCAGAGCCTGGAGGGACGTGTGTCCCGCCTACCTTCTCCCGCCATCAGGCTGTGCGGCGATGACGTGCCATCTCCCGCAACACTCTGCCACATGTGTGGACGTCTGATGGCAGGCATCCCTTTCGCCCTCAGCTAGACCGCACTTCAGCTGCTCTGGTGATAAGTAGGGAAGGCACCCTCTCCTTTCGTCCACTGCTGGGGACAGTTTATGGGTTGTTTTAGTAGAATGTTTGCATGCTGCAGACTTTACTCGGAAGCCGGTACAGGAAAACAACTCAGGGTGTGTACAGCTGGCGAGAGCTTCCTGGCCCCACAGCACACGCGTGTTGTCACCTAGTGATATTTATGCGCAGAGAACGTGGAACGAGGGAGACTGGTGCTGTTGTCATCGGTGAAGGGCAGATTCCATGACCTGGGCTTCTCCGTCCCCAGACACGCGTCCTACAGGATCAGGTGGCCTTGCCCGGTGAGCTCAGACATCTCACAGAGTGGGGGTAAAGATCACAGCAGTGCCCTTTCTCGGTAACTTCTTTTTTCCAATGAGAAATAAAGACAGAATATATTGTTCTATGTGTTTCATTTTCCTTTGGCTTTTTAATAGTCATCTGTATACCGTCCATCACAATTATCCCAAATGTGTTTGAAGGTGTTACCAACTCTACTTGAAACCTCGGATCTAGGGGCCCCTGGGTGGCTCAGGTCAGTGAAGCGGCCGGCTCTTGACTTCAGCTCAGGTCATGCTCTCGCAGTCTGTGAGTTCGAGCCCCGCATCGGGCTCTGTGCTGACAGCTCGGAGCCTGGAGCCTGCTTCGGATTCTGTGTCTTCCTCTCTCTCTGCCCCTCCCTTGATCATGCTCTGTCTCTCTCTGTCTCAAAACTAAATAAAAACATTTTAAAAATTTAAAAAAAAAAGAGATTTTAGTTTATATCAAGGTGAAAAGACGTTTATTTTCTCACTGTGGCTCCGTGATCTGGTGACTGGGGATCAAGGAGCTTACACTGAAGCTGGGACTGGAACCCCGCACTGGGGAACCTCATCCAGCAGCCCGAGCAGGGCCTTTGGCTGCGTGGGGCCTGAACACTTCGACCTCAGGGAGCCACACTGACTCCTCATCCCAACCCTGAGCTAGAAGGCCTTCACGAGCGTTTGGAAAGTTTAGCGTCTCTCACCCCACACTCTGTTTATTTTTTCTATTAATAGGAAAAATGAAGCTGAAATATTGTCTTGTTTCATTTTAGCATAGGTCTGAAAGCTCTGAAATGATAAAACTGTACTTCAACACACGGTCACAGTGTTTGGAATTACCAGATTTTAAGCAGGACTTAGCGAACTCTGGCCCCTGGGCCCAAGTCCAAACTGTAGCCGCTTTTGTAACACTTTTATTGGGGATGCAGTCAGGCCCATTTGCTTATGTATTTCCTGAGGCTGCCTCTGTGGTGCCCTGAGGCAGAGCTGAGCAGACCCGACAGAGGCTGAAGCCTTTGGCATACCAGCCCTCCCCGGAAAGGTCAAATCTAACCCACTTAGGTCACAAATTACACACTTCAGGTCTGGTGTTATAAGCTAACCTCTTTCCCGCCTCCTCATAACACAAATGTTTCTTTTTTCTATTGTGCAGCTTTACATAATAGAATATGGTGTGTAGGCCCTCGTGTCCGACTTCTAGCACCGGACCCCACATTTGAGATTCGCTCCTGTCAAGGCACGTGGCCGTACTTGGTTCATTCTTATTCACATGCAAAGGTGGAATAGCACAGATGCACAGGCACAACCCAGATATCGACTCCCCTGTTTACAGATATTGGGTCATTGCCAACAATGCTGCTGTAAGCATTTCTGGGTAAGTCAAGAAGTGCATGTATGCACCCCTTTCTGAAAGGTATTGTACTAGTTAGCTATTGCTGCGTAACAAAATACCCCCCAGAACTTTGCAACTCAAAACAACAAGCGTGGGGTTCAGGACCTGGAGTCCACTCAGCTGGGATCTCTCACAAGGCTGTAATGAAACTCTTGAGTGATTGGCTGAGGCTGTAGTCTCATCTGAAGGTCCTACCGGGGGAAAACCTCCCTTCAAGCTCAATCTCATGGCTCTTCATGGGCCCCAGGTCGTCTCTGGCTCTTGGCTGCTGGCTTGAGCTCCTGATCACATAGGCCTGTCTATAGGCTACCTGAGGGATCTGATGACATAGTAGCTGACTTCCTCTAGAGCAAGTGATGAAAGACAGAGACAGAGACAGAGAGAGAGAAACATACAGAGACAGAGAAAGAGAGAGAGAAATGAAGACACAAATTGATAGAGACAGATATCAAGAGAAAGAGACACAGGGACAGAGAGGACAGAGAGAGAGAGGGTGAGGGGAGACAGAGGCACAGCCAAGACAAGAGCCAGCGTCTTTTTACCCTCGGAAGTGACAGCCCATTACTTCTGCTGCATTTCTTCTTTCACGAGTCACTAAGTCCAGTCCACACACAAGGGGGTAGAAAACCATCTCTAACTCTTGAGAAGGGGTGTGTCGAAAAGTCTGTGAACATGTTCCAAGACCACACACGAACATGTCTTGGAATAAAGGCACTGGTCCCCAGCACCTGCATGGGTTCGTTTCCATCCCGCAGGGGCTACCCAAGAGCTCTCCAGGGTAGCTCCTGTCACCCACACCTTCACTGGCTCTACAGAGTTCAGGTACCTCCACCGTGTCCTTGTTTGCTAATACAGACTCCATTTCAGCCACTCTGCCAGCCAGTGGATGCTTTCAAAGCCGGCGATGGGAAAGAAGAGACGACTAGCGTGTGTTGAACTTCTAGGAGATATCAAGCCAGCCGCGAGGTGACGCACACTCCCGGTTACTCCGCAGGATCGCCTTAGTCACAGCTGAGCTCTGGGCGATTATACGACTTGTCCGAGGCCACAGAGCCTGCCCCTTGGACGGGCCCTTCTCCCCCACTCGTCCTACACTACCCCGCAAGACTCTTTAAAGCCTGTGTGGAGCCGGTGGAAGAGGGCCTTTTGGCATGGGCTCCACGAGACTGGGGTCTTGTGGCCCCATCTCGGGCCACGGTTGTGGGGGGGGGGCTTCCCCCTCAACCACACCTTTCACCAGAGCCTGCCTCGTGCTTCCTCGCCTGTCCCAGTTCCATGTGGAAATGACTGGCGCGCTAGGTTGTCCAGCTGTGCTCTGTGGGGTTGGGGCGGAACCGACCTGTGCCAGCGTGGGAGGCTGGAAGGAAGGGGCCTGCCCTGCCCACTTTAATGCCCAGGGGTGGCCCCTTGCTGAGCAGGCCTCCTCCCTCCTGGCCTTCAGGCAGCTGAGCACAGAGAAGGGGCATGGCAGCTGCAGAGCGAGAAGCTCCAAAGTCAGGAGCCGAGCTGGTCCTGTGCAGCAGGGAGAAAGCATGCTGGGGACCAAGGGGGCAAGGGAGGCAGGCAGTGGAGCGTTGTGGGAAGAGGACCGTATGTAGCACTTTTGTAATCCCGGCAGGTTAAGCTGGGCACAACCATAAAAAAGCAGGGGCATCTGGGTGGCCCAGTCCATTAAGCGTCCGAGTCTCAGTTTTTGACTTAGGGCATCATCTCATCGTTCACGGGTTTCGAGCCCCGCGCTGGGCTCTGCACTGACAATGCAGGGCCTGCTTGGGATTCTATCTCTCCCCTTCTTTCTCTGACCCTCCCCTGCTCGCACTGTTTCTGTCTCTCTCAAAATAAATAAATTTAAGGGGGAAAAAAACAAACGTTCTGGGCATTAAATACCAATACACACAGCTGCACAGAACACTCCCGGCTCCTGTATTTATCTGACAATTGTTCACACGAGATCATGCTCTAAGGGGGATGTTTCTACAGCCCCAAGAAAGTGAGGCAGCAAGTTGAATACCAGTGAATCTCATGAATGCCAACTAGTATCGATTTGAAACACGACGTAAACACGGTACAGACACAAATAGATCTACGCTTCCTGATTGTTCCTGTCTAGGCGGAAATCGCCTACTCACACACGTGTACCGGCTGTGACCCTACCCTTGGCAGAAAGCACACAGCACAAGCATCTTCGCGCCCAGAGGATCAGTTATAATAGCTACATGGTTGCCCTTTTATACCCTCTTATTTGCAACTAATTGCTTCAAGGCCGTGCAAGATTTCAAAGGGAAATTCCTTCCCTTAAGTTAAATTAAAGCAAACGACCCTATTAGAGAATCTCGATAGCATAGTGACAATTTCATCTGTCCCCAAATACTGAAATACTATTTGCATTTGTTTTGCATTTTGCTGTTTCTTGCATTGTCATTTGTCGTATTTCTACATCAGATAGAACTGTTCTGGACTGTGACAAAATTGTGATCTATGTGTCCAGCGAGGACATGGGTATAACATTTTGTATGTAAGGACTGTATCTTACGCATGTTTAGAAACACATTTCATATGTGTAGTTAGGTTTCCCCGTAAGATGAGTTTTTGTCATCTCATTTGCACAGAGATCTGTAACATGATCCTTTTGTATTTAAATTCAAGTTAGTTAACATGCATGTAGTATTGGTCTCAGGAGTATAACGCAGTGATTCGTCTCTTACATACGACACCCAGGGCTCATCCCAACAAGTGCCCTCCTTCATGCCCATCACCCATCTAGCCCATCCCCCACCCAACACCCCTCCATCAACCCTCAGTTTCTTCTCTGTACCTAAGAGTCTCTTACGGTTTGCCTCCCTCTCTGTTTTTATCTTACTTTTCCTTCCCTTCCCCTGTGTTCGTCTGTTGTGTTTCTGCAATTCCACATCTGAGTGAAATCATGATATTTGTCTTTCTCTGACTGACTTCTTTCGCTTAGTATAATACACTCTAATTACATCCACATTGTTGCAAATGGCAAGATTTTATTCTTTTTGATCACTGTGTAATATTCCATTGTGTGTGTGTGTGTGGTGTGTGTGTGTGTATACCACATCTTCTTTATCCATTTGTCAGTCCATGGACATGGGCTCTTTCCATACTTTGACTATTGTTGATAGTGCTGCTATAAACGCTGGGGTCCATGTACCCCTTTGAATTAGCATTTTATGTCCTTTGGATAAATACCTAGTGGTGCGATTGCTGGGTCGCAGGGTAGTTCTATTTTAACTTTTTGAGGACCCTCCATACTGTTTTCCAGAGTGGCTGCACCAGTTTGCCTTCCCACCAACAGTGCAAGAGGGTCCTCTTTTCTCCACATCCTCACCAACACCTGTTGTTTCCTGAGTTGTTAACTTTAGCCATTCTGACAGGTGTGAGGTGGTACTTCATTGTGGTTTGGTCTGTGTTTCCCTAATGATGAGGGATGTTGAGCATCTTTTCATGTGTTGGTTGGCCAACTGGATGTCTCCTTTGGATAACTATCTAGTCATGTCTTCTGCCCATTTCTTCACTGGATTATTTGTTTTTCGAAAGTAACATTATTTGGGGCACCTGGTGGCTCAGTCGGTTAAGCGTCCGACTTCGACTCAGGTCACGATCTCGCGGTCCGTGGGTTCGAGCCCCGCGTCGGGCTCCGGGCTGACGGTTCGGAGCCTGGAGCCTGCCTCCGATTCTGTGTCTCCCTCTCTCTCTCCTCCTCCCCCGTTCATGCTCTGTCTCTCTCTGTCTCAAAAATAAAAATAAAACGTTAAAAAAATTTAAAAAAAGAAAGTAACATTATTTTATGACTCTCCTGCTTGTTTCATTGCTGAGGGAAGTCAGACATATTCTTTAGCAATTACCTAGGGTAAGAGTATACAGGTTGATTGCGGCCCAACGTCAAACACTATCCTGCAGTTCTCATTAAACCTGTATTAGTATCTAACCGAGTTTGTCTTTCCCCTTGTACACTGAGTGGCCCCCTACCAGCCAGGCCTCCTGGAACTGTGCACATGCTTGGGCGGGGGCTGAGCACCCTTCTGTCCTCCCACACACTCCTTTCTCACTCCGCACACGCGTCCGGCTCCTCGTGCTGTTCAGCTTCCTCATTCCCGACACCTCGGTCTTCCCTCACAATTTGTTAGCCACTTTCTTTATCTTTTTCAAAGAATCCTAGCAGTTTTAAGGGTGGATCACTTTTCAGGAAAGCAGAGAGGGTTTTTTTTTTTTTTTTCTTTTCTGAATGAGCTTGCATTTTATTAGTCTGTCTGGAAAGGTTTTTAAGGGTACTCGTTTACGCTGCTGGAAAATTCACCATAAATTTTCATGAGGGAGGACTTTGGGTTTCCAAACAGAAGTGGTCTATGTGAAGTTTGCCGTCAGCCCTGTTTCCACGGCTGTGCAGTGGCTCCAGTGAAATCCCTCGGTGAACCTCCAAAGTCCTGCTTTGTCGCTGTTGTTTCTGGTTGTGTTGGAAGGCGAGTGTTCCTTTGTGACCTTTCCGGCCGTACCCTTGCCTGCAAGGAGATCGGAGACCCAGGTACGGGCGGCAGCAGCAAATCTATGAGCGTAGGTCCCATTTGGAAGAGTTCCCATGAACACGGCAGCCACGGGGCCAGAGCGCGTTGGCCCTGGAAGGAGACACCCGTTCAACAGGGAGGTGGGTCTGAGTTTCAGCTCTAGCCGTCTATCCTTGGATCCTGGCAAGCTGTTTGGAAAATTCCTAGAACCCGAGGGACTGAAGAGCGGCTTCCCCCCGTTAAGGTGCTGGGCGCTGGGGGTCCGTGGAGACACAGCCGGGCAGGGCTGACCGCAGCTCCCGCGCACTGCGCCTGCCCGCGGGGCCCCTCCGCACGTCCCCTCCCCCTGGGGCTCCAGTGAATCCGCCAGGCAGGAATCGATGGAAAGGGGTAGCGAGCGGCACAGCCCCGAGAGGACACCTTCCAGAAGACGCGTGGATCCGCGGTGGAAAGGCCCGTGGCGGGCACGTGGCCAGCGGGAGGCACAGGTGAGAAACCGGGTGCAGCGTGCGGGAACCCACCGCCCTCACCTCCCCGGCCCCGCTGGCGGCCACGCGACGTGGCGTGGAGCGGGACTTGGTTTGCAGAACGCGCGGTGGCAGGTGGCTCCGCAGAGCCCGCAGCCGGGCCCAGCGGGGAGAAAGCGGAACTTGTCGCCACGGCGTGGATGGGGCCCGCCGGCCCCGCGTCGTCCTCCAGGCCCGCGACGGAGAAGAGTGTCAGGCCCGTGGGCTGACGCCGGGTCCAGGCGCTGGGGCTGCTCGTCTAGGAGACCGGCGGCCATCACGCATCCTGCGAGGGCCATTTCTGGCGAGCCCACTGGTGTCCCTAAAGTACAAAGCTCCACCGTCTCTGGTGAGAGCACCTTTGCGACCAGCGCCTCCGCCGCCAAACTGTTAGACTCGTTCTCTCCCCAGCTGCACACACTTCTCCCAGGGACAGGGGCTTGTGGCTTAGACCTCCCACTCGGACGGGCGCTGCCCCCGCCTCCAACGTTTGGACGGTCCCGCGGTTTTCACCCTGCCAGAGGCCCGTCTCTCCTTCTTGCAAACCCGAAGGGGGAGGCAGAGCCAGGCTACCTCCTCCTGCCCTTGGACTCTGGCACACCGCTCACCGTGCAAACCCGAAGCGCTCAGTCCCTACAGACACGCACACGCACACACGCACACACGCACACACGCACACACACACACACACACACACACGGACGCACACACAACAGACGTTTGTTCCGAATGTAAAAATTAGGTCATGCTTCTTACCGCTATGTTGGCAAATCAAAACATATTTGTAGGTATTTTTAAATGTGTATTTGTTTTGAGAGAGAGAGCGGCATAGGGGCAGAGAGAGAGGGACTGAGAGAGAAGCCGACCGTGTGCCCAGCACAGAGCCCGACGTGGGGCTCAGTCCCGCAAACTGCGAGGTCCTGACCTGGGCTGACACCAAAAGTCGAAGCTTAATGGACCAAGCCCCCCAGGCGCCTCGATTTGTGGGTATTTTTAGAAGTGAAAGCACACGTATATGTTAAAATCTCGCTTTGGTCACTCAGAACTAGACTGTGCCCTACCGATGTTTACGGCATGGAGATGCCCAACGTAGAAGACGCCGTGACAGGCAACATTGGGTCCGTCGTGAGGACAAAATGCTGATTCGACACAGAGGAGATGGTGGGGAGCGGTGAGAATACCACAGCACTCCTGCAGGCTCAGCCCCCCCCCGGCCCCCAGCCTTGGGGGCTGGGGAAGTGAGGGGTGCGTCGCCCCCCCTCACCTGGCCAGGTGCGGCCCTCTACCAGCCCTGTGACTTCCAAACCCCGAAAGGAGGTGCTGACCGGGCACAGAACCCGAGCAGATTTTGCAAAACCACCCAAACAACCCCCCGGTGCCCATTTTAGATGGAAAAATCTGCCATTTTTCCATTTACCTCAAGTAACTTGTTAAGGAATAATCCCTCCTCGGAGAATTCTAATGCGCCTCTTGGAAGGATGTTTAAAAACGCAGACACTTAGTCCTGGGTGTGTTTACATCTTTCTGTATTTGGGGGCAATTCTTGCCATCATCTTCCAGGGCGTTTGGGCCTAGAACCCGCACGTGAGATGAATACTCGCACGTAAAGAGGATGCCTCCCCGTAGCCGTGGTCACCGGGGCTGTCGCCACAGTGACACTTTTTCTGCGGTCAGTGACTCCGTGGCCAAGAACTCTCACGCTTCTCAAAGACTCAGAGCCCTTCACTTCCCTCTGAAATTTATACGGTTTGCTAATTGCCTGCATGTAAGGAAGGGTCGGCTGCAATTTCCTCTCGCTGCGCCGGGAAAGCTCCCAGCGCCGGGTTCTCGCCGGCCACCGGGGAGCGGAGGGCTCTGGCCAGCCCCGGGCGCGGGGGCTGGCCTCTGGGAGGCATGTGACACTGGCACAACGCCCCGCTTTCTGCTCGCGACAAGTTTTGCTGGCTTCGGCGTTCCGATTTAATGAAAGACTGGTACGTCCAGAAATGCAAAGTTCAGCGCTGTTCTGCCCTTTTAACCACCAGGAGAAACGAAATCGCTGGTTCTCCTTTGAAAATGTAGAACTCAGCTAAATTAAGTTCACAGACTTTTTCTTGGACTTATTTTAATTTGGCTTTAATGTTATAAGTCTAAACCTTGAAACATTTCTATCTCTGGTTTCGGTTCAACTAATAAAGTATTACTATATTAATAATTGCTGCCCACTTTATTAAGGGCTATAGACATCAAATCCTTTATATCCAAGAAGAGTAAGCCCTTGGGCTCTAAATACCTTTGGCAAAAAAGTCCTTAAGATATAATTGAGCAGAACGTAAGGTCTGACTCAAAACATGAATTAAAATTAAGGGCACCCCTTCTGTTTGCAAATCGCTAAAGGCCTAACTTGCAAGATAATTCCTGTGATGATATTTCAATAGGGACTCACAGAAATTCAAGGGCTTGGGCTGGAGGTAAGCTTCCAAACCCTTCCGTGCCGATGGCCCAGGACCTTCAATATTGCTGACGTATTTAATACAAACCTCCAGCATCCGAGGAGGCAGATGTGGAAACACGAAGGAAATGGCACACTCAGTTAAAACGATTCATGAGCTGCCGTGAGAGAAAGAAGAACTTAGGGGGAAAACGCCCTAACCATAGGTGCTTTGGAGGCCCACGTGAGCAGGTTCTGTCTCATCCAAGAGTAGCCAAACTTGAGATCAATTCTGCAAGTGGGATTGATAAAGGGGGTGGGGGTGGGGAGGAGCCCCACCACCTCCAAGTCCCCAGAGCGAGTTAGCACGGGTCCACGGAGCCTCGCTCACTGGATTGCCAGGGCTCCAGACTGGATGCCAGATGATGCCGAGGTTGTTCCGGGTCCCCAAGAAATCACCAGGAAGGAAAGTTAGATTCATGCGTGAACACCTGTAACACAAGACATACTAGGGCCGGTGACAAAAGTAACATGTGAATAACGTGTCGCGCATGTGAATTTCCTGCTGGAGGAGGACGTGTTTAGTAAGTGCGAATACCAGTGATGCACCTGTTCGTGTACGTGAGACTTGAATTTCGTGCCGTCTTAGCCCATTATTACATTCAGGTAGATGGTTAAAAGCATTCAGTTGTTTTGTTTTGTTTTGTTTTTCATTTTTCTCTTTTACCGCTTTCTCCTGTAAACCCTTTACTTTATAAAATGGTAGAATTGGAAACAAAACCCTGAGATACTCTGGCCTGCGCTCTCCAAACACGACAGAAGTAGCGACTCACGGTTCGAGGCGTGGAGGGAACGGTCCAGAGCCTGCCAGCCTTGTAAACGCGGCCGCACCCGCGGGCACACGTATGCGCGCGCACACAGACCCGACACACGCAGACAGGTGCCCGCGCCTGCCCACGGGGATAGAAGCGGACTCAGGGCTGGCCCCAGAAGCCCACACGGGGCCTGTCTGAACGCCTCCTCTCCTTTGTATTTATCGCCCCACGTCTCACCTATCTATGCACGTGGGTCTCCTCATTTTCCAGCACAGACTGACTTGTTCGGCGTAGCCACAAAGGAACACCCACCCTGGTCATCGGCCCTGGTGGTGAGGGAAGCTCTTTCTTTGAGCGTCCCTCTACCAATCCCAGTGATGGCCACAGATGGGCCCGCCGGGCCTGCCTGTGTCCTTGCCAGAGTGACAGGGAATTGTTACGTGCAGGGCTGGGCCATGCGGCCCGTCCTCCACAAGAGGGCACGGGGCCGAGCATCACGATCGACAGACTCTTGCAGCCACAGGGGAGACAGAGGGGCAAGTTCCCCAGGAAAGGCGTGGGAGGTGAACCAAAAACCAGCTGTCCACTGCCCATGGCACTTTGGTGGAGGGGGAAGGTTGTGGTGACGGCTCTATGCCTGGACCCATTGCTTTTATGACCAGAACGCCTCACCTTCCAGAGACGCGAGACTAAGGCAGGCGGAGGTACTACCCTGCTGATAAGAGCAAAGAAGGACCTGGGGTCACAAACGGAGCCACGCAACTAGAGTGTTCCTTACGTTCTGTGACACAGCCTCATATCCAATGTCAGCTTCTTGGTGAAACGACACCTGACCACGTGAACACAGCGATGGCTAAGCTTTCAGTCTCGTCCTGCCGGGGTCTGCCCTGCCTCTTAGACCCGCTTCCAATCATCCCCGAATCCGAACCCTCCCCTTCCATACGGCCATCTCTTACCCCAGGCAGAGGTAGAGAAAGCGGCGACTGGACTCCATCCACCCCCCACCCCCGCAAATTATAGGGTTTAAGAACCCAGACGCTTATAAAATTTGAGCAGAAAATGCATTTCATCGTTTTTCTTGGTACCAGGCCAGCCCGCACCGGTCCCAGGCTGTGTAGATTTGTATGTGTAGACGGGGTCTCCGAGGTGGGTCAGGACCTAATGGAACACATGGAAAAGTTTAAGGATATACTATGTGAGTTTCTTACAGGCAGATCTGTGTCCGTTTGTCTTTCATGCTGCTCATCCATTGGTCCCAAGATTCTCTCTCCAATCTCCCCAGTTGCTGTCCTAAAGATGGAAGTCTGTAGAAATGCAAGCATCTCAGGAGACAGCTCTCTCTCTCTCTCTCTCTCCAACACACACACACACACACACACACACACACATGCTGGCAAAGCTATAAGGCTTGATGTGTCCCAACGAGCTGTGAATGGCAGTGCCGGCCCAGCTTAGTCATGTGGTCCAACCACAGAGACTCAGGCAAGCAATACTCCATACTTTTTAAAGCATCCAGTATCATGTTCTGTCTCCAGAAATGTTAAAACACACTGAAGCTATTACCCAACCTTCTAAGAACATCACCCGGGTCTCCGTGCTCACTCTGAGTGTGCAGGGGCGATGCAGGGTGTGAGATTTCCTGGATGGCTGAGGCTGTGGACATGGGCAGAGAGCTGAGGACGGAAGAGAGGAGAGCAGGAGGGCAGAAGCGAGGAGTGTGTGCTCGTGAGAGACAAGGATCGAGCAAATGGGGAGCAGCCGTGTGCCCTTGTCACGTCCTGTTTCCATGGAGTTGGGATTAGCAGGCAGACTCATATTCGGTCAAGAGTAGACCACGGCTCCGAAGGGTCAATTGATTCTACACCTGCTCTCAGGGTTTGCTCTGTTCTTGCCTCTGTGCCGGCAAATGATACGGCCAGCGCCATACGGTTGCCCCGTATGGTGGCCCCCAGAACTGCTGATGAAGAGGCAGGACAAGGAAGCAAAGTCACTTGTGAAGAACTCACAGCTCAGACAACTTTCTAGCTCGTTGCAAGCCCCTTCACCCCAGAGTATCCCAGCTTTGCAAGCTTGAGAAGAATTCTCCAACACACAACTAAACCGTGTGTCCTCAAAGGGCCAGGTATTCGACCAACCAGTGTTCGTGTCTATCGTGCTTGGCTCAGGGCATGGCACCTTATAAAAAGATGAATGAATGAACGAATGACCAAACGAATGAATGACACAGTGAGAAGTCCCCTAGAGATCTGGTTGAGTGTGACGCCTTCTGGACCGGTTTCCGGGCTGTATCTTCCCTTGCTCTTCCCTCCAGCCTTCACAGCCTGGGATGAGGGCCGACTTGGGATGACGTGTCTGCCATAGCCTGGGGGTCCCTGCCGGAACGACCCCATACACTCCACTCCGCCGCTTCCTGTTAAGGGCATAATCTCGGGAAAGGGATGGGGTCCGGGACAACAGTGTTCAGGGAGTCAGATGACCGACAGCCACCTACATCCTGCCCCATAGCGAAGGGGGACTTAGAGCTCCCGGCATCCCCAGGCGGACCCTCTGCGAGCCCGGCCCCAGCACTCACTCTACCCTCCAAGCAGCATATGGGGCGTGGTTCTGCAAGGTTTGGGAAAGATGAGCTCGTGATGGAAGGCACTTAACAGGGTGTCTGGCACAGGGCAAGAGTTTAATAAATGTCAGGTGTTATTTCACACCATAAATCAGATCGCGGTTACAGGTGCCTGCCGAACACCGTATCTCCAGACACTGCGGTAAAGAAAATTCATTGAGACAAGATTGTGTGGAGGATATTTTAAATATCTAAGGTGTTAAGATGATATCTGTATCAAACTCAAGCCACCAATATGCATAATTACTTCCAAGTAAATCATAGTAAGTGTAGCCCCAACATTATTGGAAGTCTAAACATCCCCCTACACACACACACACACACACACACACACACACACAGTAGATGGATGAATCATGACTGAATTAATATGCCTTGGAAAGGAGTCTCAACAGACATGCTGTGGTCAAGCAGAGCACAGAAGAGATGATCGGTACCAAGTACATCTTCAAAGAGGTGGGCAATTATTCTGTGATCACGTCGCCCAGGAGGTGTGCGTGACCAGGTGCTCTAAGAGCGGACAGGCCAGGAGACCTAGGCACCGTGCTCCCCAAGATGTCTCCCGCCGGAGTCTGCGCTGGGAAGGGAGGGGGAGCTACAGGTGCCGTGGTCATCCACGTGTCTCCAGAAGGGGATGCTGAGGCTTGAATGGAGACGGTGCAGGGGGACAGGGGACCAGGCACCGACCACCAATGTCCCACAGCAGCTGCCTGTGCCCGTTTCGAGGTACAATGGGGCAGTTCAATTGGGCGCTGCCCTTGGAACAAGAACCTGGGAGGAGCGGCTGAGGCTGAGGAGGACACGCAGGAAGGAGGGGGAGGACCGAACGAAGCAGCCACACCTGGTGGCTGGCAGGTCTGGTGCAGGGGTGGGGATGTGGAGGGAGGGAGACAGAGGCTGGCCTGGCTCGCTCCTTCCTTCCTTCTGTCCCTGGGGAAGGGTGGTGACCCATCTGTGCAGGGAGGGGGTGTCCCTGGGACAAACACACCCACGCCCTTAGAGCCCCACTCGTCTACTCCAAGGCCCGCCTCCCCTGCATCACCTTCAACCACAACCCCGTCCTCCCCTCCCGACTCTCTTCCTGCCCCACTCTGTGTCCCCAGCCTCCCTGCCCCTTCAGAGCCACGGGCTCGGGAATGGTGGGCTTGTGTGGTCTCCTGGATGACCTTCTAGACTCTCAGGGCTTCCAGGAACCACAGAGCGGCCACTCCCCTCTCTGCACCGTTAGGTCCCAGAGATAATAAAGTCTTAGGAACTCTGTGTCTCCAAGGAATGACAAGGGAAAGACCAAGCCTTTGGGGACAGGTCAGCGGAGCTGTGCTTATCGCAACAGCCTCTGAAGAACATCGTAACCAAAATGACACAGCAGCCACATAGTCAGAAAAATGGCCGCTTGCGACTTGCATCTTCTAGACCCCTCTCCGATCCCGGGCCAGCCCTGTCTTGACATGGGACGCACCCAGAGGTCTGGGCAGGCACGGCCTGCTGGCTGCAGCAGTGACAGGGAGCTGGCGGGACCCCGGGGGAGGAGGCAGAGAGGTGGGGCTGGCTGTGGCCAGCGTCCCCGCGGCACAACCAGCCCCCTGCGCGCCCCTGCCGCCAACACCCAGAAGGCACCATCCCTGCCCTCTGCACCCCTTTATCTGCATCCCGCCATCTGCCTTTGAAAACGTGAATTCCTGCTGGCTGCAGTGATTACAAGGGTGACTTCTACTGGCATTAAAGCAATCCAGTCTGGGTCGCCTGGGTGGCTCAGTTGCTTAAGTCTCCGACTCTTGGTTTCGGCTCAGGTCATGATCTCAAGGGTTGTGAGATCGAGTCCCGCGTTGGGCTCTGCACGGTGAGAGTGGCACCTGCTTGGGATTCTCTCTCTCCTTCGCTCTCTGTCCTTCACCTGCTCACTCTCTCTGTCTCCCTCAGAATAAATAAATACGGTTTAAAAACTCTGATCTAGGGCACCTGGGTGGCTTGGTCGGTTAAGCATCTGAGTCTTGATTTCAGCTCAGGTCAGGATCCTGCGGTCATGGGATAGACCCCTGCGTCAGGCTCTCTGTGCTGACAGGGTGGAGCCTGCTTGGGATTCTCTGTCTCTGTCTCTGTCTCTCTGTCTCTCTCTGCCCCTCATCTGTTCCTGCTCGTGCTCTCTCTCTCTCCCTCTAAAATTAGAATATATACAAATCTGACCTCACGTGTCTTTTGAAAAACCCTCTCAACAGCAAAAAGGCACTATTTCCTGGGCCTGAGGCTGTTGGGAAGGCGTGCGAAGGTTCCCCGCGGGGACAGGGGTGATTCTGTGGCATCAGCGGGGCCGCAGTCCCGGGCAGAGCAGCAGAGAACCCCCTCACCCCCCACCCCTACCCCCCACCCCGCTGGCCCCCCGCCCGGGGCCGGTGCAGGTGTTGGCGGGTCTGGAGACTGTTTACAAATCGTTAATGAAGCGACTGTGCCTCTTTTCAGTGGCTCGCACTTTGAACTGCGCGGGTGACCCATTGCTCAATGACACGCAGCAGAGCGAAGCCCACAGCAGCCTCATTATGGGGCCGCACCCACACTGGCCGCCGCTGTCTATGAGGCCAGCCCGCGGAGGAGGCCCGGGAAGGCCGGGCCGCGGGCACTGGGAGCGTCGTGGCCCAGTTGCTAGGCACACGCGGCTGGCCTGGGAAATGTCCCCTCCCGCACCCGCGTTTTCTTCCTGGGCCATGAAAGGCCCTTTCAAAGCCCGGCGCTCGGAGCCACACAAGGAGTGAAGCCACCGCGTTCTCTGAATGAAAGAACCGTCTCTTGTTAATTCCTCTACGGTTTGTGTCAATTCTCAGCGCAGCGCCATTAGGATTCCGCGGGAAAGGCTCATGCATTAGGCGACACTGGGTCCCCTTTGTGCTCTCGACTCCGACTCTCTCCTGCCTCCGATAGAGAGTTTCAAAGCTTAAACAAAGTGGGGGCTCCTGCTGGGGACGCAAGCTGCACCGGCCACTGAGGCCACCTTTGTGCTGAGGGGCCTCATTTGAATAAGCAGCATGTTGTCACTGGTGAGGGCAGATGGCTCCTGAGCTCCAAGGCGGCCGAAAGAGGGAAGAACAGAGCAGTTGATTCATCCCGTTCTTTCAGGGCGCCGAGACCTCTCTTGGACGGCCCAACTCCCCGGGGACAGGCTCACACAGCCCAGGGGAGACGCGGGCCGCTGGTGACGCGGCGCTGCGTGGGAGAAGACATTCGGGCGCCGTGTCCCCAGACGTGGCCGCTCTCCCCACGCGCGCCCTGGGCTTCTGGCGCGGCCGACGCAGGAAGGCACGTCGTCGGGCACTCCAGGGAAATCGCGGGGATGCGAGGGGACGGGGGCCCGGCCTGCGCCCCCCTTGTGTGTTCAGCTGTGCAGGACTCCAGCCCGGCACCGTGGGCTGAACGAATGGTCGGGGAGATTTAGGACTGCACGTCAGTTGTCCCCCTCGAAAGCCTTATTTCAAGTCGTCTTATGTCCTCTCTTGCAGGCCGGCAGATACTTTTCTTTCCGAGGTCAGGAAGGTTTGCATCTTTGCCCTTGAGTCAAGAGATTGCAGGTGTCCCCGGGGAGCTCCCCTGATTTGGAGAGAAAGGAGAGAAAGAGAGCACCCTGGGTCTGCACGCTGGGAGAATTCTGAATTTACAGGACGCTGTCCGCATGGCCGGGGGGCCTGCAGAGAGGGTCTCTGGGGTGTCTCGGCTCGGGGCCTGCCCCCTGCCCGGCCCGCCTCTTTGACGGACCCGCACCTCTGCAGCCGGAAAGAGGGCAAGCTCGTGAATCACCCCATATGTTGTATTTTTGGGGTGTATTCAAGTAGTTTAACGTAAGGGCTTCTGGGAAGCAAAAGTATTAACTAAATCATTGTGAGATGAATGTCCGCACAAAGTTTTCCTGGCAAATTCTTAGAGACTAATTTACATTCCTTTCAACACAGAAAAAGGATCTCTTTGAGCTCCAATTTTTAAAGACTTTACTTTCGGGGTTTGGACAAGAAGGAGGGGTTCGTTTTAGAAAGTGCATTGATCATTCAGGAACATTCTCAGAACTGTCTTCATCAAGAAAGAACGAAAAATTCAAGGAAAAAAAAAAAACAATTACAAGGCTCTGAACCTGCTTTATAATTATGCAGACAATGCATGACTTTTATACTTGGGAAGACATCTTCCCTAACGAGTTCAAATTTATTTTGCAAATAAGTATGAAAGTAACCTTAACAGAAAGTCTGGGTAATCAGGAAAAATACGCCCCAAAGACAGCATTCTGCGTTCCAGTAAAACGGTTACGTATACAGTTTATTCCTGTAGACCAAGACGTGTTTAAGTAAAATGCTACTTAGACAGAATTCCTTTTTGAAATGTGGCCCTTCTGGTTCGAACGCTTACCTGTCCATCTCTATTTATTGCTACCGCGCGTGTGTGGTATTGAGATCCCGCGTTACGTTTTCTTTCTTTCACTAAACGCAGTGCTGGGAGAAGCTCGAGGGCACAGGAAAAGAGGCTCCCTTGGCTTGCATTTTAGGAGAGGGCGTAAATCCCTTGTAATGTATTACTTGAATCAAACACTTGACATCATTTAACGCGGGCCACGTTCTCCCAGCTTGTAAGTTAATACCTGGGTGTAAGGTCAGGTCTGTGCACACTTTGTAAAACAGACCACAGAACAGCAAACAGAGTCCAAAGCGTTCCCTGCTGTCAGTCTTGGCAATGAATACGGATGGCTCAGCCACGTCAGTCAGCCCCCGGCCTCATCAATCAGGCGGCGGAGGGAGCCCATCACGGCTTTGGCACGGGCCCGCCGCCTTCCCGAGGGTGCAGGAGGGCCTTGGGACGAGGCTGGAGGGGACGGTTCTTCTGCGTTGTGCTCATCCTGGATCAGATCATGAAGACCAGAGACCCGGATAAATTCGCAGTTCCCCGAAGGCTTTGCTCACGGGTGGGTGGGTTGGGATTCAGCCTCAGTCAACTATTGACTGACACAAAAACTGTAAATGCCAATCTGCATTATTTCATATAGGGTAAGATCTGGATTGAGGGTTTTATTACAGCCACCGTGGCGGACATGCTCTTTCTTTTTCTTTCACGCAACAAATAATTCTGAGTATATCAAATGTACACTAAGTTGAATTAGTACCAAGTAGAATGGGAGCGTGTGGACGTGAACGAACGGACTAATAAAAAAAGAGAATAGAGGCACCTGGGGGTTCGGTCGGTTAAGCGTCCAGCTCTTCATTTCTGCTCAGGTCACGATTGCATGGTTTTGAGATTGAGCCTTGCCTCTGGCTCTGTACCATGCATAGAGGCTGCTTGGAGTTCTCTCTCTCCTTCTCCCTGTGCTCCTCCCTCACTCTCACTCTGTCTCTCTCTGAAAAAAAAAAAAAAAAAAAAAAGAACGAAAGAAAAAAAAAAAGAATAATTGCAAGAAGATGGAGACAACATGAAAACATTACTGGAAATGGGAATCCAAGGGTGAGTGGTATTCTAGTCCCTACTGATGGGCTGGCCACCCCCACAGGGACAGGAATCCAAGCGGGGCAGACTTGCCACGGCTCCATGATGTCTGGGGCCCGAGCCGGGAGGACCCAAAAACCTCAGGGTGACTTGAAGGCTGGGGGTCTGAATCTGACCTCGCCCAGTGGTTGGGACTGCCTCCCAACATGGAGACCTTGGACTTCTCACCCTCAGGGCTCCATCACTGAGGTTGTTATTTTTTTCCTAACAGGGCTCAAGTCGCATCCTCTTTTTTGACTGAAGCTTAGAGATCACGCAGCATCATTTTCCCAGTTAGAAGTAATGCCTGGGTTTGGATTTCAGGGCACCAGAATTAGAGCTCCCCCAGTAGTGGTGGGGTGTCATGGCCAAGTTCTAGAAGCCTGGTAGGCGCAGGCGATCAAGGCACCAGGCCCCGCTGAAGGCAGAGCGCAGAGGGTCTCGAAAAGTGGACCCATTTTTTTTTTTAGTTTATTTATTTATCTTGACACAAAGCCCTAGTGGGGGAGGGGCAGAGAGAGAGGGAGAGAGAGCATCCCAAGCAGGCTGCACGCGGTCAACTTGGAGCCTGGCACAGGTCTCAAACTTACAAACCGTGAGATCACCACCTGAGCCACACTCAAGTCAGATGCTCAACCAACCGAGTCCCCCGGGTGCCCCAAAGGCAAACCTACCTTTATAAGAAGTATCAGCACCCCTGGACTCCTGTCTATGCATGTACATCAGGGACCACCTTTCTCCACCCAGGCGGCACAGAGGAGGGCGCTCCAGTCCTGGCGAAGCACATCCATCCATCCTCCACCACCTAAAACAGAACCACAAGGCCACAGACTCTCCTCCATCCAGAGCCTGGAAAGACTCTCTCACTTGCCTCTCAACGATGCATGGAGACCCAGGAAGCACCAGACATTCGAAGGAAGCCGGAGACCAGAACAGACAGAGATGAAAAGAGCACGAGGTGAACGAGGCCAGGGCAGGGAGGAGAAAACGGCCCCAGGGAGACTTGCATCCACTGACCAAGAACCAGACGCTGGGAAAGTAAACATTTAAGAAACAAGAGAATACTCTGGGAAATTAATATATGTAATGTATAAATATGTGTACCTGTGAATTATATATAATCTACAAATATGTGTGTGTTTATGTATAACGTATGAATTATACATATGTATGTGGAATTTTTTTCAAAGGATGAGAAAACAAAATTGACAAACTCATATGTTAGAACAAGAAGACTAAGAGGTAGAAAATGGGAGCAAAAAGGATGAGAAAACTGAGGATCTGTCCATGAGTTCCACTATCAGACTGATCAAAGACAAAACAGACAAATGGAGGATAAGAAATAAGAAAATCGAAGAAATCACAGAATGGTTCCAGATTCCACATGAAGACCGTGGATCACCCAGTATAAAGAATGACAAATAAAAAAAAATTTAAAAAAAGAATGCCAAATAAATAAATAAATAAATAAATAATAAAAATATAAACCCCTCCACAGACACCCATTGTTACGGCATCTCAGAACTCTGAGAACAAAGAGAAGATTCTAGAGCATTCCAGGTGTGGAAGTCACGATCAGCAATGATCTTGGCAGGCTAAGAACGAGCCTGAGCAAGCGTCTGAGTAAAGTCCTTTCTTATCTACAATTCCAGCTCCACTAGACAAGGAGGATGAAGGGAAATTAAAGACACCTTCAGGTATTTAAGATCTCTACATTTACTGAGACGCCCTCCTACAAAAGGTACCTGGAGTACTTGCTCTACAAAAACAAGTATGTGAATCAACAAAATGGAAAAACCACGTTTCAGGAAATGGGACCCAATGTGGGAGGGAGGCAGAGACCACCCCAGAATCCCAGGATGGCACATGGAATGCGTCCAGGGAACAAACATTCCAGATCGGAGCAAGGAAATGGAGGGCCCCAGGGTCACGAAGGAGAAGTAGGATAATTTTTTAATGTGTTTTGAGAGGAGTTTGACAAATCTTAACAAAGTGGCACATATATGTATACATGCATACACATTTTCCTCACTTAAGATTGTTCATTTTGTTTCCTTACTGAACCCAGAATAAAAGAGAACCAGAGTCCAGAGGAGCAATTTACAATCCACTTCCTGAAATCAGCTGAAAACTCCTGACGGGAGTTCAGTTCGGCCACTCCTAAATCTGGTTATATAAATTATTCAATATATCCTACTCCCTCCATTCACCACCTTTCAGGTAATTTTACCTGGAAATTTATTTTCAGAGAGTCTGAGCAACACTTACTGAGCACAGACCCTAAGTCTACATATCGGTTCCTCTCTCGTACAGATAAGACACGGAACCCAAAGAATTCAAGGATGGTGTGCCCATGTTCACTCAGTTCTTAAGCGGCAAGATGGGAATTTGAATAGAACCCACCTGACAAAAGTCTGAACTAACGCGCTCTTCTCCAAAATGCCTAAATGGATGTGGTGTAGACATGTGCAGAGACAGGATGCTAGAATAAAGCCTAGAAGAACACAGATAGTGTCTGGTCTTCCGGTCAGTTTGAGTGGCTGAGACATCCTTATTTTTTAAGACACATTACGATGCTTACGTGTAGTGTTATCATTTCATTATCATGACTCACGGAGATGAGAGGGAAGTACATGCATTTCATTAGCTTTAAAGTGACAAAAATGCAGAGATATGAGAGGGAGAGAGAGATCCACACACAGAGAGAAAGAAGGAGATCCAGGTGTCGAAGCCAGTTTTTCTCATTCTTACCCTATTCCAGATTTCTTTCCTTTGAGTCGTTTCACTTAAATTTAACTTCGGCTGAGTTTAGAAAAAGGCAATGACCCGATATGCATCCAAACCATTGAGGAGTTGTAATTGTTAGAAGCAAATGTCATTCACACGGCGAAAGGGCTTCATGGGCTCTCCCTTCCTCCTCTTGTGGCCCTATACCGTTTTCAACCCAGGTTTGTCAAAAGACCCTGAATTTTGGTCGTTTTTGTGACGGTGATTGTTTTTAGGAATTGCGGGGTTTCCTACAATTTCAAAACTTCTCAGTGTAGTTTAAAAATAATATATATTATTTCTCCATCAGAGAAAACGAGACTAGAAGAAAGTAAAAGGCTGTCCTCCATGGGTTCTGTCACTTCCCCGTGCGATCAGCGCTCCGAGCGCCAGTCGACTCGGGTCGGCCATGCACAGCCCATCCCCAACCCCACAGCTCTTCCCCAACCTCTGGGAACCTCTGCCCCCCAACTGTGAGCACAGGGGAGGGAGTCCAAGTGGGTACCCACCTTTGACTCTGGGCTTCCCTCTCCCAGGAGACCCAAACAGCTCTCGCTGGAATCCTGAGAGCTGGTGGGGCCAACAGCCATCCTGTGGCCCCCTGGGGGCGGAGGAAGGGCCACCATCACGGAGGCAGAGCTGGAAATGAAGATGTGTGTGACCCTCACCTGTGTGGAACCAGGGGTAGGCTGGACTCACAGTTGGAGAGCTCTTAAATTCACGCCCCTTTCCCTCTCCAACCAGACTGAGTGGGCAACATCTTAGCAACTAAAAAACCATTACAACTGCTCAGCACACAGACAAGGAAAATGCCCATATGATGGAATCAGAAGCATTGAAAGCTGGATTTAGGTTTCTGGTCCATCTGCACTCTTACAGAGGAGCAGAGGCCTAAAGCTTTCTGAGAGTCTTCCAGAAAACTGAGCAGAGGTGAGTGCAGCCTCACCCTGTGGTGCTACATCATCCCATCTCTGAATAAAAGGAACCCTTTCCTGCGGCTCCTGTCTCCTTCAGACACAACTCAGTCCGCCTTTCGAGCTTCCTTGTGTTCCTGTACAAAACATGCCCCTGCCTCATCTCGTGAACCAGTTTCCCCCCACCCGGAATCAGCAGGGTTTCCAAGGATCCGTGCCGACTGTCCTGGGGCAGGATTGCCAGATCAAGTTCTGTTCCGTGCCTCTGCTCACAGCTGCCTGTTTGGTATAATGTGAGGACTTTTCCAGAGAACCAGAAGACAGGTCCTTCTTCAGGTAAAGAACAGGAATTCATAAGAATGTTGCCAATTCAAATGTTGTATCACAGGACTTAACATTTGGTCTCATACTTCTATTTCTTCTCTTTACTAAACATTTAATTTCCATAGCACTGATAATATTACCTATCTGTTTTATTTCGCAGCACGCACAATACGCGCGCACACACACACACACACACACACACCCCAGTATGGTTATATAACCAACCTGTCATACAGTGAGAGTCATTAATTCCTTTTGTATCTCATTCTAAAATACTTGGAATATTACATTTTATGAGATGGGTATTGTCTCATTCTTAGTGGGATGCCTTTGATTTCCTTTAATTTGATAATATGTGTTAACGCTTCCTTACAGGGTTGTAAATTTGAGAAATTCATAAATTAATCTTATTAAACTGTCCAGATTTGTGTGTTTATGAAAGCATGTGGTTCACAGTGACAACCACTTACAGGGTCTTTCCAGAAAAAAAATACTTAGTATTGTCAAGGAAATAAAATGACAATTATTGAAAAAGAATAGAGAAAAAATGATCCTGTATGAAATTTACAGTGCCAAGATGCTGTAATTGATCCTTCCCAGTACACTTTGGATAAGTGAATTATCCTCCTTAGATTAGAGAAAGAAGCCAGTAAAAGGCTGGGATTTTTGGATGACTCAGTAGGATTTCCATCCTTTGCCATAAGTATGTCCACTTGCCCACTGACCGCCTTCCAGTGTGTGGAAGAGTGTGTGGGGAGAGGTGTGTGTTCTGAACTCTTTTACTTAACCTGCCCCAACAGGACCAGTCTCCAAATCAGACTGACTCACCCCGTCCGGGGCTACTCGCCGGTCCTGGGGTATCAGACCCTTGCAGAACATCCAAATACGCCAAGTACTATCACATGTGATCATAGGAACTCATTCCTTAGGGATAAACGTTTTTGTTCTGATTCTCTCTTGAGTGAGTGGAAAATGTCTCTCAAATGTTTAGAGATTTCAAGATCCCTGATCTTCAGGTAACAGGCAATTGGGATGTGTCCACTTCGGTGATGCACGATAGCTGATTCTTGTTTGGATTCTACCAATGTTTTTAATAAGCTTTATTCTGTGTGGGTGCCATCGTCCTCGACGCATTGTTCTAACATTTGGGGCTTGGCAATTACATCATGCATTTGGCCTGGAGCTTCCGAAATTAAAAATAAGGTGCGAACGAAGCTTCAGTATAATGGCTTCCTTCTGATATGTTCGGCCTGCTGTAAAATTAAGGGGCTAGCACTTTCTTCCTTCCTCCCGCATTGCCTCAAACTGTATCAGCTGTTCCTGAGTGCCCTGTAACTGTATTTCCAACAAAAATTACACAGATATTTCTGTCCAGCTACATGTCCTGCAGGGCTGTTCTGTGGTCTTCCGATCAGTAAAAATGTAATAACATTTTCACATAGTCAATATTTAATTCTGTAAAGGCAACTGGTGGTTGTAATCTAGGTTATTAACCACTCGGTGATTTATGATAGAGGGCAGACAGTGCGGTGGGGGGAGCAGTAGGAAGGTCCTCTGGTGACAATAAAAAGGTTATAAATTTCATAGCTCTGCCCAAGAAATGTATTTATATCCTATATTAAGAATAGCTTTTTATAAATTTTAATGATCCGTGTTATTAATGGAGTTGTCATCATGACTGCCTATACGAGACTGCAGTCCTTGTTTTTTTTTTCCTTTTACTTTTCCATCAGCTGAAGGTCTTGTGGGAAAAAAAAAGAAAGAGAGAGAGAGTGCTCTTATTAGCAATTTGCCAAAAAAATCTTCGGGAGTCATAAGCCTATCATTGTTTCCCTGGACTGCAAAGCCTGTGAGCGGTAGTTTGCATAAAGTTTTATGACCAAGGAGACGTTGGGCTAATTGGATGGAGTACAATCAGTGCTCTATCATGTTGACGAAGGCCGAGTCAAGATGCAGAAATAAAATCAGGGCCATACGAAAAAGAGAAACTTATGTGTGGAAATGGTCCTTCTCGTTGGCTTCCTGTCCCCTCGCTGAGACCTTGTTGGGTTTCCAGCCAAACACACGAAGACATGCGCACATGCTCAGCACGTTCGCGAGGAAACACGCATACCGCATCGTCCCCTCTCTTCCTCCCTGACTGTCGCACGCACGCAGGATGGGAGGACTGAGTCCTGCTGGGCAGGACACAGCCTCCTGGGGGGTGAGAGGTGTTCAGCTGGTGGGATTCGGCAGCTCTTCCTTATTTCAGACACCGTTGGTTAAAACCAGAGGTTTATAAGGAAATCTTAAAGAGTCAAAGCAGATTTTGGAACGTGGTCCCCAGACGCTTCCTACAGACAACGTAACAGAGCAGGAGAACGGGCCGCTTCCGGGTATCTGTTTTAGTGTCAATCCACCCCGGACTCTCCCACCAAAGATTATTCGGGCACAAGGAAGGCCACTGAGAGAGGAGATCTCACACAAACAGATGAGCAAGCAAAAAACTGACTTATGTGGAATTTGTGGTCATTGTTCTTTATATGAGATCCTACTTTATTTCATTATAACTGCACACCAGTGAAATATTCAGGGGACTCATTTATTAATGACTAATTATTAAGCCGTCAATTAGTTTCTTCACATAGACAACAGAAAAAGTTCTGGAAATCTTTCTCTTGTGCTTACTGTAAATCTTGAACAGAAAAGTTAATGCCTACGTGTTTTCAATAAGAAAGATGAGATTTGAGACGTTAGGAAAGACAGCGTTTGTTTTTCTAAGGTTTTCTCGGGGCAGTTTTAGGTTTAGACGGTGTTGTTTTGTTTTGTTTTGTTTTGTTTTCCTAACATCTTTGTCACCTGAAAGAAAATCATCATATCACCAACATGAAAGTGATTACAATTTGACCTGTATGTTTAATTCACTTCTCTCTTTCCCTCGTGGCTGATGTTAAATTTGAGATCAGGCATGGGAGGAGGTGTAGGTCAGACCTGCTTCCCTATTCCTCACTCCTGCCTCACCTGTATCAGCTGTCTCATAACCTTCCACCTAATGAAGGAGAATGTTCTACCTGTTCATCGAACTTTCTCTTAGAGTCTCCTGCTCACCAGGCATGCTGCTGGCCACCAGCGCTCAGCACCAACCGTCATGTGGTCCTTCCTTTCACCCGGGTTACCAGGAAGTCTGGGCTACCGGATGAGCATTCAGGCCAGCAACTGTTGTTCCTGCCCAGGTGTCGTCTGAGCTCACGCCCTCTTCTGTGAGTGTCCCCCAAGAATACCCACATTTAAAAGCCTGGGAGAGTAATTAAGAATTTACTGGTGACATTATGAGGGTTGAGAGAGAGGAGGGTCCACTTACACTCCCAGAGCAGTGACGGAAAGGGACACGGAGGTCTGCGAGCTCGCCGGCTATGCTGAGGCTTCGGTGGGGTCCATCATGGTTGACTTTCTTCCGAGTGGGATTCAAGCAGACTTGTTCTAATTTTCCCTCCGTAATCCTTGACCACCACACCATTCCCACTCTGCAAAATGTCTTTTCCTTTTCACTTAAGTCTGAATTCCATGAGTAGCCAAGACTTGTGTGTTGAACCTCCGTCCAAATTCGTTTCTCAAGCCATCCTACCTAACACACAAGTCACTGTCTATAAGGATGCCCTTGGAAGGCCTGTCTTGGCATGCACCAAGAGAATGGAATTTCTGTAGTGCTGTTCACCATGACCTGTATGCAGGGTAGCCTTTATAAGGAACCTCCTGCCCAACTGCCAGCAAAATGATTCTCTGCTACCTTACCCATCGCATGCCCAGGGTGAACCAATCCCACAAGACTGCAAAGACCCCTTCACAGGGTCGCCTTACTTCCTGGGCTGAACTAGCACGCCTATGGCATCACGTGCAACAGTTACTAACTTGAACTTGAATGGGTAGGGAAATCAAGAGTGCCAACTAGCTTAGAAATGCTAAAGGTGTGGCTCACGTGGGGGTCTGCCTCATGAGGTATGTGAGGACGTTCCTTGGTCGATCTAGCTGTTGAGGAATAGGGGAAATCCTCTTTTCCTCACCTGGGAGGGGTAAAAGCTATTTAACTAGTTATGAGATTTGGGTTTCAGATCCTTTGCTCTCCCCCGGAATGATGAAGAGGCTATGTGATCTAAAACATTTTAAGATTTAATTGAAATAGTCCATTATGCTGAAAAAGATACTACAATCACTTCTTTCAGCCACCATACACTGTCTGTGTTTAATTATTAAAGCCAATGTGGCAAAATGATAACAATATCTGTACATATAAATATGTCTGAATAAAATATACCCTGTCACAATTATTGCTTTTCTTTATTAGCTATTGCCTTTGTTATACCGGGCTCAATTATTTCCCCTGAGTCCGTTAACAAGAGCTCCTGATTACCTGCTGGCAGGCAAAGACCAGATTTCTCTCACCAATACTCAGTCCTCCGAGAGCATATTTTCCCAACAAAAATCCAATCAAGATGCGTGCCTCCTATGCCTCTAATCTCACTTGGTCTAGAACCCTTGCCTAGTTCCTCCCCTGATCCCGACTTTCCAACGTCACAAACCAGCTGTGGAACACCTGTGTCCTGTCTTGTGTGTTTCCACAAGGTGCCATTTAACTTGTGACTCTATCCCCTTTATTCTCCATGATAAGCCAGTAGCTACTTGCCAGCCACGTGCTTCACGTTGTACCACACTGGGCACGTAATCCTGGTGAGCAGCCATTGCCAACGATGCCAGTCTTGAAGGTTTTAACGGACTGACCTCGCCACTGCAAATCCATTTTTCTTTCACTGGCCGCTCACTAGGAATGGTTTTGGTATCCATTGACCAGTTTTGTCTACAACAATTTGCTTTTGGGAGGTTTACAGCATAGTGATTTTTTAATACCTCCATTCTTTTTTATTTCTTAGATGGCACTCTTTCATGAAGAGTTTTCCTGCCTCAACTGGGGTATAGACTACGAATGTGTCAAGATCCCTGGTGAGTGCTTTACCTTTGATTATCAATTGTCATAGCAGGGTTTTAGTGTAATGGTAGACCCCCTCAGTGGACCAATGAGTTCCCCTCCTCTCTTCTGTTTACTTTCCTCACATACTATGGTTCCAAAGATTTTTTTTTGGCATTAATTTGCATTTATTAGGGCTCTTGGTGCCAAAATCATTCTCATTTGGCGGTTGGTCATCCTCTTCGTCTTGCTTCAGCAGATGATATGCTGGCATTAGTCTTTCTGGAACAAGATACCCCAGCTTGTTTTGTAAATTGCCTGCCTCACACCTAAAATTATCCATTTCTTCAAGAAGCCGTGGTTCTGTTTCCTGGGCTGGTTTTAGAAACCGAGATGTAGATGCAAGGTGTGGCTGTGGCACGTGGGCGTCATAGGTTCTAGAACTTTCAGTGTACAGAAAGTAGTCAATATTACAAATGAAATTATGAGCATGTATTAGTATTTTCAACGGTAATTTAGGTTGACAATATTTTTATTGATGTCTTGGATTTTATTTTGGTAACTTTTTTTCCCTTTAAACTGACAGTCGTGGTTTCTAATATTAGTATAGTAGCTTGTCTGCTTTATCCAAAATATATTACATAGTTTGAAAAATCACGTCCCGTTGTTAACATGTTCAGTTGATCCAGTGAGTGAGATTTAAAATACTCTTGATTCCCTTGTTGTCCTTACAATGAGCTCCACTGAAAATGAAGGTGGTTGCACAGTGTTCGAATGGCATTTGGACCTCTTCTTTTCTCTGAATTGTTATGTCGCCAATCAGACGTGTTATTGGGCTTAGATATTTCAGTTTGTTTCCACTGGGGATATTTTTCCCCCTCTTTTTGTTTTAATTTGTGGACTGTCATACATGCATGTCACTTAAATAACAAAGCTGTATAAAGAGGACTCAGACAGTCCTCACATATGAAATGATCTTCTCCAGCCACGTCCCCTAGCTTCTGGTTTATCATCCCAATGCTTCTCCCGAGCTTTCACAGATGCTAGAAATCACTAGATTATACTGTTCTTGTATTCTGATTTTTCATTATTGTCAATACCAGAGTGGAAACTTTAGGTAGTGGTCAAGAGTTAAGACCTTGGAGTCAGACAGCCTTGGCTTGAGCCCTATTTTACCATTTACAAGCCTGGATTCCCAAACTCTCTGAGCCTCAGTTCCTTCTCTGTAAGTTGAGGACAATAATACTTATCACCCTGGGTTGTTTTGATTATTAAGTGAATTAATTTTTGGAAGTACTTAGAAAAGTCTCCGGGATCTGGTGAATACTCAATATGATAAGCCGATATTACCCTAACACAGTGTTTCTCAACCGGGATGGATGAGGGACAATTTTGCCCTTGAGCAGACACTTGGCAAAATCTGAAGACAATTTCAGTTGTCACGGCTGGGGGAGAGGGGGAGGGGTGCCACTGGCACCCAGTGAATAGAAGACCGGGACGCTGACACAGGATGAAACCCCCCAACTAAGATTTATGTGGCCAAAAATACCAGTAATGCTAACATTTGATTGGTCACAAAGTGACTCATTTCTGCAGAATATTAAAATAAATAAAATAATAATTTCAACAAATACAGATGGTTTTCATAAAATTTTAACTCAACAAAAAGTAACTACCTAATAAAAACATGATTCCCTTTTCTTGACTCATTTGTTTATCTATATTAAAGAAGATACTTTAACCGCCCCCCCCCAATCTGACAAGAGTCACTGACGGTGCCTCCCTGTGTCTTTCAGACTGCACCGGCATGAGAATATTATTCTGAATATCTCCTTTATTAAAAATAGGACCCAAATCCTTCTTCTTAGAAAAGTAACATTGCAAACGGTTGGTTGCACAGAATTTGCTTCAAATGCGCTTCCAGAATTCGCGTCCAAAAAGTTGGTCGCACAGAATTCGCTTCAACGTCAGAGGGAGACGTACGTGTGGAATAAAGAACAGGGGTTATAAATTTTTCATGTGTTCCCAAAGCCACGGTCATAGTTTCACGAATCCAATTACTTAGCAAAAAGGCCAACAATTAGAGAATGAGGTTAGGGTTCTATTCCATGGAAATGGGCAGGAAAACACTAACCTCTCACATTACACACTTCAAAAAGTTATTTCAACTCTTTGAATTTATTTTTTTGAAATAATGTTTTTCTACATATTCCGAGGATTAGAAAATGTTATATTTTTAAGAGAAAAAGATTGGCAGGCCTATAAAAGACTTATTTCTTCAAAGTGTTTAGGATTAATATGATGGGCAGGAACAATCTGAGTTTCAGTGTAAAAATACCAGAATTCAGATTTCAGGGTGAATGAAGACTCTTGAATACCCCAAAACACGACATAATGTAGTTTTTACGTCCCTCGAGAGAGAACTGTCATGTTGATGGTAGTGTCCAGGAAGCTGTGTCAGTTGAAAGAGCTACAATTTTGGAACTAGGTCTGTGCTCAAGAGGTAGACTTTCTAGATTCCAGCTGTGGGGCCTTGAGCCAGTCATATAAACTGCTTTGAGCTTGGATTTCTTTATAGGTAATATGGAGAACACCCTACCAATTCTTTGTCCATATGAGTCACTAGCCTGAGGAACACATCCGGGACAGAAACATGCATATAGTTGGTGCTCAAATAAACACTAGTTTCTTTCCTATAGCAAAACATAAACAGGCTACAGTTATCGTCCATAACACAAAGATTCCCATATAGCGCAAAGATTCCCATATAGCGCAAAGATTCCTATATGCTGCATCACAGGCATCCCCAGATTATCACCAGGAGGACTTAAATGCATTAAATGAGGCATGGCTCAACTATAAGAGGCAAGGTGTGCAGAGTTCAGGAACCTCACCCCTCCCCATGGTTCATTGACCTCTGAAGTTGGGTGTCATACCTTAGTGTGCATATATAGTTAGCATAGGCTCGATATGCTATTTATTAAATTCATGTTGTGATGTTGTAAAAACTATATGGAATGAACTTATTATGTCTTTAAGAAATCTAATGCTCAGGGGGAGTGCAACAAATTTCCACCATGTCAAGAAACAGAGATGATACAGTCCTGGAATCCTCATCCCAAAGTGTCTCCAGAAGATCGTTCTTTACAAGGAAACACTCCGCATATCGGGACAGAGGACCGAGCAGAGCTCTGTGAAGGGTAGAGTCGGGTGCAGATCCGTAAGGACTCTACACAGGTCAAGAAGAGCGAAGGCAGACCTGACTGCCTGCTGAAGCGGTCACCTGGCAAGGGCACGTGAAGGTGGCATACCACCGGGTGAGGGAAGCTCTGGAACCAGGCATTGACTCTGACCCACAAGACCCTGACTTTGAATAGGAAGACCAAGTACAAAGACGTAAGAAATGAGATGCTACTCACGATCTCTATGGCTTTCTTGTGCCACACTGGACACTGATGTCTTGTGGTTGGAAAAGTTGTAAAAACGGTGGGAAGTGAAATTTTTGATCTTTCAACCAAGAAGTTACAAAATATGTTCATAGATTATATAATGATAAAAATCTCAGAATGGAAATTAAATTCAATGGGAACTCAACCAGCTGTCAGGAATGTTTTTGTTTGTACATCCCATCCTTGTTTCACTTTGGAAACTCATGTTTTCTATAATTTGGAACATGAATTTAAATATGCAACACAATACATACTAAAACATCCACAGATATTTCAATATGATTTCCGTTCACGGTAGCAGCAGGCCACTGTTAATTAGGAAACCTTTTCTTCACTCTATCCTTGGTCTGGGATGCCCATTAGGAATCCCCGGGGCGAACAGTATTTCATCAACTGTGAGGGCAAAGCCACAAGGGAAAAACTCCAGAATGACTGTCAAAAGAAGGAATCACAAAATTCCTTCAAAAAAAGTGAACATGATGCCTCAAACACTCCTGTGTTTTATCATTTTTTAAAAGTTTTTAATGTTTATTTATTTTTGAGAGAGAGAGAGAGAGAGAGAGAACATGAGCGGGAGAGGGGCAGAGAGAGGGAGACACAGAATCAGAAGCAGGATCCAGGCTCTGAGCTGTCAGCACAGAGCTCGATACAGGGCTCAAACTCATGAACCATGAGATCATGACATGAGCTGGTCGGACGCTTAACCAACTGAGCGACCCAGGCACCCCAACTCCTGTGTTTTCTAGTGCGTGTGCTACCATATCCATTCCCAAAGCAGGAAAACGGCCCCTTCTCAGCTATGGAGCATGGACGTTGTGTGCCTATGTCTGCCACATCCATGGTGGAGACAGAGGTGTCTGTGTCATTTCCCTCCCTGACGTGAGTTTTGTGAATTGCTTTGTGTATTTCCTGGTGGACATGTTTTCCAACTGGACTCTGGGTTCTTGGGGGTCCATGAAAGGTCTCTGCTTCCTCTAAACCCCCAGAGGGTGCCTAGTCAATAGTCTCCAAGCCCTATATGTTTAGTACCACATTTTATCTTACTAATTCAAAATAAATTCTTACGGAAGGTAGCCGATTCCATTTCCAATAAGGGAAACATTTTTGTTTTAGTCAGATCAGTTGATGGGAATATTATCCCAGCCGCACTTGTCTCCTTACCTATAGGACCGAATTACAGGACGACCTATGCTTCCTTGCCACCTGGGCCGTGCTGTCCCGTGCCTACCACGCGCCTTATAAATATTTGTTGATTTCATTTGCGCTTCTGGTAAATATACGTTCAAGGCTGAAATAATTTATATGCACAAACGCGAACGGGCTTCAGCATGGAAAACAAATTGCAGAGAATAATGAAAATAAACATGACGTAGACAGATTTTAACCAGAGAGTTTAAAGTGCACAGTAAGTAGTAATCCGTCGCCGTCATCGCTGCTATGACATTTCTTGGGAGGTCAGGAGGGGCTCACATACAGGAATAATATTTGCCTTCCGTCCAGTTGAAGGATCTGAACAAAACACTCAAGATCTGGAATTGGGCAGCGTGCCAGCACTACTGGTGAGTTTCAACTTTCTTATAAAATCTGTTCACAGGGAAAGGTAGCAAATAACTCAATGCCACTCTTAAAATGTGCACACAGCAGCTCAATCCAGGGTTTTAATTAATGCCTCATACGTGCTCGCCTACAAAGGGGGAGCTACCTGGCATCCCAGCAATTTGCTCTGCAAGGCTGGCAAGGGAAGGGTGCTTATCTAGCAGGAAACCTGCAAACAAAGGGCCATTGGTCAACATAGCGTTATAGCCAGAAAGATCACACTCCTACGATATGTGTATTTCACCCATCGACAGCAGACATTTTTCTGCTTTAAGTACTAAATGTCAGAAATGTCTTCTCCTTTGGTGAAACGAGGGTCATGTTAATCAGCATAATTAATATGGTTTTGTCCCATGGTCTTGCCATTCCAAAGCTACTCTCACATTTGGCCCTTCCTTAGGTAGTCTTTTCAACAAGCGTTCAACAATCTGCTTCCCTAACTCCTTTCTTTCTGCTCAGAACTCCCTTCTCCCACTCAGATTCTAGTTCCTCTCTCTTTACCCATCCAATGTAGCGTAGTCAGCTCAATACTCTGAAATACTCACAAATACTGTCATGGAATTGAACAGTCCCTAGAATACATCTGTCAAGTATACATTAATGAAATCAATGTTCTTGAAGGCACGTGAATTGAAATGAACAGGGGGTGAGAATCCTCAGAGATGATGCCTGAAGCTTGATCCCTGAAGAGACTTATGCCCAGCTATTGGACCAAATAATTTTGTATGGCTTTGTGCCAGCCCTAAAGATAATAGAAAATTGTTTCCAGAATGTAGTTACATGAACCATGAGGTTTAACACCAGTAAAATTTTTGTTAAAATTGTCATCAGAGAACTTGAGGAAGTAAAGAGCTGGCTGGGACTTCAATATTCCCCCAGAACATGTTGCATTGAAACATTTGGACCTTGTGTTCTTTGTTACCTTCTAGTGAGGTTGTCTGGGCTTACCAATGTCAAGCATTTGGGAAGGTATCCAAATGAGAACTACCAATGAAAACCTAAGAGCTGGCAGAACAAATTGGGTTAGATTGGTTCATTGCTCCATTGTGTGCTAGAATGGGTAGGAAGATTTTATGGAGATGACACATTTTAGGATGCGCCGTGAAGGAGTTCGGCTATTCAGAAATGGGGAGTGAAGACATCCCATATGGAGGAAGAGGAACATGAGGAGAGCAGTTTCGCAGCGACCATGCACGTCCCAGAAACTCCCGGGTAGCAGGCACGGTCACGTACACTCAGCCCCCGGCGCTGCAGAGGAGCCCGGATGCACACCCACTGCCTAAGGGTGAGGTCGGGGAAATCTCTGTGAGCCCACACTGACCCCCACCAGTCCACTTTGCCCCCAGACCAACGCCTCACAACTAACACTATGCAACGTCCACGCCGGCCAGCCTCCTGGAGAGTGGACAAGCTCCCACTCTCGTGGCCCTGGGTCCATCCCTCTTGGAGTGTTCTCTCCCAACGGATGCCTCCTGGGACACCCTGCTGTCCTCACAGGACTTACCACCTTCATGCCAACAGCATTCTCAGGCTGTTTCTCACCTGGCCTTCACAACCCTCTGCAGCCACCCTCACTCGCATTTGTTAAGCTGTTTCCGGACGAAAATGCTCCGGTGCCGGAGACGTTCTGTATGTGGACTCAGCTGAGCTCCACTGAACTCACAGCCACGCCCACCTGCGCCTTTCTGAAAGCACATGGGGCGACAGTCTCCTCCCCGATCACCTGACTCAAGCGTGGCATGGGAGTAAGATCATGTAGTTGAGCCTATGTCTTCAGTGGCCTTCCTGCCTCTCAGACTGGCCCCTGATGGGGAGAGAGCCCGCCACATGGTCTCCAACGCCCCACTGTCCGGTCCTGGGCAGCGAGGGTCCACATCTCCTGAGTGCCTTGGAGTTAGTTCCTGAGCTCATTCAAGCCAGGACCCCTTCTTCCTCACCTCTCCATCCCTGCAAGACAGCCAGCGCTTGGAGAACATTTGCTGAGGGCAGGGACGCAGCAGTGTCTGTGCTCCACAGCCAGGCCAAGAGCTGCCTTCAGGAGACGTGTTGGGAGCCCACAATGGTAAGACAAGAGCGACAGCAGGCGCGGTCACGGTCACGGAGGAGCTCGGCTTGACAGTTGTTGCTCTTTGAGCTTCGGGTCTTACCTCACCTGGCCTTCACCAGACTTCTGAGTCGCACGCTCCTTCCTTTCCCATTTTACAGGTGAGGAAATTGTGTAACACAGCTCTTGAGGAGCAGAGGGGAATTTGGACTCAGGTTCTCTGGCTCCAGATAAGGTCAAAATTGTTTCACGTACGAGTTTAAGAGAACCATCGTCAAAAGGTACGCATAATCTCTTAGCTGGGATGTTCATTATGTTGAGTACATTATACAGAGTAGTCTGTTCTAACTTTTGGTTGGTTTCTATTCAAATTCAAATATTTAACCTGCCCAAATAGCATTAATTCAGCAGGTGGCTAATAAATTCTAGTAAACCGGGACAGTGGCTCACAAGTAAGTTTGTTCTAATTCCATCTCGATTATTTACTTAGTTCATAATGAAACAGATGGATATATATATATATATATATATATAGGAATATTGTTCCAAAAATGTATGTGCTATTCATTATCAGAATGTTCTTACACAGGCTAAATTGAGCTCAGTCAGAGGACTTTCTAAGGAGATAAAAGAAATCAAAGAAGAAAGAAGAAAGGGATTGTGAGGTCTACTCAGCACCAGACCCTGGATGGAGGTAGGCAGTTTTAGGCAAAGATCCTGCTTCCTTCCTCCCTGGGGGTTTTCTCCAGGGTAACTCACACAGCTACCCTGCAGATCCTGGTCCCCTGCCTCTGGTGACCTCTTCCTGCTCAATTAACCCCTTTACAGAACCAAACATGACTTTTGTCTTTTCAAGTGGCCAAATTGTTGACATTTTTAGGAGGGAGTTAGGCACTGCTCCCTGGCCGCATTCGCTGCAGTTTGACGAGAGCCAGTGAAGGCGCAAAGCAGGAGCTCCACGCAAAGCAAAGGCTTTCCCGAAAGGAAAGCTGGAGACCCGGATATGGTGTTGGAGTGAAGCAGGGAGCTGTTTTCCCTGGGGAATTTCTGCTTTCACTTTAACTCCGTCACCCTTCGAAGACCAGATTTAAAGCGGGTGCGAAGCATGTGTTTTCCAGAAGCGACCAGTTTTACATGAGGGCATCCAGTCTACATTGAATCTATCGCTTTTCAGAGAAGTGACAATTAGGCTGCAAACCATCACGCTGCTTACTTTGTTTTCTTTGATTTTGTTTTGTTTTGTTTTGTTTTATTTTATTTTATTTTATTTTATTTTATTTTATTTTATTATTTTCTGATTAGCAGGACCCTTTTGATTTCAGAGCTCTCCCTCGGTGGAATTAGGTTGATGATTTTGATCAACTTGCAGTCTTGAAACTATTATTAATTCCTCTTTCAAACTCGGATTGATGAACCACTAAATTTAGAAAGGACGCTAATGAGGAACAGGGAGGCATCCTTTCTACTGAAAGTGGGCCAGGGTGGCTGGGCTCAGTCAGGATGCCAGCGCCCATCAAATGGCTCCTTTGCATTTCAATGAACACGAGTTCGCGTGCTCAGGTTTTCTCCTAAGGCAGTCCCGAGGCAGACGTCAGAAAGTCACCCTATGGAGAGTCAGCTTGGAGATTTCACCTTTAAAACTTTCCGTCTCCTATTTGGGTCCCGCATCCCTCAGACCTGCAGGACATTTTCTGCCCAGTAATGACTGCAAGATTCTGGGGGAGATGCCTTCAGCCTTAGCTGAGTTGCTACAAGGCAGCCATTGTGTGAAAATGGAGTTTGGCCTGAGAATAGAAGCTTCTCACCCCAAAATAACAGGGCCCCCCCTGCCAGCTCTTCTTACAGCAGGCTTGAGACAGGCAGTGGGCAGCGGGCAGAGGCCCCCCATCCCAGGATCAGGGTTCACGGCTTGTGCAAACACCCTACCTGTGACTGTTGGAAAGCCCACCAACCCCAAGGGCCCGAATCGCTTGATTGTTGTCCTTTTCTGAGTATTGTTTTTAATTTTGCTTTTTGCGGATGTTGATTTGTTACCACACATTGATAGTAAACTTAGTCACTTGCAGATGTAAATCATTATTCCCGCTCATTAAACTAGAAGTGATTAATGGACTCAATAATATTCTGAAAGCAGCCTGCTTAATAATTATTGTATCACCCTTGTTTTCGATTATTACACAGAAAACATTGAATGATGTCAGAAATTGAGATTTGCCGTGATTTCTACAGCAGAGCTTACTGAAAGCTCGCGGGCGCAGCGCCCCGGCTGACCAAAGGTCTCCGTGCATTCCCATTAAGAAATCCATATTATTGAGAGCAGATAAATTAGACGTCATTTTTTTTAATTGCTCAATGTCGACAAATGATTTTTAAAGCCCACACAAGGACACAATCTACTGTTAGAAAGTGTATATGGAAAGTTTGAACTAGAGCACCCAGAACAAGCGAGAAAAAGAAATTATATTAGGAAAATGACCTCGCCTAGAAAACCGTGAAGCCATCCACTCTTGTACGCGTATTTTGTGTGCATACCCCCCCCCAAAATATTCCGTTTTTATTAACCTCACTGATTTCTAGATTTTCTAGAAACCTATTCCTATAATTTATTCTCTCACTTCTTTCTTTCAAATCCCTCGCAACACCCTCATTACGTACAGTGGGCTTATCAGTACACGCAGCCTGCAGAATCACTATTTTAGGACAGAGCTAGATAGATTCTTAAATAAAAGTATCTCAGATTTCTATAATTCTGGAACCCAGCGAGTCCCTGAGAATCACTGTATCCTCATTGTGTCTCCCAGCCCAGGTCTGGGGAGAAGACTTGGGCCCCGGAGGGGCCTAGAGCCCAGGTGTCCTGAATCCCAGGCACGTTACTCAGCCGGCACAGAAGTGTGACCGGCACAGGCCCTCTGGTGCATGTGTGAGTGTGTGTGAGTGTGTGTGAATGTGTGTAAGTGTGTGTGAGTGTGTGAGTGCGGCTTGCACTGCTCCCTTACAGAGAGGGCTGACGGAGGACAATGGGAGACCGCTGTCCTGGAGAGAAAACCCCTCCGTGAGATCTCGGGCAAGACTGTGGGAGAGCAGCGGCCTGGGCTGAATTGTGCCCCCAGATTCCCAAGTGGAAGCCCTCACACACCCCCTCATACATCAGAATGTGACGTTACCTGGAGATAGGGTCTCGCCAGAGCGGATTAAGAGAAAACGAGGTCATTGGCGTGGTCCTGTTCCAGTAGGTTTGCTGTGGACATGTGGACAGAGGGGTGAGCTCACGATGAGACAGGAGGAAGAAGGAGACCACGGGGGCCGACAAGCCCAGGAGCCTGGCCTGGGCCACACGCCTCCCTGGCCGCCCTCAGAAGGAGCTCAGCCCTGCCCGCACCCTGAGTGCGGACCTGTAGCCACTGGAGCTGCTGGGAAGCAAATCTGTCTTGTTTGAGCCGCCCAGACGGTGACACTTCCTCATGGCAGCCCCAGGGTCCCCCTGGCACAAGGGGAGGCTCGCTGGGAGGCCAGCGTGGAGATCCCGGCAGAGAAACAGGACAGGGTCCTGGCCGCACAGAGGTGCCCCTGGAAGGTACTGATGGGGGGGCAGAAATGCTCACATTTACATAAAAAATAACCTCTCCTGCAGCAATGCAGGTTGACCTTAAGAGCACAGGACTCCAAGGTTAAAACGTTGACCCCAGCAACTGGAAGGAGGCGCAGGTGACAGCCAAGAAAGGGAGAAGCAAACAGCAGGTGCCAGGTGTCTGGAGAGGGAAACGTGACAGGTGGTGGGGCCGCTGCAGTAGCCACAGGGGAAGAAAACAGTGGGGGTGGTGGAGGGCCTGGGGTTCGAGGACGCCTAGCTTCTGGAATTGCCGGCCCACAGCAGAGACCGGCCAAGGTCGCATTCGGAGGGTGGTAAGGGGCACCACGCACACCCCCTCTGGGGAAGCCGACTGCAGGCAGAGAGACCAGTGGGGGGCTGAACCGACAGCCACAGAAGGGAGGCGAGACTCCTTCGTTTCACATTTCAGTAACTTCTCGGTTCGGAAGTTTCCCAGTGACGCCGGCCGCCTCCGTGTCCCCCTGTGTGTGCAAACTCAAGCAGCAAGTGTGGGCGTCTGCCTACCTCAGTGTGCAGAGCGCGCCTGCATTCCAGTGGCTCCCTTGGCTAACCACCTTCCTTTATGTCAGGCCAGACGGAGGAGGGGCATTCCTCACTTCCAGAGTCCTTGGAACCCGCCTCATTCCACAGAGCTCTGTGAATGTCAGCACACACGCGCACCCCCTAGAGCCCCTGGGGAGACTTGTTCCCAGATCGTCAAAGGGTTTGGAAATTCACATGACGAAAATATTGACATAAGGTCATGGTGACACGGGTGACTAGCTTTTATTATTGTCAGAAACATTTTGGAAGTGACTGTGTGTCTATAAAAAGCAGACACACCCATAACTATTGCAAAAACAGTGATATCTGAATATAGTTCAGAATAAGCAAATTGTTAAAAGGGTGTTTAAATACGAGCCGGACGACGCAGGTCCTCTAGAATCTGTCACATCATGGCGTCAGCAATTTTCCGAGTTTTGTTTTTATTCCCTACAAAGCTGGCATCCTGGACCTTGGAAGAGAAAGGCACGGTGGCTAAATCCCGCCATCTCACCCCATCTGCCCCACCGAATCAGAATCATCAGGGCAGCATTGGGCATCTCTATTTTAAATTAAATGGGTGTATGACTGCCACATTACGAAAGGACGTAAGACATTCCCGCATCCCAACTTTAGGTTGTCCGCGGTGTATGCCCCCGTGAAGTCCTCCTACCCCCCAGGGATGCTGCCCTAATCCTAGACAAGGGTGTCTGCCTCCTTGGGGACTGCCTCAGCCCTGGGCTACCCCTTCACTGGGAAACGCTCCCCGGCTGGCTTCTGCCTCCACAGAACCACCCGGCAGATATGGCCTTTATAAAGCCCAGTCTGGCCAGCTCTTAGCTGCACCCTAGAAAACAGCCTGTTTGCAAATGTCCTCCCTGTCTATTGGGTATTTGTTATTTGCAGACATAGGTCCCACTGCGTTTCATTCTCTCTTTAATTGTATGTCAAGTGATCACAAATCTAGCAAGGGGTGGGAATGAACTGAAGAATCAGAACTGATCACACCTTTACGGCTCCTGGATTCACTCTGACCATGGCGAGGGAAGCAGGCACAGCCCCAGCAGGGCGCTCTGTGATGCAAGGTTACCCTTGGTCCTGTCACTGGCCTTCACACGTCATGGAGAGGCACCCTGTCTGTTTTCTGATCGACGCAAAGTATATTTGGACGGAGCTCCCTCCGGAGCTTCCGAAGGCACAGGGGCAATCAATGCCCCCGCGTCTCAGGTGCCGCGGAGGCCTGAGCATGGAGAGCAGCTGGGATGGAGCCTCAGCCCAGGGTTCCTGCCTCCACCTCCCCCTGAGTGCGCGTGCCGCCTTCCCGAGGCGGACCCATGGGCCTGACCGCGTTCTACCACTGAGCTGTATGACGACACCCATCACAAAGTCTTCCTGTGCAACTGAAAATAATTCTGTGGGGCGCCTGGGTGGCTCAGTCGGTTAGGGGTCCGACTCTCGATTTCCTCCCAGTTTGTGATCTCAGGTTGTGAGATCGACTCCACGCTGGGTGTGGAGACTGCTTAAGATTCTTTCTCTCCCTCTGCCCCTCCCACCCTCACCCTCAGCAAAAATACATACATACATACATACATACATAAAAATGATTTTGGGGCGCCTGGGTGGCGCAGTCAGTTAAGCGTCCAACTTCAGCCAGGTCACGATCTCGCGGTCTGTGAGTTCGAGCCCCGCGTCGGGCTCTGGGCTGATGGCTCAGAGCCTGGAGACTGTTTCTGATTCTGTGTCTCCCTCTCTCTCTGCCCCTCCCCCGTTCATGCTCTGTCTCTCTCTGTCCCAAAAATAAAAAAAATAAAAAAAATAAAAAAAAAACCTTGAAAAAAAAAATGATTTTGAGCATAAGGACAGTGAACCAACTTTCCCCATTCATAGAGGAAGAAATGAAAATATTCAAAAATGTTGGAAGATGTTTTCCATGAATAATGGGCGAACCCTTGGGACACCTTTGGGAGTTTGGGGGGTGCGATGTGGGACTCTGGGTGCCGGGTGGAGAAACCGAACCCAAGTAACATGGGCAGAAGGGATAAGTTGGTGCCTGTGTCCCAGGAATTAGGCCAGGTCTGCAATGGGGTCAGGACGAGTGGCCGCGGGACGGGGGCGTCTCAGGGACAGCCCTCTTGTCCCTGCTCCTCTTGCCACAGGCTGGACCCTTTCTCAGGTGGCCCAGCTTCCTCCACACATGCAAATACAGCTGCCTGCACCCTGCACGTGGCTCCACAAGACGACACTGCTTTGACTCAGTGCTTGCTTGGCAATTCTGGTGGAAGTCTCCGGTTTCCCAGTATGGGCTGGGGGATTGTAACTGGTTCAGCCCAGGCTGTGTATCCACATCTGGACCACTTCCTCGCAGGTCGGGAGTGGGGGTCCTCAAGACTGGAGACTTCCAGCCTCGCCACGTGCAGGGGTTCCAGGGGGTCAATGCCATGGGCAGCCGTCAAGAAAACCTGAATGGTTGCTGTGGAATCACGGTCTTGAACGAACTACCATTAGGTACTTGGACAGCTCACAGCATCTACGGTTCCTTTACTGCCCAGAGCGCCCCAAATCAGCTGAAACCTGAAGTTACTTACTTCCTCATCAGATTAGGCTCTTTGAAAATAACAAGATTATTTGAAATAACCAGTTATGCGAAAATAACTAGAATAAAATGAAAAGTTTTCCTCTCCCATAATACTCTTACCTTGACTGTGCACATGACCTTTACGGCTCTAAGCCAGCCCATCTTTAATTTTCCTGGTCATAATCAAGAGGAACATGTCTTCAAGGAGCTGTAGACATACATCCTGAGAGCTCCTGAACGTGAAGGTGCAGACCCTACGATTAGTTGTTCATACGTGATAAGACATTTCATCAAATCACCCCTTGTGGATGCTCCTTAGACCCGTTTTATAGATGGAGATACTGAGCCTCCGGGCTACTCGGTTAGGCTTCCTGGAAAAACCCTTGCGTGGGACCCAGTGCTCAGCTACTGTGCATGTAAATCTCGCTTTCTTACCCGTAGCCCATGCGGGTTCTCTCTGTAGCTCTCCAGGTGTGTTCCCCTCTCTGTGCCCTACTCAGAGCTCATCCAGCATAAACTCCTGGGTACAGTTGGCGAGACTGGATTTTTTTTTTAATATTTATTTATTTATTTTGAGAGAGAAAAAAAAAAAACACGCAAGAGCAGGGGAGAGGCGGAGAGGGAGGAAGAGAGAGAATCCCCAGCGGACCCTGCACTGTCAGCACAGAGGCTGGAACTCACAAACCGTGAGATCATGACGTGAGCCGAAGTCGAGAGTCAGATGCTTCACCAACTGAGCCACCCAGGGGCCTGGAGGGGCCGTATTTATTTCAATAGGATACATCCCCATGTAATAGAGCTCCGTGAGATAAGGTAAAATCGTGGGACCCCGTGCGAACATTGCCACCACTACGCTAATTTGAAATAACAATTAATCTGAAAGAGAAAATAATTGGGGATACCTAACTTAAAGAAAGAGGCAGAGGAGCCGATCCAAAATTTTCGGCACGGGTGTTGGAGGAGAGCAGCTATCAAAGGAGCCCCCGGACGTCGTGAAGGCCGCTTACTCTTCCAGCCCCCTGGCGAGCAGGCGCTAACAGCTCTGGGGATAGAAGTGCCAGGTGTACCCCCGACCGAATTTGCCCCCCAAAAAGCACGTGCAGAAGCCTGCCCTGGTGACTGTAGAGGACAGGTCTCTCGGAGGTGATCAAGGTTCAGAGAGGCCATGAGCCTGCGGTCCTGATCCTGTGGGACTGTGGCCGTTTGAGGAGAGGAAGGGAGAGAGGTGAGGACACAGTGAGAAGGTGGCCATCCACAATCTGGAACCCCACCACGCTGGAACCCTGGCCCCGTCCTTCCGCCTCCAGAACCCAGACATAAACCCGTGCTGTTCGAGCCACCCCGGAGGTACTGTGGTCTGGCAACCATCGATGATGGCAAGTGTCTGCTCTGAGTGTCTGAATCTGTGCTCCAGATTTTTCTGGAATGGCCGAACTGCTCCCTTACCTTCCCTGTCCCTGTATGTCTCTCACCTCCTCGGGTGGGACCCGCAGTGTCCCAGGGACCCGTGTGGCCTGCCTTTCTTCAGCAACTGCGGCCTTCCGGCCCACCCCTCTGGCAAAACACTACACCCCCAGCTTTTTTGCTTACATCATTAGCTGGTGTGTCCTCTTTATCGAATTCAAAGGGTAGCTTTGCTTCCGAAAAATAATATGAATGTCTTGTTTTTCATTAAGGTTGGCATGGAGATCGCCACAAACAGCTCACCCCACACACAAACGAGTGTGTGTGTAAATTGCCTCTGTGTTGATCTTCTTTTTCCCCTGAACCGCACAGTGATTACCGCTTGCGTTGAGGATCGTAATGAGAAATGAATTTTTCTTTATCTTCATGGAAAATCTTATTAGCTGTAATTGGATAAAACCCAGAATAAACGATCAATCATTCCTCATTCGGGTTCAGGTTTACATTTCGATCATTAGACGTTTAAGGTGGCGTCGCTCCCGCGTGCGGTATTTGGGCACGCCGTGGTGGGCGCCGTGATGGCCAAAATGTGCACGTTTTGTGGAGTCGAGGCAGCAGGATTTCAAATTACTTGCAGAGGGCCTCATTAGAAAACCAAGTATCCTGTTGGACATTTGTGTTCTTTTCTAAATAAGTTCACCACCCCATCCCTACTCATTTGTAAGGGGACCACAGAGTGTCACAGTGTGTGTGTGACACAGAGAAAATCACTGCTGTTGGCAGACCCGCGAGGTGGTGAGCAAGACGCTCCCACTTGAAGTCCCACCCTGTCTCCTGCGACCCTGAAGCATCTCAGCGCCAGGAGATTTAGCAGGTAGATCAGAGCGACTCATACAAACAGGCTGGTGCTAAAGCAGACCTTGCCCCCTCTCCGGGCCGGGTGAGGGCCCCCCAGAGGATACGGCCGGGAAGGTTTCTCTGCCACCAGGAGCCTTGACCTGAAGGATATTCACCTGCCGCGACCTCCTTTTTAATCAAACTTAGAAATCCAGGACGTGAGAGGGGGAAGGACGCTAACAGGTAACTTTAACCACGTATCCACATTTCTGCTTCAAAATCCGAGGCTCAGAGGTGACAGTTGCTGATGTGTGGCTACCGAGCGGGTTAAGGGCAGGACTGAAGTAGGAACATGTCTTCAGATTCCCCGTCTGCCGTCACGGGCCCCGGAGCGGGCACACGTTTGCAAGCCACGTATGATGAGTGGTCAGACCTGAACTGTGTTTCCTACAGTTCAACGTAGTGTTACACGAAACCCCAGAACACAGACAGCGATTTAATCTAGTCACTTCTAGGTGAATCTATTCGAATTACGGAGGATGTAGTATGTTCATTTCAAACAAACCACTTGGGGAAGGGAGGGTTCTGTGTCTCCCCTCATCTCCATTCCGGTGGGACCCCCAATAGGGGGTCCTCAAGGGAGGAGGACAATACAGCCCTGCCCTCCCCACCGGGCCCCTACCTCCCTAGCCTCCATCCGGGCTGCAGGCATTCTGCTCGGGAGCACGGGGCTTGTGTGGGAGGACTACCCTCCCCTGAGCTACAGGAAGCAAGAGCAAGTCCCCGCTGCTCCTAGATCCCACCCCCCCAAGCCCACCCGGACTTCCGATCACCCCTTCTCCCACCCTCCTCATAGTGAAAATACCTTCTCAGGCCTTCACATGGAATCGACTCTATTATTCTCCCCCCGGGACCCTTGAAAAGTATCTTACTCTCAGAATGAAGAGATTTTGGATCCGCTCTCCCTGTTGCAGGAGGAACTGGTACGAAAATCTTCATAAACTTTATGAAGCATCCACACGCTGTTCGGCCATGTGTTATGGGCTACCCTCTGGAGAGGCCCAAGGGCCAAGTAAGTGACGTTTGCAGCCAATTGCCACTGAGGACCGAAAATCTGCCACCAGCCAAGGCATGAGTGAGCTTGAAAACAAATTCTCCCCCAGTTCACCTTGAGGTCATCATCATCCCGGCCAACACTACAATTAACACCCTGCTGAGATTGAGCCGGAAGAAGCCAGCTAAGCCTCCACACCTCAAATCCTGACCCTGAGGAATCTGGGATGACAGCATGTTCTACGTCCTTGTGTGCTGGGGTGATTTGTTACACGGAGTAGATAACTAATACATATGGGCTTTGACCAAGAAGACACTTGGTGTCATTTATTCATGCTTCTTGTACCTGGGGTTCGTTACACTTCTGTGGGTTCATATATATATATGTTTATATATATATATATGGTCATATATATATATATATATAATTTTAGGGAGAGAGGCAGAGAGAGAGTGAGTATCCACAGGTGTGCGTGCACAAGTCGGGGAGGGGCAGAGGGGGAGAGAGAGAATTCCAAGCAGGCTCCACACTCAGCACGGAGCCTGACTCGGGGCTCCATCCCATGACCCTGGGATCATGGCCTGAGCCGAAAGCAAGAGTCAGACCCCTAACCAACTGAGCCACCCAGGTGCCACTGTGGGTTCATTGTTTTTATCAAATTGTATCAAATTGTTATCAAATACTTCTGTGGGTTATAGTTTTATCAAAATTTGAAAATGTATGACCAATATTCTTTGCTTTTTCCTGCTTCTCCCTCCTTTGAAGACTCCAATTATACACATACTAGTCTGTTGAACTTGTCCCACAGCTAGATATTGTTTGTTTAATCTTTTTTTGCCTTCTGTATGCCTTTTTTTTTTTTAAAGTTTATCTATTTTGAGAGAGAGAGAGGGAGAAAGCAAGAGCAGGGAGGGGCAGAGAGAGAAAGAGAGAGGGGATCCCAAGCAGGCTCCACACTGTCGGAACAGAGCCTGACTTGGGGCTCGAACTCACAAACAGTGAGATCATGACCTGAGCCAAAATCAAGAGTTAGACGCTTAACCGACTGAGCCACCAGGTGTCCCCTATCTTCTGTTTGTTTGTTTGTTTGAGTTTAATGATTTATTTTGAGAGAAGGAGACAGAGAGGGAGTGGGAGAGAATCTCCAGCAGTCTCTGTGTCCTCTGCAGGGAATCCTAGCCGGTCTGATCACCCCACAACGTACTTGTAGGTACCACACACGTGTACCTGCACAGAGCCTGCTTTTCTGCAAGGTGGGAAGAAAACTGAAGACGTCCTACTTTGCTGCTGAAAATATGAAGTCAAGTAAGAAGACACATTTCCTGCAACATGAGCACATACAGAAGGCCAGGGCTCACTCTGGAACCCTAAAGTCATACAGACAACTCCTTTTCAATCCCCCAGGTAATTTGCCTTTTTAACAGACCCAAAAACATTTGCTTTGGCCAATGGAAGTTCAGAATTAAGGAGATAGTACTCTATGATGGGTAAAATTCTCACCATAGAAAAAGTTTCACCATAGAAAAATTGCCTCTAGACGCAAGAGCTTAGAGTCCAGTGAGAGCATAGTGGGTGGGGATTGCAGGGCAGAGTGACGGAGGGGACAGCATTGTATACAGAAAGAACTCTGGAGATGTGCCGACAGTCTTGGTCTAAGGAGAAAGATTGCAACGTCTCAGATGGAAAGTACTCCGGATGTAAATAATGACACACTAGATATTGCAAAGGACGATACCAATGAACTTGAAAACACAGTCATAGAAACAGTTTAAAACAAGACAGACAGGGGCGCCTGGGTGGCTCAGTCTATTGAGTGTGGGACTCTTGATTTCGGCTCAGGTTATGATCTCAAGGTTGTGGGATTAAGCCTTTTGTTGGGCTCCATGCTGAGATTCCCTCTCTCTCTCTCTCTCTCTCTCTCTCACTCTCTCTCCCCCCCTTACCCCCATCTCTCTCTCAAAAAAAATATAAAAATTAATGTAAGTATTCAATTTATGGCACACACACATATGTTAGTTACATTCTGTTTTACTAAGATTTATGTTAAATTCTGCTGAATGTAGTTATTTGAGGCTTCCCTCCTAATAGATGAAGTCATTCTCATGGAAGATTCCGCTTCTCTTATTTCCACTCCAAATATTTTTATTTTTACTATTTTACGCAGTTTAAAAATACTTTGGCATATACGTTACAAAAGAAATACTACAGATATACTTAAAACCTTGATAAGACGTTGATCTTTATTACATTAACCTTCCCCAAACCGTAGGATTCAGTGGCCCCATCTGTCTGTGTCTAACTTAGTAGATCCAATCACCGGCTCTAGGTTTATTTTAATCAGAACTTTATGCTGGCTTGTCACATTAACAATTAAGTTTGCTCTTGGTTTAAATATTCCCTAAATGATCAAACCCTCTAGGCATTTCTTGAGGGTATGGCTACTACATCACTTTCACAGATATTATATAACAGAGAAATGGTAAATCATAAGTGGAACGTACAGGACAATTAGAACGTGATTTTTTTTATAGATATTTGGAAAACCCATGTGAAATATGATACTATATCATGGATCTGACAATCATGACTTCGACATATTCTATTCATTTTCAGCCAAACTGGTATAAATAAAACGTCAGGTGCATCTTAACAGGCTCGCTCCCGAAGGGGAGGGACTCAGATTTCCTCAATTGTTTACACCCAGCCCTGTTAGTGGCATGGAGAGATCAAAAACACTGTAATCACCGGGATCTTACGGATGAAGCCTTAAAAGCCTCATTTATTTTTCTTTCCCTCCAAAGCAAATGGGCACTAGCCATGCATTATGGATAATGCCCAAGCCCAATGTCTATTTTCGGGGGGTGGGGAGACCAGGGGCAGCGTCGCCAGAGTATTGACAGGGCATTTCCACCATCCCAGGATACCTCATCTGGAAAACGGCATTGTCTATGTGTTGAGGTTCAAATCCTGAAAAAAATAATGCAACCGCTTTCTAATCTTGGGTTTCAGAACGAAATCCATGACTCCGTGTCATTGAGGAAAGACCCCTGCATTCGATCGGGGGGCTGCCGTCACTTTCACAGTAACTTGAAGGAGGGACAGGGTCTGTGCCCTCTGATGTTTCTAGACTGGGGCCTGCCTATGGTCGTTCCTCAATAAACACTTGGCCTTGGTGCTCAATATGAAGTTTTACTTGTTGGCTTATCTCATTGACAGCTTCCCCCCACCCCTTGGAATATTCTGATTCATGCACTAATGAACCAAATCACATCTAGATGATCTAGTCTGCCTCTGTAATGCAGTCTCATACAGGTTATGAAATGGCATACTAACACCAACATTTCCTTTGGTCCCAAATCTCCTTCCTCACACCATTTCTCCCTCCCTCCCTTCCTTCCTTCCTTCTTTCTCCTCTTTTCTCCTCCTCCTTCTCCTCCTTCTCTCCTACCCCCACCCCCTTTTTCTGCACCCTCTATTCTCCGTATGCTTGCGGAAGATTTTTTGGTTCATGTTCCATGTTTGAAAGTCTAAGTAGGCGAAGACGGGGAAGAGAAAGCCGGCAGATTCATCTGGTTGCATAAATGTGTTGAGTCTTCTAGGAAGGGCTGAACAGTGCGTTGTGCTTCCAAAATATTTCACTTTTGCCACGAAGGCCAACTTTCCTAAACACTTCTAATGTGTCTGTCCTCTGCCTTGTGTGTTTTCTTGGTTGAAAGAGCGAATGTTCTGTACCCTAGGTTATGATGTTCCCAGACAACTCAGCTGATTTGAGAACCTTCCAAGCTTTTTGGTGCACAGGGACTTCCCTGAAACTTATGCATTCTGCAATTTCTTTCGGAATTTGTTGTTCACTGTAGTAGAGGGGAGAATTTAGTCTGGATTTAAGTAAGAGAAGTTACCCTTTCACTGTGCCATTGGGTCCGCTTGTTTGCTACTGTCTTTAAAGAACAGGAAGGCTTGGGCAAAAATTTGCACGCGTAAAACGTTTCACCATTGGTACCACGTAAGGAAGGAAGGGCGACCAACCACTCAATCAATCCATCACTGTTCTTAAACGCTTTTCATCTGTCACTTGCATATGTGTTCTAAGACTGAAATGTGTTTGGACCTGGTGTGTAATGAGTAATGTCACCATCTTTGCCTGAGAAGACCTTGCTAAGAGAGAGTGGGAGCTACTTTCTTTCTGTGCCATGTTCTTCATGGCGGACCATCTTTCCAGGTCACCCAAGCCACTCGGCTCCAGTAAAACTGCTTTCTGACCTCACAGACCCTCACGGCGCGATCCCAAGGCCCCAGATCAAAATCGACAGGGAAAGGAAACAGTTAGGTATTTCCCATGCGACACAGAACTTTCAGGTGTTTGAACGTCCGTAGAGGAAAGTGGCTAAAGTCGCTGTTTTGGAAGTTTAATCAAGGTATGTGAGGCGAGCTGTGCAGAAATGTGAAATTAACGTGTCACAGATGTTCACATTAGTCTCCACGATTCCACTCTGAGTGTTTTGTCATAGGTGAGATGGACTCTACCCAGATATTTTTCTGATGTCGTCCAAAGTGCCACACCGTCTGCATACATGAGTATAGACACAGACTTTGTAACTTTTTGTCTGTACCCAGGTCTCTCAATCTGGCAACTACCGGCATTTGGGGCTGGAGAATTATTTGGCCGGTTCTGTCCTGTGCACGGTCAGGAGGTCTTTTTTTTTTTTTTTTCTTTTAATGTTTACTTATTTTGAGAGAGAGAGAGAGAGAGAGCGAGAGAGAGGGAAAGTGGGGGGAGGGGACGCAGAGGGGGAGAGAGAGAATCCCAAACAGGCTCCACGCTGTCAGAGCAGAGCCCGACGCGGGGCTCCACCTCATGAACTTTGGGATCATGACCTGGGCCAAAATCAAGAGTTGGACACTTAACCGACTGAGCCCCCCAGGTGCCCCCTGTCGGGAGTTTAACAGCGTCCTTGTTCTCTCCCTGCTCCATGCTGGTAGATTCCCTCATCCCGGTCATTGTCGGACGATCCCTGGGGAGGCAAAGTCACCCTGGACTGAGACCAGCTGATCTATTCAATAGAATCCGTCGCCTCAAATGTACCTCAGTTTAGGAGGTGTATTGCTACAGCTTTTTGTCTAGGGTCAGATGACCACCAACCACGACATCATTGAATTGATTTCTCTCCCTTCCCAGAGGTTCTTTCAACTTGGAGAAGAAATAACAGTTTTCCTGATATCTCCGTTGATCTCTCGTGGTGGGCTCCCTCATAATGCCAGTGGGGCTAAGCGCATGACTGGGTGTCCACAGCAGCCCTGGACATTTAGACCAGAGCAGGAGGATACAGCTCCTTCAGCGTCCAAGACCGGGAAGACAGGGACAGCTGAACAAGGAGGGTGACAGGGCAGTGGACAAGCACAGAGTCAGTGGGACCCGGGGCCACCCTGTTGGCACAGGCCAATCCGACAGAGGAGAGGAGGCTATGCTACAACAGGCCTGCCTTCCTGGGCTTCAATCTACTGTGAAGATATCTCACGAGGGCCCCTGTTTCTTCAACCACCCACGCTCATTCTAACAGGGCACTGGAAAAGATAAATTAAAAGACATTTAGGAATTAAGAAAGAAAAGAAGAATGTGTAGGAAAGAATGACCCTCCACGTTGGGTAGAGTGGAATCTGGAATGTGGGAAGAGAACACACGCTCATCGGCGCCTGCCCGGTGTAGCAGAAACACCTGATTGTGAAGTCACTCTGAAACTCCCTCAGGTCATTGCCGGTATCGGGGTCAACCTTACTGAGCTTGGACCTTCCGCAACAGGATAGCGATGACTGCCATTGACTGCCGCTGGGAGAAGGGAACAGGTAAGAACGCGGACCCACAGTAAATGTACTTTCCTGCCACCCTAAAATTAATCTCTACGAATTTTCTTCCCCTACGCAAATGTATCTGTGTGCCTTTAACGCGTATGGCAGAGAACTTGGTCTGCTTAGCACAATAAGTGGGAGGATTTCTCTGGGGAGCACAGCAGTTGCTTCTACCGTTTCAAGGGTTGCGTCTCTGAGAGGGATTGCGTGGGCTCTCCAGGTGAACCGGCACAACTGAGGGACTCGTAGCCTTCCTCATCTTACAGGTGTGCGAGTGTGGTCCAACCCAATCCCAGGGGTTTCCTTCTCCACCTCGGGATTTCTGTGAGCTCAGAAACGACTCCCTGCTGAAGGTGCCATAGATCTCTGTGGCCCACCGAACCACAAAATCGGTTCCAGAGCTTGGCCGGCATGGTTGATGGAGTGTAGATGCAGAGAAGCAGAAAATGAGCTGTGCACCGGGCTCTTCATCAAACAGAGGCTCAACACTTTAATGGGTCTATAACTTTCTCCCTTGGGTAACAGTAGAGCAGGGCCGCAGTAATGTTTCAGCTTCAAGTGGGTAAATCATCTCGCAGATCGCAAATCGCCCGGTCCATATCGCACAAAGAAACCACAGTGGGAATGTACCTGAGTGGACCACCCGACCTTTCTTTCCTCCATGCTTCACAACCACTTGGCGATAGTTTATCTATCTGCCCCCCTGTGTACGTACACACAGACACATACTCACGCTCGCAAAGATGAAAACATACGCTTTTATAACAGGCGTAAGATTCTTTCTTCCATCAAGTTTAAGATTCTTCCTGTAAATTATCAAGAGATTCGGTACCGCCTTCTTGAGACCTCTGCCCCACTCCAGGCTATCACCAGAACCCGGGAGTCCGACTGAACTCTTCTGGCTTCAAAGACAAGACAGAGAAAGAATGAGGAGAGCTTGTGGCCTGGACTCAGCTCTGCATCTCTGGCACCTGCTAGGTCTTTGACCATCATGGTGCTGATTTGCTCACTTGGGGTTCTGACACCTACCTGAGCCCCGAGGACCTCTCTGCTCCAGACATGGCTTGTGCTTCCCAGCTTCCCAAGGGAAGTGGTGTTGGAGTATATCCCAGCCTCAAGCCCACATTGCAGGATCCCGACGTGTCCCAGAGGTACACAGTCCTCAGATCAGGGCACTGTGCGCCCCCCCTCCCCGTGCTGCTTGCCATGGGTGCCCAACACTGTGCCACCACACACGAGAGTCTGAGTCAACCTGATGCTGACCCATGCACACCGTTCCACTCATGGGGTCCTCCCCTGGACCAGACCGGGGGACATTTTCATCCCTCCTCCCTAAAAACCCATGGATCGTATGTTATCTACTCATGACAGCTGCACATGCCGGGGCCCGGGGGAGACACCGACTTGGGCACCCAGGGCAGTGAGGGTCTCCTTACAATGCCTTTTCATAGACATTCTTGGCAGGGTTGATGCAGATCTCCTCTAAGATGACTCTGGGTGGCTCACTTTTCCTTTTAATTAAAATCCAACTCAGCAGGGCGTGCAAAATTTCTGCATTTATACGCACACTCTCACACACTTGGATACACACATGCATTGCACTTGAATTAAGCAAGTCGATAAATCACGCAAATATTTAAGTAACATGTCCCTCGGCGTGCTCAAATCTGTAGGGTTGGCCCTTAAGGGTACCCCTGGTGCTGGCATTCTCCTCAGTCATTGTTTTCATTCTCTATATCTTGTACATGGTATGTAATTCCCTGGAGCTTCTCTGGGTCTATTTTCTTCTGCTTATTAGAAAATTTATTTCCTTCTTTCTACTGAACACCGGCCTGAGTCCTAGCGATGAGCGCTTCTTGGGAGAAGACTTGTGGGTAACAATTGCCCCTTTAAGGTTCCCTGTCCGGGGCGTGTAAATGACCGAGGCACCGACAATGATCTGGACACTGAACGTGCAAGCCCTAGAAGGAGCTTCCTCTGTTTACTACTTGGACAACTTAAATACAGACCACAAGTCAGGCCATACTCTCATAGCTCCGGTAAAACCAGCACTTGATTCATTTCTGGTGGGATTTGCATCGGGCACAAAATTTCAGGAATGCGATTGGTCAAAATATATACTGAAGTTTAAATATGGGAATACATTTTAACCCAGAAATATTTTCTCTAAGAGTTTTTCCTAAGGGAATAAATAAAGATATACAAAGTGTAAGTGAATAAGCATAGTATTGACTCAATGAATAATAGTATAATAATGAACATTGGAGACAACCTAAATTTCAAAGGTGATGGGATTTTTAATTAAATGATTGGTCATAAAATAGAAAGGTTAAAGAATCATAAAAGCTACTGTATTAGCAAACTACGTGTCACTTTGGAAATCCTTCATCTTGTCACGTTGAGTGAAAAAATATGACTCTTCCTCGGCTATCCTATTTTGTACAAAACAAGCACAGGAAAAAGACTGAAAAAAATCTGCCGGACTACTAAAAGCACTATGTCCGGGTGAGGAGTCTACGTCACATTGTTCTTCCATATCGTACAGCTGTTCTTAGAATGCAGGCAGTTCCTTACACCCCAAAGTGTGGGATGTGGTTGCCAAATACAAGAGTCTCCAGCCAGGAGTGATTTTGCCCCCAGGAAACGTCCCCAACATCTGGGGACACGGTTGATCGTCACGCCTGGGGAGGGGTGTTTGCTGTCGGCACGTGGTGAGAAGGGTCCAAGAATGCAAGCGGTCCTACAGTGCGCAGAACTGCCCCCCGCGACCAAGGCTCCTGTGGCTGGAGGCTGTGACCAAGGCTCAGCAATGACGACAGTGCTGAGTTTAGAAATCCTGAGATAGGAGAGGGCACCCAGACGCCTGATGTCAGATCCTGACCCTCTTGCTTAATAACCTTGTGGTCTCAGGTGAGTCACTTGGCCTCTTGATGACTCAGTTTCCACATCTGGTGAAGGGGAACAGCACCGTGTGTCTCGTGGGCAAGCTGCGAGCCAGAACGGATCTGTGAACGCCAAGTGCCCAGCACAGTGCTGGACACAGGGGCAAGTGTCAACAAGTCCCGCGTTAAGGGACTGCGCCACCTTCCGCGTCAGCATGGTGGAAAGGCTGATATAACCGAGCGGTGATACTTTCTCTTCTCTTCTTCAGATTGTTCTTAAAACGTAAAATCGTGCTAAACTTAAGTAAGATACCGTCCATCAGACTGTCCGTCTGCCTTTCTTTCCCGCCCGGTTTATCCTCCGGCTTTTCGATCAAGAATGTTGTGGGTATTATTTCAAACCCATTATTTTAGCTTTTCTGCAAGTAAATATAGGTATGGATCTACCTATTAATAATCTAAGTATTTTGTATAGTAAAGAAAATGTAATGTTTATTTATTCTTGAGAGAGAGACTGACAGAGCATGAGAGGGGGAGGGGCAGAGAGAGAGGGAGACACAGAATGTGAGGAAGGCTCTAGGCTTCCTGTTGTCAGCACAGAGCTCAAGGTGGGGCTTGAACCCATGGACTGTGAGATCATGACCTGAGCCGAAGTCTGATGCTTAATCAACTGAGCCACCCAGGCATCCTAGTATTTTGTATATTTAAAAAAAAATAATGTTATTTTTTTTTTATTTTGAGAGAAAAGAGAGAGACAGAGAGAGAGAGAGCGCGCAAGCAGAGGAAGGGCAGAGAGAGAGGGAGACACAGAATCTGAAGCGGGCTCCAAGCTCTGAGCTGTCAGCACAGAGCCCGACATGGGGCTCAAACCCATGAACCGTGAGATCATGACCTGAGCCAAAGTTGGACGCTTAACTGACTGAGCCACCCAGGCGCCCCCAAAATGGTTACTTATTTAAGTTTGAGACAGAGAGAGAGCAGGGGAGGGGCAAAGAGAGAGGGAAACACAGAATCCGAAGCAGGCTCCAGGCTCTGAGCTGTCAGCACAGAGCCCGATGCGGAGCTCGAACCCATGAACTATGCGATCATGAGGCAAAGTTGGACACTTAACCGACTGAGCCAGCCGGGCGTCCCATATTTTGTACATTTTTCAATATCAAAGTCATACTTTGTCACTTACCTGAAATTTAATTGTTCTGCCCTCCTTCAGAATGAAACAAGGTCATGGTGTGGTTGAATCTCCCTCCATAACCACCTCTTCTGTTGTCTACGCTGTTAGAGCCACACGCTTACTTCTGTTTTTAGTAAAACATAAATAATATATATAATCAACCATGAATTATGTTATTCATACAATGTATCCATTTATCTCGTTAGGTTTTTTCCCACATTCTCCTTCTGAAATCTTCCCTGAGTGCCTGACATTGCTTTGAGTCTTCCTAAGCTCTTTGCATGCGGAATCGCAGCAGCGGGTCTGACCAGCCAGGCCGGCCATTGGTTTCTCTCACGCTTTGAAGACACAGGGTTCTATGATGTTCTAGCTTATGTTATCTCGAAGGAGATGCCTGGGGTCAGTGCGCATGTGCACCTCTACCATTATGAGGCTTATAAAAGTCTCTGGTACGTTTTCTATTTATACTTTATTCTACATGGTTTTACCAAAACACGTCTCTCGTGGACTTACTTTAATTATTCTTCTCAGCCCTGAACGTCCGAGAGCCTTAGAAGAGTGTGACTGCTATACTTTGCCACGCCATCGTTTCTTTCTTTTATCAACCTTTTCAACCTTTCTGACCTATTTTCCTCCCTGTGATGTGTCTTCATCCTTATCTTCATATCTGAGAATTCTCTTTCCAGGTATTTCTTGTACAGAGTTTATTTTTTCCCGTTGGGTATTTATTTATTTGTTTTTAATTAGTTTATTTTGAGAGAGACAGAATGAGCAGGGGACGGGCAGAGGAAGAGGGAGAGACAGAGAATCCCAAGCAGGCTCTGTACTCTCAGGGCAGAGCCTGATGCGGGGCTCAAACTCACAAACCACGAGATCATGACTTAGCCCAAACCAAGAGTCTGATGCTTATCTGACTAAGCCACCCAGGCACCCCGTGTTTTTAACATATGGTTTATATTTTATTTCCAGGATTTGAAATTGGTTCTCTTTCATATCAAATGTATTTTTTAATCTGTCCTTCTAATTTGTTTTATCAATTTAGTTATCCTTTCCTTTATTTATTGACTAATGTAAACATATTCTGTTAATATTATTTCCAGGCTATTCTGTCCATTCCATTTTGTGGTGAGGTCTTTCTCCTATTAGGCAAGTTTTTGTTTTGTTTTCTTTTGTTTTGTTTTGTTTTCCTGAATCTTCACCTCTTTTAATGTCCCTCATGCGTATCAAAATGTGCTGTGCCTTTTCGTGAAGACTGGGGACTCCTTTTCACTGATTCACACCCAGATCTTGACTTGGCGACTTTGGATCGTGTTCTTCAAAGAGCCCAGAGGTTCATGCTTGAGCCACTTCATGGCCTGACCTGGTTCCTGGTTCTGGTGTCTCTGTGGTTTCTTGCCACGGTAGGCACACGGTTCATTTCCAGCCATGACTCTCCACATTCGCAAAAAATTTTAGGTCCCTCTTTATGGGGAATCTCGCTCTTCCTATAATTAACCCATGTCCTGCTTTTCCTGTATCTGTTTACAAAGCCCACTAGGACGATTTGTCATTTTTGTTACATTTAAACTTAACAGAACTTGAATTCAAATTTCTTCTTCTTCTCCTCTTTCTCCCCCTCTCTCTCACAACTCTCTCTCTTTCCCCTCCTTTCCTTTTAAAGTGACTTTTAATTAAAAACATTGTCAAAGCTACGTGTTCATAGTGGGGCTTGGGGTTTCTGCTGTGTGGATGTATTCCCTCTCTGGTCAGAATCCTGCAAGGTTAAGTGAAGATGCTCTTGAGCTATCTTCTTTTTCTTAGCTAAACTCGACACATGTTTGAATGTCATCTCCTGTTGCTTTCTACCGTCTTCCATGACGTTGGGTCTCCGGGAGCCAACATCAGTGTTGATTCCTTTGGCCCCGTGCTTAGTCTGCGTGATGATGCCTGATGATTGGAGTCGCCTTATCCGGATCCTGCTCTGGCCCAACTGGTTTTAGCGCACGCCTTGGCTCGGGGCTCCCCACTGCTTTCTGTTTACATGACTCAATGGAGACTGGGCCTATCTGAGCACGTGATGCAAAGGAGGGGTTGGAAAACACCCTGGTGAATTAGTGTATTCACGTCCATTTTCCTGTCTCTCACCAGAACTTCTTCTCCAGAGGCTAAGCATGGATAGAACAGTGTCTGCCATGGAGCGGGGACTCCGTGCAGGTGCGCTCCATGACCGAACGACGGCCTAATGCTCGCACGCTCTCTTATCTTTGCAGAGTTGATGTGGTATGTGTTTGCCAGTCTGAGGATGGAGAGCCGGAAGAGTCTCATAAATAGGATTATTGCCACATCTATGTTGTATATCACTTCCCTCCCCCACCCCCCACCCCCGCACGAATCTGCTCTATTTCTATTCAAATTTAACGCAAATGTCCCTTGGAGATTCACGGATGATTTCAGAGCTCAACTCAAAAAGAAGAATGTTCAGTTGGAGACTGGAAGGTAATTTCCATTAAGTGTGTGGTTCGGGAGCATGAAAACATATGGGAAGAAAGCATCTTTACCTTCTCCGTATGGTACACTGGAAATAAAAGTTGGATGTGCGGGGAGAGGAGGTCTATAACTAAAGGCGATCTGAGTTGATTTAACAGTTGGTTAAGCAATACTCTCACCTCTCTTCTGCATCATCACGGACTAAGACGGAAGCATCCTCTCTGATCGTTAATTATTCTTTTTTATTATAGTCGCGGTGCTTAACATTCTCTCTGCGCCTTAGTCTTCCCTGTAATTCAATGTTACGGTTAGAACACTTCTTTCTGCCTCGCCAAAGTTTTCCTTTCTGGGAACGTTACCTATACTCTTCGTTGAAGATTTACAGCAAAGCAAAGGCTGCAAATCTGGAGCAGAGGCGCCTCCCCAGCACGGCCTCCACGGCCTCCGTGATCAGGCCCCCGTGGGAGTCCCCATTCCCCGCGCAGCTCTGCCCTCTTCTCCAAGTACAACTCCTGACTTGGGGGTCATCGGCCAATGACCCATGAGGATGCAGCAACTATCCTGCCTCTGAAGTCAGTAAGTGTTTCTGGGGTTGAATTGCATCCCCCCCCCCCCTTAAAAGATATGTTGACTTTCTAATCCCTGGCACCTGTGGATGTGACCTTCTTTGGAAATAGGATCTTCGCAGGTGTAATCAAGTTAAGATGACGTCATTCAGATGGGCCCTACTCCCCTGTGACTGGGGTGCTTGTAAGAAGAGAGACACAGACAGAGATGTAAAAGGCCATGTAAAGATCAAGCCGACACCGGGGTGATGTGTCTACAAGTCAAGGAATGACGGCGACCCAAGAAGCTAGAACATGGAGCAGGTTCTCCCCAGAGCCTTCGGCGATGGCGCAGCACTGCTAACACTCGGATGTCGCACTTCTGGAGGCCAGGCCGCGAGATGATCAATTTCCATTGTTTAAAGCCACCCAGTCTATGGCGTTTTGTACGGCAGCCCCACAAGCCAATGCGGGGCCCAGGCAGATGTTCAGTGAGGACACGGTAACAGTCCAGACACCATGGAAAGAAATGGAACCTGAGAAGGCACAGATCCGGAGCTCCGCTCTTCCAGCCCAGTGCTCGTTGAGTTGCCTGGGCCCCATCCATCCAGACCTTGGCCGGAGGGCTTCGGAGGCACTCACAAGCCCCGACATCGTCCATGCTAGTGTTACAGCCAGAACAGCCCCCCGTGACACGTGGACTCCTTCCAGTTCCATCGAGCACATATATCTGCCATAGGTGCTCTGCTTGTTCGTTTCCACTCCAAGTGGTGCAATGCCTGCCTCCTTCCTCATCACAAATACAATAACAATCCACTCGGTATCCTTGACGTTCGATTTAACACCAGTCTGAAGGAGAATGTTGACGTGTGCGTATTGCTTTCTCTCCCTCTCTCCGTCTCCTACTGCGCTCCGTTCCCGAAGCCGCTTCCATTCCTCGCTCCCCTCCTCTCTTCCAGGTCTACGGACTGCGTCTCTCCTGTTTGCCCTCTGCTTTATCCTTACGTTTCCTTCTTTTCTTATATACGTTTCAAAACATTTACAAACTACTTATGCAAATCATCTGCGCAACATTTGCAAACTGGTGGCAAAATATTTGCAAACTTTTACTAACTACTTTTTAAGGAGCAGAGTAATACGTGCATTTGAAGAATCCGTATGAAATTAAAAACGTTCAAACAATTTGCCCAGTGGATTATATCATGACTGGGGATACAAGTGGGCGATATCTTATTGCCTGTGTCATGGCTGATGTCTGGCAGTTTGTGAAGTCCCACCAAAAATTAGATGATATTTTTTTAACGTCTATTTGTTTTTGAGAGAGACAGAGACAGGGCATGAACGAGGGAGGGGCAGAGAGAGGGAGACACAGAATCCGAAGCAGGCTCCAGGCTCTGGGCTGTCAGCACAGAGCCCGACGCGGGGCTCGAACTCAAGTACTATGAGATCATGACCTGAGCCAAAGTCGGATGCTTAACCGCTTAACCGACTGGGCCACCCAGGTGTCCCCAAAATTAGATAATGTTTTTATTAATGCTTTACCAAAATACACTCTTCTTGTGGACTCAAACAGCATTCTTCTTTAAAGACTGGCCAGCATACCAAACAGAAGCTTAAAATAATTCATACTTGAAAGATATTTTGGAAAACAAGTACACAATTATATCACCTTACAGGGCCCACACACTCATTTTGAAATATTACTGGAACACTTGGATTTTTAGATTTTTCTAAGGCATAAAAAGTTTTCCAGGAATAGACATGAGCTCCAACATTTGTCTAGACGTAAAGTATGTAAAGTTGCCTTCAAAACAGCCAACTGCAGCACTTGATCAACAATGTCATGCGAGTCACCCTGACACAAGGGTTCAACAGAAACACATTTAAATCCCAGCTTGAAAAGTGGCTGAAGTTACTGAAATGTCAGAGAGACAGGGAGCCAAGTAACTCTGTCCCTTCCCAAAGTAAGCTTTGCCTCAGCTTTCCACCCCAGACAGGATTGCCAGGCTCTGCACCCGGCCCCACTGCCCCCATCCGGGCCTTCTGGAAACCCCTTGGGCTGAGCAAGGCACAGAACTCCGCGGATGGCCTCAGTGGCCGCAGAGGGTTAATGTCATGGTGCTCAATTGAGACACCTTCCAGATCATAAAACAAACCATTAGGTGGAGAAAAGAATGTCAGTATGATATAGAGAGTCTCCTTAGAATCAATGATTCTGTAGATTATGAAAAGTATAAAGAAACTTTTCCAGGCGCAGGCATTTCGTTCAAGTGTCAATGTGTCGATTAGACACAGTAAAGGGGTCACTTTCTATGACGGAGCTCAGCCACTGCGCAGAGAATCCAGGGTTTAGCCACGAAGTCTTACACACACAGGGCACGGCGCTGGTCATATTTCCCTTGACTGAGCCCGGCTGTCTGTGTGAGGAGTTGCTGACACCTGCTATCGTAACACAGAGGTCAGAATGTAGCCAGATGACCTAAACAGACAATTTTCCAATCCTTGTTGCCTTTGCTCCTTTTTAGCATGCACTCAAAGGCATGTAGGACAGAGCTGGTATGAAAAAAAAAATAGGTAAAGATGTTCTTATTATCTTTCCCTTATAAACCAAGTTACAAGATTAATTATAGGTTTTATGGGTCTGCCATCAATAATACGTGTAAAAAAATCTGTGAGAATAACAATCCCTGGTTCTTTACACAGTCTCCCTGGCCCCGTTCCCCAGTCCCTCTGTCTTGGATGCTGGTCACAGTGATTTGCACCCATTCTCTCACTAGCAGGCACCCCCCTCCCCATCCTTCCGCCCGGGGGCGGGGAGGGGCGCTTCTTGAACGTTCTTTTTTCTCAACAATGCGGTTACTCTGGGAATCGGACAGAAGCGTGAATGTCTTTGCTCAAGACTTACTTGTGACCCACAAACAAATTCCCTACTATCTGTTTGCTCTTTTCTGACCATAATCCCTTCTGACTTGTGATTTCGGACTGAAGAGTGGGCTCACTGCAGGTGTACGTACATTTCACGGCCCAGACGCTCTCCTTCCACCATCTTGGTGGGTCACTTCTCTTTAGAGGCTTCTCTTTCTCTTCGGGAGGCAGGGACACGGCCTTGGGATGGCACTCCAGATTCCCGGCTGGCCTGCAAGGATCAAGGCTGACAACGGACTCTCTGGAACAGAGTCTCACTGTAGATCGCCTGAGGTCTGAACACGGCAGGGTGGTGGGATGAGAGCCGAGGAGGGACAGAACTCAGGGACACAGGGTCACACATGTGGACACAGCAAAGGTGTTCTTGGGACTCATTCAACAGCTCTATCCCAATCAGCCTATGGAAGGCTATCCTCACGTCTCCTACGGGGCAGGAAGGTGCTTTGGCACGAAGGCCAGTGGTGGGTTCTCACCTGGGTTCCGCGTGATCTAGGTCGGTCCCTGACATCTGCACCCTCCCCCACACTCCGCACTCACTGCTCCCAGCCACTACCATTGTCTCTGTCTAAACCCTGAAACAGGAGGGGCGCCTGGGTGGCTCAGTTGGTTGAGTGTCTGACTCTTGGTTTCGGCTCAGGTCGTGGTCTCACGGTTTGCAGGTTCGAGCCCCCCATCGGGCTCTGTGCTGACAGTGCGGAGTCTGCTTGGGATTCTCTCCCTCCCTCTCTCTCTGCCCCTCCCTGACTCGCTCTCTCTGTCTCTCTCTCAAAGGTAAATACATTTTAAAAAACAATAATACGATAAAATTAAAAAAAAAAAACTGAACAAGGAGGCATGTTCTGAGAACCAAAGTGTCTTCTGCCCCATTGAAGGATGGGTAAAGTTTGCTTCTGTGTGTGAGGCACACAGAAGATCCGGAGAAACCTCACAAATATTCCCCAAAGTCACTGGGAAGGGGCAGGGCCCGGCACCGAGTTTTGAAAACACTACTTTTCAATCATGTCGCCAAGCAGCTTTCAATTATATACACTCACTGAGGGAACTTTCAAGTCTCTATTTCCATAGCCCAGGGAAACAAAAATCTGAGCGGAGATGCTCCGCTGGTCTGGAACCACCACCAGGAAGTGTGTGGGGGGGGGGGGCTTGTATGTCAGCCCCCAGCCCCTTCTGCGCCCTGACTGCAGCCCGGGCCCGTCCTGCTGGGAAGCAGATTCTGGAACCAGACAGGGCCGCTGCTGAGAGCAGGTATGTGCGGTTCCATCAGTGGATTATTGACGGACCTGCAGACTCCCAAAGTCCGAGTAACTACTTCTCGGCACCTCCTTTCCGGGGCGCGGCGTGACCTCCGGTGGCACCTGCCGCCCGCGCTGGAGCCTGGCTTCCCCATTCCACAGGGGGGCCCAGAAGATCCCGACTGTCCCCCTCCGACCTCGTTCGGGCCAGCCGCTTGTCCTTTTGTCCACTGAACCGCGAAGGCACGTCCAGGAGGCTCTGTCGTCGCCGGCTGTCGGCGGCCAGCGTGCGCACCCGCGTCCGGGTGGGGACGTCCCCTCGCCCTGCCCCAGCCTCCGCGGCTCGGAGTCCAGGACCGCGGCCCACGCCGCCCGCCGCGCAGCCGATGGGCTCCTCTGCCTGCAGGGCCGCGTCCGTCCGCCCAGGGGCTGGCATCGCGGCGGCGGGAAGGGCCCAGCAGCGCGGGGTCCCGGTCGCGGAGACGCGCGCCGGCGGCGGGGACGTGGAGCGCGCGCGCCCCCTACGGGCCGGCGCCCGCACGCTCGGCCCAGAGGCTCGTCCCCGCGAGGCCCGCGGGTGCATCAGGGTGCAGGAGTGCGCTTTCCAGAGCCTTCCCCTGGCGGCCCGCGACAGACAGTCTCCGAGCAGGGAGCGGCACTGCGGGGCCTCGGAGGCCCCGGCCCGGGGGATGTGCGCGGTGCCGGCAAGTGCACAGGCCTAGGTGACCCTGGGGGACGCCGCCGCCTCCCCGCCCCGGCGGGCAGGTTGTCTCTCTCCCCGCAGAGGAAGGAGCCTTTGCAGAAGGGAGCAGGCGCCGGCAGGAGGGCAGAGCTGGACTCCGTCGCTGTCCTGTCTGAGAGTTGACCCGCGCCGTGTGGCCGCAGACTCAGAACCCGCTCCCTGGACGATGAGTGGGGGCCAGTAGGGAAAGGATTTAAAAATTTATATATGTGCATATGCATATGTATGTAAGCTGTTTACATATTTGTTTGTTCAAGTGTAATTAACATACTGCATTATCTTAGTTTCAGGTATACAAGGCAGTGATTCAAGGCTTCTATGCACTTCTACGCAATCTATGCGCTTCTATCAGAGCGCATCCTGAGACGCCAACTGGCTGGTCCCCTCCTCCTGGCAACCGCCACCTTGTTCTCTGTATTTAAGAGTCTGGTTTTCTAGTTTGAGTTTGTCTCCTTTTTTTTTTTTTTTTAATCTTTCTTTGTCCGTTTGTTTTGTTTCTTCAATTCCACACGTGAGTGAAATTTTACTGGATTTTTCTTCTTCTGCGGACTAATTTCACTCAGCATTACGTGCTCCTAGGTCCATCCATGGTTTTTGCAAATGGCACAATGTCATTTAATCTGTATCTTAGAGATTTGTATGTTTACATATTATATTAAACACATAAAATAAAATAAAATAAAATAAAATAAAATAAAATAAAATAATCTCTCTGTACCTACCCTCTACACCCCAGCACCTGGGCCCAAATCCAAAGCTTGTGTGCTGTCAGCCCAAGGGTAGTACTGAGCGGCGTAGATGGGTGTGGAGTGAGATATGAAGGCTCCTTTGGTTTCAAAGGCTCCCACTTCAGCAAAGGGTCCAACACAGAGACTCACAGGAACGTCACACAGAAATGTGAAGCAAAGCTGACTTTTCACGCCCGGTTTGCTGTGTCTCCATTATGGACAGAGAAAGGAAGTGGCTGTTTGTATCGTCCGACTCCCACCCTGGCCCTTCAGCATGGACTGGCCTGGGTTCCCGTCCTCGGTCAGTGACCCTGACTGCCAGGCCCAGGGAAGTCACGGGTGCCCATCGGGGCACTCCAGCAGCACGCTTGCCAGGGGACGGTCTTCTCGGCAATGTGCCATCCTGCCCATGCTTTCCAAGGGGGGCATGGCCTTCAGCCAGCCTCTTCCTCACTTTGGAGGGTGCTTACTTACACTTGGGTGCAAGGGAGGCGCCCCCCTTCCAGGGATGGAAGACAGATAGATAAGGAGAGCGTGTGTTGGGGGGGATGTGGGTTGTCCGGGAGCCCGGTGGTCACCTCTCCCTGCTGGCCGACTTGCCCGATGCCGTCCCCAGACAGCCACCTGACTCCCTAATATCCCTAGAGCTACTTAGTACCAACTACTTCTAACCTGTTGAAAGAAGTGTTTGGTGGGAGTCCCACAGAGTCCCCTCCGTCATGGCTGTATTTTGACATCATCTTATTCGTATTTACTTTTTACAAGGTTTATTTATTTATTTTGAGACAGCGGGAGAGAAAGCACACATGAGCGGGAGAGGGGCGGAGAGAGAGAATTCCAAGCAGGGTCCTCACTGTCAGTGCAGAGCCCAAGTAGGGCTCGATCCCACGACCCGGGAGATCATGACCTGAGCCAAAATGAAGAATCAGAAGCTTTAGGAACTGAGCCACAGAGGCGGCCCTTGACTACATTTTAAATATGCAATTCAAACAGCCCCTTAGCAGAATTCTTGCATCTAGTGAGTGTTGAATACTTGCAGTTCTAGTAAGGGCCCAATTAGCAACAAATGTTCTTATATAGTAACTATAAAAAAAAGACTCTGATTTTTAAAATTTATTTAAAATAATAATAGCGTGGACTGGTCGTGGAGAAAACAAACCTGGAGAATTACATACAGCAACAGATCTGCATTATCCTGGAACCCGTACGATGCTGTTGCTCGGAGAATACCAGTGGTAATGCTTTGTTTATATTATCTGAATTAGAACTGTTGACAGAGATTCCAAAAAACTGGAAATTATTCACATGCAAAGCCCCGATAAGTCTGAACAATATGTGAAATTAAAGAGCTACATAAGAACATCTTGTAAAATGGCCTAAAACACAATGTATAAAACACCATTTAAAGGAAAAATATATTTTATACAAATAAATGACCTCCCCAAAGATTGAACGTATTCAAAATGCAAAGAGCAGCTAACCAAAGTGTTTTATGGAAGCTGTAGGAGGGTTTTAAGAAGGTCTCCTAGTAGGCAGGAATCCTATTTTGCAGACCTATAAAAGTCGCTTTCTTTTTTTACCCTCAGAAAAGTTCTAAAAAATATTTCCAGATTCTCGAACCTGCTGAGAGTCTGCAAAATCCAAACAAACATTAAATTGCCCTTGCCATACATCTAACTTTTAAGAGTTTATGATAAAACTTACTCAAGAGACAAATAATGCCGATGCTATGATTTATGTAGGTAAATAAATAACTTAAAATACAAACAACAAGATGTATGGTAAGGAGAATTCGGGTAGTTCTGACTTCTGTAGCTATTGCATAAAATAACTCTTGCCATGCTTTACACACTAAAAATGTTCTACATTATTTTAGGAAAGGAAAACAGCTCATACGGCCTTCTTTATTTCAACACCAGCAGCAGAGAGAGGGCATCTGAGGAAGGCTTTGAAGGCCTCAGAAGAAATATGATGACAGAGACCATTGAGATACAATGGCCAAAAAAAATGGCAGGACCAAACGCAGGATTCGGGTTAAGAAAATCTTCATCTATTTTGGGGACTTTTCTTAAAAAGCCTCTCAAAATATCTTACATGGATTGTAAGATTAATTGCTGTCACGTTTAGAGAGTTAAAAGCAAGAACACTTTGAGCTCCTCAGTTTGCAGCTGGGAACACCAAAGCACCATGGAACACACTTCTGTCTCTCCAAGGATGCTGTGAAGAGGAGAGACAGGAAAGCCCCAGAGTGGAAACACAATATTGGGTGGGGCCTCACATCCAACTCCCTACCTTCACGAAGACCGAGACCGATGACCCCATTCAAGACAGAGAAGAGATTGAAAGAATTCTGGCTCACAAGAATCCTACCTGAAGGCTCTTGGACACACGGCTGAAGTACAGTCTCATTAGAGATGAGGGAAATGTGTATTAGGATTAGAAGAACACCCCACCGCACGACCAGCACAATGTCTAGAATAAAATGCAAATAAACACATGTTTCTGAACACGTGGAGTAAGTTGAACTCTTACTTCTGCCCTCGGAAGTGCGAATTGGCACAACTTTGGAAACTGTAGTGTCTACTCATTCCGCCACGGACAACGTGTCTGCATGATCAGAAGTCAGAAGGGAGGGTGGCCGAGGGATGGGGACTCTTCATGGATAGACAGGGGGACTAGGGAGCAAAGACTCCTCATTCCAGATCTTCAACTGGGTGGCTGTTACATGAACGTGTGAACCTGGTAGAAACACACGGAGCCAACGCGATGCCTGTGTTCCATTCTGTATACACGGGACACATTTGGGATCCTTAAGTGATCCCATATACCCCGCAGGGCCAGATCCCACTAGCTATGGCTGGTCAGTTTCTGGGTAAGTCGCTGCTGTTCTGTTCAGCTCGAGTTCTCTTTCCCTGTAGGAGAGACAGAGACCTCAGGAGACTCTTCATCAGGATTACACTGGGAGAACCTTCAGTAACCTTAAGTTTTGAGGATGTGATTGTTCTGTTGAAGCCCTACCTGGGGATAATGGGGGAAATCGTACTGAAAACTCTCCCTCCTCGGTGGTGAGGACAGCGTGGCTGGAAGCAGGTTCCAGGACTCACAGGTATTATTGAAACCAAATTCTCTGTAAATGAAAGGATTCTGAATTTCATTCTCTCTGTGTCTTGAGGCAACAGAGTACAGAAGACGTACTAAGGATCACATGATGGGAGCCCCCATGCCTTATCATTTCTGTAACTTCAGCAAGCCACCTGCCTCTCCGTGTGTCTAAAGTCAAAGACGTGGACACATTGGTCCATGGTGGAGCTTTGAATTTCATGGATGCAAGATATTGAATTACTAGATACATAGAAAGAAATGACAAACTAAAGTATCTCTAGTCCCTATTCCTTTCCAACAATGATAACCGTGTTTTGAGTGTATTATTTTATTTGTTTTGCTTTGCTTTTATCATCTTTCTCCCAGCAGCGTTTGCTCCCGAAGGAGGAACGGGTTACCTGTCTGGTTTATTTATCGCGGAGTCAACACCACCTCATAGGCGACACCCAGAGTACATCTGGTGAGTGGACGGAATGATGAGTCACAGAATAAATAGTTTTATTTAACTGATATGTCCAGAGGTCCTAGCCTGTGCCAGGCATTTTCCTAAAGATTTTCATAGTCTTTCTCTCATTAAGTTTCCTTTAAAAAAAAAAGTTTACTTATTTATTTTGAGAGAGAAAGAGAGGGGGGAGGGGGAAAGGTAGAGGGAGAGAGAGAGAGAGAGAGAGAGAGAGAGAGAGAATCCTAAGCAGACTCTGTGTTGTCAGGGCAGAGCCCGATGCAAGGTTCAAACTCACGAACCCTGAGATCATGACCTGAGCCATGAGTCCAATCATGAAACCAAGAGTCGGAGGCTTAACCGACTGAGCCACCCAGGCACCTGTCTCAAAAAGTTTCCTGAAAAGGTTGATGGGAAGGAGATAATATTATTACTCTGTTCACTGTACATGTTAGGATTAGATTTAAGTGTAAGCAACAGGAAAAAGAAGAAAATGTAATTTAAAGTAACTAAAACAAAGTGGGACTTTCTCCACCCTGTTTAAGAAGTCTGTAGGTTGTTACTTCAAGGATGCTGAGGTCCTCTATGGCTTTATCTTGATGGCCTCTCATGGTCCAAGATGGCTGCTGAATTCCAAACATTATACTCTCTTTGCATCTAGCAGGAAGAAGAGAGAGGGTGGAGAGTAGGGGAAGGGGAGGGGAGTAAGGAAACACTTTTCTTCTCAGGACACTATTACAGTTGCCTATGTAACTTCCGTATAGTCCATTGGTCAGAGTTTAGTCACGTGGTCACATCTATTTGTGACGGGTACTGGGGAATGTAGTCTTTGTGATGGGTAGCCATGAGCTTAGCTAAAAATCAGAGAGTAAAATTACTAAGGAAAAAGGGGAAAATAGATAGTGGCAGGTAGTTAGAAGTCTCTGTTACAATGTATGTAATCATTTCGTGATATAACATGATCATTGAAGTCAAAGAATTAAAGGTTGTATCCCTACAGATTCTCATATTGACTTCCATGTGCGATGACGTTTCCAGGAACTCAATGTAAGTATCTGATGTCGTTCCTAGTTCACTACCTGGAAGTTCATCAACAGAAATTTTTCCTGTTCTGAGGGTTTTTCTACACTGCACAGAAAGATTGGTTTGTAAGCATACTTCTAATTTATGGGAACTGTGTAAGCAGTAAACCCTAGCTGAACAAAAGCAATAATAAAGAAGAAAGAAAGAAAGAAAGAAAGAAAGAAGAAAGAAAGGAAGAGGGGAAAGAAGGAAGGAAGGAAGGAAGGAAGGAAGGAAAGAAGGAAGGAAGGAAAAGGGAGGGAGGGAGAGAAAGAAAGAAAAAGAAAGAAAGAAAGAAAGAAAGAAGAAAGAAAGAAAGAAGAAGGAAGGAAGGAAGAAAGAAAAAGAAAAAAGAAGGAAGAAAGAAAGAAAGATCCTCATTTGAGCAACTTTGTAAAGCCCTCCACTCCTTTTGTTGGAGGAGAAATGGGCCTAATGTACCCCTCCGTGGAGTGACCAGAAGGAGGCCATGTCTGTTTGTAGAGACATGTATCCCTCTCCCTTTACTCTCCGTGTTTACTATTAGTTCTTCTCATTTGTTGGTTCTGAACTCACCCAGGGGTGTGGCAAAGACACCCAGTAATGCTCCAGGTCCTCGGGTCAAAGATAACATCATTTTAATTCACATCCGAAACCCTATGGAAACCACTACCCTCTGGGCCTCTTACCAGAACTCTGCCTGCAAGCGCCCAGGCAAACCGCTACAAGTAAGAATATATTTTCTTTCCTGCCCCACACGGTGGGCTTCTGAGAAGAGGGGACTCACTGGGGATTGAAGCTTAGGGTAATCAAAACACTCTCATCAACAAGAAATGATTATTTCTAACACTTAGGTTGGTTTTTTTTTTAAACAATTCTTTTTAAATTTTAGTTCTGTTTGTTTCATCAGTTTATAATTGTCCTAACAAAAGTGGGAGAATTAATACAGATCAATAGTTAGAAGGCCAAGGTTACTCTGCCGCATTCAGATACTCCCTTTCAGTCGACCCAGAGTCAGTACCTAGGACACAAAGCACCAAAAAAAGCGAAATAGAACATTTGAAAAAACATGGAAGGTTGGGATTTCTGGAACTTTAATAGCTTTCCACTTAAATTTTTGGCTATCATGCACTTTAGCTAAGAGAAAAAAAAATAATGAGTTTTACAACATTCGACTCGCTTTATAACATATTACATAATGGCGTAAGCTCCATAAAGAAAGTCGTGTGCAATGCTGTAAAACTTATTAGGTCACCAATATTTCTAGTTTCATATTAAGAAATTAGAAATAATGGTTCAGATTAGAGTTACCAGAATTATTAAAAATCCTTTGAATTGAATCAGTCATTCCCAAGAATATACTAATGAATTTGCAGCCTTAAAAAAAAAAAAGAGAAAAAAAAAGTTTCATTTATAAATTCACCTGAGGTGAAAGAAGTCATGTTAACATTTTAAGTTTTATGTGGACTTTCCATAGGCTAAAGTGCTCTCTCCACTTCGCCTCCCGCTCTATATAGCTCACCTTAATTTCCATTTTGTAGGCCCCAATGTGAGAATGATTTTTAAAAATCAGACATTGAGTCTGAATACAGTAATGACTAACCATCCTCCCTCAAATGTTATTTTAAGTTTAAATGTTTAAATTACATGGAGTGGTTTAGGGTCCGACATATTCTTCAAGTCGCTCTTTGTCCTACGCCCCTTCATGGGCTTCCCGTTTCTCCACTTTCCTTCTCTGGATAACATCTCTCACTTCTGGATCCGGGAATGGCCTCTGTCGACGGCAGAGCCCCAGAACCTTGTCTTATGGAGCCCGCCCTTGCGGAAGTATTTCCTGCATCGTGGCCTCGTACCTGCAACCAGACAGTGAGTTTCTTGAGGTTAGTAACAACCTGAAAAACAGGATGGAACTTAGAACAGGGACTCAAAAATGGTCTCTTCTGGGGTGCTTGGGTGGCCTCAGTCAGTTGAGCATCTGACTCTTGGTTTTGACTCAGGTCGTGATCTCACAGTTTGTGGGATCAAGTTCTACATAGGGATCGAGCATGGAGCCTGCTTGGGATTCTCTACCCCCCCCCCCCAAAAAAATAGATATATAAACTTTTTTTTAAATGGTTTCTTCCAAACATGAGTAGGATAAGAAGAAGGGAAGATGAAAGAATAATGTCATAGTTTATGTTGAATGCTTCAGTGATTTGCCGGTCCCTTTTGAAAGCCTGAGTTACAACAAGTAAAGGCCTGGTTCTTGGACCCAGGATATAGTTTATTTGTCCTTCTCGCCAATATGAAAAGGTGTTTGGACTGCACAAAGTGAATCTCCCTGATTTGGAGGGAGAATGACAAAATATAGAGAACATTAACCTGTTTATTAGTTTTATATCTCTTGGGGGTGATGAAACTTTTTTATCCCTGTATAATCTTTACCATTGATCCCATCCATCCATCCACCATCCATCCATCTAACCAACCATCCACCCAGTCATCCATCCATTCACCCATCCAACCAGCCAATCAGCCAGCGAGCTAACCTCTACTCACCACCCAGTATTGTTACACCAAGTACTGTAATGCCATTGGTATATCGATATTCTCTCTGCCACAGGAGCTCACCACAGGGTCTACAGGCAACACAGACAACGACAGAGAAAGAAAGGCTATAATATGTTACTGGGTAAGATTCCAAGGGAGTGGAATCTCCAACAGAAATTCTTGGACAGTAGAATTCACTTAACCTCCTTAAGGAATTAATGAGGTGCTTCATTTACAATAAACAAGGGAGATATATGTATTCCTTTACAGAACATCTAAGTCATGTTGATCTGTAAGATGTACCTTAATTTAATGTGCTATTAAGAAAAACAAATACCGACATGGTAATCTTATAGAACACTTATGTAGAGTGCAGTGATCAAAGAGTCAAGGCCTCAATGTGAAGATTAACAAAAATAGAGCCAGAACCCAAAGAGGAACAGGGGGAAACTTGAAGATCTAAACTCTGGCCAAGGGCAAGAAAAAATCCCCAAATCTTCTCTAATAATTTGCATCTCATGCTGACATACACATGCATTCTTAGTTGGAATTCACACTGCCAGCCAAGTCCAAAGATCCTCGGGCAGAGAATTCATCTTAAAGTGGTTGAAAGCTGATGGGGCTCTCAGATTATGAAAAGTAGCAAATCCAAATCCTCTTAAGAAGACCCCAATCTCCATCCAGGCCTACAGTGATGACACAACACCATTGATAGAAAGTTGCATGTCAATTTCAGACAAGATAAAATGCAAACACAAGTAACCACCTTAGAGTCTCTCTTCGCATGCATATAGTCATATGAGTTGTGGGTGTGCACTCAAAATGTTTGTCTCTTGTTTGCTGCAGCTGGTTATAAGATGCACACAGACTGGTGTATTTACCTGTAGGGCTATGATATAAATAGCTGGCAAAATTTTGGTAAAATTGTTTTTGAGTGGTTTATTAACCACGCATCTAGTAAGTACTACGTTTTGGTCCTTGTCTCATTAAGATGCACACTCTCCTTACGGGCACAAATTTGTGCAGCTGGTAGATAAAGTTAGAACATCATCGTACAAGGAGTGGGATCCTTTCACTCTGTTTGCCAAAAGAGAGAATTTTAGTGAGGATTGATGTTATACTGTCTTTACTTATGAGAATGGGGCTCGTCATTGAGATATGCGTGTTAGTTTTCTACAGAGCTTGGAATGGGTATTCATAAGCCATTACAATCTCTTTGTTGGACTTATTTTTTAAAAAAATTCACTTTTGTAAAGCTGTTTCAAGGGGTAAAGTCTAAGTGACACGGGCAGCCATTTTCCAGAGTGAAATTAACTTTGAGATCCACAACGAGTAAGATTTAGAGTGAAATGTGTAACTGGGCACCACCAAAGGTTCTGAGTGGCTGGTGAGGATAGTTGCCTTTGCAGGTGCTTGTGCCATTCAAACTGGAGTTCAGAGTCGCATGACCACAGGGTCAGACGGGGTGCCCCCTCCCCCCCCCACTTTGGGAACTGAGGAGAAAGTGCCTTCCCTGAGCTTGAGTTTTATATCCTCGTGGCATTCATTCCGCAGATGCGTGTTGTCCTCTGTGTCAGGCTCTATTCTCGGTGCTGGGGAACAGGGTGGGGTCAAGGCCTCCTCTCAAGGATGCCACATTCTGGTTGTGGCCACGTTACCCTTGCAGGGATTGTGTGTAGACATCGCATTAAACTAAGAGGAGCCCCTCCGCGATGAGGAATCACTAATATTATTATGGTAAAAGTAATCATAGAATTCTCAACCTTTGAGTTGAGAATATTTCTGAAAGTGGAAATTTTTAAAGAGGTAACAATGAGACACTTCGTATCAGGGAATGGAAATCCTCCTTGCATGAGTATTAAACTCTAAGGCTATGATGTGTTGATATAATTTTTTTACTTAAGTTGTCCATGAAAATTTATGAACTTTCCCAGCGGGATCATCTTTGTTCTACCTTTTCCTGGATTCTTGATGTTTTCTCTGTAATCTGTGTTGAATGCCTCCCATGTAGCAGGAGGGCGTTGAGCAAGGCATGTGCCCTACTCAGGACCGTATTGCCCAGAAGCCCACAGTCCGGCAAGGAGACAGACACGTAATTTGTCCAGGACAAGGTGAAGGCTGGCAGAAAAGAAAAGCTACAGAGAGATAAGATTAGAACGTGAGCTATATCCTAAGGGGGGGAGAAAAAGAAAGAAAGAAATGGCACCCTGTTGAGTTGAATTTGCTCATTGGTATTTGCATTTAATGTTTCCACCAGGACCTCCAAGGACAGCTCTCTGCGATGGGAGAGCAGCCACAGAAAACACACAAACACAAGTCATTCTTGTGTTCCTGTGACCCCCTACTGATGTCAAAGAGCTTCAGAAATATTTGTCCATCCTCAGTCGTCAGAGATGGAAGTCCATGTTTCCGTGGTCATGTCTAACTAAACAGAAGCCAAAGCTGGGGAGGAACTGTGGCAGTTCAGGGAACATCCAGCCATTATTCAGCTTGTCCTAATATGGTGCCCCTTCTCCTAGTGCCCATTACAGGCTCTGCCCATTCTAGCTCTTCAAAATTGGTACAGCCTTCCCTGGTTATTACAGTCAGCCCACTAAAGCACCATGAATGGACACATCCCTGCAAACTCCGATCCCTGTACCCCATACCCTTTGAGTATCTGAGTTCCTCTTTGCTTTTAAGGTTTTGCCCTAGACTCAAAATTCTCGTGGAACTTGCCTCATGTTTATTTTTATGGACTTACTTACGTTGCATTCTTGAAGACCCAAATTAAGGTGGTTTTTTTTTTTTTCAAATAAAACAAATTGAAGTTAAAATTAACCACGTCTCAGTTAAGTCAGGCTGCCTTACGGTTCTTGAAATGTAAAAATAAGTGAGTAAGTGCTTTTCAAAGTGATATTTTAACCTCCTGCCAACACTTTTGTAGTAAAATATGATTTTTTATTATTATTCAAATGTGAGTTTGGGGACATGATTGAGGTTTTCCTATAATCCGTAAAAATGAGGAAACAACTTAAAAATGTTTGGGCAACCTCCAAATAGAGAGGGAAAAAAAAGTTTTTAAAGGTAAGTGAGTTAATGTAGCACATGTTATAATAAAAACCCAACAAAAAGTAGCCCTTATAGTCCAATATTCTGGCACACAAACTCAGCCATTCTTTGGGGAGACTTTACTACCTTATTTCTAATAGAGAGCCCTAATTATAACACAAACAACATGAGAGAATGAATAATTATCTAGTGCCATAGTCACAAGTGGGTGTAACCACGTCTGTACCCCATCATGGGCTTTTTCCAGCCCTTAAAAATTCTTTCGATTTACAATGTGTGACATTGAAAAAAAAAATCTTGTCACTAAATGTAAAAAGGGAGGTATAGCAAAGAGCAAAACTTTCAACTGCGTTGAAAACAGCTCCTTTTCTCCCAGGGGACGGTGTCTTTTGTTTTTATGGTAGCTTCCGTTGAAGCATCCCGTGTTAGCTTTCCTCCAATTTCCTATGCCCCCAGGCAAAACGTAAGATATGTTTCCATATATCACTGGTCGCCCTTTGTTCCTTTAACTGAATTTAACATTTGGTTAGTTTCATCAAAAGTGACTAACTCGCCATCACCATAGCCTAATATTTTCTGACTTTGCTGTTAAGCCATTGGCTCAAAGTTTCTAGCCTAAATAGGTTTTGTCATCCACTAATGATATATACGACCACCGAGAGAAAAAGCATTTGGAAACGGATGCACGGGAAGCATCAGGAAGTAGTCATCCGTGGCTCCCGCTTGCCAGAACTGAGTAGTCGTGCTGTGAGGACAGCGGGAATCCTCCTACCGAAGAAACAGCGCCAATGAAACTCAGGCTGAGCGCCGTGTGCACGTAGCCCTTATTCCCAGAGCAGGCGAAACTCTGCATAGAGCTTGTTCACGTTCAACTGGCTCCGGTCTTTCGTTGAGGGAATTTGATCAAGCCAGTGTGCTGTGCAGTATTAAATGGCCCATCTGGGTGCTTTGAGGAACAGACAAAAATCAGCACCGTTTTCAAATTCCAAATATATTTTGGGACTTCTTCACGCATTGTCACCTGCTGTGAACCTTAGGTCATTGCAGGCAAAGGAGAAGGTATCTGGGACTCAAAGTGGCTCACGGAAGGGAGTGATGGGCATCTCACGGGGGCCTGGTTCTCATAAACGGGGGGCATGAAATAATCATCCTTCCTCCTAAGGACACCCAGCACGAAAAAAGTCCCCGACAGACGAGGAAGGTGGCAGCCAGCGTCCAGAGGTCGGAAGCAGGCTGGCTGGGTTAAGACCCCGGTGTGAGGATTTGAAACAAGTGGAGAGTCGGGTCCCCGAGTCGAACTTTGATGACAGAAAATGCGTGTGTCAAAGACACGGGCACCAAAAACCAAGGACGGCATCTCACGGCTGTGGTCCAGAGGGGACAGTTAATTTGCCAGCAACAGGTAAAGGGCAGTGATTTTCTTATTTTTTAATTTTTTGCCAGAAAATCATCAGCCTAAAGCCAGTCTCTATTAAGTGACTAACATATGCAAAGAAGGTTTAAAAAAAAATTCAATTTCTAACGGATACCTTACCTGGGGTGGTAAAATGTTGAGCTCATTGGCTTTTTCTCTTTTCATGTATGTGTGTGGATAGGTTTCAGCAAATGAGAACTAATCATACTTTCCCCAACAGTTCCTGTTTCCTTCATGGGGGACACTGACAGAGTAGAATGCAATCATCTAATTAAAGATGTATGCACAGACTAGCCGCTGCTGTGAGCAGAATGTTCCAAGGCGGGCATATTTCCTCAGAATACTTTCAATTGCTAAAAGAATTATTGTTTGCTTTCACACATATGTCTGAGGAGAGTATTCACTCGGCCAAAGCCTTGTTTTATTGTTGTGAAGATAGAATGCATCCTCCTATAGCAAAGAAATGAAAACTTGCTTCGTAAAGAGGGTATGCATCGTATTTTAAGAGCTGAGAACTCAGTGATGGAAAGGCTAGGCTGTGGTAGGTTTAACTCTGTGTTTATTCTGCACCTGGGTGTCTGGGTGAACTGAAAATACCTGCATTTGAAATAGCTCACTTCCAACGATCTGCATTTTAGAGCAGATTGCTGATTCTGAATTTCTAAAGTTAACAAGGGAAAAGTCAGAGAATAAGATCGATTCCTTAATCCCCCTCCTCCCCCAAATGCTAAAACAATCACGTTTTATTGGATAATTCAGTGTTAGGATCTCTTTCTAACAGCCTCTGTTTTCTAAGGAAAAATGTGTTTCTTTAAACAGAGGAAGTTTTGAAGGAGAGGCATAGAATTTTGTACAACCTGGCAGTGATTCTTAAAAAAAAAAATCATCATCATCCCGCAGTTCTGTATTTCTTTTGGGGGTATTTTCCCCCTTCCTAATTCGAAGCTTAAAGGAGTTTCTGAAAACCAACTGGGGAAAAACACCGTTAGCCCAACTCAAAATGTAGAACTTTTAAGTTATGTTAAAATTTAAGCCTAAAGGTTTAATTTCCATGCTTTCTGGTTTTAAGCCAGACAGACTCCAAATATTCGCTTAATATGCTTTCTTATGGTTTAATGTGTAGTAATTTTAGCATTTTAGAAATTTATTTTCCTGAAAAAATGTGTTCCACTGATATTCCTGGGGGATGGGGGGAGAGAAAGTTTAAGGGCAAACCTACCAATTAAAATTATGAAACTCATTCATATAATTTGAAAAAAAAAAGTATAAAATATTTCACATGATTTTTTTTCCATTTAACCTATATCTCATCCCAAAACTGGAACAAAGGAATTACTAATAAAGCTATGAATGTGGTTTCACATTTAAAGTAAAAAAGATATGATAGGCAAATATGAAAGCGTTACATGTGTCCAGGATGTAATGCAATGTTCCCTTATTTCAGATTGTCCCACCCGGCGTAAGAGGACAGAGAGTGTGCCTCACCTGCCCGAGCCCATGTTCATCTGTCGGAGTCCATGGGGTGCTCTGGACAGGTTACCAACCAGCCCTGGGTCTGTTTCCACCCCCTCTTCTGTTCTCACGTTGCAGTGGGAAGGAGGAGGAGGAGGAAGGAGCTCAAGGGCCCGGCAGCAGGTGCACGCTCACAAAGGATGCCCACGGCGCTCTGTGCCCCTAAGGCAGAGGACGCTGCGTCCAAAGAGGAGGTTTGCGCCCAGTGGTGGACAATCCGTCAGATTTTCGAAAGGCATGATAACTGCACCGTCAGCCTACATTTATAACATTCTATGGAGCGATTGCTTTTTAGCACCCTCCAAATTATTGCCCATTTAGCAAAGAAGAAAATGCGCTTTCTAACAAAGAAAAAAAAAGGGAAAAAATAGGAAAATAGCAGTCAAATAAGCATACAGTTGGCTGAGATTTAGGGTGGAAATCGTGGACTTGTTTCCTTGAGCTGTAAAAGGAAGTTTGCCGGTCCACAAGCATCTTTCTCGTCAGCCAGGAATTGCACCATTAGAAATGTATTTCTTTGGTTTCACCTGCCTCCCTCCTTTTGTTCAATGTAGATATGCTTCGGAGATGTGTGCTGGTTATGAATGCACCCAAAATTTAACACGAGTCCCTTTCTCTCGGGTTTCCTTTTACCCTTGGGGAGAGTGACATCTACTCCCTAGGGGTGGGTGCCCAGTGATGGGCGGGAGGAGGAGGAGGGCGGCTCCGGTGGCACCTGCCAAGGAAGGGCTTCAAGGTCACAGCTCTTGGGTGACGTCACCAGAAACTTTGCTTCACTAGCAAGAATTTTTTTTTCAATTGAAGTATAATTTACATACAATATCCCATTGGTTTCAAGTGTATGTCATAGTGGTTCATTATATATATATTTTTAACATTTATTTATTTTTTGAGAGAGACAGAGCATGAGTGGGGGAGGAGCAAAGACACACACACACACACACACACACAGATTCCAAAGCAGGCTCCACGTTCTGAGCTGTCACCACAGAGCCCATCGTGGGGTTCAAACTCACAAACTGTGAGATCATGACCTGAGCCTGATCATGACCTGAACCGAAGTCGGACGCTTAACCGACTAAGCCACCCAGGCGCCCCAGTGGTTCGCTATTTTTAAACATGATGAAGTGATGATCCCCACGATGCGTGTAGTTACCCCCTGTCAACAAACAATGTCATCACACTGTCCTCACTGACTCCGCTCCCTGTGTTGGGCATTACGTGCCCTGAACATATTTACTGTGGGATTGGAAGCTTGTACGGTTTACTCCCCTTCCCCCATTCATCTGACCTCCACCTGCTCCCCTTTGGTAATGAGAGTTTGTTTCCTGTGTCTACATGTCAGTTTCTGTTCAGTTTCGTTTGTTCCTTCGTTTTGCTTCTTAGATGCCACCTATAAGTGAAATCACACAGTATCTGTCTCTCTGACTTTTTTACTTGGTATAATAGTCCCCAGGTCCATCACTGGCAAGAATTTAATGATTTTCCCCTGGAAAATCATACTTGATAGCAGTGGGTCTCAAAGTTCCTTCCAATATGGTACCAGCTGTGTTAGCATCACCTCAGGGCACTTTTAGATATGCAGATTCTCAGGCTATCCCCTGATGGGCTGAACTAGAGACTCCCAGAGAAATTGCCAGCTAGCCTGGAGGTGTTTTCTGTTTTTCACAAGGACTCTGGGTGGTTCTGATTAACCAGGTTCGCTGGCCATTTCTCTGACAGCCCGGGGCCAGGCGTCCTAATCCTGCCTTGTAAGGACCACCGGGTGACCCCTCTCCCCCAACCTTTTCTCAGTGGGACTCTCCAGGGAAGTGCTTTCACAGTGTGTCATGTTAACAGGTGCTCCGGGTGATTGTCCTGAGCTGGGGGCTCTGAGGTCCGGTCGCATGGTCCACAGCGAGGAGCAGATCCCTCCGGCCAAAACAGAGTCTCCGTTCCACCTCGTTGTCGATCGATCACAGCCCTCCACACCTTCACGTTCCTTTCCACCTTGTCTCTTAGTTGAAGGTGTCTCCTCCTTCAAGAGTTTCTATTAATTAAATGTGGAGAAAGGAACTTTCCCCCCGAGATCACCTGCACCTATTGAAAAATGAAATCACCTCATCAAATCCTTGAGTTATAAAGCCGTCACACGTTCAGGCAGATTTTTCATGAGGACAAGACTGCTCCTTTAACTGGATAAACAGTCTGGGTGCACTTGTGGAGAAAAAGGACTCTTTGTGTAAAAATAACATTGCTCTAGGGGCAGCTTCAACCCAGAGTCCCATTTATATGGAGATAATTCTTGAGTTTCTATTTCCTGCCCGGAGCGCTCCTGAATGTCAGACCCCAAATCCCAACCCTGCTCACCTCGGACCATGTCGTCAGTCCCCGCATTAGATTCAGCTCTTTGGAAAGCAAGCCGCCCCCAGCCCTCAAATCATGCCCTCTCCTGGGTCCTCTTGATCAGAGGTAATGACCTTAGAGTCCCCCACGGAGCGCGGATTTCCCCGAGTCACCTTTCCAGCCTCCTCCCTCAACTCTGTGTCCAATTGGTCCATTTCATCTTTTCTCCCAAAATATCAATGTTTCCGTTTGGTTTCTCTTTCAGGGACCTGCCATTGCCGCAGCTATCTGACAAGCTCAAATGTCACGTCCTTCCGTGCACTCTGTCCTTATAGGGTGGGAGCCCGGTTTGTAGCGATTTGCTCAGTGCTTCCCGCAGGAGAGCCAGGGTTTGAACATGGGGCTCGACAGGACACAACCTCTGCTCAAAGTCTGACCTCCCACTCCTCCAGCCCATGTTGGAGACTGGAAGCATCCGCGGTGCAGTCACGGCTACAGGGGAAGCAGCAGTCACACTCCTGAGTGGTAGCATGTGCGTGGGCCCTAAGTGCTCCCTCAAGGGTCTCACAACACTGGTTCAGTCAGGGTTTATATTTTACACATAAGAGTAATGCTATGGTCTGAAACTTTGCAGACTTCTAAAATGCATATGATGAAATCCTAACCCCCGAAGACAATGGTATCAGAAGAGGGTACTTTGGAAGGTGATTAGGTCATGAATGGTATCTGTGCCCTTAGGAAACACCCCCATAGAGCTCCCTCGCCCCTCCCACCATGTGAGGACACACCAGGGAGATGCTGGCTGTGAACCAAGAAGAGGGCCCTCACTCGGCCAGACGGGGGCCTTGACCTTGGACTTCCCAGCCTCCAGACTTGTCTGGAGTAAATTTCTGTGTGTATCAGTTACCCAGTCGGTCGGTATTCTGTTACAGCAGCCCGCAACGACTAAGAGAAGTATCTCGTGAAAACTTAACGTTGAATGGACAAGTCATAATTTAGAAAATTATTTCTCCATCGGGGTGTGCTTTGAATTACCTGGGGAGCTTTCTACAAAGACCTGTTCCCAGGATCCACACCACATCCAGAATGAATCAGAATTCCCAGGGGGCTTATCAATCCCCGATCCCAAAGAAGGCTGGTGCCAGATGAAACGGATGTTCCCACTAACAGGATGCTCAATGTCTTGGCAGACATCTGTCTTTCCGTCGACGATGGTGGAATTGGTCATGATTGAGTAACACGCCCCTGGTCCTCATCCATGACCGCATGTGGTTCTAATCATGTCTCTGTGTATGTTTGTTGATTTGGGGACTTCTGGGAGCACCCTCAACTCACGCCACTGCCTTCAGGTGGAAACTGCATGGTCACGGTCTGTATTCCACCTCCTTTTCTCTGTTTTCCTTTCCTTAACTGGATTCCCATTTCTACTCCTCCAAGGAACTTTTCCGCTTACCGACTTTCCAACACGAGCAGCTGACCTAGCGCAAAGCCTGCGGACTCTGACATCTAGCAACGCACAAGACCCTGCAGGCCCGGGCTCCACCGAGGCCTCTTGTTGAGGGTCCCTGGGAACTTAGTGACCCTTCGCACCCACACAGGGCAGAGTGCACAGGTGCTAGAAGTGATCATGGGGAGCGTTTGGTAATAACAACGGAAAAGACTCACAACCAAGGTCCTCAGCACATTCTTCTCTCCCTGTAGGATTTCAGTTGTCATCTGGGCCCATCTACTGACCATGTCTACAGCATCAGGCTGCACTGGAAAAGGCAAACTTGACTCTAGCTTTGATTTCCTGGCAATTACATGGGTGACCTCCGTCAACTAACTTCCTTTCTCAGATTCCAGTCTCCTGATCTCAACACGCTTTCCCGTCTAAAAACACCCTCTTCTGCTTCAATTCTGAGGGTTCTGTCAGGCGCTTTGCAGCTGTGGACATTCATCACAAGTCCTCGGATTCTCGGCCTTTTGTTCTTTCGGAAAGACCCAGCATCGGGTTGTGTTCTCGGTCAGAGTCTTTACCTCCTTGGGATTGCTAAGGGGATCTACTATCCCTCCATCGCTAATTTCTTTTCTGCCAATATTAGCTGGAGAACATCTTGCTGGATTCTAAAATCAATGAGATTGTCACCACAGAGAACAAGGAATCACAGCTAGTTGATAAGCCTATGTTGTCTCTAGCCACATGTTTTTGAGTGATTATGCATGTATAATCACACATCTGCCTATGTATATATCATAATCGCTAGAACTGGAGTTTTTCAGGTTATATAAATTCCATTTGGGTTTACAACTCCTGGCGGTGAAGGGAAGAGCAAAGATAGAAACAGACTCAATTATACGCAAGATACTTAACCTATAACGACTCATTTAATTTCAGACAGGAGATGGTGGGGAAAAAATTCACTGAATAACAAGCGCATGTTCTGGGAAACGCATGAACCTTTCCTAGCACCGAGACAGCTGAGACGGTATCGATCCCAGTTGTGTCTGGTTGAAGCCGGACAAAGCCTGTGGGCACGGTCCCCCCATTGAGCGGTGCCCTTCAGCTGTCCTGGCCAGGCCATTGCTCTGGGGGCACCAAGTCACAGAGAGACATTCATGTATTCCTGGCATTGAAATTATATTTTCAATTATACACATTCATTTTATTAAATAAAAATTTTTAATGTTTATTTTTGAAGGAGAGAGAGAGAGAGCAGGGAGGGGCAGAGAGAGAGGGAGACACAGAATCCAAAGCAGGCTCCAGGCTCTGAGCTGTCAGCACAGAGCCCAACGCGGGGCTGGAACTCGCAAGCCATGAGATCGTGGCCTGAGCCAAAGTCAGATGCTTAACTGACTGAGCCACCCAGGCACCCCCTGCACACCTTCATTAAAAAAAAAAAAAAAACAACTCAAATTCTCAAAAAAAACCCCACAAAATGCAAAGGTTTAAAAATTGTTAATTCCGTTAGAAAAAAAGGAATGAAAATAACACTTATGTTTCAGGACACTTTAAAATAAACACTTTTAGAAAGTAGATATTCCTCAGCGAATCTTGGTGACTGCCTAACCACATTCTTTGTGCTTCTTTGGATTGAACCAAGAGTTTGGTGCATATTGGATTTAACTGTCACGTACCTTAGCTCAAGCACAGAGATTGTTTTCCAGACCTTGGTCTTATCTTATCAAGATAAGAAAGGGGATTTCAAAGTTCCCTCAGGTTCTGGGGACTGACTTATCCCTTTTAACCCTCATGAACTTGGAAATAGACAACATTGCCGATTTACCTGGAGGAATAAATGTGCCTGCTAAATTCGGGATAGTTATTCCAATGTAAATTCAACAAAACTATATTGTAAATCTGGAAACTCAGATGGGCTAATTATTTGAGGTGTTTCAAAAGACTAATAAACTGCATTGCCTTTATAAATATCTCCAGCTCTGGGAAAACGGATGAGATTTGACCCTTTCAAAACACTTCGATACTTACCAAACATCTCAAGCAATACCTTCATGTATGTAGTGTTTCAAAGGAAACGCTGTGGGATCCCAATGCCTACCACTCAGTGTTAACGGGTTTCGTGATCCGAGCTTGCTGGTGTATGCACACGATGCGAGGAGGTCTTGGGTAGCCCGTGCGTGGAGTCGAGGCTGGCTGTGATCTGAGCTGTCTTTATTAGGCCCTTCCACGGTGCCTTTCCCCACTCCCGCCCAGCCTGTGGGAGGACCAGGCAAGGGCTTTTCTCTTGTCTTAGTCTTCCTTCTGGAATATGCTCCCGTGGTGCACGAGCCTGCCCTTAAGTGCCTTCCGTGCACGGCGCAATCCATCATTCTGTAAGATAGGCACGGCCCTTGTCTTTATGGGGTGAAAACCCCAGAGGAACAGCCTAAGAGAATAACAGAGCACATTCAAAAGACACAGCCTAGCAGCCCTGTTGATGTGAGCAAACTATGGAACCATGTTAAGTGTTCAAAATTACGGGATTGTATAAATAAATGATGGCTTCTCTACAAGGTAAAATGTTCTCTCCTTGTTATAAATGGGACGAGGTGGCTCTATTTGCAGTGGCACGGAGCGCTGTTAATAATCTGTTAAGTAAAATGAAACAGGTTCTAAAGGTATAATTTCATCTTGGTTAGAGTCTATGTACATATGTATATATGCCACGGGAAGCAGCTACATCAAAGTTTGAACACAATGTTTTTCTCTGAGTGGTAGAATGCTAGATGCTATCTGTTCCGTTTTCTCTTTTTACCCGTGTGTATTTTCAGTGTCTTCTCTACATCCACGGGCTCATTGAGCAATGTGAGAACTCTCCACAGCATTATCAGCAAGGTAGAGCAGAGGAAATGAGACATGGTCACAGCCTGTGGGCACGTGCTACGTCATCAGACAGGACCTTTTTTTTTTTTTTAATTTTTTTAAAAATGTTTTATTTATTTTTGAGACAGAGAAAGACAGAGCACGAGCGGGGGAGGGGCAGAGAGGGAGACACAGAATCCGAAGCAGGCTCTGGGCTCTGAGCGGTCAGCCCAGAGCCCAACACGGGGCTCGAACTCACAAACCGCGAGATCATGACCTGAGCTGCAGTCGGACGCTCAACCGACTGAGCTACCCAGGCGCCCCCATCAGACAGGACTTCTTATGCACGAACCTGTGTCCCTCCCCAAATCTGGATCTGGAGTCCTTACCCCCAGCACTTCAATGTCAATGCATTTGGAGATAAGGTCTTTCCAGAGGTGATTCAGGTAAAATGAAGCCATCCCGGTGGGTCCCCGTCCAATCTGACTGTTGTCCTTGGAGGAAGAGAGGACCAGGACATGGGCCCACACAGAGGGACACCCATGTGAGGACATGGGGAGAAGAAGGCGTGTGCATATCAGCCAGAGAGGTCTCCGAGCCAACCAACCTGCTGACACCTCGGTATCAGACCTCCAGCCTCCAGAACTGTGAGAGAATAAAGGTCTGTTCCTCAAGCCACTCCGTCCATGCTGTGTTGTAAGGGCGGCTTGAGCGGCTTCACGGAGGGCTGCGGTCCCAACCATCAGTAACACGTTTGGAGCAGACTCAGACCTTTGTGAATTTTATCCCATGTCACCTTCACCTCTACCCTTTGAAGCCCATGATTCATTAAATGGACTCACAAGGAAAAGGAAACCGCAGCAGGCAGAAGCGAGCTCAGGACTGGCCCCGTCCCTCGCCAGCTCAAAGCCCTGGACCTGGGCATCTACACTGCCAGCACCAGCAGGCAGCCCCGTCCGTCTGTCCCGCGCCTTGTTCCCCATCAATGTTAATTCCCGATGTCCCCTCCCTGCCACTGCAACACTGGCCCTTGATGCATCACTCCCCGATTCTCAATATTCGTGTGTGAAGCTCTGTCTTCCTCCACCTGGCTAAGATCATCGTACCTCCTCAAGACGTCCAGTAGAGAGCCTGCTTCTAGGGAGTTTTCAGGCATCTTGGCCAAGTAACGTTAACAGTGCTTGTGTTTTTATTTTTATTTATTTCCTCCATGTTTTTATTTCCATTGCAGCTGGTTAGCATAGAGTGTAATACTAGTTTCAGGGGTACGATGTAGTGACAGCACGTCTGTGTCCACGCTCACCCTGCACTCATCACGGTAAGTGCAGGTTTTCACCCCTATCCCCTTCTCCCCTCACCCGAACGGTGCTTTCAGAAGGCCATTTTTCAGGACCTTTCAAATCACAATATGTAAGCCGATGAAGGACGGAACAAATGGAATCTTCCATGGAATTGTTTCGTTTTGTTCTCAAGGCCAGCAGAGGCGTCCCCGTATCAAGCCACTCTGAGCATTCCCTTCAACATAGAAGGTCACTCTGGTTTCCAAGAAAATATGATTCGCTATTAGGAACAATCCAGTGCAGCTCTAGGTTTTAATGTCCGCAGTCCCTGGCAATCGGACATTTCCAAGACACAGTCCGGCTTGTCCTTCTAAAGCTCCATCCTGGAATTGTGATTTGCCAGTCACGAGTATGTTTCCAGAACTTGAGTAAAATGATGCTCATGGCATTCCGGCGGTTTCAAAGTTGGAATTTATCACAATAAGCCAACTGAGAGAGATAAAGTCATCTGTTACCAATGTGACAATGGTCCGTTCTGGAATCGTATCTTTCTGCAGAAATTAGAAATTACAAGCATAGCAGCCCTCCCTAAGAGGAGAGATGATTGCAAATTGTTCTAACAGAAAATGATTTCTTTTCTATTTCATGCATAAGATCCCCATGAAGAGTGATGTTCTCTCTCCCTGCTCATCTTTTATCCAGCACAAGCCTAGCTTCCCCCAAGAAAAATAGTAAAAGCTATCAAGATCAGAATTGCACCCTAACTTTTATTGTGTGGGTTGCCAAAGGCCACTGGGTTTTGATTGTGCAGAAACAAGATGGCAACAATGTTCTTGCAATTGGAGTTCCCATGACAAGCCTACTAATTTATAGGCGCGGGGAGATCTGTGCAGTTGTAGCTCTTGGGCCGATAATAGCTGTGCTGATCTTCACCCTCCGAGGCAGGTCGGCCCATATTGTGCGGCAGAGACTAATGCTAAGCGGCCAGAGCAAAGGTGGTGAGCTCAGCCATAATTTAAAAGACTCTGACATGAAGAAAGTGTTATGATGTTTAACTTATAGGGCATCCAAATGTCATAGACCCAAGCAAGTTCCTATTAGCAATAACTCAGGTCCTCTGAAGGGATTTGACATTCAAAACTGATGAGCGCTGGTCCCCGGGGCCTGCTCCGACCTAGCCTCGCCCAGGCCACTCGGTAACCTGAGTGGCCCAGGGGTCAACCCGTGAGAGCCCTCTTCAATTTAAAGAGCGGCTTCTCTCCGGCTGCCGGGGTTCTGACTCGGCACAATAAATTTCCCAAAGAGCATAAAGAGCCATCTAGTGTATATCAAATCAATATCATTGTGGCTTGCAGCGATATCTCAGGCTACAGTTCACAAAATAAACTAGGCCAGGGGCTGGATTCCTGCCCTTGGCAATCAATCAGGCTCCCGGGTCATGGATTTTAGTGTAAATTAACACAGCAGAAACCATCACGCTCCCCAGACGATGATATAATACAGGATTTACTTTTTTTTTTTTTTTTTTTCCTAAACCCGTTTCATCGCTTGTGCTCGGAGGTGATGTTACACTAAACAGGAACAACAAGAAAGCAGTGATTAGGTAGGTGGTGGAAATCGTAAAGTAAAACATTAATATTCTCCTGACAAATGCACAGAAAGCACGTTAAATTAGGTAAACAATTACGAAGCACGAGGAAAGAGTATAATTGCCTTGGAACCTATTCAAGAGTGCAAGGCTTTTCTAAATTGACCTCGGCAAGCAGATAGTACTAATTGTATCAAATTACTGTATGTGAGCAAAGGAAAAATACGGTGGTGGATATTTTGCTAGAGGCTTTCTCCCAGTTTCCAGCACTGCCCCGTTTTGTGAAGGACCCAGTGGATGCCTCTGTGAAATACTTTACAAATGAGTCTAGCGCATCCCCCCAACCCCCACCCCCGGTCACGAGATAAACAGCCCTCCCAGGTTCTCAGCTGGGACAATGTGTGCTAGTTACCATTTGGCTCGTTTGCTGAGAGGGAAGAGTGATCTTATCTTCTAGTGGAAGGCACCAAACTGTCTCCCTAGAATAACTGATAATGTACAGTTGCATATGGGACCCACAAATGAAAGTAATGTTTAGAACGAAATCTGCACGTTATAGACAGTTTGCAAATGTGATGAGTTGGTTAGAGGGAGGAAATCTGTACTTGATTTATTTGGAAGGAATAAAACAAACCCCCACACACCTCTCCAGACTTCTTCGAGCATTATATAGCCTGTCAAATCAATTTGCACATATCCAGTGGGATGCACGGTCCCCTTTTTCCCCTATAGCTTAGAATACCTAATATGTGGGCCTGGGTCGATAGCAATAGAGGGTCCAAATATTGGCATGAATACTTTTTATAATTAGTACATTTTGTAACTTATTAAAATGAAACTGCTGGGCAAGATAATGCTCCTTTTGATAACATGTGGGAGGGAGACCCTCATGCTCGCTGGCCGGAAGCGAGGTGCACAGGTGACTGTTTTTTGGAGCAGCTGCCTAACCTTGGTCTGTCTCCCTTTTCTCAAAAAAGAGTGTGCAGAAGGGCGTCTACTGTCCTTGATGATCTCACAGGGCTTCTTTGACCATCCAGTGAAGTTTAACCTAACACAGCATTACAATTACCGTCAAGCATACATTTACATTTCTGCTACTTGCTTGCTTCCTTAGGGGTATAATCAAGATCCACTTATGGCCTTACATTAAAAAAAAAAAATAGATCTTTTCAAAAGTTTTTGGCGCTCCGTGGTAACTTGTCTGAAACTGCCTTGAACTAAAGCCAAATTTCTAAGGCAAAAGGTCGGTTAGGCGAATGTTCTCAAGACTTTTAAAGGACAGAAAGTCATCATCATCGTGGGGCCAAACAGAATGAAACAATTCCAATAGCGCAACAAATACAGCGCCATCAAGCAGAGCTAAACGTTCGAATGGCGCACAATTACAGGACAGAGTCCCTGTCTGAGCCGTCTGTCCATCTGTGGAGAGGACACGTGTTCCGTGCCCACCCAGCAGCTCTGAGTTCACAGTGAGAGCCTTATGTCAACTTCTATCCATATTCGGCCTCTGTTAACCATGCTGATCTCATGCAGTTAGCTTGTTTCTAGGCTACCGCGTTACAGAGGAAGACCTATAAGAAAAGAGACCACACTCTGGTCAGCTCCTATTAAAAACTGAGTTTTGCATATAATGCCTTGACCAGCTTAATTTTAGTAACTGAGATCCACAGGGGTGAACGTAAGTTACAAAATAGCCTATAAACCATGCCAGCACAAGTGGGATTTCCCTAAAACAGAAAGGCTTAATGATAAGATCTCTGAGAAACTCAGTAAGAAAGAAAGCAATTCTGGTGCAAAATTCCTACTTACAGATAACCAGCTTTATTTTTTTCAATTTTTTTAATGTTTATTATTTTTGGGAGAGACAGACAGAGAGCGGGGGAGGGGCAGAGAGAGAGGGAGACACAGAATCCGAAGCAGGCTCCAGGTTCTGAGATGTCAGCACAAAGCCCATTGTGGGCTCAAACCCACGAACTGTGAGATCATGAACTGAAGTCGGACGCTTAACCGACGGAGCCACCCAGGCGCCCCACAGACAATCCGTCTTTAATTCAGTTGAGTTGTGGAGCGAGAACACGGGCTTCAGGCCAAGTTAGGTGCTGGAACAGAACGAGACCAAAGCTAAGGAGAGCACAGTGCTCTATGATTCAGTATTAACATGGTCCCTGTTCTCACTTCCCAAAGTTCATTACCACAAGGTCCCTTGAGTACTTGCTGTGTGTGCACCCAAGAAAATGGCCTGGAAGAAGAGGGTTGACAGCATTGTTATTTCACTCCTCCCTGCTTCTTGAGCAGGGAGGAGAAGCTTGAGTTCAATATCAGTGGGGTTGCAGCCAACACCCTTCGCTCTAGCAGGGGACTGTTAAAATTGCCGTTGCTTGAAATAATGCAGAGAACCTCAAATTTTCTATGCACCTCCAAAACAGCAGATTCTGTTCAGTGTCTTAACCGAATATCTGACTTGGCCGACTGGTTTGAACTCCCTTGATTGACCGAAATGGTGATTTTGGCCTTGTGTAGACAGAGCCTCAGTAGAAAATGCCAGTCAAGTGAGGTCTTAGCATCATGGGAGGAACTACATTTTCATTCTTCTAAACAGGTCTGGCATCAGACAGAGAAATTTTAATGCCCTGAAACTTCCTCGGGAAAGTCAATAGCTGGCCAGCAACTGTCAGGAAACAGTTTTGTCAAAAACAAATATTTGGGATTAAATATTTTCTTTTGCAAATATCGCATATCGTGCAGAAGATGCCTAGCGACCCCTGTGAGTTGTCTAGAGTTTGTAAAAATGATAGCACAGAAAGCCCACTGCACGTAAGGTGCATAAGGCAGCTATCAAACCAGGTCATGGACACGTGCTGTCCGCAGGACTGAGTGACTGACTGAGAAGTGGATGAGGGAAGCCACGGTGGTCCTGAAGGTCACAGGGTCCGGAGCCAGTGAGCAAACAGGGCAGAGTCCTAGAAACAGCCACTGGGAATACGAGAAAAGGAACTGAAAGCCCCAATGCCACCAGAGGCTTCATGGGACTGAGGAGTCAGGATCGAGGAAGGCAAGATGACAAACATTCAACATCCTTACCTCTTTCCAGACCCAAACTCCTGAAGCCAGTCTTGGTTCTATCCCTTCTTCCACATTCTACATGCAGGACTTTAGGAAATCTTGCTGGAGCTACTTTTAAAAGATGCGCAGCCCCCACCTGTTGGTCTCCACCACCATTGCTAGGACTCTAGCCTGAAGCCCCATTGCACTGTGCCTGGATTATTCTAGTACTTTCTATGTGCATTTGCTTGTTAATGTTGCTCTAGTTGATGGTCCGAGCTCATCAGGAGAGTGCAAACCCACTGAGGGCAGAAATCTTGTCCGGCTTTGGACACTGACGTATCCCAGAGGTCTTAATGATATCTGTCACCTGGTAGGGGCTCCAGAAATATTTGCAGAATGAACAAAAATTGAATGAATAATTGGCAAAGATTGTTTATAAAAAAGATAAAGGCATCTGTCCCAGAGACAGCTGGTTTTGCTTTTCCATTGGATCGAATCAGATGTCAGCTGGTCCTGGGGCCAGAGAGTAGCAAAAGTCAAACATACCTGGCTCTGAGCTGGGCCCGGGCATGTGGAACAAACACGTAGACCCAATGAGGAAATGAAGCCGGAGTCTCCTCACGTATGGACAGGTGCCCTGTGCGGCCAGGGCACCGTGTGGCTGGGGACTGGCCTCCCCTCCTCCAACCTCTCTTCCCGCTTTAATCTTGGACTAATTCAAGGATCAGATGGACATCTGGGGCACCGTTAAGGTATATTTGTGCTTGCTTATGTGCATGGTCATTAAAATATTTATAACTTGAGATAAAGATATAATAAGGTGTTGAAACATACAGGAAGATACGAAACAGACTCAACACATTGACCATTAAGATTCCTATTAAAAACAAAATGTTTAGAGCAGTGTTCTGTCATTCTGTTCATCACATTATTTCGAATCTTCTAGCTGAAGAACATATAATGATAAAGAGGACTGTTAAGAAACCATCCATTTTATGATATTATTTTATTTGTGCAGAAAAAAAAATCAGCGCATGCAATCATGGTCAACTTCCCGAATAAATCTGCTGACAATACACCCCTGTAGTTTTCCAGCAGTAAGAGGAGAGCTGCCTGTTTGAGCATATCAGCCCTTTGTCTTCATGATGCTAAACACCAAGTTAGATAACTTTTAATTTATTCGCTCATCCGTTTAGATGATCATGAAGAAAAATACATTTAATTTAGAGATACGTTTTGAATTTGGAGGACATACACAGAAATCCCAGGAGGTACGAGGTGTAGATAAAGCAGACAAGAGATGCTTAACTATATGAAGCGATGATGGTACCATCTGGGTTTAGCTGATTTATTTTTTGACAAAAGGCCATCGTTTCCAAATTTCTTGCTAGAAAATATTTACATTTAACCTAATATAATTAGGAAATCACTGAGCTGAAACGTTACATAGGTTGGTTTTCATTTTAATTTCTACATAATGTTGCCCACGTTTCCTAGATAGTAATTAGATGCATTAACGATGAAAGATTCCTCCCGGACTTATTCTAGAGGTTGTTGTTGTTGTTGTTGTTTTTTCCAAATTTGTGTCAAAGGTCATCCAGGGTGGAAAACCATGAGTGTCACTAAGGAAGACAGCGGATAAAAGCTTTTGAAATGAATCCATGCTCATGGACCAAAAACTTGGACATTTAAATTATCTGAAGAGTCAAATGCTCTATTCTGAGCTGTACCCCAGGCAGGATACTGATAGAACAGAATCTTATATTTATATATTACCGGTGTTTTGAGAGAGGGAGAGAAAAAAAAAGATAGAGAGACAGGTATAACTTTAAGGAAATAAATAAAAGTTTGTGCTGAATAAGTGTATAATTGATATACCAGATAAAGGATTTGTATAAATTCAAATAAGCAGGTGGAAGTTAACAGAGGATTGCTTATTTTTGATCTGGATGATTTTTGTTGTGACCTTTTTAGTTAGCTCTTCTGGTGTCTCTGAACTTCATTTCCCCCTTCATATTATAGGGCGTTATACTATATCATCCCTTAAATATATGCAGGTATAAAAGCATAAAATATGACTTTGTGTTGTTTTATAATTTTTCTGTGAAAAGCCTATTTAAATATATCTCAGAGCATCTTTGGACGTTAAAGTGTCTTTGTCTTTGTTTTCTTTTCAGAAATATTTATGTGTATTTACCTTTTGAATTCGCGCCGCGCACTTAGTATGCTCGGACCGATTCTTTTTCAACTGAGTTTTCTGTGGTCACCAGTCCTCATTTCCTAAATAGTCTCTTCAAAATCCACTCCTTTCTCTCTCATCTATCTTACGTAAAAATACTGTTCAGAAAAATAATCTAAAACAGCCTTCCAAAAATAAGAGTCAGCATTCTGTATTTAGAAAATAAAAACGTAAGACAACCAGCCAAATCGGAATTTCAGAGAAAACGACTATTTTTCAGAAGAAGTATGTTTCAGGTATTGCACAGAACACACTTAAACTAAAAATAAATGTGTTTCTGGTATCACATTCACATTTGAATGTGAATGTCAAACTTGTTCATTTCTTTAGAGAAGTCAACACGTCAAATGTTTGGAAAAGGCTCAATCAGAAGGTACTAAGCTTATTTCCCAGTGCACAGAGCTGGAACTGAACTCTACATTCTGCCACTGTGAGGTGCAAGATGGCACTATCAGCCCCTGGGTCCCCTGGGCCCCAATTCAGCCTCAGCTGGCTGGCCCAGTGTTCTCCTGGAGAAGGTGCCGTGATTAATTTTGTGTGTCCTCTTGACTGTGCTAGAAGGTGGTCACATATTTGGTAAAACATTATTCTGCATGTTTCCGTGAGGCCGTTATCTTTGAATGAATTTAACATGTAAATTGACCTATTCAGCAGATTGCCCACCCATGTGGGTGGGCTGCATCTAATCAGTCGAAGACCAGAAGGCCAGAATGGAAAAAAAAATCCTGACCTTCCCCTAAAGGAGAGGAAATTATTCTTTGCTTAAATCCAGAACATTATTTTTTCTTCCCTTTGGCCTCCGACTGAAACATTGGCTCTTCCTGGGTGTTGACCCTCAGACCAGCTCTCAGATGAGAATCACACCACTGGCTCTCCTCACTCTCTAGGTTGCAGGCTACAGATCTTGGGATTTCTTGGTCTCCATTATCACATGAAGCATGAGGAAGGAGAAACAAGTCACTGAAGGCTGGAAGAAAGGCAGTCCTCGTCACAAAGTGATAAAGAGCTTGGCCGGATCGCAGACGAGGGTTTTGCAGAAGGCAGAGTTTGCGAAAGATGAAATTGGAAATTAAGCTGAGGCCATTTCCGAGGAAACTGTTGAAGAAGCAGCTGGGCTTCTCTTTGTGAAGCACACAGAACCAGGACTCAGAGATTTTGAAAATTCTCAGCACGTCCATCTTGTAAAAAAAAAAAAAAAGGGGGGGGGGACTTGCCACAAAGAGAACATGGGGTGTATGGCCGAACACGCATTATGGACACCACTGCTGGGTTTCCCGGGCTCTCTCAGCAGAGGCTGGAATGGAGACAGAGTCACACGGGCAGAGACAGGACCAGTGTCCGAGGAAAGCTTCTGTACTGCTGGCATTCTACAGGACGAGTCGATAAACACCCCTGACTGCGTACTCCTGATACCCTTTGAGAAAAGGGAAGAGCGACCAAGAAGGCGACTGGGGGAATCCTCAGTGCTGTCACTGCTATCACAGACCCAGGGACAGGGCAGGTCCCTGCTGGGTTCCAAAGGTTGGGGCTACCTTTCCTGGTTTCAGTGGCAGGATGCCCCTGGCCAGAGCCTCAGGGGAGGACCCTCTCCGGGAGCCAGGAGAATAGCGCTTCTGTCCCCGCAGACCTGGGGGAGGGGAGAACGTCAGTTCAAAGAGGATTCTTCTTGAGTCTCGGGCTCTACGTGGAATCTCCCTTGCTGGAAGTTGGAGTTGCGTGGGACCTATGCTCCCTTTCCATCTTCCAGTTTCTCCCTTAGAAACTAGAATGTTCATCCTGTGTGTCTCCCGCCTTTGTATTATGGAGCAGAGAACTCGTCTGTTGTCACAAGTTCACCTCTGGAGTGGAATTTTGGCTCAGGATGAATAACACCTGTGGCCTCACTGTTATGTGATGCAGGTGATATTTACATGAGACTTTGGACTTTAGACTTCCCAAGTGGTCCTATGAGACTCTGGGGCTTTTGAGATGGATGGGCCTATTTTGCAAGACAGAAGGACATACATTTGTGGATGAAATGTGGAGGATTGAATGTTTGTTCCCCCCAGCCCCCAAAATTCATACGCTGGAACCCTAGCCCCTGGCTGTATTTGGAGAGGGGCCTTTAAGAGTGTAAATAGGCCTAAATAAGGTCACAGGGGTGGGGCTTAATGCGATAGGATTGGTGTCCTTAAAAGAAGAGACACCGGAGAGCTCTCCACCCCCCTCCTGGTGCAAGGCCAATTTTATTTATTTATTTAAAAAAAAATTTTTAATGTTTATTTATTTTTGACACAGAGAGAGAGAGAGAGGCAGAGCATGAGCAGGGGAGGGGCAGAGAGAGAGGGAGACACAGATATCGGAAGCAGGCTCCAGGCTCCGAGCCGTCGGCACAGAGCCCGACGCGGGCCTCGAACTCACAGACCGTGAGATCATGACCGGAGCCACCCAGGCGCCCCTCAAGGCCGATTTTTAAACGCCATGTGATTGTGTGGCAAGGAACCATCCATCCGAAAGCCAAAGAGAGTCCCCTCACCAGAAATCGAATCAGAGAGACTCTTGGTCTTAGACTCCTGGCCTCTAGAACCATGAGACGAGAATGTCAATGGCTGCAGTCCCCCTGTCTCTGGCATGTGGCTGGGCGTGCATATGGCAGTCACGTGAGTGACTGCACAGACTCCCGCCTGCCACGCCTGGGGGCTGAACACGGGCAGAGTGTGCCTGTGAGATATCTGAAAGAGACACCCAGTGGTTCTCCACCTGCCCACGCGGCTGGGAAGTCTTCTAACTGTGTGGGGGTGGGGGATGATTGTCATTGACGTTCCTGGTCCCTGTTCTTCCATCCGGAGGTGGGGGACCAACGAGAGCAGACCGCTCCTACCGGGAACACACTGCATTTTCCGTGCTATTCTAAAAATGAAAAAGCCATCGCAACACGGGCCAGTTATTTTGCTTAGTATTACTTAATTAATAATGGAAACAATAGAGCTGACGATGATTGCGGGAACTTTCGTCTCCTCTGGGGGCAAAGCGTTCGCATTAAGCATGGAAATGTTTATGAGATTTCTGTGCGAGATTTCCGTGAGCTGTTTGCAGGGCTCGATCATTTTCACCTGTCGGCAAATTCCTGGCCTCCAAAATAATACATCTCTCTCCAGATTCTCGGCTGTACTTTTTCTGACAGGTGGGTGGTAAGTATTTTTCGACTAAATCGGAAAAGGCATTTTCTTTTTGTTTACACTCACGCAGCATAAGAAAAAATAGTAGAAGGTAATTATTGCAATATCTTGGCTATTTTCATCATTTGTGGTGACAAGGCTGCTTCTTAGTCATTTGAAATGACAAAGACTATCTTCAAAATATTATTTGACACATTTCGGTGCTTTGCTGACAGTAAATCTGACAGTATCTAGCTTTTTAATTATATTTATTTACTTTTATAATTAAACAATACAATTTTAGAAATGGGTTTCGCCTTTAATTACTTGGGATAAAATGTGACAACTCCAATTACCGCATGTCAAGTTTTCTGTTTATTTTTGTTTTCCTTTTCATCTTTTCTTAGAAAGGGATCCCGTTTCCAATTACAGCTTATATTTTTCATCTCCCTTTTATTTATTGCTGCAGGAATATTTTTAAAGCGTTGCCTTGTGTCACTAGAACCTCAAAAGTAAATGTCAAAGTTCTGTACTTCTCGCTGTTTAATATTGATAGAAGGTAGTGCCCAACAACACCCACATTGATTAATTTGTCAAATATTACCTAAAAGTCTTGATAAAATGTTGTCATAAAACCATATTCTGTCTATTGAACATTGACATATGAGGCATCTGAGGAAAGGCTCTTTGTAAATTGACTATTTTTCACATCGTAAAAGGTGTTCATATGCTGCCCGTGTCTCCCTCATTACCCCTGAGCTCCGAGCGAGCCCCTGGCATCCCAGGGCCGTCCTTTCGGTGCATGAGTTCGTTGCAGATGAGGACTCTTCATTCCTCCTGGCTTCCTCAGATGGCTCCTGAACTCTCTTGGTCCAGTGTCATCAGAGCGTCCAGGACATTGGAGGATTCAAAAAACACGTCCTTTCTCCCCGCCTTGGCCGTGATGGGCTTCTGCCGTTGTTGGGTTTAATGAAAACACAAATGATCAAGCAGTAAAGATGTGTCAGCCAGAGTCCAGAAACTGGTCGGCGAGAGTTGCTGCGGGAGATTGAATATTTCATGTCCTGAGGTCTAGTGATGTTTAGCGGAGCGATGAGGAAATCTGAGTTCATACCGCAGAATAAAACCCAGACTGCTGACGTGCCTGAGAAAATCGGGGTGCGCACTACTGGCTGACTTCAAGGAAATCTTCACTTTTTAGAATGAGTCTTGGAAGGAGCGCTAAGCAATGTGTGAAGTGTCAGTCTGGTCCCACAACGTGCGATCCGGGACTCAGTGCGCTAGGAGAAAACACGCTGTATGATTAATTTCTGGGAAGGTCTGACCGTGTTAAACCTGCAGTGAAGGGAACACATTAGTGGTTAGCAGGGGTTGGTATGAAATCAACTGCAAAGTGGCCCGAGAAATTATTGTTTTGGAGGAATGAAATGTTCTACCTCGTGATGTGTTGTGACGCCTGAATATATATATACACACACATGCATACATATACTTGTCCACACGCTCTGTATTTTTCCCTAAAATGGGTAGCTTTTCGTATATCTGTGTTATACTTTGACAAAGCTGGTTAAGAAAAAATAAAGCCAGACAAAAATTGACTGCTGACAATAGACTTTTCTTTTCCTACTCGGGGAGCTTTTGGTACCTCTTACCAATGTATCCTGCGTAGAGTCCTTTATAGGAAACATGTGAGAGAAGAATTAGGGAAATGCAGGAGAGCAAGGGAATATAAAGCTTTATGTATTTTACGGAAGTGCTTACAGATGTGCTCATGGTATGACCTTGGATGTCTTGTCACTTGGGAACTCATGTTGTTTCTCAGTGACAAGGGGTCTGGTCAACTCCTGCCCCGCTCTGCCCTGGTGGGGACCCCACTGCCCGACTCAGCACCAGTGAAATGTCAGTGTCGGTGGAAGGTTCTTCTGGCTTCCCCAGCTCGTCAGGGACATCCAAGTCTATTTTTTGAGTTTGTTGTCCACAGGAAGGCATAAAGGAGTTAACAACATCCAACTGTACCTATCAGTAAAGATTTAAAGGTCACTTTTGCAATATCTAATCCTCGAAAGAGATAAGGGAAAGACTGACTAGTTATCTTCAGGGAAGCATTTTAGGTCATTATAATTTACATTTTCTTCATATCTGAATATTATTTATTGAAATTTCGTACCTGGAACACATACTGTTGCCAACTACAATTAGGCTCGTTATTCAGGTTATAGTTCAATAACATAGTGTTATTTGAAAGTAGCCTGGAGAGGTATAAATATGACTCTGATGCTAGCTTTTAATACAACGTAACCCTTCCAAACTGAGATCCGTCTTATTCTGTATGAGGCCAAACTGCACGTGTCTACATGAGACATGGGAAGAGCTCGGAGCCCCTGAGCTACTCAAGCCACCTCAAAGTAAAGGAAGCGACAAGCATGTGTAGCTGTTACATGTGGTTTGTACATAGTATGAAAAATATAAAACACCCACTTTCATCAGATACTTAGGACACACCGTGTTATTAGTGCTAATACTGTCTCCTATATTTTCTGTTTGTCATATTAACTTTTATTTTTATTTTTTTTTAACGTTTACTTATTTTTGAGAGACAGAGAATGAGCAGGGGAAGAACAGAGAGAGAGGGAGACACAGAATCCGAAGCAGGTTCCAGGCTCCGAGCCGTCAGCACAGAGCCCGACACGGGGCTCCAACTCACAAACCGTGAGATCGTGACCTGAGCCGAAGTCAATTGCTTAACCGACTGGGCCACCCAGGCGCCCCCGTATTAACTTTTAATTTTAACTTGTCTATAACCTGCCCTGCCTGATTTGTTCCTTCTCTGAAAAGTTAAAAACAAGCAAACAAAAAACAAAACAAAACAAAAACGCAAAAAACCAGACATGCTAATTATAATGCCATTCTTCTGGATTCAATGTTTAGTACCATGAAGATGAATCACATTAGGTCCTAAAAAAAAAAAAAAAGCGCTTTCCAGTTAGATTCAGAAAAATAAAATAATTAGCAATCCGATCGTTCGCTCACACACGTGGGCGGGACGATGCATTCGACGTCAAATGTCGAATTTTGGGTCGGCTGTGCTGTGAGTGTCACTCTGAGCCACAGCAGTGCCTGGGGGCTGGGAGAGGCCTGTCCTTGAGGAAAAGCTGAATCCAGAAACTTCCACAGTCAACACTGGAGATTTACAAGATGTCGCAGGTTTACAAGATGGCTCCACGCTAGTCCTGTAGCAAAGACAACGGCTTCTAACTTCAAGGGCTGACAGAGTTTGAGTTCTCTCAAAAACAAAACAAAAACGTGTATTTCGCAGGCCCCCCCCTCCCCGGCCTCGGCACTGGCCTGGGGATATGGTAGATTCAGGACACAGGGATGCTACAGGTCTCTGAATCTTCACGTCGAGGTACAGCCTGCTAGCTTCCCCAATTAAAACCATGATTCTTTTTCCATATAATTTTGCCAGAGGATTGGGAAAGAAAAAAAAAAAAGATACTTCTCTGAAATTATCTATCTGTGAATTTACATCCCGAGAAAGCGGGTGATCTGAGCAGGACAAAGGCACCATTTGCTCATGAAGACAGTGAGGAGAAAACTAGCAGGCCCGTGGCTCACTCGGCAGATGCAGAGCACTCATTCATCACCCGGAGAGGCCTTGATTGATGCGTCTGCCAACACCGATCCTGCTTTTGAAGGTCATAAACAACGAGAGAATATTCCAGAAAGCAATAATCCGTTGGCCTCCTAATGTAACATAAAAGTGTCCCGACTGAAATGGCAGGCCATCAAAAATCATTTCTAATTATTTTAAGTAATATTTAGATCAATTCGTGGTAATCTTATTAACTTGCATGTTTATATCTGAATTAGATTACTTTCATGTTTGTTTAAGCTCTTTTGCTTTTTAAAATATCTCCTTCAAAGACATATTGAGCCTGGTTAAACTAATCGATGGCTTCTGGGGGTTCGACATATGCAGAAGCGAGACCTCCTGGAACAGCCGGGCCTTCCCCCTCCTGTGGCTGTGCCTGCGGAAGGGGACGGGGCTGGCACTGGACTCCCCCACCCCCTGCCAGTCCTCACCTAGGCCCCCTTGAAGAAGCCACCTTCTTAACCAAGACGTGTCGTCCTTACAACATGGCGTCAGGCTGCCTAAGGATGTGGTCTAAAGGACTTTTATTTGGAGAATAACATGAACATCCTTCCGAATTTAAGACCTCACCCCTGCGGAATGTTCTCGTTTTTCCCATAGATAGATGCTCCCATGTTTTTAAAACGTAAAGGAAGAATTTGGAATGTGTAACATGGAAATCGTGCGTAAAAGAATGGAGCATTTTAATGAACGTGCTATGATAGGCAATTCTTCTCCTATTTTACATTTTTCAAATTAACTTAAAAATTAAGAATCCTCCCAAGCTAGACCATAATGCACACTGAATGGCCATTGCAATGACACCAAGAATTCACACAGAGGGAAGGATATTTCTCGTACCTTGTTCCCTTTTCAGTGAGTTTTCTTGTGAACAGCATTGGCGGGTAGGTGTTCACAGTTATCAAACAATTGGATTGATACTAAAAGTAAAAATGAGTGGTTATCACATCGCAGCTGCAAAAGGTTGGCAATCCGTCCCCAGGCTTGAAAATGTGGCGAGGAGGGAGGCGTATGAGGGGCACTGTGTTGTTACAGAAACTCCTTCCGGTGTTGCCACTCAGAACCCAGGGGACCGCTTTTGTTTTTGTTTCTGTCCTTGTGGATCTCGTTGAGAATCTGAGGACAGCTGAGAATTGTCCTCCCAGGAAAATGATTGCTGTGTGTATTGTCCACGTTGTCCTAAGAGCTTCCTGGGTGTGGCTGTGCAAAGCAGGGTCACCCAGATCACCATTGGAACCCGCAGACCATTCCTGCAGCCCAGGGCTGTATGCAACTGACCTCATAGAGCCCAGTTTCCTTCCAGAAATGTCTCCTGGATGATGGAGGAGGAAATTATACCCCTGCGCCCACTCAGTGACCATCCCGGGATGCACACGTCCAGCTCCCCGCCCCCCCTCAACTGGGGACAACTCTGAGTCCATTGTGGCAGAGCCCTTGGGACCACCTGCCGTCTCTCTCATGGCTGCCACTGTCATTGGGTCCCTTCCTCTGCCCAGCCCCGCACCCACCCTTCCCCATTCTCGGCGCCTTTCCCAGTAAGCCTCCCGCACATCATCTTGGTCAACATGGCCCCCACCTCCCAACCATGCAGGTTTCCAGGGACTTCTGAATTCCAGGGGACGCTGCGATCTAGAAAACCAAAAGATAAATACTCACTTAAAGCCACAGATCCCACCTGCTTTCAGGCATTATCAGAGTCTGTCTGTGCACGTGGTGCAAACTATATTCGCAAACCTTCTCCACGAGTGGTCAGATCTGGGGGCCACCTCTCAAGTGCCACAAATGCCATCACCGGGTTGCCGGAATGCAGGAGCATGTAAAGGGATGTTCCAGAGATGTAATTCCTGGTTGTAACCCCAGGGACCCTCCTTGCTCTTAAGAATGTGGCCCACGAAAGGCCGGATCCTTGACAGAGGAGTCCTGCATGACAATACGTATCTTCTGGGCTTAGAACCGTGTGATGGCATTCAGCTTAGCGAAGGTGATGGAACAGTGAACCGATTATCGCCCCCCAGAGTAAAGTGGGTTTGGAAAAGGACCCACGGGGGTGAGTAAGGACAGACCAGCTGCCTGGGAGGCTATCTGGCCGCAAGGAGAGGGTGGAAGGAGGGGACATGGGGTCCAAGCAGCTTTCCCGTCAGAGGCCATGCTTGAAATGATGTGTGAAGATGAGCTCTATTTCTGGGGATGTTATCCTGGGTAGAAAGCTTAGGCTGACACTGAAGCAGAGGGTGGAAGGGGGAGAGACCGGGGCTGGCAGGGTGGCAGGGCCCCGCTGCTGTGAGCCTGAGGGGGAATGGCAGGGGACGCCCTGCCAACACGCACCTGACTGCGGTTAGGACCGGGATTCCTCCCTCGAGTTGAAGGCGGTCTGGAGGAACAAGGCAGCTGCACGGACACATTATCCCAGCGGATGGTAAGTGTCATGGTGGAGAACGACAGGATGACCACAGTCCCAAGGGAAGTTCAACAAGGACTCCATTCCCTGGGGAGCACCACTTGGCTGGGTCCTCTGCTGGGCTCTTCCTTGCACGAGCTCCTTTACCAGCCTTGCAACACTCTGTGGGGGCGGGGGGGGGGTAACATTTTCTCGGCTCTGCAGTTGGTTAAGTCAGCGAGAGGAGGTCAAGGAACGTGTCCCAAGCCACACACCTGGCAAGTCATGAGACCGATGTGCCGACCCTTCCAGGTGTTCCCCGGCCACTCCGACCCCCTACCCCCCGGGTCTCCACGAACCTCAGTTGGTAACAGGAGGGCACCTCCCTTTGGAAGCTGGGGATCTGACAGCCTCCCGAAATTGGCTGCTAAGTGGAGAAATCCTTTGCGAGCCCTGAGGGTGGACGGCCAGTCATAGGAACGTTGCCCCGAAAAGGAAGCCACGTGATCTATCCACTCCCAGTGCGCTCAGAAGTGAGCTCCCCGGTCTGCGGGTTGAAGCCGAGCTCCTGGGTCTGCAAACAGCTCCTGATAATAAGTCAGGCGCTGCCCCTACCACGTTTATTGGAACTAGATTTTTCCTGAATAGAGATGTCACTCATCGACCTGCAAGGGCTTCTCAGCCTGAGCCGGGCATTCATTTCCAGGCCCCCACGTCACAGCCAGGGCCCTCGGCCACAGGAAGCAGGCGGGTCCCTCCCTGTGACAGCACCTTCTCCTCCTGGTCCTGTGTTCCGTGACTTGCTCAGGTGGTTCTTTCAGATACAGCATCCGCTGGAATGGTCCGTGCCCACGACCCCACAGCACCTGCCCGGTCCCCAAGCTTCCTTCTGGGTGAGGAGGCAAAACGCAACACGAGGAACGCGGATTGCAAAACGTGTCATGACTTTTCTTTACAAATACTTTCTCTAGCGTCTTGTGCCCACGCTCACTAATGGAAAACTCAAGAGATTAGGAAATGATCGTTTATTTTAGCTAGCTTCCCTCGCCACATGTGTTCTTGATTTATTTCTCTTCTTTTTTAGGTATGAATTTTTCTTCCAAATATGAAGCTCTTTTACTGACTTCTATTCTAGAAGGTAAGCCACGGAGATCACTTGCCAACCCTTCAAGGAAAGACATTTTTTTTTCCCTATCTGAAACTGCATCTTTGATATTTCCAGCCTCTTTCAAAAAGCCGGCCTCCTGAGGTAAATGAGGTTGCATACAGGAATTTGATATTGTATAACCATTCAGTGGCAAGATGCTTCTAGAGTCAGACCAAATTAAGGGAAGGTTTTCTTACTCTAAATGAAGAGAATAGAATACCAGTGCCAGTGTGCCGTCAGGTGGTTTCTAGGGGGACAGAGATGGCCTAGCCAAGAGAGCCACTGCCCAGCGTGTCCAGCCAAACCCTCATTCAGCTCGCCTATCAGTGCAGGAAGGGTGATGACGGTCCTAGGTGCCATCTGGGCCAAGGGCTCTATTTTGTGCTCCACCAGTCACTGCTACAGATTATGACTTTTTGACGTGAGAAAACCTCAGCTTTTTGCCTCAAGCTGGTCATTAGGTGTTGCTAATGATAGCTTTCCTGAGGGAATTGGAAATAACAGGACGTAATTTTGTATAAATATGATGTGTCACGAGCTGTCCCCCACCCCGCCACATGTCGTCACTGAGGTGGGATAGCTTGTATTGCACAAGGAGTGTTGCCCTATTTTCACACAGAGCAGAAAAGAACTCTGATACCTGAACAAATCTCCCGACTGTCATTCTCGATCAACGGGACTTGAGCGAGAGAGGCAGGCGGTACCAAAGTCTGGATTTGGGCTGCTACTGCATGAATAAGAGATATTGCCTCTCTCTTACTTGCCCAGGCTACATGTCAAGATAAAGAGGCCTTCTGTTTGGAACTCAGCCCCTTCCCGTGGAAACCCAAGAAGCAACTCGGTAGGAATGAGAAATTGCGGAAGACCAGGGATAAATGGCGCTTTGAAACAAATCGCTGGACTCGTGGTCGGCCACCCTGGCTCCTGAGGAGAAAGTCGCCTGTGTCTTCTTTCAAAGAATTGTCCGCTTCTCCCGGAACCCACACCGGCCGACGGTGCCGTGGACAGGCACGTGTGCGAAGTTGACATTTGTGAGCCCGGCCAGGTCGCGTGGCCCCACTGAGTCTCGGTGTCCCCAGTAATCAACACGTACGCCTGGCATATTATCAGCATCGTTTGGAAAGTTCAAATATGGTAATAAAGTGAAAGAACCTAACGTGAAGCCCGGCGCTTAGATATTAGTTAAATAGGATGCAGTACAGCCCAGTTTTGTTAAAGGGTTAGACGTCCCATGCAGAATCTGTCCATTCACTTGCGTGCTGATTCCTTCCTTCATCCTAACACTTTCCGAAGTGCCTCTATTCTTTCTGTGTCCAGGCCTAAACAATTCAGCATCCTTTGATCAAGGGCATTTCCAAGGACATAGCGGCAGGCTCCCCGCCCTACCGCACGCCCGTGTCCCCCGGGCGAAGGACGCCGAGTGACCGGCGGCTCTGGATTCGAGCCTCTGTGTCCAGCATCAGCACCGCGCACGGCTGACCCGCCCCAGGTGAAGCCATCCTGTGAGGGGTCTCCCTGTTTCTCCACAGTCCCCGCCCGCTTTGTTTATTCATCTTTACAAAGGGACATTTTGTAGTTACAACTTTGTAGTTACAACTATTCAAAATACTGTTGATGCTTCTAGATGCGCTTTCCAAAGTGGCATTTTGTGAATGCAGTTTGAACCGGCAGCCCGCCCCCGTGGTGTTCTAGCTGTGTCCAGCTCAGGAGCCCATCTTTCCGCCTGCTTTCTCCTTCTGTGTGGCCATTTCTAGGTACCAGGTTGAGTAATGCCTTCCCAAATGTTCACCTGGAACCTCAGACTGTGACCTTTTTTGGAAATGTGCTCTTCACAAGTGTAACCGAATTAAAACGAGGTCATGCTGTGTTAGGGTCAGTCCTCAATCCAGTGAGCAGTGTCCTTAGGAGAAGAGGAGACAGCACAGAGAGATAAACGCTTTACTTTCCTTCTCCGACTGGAATCACCCCGTGCGTTGCAGGACAGGCCTCGACACGTGGAGCCAGCACTTGCTGGGGCAATTATGGTTCTAGGAGAGGCATCTCTGCCACTCCCTGACAGTGGGGTTGTGGGCACACCATTCATCCTCTCTGTGCCTCCATTTCTGTTTAAATAATAACAATTAAAAAAAAGGCAATCGACATAGTTGATATATAACATTCTATTGACAAATCCACGAAGTTCTATTAATGGGCGCCTTTATGTTTGCCCCTTTGATAATAAGAGCCCTCTGAAAAACATGTTCATGTTCGATCAGGATCAAGTGGAAAGGCATCTTTGAGATTTCTGCAAGTAATTTAAAAAGGATTTAATTTCAGCTATTTTTGTCACCTTTGAAATACGTTTCATGTACATTTGAATTCAAAGTGTTTTTAAAGTAAAAAGAAATGTGGTTTCTCATAGCAAAGGCATGATAAATGTCTGCTTAAAGTACAAGTACAAATCGTAATTGGATTTTTGTGTGTGAGGGGGTATAAATGTTCTGTGCTCCAGGCTGAATGTCTGTGTCCTTCCAAAATGTGTGTGTGATGAAACCCAACCCCCAGGATGGTGGTGTTAGGAGGTGGTGCCCTTGGAAGGAATGGTTGGGACCACCTTGAGCTTGGACTTCCAGCCTCCAGAGCTGGGAGAGATACGAGTCTGTCGTTTATAAGGCTCCCCGGCTATGGAACTCAGTTACAACAGCCCAAATGGACGAAAACGTTCTGAACGTTCGGCTAAGTGGACAAAATGAAATCCCGGTCAATTCACTCTCTGAATCAGCAACTTGGGAAAGCTGGTGTGGGCCCAGCCATCTCCGGAATGCCTCCACCTGGAAGCTGGTAGCATCACGTGCATGCTGGAAATGCACCTGGCTCAGCGTAAGGACAAAGTCAGTGGCAATGACAAGGCAGGTGAGGCCCATGTCTTGGTTCTCACGGGTCTCTTCACCCTCTACCTGTCTGACATTTCTTCCTCAGTGTGGCTCATTTTCTTTCCATGTCTCGCCTTGTCCTCCACCTGGATTTCATTCATCTGTTTGCGCTCTGTCCCCCTTTCCTTCCAAGCTCCTTCTGACAGCATAGGTGTCATGGTCAATGGCTGGGCGGGGATCAGCTGTAGGGAGGACATGGAAGCCTTGATGGAGGCCACACTGTCCAGACTTCTTCCCACGCCCTCTCAGGACTTGCTTCAGATAATGGCAGTGGGACCCTCATCATGGCAGAGTAGATGTGTTTTGAAAGGGATCCTCCTTCCCTTTTCTATAATCCTTCATTGCAAACAGTAAAAGAGCATGGAAATGAGTTCAAAGGAAAGACGCTATTATTTCATCACTCAATAATATATTGATCTTGTACATTCTCTTCCATTACGTGCCCACGCTCACACGGATGCTTTGTAAAGCCGTAATCAGAGAGTACCTACATTCCTGTATTCTGCACTTTTGTATTTAACATAAGCATTTTTCCTGGTGCTATGCAATTTTGTACACATATTATAAATGACTGCGATGTTTCTTCTAATGAATGTGTTGGACTTTATCCTTCCCTTTATCCACAGGCATTTAAATAGTTTTTCTCCAAATAACGATTAAGCTTGTTTTCTATAGTAGTCCTTGTGGGTCTAGATGATTAAACACTAAGTACCCAGCCTTAAAATCATTTCATAACGCATGTTTTAGAGTTCCATTATTTGCTTTAGTAAAAAACAGTCATGTGTGTAAAGATGACACATTGTTCTTGACATATGACACCGTATGTCCTTGACATCAATTCCTCAGATCGAAGTTTCCGGGTCAAGCTTCTGTCACCTTCCACTTGGTGTTTGCTGTTCTCTCACCAGTCATCCCCCACATTCAGGGCCAGTGGGGTTGCACAGTGAGTGATCTTTCTTTGCTGAATACTTTTTTCATTAGGACAATAGGAAGTAAGGAGTTCGTAAATAAGACATAGTTTAGATAATAATAGTTCCCATGACACTGTGGCCACATGGGTTTATTAAGGAGAAAGCGTCCCAGCCAGAGAGAAATCTGAGAGCAGAACTTAGGTTCAGGAAGAGGAGCTGAGAAATGAGTGGGGCGGGACCAAGAGCCAGGGGCACAGAGAAGGAGGATCTGGTGTCAGAGAACCGTAGTGGACAGGATGGCTCAGGACCATCAAGGCTCTGAGAGGACCGCCATCTTTTTCTCCAAGGAGAGGTGAAACCACTGGAGAAGATGGAGCCAAGAATCAATGTGACCGAAACTGTGGCGTATGTGTGTCTGCGTGTGTGCGCACGTGTGTGAGCACACATGCCCCCAGCTCCTGTAAAAATTGGTGGGAGACGGTCAAGGCAGGAAGCTGTAAGATCCATCCATCAGGAGACCGGGAAGCTAATACTACAAAAGTGCAGGTGGTAAGTGGCGGCGACGTGGGCTGGAGTTGTGGTCATCAGATTGTTAAGACACAATGAAAATACCCAGAAGGCAGAGCCAACTGGATTCTACAAGAAGAGGGTTGTGGGATGAGAGGTGTGTTGAATAACTGGAATTGGTTGTCCTCACTTGTCAGGGTGACTTGTGGGATCAGTGGGACAAAGTGATAAGCCTTTGAGGCCCGTGGCCGGTTGTCTGAAGAACGTGTAGAATTGTTCTACAGCGTTTGTCATGGTTTGCATTTGTGTATAACACTGCAGCCAACAAACACATTCACGCAACTCTTTCCTTCTCCTTGAAGATGGTTTCATGTGTCATCAGTGGCACGAGCTCCATGAAGACCAGCATGTCATTGAGCTGTTAGCAACATCACATGGGGAGGTGTCCTGTGTCCACACCCTTCCTGTGAGAGGAGTAGGGGGAACAGAGGCACATGGCTGGCGAGATCGGAAGCCTGGTTGACAGAGGCGGAGTGGGCAGTGGGATCCAAGTAGTGACGGCTCCAGAGACAAATGCTGGCGCAGTGCTGACAGACGAGCTGGGGCTCAGATTAAGCAGCAGGAGAAAACATGGGAGTTGGTGAAGGAGTCATGAACAGGGTCATGGCTTGTGGTCTTACTGTTAGATGTTTTGGTTTTGAATTTGTCCTCTCCTGTCCTAGTGTAACACTCAGGTTGCGTGGGTGGCAGAAGGACTTGGGGAGATATGCAGATGGGGAATGAATGGATGGGGCAGGGCTCTACTTCTGCAGATTCATCAAGGTGGAAGTCCCCGTAGCACCGCTCCTCCCGCCAGCCTCACACCCCCGGACCAGCCTTCGCCTTCCTCCCTCCGAATCACAGAACCCCTGGGAGTTTGCGTTTTACATGAGATTATAGAGGGGACACCAAAGCGAAGTAAAATGGAAATAATTGTGGAAAGTATCTTGGGTTTTCTTTAGAGCTAACACATATCGCAACGGTGCTTCTGAGCAGATAATTGATCAGATTGTAGAATTTCATCGGGATTTACAGACTTGTTTTCCCCCAGGAGAATGAGAGGAACAAAGAACAGAGAACAGGTAAGACTACGACCACATGTTTGATCCAGAAGTAGCAGCAGAAAAGATGAAGTGGTCAAAAAAGAGTTTTTCTGCAAAAGTGGCTCAGGTGAGGTTGGCCGATAGAAGCTAGGGAAGTTTTGATCTGGAAATTGCCTTGGGCTCACTCTTTGTGCTGCCCACCAGTATCAAGGTACTGTCAGCATGGGAAATAGAGTTCAATGCCGATTATTAAGGATGTTAAATGTGACTGAGTATCCAGAGGGTAAAGTTTGCTGGTGACACAAAGTTCTTAGGTTAGTCGAGACCAGGGAGGACGGTTCAAGCATCGTGGATGGGTTGAACAGAACTCAATAATTGGGCAACATGATGGCAGATGAAATCCACCACAGACAAGGTGAAACTCACTGGAGAGAATAAGTTAAATGCCTCTTCTCTGCTGAAGGGCTCTGAATTGGTTGTAGCCTCCTGAGAGTAAGATCTAAAAATCATCATAGCTCAGTGAAAACATCTGCTCTATGCAGAGCACCAGTCAGAAAGAATGAACAAGATGTCAGGCTGTGTGAAGACGGGATAAAAAATGCATGAATGATTTAAAGTCATTATCGCAAAGACCCCTTTTATAGTCTTTTGTAAAAACCAAGGAAAGAAAACATTAAAAGAGGGGGAAAACGCTATACTAGGGGTCAATTGGCTATGCATATGTTAAGACTTCAACAAAGAGGGAAGAGAAAGAAACAGAACAGATTCCTATTTTCACTTCCTATAAATGGATAATATAACATGGTGTGTGCAGAAAGACGAAAGTCAGCTTGAGTCATCTTTATTCAGGAAATGATTGCAGAGGACTAAATATGTCATGACATTCCAGGGAGAACATATTTCAGACAAAAGACGGTGAGGATTTCCTTCTAAGGAAACTGGCTTAGTTTCTGCAGGTGGCGAGCAGCTTAAGTTAGAACCAAGTGTCCAGGAAGGAGTTTCAAGGGTTTTCTGCCAACACAGCTGGCCCAAGCCATCACACAGAAACCCGTGGAGAACGTCGTTTCACGTTCACGGTTAACATTCCCCTCTTCCCTCCGCCAGCCAAGCTGCCTTCAGTGTCTTTGCACGTTCTCTGTGTGAGACACTTCGTTCGCTGCCCTCTCCAAGCTCCAGGGTCAGCCCTAATTAGAAATATTGACAAGTTAGTTTTCTCATGTCGTTGACTTCGCGTTTATCGAGAAGCCTCCTAGGATTTTACATATGCAGAACTGGCCATTCTGATCTTCCTCTATGACCCCATCACAGTTTTTATTCAGCAATATGAACCTCCAAGGAGAATTTGTCTGCAGCACCGAGGACTGATACAGGAGTTATTATCACCAAAACATTTAAACCCCCCACTTACTGTAGGCGAACTCTCTCCTTTGACACAAACCAGAGCGTGCTCTGAAAGGAGCCTTATTCACTGCTATTTTCTGAAGTAGACCTCACCAAATTTCACGCCGCATCTCAATTTAACAGAAGCAGACTCCATCAGACCAGCTCTTCTCAAAGGGCAACCCTCAGGCAGTCTGTACAGCATGAGCCTGGTGCTGGCCGAGGTTCAGGAATGCTGACCTAGATGGTCTCCTCTCCAGCTTTGAATCCTAATGGATTGCCCTGCAATTGCCCTGCAAACCACACACTCGCGTCCCTTCAGGCTCCATCGTGTCTCCCACGATATGTATCCACTGCGGATGCCCTTTGCTACCCACTATAGCTGAGGATTGCGCTCTGTCCTGGCTCTCCCTCCTCCCTAAGTCCGGCCCTTCGTCAGGCTACTCTGTGCTGTCTTGGGACCACGGATCCAGTTTCTTGGCCTGAGTTGGTTTGGCCGATAGAAGGAAGCAGGAGTGAAGGTGTGCGTGTTCCCAGCCCAGGCTTGGAGAGGTTCCAAGCATTCCATTTGTTCCCTTGAGACTCTGCCCTCATGGTGGAATGGGGGCACCAGTATCTGCCCGTTAATTCCATGAGGGGGAAGAGAGACACTCAACACAGAGCACGCCCGTCCCTGCCAACCCCGGCTGGGATCCACGACACTCTGCTGGATACGTGTTCATAGCTAGCCCAGTCCAACCAGCCTAAGCTTATCACAGGGGCAGGAGCCCAGGTGGGCCAGCAGAAACCTCCTATCCCTTGCACAGTCATGGCCGACAAGAAATCATAAATACAGTAAAACCCTGGATTACAAGTAACTTGCTCTGCGAGTGTTCCGCAAGACGAGCAAACATTCCTGATACATTTCAACTTGACAGACGAGCGATGTCTTGCAATATGAGTCGTATGTGACACCGAATGTCACATGATCACAACTGAGCCAACGGTTGCCCCCCCCCCCCCGCCCTACGTGCTCTCTCTCTCTGTCTCTCTCTCTCTCTCTGTTTCTCTCTGTCTTTCACTATGGAATTGGGAGTAATCATCTCCCACGCTTGGATGTTCTGTCTCAGGCTGCCATGTTTGGCAGAAATCAGTGATTTTTTCACAAAATTGGAAGGTGCCCACAGCTGGCACTAGTGTATTTTTTGTCACTTCCAAGCACCTAAGGACAGTCTTTTGCTTTTCCAGACAAGAGTGAGCCTAGGAATTCTTTGCTTCGTTGTAGGTCAGGTTGCCTGCAGATATAGTCCCTTTCCTCTGCTGCCTTATTGCCAGTTCCATTACATGCAGTGTATAACAAGAGTTTATTAATGCTGTACTGTAGTCAACGTCTGTTTGTGATAGTGAAAGTCGTCGTGTATAATAACCCTCCTTTCTTTTGTCTCCCTCACACCAGCCGCGAAGGTTTTCAAAGGGAAGTGCAGGTTAATTTGTTTATTTTTCTTTATATTTCGTATTGCCTTTATTATTTTGTATTATGTTACAGTATTGTAATGACTTTTATATGAGTATTTTTGGATTGTGGAACAAATCATTGGAGTTTCCACTATTTCTTACAGGGATATTTGTTTTGAGATACAAGTGCTTTGGATTACAAGCATGTTTCCGGAACAAATTATGCTCGCAAACCAAGGTTTTACTGTACTATTTATTTATTTTTGTAGCACTGAACTTTAGGCTCGTTGTACCGCAAGAGCTAACTGGTGTGCTCACGAATTTATCACCCCACTCTCTCTCCTTCTGGAAGGTAAGTTTTCTTTTCTGTTTTACTTCCCCCCACCCCAGAACTTAGAGAAATGTCTGGACCTTTATAGGGACTCAGAAAATCATTTGTTCAAAAGCATCAATAGCTCAATTAACTTTGGACATCCAATAGCTCTGAGCTTCGACTTCATTGTTTGCACCACTTGGAGTAGGGGTCTGAAGACTTTTTTTCCATCAAAACTAAATAATATATATATCTTAGGCTTGCAGGCCCACATCCTTCATTTGTTGTTTCTGTTTTCTATTTTTTTAAACAATTTAAAAATGTGAAAACCATTCTTAGTTCCAGGGACAAACAACAAACAGCCCCCTGGCTGTCCTTTGCAGACCCCTGCCTTAAGAATGTCTCTTATTGGATACACATTGGTGCTGAGCGTTGGGCTGCCCTGATGCACATCGGAGCACTGGCTTATGGAACTCGTTAAATTCTTCGTCGACACGATGGGGGCAGCTGGCGCACCCCTTGTGTGGAGATTTGTCTCCAGCTTCATCCCAGGAGGAGCGATATTCCTGAGGAACGGTGTTGATTTAGCTGGTGGACATAGAGTGTGGGGAACTCTTGTATTTACATTGCTACGAGATTCATGTTTTGGCCGCCGTGCAACCAGGAATCCTTGCTAATGTGCTGTTTAAGGTTGCTTCTACCTTTGTTTTACAACTCTGGTGTTTTGTGGGTGTTTTTGTTTTGTTTTGCTTTACTAAAAATCTGCCCTGTGTTTATTTATCCCACTATATAAATTACACAAGGCTCTGGATTCTTATTGGAAGAGGGGCAGAGTACACGAATAGATTTTTAAAGCACAGTATTTGTAAATTAAGAAGACCAAATAAAATTGTGTAAAAAATTTCCACTTTAAGAAATGAACTACAGAAATGGTATTCTACCACGACGGACTAGATAGAGCTGATGAAAAACAATTTACAGTAGTTTTTTGATGCAGATGCCTATTTATCCAAGTTCTATTGAAGATGGAGGGAGACACAGATAGATCCTTCACCCTCTACGGCAAACACAGACTCAACACGAGAAGCGTTTATAGCCTTGTCCTGGGAACACTGATTTATCTGTCGCATATGCAGAGCATCTTGTGACAAAGATGATTCCCTCCGTATTATTAATAAGAGTAGCACTTGCTGCACTGTAAAGTAATTATTTGCCCAAATGCTCCCACTAGACTAGAAATTGCATGGTAGGCCTTCCTTCCCTGCATTCCCAAATACCTAGAATGGTCCCTGGTGCCACCTTAAATACTTGATAGAAATCTGCTCAAATAATTCATCCTCAAAAGCTTTGGATTTTCCTGAAAGGGTTATTACTTCCTATTCATAGAAGACTGTGTATTTGTGTTTTACCTTGTTAATTTGCTTCTCGTAGCAAGAGCAAGTATTCCAAATGAGGAACTGGAGTCCTAGGAGTAGCTGGACTTACCCAAACGTAGGCTTCTAGCAAATGGCGAGTCATTGTCCAGAATCCAGATCTGCTCCTGGCTAGTGCAAGTTCACCTGCAGAATAACACACTGCTTATGGGTATGAAAATAGAAACCGATAGAGCTCTAATCACAGGGGGACAAAGATGTTCTCCAGCCAAGGTTGTTTTCATTGCTTAGGCATGGGACTCTCCTATTAAAACAACTCGTATGGATTCATCTCCCCGAGTCTCTCTTGTCCCAGTGCAGCGGTGTGCCGATCCAATTACCAAAAGCTACAAAATGAATCTTTACACACCACCGTGTCTGCCGTTGTGTTTATTCTCCGTGGCCTCCAAGACACCTATGGCATCCACCCACCTGGTATGATAGCCTTGACCCCTGCCAGGGATTGTCAAGGTCATTCCTAAACTTTCTTCGTCGACGGTCTGCCTCTGCCAATTATTTTGGCGAAAGGTGGAGAAAGTTAGAGGGTCTGTGCATCGCTAATTCTCTGGAAGGAAACCGGCGACTCCGTGGGAACCAGACATTCTCTCGGTGCTGCCTCTTCCAGCCCCGCGCAGGGCATCGGCCCGGCTCCTGGCCACGCTCAGCCCTGGCCATCCACCCTGTATCCCTCTGGTTTCTGGTCTCTGGCTGAATGCTGGAGGAGAGGTGGAACCAGGCTCCTTCAGTCCAGCCTCTGTGCTTCAGAAAGGTTTTTTTCTGGCAGTCTTTGTTTCCCCCAATCACGATGCTTCTGGGAAGCCTCCACCATGGCCAGAGCGCCATCCTCAATTTTGGGTTTTCTGACACAACCCCTCACACTCTCCCAATCAAGGGACAACAGAGCTTGCCTCCATGGCTGATCTCTGGGCTGCCTCACCATCAGGACCTGTGTGGCTCCTTGCCTCTTTCCCCACTTGTGGAACAAATTCCTGCTTGACTATCCCCACTTGAAATACTTAGAGTGGTCTTGTCTTCTGTTGGGACCTAGCTAATATAGATCAGTGACTCTTCTTTTTTTTTTTAATTTTTTAATGTTTATTTATTTGTGTGTGTGTGTGTGAGAGAGAGAGAGAGAGAGAGAGAGATTGGGAGAGAGAGAGGGAACGAACGTGAGCAGGGGAGGGGAGAGAGAGAGGGAGAGACAGAATCCAAAAGCAGGCTCCAGCCTCCAAGCTGTCAGCACAGAGCCCAATGCTGGGCTCAGACTCACAAACCGCAAGATCATGACCTGAGCCGAAGTCGGATGCTTCACCGACTGAGCCACCCAGGCAGCCCAGATCAGCAACCCATCTTCAGTTGAACTAGAGGGAACGGAGTCCCACAGCGTACAATGACCCATTGACAGCAATATGCCTAGTAAGTGGTCGAGTCAGGACTTTAACACACGGCTGTCCGTCTCTGGGACGCGTGCTGTCCTGCTGTGGCCTATTAGCTGAGCAGGTGCACAGTGCAACTGCCGAGCTGGGCTGTATTGGTTCTGCCGGTCTTGACATTGGGCGGTGCTTGCTGTCCATCCAGCAGGAGGGGGCCATCCTCTGGCTCCAGGAACTCAGACAGGAGAGCGGCTGTCTTGACACTGCTTTCTTGGGGACTACCAGTGACAGACCTTCTAAACCGGCTTTGGATGGGTCAGCGGGCTGTCGGTGACCTTCAGGTAGTAAACCACGCTCAGTTTGGAGGACGGCAATCGATATCAATGATTCATATTGCATGAAGCTGGGCAGGATAGGACCTAGACAGGAAGCGATGGTCTCTGGGAGGCACTTGGATGTACAATAACTAATCAAAAGCGTCACGAGCAGGAAATGTTGCCGGCCACCGCAGGGATTAATAATGGTAATATTTCCCAGCATACAGAAATCCATAATCATGCTATCAATTTATTTTGAGAATTGCAAATTGAGCTGCTATCTTAAAAAAGAAACCCCTCATGCTTTGCACCTTGCAACTGCTCTGGAATATTTACTGTTTTGTCGGAATGAGAGCCCTAGTGCCGACCATCTCAGCATTTCACCTCTGAGGCTTCTGGACCGTGTCAGAGTAAAAGCAATCAATATTGGTTAATAAGCCAGATCAGTGTTATTAGTATTCTTTACAGCCTTGGCATACTTCATTTTATGTACAGATTGCCTATGAAAACTTGGGCTTATATCTTGTCTAGACAATGCCTTACATGGCCATTCCAATTAATAATGTGCCAGAATTATCTTATGCTTAATGCAGCTGGCTCTATATTGACTCTGGAAATTAAATTTACTCCACAATGGTATTGACAGCTGGGTCTCTGGCATATTTAATGGATTTGAATGTAGATGGGGCCGTATCTCGTGCCTTCAAGCAAAATGTTGATAACTCATCATTTTCATAAAAAGTGAAAAAGTGCTTTATCTATAAACGTTCCATCTCTCAGTAGAGTAAATCAATGTAAAAGGTGGTCGCAATCGGTCGAGCTCCCCTCTACGAAAGAGAACAAAAAGGAAAGATCCCGGGAAGTTTGTAAAACAAGGGCTTGCTGGTTCGTTAAATGCGTACCTCAGGAATCTCAGTGTGTTTCCAAAGACAGGTTTCAGTCCCGTGGAGTAACACTGTGTCCCGTGAATTTGATTTGAACATAATGAAAATTCTCATAAATGTGTATGTGCCAAGTCCGGCTTGGAAACGTGGCTCTCCGAGGGTCAACTGGTTTATTTCAGGGCTGTTCGGTAGGTACTCTGCCCTGTGCCGTCTTCCCCGCTTGAGAAAGTTGCCTCTTGGGGGAAAATAGTGCAGACCACCTTAAGGAAAGCCTTTGATGCAGACGGGTTTGAGTTAATGAAAGCACCCTATTGACAAGCACATGCTGATAGATTTTCTCAGCCTCCCCTGCAATGAGGCCCATGTAAGAATGCAGGAAAGGAAAGGGGCCTAGTTTTCCAAATTCCTGGACACCTGCCAGGAGGCACAGTTCTTTGTGAGATAGCTCTCCCGGTGCTGCTTCTAAACTAACCCAGTCTGGGCAAGTTCTGGGGCAGACACCCCACAGTAGTGTGTTTGTGTGAGGGTCAGAGGTCAGTGTGAATTGAGTGATGGGCAAAGTAGCTCCCGCTTTCAAACCCACCCCCGAGTATCTTATGGTGATGTTACGCGCCACGGTCAAAGGCTTTCTCCTTGTGAAATTGCAGATAACCCTAAGAGAGTGTTGTTGAGAACACATGGTTTGGGGAGAGAGAGTACCAGAACATTTCCAACCCGGTCTGGGGTTACAGCCTGACCCTGTAGGAACAGTCACTGAAGAGCGATGATTGGACATGCTCCTGGGTGTGAGAGCTCAACCACACAGCAAGAGGTTGACCCTGCTCGCCGTTCTACTGTGTAGACAGAGGTAGGAGGGCTCCCAAGTCAGGCCTCGCTCCTGTGTAACCTCACGCGGGGATGGGGTGACACTGTGCATCATGGGGGAAGGCAGGCCGCCCAGGCCAGGGAGGATGCCCACCGCCAACGTGAAGAAGTCCCAGGAGCAAAGAGAAAGCCTGAGATGGAAGTTGAAGATGAGAGGTCTCCTTGTGTTCGTCACGGTCACATCCCAGGACTGGTGCTCCTGTGTAGACAGAAGTCTTCAGTCAATCCCGGCCACAACGATGCAGGATGCAGCTGATGGGCCTGCCCACTGGGTAGATCCACAAGGCGGGGTGGCACGTGTCTGGAGAACGCAGAGTCGTGGCGTTCTGGACGTGGAGAAGCTCTCGTTCTGTGACCAAATTTGATTCCTTGGACAGGTTAGGCAAGTAGGGGCTAGAGACGTCCCGATACTCCTTCAAAAGTGGTGCCCACGTGCCCGAGGAGCTCCGAGCCTTACAGAGGCAGAAATGTCTTCCCTCACACACCCAGAGGACAAAAGTCAGAAACCAAGGTGTCAGCAGGACCACGTGCCCCTCGAAGACTCCAAAGGAGGCTCCTTCATGCCTCTTCCGGCTTTTGGTGGCCGGTGGTTCTCTCTGGGGACCCTCTTTGTGGCAGCAGATCTGCCTCCGTCATCACTTAGCCTCATTCTCTGTGTCTGTGCCCACATTTCCCTCTCCTGGCAGGACCCATTCATGGGACGATGACTCATCTTAACTAGATTAAATCTATAAAGACCCGATTTCCAATTAAGGTCGCATACACAGGTCATGGGGGTCGGGCTCGCACAGGTCTTTCTGGAGGACACAATTCAAGCGCCATGGTATTCCACTGATGGAGAGAGGCTCAGGAAAGACCTTCGTGTTTCCAGAGAAGAATCAGTCACCCTTATATTCCGCCCCCACCCTACCTCAGCACTGTTCTGCTTCTCCCAAATTCTCATGTGCTGTGTTTTTGTATTCATTTTCTTGAAATTTCCTCTTGGCCCGTGGACCCTTTAGAAGTATGTTTGTTTCAAAGTGCAGACATCTGGAAAGGAAGACATGAGAGTGACATCTTACCTGCAGGACGCATCGCTAGCCACGTCCATGATATTTCAGTTCTAGGAGACGGTGGTGAATATCAGTGCGGAAGTTCCCTCAGAGTGACAACACTGGCGTGACAGTGACAACACTGGCATCGGCGGAGGTTATACCACCTTGGCGAAGAGAAGGCAGGTTGGTTAGAACTGGGAAGTCTTCCCTTCTGAGAGCCAGGTTGAAAACTGAAGGATCCAGGCTTCCAGGCTCCTTGCTGGACATAGACATTCAGAACAACTTCCCCTCTTGGCTTATTTGTAAAATATTCTCATAGCCTGTGGTCGCTTTATGCTGGTCAGCCGCCCTCTCCACAAAACAGACCCTTTGAAACATAATTAAGACGCCTCTGCCCATTCTTTTATTATTTGTTAGATACATTTGCCAATGTAATCATTCGTCCAGGAATGAAAATCTCCTTATTGTTCCTGTGGTGGTAAATCAGGTAACTCAAGTACGTTAAGAAATAAAATGGTAATATAACTCCACTCACAAAACTCAAAGTCAATCTCCAGAACATCAAGATAAGAAAACATCCTGAACAATAATGTTTTATTTTGACACAAGGAGAAAGCCTTCAGTGCCAAATCAAGCGATGATTGTAGCCTTGCCAATTTTTTTTATCCCTACCAACAACAAAAATAGAGAACACTTTTGTAATATAAAATCATCCATTGTTCTTCTACTAGTCTGTCTTCTGACAAGATTCAACGAATCATCCAAAGTAGACAATAATTTCCTCTTACATGCATTTTTAGTATTGTTTTTGTCAAGGGACCTTCCCAAATCAGTTCCTTTAGATGTAATGTTGGCACTTTTAATGGAGAATTGAAAATATCATGGGGAACTCTGTCTTAGAAGCATCCTTGTTCCTTCCTTCTCCATGCATTGAACAACTATGTACATCAAGCTTGGAACTAAGCACTGTGTGCAAAACAAGAATTAAAGACTCAAGAGACCCTGGTGCTCAAGGGATTCATAGTCGCTAAGTAGCAGAAGAAGCTTGGCCATTGGGCAAGGGAGAAGCCATAAATGCCGCCTTAGGGGTACGTCTGCACTGGGGGAGTCGGAAGAGAAGGAGAGTGCTTGTAACATCAGGGGAAGGAAACCATGAGAGCAGCTACTAGAGCCAGACTTTGACAGTGTGTTGTTCTCGGGCCAGACAGGGCGGGGAGTAGACATTCGGACCATGAAGCCAGGGAGCAGAGGAGCTAGTGAGCCATGCCCAGGGCGCCAAAGTGATAGCATCGGACGGGGCAGGGGGTTGGGGTCAAAGCGGGCAAAGGCTTAGATTCAGAACCAGAGCTTTCTTCAGACCATTGAGGCTTTCTTCCTTCTTCTTTTTTTATTTTTTATTTAAATTCTAGTTCGTTAACATACAGCACGATATCGGTTTCAGGAGTAGAATTCAGTGATCCATCACTTACATACAACGCGCAGCGCTCATCCCAGCAAGCGGCCTCCTTAATGCCCCTGATGTTTTCTTAAGTAAGACCATTCTTGTTTATTTTTGCTTGGGTTTTAGTGTCGTTTCCACTGTATGCTTGTTCTTTATTTCCACCTTGCTGTTGTTCAAGAAAAAAGCAAGGAAAGAATAGACCGAAAAGGGAGAAGAAAGCAAGGCATTCTTTGCCAAACCTTCTGGGACTTTTGCATTAAGACTCAATATTAACTCCTGTCATAGATGGGACTTTTAGGTTGCGATGCATAAAAGTAGAACGCACACTTGAGCACATGCCCAGGCCAGGAGCCCGTGCGTGGCTCACACTGAAGGCCACGCTTGCTGGGTGCTTGTGTGGGGGCTGACTTTATTCAGATTCAGTGGAAGAAGAAGGGGTTTTCATTAATTGCCTCAGGTTGTTTCCTTTTCAAGAAATAGGAATTCTGTAGCTTTGGTGGTTTCTCTGTACAATATTCTCTTTTGAGATTATGGAGCTTCTTCAATGGTTCACACCACTCAAACCTACTTTCTCAACTCACGTCATGTGAGGCTACCCAAATTTATCCGTGTCAACCTGATACCAGTGTCAGAAATTATAACCTTCATGTCATAGTTCTTCCAGAGTCTTGAATTATCAGAACCCCTAACAAGTGTTCTAGTAAAGTGAATGCACGCTAAGGGACTCTCAGCTAACTTTACTTTTATATAAAAGAAGATATTTGATCTGTAATTGACCTATTCAAATCCAGAATTTAAACTAAAACATGTGCAATTCTCCTTTTTCTGGTGAAGAAAAATTCCAATTCATCCAAATTACAGAAATACGAAAACAGACCAGAAGCTAAGATAAATCAACTATATATATGTGTGTGTGTGTGTGTGTGTGTGTGTGTATACATATATATACATATGTATACATATATATACATATATATATACATATATATATGTGTGTGTGTATGTATATATACATATATATATAGGTTTGCTTTTTTATAATTTGGATACGATTTTTAATAATTTTACTAATGCTATTTCACAAATGCCAGAGAGAGGAATTTTGGTCTGTTTTGATTTTGTTTTTTTCTCTCCATAATGGGACCCAGAAGTCTTCAAATAAAGTATCGCCACACAAACACTCTAGTATCTTCACTAAAGACAAACGCGTTTATGGGAGCTCTATGCTTTAGTGAGAAAATGTTGTCGACTTCGTATTGACAGAAAAATCATGGTATTTAAGTATGCCACCCTAAATTCAGAATGAAATCTGTTTAAAATCAAGCAATTAGGTGGAACAGTGCCCCGGGCTTTACAGAGGTGTCCCTGTGGTCTGAGTCTGTTTTTTGTTTGTTTTTTATGTTTATTTATTTTTGAAAGACAGAGAGAGAGAGAGAGAGAGAGAGAGAGAAAGAGGAAAGGGCAGAGAGAGAGGGGGACAGAGGATCCCAGCAGGCTCCATGCTGACAGCAGAGAGCTGGATGTGGGACTCAAACTCACGAACCGTGAGATCGTGACCGGAGTCAAAATCAGACACTTAACCAACTGAGCCACCCAGGCGTCCCATCAAGTCTGGTTCTTAGATGAGCCTAATTTTTGCATTATGTCTGCAGAGGTTTAAACAAAACAGTAGAAGTTTGGGGGCGATAGCGACAACCGTTAACTTCATTGGGAAACACTTAGATTTGCCTCCTGTATATGGCAACTATCTAATCCAGAAAGAGTGGTTGCGTCCATATTAAAACAAACAAACAAACAAACAAACAAACAAAAAAAGAATTTAAATCTGGGCATACCCAGATGGCTCAGTCGGTGGAGCACGTGCCTCTTGATCTCAGGGTCGTGAGTTCAAGCCCCATGTCAGGCATAAAGTTTACGTTAAAAAAATAAAAGTAAAATAAAATGAAAAAGTTTTTTGTCCGGCACACGGTCCTCGTGAAGAAATGGCACACGCCATCCTTTCCCGCTCTGCCGGCCACCTTAGCTTGGCTGCACAGCGAAGCGGATTCTGGAAAGGGCCCGTGGAATAACCCGCACAGTGCGCGCTGGGCTGTGAGGTCAGGAAGGCTGAGCCTGTTCTGATTGTACATTCGTTACCCCGGACGGGTGCCAGCATCTCCAAGATGCACTGTTCCCATCTGCAAAATGACAATGGCAGTGCCTGGGATGTTTGCTGTGGGAACGGGAGGGAACCAGGCGTCGAAAGCGCTCACACGCTGCGAAGGTTCCAGATCCACAAAGGGAGGTGGTGTAATTCTTTGGCTGGTTGTGTGCATGACTCTCAGGAGGGAAGGCCAGAAGGGTCAACTTTGCCCTGAACGCGGGAGAGGAGGGGGAGTGTGCGAAACCTGGCTGGAGGAGACAGAAGGCAGTGACAACTCCCTCCAAACCATGCCTCGGGGTGGATCAAAGCTTCCTGCTCTTGGAAACTGGAGGCATCCCCCCCTTCATCTTGGGGGCTTTCCTGTTCAAATAGCGAAGCCTAGCCACATAAAGGGAAGCCCGCTCTGAGGTACGCTGACATGCTTGTGTGCTTGTGTCATCTACATTGGCCATATGTTAATGGTATGCACCCAAGAGTTCGCCTCATTATAAGAGGGTTACACATCAATAGTTCTGGAAAACATAGAAGTGACTAGGGCTTTCAAAGAGTATGCTTCAGTGAATGTGCATTCCTAGAGCCCATCTATAAAAAGATTTTCAGGCACGCATTCAGCACTTGGTCTTAATTTTCTGTTGATTTCTAAGCTCTACCAAACCGCAAACAGCTCTGTGGGCTCCTCCACCAAGCTGGTTTCACAGATACAGATGCGACAACGGATCTTACCCCACGTCGGAATTACACGCGACAGCGGGAAAGAGAAAAAGAATGGAGCCCCAAGGCTTTGCCCGTTGCCCATCTGACACGTCAGCCATTTTGGAACAGGGATCCTCAAATATCATAAGCGCCGGAGAACATGTCGCTGGAGATATTTTGGGCGTTTTTATGCATTGCTTAGGTATTTTTTTTCCCTGATACATTTCTTCCTTTGAGAACATTTCTTAGGGGTCTAATAGAAGAAGAAGATTAATTTTTTCACTGGCGCGTTGTAAGTCTAAAGTACAACTTGTTCCTTTATTAATTGTTTAATGGGACTCCTATTCTGCATGCACTTTGGACTATCAGCGGTGTGATAGATCTGGTGCAAACCCCACCTGAACAACGAGAGGGTACCCCCCTCGCCCTACTCATCAGCCTTGGGCCTCTGAGTCCCCAGGAGCTCCTTCCCTGAAGGAAGTGCATACAAACAAGTAAACAAGCTTTCGTTGGTTCAGTCTGTCACCCTGAGCCGGTCCCTGATTCAATTCAGGTAATGGTCAGGGAATAAGGTCCCAAGACCTTCCGAAAAACAGGAAAAATATGTGTGACTCTTCCAAAGAGACATGTGGGAATCAGCCAAGTATTGGAACTTTCTGTAGCTACCATGTCCTTTCTATTTCAGTTCTGCCCGTCTCAGGCAGGACACAGCAATCTTCGGAATGAGCTGCACGGGACCCCGGTGGCCTTTCATTACGCCTGGGGCAATTTGGCCTTCAAGAAAGCACTCACATGTCATGTAAGTCAATATTTTTCTTTCATGGGCATTATGCATACCATAAATGAAAAAATAATTAAATCCACCCTGGACCGAAAGGTCGGGGGTGGGGCAGGGACTCCCCGGTAGGCTATTTTTACAAAAAATCAACAGCTTGCCATATCTTGTACCGTGTTTTGTAAATTCTGATTTCAGTGGTAATATCAGATTTTCCTCAAGGGTGACACTCCTTCCTTTCTCAGTATCGCACAGAACCCTTCTAACTCCCAAAGAGCGCTCAGGCGAATCAGTCCATTACCCCTTCAGACTGAAACATTTCTTGAAGACCAGACATTATTTTGTAATAATAGGGGGCCCTCAAGCTTCTCTCTCTCTCTCTCTTTTTGTCTCTCTCTCTCTTTTCTCCTTCAGGAAGGAGTCATCTGAAAGGAACCCAGACGGGAAAGAGATTGGAAAGGCCAGTGATATTACAGCACATAAATGTTGACAGCAAAATAAAGGTTCAACAGTAACTCTACTTAATTAGGCTGTTTTAGAATCTAAACCCTTTCCAGTGAAAGAAGCACTATTTTGTTTTACTATGTTGGGTAAGAGTTTTCAGGCCAAGAGGGTGGCAAAAGTAAACACCGTGTTTGAAAAAGACACGCGTATTGTTACAGGTAGTGTATTTTCGTAGAGCAAAGGTTTTTCTTTTATTTCTGGGAAACTCTGTGACCATTGGAGCTATAAATCCTCAGAATTTGCCACTATGTAGAGTAAGAGTTGAAACGACGCTGGATCTGAGGTTTGAATAAGAAGAGGAAGAGGGAGTGACAGAAGGAGAGAGAGAGGTCAAAGTATGACTGGCAGTTACTTACTTAATCGGAGAAGGAAAAGCAAGTTACTACCAACTCCCTCCCTGATTTATTTACTGCAAGAATAGCCTTTAAGAACAAGAAGATTTTCACCTTTTTTTTTGATGTTTTATCCATGGATTAATTTAATTTGAACATCTCACTTCATTTTCGCTGCCGGACATCTCATCTACGCCATAACGGCAAAGATGTATCACTGTTTCTGGGCTTTGCTCTCGCTCTTGGCTATTCTGGTAACAGTCTGTGATGTTAGTAAATAAGGACAGTTTTATTTAGTCATATGGATTTTAAGGTCTTCTTAATCTTTCTGTCTTTCTCTTTGCTGGTTCTCATCAGGCAAAGAAAGCACCAGGTAGAGCTCTTATCGGATACTCTATAATTTCACTGGCACCTCAAAGACGAAACTGTCTGGAAGCATCCTGGGATGTGTAAACCTCTGTGTTTTATCTTCCACAGTGTCCCTTTCCTCTGCTAGTTTTTGGCGGGTGAAAATCAACGTGAGTATGACATCCAGCTATCGATCTATTTCTGATGCCCGCATGTAGCAGCAATTAGCACATAGACTATTATGACTCTTTGTACTTCTTCTCTGGCCAACTAGATGAGTGTGTGTGTGTGAGTGTGTGTGTGTTAAAAGTAGAGAATCCTTTTCCCTTATTACTCTCAAGGAGCTGCCAATGGATTTCACAGCATTCACATTACAGAAAACTCATACCCTTAGTATATAAGAAAATCAAATCGTTAACCGGCGATGTTTTAGGATCTGACCTGACGCGAATTAGTAAGTTGTGCAGAATTCACATATGTTGAATACAACGGAGCAAAATTATTGAGAAAATGTTTTGGCTCATAAAGTTTGGTACTAATGGAAGACATAAAGTAGATTGGAAGAAATAAATGAGATTCAAAAATCCATGTCTTGTAACGCCTCTTACTTCTTATACATATATGAAGGGCCTGTTTTCACTTTTCATCAATCAAAGAAACCCAGGGCAATTGGACATCGGAAGGAAACACGAGCATTCTGTAAACTCATATGGCAATTTTCACACAGAGAATTAAGATCCCAACACCCACCCGTGCTCATTTTCTTATAAAAGAAAGCCTTGCTGTTGGAGAGTGGACACATCTAATGCGTGCACCCTCAGGATTTATTGACAAAGCATCCTCAGAAGGGAAAGGAGAGGTCAGTGCAGGCAAATGTGCCTTTGGGAAGATGCATCTGAGCCCAGGTGGTTCTTGGCAGGACTTTCTCTTCTGATTTCCCTTTCGTTCTGAGTGTCTTCTGCTCTGAACCAAATGACTCTGGTTCTATTAAATTATATGAATTTTACAAGAAATGCCCTGACAGACAAGTTTTAGACCCGCTGATCACCAGCCCCAACACTTGGTCTGTGTCCAGTGGTGTGGACCGGCTGCCAGCTTGCCCTCAGGGTCCCGCAGATTTCACCATCATGAATAATTCACACTAGGGGATATCTTTATTCAGTCTTCACCATGGAATTAACTTGGCTAAACGGATAATTGTTATTTCAGAATAATTATATTGTTTTGACGCTTTGAATGGGTAAACTCCTGGATTGATTACCTTCTATTGGATTCATGTGCCGTCCCTTCTTTAAAGCCACAAATAGGCTACCAAATTAAAAAAAAAAAAAAAAGATCATGAATCAACCTGAAAGAATGAAGCTCCATGCTTTCATAATTTTAAATCCTTCTTTTTTTAAAATGTTGACCTCTTGCTCTGGCAAAGAGTGTGGAGATGAGTTCCAGATAAAATGAGACATTTACCAAGATGAAGACTCTTACAGCAAAGGTATCAGAAATATATCTCCACACTGTAAGAGTTTTCTTTCTCTTTTGGAGACATTTTTAAACATTTTTCTACCTTCAATAATATTGATAATCATTGTGCTTAATTTAACTTTATTGCTCTTTGGCGAATCACCATCCGTATACAATTATGATTAAATCCAAATGAAATATTGGGCTTATTTTACGAAAAGTATTATTACAAGTTTGGTTCTGGCACAGATCCACAGTAACCCCTGCAAATAATTAAAACATTATTTACCTTGTTTTCTGTATCTAATTTGTCTACTTGTACTTTTGTTCTCCCAGAAGGACCTGGTGATTCATTAATAACATTGTTGGAGATCCACTGAGCTTGCAATAGGAAGACCTTTGTTCCATGCTCCACCGCGGCATCCCATTCATTCCTTTTGAAAACACAATGGTTCAAGGTGTTAAAATATATATGAATGACTAATGATCTCCCCAAAGAGGATACGGTCATTTTTCATAGATAGCGAAGAGGTATTTAGTGTGCTTTGAGGTCCAAATAATTATACCAGGAAAACAAACACACAAACAAATAAGTAAAATACCCAGGTAGATCTTATTATCCAAGTGGTAATGTGAGTGTTGGATTTTATTTTATTGCCAAATTTTTAAACTTTATCCCCAATGGTTAATGCGGCGGTGCATTCTGCTGGGATCAGCTGCTCTGGCCAGTTCCAGGAGTAGGTAACTAGCTGTGTATCCAGAAGCTAAAACTCACGGCCCCCAAAAAGACCCCCGTGCGCATGCTGGTCTCCTCCGACAAGCCCCACCTCCATACATGGCACTGCCCTTGAACAAATACTCAGGTGAAAACCCTGGATTTGTGTGTTCATCCGTGTCCATCGTCTTACACATGGAAGTCCCTCAGGGTGTCCTCTGTGTTGCCACCGCTCTCTCTCCCACTGAGCCCTCAGAACTCTTAAGACAGCGTGCGGTCTTGCACTGCTTGCCCGGGCTGCCTGGTCTATCCAACTGCCTCTGTTGGCCAGGTGACATCCGAGCCTCGGTGACTTGCTGTCTGTTTTCCATCTTGTTGCCCGTGGCCTTTATTCCTGATGTTTCCTCCACCTGGAAAGCTGTTCCCTCAAGTTTTGCAGTGTCTTGTTCCTCATCATCCAGGTTTCTGCTCAGACAAGCACCCCAATCTCACCTAGGCGTTGCTTTCGGGAGAAGCCGCTGTAATTGGGTTCGAGGGCTGGTTTCCAGACTCTTAGTACACATTTATACACACGCTGATGCACGGATGAAAAAATAGAGACCTCTTTTTAACTCACCAATCGCCATTTTACAAAACCATTGGCCATTCTTTTTCCCGATGTGAGAGGTTATCTTGGGGACAGTTTCATCCTGGCACACGTAGTTGAATCTCTTTAATTTTTTTTTGTAATCTGCTAAATAGTCTTTTTAAGGTTTATTTTTGCTAATTTTTTTTTTTTTTTTGCTACAGTTTTTAAAAGACTTGCTGGTGGAGTGGCCACGAGAGTTGAGATAAACAGATGAACCAGAGATGGCAGCAAGGCTCCCCACTCGTGGGTTGATGCTTGGACTCCTCCTCAGAGGCCATTCTCCTGCACAGCTCTTCCTTCCATGACAGTGTGGCCCCAAGGAAGGCAGTAGAACATGGGGCACCGCATCCTAGGACATGTGTGTTTTCATTTTTAAAACACACTGCCACCCCCTTTTCCAAAATAGCTACACTTACACTGTCTACGCTATTGACGTCTACACTATCTGAGCCCATCTACACTAGCCACAGCAAAGTGTGGGACACCTGACTCGTTCATATTTTAACAATTGGGGCAATTTCACAGAGTAGATGGCCCTTCTCTCGCCCCCAATATTCTACAATATCGTGAACCCAGCAAAAAACTTTCACCCTAAATGGGATTCCCAACGTGAAATGATCAATTTAATGGTGGAGGAAACTGCCCACGAAGAAATGGCCACATAGTTTCTGCTCCTCTGAGCAGAGCAACTCAACATGAAGAGACCATCCGTGAGCTAGGGGACGGCTCACACTTGAGCCAGCGTGGGGGACTACAGTACTTTTCATCTCCTCTGATGCTGTCTTTCCACAAACAAGTGAGTTCTGGTAGCACAGCCCCTGCATTATTTGTTTATATATCACAGAAACCAGCGTTGCAAGGAATGATCCACCTGACACTTAGTTTGTATTTGCCCAAAGAGTTTCCAACCCTTGTGATTCTGATCAGATCCTAAAATAAAGATTATCGATTATTGAGTACATCAAAACATTTCTTTCCTTCTTTAGTTTTCTTTATTTGATTTCTGTAAGGTCTATCCGTTGCTTTAAGGCTTTTGGAAATAGACACATAAAAATTCATCATTTAAAGTAAATGTGGCAAATACAATAATCTCTGAATATAAAGCTCAGAAGGGCTCACCAGGGAATCTCAGTCACGAAGGCCAAGCGCATATAAATCTCTCTGAGGAGGGATAAAATCTCAAAGAAGATACTTTTTCAAAATGAGTATCAGGAGAACATTTTTCCTAAATATAACCCAATGTAGAATGGTCAGAGTTGAGACATAACTCATTTAAAACTGCTTCTGTGTGGTCAAAAAGATACTCCAAGAACTGCCGCATAGAGCACTCCCAAGAAATTCAGTTTGGCCAAACTCTAGAGGCTGCTTGATTCTTAGAAAACGTGGAGGAATCTGAAGCCACATGTGCATCTTATAAATGTGACAATGGGATCGGAGACTACGGATTTGCACTGCATGATTTCCACAGGTCTGTGGGCTATAGAATGTGGAACCCAGGATCAGCGAATATCCTGTCGCCATGGTTTCCCAGATGTGTGCCACAGGTAGTGGGCACTAGGTCAGGAAGTGGGATTTGTCAGGTAGTGGGAGGCACAGCTGATTCTTCAGCTCTTGTGGGGGAACATGTCCGGGGCACAAACCCAGACCTCCTGCCTAGCACTGACCCATCAGAGCAATCGAAGGTCTTTTTAGAGCTGCTCCTCCGTGACTCATTTCATTTCTATAATTTGGAGAAAATATCCAGATCATCTTAATTACTTTCCTTCAAACTGCACACTTAGGTGAAGAATCCTGGTAAACCCCAAAGCGTTAAGAGTTAGAGCATCAGAGAGCAGTGTCCAGGGCAGCTAAAGACCCTAATCCAGGGTTCCTCAACTTTCGTACTCTTAACATTGGGGCCAAGTGATTCTTTGTTATGGACGCCGTCCTGTTTATTATAGGATGTTAAGCAGCGTGTCCGGCCCCTACCCAAAAGCTGCCAGCAGCACTCTTTCGGTTAAGACAAACAAAAATGTCTCCAAACATTGTCAAATGTCTCCAGGTTGGGATGGGGGTCAAAATTGTCTGTATCGAGACCCATTGATGTAGACAGGTAATGCTTAACCGAATTCTCTTTCTGACATCACAGCTTACCAATCACATTTCCAAAAGGACAAGTTGAGGAAGTTTTCAGGAACTTCAAGAAACGCTTGAAATTAAACGTAGTGTACTTTGGTTCTATAAAAATCCCAGTCATGGGGCTCCCTTCAACTTCGGCACAGGTCATGGTCTCCCGGTTTGTGGGTTCGAGCCCCACATTGGGCTCTGTGCCGACAGCTCGGAGCCTGGAGCCTGTTTCAGATCCCGTGTCTCCCTCTCTCTCTGCCCCTCCCTGGCTCACGCTTTGTCTCTTTCTCTCTCAAAGGTAAACAAACATTTAAAAAATCCCAATTGTCATGTCCATTTTATTCATTTCTTAGAGTTACAATGACTAAACTGTGTGTCACATCTAGATTCTGGGTGAGAGCACACACAGGTGCAACATTGTCCCCCAAATCATTCCTAAATAAACTGATTTATATGAGAAAAAAAGAAGCAGTCTGAAAATCCACAGGAAATAAGATTTTTCGATAAAAGTCTCGACACGGATTTTTTTTTTTCCTACTTAGTTTCTGGGTCTTGTGGACACCTGAGTCAGAGAGCCACGACATGCCTGCTCCTTGCTAGAGACGACAGACAGCCAGACGAGTAAAATGGCCTCCACTCTCCTTTCTTCCCTGTTGCTTATCATTTTGGTTATTATGTTGTTTACACAAACTTGACGAGGACATTGCATTTTAGAAATTCTTTCAGAGACCAAACCCACAACAAAATGGCAGAATGTTGTTCTCTGTCACGAAGAGGGCAGGCCAATGTAAACACCTATAGAAACAACGTGGAGGCAGATGAGGGGAATCACTCACTAGAAAGACCGGAAAAGGGCAAAAGAATGTTTCTGTTGAAAGTCAGAGACTAAGAAATGGAACTTCTGGGTAAAAGTGAAATGCGGTCAGTCTCAGGCAAGGAAGAATTCCAGATTCAGGAGGAAAATAATGGGTAATTGTTCACCGTCCACACAATGCGGTTCATTCTGTTCCTTAAAACAAAAGCTCTGCAAATTCATTCACGAAGACCTTCACAGAAAAACTCGGAATGTTGTTTTTGGGATCGAAAGAATATCCCCTCAGGTTCCTTACATCATCGGTAGTGGATTCGGTGATCTGAAGGAGAAGCAACAGTAGGCTCTTGTCACCAGCGTCCAAGCACCCGACGATCCAGAGTCAAGAGCAGGGTGTACGGCCAACAGGGCATAGAAGAGCTTCGGTCTTTCCCCTGCTCGTCTCTCGTCCCTTCTCCCCTTCCCCATCCTCCTTTCTGCCCCTCTTCCTTTTTCTTCTCCTCCTCCTCCTCCTCCTTCATCATCCTTTCTTCTTCCTCTTTTGTTGTTGTTGTTCTTTTCCTCCTCCTCCTCCTCTTCCTCATCCTCTTTCTCCTCCTCTTCTTCCTCTTCTCCTACCCCTTTTCCTCCTCTTCCTCCTCCTCCTCTTCTCCTTCTCCTCCTTCTTTCCTTCTTCTCCTTCTCTTCACCCTCCTTCTCCTTCTTTTCCTCCTCCTCCTCCTCATTCTTGTTATTCTCTTTTCTCCTTCTGTTCTTCTCCTCCTCCTCCTCCTCCTCTTCCTTCTCCTCTCTTTCTCCTTCTTCTTTCTCTCCTTCTGTCCCCTCCTCTCACTTCACTCTCTCCTTCTTCTCTTCTTACTCCTCCACTTTTTTCCCTCTTCCTTCCCCTCTGCTCTTTCTTTCCAATGGTCTTTTCTCCATGGTCACAAATGAGCATTATAATTGATTTCTTAAACGTAAAATCTGTTCTTCGGTGACCTTAACCAAGTGTATCAACCCACGTCTTGCAGCATGATGCTACGAGCTGGGAGGAGCCAACTAGACTCCACCCAAGCCTCCCTTCCGAGCACCAGTGGGTATGAGGGGGTAGCCGGTGTGAGGAGGGCACAGGACACCAGCAAGTAGAAACAAGGCTGGTTCCCTGATCTTTCAAGATCTGGAGAGATGCCTTCTTTATATCTCAGCCACTGGTGTATTTTCCTGTCCATAAACAGAAACAATAAAATGATTGGTTCGTACTTACCTTCTTTGGCCAGTACAAAATTTAATTTCTGTGTTTGTGAGGATGGGGCTAAGATCTATCCTACTATTACCAGAATGGCATATTTCACTATTTACTTGTTTGAAAATGTCCTATAAGTAATCATAGGAATGTTATTGGGTCTTCATTTTTGAAAGCTGGTAAAGGCTAAACATTAACGTAATAATATTTTTCATCAAATGTCATGTCAACAAATGATGTTTAACAAAATCGTAGTACACAAGAGCAAATCCGAGAGCAGATGGCACCAGCATCTCGGTCTTCTCTGCTTGGACCTAAATGCCGTTCGCTTTCCATGCCTCTTCAAACCTCTCCATCTAAAAAATACTTTGAGGCATTGCTTAGAAACATCCAGCTTGAAATGCGGGCCGCCTTGAGTTTAGAAATTGAAGTCCGTAACTCTTGTCGAGAAGCACTCTTCCAAGGTCTTCTTCACGATCATGTCACACAACAGTGTCCGCCTTTCACACAACAGGCAATATGGCAGCCAAGGAGCGGCCGTCAATGCATCCCCTCGGTATCAGGGACTGACGGAACCTTGACCTTGAGTTAAAGAGTTGAGACAAACTACAATATCACAAAACAGTAGCAAAGAAAACTGATTTTAAAGATAAACTAACGAACTTCGACTTATTTGTTCCCTCCCCGATCCTTGCTTTTCTGCTAAATTCCTCGGACCATAGTTTCCTAGGCCCACTTTTATTTATTCTGATGAAGTGAAACTTGTGTTAAGTCGATGGCTCCACAGGAATGTGATTCCCCGAACTGAGCGTCCTGCACGTAATCCAGGAAACTCGGTGAGGCTCTGACTCTGCTCTGAGACGTGGGCGTCCCGGGACTTTGGCCTGGTGGCCCTCTGAGGCCGGAGACAAGTGAACTCGCCCACGACGCGGATAAATATTCTAGCCTTGCCTTAGCAGGTCCTGGCCTGTTGTGATCATAGGCCCTCTGCTCCTTCACAATATGACATGCCAAAATGCAGATCAAGTCTGCACTTAGTAAGTGAATTAATCACCTTGAACTTTTGACTGCAGCGGGGTGGTAAAAGCCATTTTGCTGAGGAGCACAGCTCTGTGCTGCAGAGGGAATTATGGAAACGGTACGTGTGGACGGGCTCTCTGGCTCCTGTGAGTCAGATTCGGAGAACCTTTTGATCTCTCTGTCGTTAACACCAGGACTCCCACTGCAACATGAGAGACGGGATTAGAAAACTGAACAAAAGGTTACATGTGCCCAGAATATCTCATTTCCGAAAGAAAAGGATGGAACCCTTCTTACATTCCACTCTCTCTCACTTTCTCAGACATTTTGCTTTGTTTTCTTTTCACTGTAAGATTAAAAACAAAACAAAACAAAACACCCTAGCTCATCTGATTTTTCTTACTGCAGATTCCAGCACTGTTAGATTCTATTGCTTGTTAACATTCAAAGGTTCCATACGATGTAATGTTTTTCAAGTTTTCTACCCATATCCCTCGTATTGCCCTTCTATTCATGGCAACCGTCGGTGAAACCCTGAGTCTGCCAAAAGTCATGTAACTTCACAGAACACATTTCCAGTTAGCACTGGAGATGACCTCCCTGTCCACTTTGCTGGAGCGCGTCACCAAATGGACTGAGACATGGGGGGGCAGACGGGACCATCTTTTCAAACTTCATCTTACAAAAGGGCTGGGTTAGTTTCCATCTGTTCTGGAGCTCCAGACAACCGGACCGTGAGGACACAGGAGTCAGGGGACCCGCGTCACGGCTGAGGGGTCTGCGGGCACCAGGGTGACCCCATGCTCAGCTCTGTAAGCCGCAGCACAGGAGGGCGGGCGCGTGTTCTGAGTCTGCTCTCTTAGCAAGACCGTACGATCCGATCGTTTGGGAAGTTTACGCCATGGGAAGTGTGGGGGTTGCAAAGCGTAATATTTATTTGGACTAGATACCACACATTTTTAATTTGCCCTAAGAAAAATTACATTGGAAGGAGTAGATTTGGAACGGTTCCTTTAATAGATCTGAAGGATAACATTCATTTTTTTTTTTTTAAGGCTGAAGAGGACAGAAAGAACATTCTTCTACCTTATTTATTTTTAATTGAAGATGCTATATGAGCATTTGCCAAATTATTCAAGGGAGAGCCATAATTAGGCAATGCCAGTGGGGAGAGAAAAGCAGTAAGTGCCAACAATGAAGCATCTATTTATGGATATTACCACACATAATGAAAACAAAACAGTTGTAGCTGTGTCTTAAATTTAGAGTATCATTCCTAATAATATTCTCCATGTGTGAAACAGTTGGCAGGATGTATCAACATAAGGACAAGTTCATGATGGCTGGATGGTTAAGAAACTAGTGCAAATAATTAAGGATTAAATAAACAAAAGAACTGAATGTGAACAAAAAAACATAGTAGAGCCCACAAGACTTTGTAGTACAAAGTGAAGTCGTTCTGTCCTGAATTATCTTTTTTTTTTGTCTTTAAAAAATGTTAACCACATAATTGTCAGATAGCTCCTTTGCAGACAAAGCCAGATTTTGTTTTTTTCTTTATTAAGCCAAGGGAAAAGAGATGAGTTGAAAAGCAATGTTTGGTTGCTCGTACAGATACAGAATCTGTGGCTGAATTTGTTAAGAAACAATTAGTTGCAAATGTAAACATCGTGGTTTACACGGACTTCTCAAATATAAGTGGAAGGAACGTTTATCCCTTTTCTGAATCCTAACTGGAATACAAGCTCACGGACGCATCCGTGTGTGGATATACCTGTTGGACATTTGGCATTGAGTTAATTCCACTTCAGTCTGTTGGCCAAGTCATTCATGGAAGAAAGCCACCTCAAGACAAGAATTGTACTGTCCTCAACAAAGAAATGGCATTGTGTTAGATTTATCTGCATTAAGATCTGTATCTTCTTGTCCATATAGGGAAACTTTTCACAGTGTAAGAGTAGGAGAATCCTTTAGAAAATACATACATGCTCTGAACTCAGTGTAGGAAATCTTGCCACTGGTCCAACCAACTCTATCATGGCCACACTGCAAAAATCACAATGGCCACCTCCTGCGAAGGTCCCAGGTTTCCAGGTCACAAGTAACACACGCACACGAAAACGGAGAAGAGCCAAAAAAGGAACATCATGTGAATTGAACAATCAACGAAATGTCTGAAGAACAGGATAGATTTTTTCCAGTGTGTAGGACGGCGAGGACCTCTCTCTGTGGTGACCGTGGTTATTTCTCATATTTTTCCAGCTCTCTTGAAGGATTATGATTTTTAGGCACACTTTTTTTTTTTTGGCCCCAAATTGAAACTCTCTTCTAGAATAAAATAGAAAGTAATCCTGGAGAGTTTTTGTTTTGTTCTGTTTTGCCAGCTACTGAAACACAACAAACATTTGAAAATACATTTTCTATCACATGTTTACAAAGAAGAGCAAATAAATATTCCTGGGCTTCATTGTCCAGATTTCATTAATTTTTTTTCCCAGGTTCCTGAGTGACAGTTGGAAAAGGTTTGCTAACACTTTGTAGGAAGTGCAGGCATGTTTCAGTCCCTGTGACAGCAAATGCTCCTAAGTGGCGTCTCCATGACTGGTCCCCTTCGTCCTTGTCCACAGAAGCTGAACAAAAGCTTCGAAGTACACATCACATCGTCATTCTCCTGTTTGAAACCCTCCACCCCGCCCCACCCCACCCTGGAATGACTTCCCTTTTCCTTCCGTGCATGATCATCCCAGAACAGGAACCAGTCGTGACCTGGTCCTGGCCTGGAGCCATGATGGCACATTGTGCTCTGGGTCCAGTTATCCAGGGTCTGGGCCACCTTCTTCCCCGGGACACGAGAGGCGCTCCCCAGCCTGTGGGCTGGGCTCCGGCTCTTCTTCAGAATTCCTCCTGCTCCCTCTCCATCCCCCTCCCATCTACCCCCAGATCTCAGCTCACAGTGTCAGTGTCCCAGATGGGTCTTCCATGGCCCCTGATCTCTGGAAACCACCCAGTCACTCTCTGTCCCAACCATCTACACATTAGTATTCTCGGATTTCCCTTGAGACTATGCTTTTCTCGTCTTGTTTCTTTCCTGCTTGCCTAGAAGATAAGGCTCAGGAGAGCTCAGACCTTCTCAGTAGCCCCTTCACCTGGTGCCTGCAGGGCGCTCAGTGGGGGCTCGCACAGCTTCTGATGAGAGCATGGGGGAGTGTGCAAATAATGAAGTGAATAGAGGAGGCGGTAAAGGGGTGGGGGGCGGGGTGGGGTAGAGAACCCAGAGGAAATCCAGTGGGTGGGAGATGGTTGGCTGCAAGTGTGGACTCAGTGGGCCTGGGCGAACAGAGTTAGATGTCCTGGTCCAGGTGTGGACAGCCTCCTACAGTGTGAGAAAGTGGCCACTGAAGGTCGTGACCTTGGTGATGGAGGAGAACCTTCTTTACATATACCTGGTAAGTACCTCCCACCCCACTCCCCCACCCCCCTCCTCCCTCCCCCGAGAGCTCTGCAAAAGACTTCTGTAGTGCTTAAATTCTCCCATCAAAGGAACAGCAACCTCTTACCCTAGAGCTGTGCCAGTACCTCCTGCTTTGCAACATTCCCTTTTCAATGGTCTGTTTGTTATTTGCTTTGTTTTCTTTTCCTTGCCACTTCCTTTGACAAGATTCAGCATCGTGGGCGAGTGCAAGCGACTAGCCCACTGCTCCTAAGAAAGCAAAAGAGGAACGAAGATTCCAACACCCTTTAACATGTGGCCGTTCATCCTTTAAAGGATCTTTGGCAGCTAAAGATTATGCCAAGACTGATTGTTGCACGGAGGAGATTGACAATCGCCTTATTGTTTTACAAGTTAAAAAAAAGAATGAGTTGAATGGCATGGCTGTTGAAATCCTTCTTGCAAAATATGCTTCCCTAATACTACTCCCACCATACTTTTCAGTACAAGTTGACAATTGTTAGCATGTGAAACTAATATGATAAATTAGAACACCCTCATGGTGTTCTATTATTTCAGTATATTTTGTATAATAGTACTAATAGGAAAATTGCTCAGAGGTGGGCAATATTTTGCAGAACAGTATTTTGGGGACGCTGAGCCAAGTAGAGCACGCTTGCCAAGAAACTGAGCAATGCTGCTTTTTACATTATTATTTCCAGAGGTGACAGGATCTGGGCCATAGAAGTGGAGTGGATATTGTTTGGGGACCCTCTTGAAGACACAGGACAAAGTGAGAGTGGTTTGTCCTGCCGTATCAGGTAAGAGGAAGCACCCACGGTCTCTAGCCCGGGGCTCTCGCTCCTGATTTTAGTTTCAGATATGTATTTTTATTAGTGGGCAAAGGAAAGAATGGAATGGTTGTTGATATGGAATGTTTGGAAATTTGGGCATATCCAATTTTGATCATCAGCTTTCAATGTGAAATCATACCTCAGTAGATAAAATCTGGACTACTACAGCAACAAACTAGTGAACTTGGGGGGGAGGGGAGGAATGTTCACTGGTTCCTCATTTTGTGGTATTATTCATGTTCCACAAACTTGCTCTCATATTACAGATTTTATGATTTGAATACATTCCGAGAAAGTATGTGCAGATTCCTAAATGCGATGCTACCATCCCGCTCCAATTTCCGTCTCAAAGTAGCAGAAGAAAATCACTCCCATTGTGTAGATGGGAACAGCAGAGTATCCTAAAATTTCCCTTTGAATATGCCTGAAGTGACCCCAATAGACCAGGACACTCGCAGTCTTCATGGAAACAGGCAGGGCCCTGAAAAAGAAAGCTACAGTAAACAAACAAACAAACAAACAAACAAACCAATAGTAGTGTTACGCCTTGAATTAACTTTAGAGGAATAACCTAAATTATATATGATCAGATAAGCTTCTTCTGAAGCTTGAGCACTGAGGCCACAAGGAAGTGAGAGGCACACACTGGGCATTACTCCACCAGGAAACAGATGGTCTTTAGTTCCCAGGGAAAGTTTGAGAAAGGGTGTGCTTTCCGAAAACATGCCGAGTAACCGTGGTTTAGAAGATAAAACGTTGAGGGGCACCTGGGTAGCTCGGTCTGTTAAGCATCCAAGTTCAGCTCAGGTCATGATCTCGCAGTTCATGAGTTCGAGCCCTGCGTCGGGCTCTGTGCTGACGGCTCAGAGCCTGGAGCCCGCTTCGGATTCCGTGTCTCCCTCTCTCTCTGCCCCTCCCCTGCTTGCACGCGCTCTCTCTCTCCCCCTCTCTCTCTCAAAAATACACATTAAAAAAATTTTAGAAGATAAAACATAGAAGTGATGAACGAATGAGTTGACTTAATTTTCTAATGACATCTTTAAAAAGGGGCAGTAAAATAAGAAGAAATAATGATTTTCTCATATGAAGAGAAGAGATATTGTTAGAGTTAGATAGGTCTTCAGAGTGACTCATCCACGACCCTAAGGGGTGGGCATGCCTGCCAGTCTTTAATCTAAATCTTCTCTGAGACTGAAATGGCAAACTGGGAATTACGGAGTCTTGGAGACAGAGAGGAGTAAATGCAAGGGTTGTTTATTGCACATGAACTGGGAGTTTCTGCCCAAGGGTGCAGCCAGGGAAATAAAGATCCCATCTCACTAGGCTCCATTCTATTCTCCCTCTCTGCCTTTGTCTCTCTGTCTCTTTCTCTGTCTTGCGCATCGTCTTGAGCTCCCCATTGACAAAAACCAAAAACTAGTGGGTGGTGAACTTCCCCTAAGGGCAGCTCCTGGGGCCCAGAACATGGTGGAGGAATTGGAGGGTGGAGGTCAAGGTCAGTGGGGCAAGTGGAGGATCATCAGCCCAAGCCCCAGCAACTTCTGCTGGTAAATCATTGGTCCCTGCAACTGCATTGGGTCTCCATCCAATCCAGGATGGAGAGAATGACGACAAGACACAGTGCCATTCTTTATTAAACCTGATTCTATTAAGTTATACGAGAAGGGGAAAGTTGGTATTGGAGAATCAAGTAGCAGTGTCTGTATGACACAATTTTATCCAGAAAGCTATAGAACTCAGAGAAGACAGGAACAGAAATCAATATGGACAGAAAGAATTCAGCCCCATATCACCTAAGGTACTGAAAACAAATAGAGATAAAAAATACAGAGCCATAAATTGAACAGGTACTGTGCAAATTATAATTTGAACAGCCGAATAAACACACTTTTCAGATACAAATAAACATACTCTGGATATAAACAAAGTATGAATAAGGAAAGTTAGTAATCTGTGAACAAATTAAATATCAACCGATGGGGAACACAATTGCCTGGCACATCAAAGCTAGGCATGGGCACCATTTTGCTTGAGGTTTGCATAATTGAATACAAGCTGTCTCATCCTGGGATCTCTAGGAAACAGACATGGGCACCACCGCTTAAGAATTGTAGTCCAAAGGGTGTGTGACTGAAGTCAGAGGTCAGTGAGGAAAGGAGTGAGGTGACGAGGACACCAGGAGATGCCACGTATGGGTCAATGCCTTATGCAAAAAACAACCTGTTAGTTGACCAGATCCTGGGAGGGAGGACTGGACGGGGCTTGATCTAGTTGGCTGTCTCTTCCTCAGAATTCCCTTTGTTTAATGTTTGCTCCATTGGGAGCTAACTCTTCCCCACTCCTGGGCTGCCTCATCTGGTGTCTTTGGCAGTCACTCAGAAGGCGAGCTGGAGGCTCAGCGCATTTTCAGGGTAATCGGCTCCATACTGATGGGCGTAGTTGGGCGAGCATGGAGGGCGGAGGGGATTTTGAGGCCAAGAAAATTGGAGAAGGCATATGAAATGCGCCCAGCGTATAAAATTTTAGGATACAATCATTCAAATGAAAATTCCAAATTAAGAAAATAATCCCAGTTGTTAAAAGTTAAACTTTGACCTAATTTTACCAACAGCAATTTATTTTTTCTCATGTTTTCATAATGTACTTTTTATTCTGTTGTTTGTCTGCAAGCGCATAAAGAACACATGTGTTGCCGACAGATAATACATTTGTCTTGGTAAATAATAACTCGGGAAAATTCAATTATGCAGAGTTCTGATTTTAAAAAGTCATTCCCTACTTTTATTCATAATTATTTTTGAGGGGTAATATAGACAGATTTAATTATGCCCCTAATTGACCACTTCTCATCATGTTATCTGTGCTATAAATTTTGGTGTTATTGCAAATGAGAGTTGAATTCATACATTCCAGATCAATTTCCTCCACAGTCTTCCTAACCATTGTGATTTGTATCTTTATTCCATTACAAATGCTGATGAGAACAAAGAGTCTGTGATTTATAAGGTCTTTTTTCCAAGAGTGTTTTGGTCCAAGACAAAGCACAGATTTTATTTATGCCTTTACTAAATTTTCATGGTTCAAAACATTCTGAAATATTACTGAGCCTGGATAAACCATTCCACCTGGGAAAGACGTGTTTGGTCGGTGGTTGCCTTGGCGATCAATGATTCAGAAATCTCACCATTCAACATCGTCCCTCACACAGCCACCTGAAGGAGCAATGATGATGTAAGAAATCAAGTAAAATGAAGGATTTTTTAAGCCTCCATGGCAAAAAAAAGGGTTCTTACAGCTACAATGACCTTGGTATAGGGCATTTTCTGGGGGATTGATGATCGCCCTGGACAATCAACTTCCCCCAGATGACCATTAATCCCCAGGCAATGTCCCTGCCGGCATCGCTCTTGCTTAATTCAATTATTCGTAGTGGTGGGCTTTCCTTTGTGAAGATTTTACCTCACAGCCAGGCTCCCTGACTTCCCTGTCTCTCTGCTTACTTCCCTGGCTCTGCTATAGACCAGCCCGGGTTTGCATTCACCTCACACACTCCGAACCGCATCTAATCCACGGAGAAAAAAAGATTAAGCGCGTCCACAGGTGCAGATACAATTATGTGGACCTTTGTGGGGGGAAATTTATAAACAAATTTATAAACAAATCGACAGACTATCCATGGGCACATATCCTGGTTTCATAAATCATTGCAGGTCATTTTATTAGAGTGTGTTTTTATGTCCAAATGTCACTACACCTGCGATTTTCACAAGGCAGATTTCGAAAATCACAATTTAGATAAGGTTGCATTTTACTAGTCGAATAAATATTTATAGCGTTTTAACATAAGAGTGGAATTCGAACATTAGAAGCAAAAAAGAAAAAGAGAAAAGAAAGAAAGCACTGCAAGTGTGAATGGCCGTGTGTGTGTGTGTGTGTGTGTGTGTGTGCCCAGGTTCTTGGGCCAGTACCCATGATGCTAGAAGACCATGTCCATTTAGACGAAGAGACAGGCATGCCCAGTAGCTAACACTCATGGCTTTGCGGTCAGAGAGATCAGATTCAAATCTCGACTCCATCCTGAGGCCAGCATGCTTTGAATTAATCATCTCTCTCCCCGGTTGGGTACCTGGGAAGGACTACATACGTCCCCAGTGCTCTTTGGGAGGGTTACACATGAAGCCATCACAATGCTGGCTCTTGCGGCTGGTTCTCAGATATATTTATTATAAGGGGGCATATAATTCTCAGTGTGGATCTATATAGATGTGCAAGTACATGGCTTATTATAACCACTCTATTCCACCTGTAATGTTTGTTTCTGTTCGAGATGTTGTTCTAATAGTAAAAGAGTTTATTGAATTATAAACTTCTAGCCTCATTAAAATAATAACCAAATTGAAGCACTTTAAAATCCATTAGACATTTAAATGTACCATTTTGAAATTTATTAATTTTATTAAATTTTGTACACATTGCGTGTACTTTTATTTGTGTATAAATTTTATATCATCGAATTTTTATAAGCATGGCCGTATTCCTATACTCGGAGAACACAGACTCTCAGTAAGTATATCATTAGTAGATGAACAACTGAGATTTTCCTTCCCATATCTCTGAGTCATAGCAATATTAAAACCCCGTTTTAGGGTTTTCTTTCTTTCGGTGGTAACTTCCTCAACAACGATATGCCTACATTAGCACACATTCCAAAGCAATCGATTTGCTTTTTGTAGATCTATTATATTAAACAACTAATTTTCTGTATCAGACACAAAGATAGGTTTTCCTGCAGAATTCCTGAAAGGAGGGTATTTTGCTCGGACCTCCCTGAGAGCCTGTCCTGTTTATTCCACAGTTCGCATCCATAAGGACAGCCTCTTTCTCCTCCGGAGGAAAGTGTGGCTGCCTCCATGCCCGTGAAACACAAAAACTAACATCCAACACAATGATCAATGCGAGGAGGATCTTTCCATTGAGATTTAAAATTTAGATATTGCAGGTGTACAAAATATTGTCACCAACACGCATATCTTCTAATAAGCGTGTAAAATAAAACATTGTGGACCTGGCTATTTTTAAGTATATGTATTAAATGGATATGTGAGATGGGTTAATGCAGATGTCTTTAAGTCCTTAAATCCAGACATCATAGTGGAGGTGGCCCAGGCATCATTTTCAACAGAAAGAACGGAGTCTTCTCTCACTGGCAAAATTTGAACACCTGAGAGTCTGTTCAGGTTCTGATATCCTAGGAAACAAAATGTTGCTTCTATCTTTTTTATTGGACCTCGGTTTAAATCATTAAGGTTTTGTCCATACTGAGATATTTTCCCAATTTGGAGATAGTTTTTAAAAAGAATTTATCATCAAGGTTTTATTTTTTTAAGTTTTTATTTATTTATTTTGATAGAGAGAGCATGTTTATGTGCACGCAAGCAGATCGGTGGCAGAGAGAGAGAGAGAGAGAGAGAGAATCCCAAGCAGGCCCCGCACTGTCAGCACAGAACCCGACACGGGGCTCTATCCCACAGACCGTGAACTCAAGTCAAGAGTCAAATGCTTAACCAACTGAGCCACCCAGATGCCCCTATCATCAAGGTTTTGGATGGAGACATTAAATTAATGTTTCGGCAGCTGGAACATTAACCTGGGGAGGATGCCTTGGCACACTGATGGGCTCTTTCCTCTTTCTTGAATTAGATACAGGGAAGTAAATCGAGCGGGAACCTTTGATTAGCACCTGCCAAGCAGCACTCGGCAGGCTGTCCGTAACCTGGTAAGCAAGGTTTGAATATATCACCTTTGAGGTCTCCGAACACCAGTAAGATGTGAGTACTCTTTCTTGAGTTCTCATCTCCTGTGTGGCATCGAATGTGGCTTCGTCTCGTCTGTGTCTCAGGCTGCACGATGGGAGGGATTGTTACCATCATTTCCAGGTTAAAGGTAGGGTCCTTGATTAAGGAGGAGGGCACCCCAGAGCCCGCTTTCCTAAACACCACGGGGTTCCGTGGCAAGAGGACAACCCTCTTCTCCCGGCTACAAACTGAGAATACACCTCAGGTCACACAGAAGAGAACTTCTGTTGAGCTCTGAGATTATAGAGAAACCTGGCATCCATCATATTGCAGAGCATAACTAACATTTGTAGTATTTGACAGAAAAGTAGAATAATGTTCACGAGAAGTATGTGGGTGAAATCATGCTTAGATGGCCATTTTCACTTGAACATCACAAATAAGAGATGAAGAATTCTCTGCCTTTTTTGGGGGGGAGCGGAGGTGAGTGGGGGTGAGGGCTTGAAATAACCCAAGACACCGAAAGCGATTTTGAACATATTTGCTGCTAGTTTCACCCATGCAAATTTATAAACTCTTAAATTCTCTCTTTTGTGGATAGCATGAGCATAAAATACTGTGTCAAGGTTTCCACTATAAATGTTATTTCTCCGGGATTTATAACGTTTGCCATAAAACGTGACCCCAGGCATTAACTATCTTTTCTCAACACAGAGACTGACGTTTTTATGTGTGACTTTTCATACACATGCTGAGGTGAAGCCACCAGTGGAACTGTTTCTAGGCCACGTGTAATTACTGAGAACATACTAGTATTGTAGGTTGAGATGTATACCTGAGTCACATTTACTGCGGGTTAAGAGCATTCATAAAACAGCAGTTAATTAGTCCGTAATAGGGTTCAATCATATTTTATTTGAAAACACTTCTATGAGCCCTACATTGGGTCTGGGTGTTACTTTTTTTTTTTTTTTTTTTTTTTTTTTTTTTTTTAGAGATACGAGCCCTCCTTTCTAGCTCTATCTGCCTCTTTCCCTTCCTCTCTTTACTTCACAGGAGACTTAGTTCATTACACACAAAAGCGCTCTGTGGCATTCCTGGTTTATGAGAAAGGAAAATGTAGGCATCCAGCGCTTCCTCTGAGAAATGAACATTGACTTTCTCTGAAGAAAATATAAATGGATTGACTTAATTGGACTTCAGGCATTGGGGCAATTAATAATAGACTGTGTCATAGTGAGGGCTTTGTTTGTACTTAAAGCAATAAATTACAAGTATTAAATGTATATTTATTTCAAGTTAAACTCATTTCTAATTGACATGTTACTTAGCCTAAGGCTTTTAAGATCTTTTAGTATAATTAAATTAATAGAAAGCTATAGATCACAGGACAATAAACAAACAGCCGGGACTTTAATATGACAGATATACAGAACAGGCCGTGTAAGTAGATCATTATTATCGGTTTAGGTTCAGCAAAAAAAATACCGGCAGAACGAAAAGAAAAGCAGAAGCGCCGTGGAGGAGGCAGGCGACATTTTTGCCCATAATCTGACCGGCCAGCGTCAGAAGTCCCAGGCTGGGGAGAAACTTCATTATGAAAATTTCTTGGTTGGATCGATGCCTTATACCAGAAGCTCTTAAAGCCCCACATCAAACATTTAAAGGATATTATGATCACCCCAGGCTTTGGGTAGTCAAACAGCATAATAATGTTTCACGTATGAAGTGCAGAAATAGCCAGTTTCAGTTCTTATTATGTTCAAAATCTTCATCTTTTAAATACAGTCCTTAGTGCAAAATGCCTATCATAAATATTATGGCCCAAGAGTAATGCTCGTTTCAAGTTTTATAATTTCATTCATTCAAAGGACTCGACATGCTTCATGAAGGGTCGCTTGCCTTGTTTTTCGTTTTTGTTTCTGTTTTTGACCATATGCTGAAGAGACAACTACAGCCTTCTCTAATATGGAGAAAAATTGAGAATTAGGTCATGTCTACGGCCAGAATTGTTTTATTTCAAATCAGAATGATTTATTGTTTCCCACGACGTGGACACTGGTGTGTTTTCTTGGCACCGAGGTAACTCACCCCTGAATGCGTCCTAATGCCACATCTCCAGCCTCCTGCTGTCCTGAGATCTGTCCTGTCCTGTGTCGCCCTTGCACACCTGACCAGTTACACCGTAAGGATGGGAGGCTTCGTCGCATTCCCAATGGTCATAGTGCCTGGTACATAATGGTGTGTGATCAACACCTGTCTAATGAAGGGACCCATTATTCTTCTGGCATTTCTTACTAGTAAAATGATTCTTGGTCATGGAATAAGTAAAGCTTGGGGAGCAGCAGGGAAACTTCTTCAGGACAAAGCATTATCTCTGCATGGCCACTGACCCTTCTTTTTTTCTTTTTTTTTCAATGTTTTTTTATTTATTTTTGGGACAGAGAGAGACAGAGCATGAACGGGGGAGGGGCAGAGAGAGAGGGAGACACAGAATCGGAAACAGGCTCCAGGCTCCGAGCCGTCAGCCCAGAGCCCGACGCGGGGCTCGAACTCACGGACCGCGAGATCGTGACCTGGCTGAGGTCGGACGCTTAACCCACTGCGCCACCCAGGCGCCCCTCCACTGACCCTTCTTAACAAGATTCCATTGTTGGGGTTTCTAAGTCAGTTAGTTACTTCTCGAGTGCAATCAAAGGCATAGACCAAAAAAGCTAAACCCGCAAGTGGTCTTGTCAAGGCTGAACTTGAATATTTAGTCAATGATTATTTACATTTTTGAGTTTATGGATATCACCATTTCTTGATTCTCAAGGGTTGCATAGACCTTGTTTTGGGGGGGGGAGACTACACTGAGTTTTGTTGCTCTTGGTGTTGATAGGCTAGATGTCTCAGTAAATGTTTTGGCGTAATTTATAGCCATAATTCGGTTTTTATTTATTTGGTGTCCAGGAGAAGATTCTAGACAGAGAGTTGCTCAACCCACCAACTCTGTATGTGACATGTTCGGTGTGGGATTTTCTATACAACTGTGACTTCCTGTTATTTTTTTTTTCTTGAGTAGACTCTTGACTTTGGAATAATTTTAGATTTACGGGAAAGCTGTAGGGGTGGTATAGAGAGCACTCTGTATCCCCCATTGTTGACATTCTACTTCTTCGTGGTACACTTGTCATAACTGAGGAGCCAACAGCAATACGTTCCTCTAAATTAAACTTCAGAATGTGTTCAGATGTTACTAAGTTTCCCACTAATGTCCTTTTGTTACTCCAGGATCCCATCCAGGACCACGTTGGGTAAGCAGGTGCTGCAGGTTGCGCTTGGCTCTTCAGAATGTTTGGAGAGATTATCTCTGGTACTTTCTGGACAAATCGTGGGTGCCTCCCACTCTACCCAGCTTCTCGCTTTGATTATTAGCCACCCAGAGTGGGGCAGGAGGGGCCCATCTGGGTGTTCTTAGAGTATTCGCTCCAATAATCTGTGTACTTCCGCCGAAACCTGATAAGGCCATTGTGACAGGCAAATTAATAGGGATGTTGCTTCAAACAGCTTTTCTAACTTTGTACCAGCATAAAAAGGAAACCCACCCAGAAGCGGCACAAACAATTCTAATCAATCTACTTGTAAGGTGTCATAAGACTACTTCCTTGAGTCTAATACAGACTTAGATTTGCTTTCTTTTATGCGCTGTCTCAGCAGGAAAGACCAACGGTGCAGCATGCCTTAACTGGAAATGCTTCTCACCGGGAGGAGTCAATTAAACACATCACTATAGGTCTAAGACAATCTGGGGTTTCATACAATAGAACAAATAGAGGGTACATAAGGAATACACACTCTATTAAAAGTTTTGTACAAGGGGTGTATTTCCATAGTCCCGAGTTACCCTAATTTTATAAAACAAATAATTAGGGGTGCCTGGCTGGCTCAGTCGGTTGAGCGTCCGATTTTCGCTCAGGTCATGATCACATAGTTCGTGGGTTTGAGCCCTGCGTCGGACTCTGTGCTGACTGCTCAGAGCCTGGAACTTGCTTTGGATTCTGTGTGTGTGTCTCTCTCTCCGCCCTTTCCCCCCACCCCTCTCTCTCTCTAAAATAAATAAACATCAACACGAATAATTTTAAAAAAACTAGATATGTGTTTACTAAGGTCTATGCCGTTCCTGACAATATAGTCTTAAGTGTGACGTTAAGTCTAGGCACCTGCAATGAATACAGTCATCACGCAGTGGCCCTAACTCAGTCAATGCAGAGTCTCCCTTAGTGGGGAGACAGTGGGCTAGAAGTGACAGGCATATACTGTTTTAATGAAAAGCGCCATTACAATTTACCTAAGAATATAGGGCACAATCTTAGTTTCTAAGGTCTTACTCAACAATCAGGAAAATATGCCATTTACCTCTAAGACTTTTGAAAGAAATATAGAAAAATGGATGTGAAAGACTGTCAGATCCATCGGTTATGTCGATGTATATGTTTGAATCTATTATTTCCTTGGTCTATTTAATTTTGTGCCTAAGGGCTTTGAAGCCATCTAGTCTAGAGAATAAGGCCTTTATCTGGGAGTTAAATAGGTCATTTAAAGTTATTGTTATTCTGCACAACGATCCTAAATCCCATAATCTCTGGTAAAACCCGTAAAATACATTTCGAAGTCCAATCACTTAATGAGGAATTAACACACACAAAAGAAAAGTTTAATCCATACAATTATACTACCTACTGGATGGTATAATTTTTTAGTTATACCTCAATTAAAATTTCAAACTGAAAATTGCTGACTACTATAATTTTTTTTATTTGTTTTATTTAAAAAATTAAGTTTATTTATTTTGAGAGAGAGCGAGAGAGAAAAAGAGAGAGAGAGAGAGAGAGCATGAGTGGGGAGGGACACAGAGATGGAGAGAGAATTCCACGTAGGCTCTACACTATCAGTGCAGAGCCCAAAGCAGGGCTTGATCTCACCAACCATGAAATCATGACCTGAGCCGAAATCAAGAGTCAGACGCTCAACTGACTGAGCCACCCAGTTCTCTCTACTTTTCTTTATTTTGTATTTTATTTTAATTGATAAATTTAAATGTTCCCAGCTACTGGTGGGAATTAAATTGGGGCAGCCACAATGGAAAACTGTATGAAGGTCCCTCAAAAAATTAAAAACAGATATGCCATATGATCCAGCAATCACACTTCCAGGTATATATATCCAAAGGAAATGAGAATAGGATACGAAAGAGATGTCAACATTGCCGTGATCATTGCAGCATTGTTTATAATAGCCAAAAAAATGGGAACAACCTGTTTCTCAAAGAATGAAAAGGTGACACAGATGTGATCCACAGTCAACCACACACACACACACACACACACACGCTTACACACACAATGGAATATAACCCAACACAAGAAAGAAGGATATCTTGTCATTTGCAACCACATAGATAGACCTTGAGGGCATCAGGCTGATGAGGTATGACAGACACATGAAGAAATGTACTGTATGAGACCCTTAAAGGCAGAGAACAAACTGAGGGTTGCTGCAGGGGCCGTGGGTGGGGGGATGGGCTAAATGGGTGATGGATATTAAGAAGGGCACGTGTAGGGATGAGCACTGGGTGTCGTACGTAAGTGATGAATCACTAAATTCTACTCCTGAAACAAACATTACACTACATGTTAATTAACTTGAATTTCAATAAATAAAGTGAAAAAAGAAAAATATTGTATGATCTCACATATATGTGGAATCTTCAAGACAGTTAAACTCTTCGCAACAGGGACCAGAAAAGTGGTTTCTAGAGGTTGGAGAGCAGGAGAAATAGGGAGGAGTTGGGAAAAGGTTACCTGCTTTCAGCTCTAAGATGTCTAAGTTCTGAGGAGCTAATACGTGGTGACTGTAGTTTCTAAAACCATATTGTATAATTGAAATTTGTTAAGAGAGTAGTAGAACTTAAACATTCTCACCAAGGGGGAAAAAAATAGACTCGTAAGGTGATCAATGCGTTAATTAATTAGATGATGCAGATCCTTTCAAACTGTGTACGTATATCAAATTACCACGACTTACTTTTCAAATACCACACAATTTTATGTGCCAGTTATACCTCAATAAAGTTAAATAAAAATAAAAATAAAAAATGTGCCTAGCCCAATGTAATTACAGATTTTCTTCCCAATATTTACCACCCGATATAGTTATAAGTACTTGGTGATGGGCAGTTTACAAGAGGCATGGCTTGGATTGACCATTCCTCACAATGCGGAAGTCAGAATCAACAATGACACGTTTGAATTGTTTTTATTTAAGAAAAGCAAACTGGCAGCCTCCAGCTTCGACCTGCTCTGTAACATGGGGACATTGTGACGGTGAATCTGAAGAGAGATTCAAGGGCAATTAAACCGTTGTAAGACTGTAATCAAAAGCGAAACACAGCTAGACTTCAGTTAGGAAAGCCCATTCAGGCACTGACATAGACTTGACTTGGGTTCGGGACAAAACAATGGCTACGATGTTTGGATTGGAATACGTGGTTTATAAAGGCTGCTTCTTCAATTTCCGCATCAGTCGAGGATGCCATCTGGAAAGCTGCCTAAATGGATGCCACAGGTATTAGGCCTTTTCAGTGAGATCCATACATGACTGAAACCGTCGATGAAAGTACAGAAAAAAGTGTGAATGAATTCTGTGTTCAATGGACTGATTGTCCCATTTATGTAACCTGTGGTTAGCCTCAGTCGGGGTTCTTCACATTCTTGGGTTTGTGCTTGATTCTGGAATATTCCAAAGATCACCATGAAACGTCACGAGAGAATGAGACTGTCAGCCTCCCCAATATTTTATCAAACCTGTAATAAAGTTGCTTTGCCTTCTCACTCAACTTAATAAAACTAAAAGGTTAGAATGTTTTTATTTAGGCAGGTATGTCCAGAGGCATTACAATATTGTTGCTTTTCTTTGTGTTAATCTGTAAACTAAACATGAATCCTTCCAGTCTGTTGTCCCTTTAAACTCCATAAGCATATTAAATATGTAACTAAAATTGGTTTGAATCAGACAAGGCACTTCGAATGAGTTTTATACTTTTTCTTCAACAAAAAAGTCGGAATTTTGCTCATTATTTCAATGAGTAGAAGCAACAAATGTTACATGATATTTTGTAAAGCTTTGATTATGGAACAGATTTAAACTTAGAAAAAAGTTACACAGATAGTACAAAGAGTCTCTGGGTACCATTCACTCAGATTCTCCCAATGTTGATGCATCGTATAACATCGTCAGATCTGTCAAAACTAAGCAAATAACATTTATACAATACTATTAATTAACAATTGAATTGTATTTTACCAGGCTTTTGTTTTTAATTAATGTTCTATTTCCTGTTCCAAAATCCAATCCGGGATCATACACTGCCTTATTCAGCGCGTCTCCTCTGATGTGTGGTAGTTTTTCAGTCTTCCCTTGATGTCCCGACCTTGAGAGTCTGAAGACTATTGGGCTATTACTCTGTAACGTGTCCCTCCACTTGGGTCTGTCTGATGTTTTCCTATCGAGTTGAGCTGTAGATTTGGGGGAAGAAGACCATAAAGCTGAGGTACCTCCCATCTGGGGGTTCGCGGTGGCCGCATGGCATTACTGGGTGCGACCACCTTGACCACCTGGTTCAGATCACGTTCCCAGGTTTCTCCACTGCAAGTCACCATTGTTCCCTTTCCAGATTCCTGTCTGGGAGAAAGTCAGTGAGCCTGGTCCATACTCAAGGGGAGGGAGATCAAGTCCACCATCTAGAGAAGGTGTATCTGGAATTCTTCTCTAAGAAAGATTTGTGACAACTTTTTCAAAAAAAATGAATGCCTTTTTATGTAGAAAAGTTTTCATGATTTGTCCTCAGCTACTGCAGCACACATTTCTGAAACTACACTGTTATCATCCTTTCTAGATGTCCTCCTTGCCATGCTGATAATTAAACAGGAAAGCCAGCTGGTGACAAATCTTCTGGAGATAAAGATATGATTTCTTCATTTTTTTTTCTACAGTGTATGTCGTCAATATAAACGAAGATAACTGACTGGAAACATCATTTCTGAGGACAACACGAGCAACGTGAAAATCTCATTGTGGGGGGACGACAGCCTAGTATAATGTTATGCTCCACATTAGTTACTGAAGCTGCCTATTGTTTGACCCCAAGGCAGTAATTCTACAAAAAAATCCACTAGTCTTGAGAACTTTTCTCTGGGACAAGGTGGTATCTATGAAGTTAAAGGTTAAGCACCCAATGTTGACAAATGATATTAAACCATTCAGTTTTTAAATTCAGAGGAGTCAGAATAAACACAACCATATGCTGTAACTGGGTCCAATGTTGCCTTAAGTCCCTACCAGTCTTTTGAGAGCACCACATTTTACGAGTTGTCTCTATAAAAAAAATAATTGATTTTAAATGAACCTAAGATCAAATTATGGTATTGCATCACTTATCTATTGCTGCAGAACAAAGGATCACAAAATTTAGCAGCTTAGAACTACATGGGTCCACGTCGCGGAGTTCTGCAGGCCAAGGACCTGGGCATTGCCTCATCTGGGCCACCCTCTTCCGTTTGCAGTCAAGGTGCTGGCCAGGGCTCAAGGCTCATCTGGACTCAACTGGGGAAGGGTTTGCTTCTAAGCTGATTTACATCATGGTTGGCCGTATTTGTTGTCTTGTGAATTGTTTGAGGACGAAAGTCTAAGTTCCCAGCTTGCTGTTGGCCAGAGGCCGGTCTCAGTTCCTTGCCATACAGGTCTCCTCAGCATGCCAACTTTACCAAAACCAGCATGAGAGGGTGTCTGCTGAAAAGATGCGTGTCACAATATTTGTAGCCTAGCCGCAAAAAAAAAAAAAAAAAAAAAAATCCTCTTGATACTGACCTTTTCTGTTGAGAAGCAATGGGATAGAGCAGTTTTCCCTCATTGAGATGAGATCCCAGAAGTCTGTGACTATCAGGAGACAGCAATCACTGAGAACACTCTAGAAGTTGCCTACAACATGTGGAGTTACAAGCCATGTGTTATATGATCCATTAGTTACCAAATTATATGTGACAGTTATGAGTAGCTCTTGTTCTAAATAAACTTGATATTTAGAACGAAACTTACACATTTAATAAAGAAGAGTGGTAAATTTATTAAAGGTTATTGGGGTTGCTATTGATTAATTACTACGGAGGAAGTCTATTACAAATGCACGCAACAGTGACCTTGTTTCACTGGACATCCTAAGTAGACCTTTGAAGAAAGAAGGAAGCAACCTGAACAAGTTTCAGTTGTAAGGGCACCTGGGTGACTCGGTTGGTTGAGCCTTGGACTCTTCATTTCAGCTCAGGTCATGGTCTCACGGTTCATGAGTTCTAGCCTCGCGTCAGGCTCTGCGCTGACAGCGTGGAGACAGCTTGGGATTCTCTCTCTCTCACCCTCTCTCTCTCTCTGCCTCTCTCCTGCTCATTCTCTCTTTCTTTCCAAAAAGTAAAATAAACGTGAAAATAAAAGAAGTTTCAATTGTACAATCCTCTGAAATCCAGCCATGTAAGAAATACCTATCATTCAATAAAGAAAAGAATGAGAAACAAAGGGTCTGGTTGGGGTGTGGGGGGGGGGGAGAAGGAAAAGGCACCTGAGCATTTGTGAAATGTGGCAAAGGACTAAACCTTCTTGTAGAGAAAAAAAAAAAACTGGTCAGCAATAATTCACTAGCATCCTGACCCTGCACGCAGGTGCCCCGAGACGTGGCTCTGGGTAAAAGCAGTATTTCTCCTGTAGGGCCCTGAGGTTGGATGAGACGTTTTCCGCGTTCCTTCTACTGAAGCTCTCTTTACTGAGACATCAGTGCCTGCATTTAATGGACAAAGAGAAGGGCTGCATCCTGGTGTCTGCCTCTCAGCCTCTGAGCCTACCTGCCACGGACAATCCACCAAAGTCTCAAGAGATAGAAGATACTTAAGGAGGGTGCCTGAGAAGATGAAATACAGCTATTCTCGGAATATTCTAAAACTTATTCTTGGTTTAAGTTGATGTGGCACAGCTGATTCCTTTGATTATACCATGTCAACCCCTGAGAAAGAATATCCTTTATTGAACTTTGATTCAACAGGGAGATCCTGGCTCTTCTCATGAGATCAGACTAGATAGAGGTCTCAAAATGCCATCACTGTGTTGACTTGGAGGATGTGGTCGAGATGGTTGAACATGACATCATCCTGGGCTCTTGTCCTGACGACCTTTAAGAAATCTTGACTTATGCTTTGGTTCTCTCCCTCTCTAGCCTCTTTTTTTTTTCCTCCCCCTCCCCCATAGACTTCTGTTAAGTTTCTCAGGATCCACATAAGAGTGAAAACATACGGTCTCTGTCTTTCTCTGTATGACTTATTTCACTTAGCATAACACTCTCCAGTTCCATCCACGTTGCTACAAAAGGTCATATTTCATTCTTTCTCATTGCCATGTAGTATTCCATTGTGTATATAAACCACAATTTCTTTATCCATCCATCAGTTGATGGACATTTAGGCTCTTAAAAACTGAGAACAAACTGAGGGTTGATGGGAGGTGGGAGGGAGGGGAGGGTGGGCGATGGGTATTGAGGAGGCACCTATTGGGATGAGCACTGGATGTTGTATGGAAACCAATTTGACAATAAATTTCATATTAAAAAAACAAACAAATAAATAAACATTATATGAGAAATGGAAAAAAATGAAAAAATACAATTTATTTGACTGCTTATAAAAAAAAGAACAAAAACAAACAAACAAGAAAAATAAATCTTGAGTTATCTTAGAATCAGGATGAGGCTTGGGCCTCCTAAGCACTTTGTGTTTACTGCCTTCCCCCCTTGCCCCCATTGTACAAGCCCTATGAAGGGACTGACTAGGCTTTTCTTATCTTATTGATTATTAAAAACATCAGAATGCATCTGTGCCCAATCCCTTGCAAGTGTATGGACATTTATGACATACACTTTTATATTTTCTTTCCTTTTAACTCCTAAATGTATCATTTTCTAGTTTAGTTTCCTTCTACCTTATATAAATTGCTTTGTTTGCCTTTATAAACCGTGTTAATACCTTTCAGTAGTCTGCTGAGAAAAAAGAAAAATTGCTTAATTTTAATTTTTAAGTCAGTTGATCTCCAGTTGGGGTTTATAAAATGATACAGTCAGCATATAAAGAAAATATTATCAATTTATATTTGTTTTCATATCACACGTTATATCCATATTATTTATAAAAATAAAAATGCACCTAATCTTTAGAATCAGGATCCTTACTGGGGCACCTGGGTGGCTCAGTCAGTTAAGCGTCCAACTCTTGATTTCAGCTCAGGTCATGATCTCACGGTTCATGGGTTTAAGCCCCACATCAGGCCCTGTGCTGATAGCACCGAGCCTGCTTGGGATTCTGTCTCCCCCTCTTTCTGTCCCTCCCCTGCTCACTCTCTCTCTCTCTCTCTCCCTCAAAAATAAATAAATAAACATTTTTTAAAAATTTAGAATAGGGACCCTTACTAAACCTTGGAATACAGGGCCCTCATTCTATATATAGTATCTAAAGGGTATAACCACATCATAAATCAAAGATCTGTACCTGCTGATGGAGTGGGTTTAATACATCTAAAACAACTATTAAAAACACAGACTTTCTTGTGCTGTCTTTGGATTTCAAAGATGGGAAAGTACTAGAAACATCCATTTAGGGGCACCTGGGTGGCTCAGTCGGTTGAGCATCGACTTTGGCTCAGGTCATGATCTGGTGGTTCGTGAGTTCCAGCCCCACGTCGGGCTCTGTGCTGACAGCTCAGAGCCTGGAGCCTGCTTTGGATCCTGTGTCTTCCTCTCTCTCTTCCCCTACCCCACTTGCACTCTCTCTCTCTCAAAAATGAATAAACACTTGAAAAAAATCCATTTCACAACATAAATTAAACTGGTATTAACATGCTCTGTCTCCAGACTTGTCCAAAGTAGGAAATGGAAAGAAGATGTGAAGGAAGAGACCATACGCAGGGAGTGAAAGTAAAAGTTACAAGTTTATATTCCGTCAAGAGTGAAGGCAAGAGAAATGCATCTTGAGACGTGAGAAACTTCGGAACATACGTCTCTTGAGGTAGCTTCTGGAAAAAAGTTTCTTGGTCTCCCGCCTATTTTAAGAGCCCGATTAACAATTCTATGTTATCTTAAGCCCTCTCTCTATTCTATACCAGAGACGAACGCGAGGTCCCAAATTATAGTCTTTAAGTTCACATACACTCCTGCCCCTTCCTTCTGTGTCGGTGCGAGAACTCTGGGTGAGTCCCCGGTCCTACCCTCGCTCTGCGTGTCCTTCCCCACAGGGAAGGGCTGGGCCAAATAAGACACGGCCAATGTGATGAGGCCTTCATGCTAAGCCAGGGTGAGGAGACTGTGCGCCATGACCTAGGTTGCATGGGGAGCACAAAGGAAACCACCATGAGGTGCCGCTACACCCCCGGGATGGCTAAGATGGAAACCACTTGGCCATGACGAATGTTGGCAAGGCCGTGCTGGGCCCTGGACGCACATGCGCGCCTGGTAGGCATGCCAAATAGTACCACTAATTTAGACAACAGTTGGGTAGTTTCTTTCTTTTTTTAAAATCTCTTTTAATGTTTATTTATTTCTGAGACAGAGAGAGTCAGAGCGTGAGTGGAGGAGGGGCAGAAAGAGAGAGGGAGACAGATAATCCCAGGCAGGCTCCAGGCTCCGAGCTGTCGGCACAGAGCCCGACGAGGGGCTCGAACTCACGGACCGTGAGATCATGACCTGAGCCGAAGTCGATGCTCGACTGACTGAGCCACCCAGGCGCCCCTGGTAGTTTCTTAATATGGGAGCAACGGCTCTCATATATCCAGTCATTCTGCTCCTAGCTGTGTATCCCAGGCAAAAGGCCACACAGCCCACGCGAAATCTACTTCCACATGAGTGTTCCTAGCTGTTTTATTCGTGAGAGCCAAAAACATGGAAGCAAGCTGAATGTCCGTCAAAAAGTGCACAGATGCACTGTGGTATATCCACATAGGGGAAAACCACTCAGCAAGACAGAAATGAATAAATTACAGATGCCTCAAGAATAGGGACAGATTTCAAAATAACTATGCTGAGTAAGCAGAGCCAGAAAAAAGGACAAATGCAGTGTGACTCCACCTTTAAAACCCTGATTCGTGTTGCAAGAAAGGAGATTAGAGGCTGCTCTGTAGGATCATGGAGACGGACAGAAGGAAGGAATAATCGGCGGGCATGAGGAAACGTGAGAAGCCCCGGATACGTTCACAATTTTGATTCTGGTGGTGATTTCATGGGCGTATACATACGTCAAAACATTTCCAACTGTGTACTTTAAATATGTGTACTTACTGCCTGTCAGTTACACCTAGATAAAGGTGTCGTTTAAAAACTGTACAACCTACATTTTGTAACCCCCATGTAAAATGGCTAGAATTTCAAAAGAAAGCACAAGGCAAGGCCAGAAAAAAAAAAAAAAAAAGCAGCCAGGGGCACCTGTGTCGTTGAGTTGGTTAAGCATCTGACTCTTGATCCCGGCTCAGGTCATGATCTCACGGTTTGTGAGTTCGAGCCCCACATCAGGCTCTGCGCTGATGGTGTGGAACTTGCTTGGGATTCTGTCTCTCCTTCTCTCTGCCCCTACCCCGCTTGTGCTCTCTCTCTGTCGCACATTCTCTCTCTCTTTCTCTGTCTCTCTCTCTCTCAAACTAAACACATAAATATAAAAAAAAAAATTTAAAAAAAAGAAAGAAAGAAAAGCAACCAGTCACAGTTAAGAAAGGAGACACAGAAACAGATACAATGCTATTAGGTCAAAGATTGAGCAATACACTCTTTTTTAAGTTTATTTATTTATTTTGAGAGAGAGAGAAACAGAGACGAATGCACCCGAGGGAGAGGAAGAGAGAGGGTAGAGAGAGAGAGAGAGAGAGAGAATCCCAAGCAGGCTCTGTGCTGTCAGCATGGAGCCCAAGGCAAGGTGAGATCTCACGAACCATGAGATCACCGACCTGAGCCGAAATCGAGAGCTGGACGCTTAACCGACTGAGGCACCCGGCCCCCTGCAATATAGTCTTTGTAAACAGCCTCAAAAACAACCATTGTCTTCTTCAGAAATGAAAACAGAGTTTACTTCAAAAAGTGACCGATTCCTGTTAACACACAAGTAGGTGAAATGAGAACGATTACCAGGATCACAAAGTCATGAGATTTAACACCCAAAAATCTAAGTTCTACTCTTGCTTCAAAAGCAAAGTCCATTTCTTAATACAACGCCATATAATACAAAGAAAATAATCATTTAAAAATATGCTACAGACTATCTTTCTGGAACCAAGAGCTATTAAGTACTTAACGATAAATGCATTCTTACTCCTAAGATTATTTAATACAATTTTGAATGCTTCAGTTCGTACTCTGAGAAAATTTTAAAAAATAGGTTACGAATGGCACTCACAAAAATAAATTGTTATTTAGGAATAGTTTAAGTGCCTATTTGAAAAATTCAAGGGGCGCCTGGGTGGCTCAGTCGGTTGAGCGTCCGACTTTGGCCAGGTCTTGATCTCATGGTTTACGAGTTTGCGCCCTGTGTCGGGCTCTGTGCTGACAGCTCGGAGCCTGGAACCTGCTTCGGATTCTCCCTTGCTCTCTGCCCCTCCCCTGCTTGTGCTCTCTCTCTCTCTCTCTCAAAAATAAATAATAAACTTAAAAAAGAAATTCAAGAGGATCAACTGATAAGATTAAGATCCCTGACTGCAAGATGACTAATATTATGCAAAAAAAAAAAAAATCCATTGACAATAGCAACAAAAGTATATACTACCTAGAAATCACTTCACTGCAGAAGCAGAGGACCTCTAGAAACGCGATTGGAGGACTCAAGTGAATTACAGAAAAGAAGATGAATCCACACACGGAGAATCTACAGTTCCCAACGACAACAAACAAACAAATAAAATACTCTAAGATGTCTAAAATTCAACTGTTCCCAAATTAACCTTCAATGTAATCCAAATGCAGTAGAATTCGGAATAGGATTCTACTTTTACGTGGAACACTGCAGGGCAGTCGTGCAACTATTTCCGCAGGAGAGCTGAGCGGTCTAATCAGAAAGACCACAGTGGCCACTTCTGCTATTCCCGCCTCCTTAAAGAAGCACCGGGATCAGACGAATTAGGGGACGTTGTAAAAAAAAAAAAATATCTCTGGGACAATCTCTCATTTTCAACGGTGGTAAAAAGAATGGGTTCTGACACACTTTTTTTGGAAGCCAGTCTGACATGAGCCTCATAGACTGTGCTTTCTTGTATGTATATAGATCTGAAAATCCCAGGAACATATTCGTAAGTTAACGCAAACACACTGTTAACAATTAAAGGCTGTTTCAGGAAAATGTTTTACTCTCCTAATAGTTTAGGCGGATAGGAGTTGTTTGGTCACAGTGCAAAAATGGGAAAGAGACACCTGTATGCACTGGAAAGTCAGCCTCAAGACATCATCATCCTTGTCCAGATGGTTCCTTGGAATTCTGAGGAAGCCCTTCAAGAGCGTTTGGGAATTAGACAGGGGAGTCGTCTGACAATGAGATCCACAAACGGGGTCCGGAGATGGGAGGAGAAAGGGCTGTGGGCAAGGTGGAGTCCAAAGATAATAAGCAGACAGAGGGGGAAAAGATTAACTAGAAAGCACGGACAGGAAGAAAGAAGGAACTATGCCAAGGGGGTCCAGGCAGAGAATGTTAAGACGGGGCCTGTAGAAAATGCTGGCACAGGTCGAGGGAGGGTTTTCAGTCTGCAGAGGCCGCGAGAAAGATCCTCGGGGAGCCTGGGTCACAGGGGCTGTAGCAGGGCCCTGACATCCAGGCCTCACTGTTCCACCGACGGGCCCTTCCAGGTGTCGAGGACTTGCACAGGACGGCCACCCTGGGAGCCCTGCGGCACGGGTCCCTCTCTGCGTCACTGCGGGAGGCTCTCGCAGGCTGAAACCCCCAGCCCCTGTTGCTCTGTCACAGACACAGTCTAAGGAAACCTTTCTTGGCGTGTGCCTCTCAGTGGACCCGGGCATGCACACAACGACTGTGCTCCAATCTGACAAAATGGGTACAGTCGATATGAAGGGGCCCGAATGTCACCTGTGGGCGGTAGTCTGAGCTGCGCACTGCGGCAGGTGGTGCCGGCGGGGGAGCCGTTGTGCTGTCTTCTGCACTGCTGCTGGGAGGGCCTGGCCACATCTTCAAGACCTGAGCGGAGCCGGGGAGGGAACGTGTCCTGTCGGGGGGCCCTGGGTGGCTCCCCGTCCCCGAGTCACTGAGCTCCCTGCCCCGAGCATGGAGACAGAAGCCATCTCAGTCCGTGAGCAGAGACCCAGGGGGTTAAGGGCTCGTGACCTCAGCTGTGTCACTCTATGCCCACGGAAGATCGCTCCGGAAGATTCCGTGAAAATTTAATTCCGTCAACTCTAAGCCAGTGCTGTGGCAAAGCTGGATGTCTGGTTTCCTCCTTTGTTTGCAGGGCGAAGGCTAGGGCCACAGTAGAGTTCTTTATGCATAAAACACAAGTCTTTGAGACATTTCTAAAAAGCACATAAAGGAAAAATAGACTTCGGTAGCACCGTAATGTCATGCTTCGGGTTTTGGTAAACCAATCATTGAATATAAACAAACTAAAGCCTTCCATAAACTATTTAAAAACCAACAAAGCAACTTTTCCGATTGCCTTCCAAAACTATCTAAGTTATTCTTCAAACAATAGACTCAATATTATAAATTTGATATTTTGCTTTAAAAAATTTTTCCATTAATATGAGTGTAGGTTTTCCCGACTCTTTGAACCAGGAGTAACTGCATCTTTTGCTTCCTGAATGCAAATAGAATCATTAATTTCAACTAAAATTTATGCCACATAGAAATGCAGGGCAGTCCGATTCCCTGCGGAAGCAAGAGCCTGCCAGAAGGAAAAATTAGAAATCCCTGACCTAAGGCACCATTAAAAATTTTATTTATTTACACGAAGATTTCACTGGCCTTACAGCTGTTCATAATCTCCTGATAGGGAAAGGAGCTATCCTGTGTAGCAGACAGGATTTTGTGATGAGATAAATGTCTCTGAGAATCACCTTCGTGGGTTCTAGAACATTCTTGGATACATCAGGAGCAGCTGATGCCAGACAAGCAAGGTGGGCCGCTGCCACCTTCCGGTACACGGATCGAGAGGGAATTCTGGGCCTCGGAGATGTTCCCCTCCTCCAAGTGGAAACCAGCTCAGAGGTCACTCAGCATTTCACGCGGACTGAACCCCTGAGTCTTTCCTTTTGCTCTGCAGAGGTCTGGACTCTGTCCAGTGGGTCACTGCATGGGATTTCACCGTGTCTTTATTACCTTGTTCTTCCATTTCAAGGGCACAGTGTGGTTCGGTGGGAGGGGTCAGGTGGCCACTGGAGCGGGGAGCGGAGAGGACCGGTCTGTGCCTTGAGGGGGTCTGGGAAGGAGGTAGCAGTTAAAGCCTCCGGAGGGCTAAGAGCTATTTTTAGAAGGAGTAACATGACTCCCTGGAATCACAGAAAGAGTGGCTTTTCATCAAAAGGACACACGGAGGGCAGTCATCTGGATTTCCAAGAGCCACTTGCTGCCAGAGGTTTCAGCTGCGTTGCTTGAGACAGAAGGATGATCCTATGTCCTGTTTGGCAAGGATGGTACCTGCTGGCCAAGAGCAGGGAAGGCATCTGAGCCCTCTGTTGTCCTGGATTGCCGGGACAGTAGGTGGGGAAATGTAAGGAAGAGAGTCACGAAAAAAAAAGAGTCTCAGTGCCGTAGTTACGTCTCGACCTTCGTTCCCCGGACCTGCTCTGATAAGGACAGGAGCCAGAGCCGGACCCCCACGGAGCTCACGACCGTACGATGTGGGGCAGGGATCTCATCTGATGTAAGACCACCTGCTCCTGCCTGTGCCACAAGGCTACGTATCCCTCATCGTTCCTCCCGACGGTTTTACATTCCCCTTTGATGGCTAACATACAAAAGCATACAGCGTCTGACCGGTTTTTGTTTGGTTTCGTTTCCTATAAGAGCGATCTGGAGCCTTCCCTTGGGTAAGGCAGGATAATGCAGATTGCCCGCTGCCCGGCCTGGCTTCCTACTGCCTTCTGTTCCAGGACTGCCGGGCGCATTCAAGTCACTTCTTTCCTCACTGGCCCAGCCCCCCTCTGCAGCCAGCCTCACCCTTCACTCCCCGTCACCAGGAACCGCCTTTCTGTCTAAAGCTAGGACAGGTGCCTTGACGGGGCCCTTAGAATTTCCTGTCCCCATTCCTTCCGCCCCACAAGTATCTCATTCTGACAAAGTCGCATTCTCCAGCCGAGCTTGTGAGCGAAGAGTTCCCTCACATTCACAGATACTCCGGGTGCCAGCCCATCCGGAAGTTATAAGTCCTGCTCGAATCAGCTGCTGTGTTATCTGGTCTTTCTGGATTCGATTATCTACACATTTAATAAAAGTGTATTTAAGACGCTCCCTTGAGTCATGGTTGAACCCGGGAATACAATGGTTCCAGAAACAGAAATTGTAACAATTCGCTAGACATTTAACTCCATCAATTTTCACCCACTAATATTCCTTGAGAATCATTTTGTCACTAGCAACGAATTCTTCTAAGCCAATTCTATTTAGGACTCTCATTCCTAAGACATTTCCAAATGATGTCATGAGACCGTGTCACGTGTGTTTTAGAATTCAGCGCAGTTGTGTCCGTAACACTCGCTGATCGGTGCTGTAGTGACCTCACGGAAGCACAGGTTGGCCAGGACTTATTCGTGGGGAATCCACACCAGTCTTGCGTGACTTCTCCCAGTTTTCTAACTGCCCCCCAAATGACCTACCTAGCAATTTGTTCTAGAAACGCGGTGCAAGTCAAGAATATGAATCGATAGATCCTGTGATTCACCCACTTTTGAAAATGTATATACTTACCCATCTTAATTTCTCCCTCTTCTTTGAAGAGAAAATACTCCATCTGAGTTAGGTCGGTCCTTTGCCTTAATTTTAAGCCGCTAGGAGATCTCTTGGGATCTTGTCACCACAGGTTGGGATACAGATTTTATTCTTTCCCTAAATTCTTCTATTTTTCTCTCTGGAAAAAATAACAGAGGAGATCAGATCTTGTTTTCTGACTTACAATAGCAAATCATGTTACTGAAGAAATGGGTCTGCTGGTTTATTGTTCCTGTTCGTCCATATTTAGATGAAAACTCAGCTAATTCTGCCCACTTGAATTTGAACCTTAGCCCTCTGACCCTCCTCCGAAGTTGTGAGCCAGGCTTTCACATTTCTCCAGAGATAAACCACAGCGCTACACGTTCCTGGGTTATCAATCCAAACCCGTCCATAGAGTTAGACTTTTATTTTGCCCCGAATCTTCGAAAATCTTACAAATTATTTTGTCAGTTGGCTGGATTGCATTCCTTATGTCACCCAACAGATCTGTGTGTTTGCTTGTTTGTTTGTTTTTAATTGGGGGTGGGGGGGGTGGGTTGAGGAAAATGCAGCTGAAGAGAAAAACGTTGATCTCTAAGCTGTGTTTTTTGTAAACAGAACCCAGGGGATTCTGGGACTCCAAGGTGCCAGGCTCTGGGCTGGGGCCATGCTTCAGGCTGCACATCTCTGCTTTCTCTGTCTTTATGTGTCTTGCTGTGGTATTGCTCGGGAAGGGAAATGCCCTTTCCCGGGGTCGTCCTCTGCACCCTGCCTGTGTCATTTCCCCTCTGCCCGCCCCGTGCGCCCCTCTCCGGAGCCCCTGTCACCCACAGATGCCCTCGTTTATCTCTCGTGTTGCCTGCCTCCCCCCACCCCCTGCAGCGTCAGTTCCAAGGGGCTTCTGGTCTGCTCCTCGCTGCTCCCCCAGCACCCCCAAGGGTGTAGGCGCCTCGGGGCTTAGCACCTCCTCAGCCCGGCCTCCCTCCCACGCCCCCACCCTGCTCTCACCCTGCAGGCGGACACGCACTGCGCAGGCGCCTCTCGCCTGCTGGTGCACCTGCCAGGGCCCGCCCACCGCACGGGAGAGAGGAGGGGCCGCGGCACACAAAGTGGCTGCAAGTCGTCCTGTACCCCAGATCCTAAAGGTGCCGTTCTCCGCGAGTGGACTGTTTGTAGAGCACCGATTTTTAGGTAGCTGAACTCACAAGTACGTGTTTGGCCTGATCGTACCAGGTCTGAAATCAAGGGTGGTCAGCAAGCTATTCCCTCAAGCCCCTCTTGGGTGAGGGGAACAGTTTCAAACCTTGAAGCTGACAGCCTCTAAGGCTCAGTCATTCGCGAACGCGCAGGGCTGTTCTCTCCGCAACCGCCTTCGCATTATATGGGAGCTTGGAGGCTGGTTTAATTAAAGTTATCTGAATAGCATACAGTAAGCCAGATGTTCATAATAAATATAATGTAGCTTATGTAATGTTATGCCATCATGGAATATATTGGAATGGCTGTGATTATCCATTATTACCCACAATAAATCTAAATTTATTTCACTGTTTTTAGGCATTAAGCTTTCCTCAACCACTGTAAATTAGTATAGTATTTGAACTTTGCCTTTTGCTGAAGTTTTTCCAATAGAGATAATTAAAGAGCTCTTTTGGCAAAATTAGTTCACGTTATTTCCATTAGAATTAAACGCACACACGGGAGACTACAGTCTATGATATTGATGTCTGTGATTGACATTTTAAAGTGCAAATGTCAGTTCAACGTTTCTTCTCTCTACATTTTTTTTTTCCTTTACGGTACAAAGGTAGACAAATTCTTAATTTAAGTCTATATACTCTTTCTCCTCGTACTCAAATGCTATTGTAACATATGTGCACATAGTAGCCTGCCTAATATTTTCTGAGGTAGAAGTCCTTGGCTTAATCACACCTGGCATCTGGGGGGCACTCACCTCTTCTCCCACACCTGTGACCAGCACCTGCCATGCACACTTGAGTGGGGAATGATCACACAGAAGGACGGAGTTTGCTCACGAGAAAGACCGGGGGAGCAGAGGTCTTATTGTTAGAGCAGGTGTAGAGGGCAGTCGGTTTTGCCTAACGACGCATTTTCACGGAAGCACACCTGCTTTTATGTCTGTCTTGGTGTTTCGGGGATGACGGCCACTATGGGATGAAGACTGAAACCCTCCAGGCCCATGTGAGTTCATACTCCTTTGTCCCTGCAGCACACTCACCGATCGGCTCGCCCAGAGAGCCTTACTTCCCTGATTCTGGGACTGATCAGGCCTGAATCTCCTTCTTGAGGATTAGCTTAACAGTAAGTGGCTTAATTGTTAAGACTGAGATGCCGATCAGACATCCGGATGTAAATGTGAAGGTGTGCCGATAGGAGGGTTTGGGGTCCAGGGGTATGAATTTGGGAGTTGCCAGCACACCGATGGTGTTTGAGCTACGAGCCAGGATGAGGTCCTCAGGGCAGTGAGGATTTGGGGGGGATCAAGTTGTGAGTGAAAGGAGAGATGGGAGGGAGAGAGAGAGAGACAGGGAGGGGGAGTGGGGCGCTATGAGACCCCTGTTCACGTTTAGGGATGGAAGGTGGGAATGACACGTATTTGGAAGGACTGTCTTCACGGGTGTGCATTGGCACAGGTGTCCTTTGGCCAGATTTCTACCACAGCCCTCTGTTAACCCCAGAGAAGGAGATTATAGACTCGGTATGCTTTTCTCTTCTCACAGAATGTTCTTTGCACTCTAATGGACTTTGCGGTGACCTTATTTTTTAAGCATCTAGATTAGTTGACTGGGATATTTTCATTCCCTGTCAGAAATTGTCCGTTTTAAATGCATGACTTATATTAACTTTGAATTCAACGGCGTCTTTGGTAGCTTCTTGGTCATTTTCTGAACGAACACATCCCCAGGAAGCTAAACCCTCAGGTGACGACATGTTTAGAGCCCAGCTCAAAACTGGTGGGTTCACATGTATGCATGTGTCCGGAAACTGACCGATGTTTCTGAGCCACATCGAAGAAAATGAACGGTACCGTAAGTGACGTGCAAGGGAAACGGAATCGTGAACTTACTTTGACACAAGTCATTTGGCCACGTGGGAAGACGTTTCGGATGGAAGGGTAAGTAACAGGAAAGCCTACTGGAATCTGCTTCTGACGCCGGTTTGGGGGTGCTGTCACTAGACGAGACGGGAAGGCTGAGCCATCGCCTCTGCTCAGCGGAAATCAAAACACAAGTAGCCAAATCATTTTGTAAGTCAAGCGAATGCTGAACAGACATTTTCACTCAAGATATTAACTCCAGCAGGTAGTTCTTTCCCAGCATGAAAGTGAAATGCAGGTCAAAAAATATGTATATAATCATATAGTGATTTGGGGGGATTTAATGTAACTCAAGCGTTATTTCAAATGTGCGCCTGAGTCCTTAAGAAGTTCACAGGCATTTTTAGCAACCTTTACGTCTAAAATTAAAAACTGTTGGTATAGCTATATGTTCATAGCAATCATTACTAATGATAAGTCACTGGGGATGATGTTGTATATATAAGGCACACACACACACACCCCAAGCAGATGCAGAGATTAATTGAACAAAGTAACTGGGGGTGGTTACGGTACTTAGATTTATGCCTATGGTCTCCCTTCTCTTCAGAAAGAGCATGGTAAAATCAAATGAAATCAGATTACTCTTAAATTGTTGGATTCTGAAAGTATTTTAATTTCCCTCCAGAGTGGTAAGTATAGACAAAGGTATTTCAATTTTTAAACAATTTGCCCACTATAGTCTCCATAAAAGTGGCACAGATTAAATAAGATTGCTATCAGGTCTTCTGTGTGTCCAAACACTGGCTAGATTTGGCCGGATCTGGGCAGGACTGGATGGCTGAGCACCCTGACTGCCAGGTGTGAATGTGCTGGAATCGCAGGTGCTGCTCGGGCTGAGATACCCCTGCTCACCTCCTCCTTACCGCACCTGGTCACCGCGGGCTTGGCGCCTGTGAACAGCACGCGCCTCACCTTACGGTCGTGGAGGTCGGAGGTCCACAGTGGGTCTCACCGGGGGTAAGACCAGGTGCCTACAGGGCTGTGCTCTGCTCGGGGGGAGGGTCCGTCTCCTTACTTTCTCGGGCTCCTAGAGGTACCTGCATCCCTTGTCCCCTGACCCCACATCACCCCTGTCTTCTCTCCTTCTCTGACTCTGAGCCTCCTCCCTCTTTCTTGATGTTTATTTTTGAGCCAGAGAGAGACAGAGCATGAGCGGGGGAGGGGCAGAGAGAGAGGGAGACGCAGAATCCGAAGCAGACTTCAGGCTCTGAGCTGTCGGCACAGAGCCCGATGCGGGACTCGAACTCATGAGCAGTGAGATCATGACCTGAGCTGAAGTCAGATGCTTAACTGACTGAGCCTCCTGGGCACCCCCACCCCCGACTTTGTTTTTAAGTTTATTTCAGAGAGAGAGAGAGAGAGAGAGAGAGCACGAGCCAGGGAAGGGCAGAGAGAGGGAGACACAGAATCGGAAGCAGGCTCCAGGCCCTGAGCTGTCAGCACAGAGCCCAACGCGGGGCTCGAACTCATGGGCCACGAGATCGTGACCTGAGCCGAAGTCGGACGCTTCACCGACGGAGCCACCCAGGCGCCCCCCTCCTCCCTCTTTCTTACAAGGACGCTTGTGATTACATGGCGATTGCACTGTATTATATAATATATACTGTGTATTAAATACATATTTGACCAGTACAGTAATAAGTTGCTATATTGTAATGGCAAAGACTATCCAGGATAATCTTCCCGTCTCAGCATCTTTGACTTAATCCCATCTGCAAAGTCCCCTTTGCCATGTAACATAATGTATTTACATTATTTTTTTTCCTGTTAAAACTCCTTTAAATTATTTTCCTCCTCGTAATTTTAAGATTAAAACTGAGCATTGCTCTCTGGATCTTTATTCCACAGAAGCTGACTGTCTCTTCGTGAAGTTCTCCAAATATTCAGCTGGAGGGGACCCAGGGTTACCTTCCAGTCAGAGTGCAGTGTGAGCTCTCTGCTTTCCGATTCCACCTAGGACTTGAGTGCCACTCAGCCGGTGGGGAACATGCTATGGCACCTTCACTGCACCCGAGGAGGAGTCTGAGCTGCTGTCTCCATTACTTACTCACGCACTCAACAGGTCTGGATGGAGAGCCCACTGTTCCCCTAATGGGCCCTGCTCCAGGCACTGGGACCCAGCCCTGGAGAAAAGTCCTGCCATGGGGGGGGGGGGCGATGAGAAGCCATCAACATAAGTATATTTTGGGGTGATATTTCAAGGGATGATGAGAGCTTTGGAAAACACCAAAGGTAGAACATATTGAGGACATTTGGGAATAAGAGAGAGGAGGGTAATTTGCACCTTGAAAACAGTGGCTGAGGTGTCCTCATTGGGAATCTGACAGCCGGACAGCCACGAGGCCCTGAAGACACCAGGAGGAAGCACGTTGACACCCAGGAGGGGCTCCTGGGCGGCCCAGTCAGTTGAGCATCTGACTTCAGCTCAGCTCATGACCTCAGGGTTCAAGCCCTGTGTCAGGCTCTGTGCTGACAGCATGGAACCTGCTTGGATTTCTCTCTCTCCTTCTCTCTATGCCCCTCCCCCTCCTGAAATCTCTCCCTTTGCCAAAATAAATGAAGGAGAAAGAAGAAGAAGAAGAAGAAGAAGAAGAAGAAGAAGAAGAAGAAGAAAAGACGGCCCAGGAAATGGCCAGTGCAAAGGCCCGTAGGCAGGTGTCCAGCCAATGAAGGGACCCAGTTGCAGCTGGTGTAGAATGAGGGTCGAGGGCTGACATCAGAAAGGACCTTCAGGATGTGTCCTTTTTTGCTCACTCAAATCTGCTGCCCACCCCTCACTGCCCTGCTCAGTGCTCCAGAGTCACATCAGTGCTCCTCTGCCCTCTGGCTTCATGCCGGGCTCCTGTCTCCCAGCTGGAGCCCCGAGGGGCCTCTGTCCTCCGCCCGCCCCCCTTTGGAGGGCCCTGGCACCCCCAGGCTCCCTCTCCAGCGCCTGTCTGCCCTGCCCTCCTCCCTGGGGGCCCTGCCACCCTTCTGGTCCTCACCCGGCACCTCACCCGGCCTCCCGCACTTTCTCTCTGCTGCTCACGCCGTTTGCAAAGAGGCCCTGATTAAACCCCCTCAAATATTCTCACCTGAGCGTGGCCTGCGTGTCCTGCTGGCACCTTGATGATACAGCTGACGAGTCACACGATGGGACTTTGGCTTCCTCTGAGGGAATCGAGGGCCCCGTCCCCTAACGGGGCACTCTTTGGGACGGGGGTGCGAGGGGCAAGGCAGGCAAAGGGGAGGGGCGGCTGGCCCTTCAGCGGCTGCTGCCGGCCGAGGCCAGGGAGGGGACAGCAGGCCGCAGGCGGTCAGGCTCGGATGTCGCCTGAAGTCTGAGCCACGGATTTCTGATGCATTTAGGTGGCAGCTGTGGGAAGCGGGATGACGCTCGCAGACTTCTGACATGGGCAGCCGGACGGGGCATCCCGCCACCGGTGGACGCGGGAAGGACTGTGGGTGCAACAGGCTTTGCTTGGGTGCGGGAGACGGAGGGCTCGGATCTGGCCACGCCGAGGGCACACACACCGCCTCCTGGCACCGCTTGGCCCACGGGTGCGCCCCAGGCCGGGCCTTTGGCGTCTCGCTCCGATGGCACCTTGTCATCTCGGATTCTCCTTTGCGGCCGATGTACTATCGCGCTCTCTTCTCAGCTCTCCCCAGCCTCACCTCTGCTGAAGTTTTCTCGTGACTCAGCCCTGAGAGATGACATGTCTTTTACTCATGTATTGTGCTTGCCCTACGTGCCTGTGCTCTAGAAGGCGAGCTCCACGCGGGCAGGGGATCCTGGGTTTTGCTTGGTGGCTTGGACATCGCCTTCGTCACCTGATGTCTAGCAGCTGGACGGATGGGCAACCACACAGAGCATGGGATATGTGTTGAAGAAAAGAGCAGAGGGAGGCTGGGGGTCCCTCCCCCACAGCCTCCCGAACACGTAGGCACCTGCAACCGCATCCGCGAAACCCTCGCAGATGAGTCCCACCGAAGTGTCAAGGTGGGACAGGCGGGGGGGGGGGGGCACTGTGGATTGCGAAATAAACAAGCTGTGGTTTGTCTCTCACCCAGATCTTGTGCTGAGTCTAAATATGTTCAAGAAAAGGCTTCCAGTGAGACTGCATTTAATTCTTCCACTCCCTTTGATTCTTCCAGGCTTCATCTGCCTGCTAATATTGAAGCCATGTGCCTTCAGGAGAGAACTAAAGCTTTTCCCAGATGTTGTTGTCCATTTTGGCAGCAATCGTATTTTTACCCGACGTGAACATATTTTCCTTGATTAATACAAGGAGCCCTAAGTAGAGGTCCTTAAAATTTACTTAACAGCTGCACGATCTTGTCAGATAAGATCATGAGCAGAATCTGCTTCTTTCAAATGGGAATATGACACAGCCTTCTTTCCCACTCACCTCTTGTATCATCTCTGTGGAGGTTCAAAGCTTTGGGTTTTAAATTCTTAGCTGCTCTCTTTACTGGTATGACTACGATGCGGTCAGAAAAGTACCAAATGTGCTTGCCAATCTCCGGAGGTAGGAGAACAAAACCTTTTCTGGGTAATCTCGGATCGGGTTTTGCATCAGTTAAAGAGGACGTTTGCATCGACTGGGGCCCATGCTGGAGGGTAGAGGGTGTCGTCCCCTCCAGGGAACAGGGTTGCGCTTGACTTTGAACCCATCCCAAGCGTCACTGTGTGGTGCTAACAAACACAGGAGATGATGAGACCTTTCCCCATGCTCCCAGGGAATAAGCAAATGTTCGCAGATATCGAAACGTAATTTTTAACCTAACTTTTCAAAACTGGTGTCTTTCTGCTTTACAACCCAAAGATGAATGTCCGTATTTGACCAGCGATCACGCATTTATTTACCAACAAAGTTAGCTTCTTCTGTCTCTTCTTGGACACCACTTACAGCCACCGGGGCGGGGTGGGGTGCTGGGTTACTCGTTGGGGGTCCTATTTCATAGTACAGGGAAATTGGGCAAACTTCTCAGAACTTGTTTACAGAATAACACAGCTCTTTGACCCGGGCCTCCTGCACTCTTCCGTCCTTTGAGAGGTGAGCGCCCTAGCTTGCTAATGGACTCTAATAATTTTTTCCTCAATCCCACATATGAAGTAGCTACATTTTGCTCATAAGATTAATGAAGTGAGTTCATGTAAAGGTTATGTATTCGGCAAAAACCTGGAAGGAAAATCGGGAACACGCTTCACATTATTTGTCATTAAAAATCACACCCTGATTTTCTGATTGTTGAGCTCTGATAGTTGAGCTCCTGGCCAACAAACAGAACTCAAACTCTGTGAGAAATATACAAAAGAAAGAAAGAAGAAAGAAATAAGGAAGGAAAGAAGAAAAGAAAGAAAGAAAGAGAAAAAAGGTCTGTTCCGTTGGATGGGCAGAGAAGGGAAAGTGGAAATACACCTTTAGTAAATACTTCACAGAAAAAAGTTGTGAAAACAGCTATGATATGGAACTATTATTGCCATCAAAATAGCAGATACGCGGAAAGAGATTACCGCACCAGTAGCTGGCGGGTCATACAAGAATTACACAGCAAAATGTTTGTGTGCAAAATTATTATAACGGGTGGGAGACATATTTGTGTTTTCAATTTTGCAGTTAAACCAATAATAATAATAATAAACAGTACAACACAGTTAAAAGTAGGGCAGGGAGGAAACTTAAGACATTGGCATGAATCGCCAAGATCACCATTGTCAGATCGCCACCCAGTGATTATGATGAGAGTCCGGAAATGTGAGGAAAAGACCACAATGCACCTCGGCTCTGTGCATCCCCCAGCCTCTGCTCCAGAACAAGATACAGGTTGTCAACCATTTGCTGAAAGTGCGGTAACCCATGTTCTCCATTATTCTGAAGGGCTGTCCAGGGCCAACCCGACGGAACCCCATTACAGGGTCAACGTTACAGATAAACTTTGCACAATGAAGGCTGAACATCAGTTTCAAAATGTACGTGTTGGTGGCGTCCAAAGAAAACGATTGATTGCAAAAATAAAGAATAATCTGCTCTGTTTTGGAGTACCTATTGGAAAAGAATGCCTGGCAATTTATTAAAACCAAACTCAAACAAGAGTGACAGCCAGAGGACAGCACCTTTAACTTGCATTTCCTGGAGCAATATTTCCTTACAGATTACGTTACTTCCCCAAACTTCATGGGCCGATGAGTGGGGACAGACTTAGCTTTTGCAAACGACGGTATTTACAGCTCCTCTGAGGCAACCCTCACTGTGACTTCCCTCCCTGAGCCTCTCTCCGGCTCGCCTAAGAGTCGGCTGTGCCTCTTGGGGCTGCTGTAAAAACACGTCGCTCAGTCATAGGTGATGCTTGTTTTCTTTGGGCTTAGACCCCCTTGATTCTGTGGAGCCGTCAGCTGAATCTCCCTCCATTCTTTTGTCGTGGGTTGAAGGGCTCCTCGGAAAAGGCCGTGTTCAAGTCCTAGCTCCGGGTCCCTGTGAACGGGGTCTTATTTGGAAATACGGTCTTCACAGAGGCAATCAAGTTAAGATGAGGTCATAATGGATTGGGGGGCGGAGGACGTGACATCTGAAGACTGTGTCCTTCTCACAAGGACTGAAGACAACAGACCCAGAGGAGGAACTGTGTGTGTGAGGGACCCAGAAATCAGAGGGGATGCAGCCCCAAGTCATGGAAGGCCGAGGGTTGTGGGCAAGTCAGAAGCTGGGAGAGGAATGGGGCATTTTCTGCCTCAAGTTCAAGGAAGGAACCCACCCTGTAACACCTTGATTCCAGACTTCTGGTGTCGAGCCCAGGGGGGTAATGTGCTGTTGCCTGCGGCCCTTAGCCTCACCCCTCCCCCCACGGCCACACCTGGCAGCAGCAGGGGCTCCCTGGTGGCATGGGGTCCCCAGAGCACCCCCAGGCTGTAGGGGACAGACCGAAGTGCGAGGATGGAACTGTGGGAACTTGCTCCGTAAGGAAAAAAAAAGAAAAAGGAGACACCGTAAACCGTAAACATTTGCGAGTGGGAAAATGTTACCTGTGAAATAAAATGGAGAAAAAACTCACAGAAGGAAAACAAAGCTTTCCTTTTAAGTTGAAGAAAGAGTCTAAGAAGTAGATGTCAGATGACCCCCCATAAAATGTTGATTTTCATCATCTAACAAGCAAACAAGAAAATGGGGGAGATTAGGATTACTCTTGGATCCAAAGCATAGATGTTTTCTCCTTTCCACATTTTTTTATTGTCGTAGATAGGTAAAACTTTCTAGAAACGATGGACGGCGGGTTGGTTTTTGCTGCTCTATTACAGAGAAGCGCGATTAATCCGGAACCCGCGGCTGAAACACAATAAACTCAAGCATGTAACAAATACCGTTGGAGAATAAAGCAGATTTGGTTCACATTCCTGCTGTTAAAACATTACCCAGTATGGAGCTCGCCTCTGTCACAGAGCTTTTTACAAATTAACTTAAATCAAAATGCTGTCAATGGCAGCCAGTCTCTTTGGCTGCCCTTCCGGGCAGAAATCTCCCTTCTAATTCTGCCCTCCCCCGTGATTCATGTGCAAAGGGCAGGAACTCAGCATCTCCTCTCCTCAGATCCCATCCATCTCTGGCAAAGAGGGAAAACAGAGCTTCCCTGTGGTATCTGTGTCCCTCTTCTGCTGGGACAGAGATCCTGGGAGGATAGAGCGATCACACAAGTGCGAAGCCTGCCGGGCCTCAGAGCTGATCTAATTTGCCTACTTAGAAGGTTTATTGAGAAGCTCACATTCCCGTGAAGTGTGGCGAGGGTCTCCAAAGGAACATGTGCTCTCCTAGGACGTACCAATACGCAAGAGAGTTTGAGTCAAGTGAATTTGTCTTTATTTTGAAGGCCTGAGAAAAGTTCTTCCCCTCTAAGATAAGTAGTTGGTCTTGTGTGATTTCACCAAAGGAGTTAATCCTCTGGCTACTGATAGCAGTAAATTTCCATTTGAAATAGAGGTGGTGGGCCCGGCGTTAGCTGTGGGTTTGATAGCCCTGTTATCAGAATTTGTTCCCCATATCCAACTAAAAATAGAACGGGAAACAGAGGCTCATTTTTTTTGCCGCACCGTTGTTAAAAACTTTGCCAGCCGGCCCTGCACGCGCCGTCTGGGTGACACAGGGTCTGCCTTGGGCCTTCCGCTGGCCATTTGTCGGCCCCCAAAATGCTTGTCTGTCCGGGATCGAGGCAGCCCCCGTGTCAGGTTATGGGTCACCTCCCAACCTGGCTCTGAGTCCTTGGCTGCTTCTAGATCAATCCCAGCCTGATGGCCACAGCTCTGCCAGTCTGTTCTCTTTCTCGTTTCATTCAACCAACTGGGAAAGTCTCTGCACCTGTCCCTCCTTGTACGCATCGTTCGAGGTCCTGCCTGGCCTCTGAGCCTGGCGGGAAAAGTCTGTCTCCTGGGAGGCTAATGTGCCTCCCTTCCGGGACTGCTCTGTGTGATCCAGCTTGAGCCCGGCCGCAGCACATGTGATCATTCAGGTGACACCGAGCTGCCTGGCCCAGCGCCCCTCTCCCCCGCCCCGCCAGGCAGGTAGCACTGAGCGGGGGGTCACACCCAACGTCTCCTGGGTCACACACCTTGGCCTCGGTATTATTCCAGGCAGTAGCCAGCTTCTTGTTTTAGATAGTTTTGGAAATTCGTTATAAAGATAAGAGCACGAGGTGGTTATAAATCATGGGACAACGTTGTTAGGAAAACAAGCTTTTCTTCCCTTTCTGCTACAGAACCCAGACGTGGGCGTTGTCTCTCTCCTCCAGCATCTGGATCCTGGGAATCGATACGCGATAAAAATGGCAGAGGACTTTCCAAACTCTCGGTAAGTTACCAGTGTTAACTGTATTCTTTGGGAGTTACGTTCAATTGCAGGTGACATTCAGTGGCGTAGTGGATGATAAAACATGCAAGGTAACCGTCGAGGGGGCAGATAATAGAATATATGCACCACCTACACATAAATTTGGCAAACAGAGTTCCACATTCTCAGTGACTTTCTTTCTTACTGGTAAGGTACTTAACATACTACTGAACAAAGCGTGAGTTGAAAATGATTTCTTTACTAGACAGTGGCAGGAACACACACATACACATAAGCCTCAAGCCTCAAATTCGAGAAGAAAATTGAAGCGTGTCCCCTGAGTTCCCTGGCGAGAACGGCAAGTCTTATCTGCCTAGGGACTATATGACCTTTATTACTTCAGCCAACACCTAACAAAAAAGTACTTAATTCCAACTTTGGTGTCCTAAATGGGTTCAGATATCCACCCCCCACCTTTTTTTTTTTCTGGAAGTTGCATTGTTTTTTCAAGACTTGTCTTTCTGAATCCTTCGTTCGGTCCCCACGACCGCCCCACTTCCCCCATATTAATCGCCATCCACGACGACTATGGGAATACCCTAAGGAGGGTGTGGACCTGACAGAACACACAAGTGAGACGTGGCACCTTCCAGCTAATGGGGCTGACCCTCGGCACATAGTGCTGTTCCAAGTGCTGTTTCTCTGTAACCACCCTGCGCTCCCCCAAACTCGTTGGCCTAAGCGATAAAGATTGTTTGTGCATCATGGGTTCTGGTGTCACTGACACAGGCTGGACTCCACTCGCTGGGTCTTCCATGGGCCAGTAGGGCCTGGCATGTCCCTGTACGTTTGGCTGAAGTCTGGTCCAATATGTCCATCCTGGCCACAGGCTGAAAGGGTGGTAAATATCCAAGGACACTCTTCCCATCACAATGGCATTTTCTTGCATGACTTTTCCTAACCTCCAATTAACCCAAGCAAGTTCCTTGGCTGGGCACCAAACCATGGAGAAAGAAGCATCCTCTGTCCACCATATCAGTCCTTTGGTTTAAACCAACACGAACGCACATGGCAAAGCCCAATATACACGGAGAGTGACGGTCGGAAGGGGGAGAAAGAGTGACTGTTTCTGAACAATCTAATCTACCTCATGTCCCCAAATCCTCATGAACCATTGCAAATGCTCAGTCCTCCTGGCTTGGAGCATATCCAGAAATGCAGGGAAGCTTCCTGTCAACCAAAGAGCTACTTTCATTAGCAAGAGAGAGAATGTCTGTGGCAAATTTAGACTCTAATCCTACTCCTTTGGTTTATTTTTTTCAAGTCTCGAGGACGTTCTGAATTCTATTGTTCATAATATAAAGAAGCTATAATTCCATATGATCTCTATTCTTTTCCATTTAGGTTTCTAACTCTTTTTTTTTTTTAATTTGAAAAGAAGATAATGTTCAATGGACTTGAGTTTTAAGTAAGGAGATTAAGTTCTTTCGTAGTTAAATATTGAAGCAAATTCATTTGAATCTTGATTGAGACATTTTGAAGGAGAGTAGGGAGTTGTATACCACAAGGTTGGATTAATGTAAATTGATTTGTCCAAGGTTATTTGTTTAGATAATGGAGGTAATAGAAGGAGGGCCCCAGGTCTCAGGGAACGGATGCTCTGAGACGTCCTATCCTGTCATCATGTTCAAAGCGAGTTCACATCAGGGCAACTCCATTTAGGCAGGGAAAATTCAATTAGGATCATTCTGTGGACGGAGGACTCCCAGAGGGATCTGGGTAGAATATGGAGATCTCGTTGTCTTAACAAACTCTTACGCTAACAAATGACATTTTTGGCCCTGTATTGGTCTCCTTTCTTCCGTGTGTGTGTGTGTGTGTGTGTGTGTGTGTGCATGTACGTACTTGTGTGTTTTTTGGAATAGTACCACAAGAATCAAAGTGAGTCATGTTTTCATCGTCTGTTTTATTCACATTTTTGCATATATCACTTCCTATTTGGAAAATATAACAAATCGTTTCCACGATAGGTCTCTCCTCCAGCAGATGTCAGTGTTTGGATCCTTGTTCCATGGATTGAGATACAGGTCGAATCACTTGGTTCCAAACCCAATGATGTCCTAAAAAGTCTATCGTTGTGTGATTCTGACGTGGATAATAAGTCTGGTCTATAAATTCATAATTGCGAAGTTATTTTACTTCACACACACACACACAATATCAATTCTCAAGCAAAAACAATTTTTTTTAATTTTTTTAATGTTTTTATTCATTTTTGAGACAGAGAGAGACAGAGCATGAGCAGAGGAGGGGCAGAGAGAGACAGAGACACAGAATCCGAAGCAGGCTCCAGGCTCCGAGCTGTCAGCACAGAGCCCGACAGGGGGCTCGAACTCACAGACCGCGAGATCATGACCTGAGCTGAAGTCGGACGTCTAACCGACTGACCCACTCAGGTGCCCAAAAACAAAATTTAAAATACATGCATGCATTTTCCAATATGGGTGTCTCCTTGTGAATGGAAATCAACTCCCTGTACTTAACAATCTTTTCTGAAAAAAAAACAAAAACCATCAACCTGTGAGAATGGCATATCTTCTTCTTGTAATCTTTGGTTTTAGAGACCACAGAAGGTTACTTATTTTCTCTTCAGAGTAACAAATAGAATCATTGATTCAAACTTCACAAATAAATAAAAGCTCTAACAAATAGTATTCTAGAGACCTTTCATTTTGTTACCTTGACTCACTATAAGTCACAATGAAATAATACTAAGTGACAATCTGAGACTTACTCTCAGGGAAATAAATAACAGAGAAAATCAAAATGCTTTCAATGTGATTACTGGAGCGCGCCCTAATTTTGTGAAGGAGGAACGTGGTGGGTGCACTTGGCCGGGTTCGACTGGGATACACACAGCCCTCACCGTGGAGGGTGCCACTGTGCTCCACGTGGGTTCTGATCACCCCACACAACCCTGGTGACTCCACGGGGCACAGCCCTCTCCGGTGCCAACCACCTGTCATCCGGGGGGGGGGGATCAGACCCCATGCTCAGATGGTAAGACCCAAAGTCCACCGCCCATCTATATGAACAATTTGTGAATACTTATGAACGATTTCCAAGGATCAGAAGTGTGAAAACCCAAATGATCAAGGTTAAAATTACAGAAAGTTACAAGAACAATCAGTCATCAACAACACTGCTCCAAAAGGTGTTTTGGTGAAGTTGCTCTCGTGCCACAAGTGTCTCCCTTTCCAGGTCCTTTCTCTTGTTGACTAGAAGGAAGGGGCATGATAATTGAAAATTCAAGGGTGGCAGGAAGAAGTGATCTTATCTTCGCCAACAGTAAAAAAGTCTACCCTTCAGCCGCTTAACACGTGCTAGATTTTACTGACAGCTGTCAAATACAAGTACTGACTGCTCCTAAAACATTGGTAATACCAAATCCCCGGGCCACACTGCACAGGGCATGCATTCTCTGACTCTTTGTGCATGCATATGTGTGTGTGTGCATGTGTGTGTGTGCGTGTGCGTGTGTTTGCAGGCTCTATCTCAGCTCCACTCCTGAACCATGCATTTGGCCATTCTGCACAAAATGTGCACTCCCTGACCCTTGTAGCCTCTTGTCCATACCAGGAACTCTCGATTTCTGCCTCCTCATGACAAGGAGAAGAGGGAATCTGGAAGGACGCCCTTTCTCCGAGAATCTCCCTTAATTCCTCGCAGCACCATCTATAAGGGATTATGAGAGATGAGAATTTACGAAAGTCCTGAGTGTAACTGGTGGGAATTGCTACAGTCTGCTTAATAGGTTTCTGGAATGTAAAACTGCCTACAGACACGACTATTTCTATGCCCCAAGTGTGACAAGTCACCTGGTTTCCAGTCCTGATTTTTCTTGACCGTGACCTCTTCCTTCAAATCTGTACGGCCCGAGTTCTCGTCTTCCTTTAGGGAAAGGGCTTGGTCTTACACTTCAATCTTTTGATCTAGCTTCACTATCGAAGGTCCCTGGAACCAACTGTGTCATTGGATAAATACGTAGTCAGTCACATACTGTGTCCGTGGGCTAACGGGATGCGATGATGGAGGAGAGGAAGAGGACGTCAAGAGTAGAATGAGAGATGATCCCCAAACTACCACCTTGGGCAGTCGAGTGGTCGGTGGTACCATTTCCTGAGGGGAGGAGGCAGCAGGCACAGTTTCCCCCAAAGCCTGCGTTATCCGACGGTGGAATAAAACCAGAGTGAGCTGTAAGGAGAGGATCCCAGTTGGGGTTTGAACTTCTAAGTACAACACACTGTTCACAGCAAGAAATGGAATGCTCAGCAAGTGTTTTGCCTCTTCCTTGATCATGTAAGTTCCAGAATAAAGACGTTGGAACAGGGGGGTCGTGCACATATTAAGGAAGAAAAGCCTTTCTCTTTGTTGACCATTCTGAGCTAGAGAAAGACAGGCCGAGTCTTTAGGACAACAGCCTTTTGGGTTGGGTCAAGATCTCTAAAAAGGAGAATGTGACATAACCTTCTTATATTTACAATCTTCTAATTGCTCGTCTATTTTACCCTTAAAGCTACACGAAATAGGTTCTGGGGTCATTTGGTTTTACAATACAGAATTATCTTTGGAAATGAACGTCTACAAAAGCCGTCTGGGTTGCCTTTCCAAGCTCACCACATCATACGCGTTGAGTAATCAAACCAAATGAACGTTTTATGACACGTTGCAAACCCTTCTGTTTTGCACACACTGGGTGTGTGCCCTGAGCCAGAAGGCATTCTTGTTCAAGTTTTTTTTACCCATAATGCTCTCAGTTAGCATCAAGTTGGGATTAAGAGTGCATTTTCCTTATTTTCGTGCAATCTCCAGGGGTCGGAGGTGGGACAGGGTGGTTAAAATGGCGGCCCTACTTAGCTAAGGGCTCATACAGGCGGGGGTCTTGACAGCATCCTGCTGAGAATTCTCCAAAGCTCGAGTATTGTCAAGTGACTCTTATGCTCTGCGGACACGGCAATTGGCTGAGTGCCTGCGGGGAGTATCTTAGCTAACAGAGCTGGGGCCTTTGAAATAGACCTAATCTCCCTTGCTTCAAAGCCAGTGACTACGTGGTGTGTAAAACAATCGTGCTTCACCTAGGAAAAACAGAATTCGCTCCAGGTATGAAGGCAGTGGGCAGGAGGGACTCAGCCTCACAGAAGAACCTGGACAATAAGTACCTGAATGTTATGAGCTTACACGGCCGTCGAGGACCTCACCCTAAGAATACTGCTCGGACAGATGTATTTTAAACGTTACGCTCTGTTGCACGTGTCCCGTAAGCATCCTTTACTGTAGTTATGGTGTGAGTATTTATCTCTTTAAATAGTGTCAAACCAAAACATGTCACACTTGAACTGTTAGGGAAGTAATAGTATAAACCATTATTTGGAAGATGATCTTTGTCTTTGTCCACTGTGTTCTCACAGAACCAAACCCTGTGGCAAGATATGCCGGGCCGCTAACAAGCTGATCTAATCGTCAATGACGCTAATGGGTGAACTGGCTGTTTTAACTGCTAACGTGAAAACTGAGCGGATTCCTTACTTAAGTTCTTTGATGTGAATATATTACCTTAGAAAGGATTTGTTTTTCTTTTTTTTTCTATGTTTACTTACTTATTTTTTGAGAGGAAGAGAGAGAGAGAGGAGGGGCAGAGAGAGGGAGAGAGAGAATCCCAGGGAGGCTCTGAGCTGTCAGCAAAGAGTCTTACTCAGGGCTTGAACCCACGAAGTGTAAGATCATGACCTGGACCGAAACAAAGAGTTGGGCACTTAACCCACTGAGCCACCCAGGTGACCCGGAATTTGCTTTGCTTTATCTTCTTCCAGGAGATTTAGATTTCCCCCTTTTCCCTATTAGAAGGCGGTAACAATAACCATGTAAATTAATTGTAGTAAGGTAGTACATGTCTTTTTTTTTTTCACAGTTATGACTATACTCCAGAGACAATGCCATTTGGGTTTTCAAATAAATTGACAACATTGTCATACGTTATCCGCATGCTTCTAATACAGAAGGGTTTGCAACGTGCCATAAAACGTTCATTTGGTTTGATTACTCAACGCGTATGATGTGGTGAGCTTGGAAAGGCAACCCGGACGGCTTTTGCAGACGTTCATTTCCAAAGATAATTCTGTATTGTAAAACCAAATGACCCCAGAACCTATTTCGTGTAGCTTTAAAGGTAAAATAGACGAGCAATTAGAAGATTGTAAATATAAGAAGGTTATGTCACATTCTCCTTTTTAGAGATCTTGACCCAACCATTCTCTCTGATTTGCTTCATCGCACTTGGAAAAAGTTCTTCACTCACGTAGTGTAGACTCAATTGTCATTAAGATGGTATGAGCAGAGCAAGAGCCTAGGCATACAGGTACAGTTTCTCTGTGGCAAGTTTGTAAAGGTTTTATTAACCGTCCCCTGGAGGCCAAAGCAAGGAAAATGGAGGGCATGGGTAATTGCGCCACGAGCTACAGCGGTGGCTGAGGCAGCCTGTGGGAAGAGCCAGTGTGGTCCCTGAGCAAGACACCCACCCCGCTTTTCCTGTCACCCACCCTAAGACTTGCCAAACTTGTCCCCTTGATGGAGCCTTGAATGTTAGGGACCCAGCCCCTCAGTCCCTCACAGATACCAAGAGAGGGATCCATAGGATGAAGTTGAGGTAACTGGAATTTTAAGGTAAAAATAGATCATGCCTTCTCGGAGATAGCAATCCATGCCTATGCTGTTGGAGATAATGATTGTTTTTAATTTTATTTAATGATTGCTTTATTGACATATAACCCAAAGAAAATAATGTATATGAGTATAGGTACACCGAAGGTGTACAACAGGATATTTTGATATACATTATGAAATGATCACCACGATCCAGCTGATTAACACATATGGTATCTCACATAGATACCTTTTGTGTGTGTCTATGCGGTAAGAGTACTCATGAACTACTGTCTCGGCCGATTTCAAATATACAATACATTATTATTAACTGTAGTCACCACACTATACGTTAGGTTCCCAGAACTTACTCATCTTACAACTGAAACTTTGTACCCTGTGACTAACAGCTCCCTAATTTCCTCAGCTTTCCTCCCATTCTCCACCTGGGCAAACACCTTTCTCCTTGCTGGTTCCACGAGTTCAACTATTTTAGCTTCCACATATTGGTGGGGTCATGCAGTAGTTGACTTTCTGTGTCTGGATTAATCCACTCAGCACAATGCCCTACAGATTTATTTGTGTTGTCGCAAATAGCATAATTTCCTTTTTTTTAAGACTGAACCATATTCCATTATTTACCACATTTTCATTATTTATTTATCCATGCCTGGACGCTGAGGTTATTTCCACATTTTGGTTATTGTAAATAATACTGCAATGAACATGGAAGTGGAGAGATCTCTTTAAGATCCTGATTTCATTTCCTTTAGATACAGACCCGGAGGTGGCATTGTTGTATCATGTGGTGGATCTATTTCTTTTTTTTTTAATTTTTGAGGAATCCCCACACTGTTTTCCATCATGGCTGCTCTAGGTTACATTCCCCCCAATGGTGCACAAGGGTTGCTTCTTCTCCACATCCTTACCAACACTTGTTATCTTTTGTCCTTTTGGTAATGACCAATGTAACAGGGGTGAGGTGATACCACATCATGGTTTTGGTTTGTATTTCTCTAAAGATGAGTGATGTTGTACATCTTCTCCTATATCTGTTGGCCATTTTCTAAGTTTATGTGTTTATTTTGAGAGAGAGATAGAGAAGAGGAAAAGGGGAGAGAGAAGGAGTGCCAAGCAGGGTCCACACCGTCAGCGCAGTGTCTAACACGGGGCTCTAAGTCACAAACCATGAGATCATATCTAAGCTGAAATCAAGAGTCAGATACTTAACCGACTGAGCCACTCAGGCGCCCCACATGTTGGTCATTTGTATATCTTTCTGTGAGAAATGCCTATTAGAGTTCTTGGCACAGTTTTTAATCAGGTTATTTGTTTTGATGTTTTTGCTATTGAATTGCTGAGTTCCTTATGTATTTTGGATACTAATGTCTCATTACACACACACACACACACACACACACATATATATATATATATATATACTTGGCTATGCAGAAGCTTTAACATTTTTCTTAATTTTATTCAGATAGCAAAAAAAAAAGAATAAAATAATTAGAAAGAAACTTAACCATAGAACTCAAAGACTTGTACGCTAAAAATTATAAAATGTTAAGAAAACTTAAAAGACACATAGGTAAATGGAAACACATCCAGTGCTCATGAAATAGAAGATATAATATTGCTTAAATGTCCATACTTCTCCCCAAATAATCTATAGATTAACTGCAATCCCTCTCAAAAGTCCAGTAGCATTTTTCTACAGAAATTTAAAAAAAAATCCGAAGATTCATATGGAGCCACAAAAGTCCCCAAATAGCTAAGCAGTCTTGAGTGAAAAGAACAAAGCTAAAGGCATCACATTTCCTGATTTCATAAGGTAATGTTGCATGGTAGTAACATAAAAGCAGACATACAGAAAAATGGAACAGAATAGAGCCCAGAAACAAATCCATTAATTTAGAGTCAACTGATCTCCCCCAAGGGTGCCAAGAACAAACAATGGGGGAAGGATAGTCTGTTTCATAACTGGCGTTGGGAAATCTGGACATGCACATGCCCTAAGAATGCGATCGGAACGTTCCCTGACACCATATACAGAAATCAGCCGAAAATGGATTAAAGACCTAAGTGAAATACTTGAAGCAGGAAACTACTAGTGATACCGATCTTAACCCGTTACATATGCTGACTCATTCAAGACCCATGCCAGCTCTGTGAGTTCAATGCTGCTTCGACTCCCACTTTACAAAAGGGAACAACAACAACAACAACAGAAACCTGAAGCTCAGAGGACCGGGTGCCTTGCCCAAGACGCCCAGTGCCTGTGGAAGTCATGAGTAATCCAGGGACAGAATCTGTGCACTTGTGCCCTCAAGTATAGACGCTAAAAGAATAATGGTATCAGAACTCAACCCTCAGCAAATGGGGAAAACCCTCTGAAACTTAAAAGCTAATTTTCTTAATACTTCAAATTAGGTAATAATACAAAATTGGCTTCTACACCAGACTAAGATTAGGCTTTCGCCTTATGGCATTCAGTGCAAACCCAAATATTTGAAGCTGCGTATTGTTCGTGTGCAGACTTCACACACGTACCCTGATTATGATTGATTAGGGTAACACGAGACGTTTGAGTGTGACCCCTGGTCCAAGTGAGCATGTGAGTGTTTGGACGGCAGCCAAAATATCTCCCAAATTTTAGAACTTGTTGAACAGGCAAGCATGAGCTGTACCAATAAGACTTACTCGGTCATTTCCTAAATACTTGTTCGGAAAATTATGGAGGGGTAGAGAATAATTAAAATCCAAGAGATTACTAGGTTTAATAAGCAGTATTGTCAAGTGAATATTAGCCCTATGAAATTAGCATTAAGAGTCTGAAAATGAATTGCTCTGCCCATACAATGCTGGCATTAATATTCTGTGCTTTGAAGAATGTCATGACGGCTCTTCATTTAGAATCAGAGTGTCCAGGTAATGAAACAGTGTGATGGTCATCAAGTGTGAAGGTTAAGATGATTGGACTTCTGGTGTGTAGGTTGATTTAACGGGTTTCATTAAGCATTTCCCAGGAGTAGCACTAATTTGAGCTAAAATCTTTTTACCAGCTGTCGGAATGTTTCCTTGCACATTGCTGTGCCGGGCGACCTCGCTACGTGCCGTCTTTAGCGTTTTTATTATGATTATTTTTTAATAATAACCACCCCTCTGGCTGAACCCAAGATTTGCCAGTCCCAGGGCTCTGTCGTGGTTGTTGGCCTCAGAGGAGCGTGTGGGAGAACACCGTGGTGCCAGCTGGCTGTCAGCCTCCAACATTTAAGAGGACACTCCCCACAAGCCAGTGCCTCTTGGAGTCATTGACCATCTGTTCATAAAAAAGAAACGCATTCCTTTCTCATCGTGGACTTAGCATGGGAGAAGCAAGCCGGGGCAAGGAACCCAAGGAAATGGCACGATCTGGTTAAATATAACGATTTAAATATTCTAGTCCCTTAGCGGTCAAAAAGGCGACGAGATGAGCTTCTAATGAAAAGGGCTCAAACGCACCCACTCCCACTCACTCATTCATCCAGAGAAGCACAGAGAGCTGTCCTGTTCTGCTCCTTTACTCTCTGAATACCCTAGGACTCGGTGGAGGCCCCATAATTGAGTCATAGCCGTCACCCATATATTAGATTTCAGCCTGAGCCATGGCAAGTCTAAGTAATAGATTGAAAAATACAATTATTGCTTACCTACAGAATTCCTTTGCTTGAGAGGTAAGGCATATATATCAGAAAAAGTTGTTGTGTTTTTTTCCCCAGGCCTATTCAATAAATGAACATTACACCAGGATTCTTACACAGAGTATCTCTGAAATGGGTTTTGTATTGATTTTTGTAACTACCCTGTTAGATGACGTTATCCCTTTAGTGTGTCAGGTTTAGACCGGTCCGCCCGGAGCAGGCCACTGAGGTGATAACTGTCATTTGGAGGGACAGAAAAGCAATCATAGCTTTTTCATCACTTACTGTTTTCCCCGTGCGAGTGCGGGATCATTTGACATATTATGGCTTCTGTGATTTAAGCTGCATTCTGAAATTAAGTGCTAGAATATCACGCTGTGGGTTTAGAAAAATCAACTTGATGTCAGAGAACTGCACACCCTGTGGGTCACGTAGATCCACGATCCTCTCGTGATATTTATCTCAAATTTTAAGACAGGTAGGGGGTTCGTGATGCAAATAAATCTATACCTCTATCTGCGAAGTGTCGCATACAAAGCAGAACCAGTCCAGCATACTATAATTTTCTCCAAGTTTTTATTGTTGTTGTTATTTCATAAGTATCGCTGGAAAAATACTGGAAGCTAAAAGGCTGTTTTTATCATACACATAGATTACAAACACACGCATTTTTAAAAATTCTAATAGGCAACGGTAGCAATTTTTAAATCGCATGCATCTCGTGCAACACAATTGTTTTCCCCAGCAATCATACTTGGACAGCCCGACCTAAAGATATGGAGGCAGGTCCTCCCAGAATAAGTGCATAAATGTTAACATACTGAACAACCATTTCCAAAGGCAACCAAGGGGTTAAAAAAGCACAATATAAAGGAGTGTGCCCACATCGAGTGGGTCGGGTCCATCCTGGCCCCCCTGGCTTGGCCTACAGGAATCAGGCTGAAGGCCCAGAAATACTACTGAGGCATAGGGTGCCTCCCATGGGAGCGGGTGCCATTTCTTTTTTTTTTTTTTTTAATTTTTTTTTAACGTTTATTTATTTTTGAGACAGAGAGAGACAGAGCATGAGCAGAGGAGGGTCAGAGAGAGAGGGAGACACAGAATCCGAAGCAGGCTCCAGGCTCCGAGCTGTCAGCACAGAGCCCGACGCGGGGCTCGAACCCACATACCGCGAGATCATGACCTGAGCCGAAGTCGGTCGCTTAACCGACTGAGCCACCCCGGCGCCCCTCGGGTGCCATTTCTTCGGGACCCCCCGTGATTCGTTTGCCAGAGATCCCCCACGACTTTCCTTCCATTCCAATCTGGAATGGTCTGTCTGCTCCAACAATTGTGGGGTTTTTTTGAATCAATGTTTTCAAACACGCTAACAATGCTCTTACACTAAGCACTCTGTAGCAACGTTCTTGACTAAATAGGCTCATTCTCAACTTGACCTCTGCTAGGTAATTCCCCTCTTAATCCTAATTATCCCCGAGAACAGCTCTCACTCATTTTCCCACCTTTTAGTTTTCACACCCTGGTCTTTCTAGTCCTTCTTTCCCCATAATCTCATTCTTCCTTTAACTGAGATCACCACCTCTGTGACACTTGAAAGCAGGTAAAAATACCCTCCTTATTAAGTTAAAGATGTGACACTTGAAAGCAGGTAAAAATACCCTCCTTATTAAGTTAAAGATCCTCCATGGTTAATTTTCAGTTCCCACTCACTTGGCTTTTCTCTAATATCAAACCTGTTACTTTCTCCTTGAACTACCTTCTTCAGTCATGTCACAAAGAGTGTGTTCTCTTGATTCTCTTCCTACTTCTTGGCTCATTCTTGAAAACCGTATTACACATTTTCTTTATTCTTTGTCTAATGTGGCGTTAAACCCTGCATTAGTCATCTAATGATGAAGAACAAATTGTTCCAAAATTTGGCAGCCTCAAATGGCACCCATGTATTTATCTTACAGGTTGTGGGTCAGGAATATGGGCACGACCTCGTCGCTTCCTGTCTCTCAGTTTCCCAAAAGGCTGCAGTCAGGTGTTGGCTGAAACCGAGGTCTCATCTGAACACTTAACTGGGGAAGGATCTGTTTCCAAGTTGGAATGGCTGTCGGTAGAATTCAGTTCCTTGATGGCTGTTGGACTGAGGGCCACCCTTAGTTTTTTTTCACCTTGGACTCCCAACATGGCGGAAGCCTAGAAGTCAAGAAGGCTAGTCTGCTAGCAAGAAGACAGGAACAGTATTTTGTTAGAGTATTTTGTTACTTAATCAGGATAGGGCAGCCCCTCAACCTTGCCATCTTGTATTGGTTAGAAGCAAGTCACGAGAGGAGGGTATTATACAAGGCCATGAATACCAGGAGGTTGAGGTATTGGGGACCATTATTAGAGAACACCTATGGCAAATATTACTTTTTTTTCTCTTCTTCTTAGTGAAATACTTTACTATGTTCAGATGTATTTAGCTATGACCGGTATGAATCATAATTTTAACCTCGACTTAAATATCATCGTGCGTCCTGGGCCTCTGTTTCTAAATCCTTGTCAGAACCTCCCCAAACTCAGTGTTTCCATGAGCGGGCATGCTCCCAGCTTACTTCACTCTGATATCACACTCCGGGCCTCGTTCCTGCCACTGTGGTCGTCACCTCTGTGACTTTCTAGCCCGTCGCTGGGAAAGAAGCGTGAGCATCCTCCTGGACCACGCTGTCTTTCTCAACGTCCCAACGTGAGTAGCCACCTGGGAGTCTCATTCGAAAGCACCTCCAAGTTCCGTCTCCCATCTGGACGCTCCTCGGTGTTCCTTCGGCTGGTCAGACACGGTTTTGCGACGCCTACTCAAATACGGCCCTATCACGTGCCCGGTTCCCTGGACGGTGTCACTGTTTCACCCCTGATGTTCCCATCATGTTGCTCCCCCGCTGAAGAACCCTTCAGCAGCACCCCACCTTATCTTGAGGGCGATGGCCAGACACCTTCAATGTGTTAACAGCGCGTACCATGTCCATGGTCGAGTTGCCTTTTGGGATTCATCTCTCCTCAGCCCCCATCTCCAGCTAAGAGAAGCCACTTGCATTTTCCCAGAAGGCCTAAGTAATCTTGTGTATTTGCACACATATTTTTTACTGCCTGCACCACCTGTGCCTTTCAGCCTTTATACACCTCCAGGGTCACTGGTCCCCCAGGATACTCACGGGGACTCCTTTCCTGGGTATCCTGGGCTTCCCTTTCTCCGGGCACTTACAGATCAACATCACACATCACCAAACTGCTTTGTTTTTTTTTGTTGTTGTTTTTTTTTGGTTTGGTTTGATTTTTGGTTTTTGGATTTTGGTTTTGGTTTTGTTTTTTTTTTTTTTTTTGCTTTGTTTTGTTTTTTTGTTTTTGTTTCTTTGTTTTTGTTTTTGCTTGCCACACCTTGAGGTAGTTGTGGGCAGGTTTCATATTTCCCTTATTTCTCCATCCCAGACATTGAGCCCAGTGCCCTATACATCCAACGGTACTAAAACAGAGGCATTAAGTGGGCTTTAAATGAATTAATGCCCTCACACATGCCTTATTTGCCCCACGCTCCCTTAAATGCCGCGGCCTCCCCTTACCTAGTGGGGAGAACGATTCTGATAAGTTTGTCAGATGAATTCTGTTTACTGAAATCGACATGAGTCTGAGCGAAATAATACTCAGAAATATGGACAAAACTTAGAGGAACCAAGTATGAATGCAAATGCCCAGTTGATTATTTATATGCTTTTTCTCTTAGACTGTCATGTGGTTTACATTTACCTTATTTTAAAAAGCAGAATAAAATGCGTCCTTCTCTTTTTCAAGAGGCAGAAAATAACCAAAAAAAGGATATCATTTAGCCATCAGTGTTGAGATTTTTAAACTACATCCCACGAGTGATTTCAGTAAAATGTCTTTGGGATTTCCACCATTCATAAACTGAGTGTGATAAAACAATTGTCGGCAAGATTTTCAGGCGAAACATATTTTAAAGGAATAGCTCTTACAAAAATTTTGAGACAGAAATTATAATTTATTAACTATCTAGTGATTATTGAACAATGAATTTGAACATTCTGTTCTTTTGGAGGATGTAATTGTGAAGAGATATGGAATTATTTTTAGTTGGGATTCTAATGTACCTTTTCTTTAAAAAAAAAAAAAAGCTTGAAGTGATGATAGAGACACAGAAAGACAATGTCATAAACATTTGTTTCAACTGAGTATTTGGGCCTATCCTGGGAATTTCGATGTTACCCTCTTCCTTCAAACAGATGAACTCAGCCATGAAGTTATATATAAAAAGATGATGTCTGCAGCTTTGACATTCCAAATAACATTCATAAGGAAATTATTATTTTTCTTGCAAGCATATTGTATAATATGACTTCCTTTCTATAGAGTGAATGTATGCTTTTTCAAATGTTTCAATTGAATTAACAAAAGTATGTCTTTTAGCATAATAAGTAACTCTTGCAGAATTTGATTTCAAAAGTATATCTAAATAACTTAAAATCTGTATTTATTATCTTGAATAGAAACACAGAGGATTAGCTTTCAAAATTTTTCAAATATGCCCTGATCCGTGGTCTGTCTGTAGCTTATGGTGGACCTTTTAATAGCGATCATTCTTCCAGGCACAAACGCGGGTCCCAAATGAAGCTGGAAGGGTGAGCTTCTCTGTAAGATTCTACATGTGCAGCTTCCAACATTCACATAAGCCCGCAGTGTGGCTCTCTCCATGGATTTTCTTAATCAGTTCATCTCCATTCAGGAATGTAAAAGGACTTTAAAGTAGCTTTACTTGGACTGCAAAACTGGGCAAGAGAAGATTATAGCAAATCTTCTCAGCACCTCTATTATATTTCAATTGGTCTTTTTAAAAAATGGCAGTGGGGGAGGTGACAGGGAAACTTTAAGAGACACTTAGGAAAGCTTTCGAATGTATAAATTTCCAACTTTTACAGTTGGGATGTAAGTGTTTTGTTTTAGCTGCACAGAAACAAGTAGAATAAGCCAGCAGGTAAGTTTCCCTTAATCTTTGAAAATGATTGGGGCACACTAGAAAACCCATTTCCCAGAGTCTACTTAATGCAATGAGTTGGGGAGGAGAACTAATTTTAATAAACTTGAGAGCTCAGTGAATGAGCTCTGTGCCAGTCAATAATCATACTGGACAAAATTGTCAAAGTCCATCATTTTAGAACTCTAGACATTGGCCAAAGATAGTTCAAAAATTAATAAGCGTTGATTCAAGGGAGAATATCCAACTTGGACAAACAGTGGAACGTTGGCGTTTTTGTCTAAGGACGCTCTCAACCCACCCTCAATGCACCAGTAGCTTTTCAAGAGCAAATGCAAGCTGTGAATGCAACAGCGTTGCTTCTGGAGGGAACTGACTTGATCTGGGATAGAACACAGAAAACCCCAAGTGCATAGTAGTTGCTGGAAGCGGGAGCCTTCTGAGTGTCCTGTGAATGGGGAGACCAAAGTTACAGGTGGTCTCAGCTTGGGGTCCCGAGTGAGACAAGGAACACACTGGCAGACCAGCCAGAAATGTAGCTGGAAGATACAGGGAAAGAGACAGCCATGGGAGGCGGGGGGGGGGGGGGGCTTTATAAGTGTATAAGCTTTATAAGCTCCCACATAACTCTGTGGCCCAGACAGGTCCAGGGTCAAGTAAAAGCCAAGGAAGCCTTGCAAACAGCTGGCTTTGAATGTGCTTTCCAAGGCACACACAGACCTGTCAGCAAATCCCCTAAGTCGTATTGATTCAAGGTGTTTGAACAAACACCCTGACAAACGATTGGTGGAACATTTCACTCTGCTGACGTGATGCGACCCCCAAATTAAATTAGAACCAAAATTAAGAATAAAAACAGGAAGTAAAGAGTAAAAACTCAGCAGAGATGTCAGTGGATGCCCACCGCTGCAGAGACAGGCTTCACAGAACATACCCAAGTAACATATTAATTAAATAAAGAAAAAACAGCAACAGAGACGATTCCCAGGGAGGAAAAAAGTGGATCCCAGGGTGAGGCAAGGATCCAGAATTATGACACTCTTCCCTAAATTATGCAATTAAAACCATGATGGGACAAGCAAAGTAACAGGAAAAGCATTACAGTCAATAGAAAGTTTCTCTGAGGAGATCCAGATGTTGGAGTTAGAAAAAGACTTTAAACCACATTGTAAACATGTTTTTAAAAATTGGAAAAACAAAACATTTTTAAGGAATTAAAGCAAATGTATGACACTGACTCATCAGATAGAAAATGTCAATAAAAAGGCACACATTCTAAAAAAAAATAATGATATGCATATTGTGGAGTTGAAGAGTCCAATAAATTTAAGCTGTCTGAAGGAAATCTCAATGAAATTCATGATCTAGCGATAGAAATGATCAACCTGGAAGAATGGAAAGAAAGAGCACGGAGGAGAATGAAGGGTCTCAGGAATCCACGGGGCAGAGGCACATGGGGGTGTGGGACAGAAGGCAGGAGCCCCAGAAGGGAATGAGAGAGACGGAGAGAGAGAGAGGCTGCACAGGGAGCACCGCTGCAGGGGACAAAGCGGGAAAAAGATCTCAACGCGCTGCAAGCAGGGCCCACACCCAGACACATCCAGGCAAACTGCTTAAAACTGAAGGCGGAGAGAAAATCTTGAACTCGGCATGGGGAAAACACGTCCTGAGCAGAACAGTGAGACAATCAACAGCTAACTTCTCAGAGACAAGAGACCAGAGGGCAGCAGGATGGCATATCCAAGAGCTAAACGGGGGAGGAAAACCTTGTCTAACGTTAAATTCTATATCCGCAAAATTCTCCTCCAGAAATAAAGGTAAGAATCCCAGGTTGAGCTCAGACATGCAAAGAGTGTATAAAAATGAAGGATTGCAGGCGCCTGGGTGGCTTAGTCGGTTAAGCATCTGACTTTGGCTCAGGTCATGATCTCACGGGTTCATGAGTTTGAGCCTCCCGTCGAGATCTCTTCCTCCTGCACGGAGCCAGCTTCGGATCTTCTGTCTCCTGTCTCTCTGCCCCTCACCCACTTGCGTTCTGTCTCTGTCTCGGTCTCTTTCTCTCAAAAATAAGTACACATTAAAAAAAGAAAGAATAAAGAATTGAACAGAATGAATATGGAAAGGCACGGAGGGTGCTGGCCAAGTCCCCACTTTGAGATCAGGAGGCGGGCAAAGCTAAGATCACCCCAGCTGTGATCTGTTTCCCCTGGGGTGACAGCGGCCTGGTCAACTGTAGGGCACTTAAGTCATAATTCTGATCAATTGCTAAGACCTAGGAAGTCAGTGGGTGAGAAGCTCCTGGCGGCCTGGGTCTGAGAAGGATTCCCATGCTTCCGTGGGTTTATGGAAGGAACGTCTCGTGGGGAAGATCCGATGCTTTTGTCAAACCCCATAGAACCTGAGAGCACAAAAAGTGAGTCGCTGTACATGAAAATTAAAACAAACAATCATTTAAGGTGTCACGGGCCCCGGCACAGACGTGCCAAGCTGGCCATGTGCCACACAATGCGTGGATCACACTCCCCGGAAGGGCTGCACGGAGGCAGAGGCCCGAGTGACTGGCAGCGAGGCCAGTGTGTACAGGTACCAGTAGAGTGAGCTACGCCAGCACTTTCCTCCTGCCGCGTGGTCGCCGGGGAGGGTTAGCAGTTCTGCCGGTGCCACACGCACCGCGACGGAAGAGACGAGCATTAGACGGCAGGTGGTGACAGGCGGTGACGGGTGGTGACAGAGGAGGCAAGAGAGGAAGGCGATCCGAGGAACCCACGTGAGGACTGGTTGGAGACGGGCGTTGGTATGAATTCTTGCTGGGACTCACACAGGTACAGATGGTTCCACGTAGGAACGTCCCACGCGTGAGCTCGCGCACACGCACCTTCGTGCGGGTCAGCCGGGAGGGCCTGGGAGCAGCCACGCCAAGACTCTCGGGTCTCGGAGTCTAACGTGTTTCCCAATGAGAAGAGCCTGGGCTGATTTGAGGCCCAGGGCCGAAAGGAGACACACGCGCGCGCGCGCGCGCGCACACACACACACACACACACAGTGCATACGCTACTCCCAGAAGGCGTGGAAGTGCTAAGGACTAACGAACAAACGGAAACAACCCCCGTGATGATGAGGGACGTGTCAAAAAGACACAGGAGCCACGTGAAGGGTGCCCAGTGGCCAAAGCTGTTAACAGTTTCAGCGACAAGGTCCCTAATAGAGTTGGGGCAGTTTGAGCTGCTAGAGAAGAACCTATGAACTGGGTGGCCTGGACAACAGCCATTATTTCCACTCTGCTGGAGGCTAGCCGTCCAAGGTCAGGGTGCCGGCTGGGGGGGGCGGTGGGGTTGTGCTGAGAGCCCTCAGCCAGATGGCAGAACCCACTTCTACTTTGTCCTTAAGGAGGAGACAGTGGGGAGGGAAGGCAGGCTGCTCCCAATTTGGAGGGCACGGATCCCGTTCCCAGGGCCCCATCCTTGTGAACTAATCTGACCCTAAGCCCCTCCCAAAGACCCCTCCTACCACCATCACACTGGAGGGTAAGGTTTCAACACATGAATTTGGGGGGCACAAATGGTCGATCGTGACAGGTTGACGCTGATGTAAATCAATGATGAAATAAGTAAACACACGTGGGCGAATGTGAATGTCCTGTGCGGAAGACTTTATGTGGGCCCTTGGCCCTCCGGGAGGCAGGCCCTATCTACACACACTTCCGTCTGGGTTTTGCATTCACTCCCTTTCGAGGAGCACAATGCCCAGAAGAGGAAGGGTAGCTTTGCAGTGGAGAAACCTGAGAACATCAGCTAAGCGAGGAAATCAAGGTCAACATCAATCGTGGCGAGCGTATCAACAGCACACACCTTCCGTCCGCTGTGGTGCAAATACTTCGTGGCCTTTGTGGCCTTTCTCCTGAAACGCATGACCCCAGCCTAGTCGTGAGCCAAACATCGGACTAGTCCCAGCTGAGGGACATCTTACAAATGACCGGTACTCCTCAGAATGGTGATCAAAAACAAGGAAAGCCTGAGAAACTGTCAGGACCAAGCAGAGCCTCAGGAGACAGGACCAGCAATCGGATGGCATCTTAGGTGGAATCCTGTCACAGAGAACAGTCACCCCCTTACGCCAGTGGTAGAGGGCTATGCGATGTGTGTGTGTGTGTGTGTGTGTGTGTGTACCCCAGCGTTGCGGAAGGCGCTGGGTGGGTGGCTGGGCTCAGGAGAATAAAACAACCCTGTGTGAAATTAATTGAGTTCAGTGGGCATGTCACGTGAGCAATGGTGCCCATACTTACCACAAGGTGTAGCCATTTTTCCTGATCGTTGCTGTGAAAACCGTATCTCTGGGCATCTCGGCTTGGCTCACACATCCTGTGAATAATTCATACGTTGTCGAGTCGACGGGGCTTGTCTTTACGTTTTGACCTTTTAACTCTAGCTCTGGTTCCTTTCTGATGAAGGACAAAGAGAAAAAGTTTGAGTGAGCACAAAAGTGTGCTTAGACACCCTTTTCACACCACCCGCTGCTTTCTTTTCATGCCAGCAGCCTTTCTGTCCTTCCCGGAGCCTTAGATAGCAAGGGATCCAGTCAGTGGGCAGGGGCAAGTCACGCTGGCCGCCACCGACTTATTTTCCACTCGCCAAGGGTAGTCCCGCACCCGCCACCTTCACTGAGTTCATTTTAGTGAAACCGCACAGCTCTCGGAAAACACGGGTCGGGCCCTTCGTGTACAAGGCTGGGTTCTAGGTCCAGGGAATTCAGAGGGAGAGAAGAGCGGGTCCCTGGTAAAAGGAGCCACTGCCGGGGTCTTACGCCTGTGTCGCTGAGGGAAGCTACAGGTGAGGGCCGGGGCGGGAGAGACAGGCCACGCGTCAGAGATGCCCGAGAGTCCGGGTGACGTGTGGCACATGGGACACGTGAGGGATTTGGACTCGCTCCCACTGACAGTGTGAAGAGCTGGGGGATCGCAGACCTCCGCGTGGCCTCACCAAGGATTTACTTGAATTATAGCACTTTGGTGGCAGAGGGAGGAAATGTGACGCATTTGCTCCAGTCGGGGTAGATGGGGGGGCGGGGCTGGGAAATAGGACATCCGTTAAGCGGTCATCTCCACTGGCCGAGGGAACAGTGAGGAACGTGTGTGACATGATGGGGCAAAGAAGGTTGGAGAGAAAACGTGAAATTGATTTGGTGAGGTCAGAGTGGCAGCTCCTGCTTTGAGGGCGTGAGGTCGAAACTGAAGGTGAGGGTGTGGACCTAGGTCAGTGGGGACAGATGTGCCACTGGACCGGCACACCATCAGCGGCTCGGAGGAAGGCCAGGCGGGGGCCGAGCTGCAGGAAAAAGGCGAGCTCGTCCGGGCTCCCCCTTCGTGGAGCTGAGCTTAGCTTGTGTGACTGCAGGCCTGTTACTGAGTGCTCCTCTGGGGTCAAATTCGAGCCGAGTGGACAATTTGGAGCTACTCAAATTTGAAGAAAAGGTTAAGATGACAGGAAAATGCCACAATCTAGGATCAGCGGAAGCTGGGTGTCTGAGACTAAGGATGTGCTACGGGGGCGTCATCGCGGCCACAGGGTCTAGGTCAGGCAGGTGGGTCTGCCCGTGGGGCTCAGGTGCAGGCTGTGACCCCCTCCAAGCGGTACATAACATTTGATGAATGTAATTGTATTCTATTGAAATCGTTAAATATACACATATATCTAAAAATATATAGATACTCCCATACATGAAACGACAGGTATACTCCTCGTTTTAACAACAACCACTGACTGAGGAACCCCCCCCACCCCCGGCTCCAATAAAGGAGAGTTATATCGGTGACACAGGTGATTACTATTCAGTTGCATTCTCACTTCGGTCCCTTACGATTCTCCCAACAGCTTCACGCTAGCAACCTAGAAAATGAAGACAAAAAATAAAATTGGCCCTGTTTTTGTTTGCCGGGGTGTTATTTCCTGGCACTCTCTCTGGTCCGTTCAAAGAACGTCGATTCCCCCAAATATCCAGTGAATGAGGTGTGCAATATCCAACTATTACAATGCAAGGTTGTCCAGGCACATGGTCACAGACATCGGTTTACTTAACGCTGGGGTTATTGATTTTTATAAATCAAAGAAGCCAGAAGAATTTATTGAGGATATTCATTTAAAGCAGTGTTGGTTTATCGATGCCAATATTTCAATTTGTTTCTATCAAGCCCTGGCTGGTGAGGTCAGTAACAACATTTTCTGTTTCTTGCTTCTGCAGAACAGCCATAGAAAACCGCAAATGGTCTGATATTATCTCGCCACGACCTTTCGGAAGCCAGGCACTCCACTGCACACAGCAGCTGGACGAAGGGAAGAGGGCCACTCACCCAGCTCGCACGGGTCTTGAAGTAGTCAATCTTCTTCTGACCACAGCTCTGTTTTATTTTTATGCTAAATGCATAAGAATGAGGAAGCACAGTAGAAAAAGAGCGGAAAGAAACCAAGCCCAGGAATCTGTGCTTCGGGTACCCGAGGCCGGGGACCCCGAGACCCCGTTTTCCTGAGTATTGTCCAGATATTTAGACAGATACCTGCCCAGTGAAGACACACACATGATAAACATCCCCCTGAAAAGATGCTCTATGTTATTAACCATCAGGGAAATACTATCAATAAGGTATGTGTGATAGCCCTCAGATGCGAACAACCGGAGGTAAATCGATAAGCAAACTTCGGTGTACTTCTATGAGAGGACACCCCTCAGCAATAAAAACAAAAAGTACTACTGGTAAATGAAGCAGCATGGATGATTTTCAAAAGTGTTTCTTGAGCAAAAGATTCAAGAAACAATACACACTGTTTGTTTCCATTTGCATTAAATCGTAAAACAGGGAAAATGAATCTTCGATGACGGAAAGCTTGTCGCGGGGGGGACGAGGCCCAGGAGTGGGTTCTGGGATTGATTGCAAACAGGAAAAGGAGAACTTGGGTGCGGGGATGGGGAGTAGAATTCTACTAATTGTGTGTGGCAGACCTTACATGAATGGACACAATTTGCAAGAGTCATTGAACATTAAAAAAGGGAACAAAATTACACTTCCGTATTGCTGATTAAGTTAAACATAAGGAGCCAGTCCCTTTGCAAACACTGGAAGGGAGTTTATTGAGGACACATTGGAACACCACTGCTATTATTCTGGAGGCTACTGAACGTCGTTCCTGTAGGTTGAAGTAGAAAGCTGGAAAACACGGGTCCCTGGCCCGCTGCTTACAGAGGCCCTATGTTAGGTAGCAAATTACCAACTATTTCACCCTCACATTTCTGAGCTCTACCCTTGTCCCGCTACGTAAATCTAGTGTGTCAGGGCACCATTTTGTAGAAGCATCAACATCATCTTCCGACGGGGCAAATCCAGTTTCTGCATGGAATCCGGTGCCCCTACGTTCAGCGTGCTTAACAATTTTGACTTCTTTGCACTACGAGATAGCTCTCTTGTGAGGGACCTCGTTCCTGGACAATTGGCCCCCTTCCCCCGGTATATCCAAGTGTAGCCCTTCGGTACGGCTAACATGCCTGCGTCCTACTCTTTCTGCTCTACGTACGCCCACGTACGCCTGTGCACGGCCACGTATGCCTGTGTGCTCAGGAACTCTTCACAGAACGTGTATCGGCCTTGAGAGAACCTCTTAGGCTTGAATCAAGGCAAAAAGGAGAGATGGACCTACTATTTTTAAAATACGTGCCACAAAATCCTCCTCTTTCAACGTCTGCATCAAAGTAGCCGTTCACAGGTGTCTTTATGTCTGCCCACATGGGTGGATGTTCAGTGCCATGGGCATCCACCTCTACGACCCGCGAGGCTCAGCGCCAAGGCTCCTGCGTTGAACGATAATATGTGACTGATCCCTTCGATTGTGGCACGTTGGGTTTGCAAATGGAAACCAGCCTTTAGAGCATTAAACGCAAGCAAACCTATAGCATCCCGGAGAGGTAAGGGACATTGCTGTCAAAAACTTTCTCACGCGTAGATTTTTCGTCTTGTCACGGCTGTTTGTGTTATTCTCTCCTACCTCTGCTCTCCTTTGCTTCCTTGAAGAGTATTGTTATTTTTTTCTTTTTCATTTCGACCCTATTTCTACGATTTCAGTCTTACCCCAGATTTGTGAGCGAGCTAGAAATGCATAATGCAACGTGCGTAGTAACCAACAGAGCTATACTATTGTCTGTTACGTGTCTATCTCCCCTAAATTGGAAACAAGCCAACAAAATCAAGCAAAACCAAACAGAACAAAACAAAACAAAGAAACCAAGCCCCAAATCTCCCTTTCAGTGACACTGAAGTGTTTTCCCCACTGCGTCTTATCACATTTCCCCTCTTCCCGTCCTTCAGGGAAATCTTTCGGAAAGTACTGATGATTCCACATTTTTAAAGTGTTTTTCCTTTTTATAACGCATTACCTTAGGTAAGAATTTACTTTCTCGGCAGTAAACTGAAAAGCACTTGCAATGACAACACTGCTCCTCAGTTAATGACTCTCTGACGTTCCCGTGTTGCTGTAACGGCCGACTTTTCAGGTCTCTGGAAGTCCTTTCAAAATTGGTTTCACCGCCTCCCTCTTGAGATGGGCTCCAAAGTCCTGCTCTAGAGATAAGATTTATTTTTCTCATATTCATATTATTCATAATAAAGCAGCATTCTAGCCTCGGAGACTGTTCAAAGGAGCAAACTGACATCTATGTACTACCTAACTAGAAGCAAATTGATAAAGTTCTGAAACTCTCTTTGAAAGTGAATGCCAGCGCGCTGCATTTCGAGGGCGGTTTTCGTGCCTCATCGGGGTACCCTGGAAACTGCTGTCAAGCTCCATTTTATTCCATGTGTGGCCTGACAGTTCTAAGGGGAAAGTGTATCCTAATTCTTCCAAATAAATTAGATTTCAGCCATTTTAAAATGAAAACACAGCCTCCGCTGAAGTTATAAACAGACCCTATTGAATAAAGTACCAACAGAGGCTCCACTGTTATCTCTGGCTGAGGCTCAGCGCTGTGAGACAGCAACACGCTAATCACGTCTTTGTACTCCCAGTAATGCAAATCAGTCGACACCTCACACAGCGGGAAAGTGGGTGCTCCCATCACGGCGCATCACACTTATTCACCAAGAAGAGAGAAAGCAAAGCGAGGGAGGGAGAGAAGGAAGGAGAGAGGGATGGAGAAAGAGGACAGTTTGAGGCAATCAAGAATAAAGCGTATTTTCAGTTCAGATTTAGACACAAAGAAAATAGTTAACATACCCACTTGAGGGTGTATCCGATCACATCGTGTCTCGATAAATGCATGTAAATTCTAACTCTTCATTAATGTCTATATTTTAATGCGTATAATCATAGGTTAGATCATTGGAATTTGGAAATATGTTAGAAAATAGGAGACATGGGAGCCTGGGTGGCTCAGCGGGTTGAGCATCCAACTCTTAATTTCGGCTCAGGTCGTGATCTCATGGTTCGTGAGTTTGAGCCCCACGTTGGTCTCTGTGCTGACAGAGCCTGCTTAGGAATCTCTCTCCCTCTCTCTCTGCCTCTCCCCTGATCACTTTCTCTCTCTCTCTCAAAATATATAAAGGAAAAAAAAAGAAAAATAGGAGAGAAACAGACATTTTCCCAATACATTTGTAGAAAATTAAGTTAGATTTAATGAAAAATATAACTAATAATGCAAAATAATATTAAGCATTAATAATAATAATAATAAATAATAATAAAGGATATCATAATTAGAAAAGAAGAAGTAAAACAGTCTTAATTTGTAGACAAGCTAATCCCAAATGCAAACGATCTTAAGAACTCATCGAAAGAAAAACTATTAGAACTAAGAATCAAGTATAGTAAGATTTCAGGAAATAAGCTCTATATGAAAATTGTATTTTTATATACAAGCAATAAAAAATCCAAAAAGAAACTTAGGAATACATTTCCAGTTACACTATTATTAAAATAGTATAACTCTTAAGAAACTCTTTTAAGATGCAAATCTTGTACACTGAAAATTATGATATTTTGCTGAGGAAAATTAAAGCGGTTTCAAATAAAATGGAAAGGGATGCTATGTGTATTGATTGGAAGAGTCAATCTCATTTAGATGACAAGTCTCCTCATATTGTTCTTTAGAATCAATAGAACCAATATAATCTCTATCCAATTCCTGGCAGGATTTTTTGTAGAAATTGACAAGCATGTATGAAAATGTGTATGGAAATTCAAGTTCATTTAGAAGGGCCAAAATATCTGAAAAAAAATTATCTTTTTTTAAAAAATATTTTCATGTTGGGGCGCCTGGGTGGCGCAGTCGGTTAAGTGTCCGACTTCAGCCAGGTCACGATCTCACAGTCCGTGAGTTCGAGCCCCGCGTCGGGCTCTGGGCTGACGGCTCAGAGCCTGGAGCCTGTTTCCGATTCTGTGTCTCCCTCTCTCTCTGCCCCTCCCCCGTTCATGCTCTGTCTCTCTCTGTCCCAAAAATAAATAAACATTGAAAAAAAAAATTAAAAAAAAATATTTTCATGTTTAGCTTTGGAGAGAGAGAGACAGAGTGCAAGTGGGGGAAGGGCAGAGAGAGAGGGAGACAGACTCCCAAGCAGGCGCCGGGCTCTGAGCTGTCAGCACAGAGCCTGACATGGGGCTTGAAGTCACGGACCACGAGATCATGACCTGAGCTGAAGGCAGACGCTTAACTGAGCCACCCAGGTGCCCCTGACAAAATGATCTTAATTGATTTCAAAATTTACTATAAAGCTACAGTCATCAGGACATCGTGATACTGGTGTAACACTAGGCATGTAGATCAAGGACATAGAATTGAGAATCCAGAAATAAATCCTTATATTTACAGTCACTTACAGCCAATACAGTCAATTTATAGTCAGTTACAGACACAAAGTGCCAAGGCAAGTAGCCGCGGACAAATAGTCTTGTTAACAAGAGGTGTCGGGGCAATTGGATATCTACATGCAAAAAGATGAACTTAGGTCTTCATTTCACATGACACAAACAGATTAAATCAAAACAGATTGTAGACTTAAATACAAGGGCTCAAACAAAACTTTTAGAAGAAAACAAAAAAGAAAAGTCAAGGTTTATGCCTAAAAATGTTGCATAGACATGGTGAGGAAAGCATGGTCCGTGAAAGAAAAATAGATTAGGGCTACATGAAAATTCAACACATTTCTCTTTGAAAGATTCCATTAAGAAAATGAAAAGGCAAGCAACAGACTTGGAGTAAAAATCCTCATAACTCCTATTCATTAAATAAATAGCTAGTATCCAGAGTTTACATAAAATTTTTAATTCATGGGTGGCTCAGTTTTCCAACTCTTGGTTTTGGCTCAGGTCATGATCTCACGGTTCCTGAGTTCAAGCCCTGCATCAGGCATGGAGCCTGTTAGGGTTTCCCTCTCTCTCCATCTCTCTCTCTGTTCCTCCCCGGAACACTCTAAATCAATCAATCAATCAATCAATCAGTCAACAAACTTTAAAAAAGATTCTTAAACTTTAATAATAATAAGACAATTCAATCAGATAATAGCAACCGATATGAACAAATTTATCAACAAAGAGGGTATTTGAATGTGACTTTAGACCATGATCAAGTAACATTTCACTTTTATTAAAATGGCTATAATAAATAAGACAGATAATCACAAACATTGAGGAGGATGCAGAGAAACAGAAGCCCGTATACATCACTGGTGGGAGTGTAAAATTGTGCAGCCACTTTCCAAAACAGTTCGGCAGTTTCTCAAAAAAGGTATATACCTTATATATATAATATATATTATTAGTATATATTAATAATTATTAATATATATTATATATTAATATATATTAATTTTTATATAAGATATAATAATATATAATAATATATAATATATAAATAATATATAATAATATATAAATAATATATAATAATATATAATAAAATTATAAATATATAATTTTTATATAATATATAAATATATTATATTAATATCTAATAATAAAATATAATTTTTATGTTATAATTATAATATTTATAATATAATATAATATAATATAATATAATATAATATAATATAATATAAATTTATATATTAATATTATATATATAATTAATACATATATATTATTACCCTGCTTCCCAGCAACACCATTCCTAGATATCTACCCAAGAGAAATAAATACATATTTCCACACAAAGACTTGTATGTGAATGTACCAGCGTGGCAGAATTATTCGTAATATCCAAAAGCTGTAAATTGTCTAATGCGCATTAACTGGTGACTGGGCAGACAAAAAATGTTCAGGGTGTACCCATGCGATAGAATATTATTCAGCATTACAAAGGAATAAACTACTAACACATGTCATGGCATGACTGAGCCTCAAAAACATTATTTTAAATGAAAAAAGTCAGAGACATATTGGATCATTCGCTCATATGAAATTTTCAGAAAAGGTAAATTTATAGGGACAGAAAGTAAATTAGCAGTTTCCTGGGGCTGCAGGGGAAATAGGGATTCACTGTAAATAGGCACGAGGAGTCTTATGGGGAATAGTACGTTCAAAAGCGATTTATGGTGATGATAGCACCACCCAGTATGGTTATTAAAAATCTCTGATCTGGACACTTTAAGTGGGTGAATTTTATAATGTATAAATACACCTTAATAAAGCTGTTTACAAAAGACGCAAGGTAATAAAAAAGATTTCTGCTTCAGACCAAGATGAATAGAGACTGTGTTTCTCTTCCTCCCTAAAGTAAAAAAAAAAAAAAAAAAAAAAAAAAAAAGACAAAACTTAATAGTAGTCTTAAAGACACTAATCATCAGACAATGAAGGATAATAATTTCTGAGAGATGGAAAACAAAAAGAACGAAAGCTTTGAGAGAATTTTCAGGGCAAGTCACAGAGAGGAAGAACCTAGGCAAATCCTAGTAGACTCTGCATGAGTGGAGACAAAGCCAAGAGTATAAGACCAAACCTGTATTTTTGCTGGTTGGAGTAGTATACAGGAGAAGGGTGCCCAAAAAGAGAACACCGGAGATCTGAAGAGGGTTACTCTTGAGTACTCTGTTGAGTACTTATCTGCTCATATCTGTGAGGGAACTACCCATGTCCAGAGAAAGAGCCACTAGAAAGGATTATAGATCAGTGTCCTTGTTCATAGGGGGCCAGAGGGAGTGCCCATTGCCATCAACCAAATGGAAGCTGTCATGTTTCCTGGAGCATTGAGCAGAAGACACAGAATGGTTACGCCTCCGGGGAGGGGAATAATTAGCCTTGGACTGAGCACCAGTTCCACCTAGCAAGTCTTGAAAGAAAGATGCCAAAAGGTCAAACTCTTGCCAAGTAAAGTGCCTGAGAACAAATCTCAACAATATTTATAAAAATACAAAACGAAGCCAGCATCCCACAATGCCTGGCATCCAATCAAACGAGGCACGCAGTCAGTCTAGCAGAAAGATATGAGCCATTATGAAGATAAAACCCGGTAAATTAAAAACTTGTGTAAAACTGACACAGCAGAGGATTTACAATTTTCAGATGAGGGCACTAAGACATTACACATTATAACTGCATCCCACGCATTTAAAAATTAAGCAGCGACAGGGAAGATCCAACAAAAGACCAACCCTGATGTTAGGGGATGAGAAGTAAAATGTGTGAGATAAAATGTACACTGAATCAGATTAACGACGGTGTAGATATTGCCAAATAAAGGTTGTGTAAACTTGAAGACGTGGCAAAAGCTATCCGAATCGAAGAGAGGAATAGAAGAATTTCCAATAAGTAATATTAGTGGACCAGGGGACTTAGTAGCCCCTTGTCCCTGTGATTTATGTGAGTGAAGGAAAATTATGTGAAACAATAACGGCTGAAGGTTTTAACATTTAGTGAAAACGGTAAACCTAAGGGTCCAACAGGTCAACAAATCCCTTGTGCAAGAAATACGGAGACATATATACTAAGGCTCATCATAGTCAAATTGCTCAGAACCATCGATAACAGGACATCTTAAGGCCAGCCAGAGAAAAGGCAGGCTCTACAGACAGAAAGACAAATAAGGATGACAGTAGTTTTCTCATCAGAAACAGTGTAACTGAGAAGACAGTCGGGCCATGTTTTTATTTTACTGATAGGAAAAGAATAAAGACAAAGTGAAACAAAAAATACACAAACCTAGAAGCTTTGGCCAGAAGAGAATAGGCCTGAAAAAGGTTTTCAAATATTCAAACACTTACTGAATTCATCACCTACCTACGTGCACTGCAAAACATGTGGTCAACTATGCTTTTTAGGCAAAAGAAAATGAAACCAGATGGATTTGTGAATCAAAAAAAAAAAAAAAAAAAAGGAATGAAGATCCGTAGAAATAGTCACCCTAGGAGTAAACAAAAATGCTAATAATGCAAGCTGGTGTCTATAATATATAGAGGAAATCATGCTACCAACACGAAGGTCGGGGAGGGGGAAAACGAACATACTAGTGTTAAGATTCTGACTCTATTCGTCAAGTGCTACTACAACACGTGAAGGTAAATGGTCCTAAATCAATGCAACAATAAAAATAAAAAGCCAACAGGTTATTGTTACTAAACTACAAAAGAGAAAATATGGAATCATGGAAAAATAAAGCCAAAATAATGGTAGGTCTGCCATCATCACTCTTATTCAATGCTAAATAAAATTGGAGGCTGTAGCCAGTGCAATAAAACAAGAAAAAAGAAGCACAAACATTAAGTTTGGAATAAAGTAAAATTGTGTTTACATATAGACAACATACCTGTGTCAATGGTCTAATGAAAATTTACCAAAAAAAGCTACTAAGACTAATCAGTGCATTTAGAAGAGATGGAGAATATATGGCCAATGCACAAAAATCAATTTCATTTCTTTATGCCAGCAGTGAACAATCACAAATTCAAATGACCGAGACCACGTACAATGTCAGCAATATATAAGAAATACTTACAGGTATATTTGCAAGACCTGTGCACTAAAAGAAGGAGGGTGTAGGGCAAGGAGGGGTGGAGGGAGAGATGAGACAGAGGCATGAAGAATTTTTGTCGGGGATGGAAACGTTCCCGTTCTTGATTGTGATGACATTTCACAGTGGTACCTGTATGGCCACACTCGTCACCTGGCACGCTGCATGTCAAGTTCGCTGCAAGAATACTTTGATTTTATAGAGAAAAGAAACAAGGGAAGATGACACCACTATGGCTGGAGAGTCTACAGGCGCTCTCCCGCAACATCGCACCTACTGGCCGATACAAGATGACGAACAGGTCTCACCATCCCCGGTTTCCTAAGTAAGTACTTTAGGGCTGAGGAGGTTACTTGTGAAATGTTACAGGAGACATGAAAAGAGGCTGCTTTTGTACTTATAGCCCAATGATGGCAAAACGAGATCTTTAATGAGTTGTGTCAAACCGTCTCTGGCGAAAATCTGGAAGTTCTTAGGGCATAATTTTAAAACCTGTAATTCTGAAGAATTCTATTTGGAGGTTAATAAAGGAAATGGTAAAGAATTGAACATTTCTATTGTGGTCATCAAGACTCACCCCTGGTGTTTGTTTGTTTGTTTGTTTGTTTGGTTGGTTGGTTGGTGGTTTTTCTTGTGAGAGAAAAGAGCACCAGACAGGTGTAAGAGGGGGAAAAGGAAAGCAATAGAGCTGTAGCACTGGGCAGTGGGGCCCCATGTTTGTTGTTTGGAATGAAATCGCCCAAAGGATGTCTCCATGCAACAGAGTATACGGCTGATTGTTAGCTTCTAGACACCGACATGTTTTCCTGTAATTCCACCCGAGGTTCTTTCTAGACAAAGTCCCCGAATCAGTTTCAGTTCTGTGCTTCCTCACGCCTGTGCCTCCTTCCCAACCCGGTGGTCACACCGCAGAACTACATGGTTTGAGCAGGAAGCCACCACTTTAAATTTCCAACTGTTTAAGAAATAGAAAGACTTGACTTTTCTAGCCCATTAAGGCCCCACATTTGTTTGCTCTTTCTTCCATTTACTCTTGCAAGCTGATCAAGGTCACACTGGCCCTTTGATTTCAAGCACTCCCCCTGGGCTGCTGACTCGTTTACCTCCTGATCTGTCTCTGTGTGACACGGACCTTTCAACCTCACATAGGTGCTCCATCAGTGTCGGTGCCCAGCTGCTAAGCCAAATCCATGAGGAAGGTGTTCCATTAGCATTCTATTCTGAGGGGCCCATGTCAGTGTTAGTCAGGGTCAGTAACGCTAGATTCTGTAAGGAGCAAACCTCACATATTACTAGCCGCCCATAAGGGAGGCTTACTTTTCATGTGACAGGTTCATGAGGGTTGATGTGGGTGGAGTTGGGAGGGGAGAACGTGTTCCTCTCCACTGTCGCGTCAGGATCTGATCTGGACAGCCTCCAACACTTGAGATGTGTGTCCCAATATTTCCCGTGGCACAAACATGGAAACAGTAGGCAAGAGATGAGAGATAGAAGAAACAAAGAGGGACTTCTGTCCTACCCTCTTTGGACCAGACTTGACATGACGTTTATCCTCACACTAGTGTGGGCACGAGCCACGGGCACCCCAACCCTCAAGATGCAAAGAGGCTGGGAGATGAGCTGAGGTTGTGCACACAGAAAGAAAAAGAGGTTTGAGGAGCATGTATACAGCAACAGCAATGGCACACACTGGCAATATTATTGCAACAGATTTCTCCGTTTCCATCCTCCTCTCCATTTCTCAACAATCCATTTTTCACATGGCAGCTGGAGTGATCTTTGCAAAAGGTAAGTTACATGATTCCATTCCCCTGTGTAAGCCCACAGTAGCTGCCTACATCACTCCAAGGGAAAGCCAAGCCATTGCAGGGACTTCCTTGACATGACCTGGCATTGGCCCACCATCCCCACTGCTCTCTGTCTCCCCTCGCTGACTCCCCCATATGTAGAGATGACTGAGTCAACCCCCATCTCTGCATCTCTGTCCTTGTTGTATCCTCTACCTGGACGTCCCTTTCTTCAGGTAAAGCAAGGATCATCATCACCGTCTTCAGGTCTCAGCTCAGTGTCACCAGAGAGGTGTTCCCTGACCTTTCTATCCAGAACGGTAACGACCCCAAATTTTCACTCCCTGTTTTCTTCACACTATTGCATATTTGCCAAAGTACTTCGCACCATCTGACAGACATATGCTTTAATTTGTTTTTCGTGTGTTTATTCCACAAGGACATGAGCCCCAGGAAAGCAGAATTTGGGTCTGTTGGGTTCATTTCGAGAACAGTGCCTGGAACTCAGTCAACATTGTTGACAGAACAAATAAACGAATGAATAGGTGAATGAACTTCAGGTTAAATTAAAACGATTATGTTATTTGCTCAAAGTCAAGTTGAGGTTAGCATCTACCTGAGATAAAACGCTAATCTCAAAGGCTCTGAGGATTAGAGAGCTAACCTCAGGGCCACTGTACTACTCAGTACCCCCACCCCCGGGTAACTGAAGGCACACTCGGAACGAGACAACTGGGGAGGACTTTAAGTAAGGGTATTTGCAATGGAGTAAATGGATAGATTTCAAGGGATTGCAGAGATGACCCAGAGCCTAAAGCTGGTGACAGCTGGGCTAAATTCCCATCTGTACGAACTGAAGAGCCACCAGAAGGGCAGTTACTAGAAACCAGGTATCGGATGATGTGTAATGGGCCAACTATCCGGACCCGTGGCCTGCACTTCAGGGACAGATCTAGCCATGGAAACATCACATGGAAAGGCACTCCAACCTTGCTATCTGATGTCCCTCCGAGTCCCTGTTGGTTTTTCTTCTGGCCTGGACTCGTGAGAAGCTGCAGAGGAAGGGAACTACTTGATGAAGTCCAAGAGTCTCAGCGTGCAAGAGCACAGGGCAGGCTAGCCCGGCACGGAGAGCAGGTGGAACAATGACAGGAAGATACACAGCAGTCACATGACTATGTCTTACATGGTCACAGATGGATCAAGGCTTGGTGACATCGGAGTAGGGGGCAACTTTAAAGGAAAAAAAGGAGCTATTTGGAAGAGCAGTACTGAATTTCCCATTTGCCGTACGAGAGCTTTGGGCTTCCCAAGGGATATGGCTGCGAAATCCCAGGGCAGTGGGACGGAGGTGCCCCCAAGTGGAAGTAGAATATTTCTAGGACTCCTGCCCGGCTGCAGGTCCCCAGGCTCATTCTGGGGCTTGTCATACAACGAGACTGCCACTCTGTGGGAAAGAGGAAAGCTTGGGATGTCTTGCAGAGGTGTGTGCAGTGGTAATTCTATTCTTCATACCGTGTACAAGGAGCCTACGGGGACACGGAGATTCCTTGTCAACTACCAGTCAGGCTCCCCCGACACTTAACCAGATCTCTCCCGGCAACTGGAAGATTGAGCAGCAATCCACCCAGAGCACAAGTCAGGGGCCAGGCACCGGCAGACTCTGAGCCAAAGGCAAACCCGGGATCGACTCATGGCGGGACTTCAGACCCCAGGTCCTTGTGTGTCAGAGGGAGGCGACTGTCCCATCACCCACCCCGAGAGGGCAGTGTGACTGCTCAGCTGACTGCCCAGGTCTCAGGTAGAGGGTGCATCGCAGAGACGGCTGTCAAGCAGAAGGATGCAAAATTAAGGACTAGAAGGTTAGGCACAGAGCTCTTCACAGGTGAAACTCCATGAAAAACAAGAATGAGACAGCAGTCACCACGAAACAGCTCTCAGTCCAGAAAGAAGCTGTTGCCTGTCTACAGCCTGAAAGTTCTCGGTCTTCCAGCAAAAGTTACAGTGCTTCTCTATGCTAAACGTTTCGCAAGAGATTAGTTTCATAACATTAGTTATGAAAACATATTCTCAGTGGCTTTTGAGAGAATGCCCAAAGTAACTGAATAACGACTGCACCGTGTAACATTCTGTGTGGCTGAAATGACATCTGAAAAGACTAGGGCTTTTAAAAATTACAGGTAAATTGAGAAAAATGTGCAATCCTTTTATCAGCATTGATATTGGGGGAGGGGGAGTTTCTTTATCTCCTCTCCTCCCCTCTTTCGCAAGTGTGCATGAAGACCTCCTCGGCCCTAGCCCACAGCACTGGCTCCGTGAGCTTGCAGGGCCAAGAGCACGCTGACCGAAGCCAGTCCGGCATGGTTCAGGAAACACCACAAGTTGGCCTGCCCTACGGGGAACTTGCTCGCTACATGAAAATCAGAATTCTGTCACCCAACCGCGTCCAGCAAAGTTTGTTTTGTCACCACGGAGTGAATGCCTATCTCTGTAACAGCTACTGATTCTGTGTGGCCATATACAGAAATGCTAAGAACAGCACATGCGGGTGTTTCGCTATATTTCAGTGACTCTATGACCTTTTTATCACATTCTTGTAAAGTCTGACCATGAGCTTCTTATGCTACCTCCCAGGCTCAGAAGTAGGAAAAGTAGATGTGCAAGGAAAGGAGGAAGGGGTTGTACTCCCCTCCACGTGCTCATTAAGGAGAGAGAGAAACTTGTGTGAAGTCTCTACATTACTCAGTCTACTGATGGAAACGACAGATCTAGATGGCATTATATAGATATACGTATGCAAACATGTATGCGTACGGATATCTAGACATACAGATGTAAATAATATGGACATAAATGAAGTTGATGCGGTCAAGAGTTGCATGGGGGCACCCGGGTGGCTCAGTCGGCTGAGCGTCCGACTCGGCACAGGTCACGATCTCACAGTCCGTGAGTTGGAGCCCCGCGTCGGGCTCTGTGCTGTCGGCTCGGAGCCTGGAGCCTGCTTCGGATTCTCTGTCCCCCTCTCTCTCTGCCCCTCCCCTGCTGGCGCTCTGTGCTCTCTGTCAAAAATAAATAAACCTTAAAAAATTTAAAAAAAAAGAGTTGGATGTACGTTATATGTGTGCACATATATGTAGGTACACAGATCACAGAGATGTAAGATTACAGAGAAGCAGACAGAGATGTGGATGCTGATGCTAATGTCAGTTTCATAGAGATGTAAAAACAGATATAAATACTAGATCGGAGATACAGAGATGTAGATTAAGTATAAATATCAAAATCAACATATAGATCAGCTATGGACATACAACAGAGATGTATGTGTAGATACAGGTGTGGAGTTACATGTACGTGCAGAGGCAAATTTATATGTGCAAATGGCAACATCAGTATAAAGATACACATGAGTTGGATATACACGTCGGTGCAGATGTCCGTGTCATTGCTGAGGCTGGCACCGAAGTTATATAGATTCATAGATAGGGACAAAGACATAAACACAGATGTGATGCAGATGTAGACGTAGAACTTTGCTGTGGAGATGTCGATAGAGAAATAGCCATGGACGTGGGAATAGATTAAATACGGAGATTGATGTGGACGCGAATGTCCATGTTGACACCGAAACAGGTGCACACATAGTCACAGACACAGTTCAGATATGAGAAAGTAAAGACAGGTGGAGATGTAGGTGGTGATACAGTTGTCAATGCTGATGGCAAATCCCTAGAGAGACACACGTTCACAAAGATACAGAATTAAGTCGGATATAGATGTCGCTGCTGATGCCCATGGTGATAGTTACTCACACATATATGTAACTCCAGATGTTGACAAGGACACAGGTTACACGTATGTGCGGATGCACGTGATGATATTAATGTTGGTAGAGACATGCGTTGGGTATAGAAATGGGTGTTGCTGTTGCTGCCGGTACCGGTGTAGAGATACTTACATTAGATATGAGTGCATATGTATGTAGATATCAATAGTTATATGTATACAGGGAGAACAGAGTCATTGATTAGATACAGAAACAGTTACAGAAGCTACCAGGTCCTTTCTCCAGCATTATTCCATGAAACTACTTATCTCCACAAGTTAAGCGATACGATGTGTTTAAAGTGTCAGCGCCCAGTACCAAGTGTGGGCTCTGGAAATGCAATTTTGAACACGCTCTTAGCTCCCGCTGATTTCTGACCATTGCCTCAACCCTTCTAAGGCTATGTCAGGAGGCTGAGTGCCTTAGTAAGGCTGAGAAGCACAGAAATGTCTCCAATCTTTAACTTGACAGCTACATGTCTTTGCTCCTGCAGGAGCACCGAACCTGCTGAGCATCTGATGGCCTTTGAGGGTCAAAATAAACAAGCTTAAAACCTCTTGCCTAGTCTCATCCAGTAATTTCCTTCCTTAAATTACACAGAGGAGTCACACTTGGATGGCAGACCCAAATTAAACATTCCTTCAGACGTTTTCAAGGGAAGGATGTGACGAGGCCAGAGCTGACCAACATAAAGAGTCAGCATGGCTAAAGTGCCAACTGGCAGAAGCAAGGGACATACAGGATCATTTTCAGACTGATGGCATTAGAAAGAGAGAGACCAGCCATCCAAGGCCACACTGTCTCAGGCTGGTCGACTATTAAAGTTACATATTTAAAAAGCATCACATTGGGGCGCCTGGGTGGCGCAGTCGGTTAAGCGTCCGACTTCAGCCAGGTCACGATCTCGGTCCGTGAGTTCGAGCCCCGCGTCAGGCTCTGGGCTGATGGCTCAGAGCCTGGAGCCTGCTTCCGATTCTGTGTCTCCCTCTCTCTCTGCCCCTCCCCCGTTCATGCTCTGTCTCTCTCTGTCCCAAAAATAAATAAACGTTGAAAAAAATAAAAATAAAAAGCATCACACAAGACCTCACAAATATATGCACGCACACTAATGGATGCTTGAAAATAAAAGTTTAGCATTATCTTCTGAATTTCCTTGAAGGTGGCAGGAACAGAGCCACGCGATGGTGACGCTAACGCATGTGAAAAAAACGTTTGAGAGGGAGGCTTGCCTAAATATTTACACACGCGCCCCCCACCCACCAAAAAGTCGGTGTTTGCAAATTGCAAAAACTTTAAAACACAGAGATCGTGTTGTTGGTAATGATACTTTTCTCGAAATGTATCATCTTGAAAAAAAGACGCAATTTTATAGATGATTAAAAGTCACCAAAAGAAAGAAATGACGTGTCTAAAGGAAGCTATGGAAATACACTTCCGTATTCAGTACAGACCTTTTCAAGTGTCTCCATGTTTGATGTTAGTAACAGCGCCGAGGTCTATGGCTTGCAAATTCTTGAACATTAAAATACTGCACACATCTAATTTCCCATGACACGTACCTTTCTCTGTGCATACTAGGACATGTAGGCAGCTACAATAGGCCAGCCCATCACCAGCTTATGGAGAAAGCTGCCTTTTAGACTTTTTGACACTGCCTGCATTCTTCTTTCAAAAACAAAGACAGGGCAAGAATCAAACTTATGTCCTTGTTTATTTTCTGCATTCTTTACGTTGTTACCCAGATTTTCTTTATTTCCTATTTCCTATCACGATGTGTATTATATTCATTATGTTCAGAACCAGATTGCTAGATGTCTGTATCTAAAGAATCTTCCAAGCTCTTCTGAGCACTTGATTAGGTTAATAGGTTGTGAGGGCGGCAAGGAAGTTATTATTTCCTCCATTTTTAAAGATGATGAATCTGCAGCTACAAAACATTGATTGTCTTGTCCAAGGTGGCATAGCTGAGAACAGGAAATGAAGCAATTCAGACTTTGAATCCCAAAGACCTTGGAATTTCTTATAGATTATACTAGATATTTTTCTTCCTCCTCCCCCGCTCCTCCCTCTCCTTCTTCTTATGTCTTTCATAGTAACATTAGAACTGCCGAAGACATCACTATGTAGAGAGTAAAGAACTTATTAAAATTCCACCCTGTAAATAGTCCTAATTTTAAACTCAAAGAATATAGGGGAAGGGAAAGAAAAGTAAGATAAAAACAGAGAGGGAGACAAACCACGAGAGGCTCTTAAATACAGAGAACAACTGAGGGTTGCTAGAGGGGTGGTAGGTGGGGGGATGGGCTAGATGGGTGACGGGCATTAAGGAGGGTGTTACATGTGAACGATGCATCACCGGTTCTACTCCTGAAGCCAAGACTACATTGTATGTTAACTCACTTGAATTGTAGACAGCATTATGCTTAGGTTCCACATCAAAACTTGACTGTTTGCCCTAAACAAATTAACCACCCCCCTAAAAATGCATACATGCATACATAAGATTTTGATGAGTTTCTAATCATGTCCTAATACATTACAAAGATGAGAAATATATATATATACATATATATATATATATTTAAACCATATATATAAATATATATAAACCAACAACAGATGATTGTAAATAAACCCTAAACACACCCTTGATTAGAGTTTTGACCAAGTGTCATGCTCCTAACAGCTTTAGACTCAGGTCCTTTGAACAAGCACGGGTGCAATGTTTGTCCTGCCTTGCCACTGTGTGAAAGACGGTTGTCTAGTTAATGGCTAAAACTGAGCGAAGCAGCTTTTAAAGGGAATCAGTGTCTGGGAGAACACTTCAGTAACTCCTGAACTACTGCCCCGGGCCGTGTTCCCAGGGACCTTGAATTACTTGGGCCAAGGAGATTGGGCCACTGAATTAAGCAATTTCCTTTGCCTCCAAAATTAATGCCCCTTTGCTTTGGACGATGTTTTCACTAGTTGCAAGAAACCAGGCACTGATGGATGTAGAAGCAATGCTCTGTATGGACGTAGCCTTTCCCAGCAGGTTTGATTTTTAGTTACAGAAAATGTAACAGAGAAGACCTTTGCCTTCTGACTGTATTATTACAACAGAGTCATATCAACAAATGCATGGAAGTGTTAGGTGCAAGTGGGTCCCTCCTTATGCTTCAAGAAGCTGGATGTTGTCCGTATCATTTTCCCCCGTCACCTGTCCTAAAAGATTCAGAGCAAAGCATCCGGCAGTGGATGCCCTCTGCGTCTCCCCCGCCCCTGTACCACCTTTTCCAGAAAAGTAAGGCAAACATAGTCTCACTGTTTTCTTGTACCTCCCGCTTAATTCTGATGTGCACGGCAGATACTTGAGATTGCTTAACCTCAGGCTACAGCGAGGCTAGAACATTGTTCAACAGATGGTGATTTATGTTAAAAAAAAATAGATTAGCAGGGAAAGAGCTCAACAGAGAAAGAGGTATCGGGCGGGGCTTTTGTAAGATCAGATCATTTTAGTCCAGCGGATACAATTCAGTTTCTGTCTCCCTCTCGACAGTCACAAATGTAGGCATACAGGGTAACTCAGTTCCCTGATCTGTAATCATATTGAAAATTATGTATGATGTGTGTATCTGATTTTCCATACTCTTCCCAAACAGTGTCAGGAGAGTCACAGCGAGGAAACACCCTTTGATTGATTAGCCAGAACAGGTGTTTAGACTAATGGAAAGGGATAAGTTTATCAGGTTAAAGCCACGAAATCAGTTGGCTAAATATACAGCAAATGGAGCTTTCAGTGTGTTGTAGGTAAATACACAAGGCTTGTTAATCTAAAATTCTATCAGAAAACTTAGTAGAAAAATTTTTCCCATTTCTCTCCCCAGTGTCCAGCACAGAGCCCGGAACATCAGAGCCACTCAATGAATAACAGCTACTTTTGTGAATCATTTGTTCTCTAAAACTTTTAGTACTGGGGCAATGAGAATAATGCCAGCAGCATTTGCAAATGACAAATTCCACTTAAGACCCAGGTGGACGAGGATTCATGCTTTTTTCCTTTTTGTTGTTCTTATAAATAGTAAAAAAAAAAAAAAAAAAAAGTTAGTGAATATTTTAGGTAACCTTCCCCCTTTTTTTTTTTTTGGTTAGTGCTACCCTTTTTTTTTTTTTTGGTGGTCCTTTGAGTATTGAGTATATTTCTAAACTTCACAAGTCATGTCACTACTCAAAAAAGAAAAGGACCAAAAGTTGTAGTTACATTTTCACTATTCAAAAACCAACCTAACGGGTGTAGTGTGACGGCTCTTTGTATATAAAACACACACACACACACAAGGTCTTTGACAGTAATAGTAAAATATTCCACCAAGTCAGGAGATGGTTTTTTATATGCACTGACAGGCATAGTTTATACTTCAACACACATTTTCTGATATGAGGAAAGATATTCGACACGAAAGTAATTATTTGAATCGTATGGCTCAGAAAAGTTAGCCATTGCTAATGTGAGCCAGCTAGGTTCCAAAAAGCATTTCCAACTTTTACCCTGGACATTATGTATATTGAAATGTATTTGCACACCTTCCAAGGCTTGCAAGAAGAAACAAAGGGCATTCTGCCTGCGTGGAGGCAGCCCAGAAATCTGTTTCCTTCTTCCTCTACTTTCAGGAGAGAGATTTGCATATGTGTTTGTTTCCTGCACCGCAGCACTTGGGGAGAATCTTGAGAGCATTCTGGGAGGACTATACCGACCAGATTACCCGGAAGTTAAAACGCCTCCGAGACGGGGTTGTAAACAAGGACGTAGTTACCTGTGTTAACTTCCCAGGAATATTTCCGTTGTTTTTCTTCACACCAAAAGGGCTCAAGCCACGTCTCTATGCCTGTTTTTTCTGAATAAGGTGTGCTTGTTCTGCCAAAGATATACTGATAATTCCAGGTAATCAACAGAGTGCATTACAGGGGAAAATCTGAACCAACAAGCTGTACAAACAGAATAGCAATCAGAAAATTTAATGCATTTCTGATGTACATTTAAGGCACTGACACTGGGCCACAGATGTACATGTGTTGTGTTTTATATTGCTGAGATATGGCCTGTGAGAACCTATTACAGCATATCATCATCCACACTGGAGGGGCTGGCGAAGGAAAAATTCCATCACACATTACTCCTGCGGATGTATTAGAGAAACAAATTGTACTCGGAATTGAAAAGTCACAGGCTTATTCTGTCTTAATAAATTCCTGCCAAAAGGCTAAGTGTAAGTCTAGAAATACTTCCCAAATGTTGTTACTGTATTATCGTCTTTGACATCTCAAGGGCTGTTCCAAGAATCATCAGATATCTGGTCAGGGTTCTTACAATACATTCCTTTTTTTCTCTTTGGGCTTTTCTCTTTTCAAACAGTTCTTGATCTCATGTAGCCATTTTGAGTTGTCTGTACCTGATATATAAACCCCCCTTTGGCTAAAAGAAGTAGATTCCTTCCACAACGTTCGTGTCTGAGCGGTTGCCGCTGGTTAATCTAGATAGTTTCATAATTTAAGGTGCTAATCCTTCCCTTAAATTTCCCGTTAGACTTATCGGAAGATTTTTCTGTTGCGTTGGAACAGCTTAAAAATGGAAAAGTAATAGGATGAACTCTGATCTCCTTGAGAGTAGATTCTGGGTCCTAATTATCTCCATGGCAGGAGTGCCTAACATCTAGTGGGATGTTTTGCAAACATCTGCCAAGTAAGTGAAAGAACGATGACGGGATGGGCCACCATCATGATGCTTTAAAATATCCTAATGAGATCAACTTAGTAATATTTTATGAACCACAATAAGCGATATCAGTTTTATCGAGCTAAGGTCGTGATTTAAACTGTTTATTTTATATCAGTCTTCTGAGACTTCATTTCTCGAGAATGGACATTTCTGATCTTGTCATTCAGCATGGTATGTATTGAAATCTAGCCTTAATTCTAAAGTGAAAATATAATGGAGAACAGCCTACAGAGAAAACAATGGTTACCCAATACACACGTCTGGAATTTTCTATAGAAAACACGTTTATGAGTTCATCAGTGCTACGTGACCAGTTTCCCCAATGTGTGTTGTCCCTCGGACACCAAAGACTTACTATCTGACAGTTTTTGTGTGTCTGGACACTGGGTATAGCTTCTTGGGATCCTTGGTTCGGGATCCCACGTGAGGCCCCAGTCAAGCTGTTATCTGGACAGCAGCCGGGGCTTCCTTGGGACCGGGTAATGTACTGTCCAGCTCCTCAACAGTGACAGAATCCTCGGGGTACCGCAGCAGGCGACATAAGACAGAGTTCCAGAGAGGCCCCAAGATAGAAGCCGTGGCCTTTTGCGTGTCCAGTCTCAGAAGCGACATCTGTCAATTCTGTTATATAAATCCGTAAGGAGTGAATCGTTGACATCTTTGCACATTTAAGGGGAAGGGATTGATCGCCCAGGAGCTGAAGATGTCTACCACAGAGGTCAACAGCAGATTTCACTTTCAAGAAATAAATCGAATTATAAAAAGGCCAGGTCAACGTCTAGAGTAAAACTAGGAAGATTCTCAAAGCAAGAGCCTCCCCCCCGCCCCCACCTACCCCTGCCACCAATTACCATCTGTGACCAACAGATGGATCCATTAGATCGGTGCATTAGAGAGTGTTTACACGTCTCAAGTGCTGCGCTGGATGCCTTGTAGACCCTGACTTCCTTAACAGTCACTGCAACCTTGCAAGGCTGATACAGCCACCACACAAGCCCTCAGCGTTTAGAGAGCAGACGTGCTGATCTTCCTGGACCTGGGAGTCGAGGACTCCCTTCCTAGACCTGCCTCTTCTAGTTGTTACTGCTTGACCTTTCACAAGGCAGGTGGTCTTTCTAAGCCTCAGCTTCCTGAACTGAAAACGGGTGCATTTCCAGGCCAGAAACTCTTTGTTTCAGGACGGCCGCACCTTTCAATGAGGTCAAGGGGTCTTGACCTATTTTATTGTCTCTCGATTGTTGGATGATCAAAGATGGGACTGAGAACACAGTTTTTCGACTCTCTTTTTTTATTTTTTTAAACATTTATTCGTTTTTGAGAGAGTGTGAGTGGAGGAGGGGCAGAGAGCGAGGGAGACACAGAATCAGCAGCAGGCTCCGGGCTCCGAGCTGTCAGCGCAGAACCTGATGCGGGGCTCGAACTCAAGGACCGCGAGATCATGACCTGAGCTGAAGTTGGATGCTTAACCGACTGAACCACCCAGGCTCCCAGTTTTTTGTTTTTGTTTTTGTTTTTACTCTTAATCAGCATTTTCTAGTTCCTGCTGCCTTTGCACAAACTCACTTTTTTGTTTATGCAACCTCACAACAAAGTGCACTCCCTACCTTTGTGTCTTAAGCATTCTGTTTGTCCAGAAAAGAAAACAGTGATGTCAAGGTAGGCGTGATTCTTCCATGAATATATTCTAATGAGAAGCCTCTAAGCGATAGGGCAGAAAGGGGAATTTGGGCTTAGCAAAAAAGGCTTAAGTAGAATTAAATATATGGCAATCTTGTTCCTGAAAAAAAAAAAAATGCCTTTGCTCTACATGAATCAAGCTTTATTGTGAAAAGGCCTTATTCCACATGAATCAAGCTTCATCTTTGCTGATAAAATTTTAGAGACAATTATCCCTTGATGATACTGACTCTATAAATGACCGACAAAAGAGTAGTTTTAATTTCAAAAATAATTTGGAATCATTATACATTACACATAGAACCAAATGTTGGAACACTAGCAATGAAGAAGTCTCAGGGTTTAAGGCAAAATAAATAATGTATGAGGTATTTGTAGAGACAGCACAGGCCCCAAATTTGTGAATACTTGTTAGTGACGAAAACACCCCATAGAAAGAAGGCATGTGCAATATAGTAACTACCGCGAAAGGCATTTTCAGATACCAGAAGGGCGGAGAAACTAGCTTTACCTTACAGCAAAACATGCAAGGGCAGCTGTAATATTCTCTGATGGGCGAGAACAGGATCGATGCCACCACAGGGCACCCACCCACACCTGCAGGATGAATCAGGACAAGCCATGGGGAAGGCACCATTAAGACACCTGTTCATGTCCTCTCGCTGGCCCTCGGCAGCCCATGCTGTTAGTTCATGGTCCCACCGGAAGCCAGCCACTGTGAGTGGTTTCTAACAGGAATGCCTGGAATGACCTCCTTCTTCCCACCTTCCTGAAAAGGTAGCATTTGGTTTGAGCTTTCCCTACAGAAAGGCTTGAAGAGGAGTTACTTTGTACCCTGTGCCTTTTTAAGGATTGGTTCTGAGGATTGATTTTAGGCTGCAGGGAAGTCTACCCCACTGGCTTTGGCAAAACCCTTTATTTCTTTATTCGTTTTGGCTTCATTGACATATAATTGACAAATAACATCGTGAGAGATTCAAAGTCTGCAAAGCGATGATCTGTTGTCCATATATATTGGGAAAGGGTCCCCCCATCGAATTAATTTACGCATCCTTCCCCATACGTAATTCCAGGTTTGTGCGTGTGAGACCACTAAATTCTACTCTCTTAGAAAACGTTGATTATATAGTAATACAACTTTATCAACTATAGTCACCACATATGTTCTCGAAGAGATCCTCAGACCGGCTTCAAGTTGAAATGGAAAGTGTGAGGGCACCTGGCTGACTCAGTCGGTGGAGCGTGTGAAGCTTGATCTCGGGGTTGTTAAGTCCGAGCCCCATGTTGGGTGTTGAAATTAATGAAAATTAAAATCTTTTTTTTTTAAAAAAGAAAGTTTGAAGACCCTTTCTTTCTTTAGAGGGCTGCTAATCTGAAAGTATTGCCAATCATTTATAGCATTACTAATATGCTAGGATGTCCTGTAGCCAACTTGCAAAGTCAGAAAATGGTAAGTACTTAGCCAAGAGGACTTTCTCAGTTAGGTGGAATCGTAATGCCTTGCCAATCATGTTAAGCATGTAACGTCCATGGGAAAAAAATGAGATCTTTTCCTTGATTTTCTGGTTACTTATATATGTGCAGAATGCATTAGCTCAAAGCTCTTCAGAGGTAAACACAGATGTAAAGAATTACTAATGATCACATGCACTGCTTAGTGTTCATAACAAACAACAGCCTTCTTTCAACCCAGTGGAAGAAACGAGACTACCAACTACTATTCTCTACTTTGAATGTGTCTCCTCGTATATAAAGATGACACAAAAGCAATTAGGAATCAATTAAAACTTGTGTAAGCTAACGTGGACCTCCCAGGATACATGGAGTTAACCGCAGACCCTCTCTCTCAAATAAATTTCAGACTTTCTATTCAGGGCAGAGTGATTTTTCAATGGCTTTGATGGGAAAAGAATGTTCCCCCAGTTCAGAGCATATAAAATACTGCACAACTGAAATGGGTTTATGTTAGTTGATCGCAAGAGAATAATAACCATGAGAAGAGAACAGAAAGACTGAAGGGGAATCATTTTGATATTTCCCCCTTTAAAAGAAAAAAAGTGACGTTGAAAAAGTCATGTCGGGAAGAACACTTATTTTGTTCACTGGAGAAATGAAGGATGTGTTCTGATCTGCTCTGTAATCCTGTGGAGAAACAAAATTCTGTAGGTGATAATTATAACAGCTAACAATTATCGGACAACGCCATACACTTTTATAGCGCTTTCCATGGGTTTGTTCATTTAAATCCAGTGGTATCGTTCCATACGTTTTCCAGAAGGAGACCTTGGCTAGTGTTAACACCATTGGAAAGCGGTTCCATCAGTAAGGTAGGCGAGGCTGGACTAACGGAACAAGAATGTATCGCTAACTGAAATGCTGGTCCAGTGTGGACCTGGTGGTCTACACAAACAACTCACTTTCAGGTGGGGACTCACAGGCTCAGGCTATCAACAAATGGAAACTTCACGCTTCCAGCCTGGAGGACTGGGGTGGGGGATGTAGGGGGGTGAAGTATAAGTCAATCACATATACTCTCAATTGCATTGGCCTCGAAGTGACCCATCATTTCCCCTCAAGGTCCACAGGCAAGAATTACTGATATGACCTTACGCCAATGCTTAGAGTCTCAAAGATAGAAAAAACCCACATGGATATTTGATGGGACTATTGGTTCTACCATAAGTAATGGAGTCTGGAAAATTATGCTATTTATGGGGACGCCGGTGATAAGTTCAGGGAGATGAACGTTTATTTGTCTGTCACCTCCTCTGCCTGCCTCTGTCATGGAGCTTCGATATTTGGACCCCTCGGCTGAACGAAACGCACGTGGCGCTGTGAGAAGGCAAAGGACCGGACTCTCCAGAGGACTCTGCCGATAGACGCGGCAAGGATGGGGGCAGGGAGAGGATGCTTTCCCTCAGCTCAGAGAAGGGCTGCAGGGAACAAGAGGCTCAGGTTTACTCCATGAAGAATATGAGAGAAAGTCAGTGGTGCCAAATCTGTAGCCTTTGCACATCAGTAATAGCACGGAAACATCCTGAGTGTGGGGCTCAGGCTGGCCATTGCGATGTTTTTCCACAGGTAAACGGATGAAATCATCGAAGGGTTCCCAACAGGAAGCAAACCCCTGGGAAAGCTTTGAGCAGTCACCATTTGCAATTCATGCGCTTGCCTTGAGGAATAGTGTCCACAGGGTCCTGTTTGGTTTAAAATGTAACTCTCAAGGCAGAGAAGGCTGAGCGTTCAGATCTCAGCTGGGTTTCTCCTGCATGTATTAACTTATAAATGGAAACACACTTAAAATAGTTTACTATCTCTCGGTGACCTCTCCTGAACTTCTTTTCTAGAAGTGACACCACTATTTTGGGCTTGTAATCTTGGAGGACCTGTGCCTTCTCTGCCCTTGGGCACTCAGAGTACCATCCGCCTACCGTTCTGCACACAGTTCTTTTACCACCTTGACTCCTTACCGTCTCTCTGTATCCATATTTTAATCTCCACTCCTAACCACCCCGTAACTACACATTATTGTTCTCACCACTGCTAACTAGAGATAATACAAGCAGCTTGGTTATGCCCTTGCCCTTTCTCCCAAGGTTTATGATGATCTGAGGTCAGCCAGGGGAAGACCTTGGAACGAGCCATCGTACTGACCCTCCCGAGGTAACTGGAGTTTTACATGGGGTAACAGAAGTTCAGGAGCGAAACAACCAGCAGCATAAATTAGACTAAGAGATTTGGGGGGAAAAAAAAGCTTCTAAATAACAGGGGAAAACGTTCATTGTCCTGATGAATTGCTAGTTTCTTTAGAGCGCTTATCTTCACCTGCGAAATTGTACATACCTAAGTCATCCAGATCAATTATCTTGTCCTTATAATTAACTTCAACTCCTGCACTAAAGTGCAGAGACTATTTGCCCCAGGGTCCTGACTGTTTGGTTTTTATTAAACCTCTTGTCTCTCTTCTAAGATCAAAGGAAGAGGCAAGACCTAGTCAATAATGTATAACACGTTTTTAACAGACTGGCTACAATAGGTTTCTCCTAGATCCACTGCTATTGGCTTATGCTGCCTTTCATTTCAAACATGTAACAGTGCAGCCTAATCAGTATAAACGGAAGACGATTCAAGGGATCTTTCCAGATATAAGCAACACACACTAGCTCATGATAAAGGCCCCCGTGTAAAAAAAAAAAATACAAAAAAATAAATACACAAAAAAAGTATAATACAGAGGATTTGAATCTTACTAAAAATGGTAACAGCAACACGGATGAATCCCACCCCACCCACCCCCCGCCCCCCTTAGGCTCTGTGATAGACACTAAGGGAGAAGATATTTTACGGCCAGTGACTGGTCACAGGGCGGGCGAGTCTACAAGTTGTCAACATAATAACAGGAGTAGGGGAATGAAAACTAAATTGATTGTTAAGTACTCTGATAAGCCTTCTTAACACGATTCTCAAAACTCAGAGACCTTCTGCCCACGGAGGTACAAGTTTCACGTCATCTGACTCCGGTGCACACCTGCAAACCCCCTTGTGCTGCTCAGTCTGTGTATTTTACTGTAGGTCAAGGCAGTTAATCACCAGAAGGCCTCGGGGCAGCCACATAGAAGCTTATTTATGGGCAAATCAAGAAACCGAAATACTGAACCGTGCCTGATTAGCTGCGCTAATATGCTACTTGTGGCTAATTTCTGAGCTGGTTAACCCACAGGTGTTTGCCCTCGCCCATAAATCATGTGTCCACCTCCTCTCCGCGCTCCTGGTCCTACCATGCATATAGATAGCCTGTTTAAGTGACAGGCAGGAAATAATGGATGACGCACTAAATCATTCAGTGCTTAGTCAACTGTCTCTCCTCCCAAACAGGTCCCACCACGTTCCCGCCGCCCAGCTCATTTCAGATGTTTTTGTAACCCAAGTCCCAGGGGCCGCTGCATGCAACCTTTCAAAGGTACAAAGTGTACATTTCCCCATTTGTATTTGTTTTACTTGTAGAGCACACCCTTTGCATAAGACAGCGCCATTAAAATTTCCACAACAGCCGGCGGTGCAATGAAGCAGAACAGAATTCCAATGACTTAGGTGGTGAAAGAAAACCCTCGCTGGGAATTTAGCAACTATGGCCCTCCATTTACCTTTAATTTATTTTTTTTAATTAAAGATGTTAATTAAATGGATCACAAACCAAACGACCTAAACACTAAATATTATGGGCAGGAAGTGCTCGGTTTGCATATAATTTGATTCTCTGGAGTAGTTCCTTATTTTAAATCAACTGACCGGTCAATATAAAAACCAGTAGCTAGGAAAAATACGGATTTCACATATATTTACAATGTATGCCTGTGTCCGCAGCAGAGGAAGATGTAGGACTTGGCAGGAAGTGTTGTTGTGTTTTGTTTTTTTCCAGGCTCTGGCTGAGAAAACTGTTAGGAGGAATTATCAGTGAATGGGTACCAATTGAAATTCTATCCATGAACATGACAGATGAAAAATAGTAATGAAAAACAAGGGCCTAGTGAAACTACATTAGAACAAGTGTAGGGGCTCTTGGCTGCTTCAGTCGGTAGAGCATGTGGCCCTTGATCTCAGCCTTGTGAGTTTGAGCCCCACGTTGGGTATAGAGATTACTTACAAAATAAAATTAAAAAAAATAGGGGCGCCTGATGGCTCAGTCAGTTAAGCATTCACTCTTGATTTGGGCTCAGGTTATGCTCTCACGATTTGTGAGATCGAGTCCTGCATCAGGCTTTGTGCTGACAGCACAGAGCCTGCTTGGGATTCTGTCTCTCCTTCTCTCTGTCTCTCCCCTGCTCGCTCTCTCTCTCTCTCTCTCTGTCCCTATCAATAAATAAATAAATAAATAAACATTTAAAAAAACAAGTATAGCAATAGCTTCTATGTGATAGACGTGCAATACAAGAACTCCTCAGTTCTATTGCTCCCTGAGAGTGAATATGGCTGTTTGAAATTTTCAATCACTTTTAGGAATTTCACATGCCTCGTCCTTAGAATAGATGATATTACAGGGAACACACCAAATTATTTGTTATTTTTTAGCACTTTCTAAGTGAACTCAAATAGCCAAGTAGAGTGCCAAGATTCTGGTCATTAATATACATGTGCCGTAGGAAATTCCAAGTCAAACCAACATGGACTAACAGGAACCAGATGAACCCGTCTGCTTGAAGCAACTTAACACAGACAAACTGTATGATATATGGCTTTCAAGACACTGGACACCAGGCAGTGAAGATACTTAAGATATGGAAGGTGAACCTGGCCAGCCCTGTGATGGCTTACAGCTACGAGAGAGGGTCGAGGCCGGAATGCAGGGAGGCGATCCCTCTGGGTCCCAGGGGACTCTTCTTGCTAAGGAGATGCAGGTGAGCATCCAAGGAGATGATGGTGGCCAGAGTATTTCAGAAGAGGGCACCAGAGGACAGAACCACAAAGAGATGATCCTCTGGGTGTTTTACAAGATTCTGCGGAGAATTTACCTCTAGGCTGATCGAAACGTACAAGTGAAGAAACTCCCAGGGCTGGGAACGAACCCTCAGAAAAGATGGCAGGTAGCAGTGTGGGGCACTCATCCAGGTCTTAGAAGAGTGCCTATTTAACCAAACAGACCAGAACTCATGATCTGGGAGCACCGAGTCGTATTCTCAGGGAGGTCTCATCCAAAGCAGGGAGGAGTAACTCGTCACAGACTAAGCATTGCTCCCATCCCACCTAACAAAGTTCAAAAGCAGGACTTGAGAGGATCAAACTGCTTTCAAGTAACGTAACTGTGCCCAAGAACAAAAAGATTGATATATTTGTATGTCCAACAAACAGACGAGTAAAACTAACAATGTCTATGATCCAATGAAACGTTACCGGGCCGAGAAAGAAGCAGAAAAATATGCCCTCGATGAAGAGCCGAGTCATTCAACCAACAATTTTATAGACCTCAGAGGTAGCAGACGAGGACATTTAAAAAGTTCCTAAACTGTCCTCTTGATGTTCAGGAGTTAAGTCGAGATTTAGAAAATACGAAGAAGATACAAATTGAACTATGAGAGCTGAAAATTCTATTTTATGGAAAGAAAAATTCATTGAATGGGATTAATTTCAGTTGGGACATTACAGAAGAAAACACCTGTAATCTTGAAGACATAGCAAAAGACACTGCATAACATGAAAGACAGATACAAAGAGAATTTAATAAAAATGAAGAGTGTAAGTACTCTGTGGGGCAACTTGAAATAGATCAGTATACATACACTTAGGTGCTTGAGAATGGGGTACGAAAAACAAACATAATTGAAGAAATAATGGCAGAATGGTTTCAAATTTCATTAATATCATAGCAGATTAAAACATCTCAACAAATTCCAAAGATAAGAAACACGAAAACGGAGAAATAACTCACGCTATGTCACGTTATAGTCACATAACTTAAATCAGGTGATTAAATAAAAAAAAGATATGTTATATACAGAGGAAGAAAGATAAGAATGATCACACACTTCTTACTGAAAACAATTCAGGGGCGCCTGAGTGGCTTAGCTGGTTGAGTGTCTGACTCTTGATTCCGGCTCAGGTCATGATTTCATGGTTTGTGAGTTCGAGCCCCGTGTCGGTCTCTGTGCTGGCAGCTCAGACCCTGAGCCCGCTTTCCATTCTGTGCCTCCCTTTCTCTCTGCTCCTCCCCTGCTCATGCTCTGTCTCTCTCTCCTTCAAAAACAAATAAACATTAAAAAAATGTTTTAAAAGAAAACAATTAAAAAATAAAAAAACAACACCACATTTTTAAATTGCTGGAAGAAAAAAAAAATGTCAACATAGACTATCCAAAGAAAATATCTTTCAAAAATCACAGGTGAAATACATTCTGATCCATTTAAAAGATGGAATAATTTATTACCAGGAGATCTGCACTAAAAACAACGTTAATGGAAGTCTTCAGGGCGGAAGGAAAGTGCGACCAGGGGAAAAAAAAATATTTATGATTATACACAGTGGAACCAAAGGCACTGGAAATAGAAAGTGCATGGGTAGGTTTATTATCATTGTTATTGTTGTTGTTATTATCATTATTACTGAACATCTTTAAATGCCAATTTGTTGTTTATATAAAAATAACAACACTGTACCACAGCATCTAGCATATAAGCAAACCTCACAGGTATGGCAACAATTGTACAATGTCTGAGAGATGGTGAAAAATGACAGCTTATGACGATGAGATTCTTACACTGTTAAAGATGTGGCACAATGTCACTTACAGGGGGACTGGTAAGTTATAAATACGTGCTATCATACGCCAACTATATTTCAACTAAAAAAATTCAATCAGTGAAAATAAAAATGTAGGCTGTTGAGCCTGACACAGCCATTAACTTCGCACAACAAAGAATGAAAGAAAATAAGCCAAAAAGAGGACTAAAGGAAATCCTAAAAAAAATAATCCATCATTTCAAATGAAGTCAGCAACAGATGACAAGAGGAACAAAGAATAGATAGGGCAATTAGAAAGTAACTAGCAAGAGGAGAGTCGTAAGCCTGACCAAATCAAAAATTACTTTAAGTGTAAAGGACTCAAACACCCAAATTAAGAGGCAGAGATGATCAACTTTCAAAAGGTGAGAGAGAAATACCAAACTATACTGGGTCTACAATAAACACACTTAAATGTAAAGACACAAATAGGTTAAAAATAAACGCATGCAAAATGATATATCAGGCTGACATTTTCGAAAGACAACAAAGTATGTGTCAGCGAAAATCGTATTACTGTGTATGAAGAAAGCCATTCCACAATCACAGAGGGGTCTATTTATCCAGAGGAACTAATCATCTTTAAGTTTTATCAACCTCGTAAGAGAGTCTTAAAATATATGAAGCAAAGAATGATGGGACTATGAGGAGAAATGGGCAAATCAATAATTATATTTAAAGATTTTAATACCCCTCTCTTAATAACTGATAAGCCAAGTGGAGGGAAAATCAATATGGGTACAGAATGTTTAAACAATACTACCACCTAATTTCACCTGAGTGACATTTCTAGAACACTCTATCCAGCAAGTGGAGAATCTAAATTGTTTTCCAATGCATAGAAAGCACTTAGTAAAACAGAACATATTTGGGGTCATGAAAGATGTCTCAATAAATACAAAAGAATTCAATTCATACACAATAGATTCAATTAGAAATCAATAACAGAAAAATCTCCAGAAAATCGCAACTACTTGGGATTTGAAATAACTTGCTCCTAAAAAAACCCCACCTAGCAAGGAATATATCACGAATTAAGATATTGGAAAGAATTTTGTTCTCAGTAAAAATGAAAAGAAGTATGGCTTAAGCAGCACATGCTAGAAAGAGTGTAAAATTTAGAGCGATACATCTCCACACCAGGAAAGAAGAAAAATCTCAGATCAATGGCTTTAGCTTTCCCATTAAAAAGGCAGGAAAAGAAGGGGAAAAAAATCCAATTACGCAACAAAAAAATAAATGATAGAGAACAGTACATAAAGATGAAATGAACACCACAAAAATAAAGGAGAAAATCACTGAATTTTTTTAACGTTTATTTATTATTGAAAGACAGAGAGTCAGAGTGTGAGCAGGGGAGGGGCGGAGGGAGAGGGAGACACAGAATCCGAAACAGGCTCCAGGTTCTGAGCTGTTTGTTAGCACAGAGCCCGACGTGGGGCTTGAACCCACGAACTGCGAGACCATGACCTGAGGCGAAGTTGGACGCTCAACCGAATGAGCCACCCAGGTGCCCCAAGGAGAAAATCATTGAAATCAAATGCTGATCTCAAGAAGATTCATGGGAATTGTCTAGAGAAAATATACTGTTATCATGTAGGAGAGAGGTGAGATTATTATAGGTTCTATGAGAACAATTCTCTTAGTTCAAAAAATACCCCCAAACAAATTTGAGATAGAAGAATAAACTTGAAGGACTAATGTTACTTGCTCTTCAGATTTATTATAAAGCTCCAATCGTCAAGACGATAGGTTACTGACCTAAGATGCAGACTGACGGAACAGAATATAGTCCAGAAGTAGGTTCCCACATATATGGAACTGAGTTCTGACAAAGATGCAAAGGCAAAACAATGAAGACAGCGTCATTTCTTTTGTTGTTGTTGTTGTTTTTCCAACAAATGGTGCGGAACAAGTCATATCCGTGTGCAAAAACACAAACAAAACATACACACAAAACCTCTGGCAAAATCTGCATAAATAGTTTGCACCATATACACAAAATCAATCTTAATGAATCATAGATCTAAATGTTGGATTAAAACCGTAAAATTCTAAAGTTACGTGTTCCTCAATTTCGTCAGTATCGCGTGTAGCAGCCCTTTTTCCTTTCTCTGAGCATCGCTCGCCCTCCTCTAGACGCTCGGGTCTATCATTACATTTCAACCTCTGAGTGTAATAGATTTGAAAGGAGATCATGCTGTCCTTGTGAAAATGAGACATGTCTTGCGGTCCAACTTGGGACATAGAACACCTAGACTCCCGTCCCTCTTTGACACTAAGTATAATTACATCTGAGCTTCTCAAACCCTCGAAGTTCTGACTCAGCTAGAGCCGGAAACGTCTGTGGTGCTTCCTAACGTTTATTATGCTCTCCATTCAGGACACCGTTACAGGGTCTGCTTAAATCTGCTTGCATGATGTAGTTTTAGGGACCCACGTAAGATTCTGGAAATATGCTAAATTCTCTATAAATCTGCTAACTGTGTGTCAAGGAAGTTTCCTTTATTTGTTCACCTTTACATCTTTCAAAGCCCCAACAATTTCCCATATTTGCTGTATGCCAGGATTTTTAGCATAAGGTGGTATTCACACTGTTTTTTTCGTTCATGTTTGTAAAAACATTACTATTATTTTCCCGCAGTGAAAGCTGCCTTTCCGTCATGATCTCTCCTCATTCCAGAGATACTTTAGATCGCAAATGGTAGAGTCTTCTCCAGTATACTAACTCAATGTCATTCCTTCGAACCGGAGAATGTGTTTTGGCTGCTAAATGATACAGGCTAACCCTGCTGTGCTCCACGTGTAAAACGAAGCAAAATCCGTCCAGTGAGTTAGATCGTGGACGTGGTTTTCGGGGAAGCGAGGACCTTCCCACTGAAGTGTGAGAGGCGGGGAGAAGACACGGTGCGTCCTTGAGATGCCGTCTGCCCAAGAAACCAAATCTAGATCCTTCTGGTCGAAATGGACTCATTTCAGCATGTTGGTATTAATATAAACGGTGCACACACCGTGTTATCACACGCAAGCCGGTCTGTATAACTCTCGTTGCCTAGTTATGCGACTCGTCAAACTTGTACCCCTGGCCTTTGCCACCAGATTTCTCTCCCCTCTGTTCTCTTTGCCATGCTGTACACCCCCGTGCGCTCCCTCTGCTTTTACGTGAATTCTAAACAATCGTCTCCAAGATACAACTCTCACTGCATTCCTATTGACTTCATGTTCACCAGAGGTAAGGTTACCGCAGAGATCAGGTTCCAAACCCTGAAATCAGCTCTGATTCAGGTTACCCTGGCACACCTCATCACATCATTGTTCCCACGAAGTCCCATTCTGCCGCTCTGTCTGGTTTGGGATGTCCTCATGCTCCCCACCTGGTCTCAAGACCGTGTAGCTAAGACCAGGCGTGGGGATTCTGTCAGGAAATTCCTTTCTTCCCTCTCCTCCACCCCTCGGTGTGTGGTTCCTTTGGCAAAACTCATCTTTTATATCTCTCTTAGACGCCGGACTGCCAGACCCACTTTTTTTGCAGGACTCCGGTAGAAGGCAGGAAAAGGGCTCCCAAGGATATCCCCATCCAACCGGTGAATATCTTATGCTACATTAAAAATAGGAATTAGTGGGGGTGCCTGGGTGGCTCAGTCGGTTGGTTATCCGGGTGGTCCCGGCACAATCACAAGGGTTCTGGAAAGTGGAAGAAGGAGGTAGGAGAGAACATGGCATGTGTGCCCATCCTGCTGTCGCTGACTTTAAAGGTGGGGGAGGGGGGTGCCTGGGTGGCTCAGTTGGTTGAGCGTCCGACTTCGGCCCAAGTCATGATCTCGTGGGTCCGTGGGTTCAAGCCCCGCGTTGGGCTCTGTGCTGACAGCTCGGAGCCCAGAGCCTGTTTCAGATTCTGTGTTTCCCTCTCTCTCTGACCCTCCCCTGTTCATGCTCTGTCTCTCTCTGTCTCAAAAATAAATAAACGTTAAAAAAAAAATTTTTTTTTTTTAAATAAAGGTGAGGGAGGGGCCACGGGCCAAGGAACGTGATCAGGCTTTGGAGACCGCACAGGGTAAGAAAGCAGATTCTCTGGAGCCTCACAAAAGGAACCCAGCCATACTGACAGCCCAACTGTGGCCCAGTGAAACCCGTGTCGAAGTTCTGATGCACAGAACCGTAAGATAACACATCTACACTGCATTACGCTGCTAAATTCGTAATAGATTGTTACCACAGCAATAAAAGTAGCGCACAGGGCTCTGACCTCTTCAGTGGCGGCCCCGTGGCCCTGTCGCTCCTCTGCAGGACACTGCGATTTCTACGAGTAAGAAACCAGGTCTGTCCTTTTTACTGCTGTCTAGCTGGCTGGTGGAACAGGGCCCATGCAAAACTCTACTGGGAGATCAAAGGAGCTGATGTAAATTTATATCTAACTATTCCTTGCCTGAGTTTTTCGAGATCCCATATCCTATTCTTTGAGATTGGGGAAATTCAAAGTTTTTGTTTCTTTCTATGTTATGGCGGGAGACCTTCCAAGGGGCATGGAATCGCAGTGGAGATAGGAACCGGCTGTGAAGGACTCAGTGGCCTGAACCCCAGGGGGCTCCATGAGTGTCCCCATCGTGAGGATGGCCTTTGTTCTTCCGTGCCACCAAACGAGGTCACGTCCGCGTGCCTTTGTCCATGCCTGTTTCTCTGACTAGAACCTTCCATATGATCCACTCGGCAGACTGTCCACCTGCTTCCTTATCGCTCCCCCTCAGCTTCTCTTGACCCTACGGGAGGAGGCAGCCAGCTCCCCCGTGTGTGGCCCCGATCCTGCCTCTGGTCTGTGTTACAGCCACAAAGCTCTCTCCCACACAGTAGGTGTAGGTTGGTTTAAATTATGGACGCTCTAACAGTAAATTCTTGGAAATGAGAGGCGCTCAATACATATTTAGCAGACCAATCTCTCTCTCTTCCCGCGTGTGTGTTACTTAAAAGCAACTTCGTATTTTAGTTGGTATTCTATGTCCTAGATCTACTCTTGTGAGCTGACATTTCACGGAAGAATTAATTATATATGCCGTCATCTAGGACCCAGGGAGCAGAATAAAATAAAAGAGCCCCAGTTCTCCAGGACATTTAAAATCATCTCCAAGAAACAATGGAGTTTTCTTCTTTCTAAAATTGCCATTCCGTCATCGACTTAGCATGAATTCAGAGCCCGCCGGAGGTGTCCGCGGCACAGAAGGGACCACAGGCTCGCTCACTCTTTCACTCAGTGTTTATCGACTACTTATTCTGCCTTGTGCTTTTCCAACTGTGAGGACTAAACAAGAAGCCAAAAAGGCATGCTCGTCCAGGGCCTTGTACCCTAACAGAGGATCCTGTGTGCTGGTCTAGTCACTGAGAAGAAAGAGAAGGTTCAAAGACTAAGAACACCTGACCCATTCACACGAGACATGGAGTTCGGAGAAGGTGCATTGACACAAATGAACGATATAAATCACGCAATGATAGAATTGTGCTCAAGATAGAGAGAACTCCGGGATCACTTTGAATAAGAAGAACAAAAGAGACTTTTCGGAAAGAAAGATTTTAAGTTGAAGCTGAAGGCATTAGGACACGTTCAGTAGGTGGACTGATACGGGAACCCCGTTTCTCTCCTAGAGAAGAGCTTATGTGGAGGAAGAAGTCACGGAGCTTCTTGGTGTGTTGCAACTGGGTCTAGCTTCGTCCTCCATCCATGTTCAACGTCAGCGCATTCCTCTCCAGAGTGTGGTAATGCCTTAGTGGAGGTCATCCCAACCCAAGAGCCACAGTCCTTTCTCTGAGAAATGCTTCCTTACTGATAAGGGTGGCCCTGGGGCAGGTTACTCATACTGTAGGACTCCATTCCCCTCCTACCGCCCTTTGGGCCAGAACTGGGTGCGTGCCATGTGGGTGGGCACACCCTGCCTCGTGGACAGAGAAGCAGAGTGAGAAATGAATGGCACTGACCAGCAAGGGGATCAGGAAGAACCCACAGTGGCAGCGTCCGCGTGCCTGAGGATTTCCCGGGTTCAGTGCTAACCTCCTCCACAGGACCCAGTATATTCCTGTCCCCTCCTGCCCTGTGGGGAAGTCTCCATTCTTATTTAGTTAAAAAATGGTTACTGCGGGGCGCCTGGGTGGCTCAGTCGGTTAAGTGTCCGACTTCAGCTCAGGTCACGATCTCATGGTCCGTGAGTTCGAGCCCCGCGTCGGGCTCTGTGCTGATGGCTCAGAGCCTGGAGCCTGCTTCCGATTCTGTGTCTCCCTCTCTCTCTGCCCCTCCCCGTTCATGCTCTGTCTCTCTCTGTCTCAAAAATAAATAAAAACGTTAAAAAAAATTAAAAAAAATGGTTACTGCAACTTGAAACTAGAGTCTAAGTTAATGCATGCTTTAGTGACTCTCAAATCTATTTTTTCAGTGCAACCTTCTCCCTTAAGATCTCGGTAGATCTACGCCAACCTACCGCTTGGAGAGTCCAACCAGCACAACTCATGTTTTGCTCAGTTTTACTCTATGTCACGTGAAACTCACCATCTTGCCATCCACACTGTGTCCTCGTATTCTGTTTCCCCACCGTGCATTGAATCACCACCTGGCCCAGCAACCCAAATAAACAGCCTTGGAAATATCCACAACGCCCCCATTCCCGGCTCCCACACCGTGTTGTTCCAACTCACCGACCACGTAGTCTTCGTTGTCTGTGTTGCTGGTGCGATGTTCTCATTGGCTGCCATTCTGCCAGTCTGGGTCTTCTCTTCTCTGTGATCCTCACTTATGTTGGGTATTTCCCATTCATGTTTATTTTTTTTTAATGTTTATTTATTTTTGAGAGACAGAGAGAAACCAAGTGGAGGAGGGGCAGAGGGAGAGGGAGACAGAGGATCCAAAGTGGGCTCTATCTACCCTGACAGGAGCAAACTCAATGTGGGGCTCCAATCCGTGAACTGTGAGACCATGACCTGAGCTGAAGTCAGACACTCAACCCACTGAGCCACCCAGGCATCCCCCCCCAACCCCCACTCATCTTTAATAATAAAGCTCAGGAATCACCTCCTCCACAAAAAAAAAAAAAAAAAAAAAAAAAAAAAAAACTCAGTTTATATGAGCCACATTTCTAAATCTCTAGGGCACCTAATTTAAAACACTTTGCTCAATATCCTCAAGTGCAGGTGTGAGAGCAGAAGCCGGAAGGGCAGTGAGGACCGGGAAGGCAATGCTTCCAGAAGGTCAAAGAGAGAACTCCCGGCTAGGACTTGAGGCATTGCCATAATGGCTCACCCTGCATCCGTGAGAAGTTGACATGTCAGCTTTGCTGGCTCTGTGACCAGATATTGGGACCACTGGAAGGACTAGATAAAAGATAGGTGCAACAAGAAGGTGAAGAGAGAAAGACAGGTATGTCAATTCAAATGGAGGGATGACAGAGATGCCAACCGTGGCCAAGAATCAACGCTCGAGCTTCTGGGAGGCTTCAAGCAATTTCCAGTGGCCATGGCGATGGCGGTGCGGGTGCAGAGGACATGAAGCCAGACCCGGTGGGAGAAGTCGAGTAATCCTACCACCAGGATTCCAGGTGCAGCCACGGTGGGGAGCACGATGGGACGAGCTGGGAGGCCGAGCGAACCGGACAAGTCTGGTTCCAGGCTGCGAGGAGGGCTGCCCGCCTCCTCCCCAAGGTCATCACAGAACAGTCACTTTGTTTATACCCATTTTCAGAGCTGGGAGAAATTTATTCATTTATTCCGCTTGAATAACAAACTCTTCATATCATCTCAATGGGATTAACATAATCAAACACCTAATTCTGTCACCCTCCAGGCTAGCATTAGGATCCTGCTCAGGAGTTCTTTCTGGTCGCAGAGGAAGATGGGCTCTGTGAGCTCTCCACAATCATCCCAACATGCACCTGCAGACATGCCCGCCTCACCCGCGTTCTTACCTCTTCTCGTCCAAAGCTGCCAATCACGCCGGTGTTACACAGCTATTTGCAAGCAAAACCAAGTATCTTGCAGAATGAAGTCCGTGACAGAATTCCTTTTGTTAAAGCCAAGGAGCTAATCGCGAATGTGACTTTGCTAACAATAATTCTAGGGGCTTTCTCATCTCTTATTTCCTAAACAAACAATTTATTCGAATTGCTCGGAAACACGAACCTCACAGCCTAGCCTAGAGCGCGAAGCTATTACAATGGGGCAATATCAGTTCACGGCGGGGGCGGGGGTGGGTGGCCCCGGTGGGATTCTGCCATCCTCTCCCACTGGGTTCTGTCTACAGAGGTTCATTTTAATCCGCTGACAGTGGAGGGTGGAGGGCCCCCTATTAGATAGCATCAAGGCAGCAGGACAGGGTCATGATCACCTTGAATAACGGGTTACAACTTGAGACAGCCTTAGCAGAATAACGGTACGGCCCACAATCAACTGAGGACGGTTCACACTAGTCACAAGGGGTCTTTGGGAGTGACAGAGAGGGACCCGTGTACGTGGAGGCGGACGGGCATTTCCTACGGGAACATACCCCAGAACCTACAGGCTCCAAGTGGTGGTTTGCATGGCCGACATCAATCCACCCGCCCCTAGAGGAGGGCTCCAAGAGGATGTCTATATGTTTCCATTGCACTGACTTTAGATTTCTTTAGGCAAATGGCTATGAAAAAGTCAGCTGACGATTCGAAAAGGAGAAATGTGTGAGGTAGCTAGGGAGTGGCACACGCAAGAGTTATTATCGAACCGTCTCGGATTGACAAAGTGAAGACAATATGGGGCTGGCGGAATGGATATTCTAGGCAGGCAAGGCGGTTCCACTCTGGGAATTAAAAGGGCACCCGCTAAATCTGTCACGAGGCCCTTTCAGGATGTAGCGCCAAAGAATTATATCACAAAGGTCACTCGGAGAAATACGAGTGTCACAAAGTTAAGTACATCTAGGGAAGATCAGATAATAGGAAATATCTTTTTTCAAAGCCGAAATGATAGATGGCGAAAGTGGGAAACTGAAGCGCACGGCAGATATAAGGGGACATCAAGACGGTGGCAAAGAAATAAAATGGAAGGGTAATACAATAGAAGGGACGCTGTAGAAATCATAAAAGAAATGCTTGGAAACAACACTGAAACTTATTGAATAAAGTGAAATTTATTCAGAACATTCAGATGGCGAGATGCAGAAACATAACCCATGGAGTGGCATTCTGGCTGATTGCAAGATGCTGTGAAGAATGCATTTCAAAAAAATTGTCATATGTTCTCATAGAACACTGTATGAATAATTTACCAGGAATGCCAAGATTCATGAAAAGAGTATTAGCAGTGAAATGTTAATGCCAGCCCCAAGAATATGTGTTTTCGGCCACTGTTTGGTTCTAATCTACATAATTATTTCTATCTGCCACCCGCCTGCCAAAAACAGAACGGCAAAAATTAAGGAGAACCTTAGAACGTGCGATGCATGGGGCGCCTGGGTGGCGCAGTCGGCTAAGCGTCCGACTTCAGCCAGGTCACGATCTCGTGGTCCGGGAGTTCGAGCCCCGCGTCGGGCTCTGGGCTGATGGCTCGGAGCCTGGAGCCTGTTTCCGATTCTGTGTCTCCCTCTCTCTCTGCCCCTCCCCCGTTCATGCTCTGTCTCTCTCTGTCCCAAAAATAAATAAACGTTGAAAAAAAAATTAAAAAAAAAAAAAAAAAAAAAAGAACGTGCGATGCAGTCTAAGGTGTATTTTCTTTAGTTAGAACCTGTCTTACCTGCCAATTGAACTCCTCTTGCTACGTTATCCGATGGACCCGCCTCCTGCTTTTCCATCTGGCCTTCTCTGTGGCCATCACTAGCAGGATTTCCGTGTGTCGGCCAAGGGCTTTTTCTCGCACATTCATGTCAGTGGGAACACCTTTGCCACCAGGCAAGGCATTACCAGGATCAGACTTTCTTGGAGGAGGCCAGTGTAAACAACCGTGAATCCACGGTGAGTCCTTGCTGCCACGCCCTGGAGCCACCGAGGAGGGCAGTCCTGGGATGCATGCTGGCCAGATGCGGTCCCGGGAACCCTCACCAAGCCACTGACCACTGGGGGAGGGAGCACAAGGGGCCACCTCTTCTCTTCTGCGTCAGCGACAGGAGCATATGCGTAGATGGTCATTTAGCACGTAGCCTGGAAAGCTGCTCAAAATCAGCAGCGCAGAAATGCAAACTCTGTATTGAACATCACGAAGAGAAGGTCGAAATTAGATGCTTGATTTAAACATCTCGGTGAGTTTATCTTTGCGACCCTTTGAAAATTGTGGTCGGGGCTCATGTTCGGTTACATACCACAATCCTACGTAGGACGAGCGTTAACACTTGTAGCCTGAGAATGTGGTATGAGACACTGGCCACCGGATTCATTCCTTCGTCACCTTTTGCCCCAAGGTAGTCTGTACCTTAGTCACTGATGCAAAGACGATTCAATTTATGGAATGTGATGGACTTCATGGGACGCTTAAAAATCGACCGCTTTACTTATTTCCAAAGGAAGTCAAAGCAATGGAGGAATTGCTTATCATATTGACTCGCGGACATTGTACTTTCAAAAATGAATATGTAGAGAGGCTTTTTATTTCTAGCGTCTCGCAGTGACTGTGCGTGTTGCCTAAGGTAAAACTATTTTTCTGTCTCTTAAAAACAAAAGAAAAAGAAAAAAGAAAAAGGTTGCGAAAGGAGTTCAGGTTCCACAAAGACACATGCTCTAAAATTAATGGGTAGCACATCGCCTTTCCTCCAAACTTGCCTGTACGGTATTGTACAGGGATTGTTTGCTGATGGGATCTCTAGCGCTTTGGAAATAAATACCTTGCAAACGGTACTGAATTTAATTAATAATGCTTGACCCCCGTATTTCGCTGTCTACCCTAAAACTACAACCGGTTAGATAGAATACAACTGTGAATATACAAGCGCTAATGAATAAATTCAGTGCATAAGCCTCAATCAAATTCATGATTTATTATGGCTTAAAAATTGTGCGTTGATTACAAGTGTCCGTTCCTGCTTAGAGCACGTCTTTGGGAAGTAACTTTGTGGTGATGTTTCAGGCACTGCACTCAGAATACTGGCCAAAGAGCGGAACGTGTGGCCCTTACGGAGGAAATACAGCATGTCGGCAGGTGAAGAAACACTGAAAAATAAATCATGTATCTTTCAGTGTCTGCTATAGTACAAAATAATTTTACAGGCTTTATCACAGACGTCGCCTGCATTGGAGAAGCAGCAGAAATCCTCCCCTAATACGTAAATTATTTGTTTGTAACATTGGGGAGCGCTGTCTCCTCCCCTCTCCATTAAAATAAACCACGTGGACATCAGAAGGCTCCATCACCTACTACATGCCCAGCCCCCTTCTTAACATCTTACACATGTTGACACATTTTACCCTCTCGACGGCCCCATTTTACAGGTGAGGAAACGGGATACTGGAGGGAGAGAGCCTTCTTGTTCTTGGTGGTAGCCTGCGGACCATTTCTGGACCATTTTTCTTCAGTCCCTTGGAAAACGCCCTGCTCCCCTGTGAGGAATGTCTCAGGTTTGCCATGCTATGCCCTTACTGTGACACGTACTCACCTCCTGGACACCCCTCTTCGCCGAAGGTTTGCTCTCCTTACCTCCACCAGCCCCCTGAAGATGTGAGCATCGCTGTAGACGACTGAGCCAACAACCTAGGCTTCCAGTACAAGTATTCATCACTCCCAGTGGTCATTGCCCACTGCCCAGCCAGTCACGCCCTCCTCTGGCCGGTTTTCTGGAATACGCCAAAATTGGTGACTAAACTCCATCTAAGATTTCAAACACAAATATCCTACATTTCCTGGACATTTATTCTTTGTCTAAGTCATGGTTTCGTTTACCTAGGACTTCCAAGCTAAGGATTCCATGAATTAAAAATGTATGTATAAGAATTCTAATGTTTTAATTCAATTGTAAAAGTGAATTACATTCTTGCCACTTACAAACGAATCAAAATGAAGAGCCAGACAGTGTGAACGTCTCTCTCCTACATCATCTTTCGTTTGCTCAGTTCTCAGCAGTACACCCCGTGGAACTAACAGGTCAACAGTTTTGTTTCTTGAGTAAACTTTCAAGATCTCTCTGCATACTCTAGCCAAGGCAAACCATGCTGTTAATGTTCACATTTTTATTTAAAAGGTAGAATACAATGCACACTATTGGCCATCTTCTTGGTTTCGCTTCATAAATGTTCAGATACTGTCTATGTGAGTATATAAATGCTTTCTCTTTTTAAAACTATCTTAACCATTTACTCGTGTCCTGTTCAGTAGGCTTTGTACTGCAACAGATCTCTAGAATTTTCTGTCTTGCAAAACCGAACCTCTATACCCATCAAGCAGCTCTCCATTTGCCCCTGCCCCCACCTGCCCAGCGGTCTACTTGTGTTTCTAGGACTTCAACTATTTTAGATACCACCTTTAAGTCAAATCATAGAGTATGGATTTGACTTATGGATTTGACTTATGGATATGCAAATGACTCTTTGAGTCCCAGTTTCTAATTCTTTTGGATATACAACCAGAAGTGTGATTTCTGGATCACGTGGTAATTGTTTCTCTGTCTCTGTCTCTCTCTCTACACATACGCACACACATGCATGCACACACACACACACACACACACATTTTTTTTTTTTTTGAGGAGACTCCATTCTGTTTTCCATAGAGGCTGTGACATTTTACATGTTCACCAACAGTGTACAAGGATTTCAATCCCTCCATGACTATGCATTTACTGACTATTTTCTGGGGTTTATTTTGGGGCAGAGTATAGTAGCCATCTTTATGGGTGTGAAATGATACCTCATTATGGTTTGATTCGTATTTGTGTAATGATTAAGGATGTTGAGCATCTTTTCACGTACTTGTTGGTCATTTGTATGTATTTGGAGAAATATCCACTAAAGTTCTTTGCTCGTTTTTTAATCACATCATTTGTTTTTTGTGGCTGTTGAGCTGTAGGAGTTCTTCATATATTCTGAATGTTAATTCCTTATCAAGTATATCATTTGCAAAATTTCTTCCCATTCGATAGATTGCCTTTTCACTCTGTTGACTATTTACTTTAATGTGCAAAAGTTTTTTAAAGTCTGTAGTTCCAGGGAGTCTGGGTGGCTCAGTCGGTTAAGGGTCTGACTCTTGGTTTCAGCTCAGGTCATTATCTCATGTTTATTGAGTTTGAGCCCCACGTCAGGCTCTGCATTGACAGTGTGGAGCCTGATTGGGATTCTCTGTCTCCCTCTCTATCTTCCCCTCCTCTGCTTGCTCATTCTCACTCTCTCTCGCTCTCAAAATAAAGAAATAAACTTTATTTTTTAAGTTTATAGTTCCACACGCCTATTTGATACCTATGCTTTGGTGTCATATCCAAGAAATCACCTTGTAATCCAATGTCATGAAGCTGTTCCTTCTTTTCTTCTAGGAGTTTTATGCTTTGGGGTCTTGCGTTTAAATCTTTCACCTACTTTTGGTTAATCTTTGGGTACAATGTTAGTGAGGATACCACGCCACTCTTTTGCACGGAGTTACGCAATGTCTACAACATTAATGCAATAATGTTGCAATGTTTCCCCGCTGCATGGTCTTGACATCCTTGTTGAAGATGATTTAACCACTTACAACTATTTTTGTTCTGTTCTATTCTGTTCTATTGGCTTCCATGTTGATCTGTATCCCCGCATCGCCCTGTTTTGATTACTGGAGGTTTGTAACGTGTTTTGAAAACAGGAAGTGTGAGGACTGCTGATTTGTTCTTCTTTTGAAAGATTGTTTTGGCTATTCTGTGTCCCTTGAGATTGCATATGGATTTCAAGATGTTTCTTTCTGTTGCTTTTTAAAAAATGCAGTGGAATTTTGACAGCAATGGTGTTGAATCTCTAGATTGCTTTGAGTGATATGAACATTTGAACAAAAGTACGCCCTTCAATCTATAATGTATCTAAATTTACTTATGTTCTTTCTCTTTATTTTACCATGTGGTATTACATACCACATACTACATACATTACATACTACATGCATTGTAGTAATGCCACCAGGTAGCATTCTGTCTTATGTATGTATTGTTATATGTAGTTAGTGATTCAATTAATCTGTACCTGATTGATGAATATTTATATTGGTTCAGTTTGGTTTTTAGAAGTCATGCTGTGATAGGGCACCTGGGTGGCTCAGTTAAGCATCTGACTTCAGCTCAGGTCATGATCTCGCAGTTCACGAGTTCGAACCCCGCGTTGGGCTCTGTGCTGACGGCTCGGAGCCTGGAGCCTGCTTCCGATTCTGTGTCTCCCTCTCTCTCTGCCCCTCCCCTGCTCTCACTCTGTTTCCCTCTCCCTCTCAGAAATAAAGAAACATTAAAAAAAAAAAAAAAAAGAAATAATGCTGTGATAAATACGTACATTCGAACACGGTTTTTCTGTTATGCAAGGATAAATTCCCAAAGGTGGTGCTCCTGGGTCACACTATAGAGGCATTTGTAATTTTGATAGATAATGCCAAAGTATCCCCTAGAAATGTTGTACTAATTTATCTTCTTAATGGCCACGGACAAGAAAGCTTTCTTTCTCACTGCTTCAACAAAAAAGCGTATTATCAAACTTTCAGGTGTTTGCAATGTGGTAGACCTCAGTAGCATTTTAATGTGTATTTCCCTTAGCTGAGTGAAGTTAGATATCTTTCCTTATATCTCCATTTTCTTTCCCGAAATCTCTGGTTATGTATTTTGTCTACTTTTCTGTCAGGTTGTTGGTGTTTTCCCCATCCGCCGGAGGACGTCTGTGTCAGGGAGAGCGGTGTTTGGCTTGCCATATGCACCGCAGAAAACTCTTTCTAGTTTTACGTTTCCCTCAGCTTTTGTTTTCCTTCCTTCTTTCTTTTTTTGGTTTACACATAAAATTTTGGCTTTCCCAGTCCACTTAACAATCTCTTCTTTTATGGCTTCTTGACATTTATCCGAGCCTCCCTCTCTCTAAGATTATTAAAGAATTTGGCCATTTTGCAGGCCCTTGACTCGTTTATCTTATAAATAAATCTCTGAACCACCAGAGTGCATTGTGGGGTGTGGTGTACAGAATAGGTCCAACAGTAATATTTTCATAAGTCAACCTAGCTGTCCCAGCACCTCTTATGGAAAAGCCCGTCTTTCTCAATCTTTATCCCTCATATTTTAATTGCCACAAAAATAATATTCCAAAGTCCCAGTGCATTGCAGTTTATTTTCTTTGGTCCCTCTTGTGATGTGCCAGTACCATGCTATTTTCTTAATGGGGATTTTATCATGCGTTTTAAGATCTGGTAGGGCTAGTCGGCGACCATTTTTTTTTTCTCCCACAGTATTTCCGAATCTTACCTTTCCACGTGAGCTTTGGAATCATCTGGCCTTCTTTCTCTTCAAATATCTGTTGGCATATTTGTGTTGGCATTATGTGAAATCTGTAAATTAAATTGTATGCATTGGACATATCTTTAATTTTGACTACGCTCGTTCAGGCACCTGGTATGTCTTTTTCCTCCGATCACTTCTTTCTCCATTCTTTGATAGTAGCACAAAGTTTGCTCCAAGTAGACACTGTTTCCTTCCTCTTAACTGTTTTCTTCCTTATTTTATGTGTGGAGTTTTTTTTGTTTTAAAGGAGGACTTTTCCTTCAAAGATATGACTTACCGATTGTACTTACGTTTCTGCATGGCACAATTTTTGAATTTTGGTACTGCTTCGGCTGACTCTGCTAGTTTTTTTTTTTTTTTTCAGGTAATATATCAACATGAAGTGAAAGAGTTCACTCATCATTTCCAATTAATCCACCTCTCCTTGTTTTTCTAGTGTATCCACACATTTTTAAATGATACTGGTGATCGCAGACGTACAGATAGTTAAAGAAATGATTTCCCACACAAATGTTCAGCAATCTCACTAATGAATACTAGTGCAAAATCCTGAGTGAACAGTGGACAAATGCAATCGGAAGTCGCTTTATGCATGTAATCATTTAATAATTAGGTGAACCTGATTCCAGATATACGGACGGTTGAATTTTAGGGAATCGGTTGACTCAATCCATGGTATTAAAAGATCTAAGGAAAAAAAGTATGCCCATCTCCATAGATGCTGACAGGTATTTGGAAGCCTCCAACGACCATTCATAATTTGAAAACAAAATTAATAAATCAGGAACAGATGTCCACTTCCTAATTGATATAATGTTTCTATCGTTGTCTAAAAGCCAGGATTATACTCAGTGGTGAAAAACAGGACTTCCAAGTTCTGCTGGCCGCTCTGTTTTCTTTGTGCCCTGGTATCCGTGCCATTTCAGTGAACATCCAACGGTCACGTATAAAGGAGATATTTTCTCTGTTTCTAGGGGCACAGGATTTGTTCTTATTGCGAAGGCAGATCTCCTTTGTTAATTATGTTATCGGATTTTTATACCCTCCTGCTTTAAACTTGGTCTGATGTGGACGAAAAAATAACCTGAAACGCCCACACTAATGTCTCTTCTATTTCTTCTTGCACTTGCCGTTTCTGCCCCATTGAAGGAGGGACACATGCGCACGTGTGCATGCCTGCTGCGCTCCATTTGTCAACAGTTAGCCTTTGTACCAGAGTTTCTTTCTTTTGTCTTTTTCTTTTCTTTTTTTTTAATCTTTTTCCAAAGTCTCCCCTAAACTGCTTGGTTTCTGATATTAAGATCATGGCCCCTGCTTTTTGCCCACCTCTTTCTTGCATGACTTTGCCTATCCTTGGGTTTTAAAATCTGGGCTTTGGTTTATTTATTTATCTATTTATTTATTTAATTTTTATTCTAGAATCACATTGTGGTTTTTTTTCTTCTTCTTTTTTTTTTAATGTTTGTTTTTGACGGAGAGAGACACAGAGCATGAGCAGGGTAGGGGCAAAGAAAGAGAGAGGCAGACACAGACACAGACTCTGAAGCAGGTTCCAGGCTCTGAGCTGTCAGCACAGAGCCCGATGTGGGGCGCGAACCCACAAACCATGAGATCACAACTGGAGCCGAAATCGGATGCTTAACCGACCGAGCCACCCAGATGCTACTGGAATCATACTGCTTTAAATATGTTCCATTAAACAGCATAAATTTGGGTTTTGCTTTGTACATCCACTGAATTTGAAACTTTTTTTGACATTTATTGAAATAAGAAATACATTTGATTTTAGCTTTGTCATATTATTCTGTGTATTTTCTATTTTCTACATACACAGCATTTTTAACATCTTTAATTTGTGTTTAACTTGCGGGGTTTTTTAAAATAGATTTTCTAATATTTAGAAAGGCTGGTGGTTACCTTTTTAAAATTATAACTTGGTAGAGTACCTCTTTTTTTATTTTATTTTTTACTTGTTTTACCTTTTTAAAATTATAACTTGGTAGAGTACCTCTTTTTTATTTTTTTTTACTTGTTATTTATTTATTTTTGAGAGAGAGAGAGAGAGACAGAGAGAGAGAGAGAGAGACAGAGAGAGGGCACAAACAGGGGAGTAGCAGAGAGAGGAGACACAGAATCCAAAGCAGGCTCCAGGCTCTGAGCTGTCAGCACAGAGCCCGGCGCGGGGCTTGAACTCACAAAACTGTGAGATTGCGACCTGAGCCTAAGTCAGACGCTTAACCGACTGAGCCCCCCAGGCGCCTCTAGTTACCTCCATCCTTTAATTACTTAGACAGTAACCACTGGTCCCCTCCGACAAGCAGCGATAAAGACAGCATCCTTCCACTATCTTCCCTACCCACTGTTGGCTCAATGTTGGTCAATTATGTTACCTTTCTTGGTATTGTTACTATTCTATTAAATATCTTTGTATTTTTCTTAATGTTTCATTTAAAAAGGTGCCCAGTATAACATCATCTTTTGTTTTTTCTCTTCCGTGCAGTCTCTATTAGCTGCTCACCCGACATGGTGGAAACATACCACACATTTCATTTTCTCAGTTATTGGCCATATTCCATGCATTCCAGGCTTCCACCTAACCTTCTGGGTTTAGTTCCCATGGTCCCCTGCCGGACTGGTGGAAGTTCCTCTGGTAGTTTCCTTCTGTACAGCTTATGAGGGAAAAGTGCCTTAGTTTTTGTGTGCTAGAGACAATAATTTTGATAGAATAGATCTCATTCTTTTTTTTTAAGTGTATTTATTTATTTTGAAAGACAAAGAGAGAGTGAGAAGGGGAGGGACAGAGAGAGATGGGAAGACAAAATCCCAAGAAGGCCTAGCACTGTCAGTGTAGAGCCTGATGCGGGGATCCAACTCATGAACTGCAAGATCATGACCTGAGCCGGAATCAAGAGTCAGATGCTTGATTGACTGAGCCACCCAGACACCCCATTCTTTTGGTGAATTTTTCCTGGACCAAACATGTGGACTTTAAAATCAGATTGCCCTTTGTTTCAGGGAAAAAAAAAGGAAAGAAAAGAAAAGCAAAGAAAAGCAAAGAAAAGAAAAGAAAAGAAAGAAAAGAAAAGAAAAGAAACCTTAAAATACACATATATGCAGGAAGCTGTCTCTCTCGGTGGCAGAAAAGGAGGAAGCCTTTGGCTTTTGCAGCACCTGGAAAGTCTCGTTTTGCTTTTAAGCAAACTTTTCTTCTGTTTCATTGTTGTATTTTATAGTTTTGGAGACTCCAGTAGTAGATATATTGTGTGTCCTTATACATTTTAAATCAGCTGTTGATTCAACCAATTACCTACAGAGATTTCAGTTAGGATGCTTTGAATGTATAAATCCATTAGGGTAACCACTGAAATCAGTCTTCAAATTTATGCACACTACCTTTTTTTAAATTTAGTCTCTCTTTGATTTCTTTTTTCAAAGTTGATAATTTTTACTGTACGAATCTTGAACAAACTTTGGGTAGATCTGCCCCCAACTATTTCAAGAGATTTTGGTCTTATCACAAATTGTATTTTAAAATTTTCGATATCTAATTGTTCATTTCTATCATCTAAAAATACTGTTGATTTTGTATATCGACTCTCTGTATAACAACATCAATGAACTAACGCATTATACCCCGTAGTGTTTTTTAAGTGCTGTGGAGTTCTTGACGTAGGCAATCCTATAGTCTATGAATAAAGATCATTTTATTTCTTTCCTTCAATCTCCTGTAATGTCTCCCCTTCCTTTTCTTGTCATATTGTACTGAACAGTTCTTCCGCTGTGATACTGTGATAGGCCGAATAGTGCCCACCTCCCACCAAAAAGAAAGAAGAGACGTCCACACCGGAAACTCCAGAATTTGTGAATGAGTTACATTAAGTAGAAAAAAAGGACTCTGCAAATGTGATTAAGAGTGTTGACCTCGGGGCACCTGGGTGGCTCAGTCGGTTGAGTTCTGACCTCAACGCGGGTCATGACCTCGAGGTTCTCGGGTTCCAACCCTGCTTTGGTCTCTGTGCTGATAGCTAGGAGCCTGGAACCTGCTTCAGATTCTGTGTCTCCCTCTCTCCCTGCCCGTCCCCTGCTTGTGCTCACTCGCTTGCTCTGTCTCTCAAAAGTATTTAAGGGGTGCCTGGATGGCTCAGTCAGTTGAGCGACTAACTTCGGCTCAGGTCGTGATCTCACAGTCTGTGAGTTTGAGCCCCACGTCAGGCTCTGTGCTCAGGCTCAGAGCCTGGAGCCTGCTTCGGATTCTGTCTCTCCCTCTCTCTCTGCCCCTCCATTGTTCGTGCTCTCTCTCTCTCTCTCTCTCTCCCTCCCTCTCTCAAAAATAATTAAAAACATTTTTAAAAATTTAAAAAAATAAAAAAAAATAGTGTTGGCCTTGACCTCAGACCTAGAATCCCAAGAAACTGAATTCTGCCAACACCTTAAATAAGCAGGAAATGGATCCTCTCTTATGGCTTCTGGGAAGGAGCAAAGCCCCACCGACACCTGGAATTTAGCTTAGTGAATCTGTGCCAGATTTCTGACTCGCAGATCTGTAAATTAATAAATATAGGTTGCATTAGCTACTAAGTTCTTTGTGATTTGTTGTGACAGCAGTAGAGAACGAATACAGATCTTAGATAGGAATGGTGACGGAGAACGTCCTTGCTTATTCTCCGCCTTAGGGGAACGTCTTTCAACATCAAGCAGGATGTTCACTGTGGTTCTTTGCAGGTGGCACTTTGCAGATTAAGAAAGGTGTTACCAGGAATGGCTGTTGGAATTCCTTAATGCTTTTTCTGCATCTATGGGAGATGGCCACATTGCTTTCTTCCCTGCACATTCTGATAGAGTAAATGACATTGTTCAATTTACAAAGGTTGAACCAGCCTTGCATCACTGGGGTCAACTCCAGGTGATCGCGATTTATTACTTAGGATGTGATTGGCTTATATTTTATTAAATAATTTTGTGGCCGTGTTTATTAACCTGTATTTTTCTTTTCTTGAAGTATCTTTGTCTAGTTTTGAGATCACTGTAACACTGGACTGATAAATAAATTGGGAAGTTTCTTTCATCTTATATTTTCTGGAAAAGATTATTTAAAACTGGTGTTATAGCTGACCCTTGAACAACAGAAAGGTTTGGGACACCCACCCCCTGAACCCTTAAAAATCCATGTATAAGTTTTGCCTTCCCCCAAACTTACCTGTTAATAGCCTACTGTTGACTGGAAGCCTTATCAATAATGCAAACGGTTGAATAACACATATTCTGCATGTTATATGTATTCTTACGATACAGTAAGTTAGAGAAAACAAAATGTTATTAAAGCCATAAAGAAGAAAAAAATACATTTACAATGCTGTCTTGTTATTTATAGGAAAAAAATCTGCATGTAAGTGGACCCACACACCCACACTGTTCAAACCCACGTCGTCCAAGAGTCAACTATATTTCTTCCTCAAACATTTGGTACAACGGCCAGTAAAGACACCTGGGTCCAGAGTCTTTGTTTTGTTTTGTGATTTTTGTGGGAATGTCCTAAACCAAAAATTTAATTCGTTTAATAAATATTACTATATTGAAGTAATTTATTTCTTCCTGAACGAGCTGTGACACTTTGTAGCATTCCACAAATCTATTTCTTTAACCGATGACATGTTTTTGTGTATCTTTGGTAATATCACTTTATTACCCCTTTAACATCTGCAGAATCTCTAGAATTCTTTTGTTTCTCATATTAGTAGCTTGTTTCTTGTCTCTTTTATTTCTGATCAGTCTGGCTAAAGTTTTATCAATTTCATTGATCTTTTAAAATTAACCTGCTTTGATCCCATCGATTCTGCTGGGATGTCTTTCCTTTCTGTTTTTAATTCCATTGATTTCCGCTGTTATATTTATTATTTTATTTTTTATGATTAATTTAGGTTTAAATTTTTCCTCCTCTCTAATTTTTGAATGTAGCAGTTTTAGCAACTGATTTATAACATCTCTTGTTTTTAATTTAAGCTTTAGTGCTATAAATTTCCCTCAAAGAACTTCTTTACCTACATCTCATAAATTCTTATATGATGTGTTTTAATTGTAATTCACTTTAGAATATATTCCAAATCTCCATGTTATTTCTTTCCTGGTTCATAGGTTATTTAAAAGTGTGATGTTTATTTTCCAATTTGGAGACGATTGTCCAGATGACTGATATTGATTTCCAGCTCAATTCATTTTAGTCAAAGAATACACAGTGTGCAACTTCAAATATTTTAAGTTAATAGTTGAATTGATTTATTTTAAGAGAGCAACTCAGTTTTCTCAATGCTATTTGGTGAACACTCTGTTTTTTCCACGCATTTGAAATGTGGACATGACCACATACATTCATTTCGTACATTTTGCCAAATCAAAAATACCACTCTGCAGAAAATATATGCAGTTTGTATCTTAGCTTTTGCCTGGGAATTACGTTGCAAAGAAAATCCATTATGGCACAAAACTACAAGATATTCTGTGGAGAATTTTCCCCCAATATTCTTTTAAATAAAGCCGCAGAGTTTTTCAGGAATTTAGTTACATCCACCCAAATAACGATTTTATCTTTGCTAAGTTCATTTTTCTAACACACTTTGGGTTATTCTGGGCTCTTTTGTGCAATATGAATTCAAAACCTTGTATGTAATTAAAGGAGGGTATTGTTTTCCATCTTGGCTTGACTTACGGAATTATGGATGTCAAGATCATGAAGATACTGTTGATTTAAGACTGCACATGTTACTATAATTTGTGCTATCCTCAGAAAGAATGTTCAAGTAATAGTTTAAGTTCCAAGGACAAAGGTGAAGATTTTTTCCAAAGTTCCTGATAATTTATTTTTTTAAAACTCTTGACAAGGGTAGTCAGCGAGTCACAGAAAGCACAAGAAAACTTCTCCCTACCCTAGAGGAAGAGCAGGACAGAGGCAGGCACGCCAGTCAGGGGACACTAGGAGCACCAAAGCCAGCATTTCCCCACCTGCATCTGTGCTTACCCATCTGTATCTATATCCACTTCTGTCTATATTTACGCACAAACGCTGCAGAGGCACCTTCTGAAATAAATTCACACTGTGAAAGACTGAGCAAAGAGAAGGAGAAAAAGCTTTCTAGAGAAAGTACTTTCAAATTCGCAGTAGCTCAGGGGGCCTTAGAGGATCTACCTTAAGAGAGAGATCCAAGCTCCTGACAGAATGAAGAAATGAGACTGTGAACAAAAAAAGACATTGTTGTAAAATGAAATACTCCTTCTAGAACGCAGGTGTAAAACGGAAGGAGCTTTTCACAGACAGGAGTGTCCGCCTAGGTTTTTTTTTTCTTTTTTTTTTTTAAATAGAGGCTACATTTAAGGAAGTGAATAAATTGGACGGGGACAAGAACAGAGCACACATTCATGGAAGACAATTCTTAGTAGAAGAGCTCCAAGTAATGACTCGGTCTTTCAGGTTGTTCTCTGGAAAATTGCATTTATTTTTTGAAGACTGTTTCCTACAGGTTTTTCCATCACTCACACACAGTTTTGAATATGTAAGCACATGTACATCGACGCATATACATGATTTTTTTTTTTTTAGATCAGGAAAGCATCTTTGCTCCTAGATGACATTTCGTACTGACAGTACCTTCCGGAATACCTGTTCATTGATGATCGGGATCCCATATTTATGGGAGAAATATTTTCCTTATGTACCTCAAGGCATGACTATCTTTTATCTTTGCAAGCGGCCCAGGGCAGAGTACTCCGGCACTATCTGTTAATAGCAGAAGGTTCTGCATTTCATATTTTATGTTAAGATGCAAAATAGTGTCACCTAGGGGCCTCAGATCTTTGAGAAAAAAAATTGTATTTTCGTAATGAGTGATGTGTGCCTCTCCTTCATCAAGTCACTTTTCTACGCATGAAGAGATGTTAATTTTTGGACCCTTCCTCCATAGCTGCGTTACCAGGAATTTTTCATGAAACGATTTATTGGCTGTGGCTACAGTAAAGTACATGCAGGAATTAAATGGTAAGAAAACGGAAAGCCCAAGCTGTGAATTTCGGGAGTTTTTGATTAATATTTAAATGTATTCCAGGTAGCACGGGGTCCATTTCATCTGTTATTTTGATGTAAACTCGAAGTGTTGGTGACCGGCCTCCTGACTGGGTTTAGCTTCCTTCTTCTGGAGAGGTGACAAAGGAAGAAAAAACGGTGCTGTTTTCATACAAAGCAGGCATCTACCAGCCACCAAATAGTCACAATTTCACTATTTTATTCTAAATATAATATCAACTGTGCATATATATATATATATATATATATATTACTGGGTAGGGGGACTCTAAGGAAGCCGCAAATGACAGTTAGTTCCGACTGTCAATCTACACGTTTAATGAGAAACTCTGCCTGATTTAATGAATGCGGGTGCTTCACTCTGGCATCATTTTAAACAGAACTTGCTTCTACAACTCGGTGGTGTCAGTTTCCGGCCTCCACATGGCAGCTCGATGCACTTCTAATGGAAGGAGTTTTCCTTGTGAACTATTAAGCATCTATGAGCAATCAGTACTAATTTACTCCGACGCAGACAGCCAGCCGAGGCACGCGTGCGTGCGCCTGTGTGTGCGGGGCGTAGGGAGGGAGCCCGCGTGCCTGGCTGAGATGTGGGGACGCAGTAAAATGTCTGATCCGGACCGGAGACGTTCTGGCTGAACATCAGCACGGGGCACAAAAGCAACAGAGGAAAACAATAGCATTTTGGGTCACAAACACAATGGAAAGTCAAAGGCCAACTGGGTCATACGGAAGGGAAAGCCATGTGTCACCTGCAGCCACGAGGGCCCGCTGTCCTTGTTACCCACAGGTGAGTGTGACCTTCGTGTGCACACGTGCCCTCATTGTGGTTCGAAGCTCTTGCTCTTTCCAGCCCACGTTCGCGGCTGGGGACAGGAAAATGACTTTGTCTCTTCCTTGGGGGAATTGCTTGGCTCGAGGATCTTGGGTCCCGGCTGTGTTTCCCCTTAATCGTGTGACGTGCAGCCCAGCTGACGATCGCCAAGTCACCCGGACTCAGATGAGAAAGAGGGGCCCCCTGTCTCACATCTCCGTCACTACTTAAACAAAAAGAAGGGAGAGCGCCGTTCTAACATGCACAGGGTCGCCCTACCCTCCACACTCAGGTTAAAGAAGAGAAGACATTAGGGGCGCCCGGGTGGCTCAGTGGCTGAAGCCTTGACTTCGGCTGAGGTCACGATCTCGCGGTTCATCAGTTCCAGCCCCTCGTGGGCTCTGTGCTGACCGTTCGGAGCCTGGAGCCTGCTTCGGATTCTGCCCCTTCCTCGCTCACACTCTTTCTTTCTCTCTCAAAAATAAACACTAAAAAAATACAAAATAAAAGACAGATTTGAGAAAGAAAAGAAAGAAGAGAAGACATTTCATTGCATTCTTTCTATCCACACCTCCCTCCGTTTCTCCCCCCCCCCCCATTCATTTCTGGTTTGGTTTTGTTTACTGCAAGCTCGAGAGAGGTTGCCGCTGTCTCTCAGATGGCAGGACCACCGTCTGGTACATTCCAGGTGCAGGAATTCAGGTTGATGTCATGCGGGGAAACAGTGAGTGGAAGGAATCGTTCACATAAGTCAATTCCAAGTGCCTCGTGGCTAATTACGAGCCGCCGTCACCGGCGAACAATGGAGCAGTGAGGAGGTGACAGTAAATTCTTGAAAGGTCGAAGTCCCCTCCACACGCAAAACTTCCTGCCCGCGCAGGCTGGCCCGCCAGGCCTTTGACAATGCTGCCACCTGCTGCCGCCTGGCTCTCGGGTGCGGCTGGGGAGCGCCTTGCTCCCGAGCCAGCCGAGCCGGGGGCCGCAGAACAGGCCGCCTGGCTCCGCGGTGATGGCAGGTGCACCTCGCTCCCCAGCCGGGGCTGGGAGAGCAGGCCTTTGCTCAGGCCGCCTCCCGCCTTCCCTGCCCCTGCCCTTCTCCCTCCCCGACTCGGAGCTCTTGGGGCTGGGGGTGGGGGGACTGTCCCTGCTGGAGACCAGCCCTACTCAGCGCTGGTGCACCTGCTCCCCTGAGAACCAGACGCCTGGGAGCCCGCATTTGTTAGGCCCCTTGCGTCCTTCCCGGAGGGGTGCTGCACGTCCCTGGTCTACCTGGCACGTCCTGGCTGTGTCTGCCTCTGCCCCTCTGCGTGCGCGGCTTCAGCCTCCGCTCTGTCGCCCAGCAAGGCAACGCCGTGCGCGGCACATGCTCCTCTCTGCAGGGCGGACTAACTCCTCCAGGGACTGTCTCCGTCGCCCCGTCGCCACGAGGAGACGCGGCCATAAGTAAGGAGGCAACGTGTAATCGTGCTGTGTGTCACAAAGCGCCCTGCAGACGCACACGTGGCCCAGAAGACCGCCTCGGGGGCAGCGGGCTCCTTGCGTCCTTCCCCGCCCCCTTCCCGCACCTGCCCAGCGGCCGGGTCACCCCGGCGCTCGCCCCTGTCTCCTTGTCCGCTTGCGCCCCAACAGAGGGATTTGCAACCAGCAAAGTCAGATCCTTCCGATGAACGATGGTCTTTGGTTATTTTGTGATTTTTTTATCAACCCTGTTTGGAAGAGATTCTCAAATATTTTCTTTTTACTGCTCTCGGGTAAAGGAAAACTAAAGTGGGTATTCTTTGCAGTTTTTTAATGCAAGAATATTGAATAATATGGCAAATCCACTATTTTGGAAATGGCCTCGTGCTCATGAAAGAGTGACTTAGGGACCCAACGTCAGGTTGCAGACCAGAGTGGTGGAAAAGGCTGGTGGCCAGAGGTCAGCAGGTCAAGCAAGGAGAGGAGAACTTTCTGGAAATACCGGCATGGGCAGAGAAAAGGGAGGCTCCCCACTTGACCTCTGAAGGAACAGTAAGGAATCCCAGTGAAGGAAATGGAAAAGCAGGGCAGAAATTTGTAATCACTTTTGTAATATTAAATACGGGGAAAGAAGAAATAGAAAAACACCATTACCCAAGTCAAGCAATTGCTAAGAAATCTTATAATCCACTTCCAAGGAAAGTGGAGTGAGTATTTCCCCGGCTCAAAGCCTGCCCCCTGGCCAGCTCAGCCGCACTCCCCGGAAAGAAAACATTCCAATGAAAAAGTGGCTTCTGAAAACCATTTCAGGGTATGAAATTCTATCTTGGCTTCTGGAAAAAATGAGCACTCCAAAGCGTGTTACTTAAAGAAATATGTGTATCGCGTTAAGAGGCCATTTGATACTAACTGGGGGCTCTCGCAATCATTATATTCCTTGTAAATCAAAAACGTAATTATTACCCCCAAATAAAAAGCTGATCAAAGAGAAGTTTCCTGATAGTTTTCGTTAGCCAGGAGAGCAAAATACACGTCCCTCAGTCTTCTTTATCATGCTCTGATGTTGTGCATTACGTAGCAGGTTTTGATTTTTATAGGTGAGTGAAAATATCATGTGTTTCAGAAAATGATACCCGTCTTCAGTCTCTGAGTCATAACACAGCCTCTCAAACGCTCGGCGTTCTCCTGTCTTAAAAACTGCGTCGACCCCCCCCCCCACATGTGGGTTTGCGTGCTGCTAATCATACATTTTAACCCTCAAACACATGAAATCTAATGTCATGATAATCACAGTTGAGGCATTTAGTTGGAAATCGATTCCTCTGTGTCGCAGCGGCAACAGCACAGAACCACCTTGCCCTTGGCTGTGAGGAAATTGGCCGCTGGCCGCGTCACCCGTAAAGGCAGTGGGTACTTGTGGGGAGAGAAAGAGCATGGACCCAACTCAACTCATAGGAAGGGGTCTGGGAAGATGGCGAAGGCACAGCTGTTGGGAGGAAGGTGACGATAAATCGTTGCAAAGCGTCATAGACTTTCCGTTTAATATAAACACTGAGGCTCACACGGCCTTGCGCTTCCGTAGGTAAATAGGGCTCTTCTCTGTCCCCCGATGTCAGCAGATACCAAGCCCTGATTGATATTGACTTTATTCCCAGGGGTCAGACTGTCAAATCGTTATCCTCCATAATAGAGCATAGAGCCAAGTGCGTAGAAAAAGAAGATGATACTGACATCCCTTCCGGGCCACAGCCATTCCCTCCCATCCCGGCCCGTCTGCTGAGTGTGTTTCTATCAGGTGTGATGTGGGACGACATTCGCTCCGCAGCTAATTCACGGGCCAGTGCGTGTCAGCATTTACATAAACCGTGCCGTTATTTTTGAGTTGGCTTTGGCAAGGCAAATGGGTGGCACCCGCTCATTTTAACTTAAAATAATTTTCTACAGTGGATCTCACAGCGGTGTGTTCTTTTCCGCCTCCCGGGACCGACGAGGCGTGTACCCATTTTCGCTAACCAGATGAGGTTGTCTTCGGAATTTCTCTCTTTTCGGTTTCTCCTAAGTGTTCGCGCGCTGTGATTGTTTTCCGGATATTTTCCCTCTAACGTTCTTCTGCCAACGCGCCTGTTTAGAATTCCCCCGAAGTGCTGCGTAAGGAAGACAAAATACAGTTCACTATTATCTATGGGTCTTTCTATTCTTCCTCGTAAATCAATCGTCTCGGCTGCTTTATCATTTTTTTTGCTTCTCTTCTTTGTACTTTTGAGTTTGTCAACATCATTTTGATAATGAGGCGCACCGACTCAGCGTGCGTCTATCCGGGTGGTACACACTGGGGCCTCACAACCTCAGGGCACAGGACCACGGCTTGTCTCACATACACGCGCGCGCGCACACACACACACACACAGGTGCATGTGCGTGCACACACCCAGGCACCCATTCCAGCAAATCAGTTGAAAGGCCAGGCCTGTTTTAACTCTCAGCAGAGACAGAGGCCTCTGCCTTCCAGCCTGATGCCACAGGGTTTGCACACAAACCTGCTTGGCTGGGAAATCAAAGAGCGAGGGGAGGAGGTCAGGTGTTCTCACGCTGAGGTGAGAGCCTCGCCAAGAGACGGGACCGAACTAATAAAGGTCTGGAACCGGCGTTATCTAGTTAATAGCAACCTTGGACATCACAGGACAAGTTGCTCTTTCCCTGTGTTTATGTCCTCAAGCGGTGACACGGTGAAAGGGAACAAGGTAGATTTTAATCTGTGCGCTAATGCGTTGGAGCTAGATGCAGAGTGAAAGGAAGACGTTTTACACCTGTTCACGCACTCTGATTGCAGGAGGAGGTTGGTCGATGATGCTGAAACTGTAAATGGATGATTTTCCCAGCTTTGTCATCTACGATCGTTTCTGATTGCTCCCCTGTCCCTGAAGTCAGAAATCGCCCTTCAAAGTTTATTCCTTCTTTCTAAAATGTGACCAGGGGCGCCTGGGGGGGCTCAGTGGGTAAAGCGCCGACTGCGGCTCAGGTCACGATCTCATAGTCTGTGAGTTCGAGCCCGCGTCGGGCTCTGTGCTGACAGCTCGGAGCCTGGAGCCTGCTTCGGATTCTGTGTCTCCCTCTCTCTCTGCCCCTCCCCCGCTCGCGCTCTGTCTCTCTCTAAAAAATAAAGAAACTTTTAAAAACTTAAAAAAAAAATAAGTAAATAAAACGTGACCCAGTCCAGGAGGATGCAGCCATTCCCTCTGCAGTGGCTCAGTGTCCCCTCGCCCTCCTGTGGGCCCCAGGCCAGTAGCAGCCAGGGACTTCCCGCTGGGTTGGCTGTTCCTCTCCAGTGTATCCGCACCTTGGGAAAAGTACAGTTTGAACATGATTTTAACTGATCAGAACGCACAGGCCAGAATTCTTGCTAATATTAAGCCCGCAAAGCAAGTATTCCCTTCACTGAACACTTTCAAACTGACAAAGACTTCCAATGCCTCGGAGTAAAAGTGAACTTAATTGCATTCAGCCAGCATTTACTCTGTGCCCACTCTGTGTGAATATAAAAACTGGTAAGTTACAGTCCCTGAACCAAAGAATCTTACACTCCGATAAGGGAGGAGGATACAGACACTGACAGGTCACAGTGACAAAAGTGATGATTTATGGGATAAAGGAAAAAATGATTACAATTAATTTCCAAGAATAACTTTATTTATAATATATAAATATATAAAATTATATACATATAATCATATATAATTTTATATATTTATATGAAATATAAATATATTTATAAATATAAAGTAAATATATTTATGTAAATATAAAATAAATATATGCATATGAATATATAAATATATAAAATTATATACATATAATCATATAATTTTATATATTTATATATTTATTTACTATTACAAGTATTATATATTTATATTTAATATATAAATATTATATTTTATTATTATATAAATATATTTATATATTATTCATATATAGCTTATATTATATTTATAATTTTATATATTTATATATACTTATGAATATATATTTATAAATTTTTTATAATTTTATATATTTATATATACATATATATATATATAATTTATTGTCCAATTGGTTTCCACACAACACCCAGTGCTCATCCAAACAGGTGCCCTCCTCCATGCCCATCGCCCACTTTCCCCTCTCCCCTCCCCATCAACCCTCAGTTTGTTCTCAGTATTTAAGAGGCTCTTAGGGTTTGCCTCCTGCCAAGAACAATTCTAAAAACATTTCTGACATTCACTTATGTACATATATCGCCCATCTATGTATTTACTGTCCCTGGACTTACTGAACCTCTAGTGTATGGAAGACAGTTCTGGGAGTAGGACACACGAGCAACACAGACACACACATACACACGCGTGCGGCGCCTGCCCCCTTCCTGGAAACCGGCCAAGGAATTTGACAATAAACAATTGTCCCATTGAATTCCTGCAACAGCCTGGCGTTGTAATCCCCCATTTATATTGGAGCGCCCGGAGGATAACCCTGGGGAGGTGACCAACTCACAGAAACAGTCGCAGCCCAGGCGCCAGGGGTTAAGATTTGGCCACAGGACCTCTGCAATGTGATAGCTGTGTGACCTGGGGCAAGTTGCTCAACCTCTCTGTTTTGTTTCCTCACGCTGCGGAGGTTTGTTTTAAGAATTAACTAAGTTCGTCTTCATCTAGATCCATCTCGTTTAGCAGCTACTTCTGCTGCTGCCACTGTCCTCCTTTTGAATTGGCAAAAACCATAGCCATTCACCTCTTACAGCCTGGAATTTACTGACAAATACGTTTTTACGTTCACTAACTCCCACTTAATTCATTAATATGCCTTCCGGGGAGCGGGGGGGCAGGGAGCCCACAAAACGTTAAGATGGAAACGATCGAAAAGTGTATCATTTTGCTGTAACTTACACCTTAGGGAAAGTTTTTTCCATGCAGGGAGTTAGTAAGGCAGTGGGAATCTTCAAAGGGCAGCTAGTCTAGATTTTAACAATAGAAAAAAGACGACGTCTGACATACTGCTGTTACTTTTAAAAGATGGCTAAAATGATCCCAACCGTTTTTAAAATAGAAGAAAATGTGAGTTACCTAATGATAAATGAAAGCAAACAGGCCAATGGAAGCATTTGTTTTGAAAAATGCGCAGAGTAAGGTGGATGTGGGAGTTTCGGGGGTCACCCTGTGTCCCCCAAGGTGGGTCACTCAGAGCTGCCAGGGAGGCATGGGCACCTATGCATGGCCAGGCTTGTGCGACCGGCGCCTGGACTGAAGTCACCTGTGTCTCCAAGAGAGCCTGGTTCTGCAAGGCATTCTTTGCAGCACCCATTTTCCCCCCTCCAAATCGTACATTTACAAACAGGGAAACAGTGAGCATCTTCCTACCTTTCACAAGTAATGTACAGTTGGGTGTGATTTTATGAAACAGACAAATGTTCAAGATCCTACCATTAGAAATGTGATCATTCTGCGTCTTTTTACCTAAAAATCTTTGGTTTAGGAAAATCACTTTATGTAAAATACACAATGTTATCAATTAAATGTAGCAACTATAAAGGTACTCAGATACTGTCAATGGGAAGCAATCTGGAATAGTTATTTGAGGAATTTGGGGGTCTGACCGTTCTCCCTGTACATTTTACTTCTAACATACGAGGTGGTCTTGGTATTACACATCAAAGCTGGCAAATTAATTAGGGTAGTTCAAGTAGGAGATAGAGTTGCCTGTTAATGAAAATGCTTAATTTCAACGATGGTAATTTACTTAATGATATATGAAATGATCTATAATAGTAATAGAAAGATTATTTGATTTTATCATTTAGGAATATTTTAGAGATGTGATTCCTAATGAAAAGGAATAATTTAATTGTTAAAACACAAGTCAAAAAAATAAAGTCTGTAAAGTCAAGAGAAGCCTAATTAACGTCAGTGTTTTCAATACAATGTATTATAAAATGAAGTGAGCATATTAATACATGTTATACATATGATGGCATAAGTTGATAATTTGACAATTTATAGCACAATGTTCTTTACTCAAAAACTTAATTGATTGCCTACATGTATGTTTAAAATATAAGGGCGCCTGGGTGGCTCAGTCAGTTAAGCGACTGACTTCGGCTCAGGTCATGATCTCGCGGTCCGTCGGTTCGAGCCCCGCATCGGGCTCTGTGCCGACAGCTCAGAGCCTGGAGCCTGTTTCAGATTCTGTGTCTCCCTCTCTCTCTGACCCTCCCCCATTCATGCTCTGTCTCTCTCTGTCTCAAAAATAAATAAACGTTAAAAAAAATTAAAAAAAATAAAATATATGCAGGTATTTGATTTTCGTAAATAATTTAAATACTTGTATACAAAATATGTAGTAAAATAGGTATTATCTGTATTACATTTTTCCTGTGCCAGCAAATATCAAATTATAGCAGAGTTAATAACTCCTATGACTTTTATATAATTTGAAAATTTTATCTCTAAAAAATTGGAGATCATTTCTTATTAACAATGCCCTATTTACCAGATAAAGATACTGTTGCACGAAACAAAAATGGTTAAATTTACATCAGTTGTTTTTGGGGTTGGATTTTAAAACAGCATGAGATGAAAGAAAGAAAGAAAGAAAGAAAGAAAGAAAGAAAGAATTCCCCAATCATGCTGTTCCTTCAGGTTTTGACTTGATTTTTAAACTTGGAAGAACAATTCTTTGGAAGAAAGTCACCGCCAAAAGTAACAGCGGAAGCTATGAAATTGGGATGACCTTGTAAAGATCGCTACATTACACCAAAATATTATGGAGCTTTGAATCCTTTTTCCTAACTAGCCCTGCAATTGAAATGATACTAAGACCTAGTCTGGTTATTGTAGAAGTGCGCATCCAAAGGTTATTTGAATAACCTCCTAATTAAAAAGCACAAATCAGACCCTTGCACAAAGTGCGAGGGGAGCAGGGCTCAGCTAATTTGAGCCTCCTTCAGATGGGTTGTGGAGCCCTGGGGTGCATAGATTGCATTTGAAATGGCGTCATTATGCGGGCCCAAGGTGGCCATGTGGTGGTCACACAGGGCGCGGCACGCGCAGCCCCGCTCCCTGGCCGCGCGCGCTTGGAAGGGCAGGTGGCATGGAGGGATCCCGGGGCGATCGGACGCCGCTCTTGCCGATTCCTGGCTTCGAACACCGTCAGACGTGCAAACGCTCGCAACTAGCATTTCCCTCCGCCGCCTAAACAGGAAGGCGATTTGGAGCAACCCCGGCGAAAATAAGACAAAGGAAGTGTGTTTTCCGCTCCGAAGGAAGGGCCCCCACCCTTCCAGGGAAGAGACAGGTCATAATGAGGAGAGAAAAGGCGCCTGGCATTTGCATGGCCCCGACACGGAGCCCTGGCTTGGAGAGGGTGTAATTAGAGCTCTCTCTGTGCAGGAACAAAGGCCTGTCATGATGAAGAAAAGCCCCGAGCTAAGCAGAACCCCGGCCACCTACCTCTATGAGTCCTCTCTCGCTGCCTTGAAAAAGGGAAATGTAAGAAAACAGGTATGGGGGGCGGGGGGCTTCCTGGTGTTACGAAGAGAAGGCTCCCTCTGCCCTGCGATTATTACAGGGATTAGTTACACCGCGTTGAGGCCAGGGAACGAGTCAGTGGGACAAATGTCTTCACCAGGGACGGTGAGGCTGGCACGTGATGCCCTGTTTCCCGCGGTCTTGTTGGTTTCCTCAAGGACCGATCCATCAGCGTGCCTTGAGGTGGCGCACCGGGGTCGGGTACTCCCCTGACCCGGCGGCTCAGAGCGTGAGACGCCACGCCGGCGACCCGGGTGGGAGCCACGCAGAGGTGCTCCTCCGTCAGACCTTCAATCTGCAGGACGGGGAGGCCCGGTTGCAGGTCAGCAAGTTTGCATTTTCAGAGTGAAGTTCTGTTTCCACGCCCCACTAATTCTAAGTCGTGGCAAAGCGTGTCTCCTCCGGAACTCGGCCTATCTGGCCTAGGGGTGTGTTCACCATCTCCCCCGGGCGTGTCCGTCCCCAAGTCCCTTGGGGTAAGCGTCCCCTAGCCACAGAGTATGCAGATAGTGCTATTAGGTTGGAATATTCAGAGTCCCCACTTCGGTAAATTTCATCAGGAAAAGCTTGTTTTCAGGGGATTGGAAAAGGTGGCCAGGCACCGTCTAAAGACTGCCCTAAGAAGTCAACCATTCGGAGGATGGTTTTTCATTGCTTTTGATGGTAGGAAGGATCTGGTCCGGCAGACTCTATGTTTATGCTAGGATATAGACCCACTACCCGTCTCCACCGCAGTGGGCAGTTGGCCACGTCCTAAATAGACATGTGTCTCCCAAGCACATGGCAATGTCCTAAATGAGGAATAACGAATAAAGGGCTATGAGGGCTTGGAAAAACACGTATGTAAAACATGTACGCTCTACAGAACATGTATGACGTATTAATGCACAGTGTTTATTGTGTTAACTCTTATGTTTCCATAGTCCTGGAAGACGGGCGGAGATATGGCGAATCTTACTAGTTTCCACCTTACCATTTTTATATGGCTTTAATAACATAGATTATTTTGGAAAAGATGAACTATAAACACATAATGGTGGATGCTATTTGTATTAGTGACTCCATTATTTGTACTATTAATGTAATTTTTATATTTTGGACAGCATACTACACCTGCCTTTACTGTGCATGTATAAATTTCTTTGGCAATGCCCCTAGGTGGCAGGGTAATATTATGATACTTTAGTTCTGAAGATGTTCAACATTCTAACCTGAGAGAGAGAGACAGGGAGAGAGAATTAGGAATAATTTCTTGGATTCTTAATCTTGATTTGGAAATCTCCAAAAATAAGGTATAAAAAAGTGGTTGGTAGCTGACCTAAGCAGGTTTTATTATCAATATGGAACCATGTGTTTGAGTATTCCAAAACTTACCTGAATGCAAATTGGTTTTTCTTTTACATTGAGGAAGAGGAGGGAGAGAAGAGGTCCCAGATCCTGGTCCCCTAACTATCAGGTAGTCAGAAGCTCGTGTTTGGATTATAAATCCTTTCCAAAATATCCATGTCATGTATTAAGACTAACTAAACAAAACCCAACAAAACAAAAACAAAACAATAACCAGGGCATAGGGTGTGGGCAATAATTAACCTATATTGTATTTTGTCAAAATAAAATCTTAGAACGTGTGAAATATTTTCCATTGAAGGCGTGGCTTATGTGTCCTCTGAAACCCTGTTCATATAAATTGGTACAATGATATAGGGAAGTAATTAGACATCTGGGCCAAAAATCTCAAAATATCTACAAACTTTGACCTCATGATTCCACTTCATAAATTAATCCTAAGGAAGTTAAATACAACTGCAATAATAACTCTTATGAGCTTTGAGACACATTTAAAATGATATAGAATTTGTTAATGAAAATAACCTTGTATCTATGTGATGGAATAGTATATAACCATCAAAATTAGGTTTACAAATAGTATTTAATATACCTAGAAATGGTTACTATTAAGTGAAAAATCAGGATTTGAATTGTAAAAATGTCAATTATAATAAGATACTCAAAATAAAAGGTAGGCATAAAAAAAATCCCAAAATACTTACAGGAGTTTCCTCTAGATAATAGAATTATGGGTACAATTTTTCTTTGTTAAACAATTCTATATTTGAAAATTTTCTGCAGTGAACTATATTATATATTTTATGTTTTGTTATATATAACAACAAAACCATTTTAGTTCATGTATTTCTGTGACTATGTCCAAACACAAAACACATTTAGATAAATAATTAAGATGTGTATACACAGTTGTGTGTGTGTGTGTGTGTGTGTGTACGGAGAAAAGTGTTCTGCTTATTTCTATCTCCATATTCAGACTTAAGTAGACCATTGAACTTATCTGAGATTGCTATTTGAATTTTAAAAATCTAAATAGAATGACAACCAGCCAAGATAGTCACTAAGCTTTAAAATTATAATATTTAAGGATTAACAATATATTATAAATCTGTAATAGAAGTGCCAACTCATAAAGCTTGAATTCCTGTTCATGAAAATTAAACATTTATAAATGAGGTGTTTTACATTGTTCTTCTTCATAATCTTACCAAGCTATCTACTTCTGCTTAAATATATTACATGCATTTTATAGCTAGTAACGAACAAAAAATAAATGGTTGTTCATTTGCAAAATGTCATAAAGTATATATTCCCTGCATTGACCTTATTTTACATGACCGTTTTTTTGGCTTTTTTTGGAAATATTTTTTGAAGATTTTTAATTTTTTTTTTTTTTGATCTTTATTTTTGAGACAGAGAGAGAAACAGAGCGTGAGCAGGGGAGGAACAGAGAGGGAAGGAGACACAGAATCCAAAGCAGGCTCCAGGCTCTGAGCTGTCAGCACGGAGCCCAACGCGGGGCTCGAACCCATGAACTGCGAGATTGGGACCTGAGCCGATGTCGGACGCTCAAGCGACTGAGCCATCCAGGCGCCCCGTGAAGATTTTTAAACATGTTTTGATGCTCATTTATTTATGAGAGAGAGGGAGAGAATGAGTGGGGGAGGGGCAGAGAAAGAAGGGGACAGAGGATCCAAAGCAGGCATTAGCAAGCCTGATGTGGGGCTTGAACTCACGAACCATCCTAACTTAGGCTGAAGTTGGACGCTCAACCAGCGGAGCCACCCAGGTGCCCCAAGAGTTTCTTTTTAAATAATCTCCACACCCAACATGGGACTCGAACTTACAGCCCTGAGATCAAGAGTCACGTGCTCTACAGAGCCAGCCAGACGCCCCCCTTTTTTGAAAAGGGTCAGAGCATGAGAAGCCTTAGGGGAAGCCCTCAATGGGGACAGAGGTGTCTATCCTGCCATCACTAAGGCTCTCAGCCCCGTCTTCCTTACCACCTACACTTGGGGAACCTGTTCAGTGCGCTAGTTTCACAGATGTCTTTTACTCTCATCATAGAACTCAGTCTGCATTTTTCTCTTTTTGCCTCCCATTTTCAGTTGAATTTCTAATCTGTTGGATAATGTTCTACCAGGCTTATTACTGTATTTGTTTTAGTCTTTGTTTCACAATTAAACCCATTCAATTCTCATTATCTCTTTTTTTGCCGAAATTTTCCAATCATCGCTTAGTCGGATGAAGCTTGACCCCTGGTAGAATGTACTCAAAAAGGTTTTGAGTACAAAATTTCTCAACTTCTAGGAAGTTTAAAACTGAAATCTTTGGCTCCCACTTTTATTGAGGTCTAATTGGCCCATGACATTGCATCCGTTTCAGTGTGCGACATAGTCATTGTGAAAAGATCACCACAAGTCTCCTTAACACCCATCATGGCGGGGTTTGTGAAGGAGATGGGTGGGAAGGGCAAGGAATCTGCAGGAGGCAGAGAGAACAGGGCAACACAGATGGATCATACATCTCTGGCTCGGACAGCTGCCCATGTCAGGCAGGACAACGCAGGGAAGCACCACAGGGGAGATTTGGAGAAGGAGTAGCTTTGTTTCAGGACACGGGACCTGTCAGGTTACCACAGCAGGCATCAGTGGGGATGGTGCGGGGGGCTGGCCGTGTGGGGACAGCCTGAGGTAGAGACAGAGGTTGGTGATGAAGCATCAAAGGAAAGGAGTTGAGGGCGGGCACACTCAGAGACAGGTGGGTGAGTGGAAAACAGGAGCGACCCAGGGCAGGGCTTGAGGGACATGAACATTCACAGGACAGCAGGCACGTGGGGGAGTGGCTGCATGGGTCGACCTACACGGGGGCACAAGAGAGACACAGAGTAAAAGGGAAGGAGATGCCGGAAGAAGGAGGGAATGCCTGACCGCATGAAACACAGCTCAGAAGCCACATGAGGGAGGGAGTAGGAAGAGAGCATGAGGGCACCAGAGGAGTCGCTGAAAGGACAGCCCCACAAACCGCTGGAGGCTGAGAAGTGACACGATCTCTATAAATGAGTCTATCCCTGTGTTTCTAATCACACCTGCATCGACCAATGTCTAGTCTATATCAATATCATGTGTATCTGTGACTTTGTCTACATGTACATCGGCATCCACATCCGCATATCATTTACATGCACACCTACATCTGCATATCGTCTACGTGTACATGCACATCTGCATATACATCTGCATGTACATCCAAATCTGCATATCATCTGCCTATCATCTCTATGTACATCTGCGTCTTCGTCTATTTGGAATCGCAGGTAGATTCCTAACTGGCCCAGCGGCAGCAGATAAATGCCACAGTCTGAACGGCAGAAAGAACACTGGCACTGGCATCATTAACACTTGGGTTTCTCCTCAGTCATTTATTCCGTTCCTTTTCCTTTTCTCCACCTTCCGCCGTAGAACCAAACTCGTTCCCTGAGACAGAGGAAGGCCTTTCATGTTCTGCATTTTGCGCATCAGCTTCATTCGTGGCTGTATCCCATTTCCTAACTTCATCCTATCTGCAGCCGTTCAATTATTTGAAATATCGAAACATGCAACAAAGATGTATTTTTAGCCCTCCTTACTAGGACTTGCTATGTGAATTACTGATGCTTGGATGATGTAATAAGCCCAAAATGTATAGCAGGTGAAACGCGATGAAAGCAGTGTGTTTCTCCTTCAACCCAAGTCCAAAAAGGTAATCCTGGCTGGCAGCCACTGTGTTCTAGGCAATGACCCAGGGAAAGCCCACCTTCTGCGTGTGACGTCCGAGCTTGGTGAGCTCTCCTGTCGGGAGAAAGGAGATACTATAAGCCTGATGGTGAGAAGCTAAATGTGGGGCTTCTGGGTTCTGTGCCTGGGTTTGCTTCCAGGCTCCATTTCATATCGCGTGGGACAGACACCTGTCACTTAGCTGCCTCAAGTGTCCCTTTGTAAATGGCAGACGATGGTACTACCTAGGACACAAAGCTGTGAGTCCACAGGAGAATCAAAATGGTGAGGTTGTACATGAGTCCAAGCTGAATACATCTGCGATCTTTCATATTAAATGTAAAGACTGAGAAACGATATAATCAAAGCTACACAATGATGATGCCAAGAGACAAGAGAATAAAGTAATGTCAGTGAGCAAGGGCAGCCCTTGAAGTGAGAAAGTCGACTTTCCACCAAATGAAAAGAAACACCACTGTGACCAGCAGGCAATAGGTAGATTAAACTCCATTCTTCCCAAGGGGTTTTCAGGGTTCCAAACTCTCAAGATCAGAAAATGCTGTCATTCATTCCATTAACTCGAAAATGATGGATTAAAATGGAATATCTTTAAGAGAAAGGAAAGGAGTCCCTGACTTCCTTTATTCAACTCTACAACTTAATATTCTGGGAGGTGCAGAGAGGCTCTGGTCTGGGCGGAGTCTGGATGACCTTGTTTTCCTATCAGTAGAAAATACATTTGTATATCATGTTTATTGTGCTGTATTTTGCTAAAATAGAATTTAAAAGTTACGTCACATACATAAATATATGACGTATATATTGAAAAACATACCGGCTTCTCGGACATCAAGGTTAAATTTCATGAAGACAGAAAATCTTCCCAATCTAATTCACACATTTAATGGCATCTTAAGAGAATTCCACTGGAATTTTAACAACACAGCAAAAATAATTCTAAAGCTAATCCAGAAAATAAATATGCACAAATAAGGTTGAGAATTACAAAAGGAAGTGCAAAGACCACCACATGACCTCCCAGATAATAAAATGCATTTTATTATTTTTATTGATATACGTATGTATGTACGTATGTATGTATTTTTAAGAGAGAGTGAAAGCAGGGGAGGGAGAGAGGGGAGAGAGAGACCGAGAGACAGAGAGACAGAGAGACAGAGACTCTTAAGCAGGCTCCACACTCAGCACAGAGCCCAACATGTGGCTCGATCGATCTCACAACCCTGGTTTAATGACCTGAGCGGAAATCAAGAGTTAGATGCTCAGTTGACTGAGTCACGGAAGAGACTCAATACAATGTATTTTAAAGCTAAATAATCAAAATGTGATGGGCATACAGACTGATGGATGAGATTAGAGGAACAGAATGGAATGTTTAAAGTAGTTCTAGTTTTCTATGCAAATCTAATAATGGACAGAGCTGGGCTTTCCACTCTAGGGACAAGTTGAAATTTCAGTGAATGACATCCATTCAACTGATAAGTCTTTTAAAAAAGAAAGAAATCACGAAAACTCCTGATTCCTTATGTGGAAAACAAACTCCAAATGAAAACGTAGACATTTTTTGTATATTCTAGTCTAAAATTTTATTTTCTGTGTATAAAAAGAACAAGAACAAAAAATATGTGTCAGGCACGTATTATAGCTGAATCAATATTTGTTGAGATAATTTTTAAAACGTGGTCTTAGAGGGGTGCCTGGGTGGTTCAGTCAGTTAAGCATCCTGACTCTTAGTTTTCGGCTCTGGTCATGATCTCACAGTTCTTGAGTTCGAGCCCTGCATCTGGCTCTGTGCTGACAGCACGGAGGCTGCTTGGGATTCTCTCTCTCTCTCTCTCTCTCTCTCTCTCGCAAAATAAATAAATAAACTTAAAAAAAGGCATTCTCTTAGACTAGGGGTTGATACATATGTTTGTGTAAGTTTCTAGGACACAGTTTCAGAGATATCCAATGTTGACGACGTAGGCCTGAGGCAGTGACCTTTGGGATTGTATTCTACCAAAACATACACAAGAAATGTCATCACAACATGGGCTAAAATATGAAGAATAAAAGAAGGAAGCACAGAAAATAAAGAATTGTAATCATAATGAATATTCATCTACAATTTGCTAACTAAATTGAACAATGGTAACGCCCTTAAAATGCAACCATAGGCAGCCATGAAAACAAACTCAAAGTTTTGTTTGTTTGTTTGTTTGTTCGTAACCAGTGAAAGATACACGTGCTGCACTATTAGAGAGGAACATGGACGGCAAGGTCCTCTTGGTGGGTGTCGGTGTCTATAAACTGTTAAGTACAGCATGCAAGGGACATCAATAGGGGATGCTGCTGGGCTTTGCTTTCCCTTGAGCAGGTAAACAGGAAAGTTACAAGTAGGAAAAACATGCTTTCATTTAGAAGACACAAAATGAGAATGACAGAAAGTAAAGTCTTCCTGTCAGTGGCAGAGCTTTGTCAGGATAGGCACGTTACAATCCAGCGTGTGTGTGTGTGTGTGTGTGTGTGTGTGTGTGCGTGTGTGTGTAACACATGCATCTGAGGCTGTGGCTGAGGGCACCCGGGGGCCTGTTTGGTACCCAAACAACGTCCCTGGACTGTCTGATCCCAACCTTCTCAAGGGGAGTGAAATTCCATTCAGATTAAAATCCCTTTCTTTTAATCTTCTGAATGTAAGCTTTCAAATCTGGGTGGGGGGGGGGGAATCATGAGCTCTAGAAGGCAGAGCACAGGCACATGAAAGTCTTGGAGCAGAAGTTTTGGGGTTGAAAATAATATATTTCTTCACCGGGGAGAAATTTTCAATGCTGCATAATGGACTGTAAGATAGGCTTTAAGAACTGAATTGGGGCTAGCCTGTCCTAATCTGAGAATTCTATTCAGGAATTGAGGCATATGTGAGAAAATACCGTGGAGAAGGGGTTCTGAGAGGGCTTTCTGCATGGGTCCTGATCTCAACCACATGGGCTCGCCCACCCACCGCTTTATAATAAAAAAATCTCTCTTTAGTGAACAAGTTGGAAAGGGTTCTGCACGCCACTGACGAGTAGCAGAAGGGAAACCAAATTAAATCGTTGGCACATTTGAAATAGGGGTGTGAGGACACGGGAATCGTGGAGGAAAAATATTCTAAGACACAGCTTTGTTTGCAAGCAATGTCATGAGCTTGAGGAAAGCAACGGGCCATCTTACCTGCTTTGCGATTACCCTTACTTTAGATTCCTCTTTTCAGTTGGTATTCTTTTTACTGTAACATTTCCAGATTGTAGATTTGTTCGCAATTATACTCAGGTTCATTTGAATAACATAATAACAGTCTTTTGGAAATAAAAGTTAGCTTCGTGGGAGAGATGCCTCAGGGGTCCCAAACTTCAGTGCTGGAAGAATTGTTTGAAAATTAGCAAAGCAGAAGCACTGCTTGCAAGAAAAGGCAGGTTCCTGGAGCTCTCGGTGCACAGAGGTCCTGGGATCTTTGTACGTTTTCCGGGTTCTAGCCTACAGGGCATGGAGGCCAGGGGTAAGTGCACCTCACGCGCCCTTGCTCACTGCTCTTGACCACATGGTAGACTTCTGTTGGAGAGCAAGTTACTTCACCACGCCCTGCAAATTACTGAACCTCTCTGTTCTTTGGTTCTATTACCAATAAGACAGTAGGAGGAGGAGTCACAGTGATAGGAGCTACTCTTATTGTGACTATTATTGCTATTATCATAATACTGTTTACGTTAGGGACTGTGGTGAGCGCTTGAGGACATAGGAAGCTTGATAAGCTTCCATAAACCTACCTATGACTGTAGGCGAATGCATGTTGTCATTTAAAGTGTCATTAACTTTCTTAAAAGGATAATGAGTGAAAAACAGGTCTTGACTACCTTGCTCCCAAAATGTACCTACAGGCAAGATTCTGGTAAAATCAAGCTGGCCTTCCTGGTAGCATTTTGCTAGACTTCTAGAAAGACAGCCGCCGTCGGAGACTCCCAGGTGACAGCTGGGCGCTGATAGAAAGCCACGTGCTTGCCGCATCCTAGGTTGTGTTGCCATGTGCTTCTCCTTTTCGGGCCTCATGCTAAATGACGCTTCCTCACAATGTTCCAAAACTTATCGAAAGTGTGGGGGATGGGAACAGGAATCAAAGAATCAAAGCAGGTCAAACTGGGAAAAAGTTTATGTAAAAGTGGACCCAAAGCAGACTCTAGACTACGCAGGGGAGCTTTTGCTTTGCCTTTAAGGTATGGGTTCATTATCGAAGAACTGCTTAGGTCATTCTCTTAAGTGCCTTGATCGTAAATTGAATATTGTCAAGAAAACACTTACCACCGAGGGACCATTACTGGGCTGTCACTCCCATTATTCATTTCACTCTTGGCAGAACGTTGGGAGTTTGATATAATAACCTCTGGGGCCCCAGGAATCCGAGTGTTAGGGAAGTCCGTGCCAAATTTTGTGCCACCCTACATCAGCCCGGTCACGAGGCAGCCACATCGAAGATGAACTCATTCTCCGCTATGTCACCAAAGAGCTCTTTCTTGTTTTGACTTCAAATATTCTGAGTGTTTTCATTTCAATCCATTCATTGTTGATAATTTTCTTCTGAATTTTCATAAATGCTGCTACTTTCGTGTAGGAACGGGAATTTTGCAGAAGTAAGCAAAATTATTGTCACTCTGAGTCGTGATTCTCCTGATGTTTATAAATTGCTATTCAACAGATCGCGTATCTTAAGATATTTTAGATGGCTTTAAAATTTTATAAGACCAGATTTCTTGGGAGGATATAAGTAATCATTTTAATCTAAGGAAAATCATGTGTTTGGTTGCCGATCCCCCCAATATAAGTGATCACCAAGGCATATTTTCTTATGAGGAGGCAGGTAGTAGGATGTCTTGGTGAGTTTTGAGCTGTTAGCCACACTGGATGCTTGAGAACATTCGGGCATCAGTGGATTGTCAAATGTAAATCCGCAGATTAAAGCTTTAGGTAGCGGTGAGCTTCAGGGGAGTGGAGAAAAGAAAGCCGAACACATTGTTTTGATATTTTGTCAAATATTAAATCAAGCAACACACAATTCTGAGTGTGAGTTTGGGCCCCACCTAGCGTCACATGTCTGTAAGGCATCAGCCTTTGCAGGAGACTCATTACTGGGATATGCGTTCAGACTTCCTTCTCTAACATTTCAGAGGACAGTAGGTAAATAGTGGTACCATGAAAACGGAGTTGCAGACATAGGACAGGGGATGCTATTTACTTTTCTTAACACTGCAGCTTACCCAACAATGTGTGAATGAATGAGTCGGAATTTCACACCCTCTTTGGAGAAGAAAAATAAAACAGAGCATCGAAAGGCAGGCTCCTTCTCAGAGAGGGTAATATGTCCCGACACAGACCCAGGAGAAGGCCAGAACTATAGGCTCACTTGCCTTTTACGGGTGACCTTGAAACGCTGAGGGAAAGCTGGAGAGAAAAGCAATTTCATCTTTGAAATTACACACCACTGTTCTCATTCATCTTGATAAGCACTTTTAAGGAATCAAAAAAAAAAGCAGTGGAATATTGCTTCTATAAGGGTTATGGAGACCTTCCTTCTGCAGAGTCGGTATAAAGTAAATTTAGATGTTCAGAGATGCATTTGATTTCTATTGGGATGCTCAATTGGCCACTCTCAGAAGGTTAAAAAAAAAAAGATAAAAGAAAAAAAAAACGAGAGAAAATATGTTTTAAAAGATGATTTTGTAATCTATTTTTCAGATACATTTAAAAAGTAATAATTCCCAAAGTAGATCCTCTAGAAATGCTACGCAATTATCAGAATGTCACGAAACTCTGAGAATAACGGGTTGAAATAAAAGAAATAAATCATGTGACAAGAATATTAACACATCGAACAATTTTCCCCTCAAAAAATTAGACATTTTTAAACGTATTCTGACTGTGATGGGTAAACATAAAGCCAGCTAGCTATTTTGTTCTTGTATTTCCACTTGTGTTGATTTGATATGCATGCATGTGCGTGTGCATACGTGGGCTGCCCCTTGTGAACAACCTCTAGCCGCTCACCGGTGTAATTATCAAGTCTTTGACCCCACGTAGCTTGGGGTCTCCCTCAAACATGCACAAAATAATGCAATACCTTTCACAAAATCTTCTCTTCTCCCCACAGTCGGAAACGTGTCCATTGTTAGAGGAACAGTAGGTCCGACCTTGGAATCTAACACTCGACAATACCCTCCTCTGTTATCATGAGGGCTTACAGAGAACTAAGTCAAAGCCATGGTTTTACACCCAAGAGGGAGCCACGCCAGGCAGAAACAAAGAGCCAAGACCACCAGGAAGGGGAGTGACTCCCGCAGCTGGTGCCAGAGGGGTTGTCCTGCAATTAGAAGGAGCTGGAGGAGCCCCGAACTCAGGAGCCTGGAGAAAAGGACACAGCCTGGGCTTCCATCCCTCTGGTAAGAGAGACAACAGGGGCTGTATTTGGAAGCCCCCGGCAGGTAAGAAGTAGGAGAAAAAGAAAGCCGCCCTTTCCTTTCCTGAAGACCCCCTCCGGAGAACTGCTGGAAGGCATCTTGTCGACCTGCCGTGGTTAACAGTCCCTCAGCCACCGGGGTAACTGTTCCCCACAATCGGTGGTTGCTCCATCCTGCACGCCACATCAGTGCTGGGAGGGATGGAGAACACAGTCCGTGACGGGTGCTTTAGAGCGAGAGTGGTAGAGAGCAAAGTGCCTAATGGCTCCTGGATCTTCCATCGGAAAGGGAGTGGGCTTTCTTCTAGCAAGGCAGTGAAACCGTGCGTCCCCAGCTCCTCCCCACTCCAGCCTGGCAGGTCCAGCGCTTCACCTGCCATGGCCGGGTCAGCTTGCTGTCCTCACACATCAGCTTGCTGTCCTCGCACAGAGAGCTTCTCACATCTTGGTCAGGCGAGAGGGATGGATGGCCGTCGTGTAACCAACAGGCTACAGCCGCGTGCCAGGGAAACTGGTGTCTAGGAGATGTCCGCCCTGACTTCGTGCAGTGCTGCTGGGTCCTGAACCTCTGCCCTCCAGAGGGAGTCCTCATGAGCATGGGAAGCATTCAATGATATCTTCACTGGTTCTATGTGGATCTTTCTTCCACCAGACACAAGCTTGGGATTTAGGGCATATGCATCTCCCCTTTGCTCTCTCTTATTTCTCCTGTATGATGGGAATGAACACACTACATACCAAAGTCCTGTAGGGGGGAAGTGCCTGGGGTCCTGTGTGATTCAGCTCTGCACTAAGAGTGTTGTTTTACTCACAGCGATACCCAACCCCAGAGGAAATTCCCTGAAAGAGAAGCTCCACCAAGCTTTCTCCATATTCTTGCACCCGAACCTTTCAGGGTAATGTCGGGGCAGCGGACAGCAGAAGTGACAAAAGGTGTGATTGGAAGAATAACCACCCCTGAATGCTGAACTCAGCCACCTGATTGACTTTCTCCTGGGTCTAGAGCAGGTTAGAAGACCACCACTCTTAGACTTTCCCCTTCTAAATGCCTGTCCTCCTTCATCTGGTAACATTTATTATACTGTAAGAAAGTGTGTGTGTGTGTGTGTGTGTGTGCACTTACCTACATACACATACTGAATCTAATGGTTATGGATTCACTGCTCAAAATTACAGAGATGATTTTAATCAATTATTTTATTCAGCCCTTTGCTGTCTGCTAAAGAGACTTTAGATTTGAACTGAGAAGGAGAACATTTGCCGGAATCCATCTAAAGGGAACCGATATCCTCCAGAAACACGACGGGTAGAATTAAGTAGCAGCTTGCAGGCAGGTGTAGCTGATAAATTAAATAATAGTGCACCTCCAGTCACTTCCCTGCATACTCCGGGAGTTCCCTAGTCACGTTGTCTGCAATTAGTTTTAGCATCTCCAAATTTCCAAGCGAATCTCCACACGGGAGAAAAGCGTGAATGATATTCATTGTTGGGGGAGTATTTATTTCTTCTTTGAAGGCAATTATCCTTTTCAAAGGGTAAGGAGCTACTCTCCCTTAAAATCACTGAAAACCCTTGTGAAGATCTCCAGATTTGCATCATTTACTAGATGGCAGACGTACAGTGAGTAATTTTCTCAATTAAGAGTCTCAGACGTGAAGACATGATTCTTTTATTCTTGGAATCTCGAAGCTGGTGAGACAAATTCTTCATCAGTTGAATGAAGAGATAATCTATAGAATGAATTTGAGAAGGTGGGAAAAAAGCTGACTCCTCGAGGATCAGGTATTAATATTAGAGCATATTTGGGGCACCTGGGGGGCTCAGTTAAGCGTCCGACTTCAGCTCGGGTCATGGTCTCATGGTTTGTGGGTTCGTGCTGACAGCGCAGAGCCCGGGTCCTGCTTTGGATTCTGTGTCACCCTCTCTCTGCCCCTCCCTTGCTTGAGGTCTGTCTCTCAGTCTCTCAAAAATAAATAAATGTTAAAAAAAAATTTAAAAATAATAATATTAGAGCGTACTTAATACTGAAAGACATTTTCAGTAATACTTAAAATTTAAGCTCTGCACTTAAACTACTCATGCAACAATTCACCCTTGATGAATGATTAGCATAGAATGGTATGGAGTATTCGATTTCATATGAAATCAACTAAGGGTACAACATGTATGGGACAAGATTGTTACCGAAGGTTTGATCTCCTGTGTTCTAATTCTTACTCCAACAATACTGACCTTCCCGCAAAGGGAAGTTGGGGGATGTACCTGGGGAAGGAAGTAGACTTCCTTGTGCAGACTAGGACCTGGCGATGTGAGGTGGAGACTCTAGGTACAACCACACAGGATTGGGGCACCGTGGCTGAGTTCCCCTGACGTCCTGCTAGGAGAGAATAGGCAGCTAAGCGAAGGCCAGACAGATTCTGGTCACATACAAAGAACCTGTCATTCGGCGGAGGGGCTGGACAGAAAATGCTAAAGACGAAATCATGGAAGTTTAAACGTCCAACCACAGTAGTTCTATTCTGCCAAGCTTAGGTCCCCAGTTGAAAACCTCTGAGATGCTATCTTAGCTGCCATAACAAAACACCACAGACTGGGTGATTTAAACAGTTCACATTTATTTCTCATGGTTCTGGAGGCTGGATGTCGAGATCTAGGCGCTGGCCAATTTTGTTCCTGGCGAGGACTCTCGGCCACCTTCTTGCTACGTTATTAGGTGGTCTTTCCTCAGTGGGAGTGTGGATTAAGAGAGATCCTAGCCCTGCTCTCTCCCTCTTGTCAAAAGGACACGAATCTCGTCATGGGGGCTTTATTTTCATGAGCTCACCTAAATCTGTTTACCTCGCAAAGTCCTCGTCTTGAAATACCTTCATACTGGGCACTATGGTTTCAACATATGAATGGGGGAATACAAACACTCAGTCCATGACAAACACCCGTGGGCTGGATGTTCCTTGGAAGGCACTCCCAAATATTTGAGTCCTCAGGTGCCTCAGAAACTTCAGCATCTGTAGAATTGTCCCATCTTTCCCAGGTATGAGGCAGGATAACCTCTCTATGCTAGAGGACAATACAGAAGCTTCTTCCCTGAAAGGTAAATGGTGCTCCTCCAAGATCGGCCTCCACTTTACATTCCGTCTTCTAGATCTGGGACTAGGTTAAGTTGCAACATAACTCACCCGGCATGTCTAAAGGAGGTGTCATGGGCTCAAATGTGTTCCACAGAAAGATGTGTTGAGATCCTAACCCCCTTTCTTGTGGAATTGACACTATTTGGAAATAGACCCTTTGTAGATAAGAAAAAGTTAAAATGAAGCCCTTAGGATAACCACTAACCCAACGTGACTGGTGTCCTTGTAAGATAAAATAGAGGCGCCTGGGTGGCTCAGTTGGTTGAGTGTCCAAGTTGATTTCAGCCCAGGTCATGACCCCAGGGTCATGAGATCGAGGGCCACGTCGGCACACTAAGCATGGAACTGCTTTGACTCTCCCCCTCTCCCTCTGCATCTCTCCCCCACTCGAGCACTCTGTCCGTCTGTCTCTAAAATAAAGAAAAAAGAAGAGATGACGCCATGTGCAACAAGTCCCCACCGGGAGAAAGCCATATGTGCTCAAAGGCAGAGACGGAGAGAGGCAGCCACGAGCTGACACCCACAAGCACCACGACCACCACCCGCAAGGCTGGGGTGGATCCACTCGGGGTCTCACAGGGAACGTGGCCCTGCTGATATCTTGATTTCAGACTTCTAACCACCGGAACGGTGACAGAATGATCTCCGTTGCTTTAAACCACCCGGTCAGCAGAAATTTGTTACAGCAGCCACAGGAAACTAATACAAGAAGAAGGAGATTAAGCCCCAAGGGATCTTTGAAACCTCACCAGTGTGTACCAGCAGGCACAAGGGAGTATGTCTAGCCTCGGGTTTTGAGGATGTTCGATCAAAGGCCACCAGAACATAAAGTTGATGGGGAAGAGTCTATTAGCTTGAGTGTTCTTCCTACATAAAGAAATGACCACCCGGGCCCCTGGGGGGCTCGGTCGGTTACGCGTCCGACTTCGGCTCAGGTCACGATCTCACGGGCCGTGAGTTCGAGCCCTGCGTTGGGCTCTGTGCTGACAGCTCGGAGCCTGGAGCCTGCTGCAGATTCTGTGTCCCCCCCCCACCCCGCTCTCTACCCCTCCCCTGCTCGTGCTTTGTCTCTCTCTGTCTCAAAAATAAATGAAAACATTTTAAAAAAATAAAAAAAAAAAAAAAAAGAAGAAATGACCACCTTTGCAAGGACCCCGCAGGATGGGACATACTTCCTGCTAGAACAGAGCACAGGAGTCTGGGCAGAACGATGTCTATAGTCAGCTGAGATGACAGAATCACTGTGGCAGACCACGGAGGGAGGAATAAAAAGGCTGAGAAGGGGGCATATGCTGCAGTGTCTATAACTGTGGCCAACCATGGGCCCCACCACATTTTCCAAGAAGGCCCAGAGGACTTCCCTTTCCCAAAGCTGTATGGAATGTTCCGGTGAGAAGAAGCAAGTGATGTTTGGTGGTGCTCTCATCTGCAGGCTTGGGTGATGATGGGGGAGATGGGAAAGGGCTTCTCTCATGAGTGGTCATGGAGATGACAGAACCCGGAGACAATGGAGGCCCGATGCTGGTGCCACGAGGTGACACTTTTCTTAATGACTGACAGATGAAGTGGAATCCGGGAAGGCCTGACCCGTGGAGTGTTCCTGAGATGGCCATCAGCTTCCCCAGATGGCTACAGTACTGATCGGGTTATAACAGCAGAGGGAATCAAGGGGACATGGCTGAGAGACTGAAGGCACTCATCTCAGGAAAATGTCCCGATCGCTGGCCCAAATTCCAGCCAGTGACAGAGCTACAGCCCAGCGGCCGAAGAAGTTTCACAGCACCGTGACAACGGCACGTGGTAGCAATTCTCCCTGTGTTTCCTCAAGGAACCCGTGGCCATTTACCGTGGTACCTGTATTTTAGGGACTGGGGACACACAGCTATTGTGAAAATGGTTGGAGACAGTGTCTGAGATCACACTGAGAGGCAGAGAGCCAACGTGTTGTCGTGTTTTCCCTACATTAGAGTGGGTATGCATGGTGTCAGCTGATAACCGGAGTCCTGTCCAAGACCCAACTTACAAGGAATCTGTTGGGCCAGTGGACCCACTTGGTGCCCATTTCCTTGGTGACCAAATAGATGGTTGGATTGACAAACCTGGCAGCTGGACAACCTTCAACATGGGCCCCCCGTTTGGGCAGTGTGGAAAACACTATCACGGCAAAATCCCCCCCTCATCAACCTGATCAAGGTAGATCACAAATAAATTTGCATCCCAGAAGTCATGATGGAAATCAGTGCCAATAGTAGGGACCGAAAGGGTACAGGGCTGGTGGTTCCTCTGGCATCCGTTTGATTGACCAGTCTGGTCTATATAGAAATGGGTGGGTTTCCTAAAGGATGACACAGACTTCCACAAGCCCTACCAAGCAATTAACCCACTTCTGGTCACTCGATCTGATACAGTATGTTGGCTAGAGCAGGTGCATATGGCCCCAGCTACATTGCTTTCAATGGGTTGTCTGCAGTCAACCCAGAGAGGTGCCGACTTCCCAGATACCCGTGCACGGAAGAACATGCTGCCAAGATGTGGTGTCAACCCTTCAGGGTCCCCTCAGTTGAGAGGTCATACCCTTGTCCTTCTGGGTAACCTGAGTCCCCACACCAGAATCTCTGATGAGAAACGTGTCCCCAGAGATCCCTCTGAGTTGGATAGGAATGTGGGGGTCTGCATCCCAGGTTGACCTCTCTCTTTGACCAAACTGCTTCCTCCCCCTTCTTCTCACTGATGTTGACCCCCATGACCATCTAGCGCAAGATCCATCCCGTGTGTCCCTCCAGATGACCCCCCCGCGGCAGCAGTGACCTGTCCCGCTCCTCTGGTGCCGCAGGATTCAGCACGGACTCCCCCCCCCCCCCCGCCCGAAAGCCTCTCTGCATTTCTGGCTCAACCACCAAGCTCATGGCTCAGTGCCACCCTGGGCTCTTCTCCTCCTGTGCTTTATCCACCCGCCCTCCACTCGCCAGACTCAGTGGCGGCTTGTCTGTTTTCACGCACTGTCTGAACATCGCTTGCAACAGGAAATTGATCTAAAGCCCAAGAGCTGAGTCAACCAACGTACGTGGGTGATTAGGAGGATCCTTCACGTAAGTTGCATGAAATGCTTAAAATTGCAGTAGGATGTATGCCGATATGATCACCTGCGCAGCCATCACCATATGGTTGTGCTGCCACCACCGTGTGGCACACGGGATCGTGGCTGACTCTTCTAGAGGGCCGACCAGCTCGGCCAGAGTTCTCCGTATTCTCCTCCACGGGATCCCGGAGCTCCGTGGCAGGGAATTTGACTCATCCACATTTTACGGGCGGGGAAGTGGAAGCAAAGGAAGGGGAAAAGCTCCCTGGAGGTCACTGTAACCAGCAGAGAGCCAGGACCCGGCCCCAGGCTGCTGGCCGCTGAGCATCTGCTTGGACCCGCGTGGACCTCTGTCTCAGCTGAGCTGGAGCTCGTGTGCAAAATGGGCCACAGGGTGGCGCATCGCCAGCCTGAGCAACCGTGGGAGCCCACGTGTCTCGGCGCCCACAGCTCTGGGTACAAGGTGTTTTCTGACTCTGCGGGGTCCCATCCCGGCACTTGATCTCGTTGGTCAAACAGAGGCTTTGAGCAAATTACTTAAATTTCAGTGTCATCTGCAAACTGCTGAGAATAATCGCACAGTTTTGTGCGCATTTCGTGAGGCTAAAACACAGGCTGTTGTGAATATTATACTCAGGTGAAGCCTGGGGTACGCGTCCCGTGACTGTAGTTTTAAAATATTACAATATAGGGGCGCCTGGGTGGCTCAGTCGATGGAGCATCCGACTTCGGCTCAGGTCATGAGCTCGCGGTTCGTGAGTTCGAGCCCCGCGTCAGGCTCTGTGCTGACAGCTCGGAGCCCGGAGCCTGCTTCGGATTCTGCGTCTCCCTCTCTCTCTGCCCCTCCCCTGCTTGTGCCGTATCTCTCTCCAGAAAATAAACAAACATCCAAAAAAATATGATAGTATATTATGTTCTGATAAGTTCTACGTGGACAGCCCCGTCAAAGGCACTTTTGACTCTTTCTACACAAAACAACGCAAGCGGAAGCTCACGCCTTCCGTCACTCGTTACCTACCCTCTGATATTTCTTTTAAGTTAAAAAGCTGTGTGTGATTACAGTCTATTCTCATTTCCCACTGTCCAGGTGGTTTGCCTGTGAAAACGCCCTCCCGCTTCCTCTCGCTCGTGCGGGGCCCCGGCCATCAGCCCGTGTCCCCAGCACACAGTCCTGAGGGTAAAACCCCAAGGTGCAGGGTGAGGACGTGTTTGGGGGATCAGAGCCTGGCAGGTGAGTCCCGCAAAACCAGGATGGGATGCCAGCTTCGGGCCTTTCTCCAAGATGCTGGCTTATCTAAAATAATACAGTCGAAGCATCCAAAGAGAGAGAGGCCATCCGGCGGTAGACACCCCTCTGTCACTGTTTCTTAGGACACACTTCCACCAGCAAAGCCCTGCTCTGTGACCCGGTGGCCTGGCGATCTGTGAAATGCCACCAGAGTGCTCCCCCGTTCGGGTGTCCTCCAGCAAAAAGTTCACTCTCAGAGAAGGATTGTGGCTGCTTTTGGCGGAAAGCTATTGCCATAAACAGAACTTGTGGAAGAGAGACACCAACGGTCCCCTTTACCCCCAAACACGAGTCGCGTTTACAGAAGGAGCACAGTTTCACAGGAACGGACAGGGGAACATTCTCCCAGCGTCTCCCCCGTGCCCGCGGGGGGAAGAACCCCTTACCATCCCTTTCTGCAATCTAATAAGAACAAGGCCGTCTGTTTATCACCCAGTGTTCTGACGACTTGATTCCAGATTTAGAGTTGAGACGGCACATTTTCCACAGGAACTGGATCCCTTCTGACTTTACGGCCAACCAGGGAGCTGTGGCCACAAAGCCTTCTTTCACAGACAGGAAGAGTTTTCACCTGGAAAAATAAACTGACAAAGACAACATTTACATATTGCTGATGATATAGGGCCCTTGGAGGAAACCCTATACGGACTTTTGGTTAATGGTGCATTTTAAAAAAGATGGAAATGCCTGGATGTATTGTCATACATAATTTGTCTGTTTCCTGTTCCAGTTTCTGTGAATTTCCCACAATGTGGCATCCATGTGACCACCTCGCTGCCTCCATTGCCCTAAACCAACATCTGGTTTAAAAAAAAAAAAAAAAAAAAAAACCAGGGCCACTGCTCAGGCCGGAGATCTTTGAACAGCCAGCCTTGTTCACGGCTTCCCACTTCCTCGAAATGCTGCACGATGATGTGTGTTACTGAGGAAGAGTCTACCAACCTGGTCCCTGTCCTTGCTTAACTTGTGAGAAATGACAACAAAGAAGAAACAAACACAGTGTAAGTCCTTTGTTTAAGAGAGCTCATCTTGAGCTGACATGAGGAAAGCGAAGTGCTTGGATTATTCTCTAAGGGATTAAATCTGTGATAACTACTCTTTCTTATTGTTTTTTGCAAAGCCAGTCAGTTTTGTACGAAATTAACCGCCCACAACCGTCAGCATAGAGGCTGGAGTTTGGGACTGGGGAAGCAGCCGGGGTATGGCAGGGAGGGAGAGAGGAGCTCCTCAAGAATTCCCCAGATCGACGGAAGAGGAGAGCTTCCTCTTCGGACTTTTCCACGCCGCCTCAAATCCTAACCCCTCAGAGGGTCCCAGGGTCAGAAAAACCACCGCTGTGCCGCAGCGACGCCGTGGTCCCTCTGGAGGCCGCCTGATATTTCCAAGAAGGTTCTGGAAGACTTCACGGGGGTCCCAAAGGGTAGCGCGTGCTGGGCTGGCCCTTAAAGGCGACGCCAATTGCCAGACCCCCTTAACGGTAAGCGTCACGTGCCCCTTTGAAAAGAGCTTGTAGAGTCGACGAACAAGTTTGTAAAACGTTCACGTTTGCTGCTGGTGTAACTCAGCGGGAAAAGATGTGTAACTTCCCTGGAGCTTTCCTGGCCTCTGGTGATCCCAGCAAGCCCTGTGCGGCTCTTCTCTCTGGCATTTCAGATCAACACGTTGTGTCAGTGTGTGGGACTCTGTCCTCTCCCGGGTGAAGAGAAGCCCAGCCTCCAAGTGCACAGGACCCCGCCCCACTTCGCACACCCCTCCCCAGACTCTGGAAGCCTTCAAAGCTTACTTCAAAAGCACAGGGGGAATCTGCAGTGCATCTTTCCAAAGTGGAAACAAAAGTCCTGTTTATCCCTTGATCTGTGGAGCTCACCTGTAGGAAACATTCCACCTTTTTATCAACCCCGGGGATTGTCTTTTCGGTGTAGACTGGACACATTCTTCACAGGCTTACCGTCCTTAACACCTCCCAGGAATTCTGGGGAGCGCCCCGAGCGCTCTTCCCAAGCCTCTGTGCGTTAGCGAACCCTCCGATCCCCCAAACCCTCCAGCGTATTTGCCTCTTGGTGCTTCACATGGCTGATTTATTGAAATGAGCAAAAGCTTCTATGTCGGCAGGGTAGTGCCCGACGCACATGTGCACAATAAAACACGTTTGATGTTTTCGAATAAAGACCTTGCCTTAAATTAGCAAGCTATTGGATTACCCTGACAGGCTGGCCAGACAACGCATCAGTCAACGGCTGTCACAACCTCTCTGGAAGCATCTTACTGGGGTCGGGCCAAGACGCCCACCCGAACGAACAGGCCGGGGGAGGGTGGTGACAGGGAGTAGGAAACACAAACGGTCTGCACGGTGACTCTCTTTCTTCCTTTTAAAGAACGGGTTGAAAACAGATTTTCTTTGTAATCTGCCGTTGGCCAACATCGAGTAGGTGGCCCCCCGTGCCTTCCCTCCTCCCCTCTTTTCTAAAAACGTCCAAGACTTAAACACTTTCCGAAGACCGATGACCCTGGACGATAACCATCGCCCTTTCTCGTCTATGAGAACCCTCATTTAATTAGCAGGGTTGCGAGTGGCACGGTCATATACGCACTTCTGCAGCTGGCTGTCGCTGGTCTCCACTAGGCCCCCGCATGTTGAAATTGAGTTGGATTCTTCTTCTCAGTTGGCAAGTCATTGGAGCCGTCATTCATATACTCGGAAGAGTCAAATATTTACTAGCAGCCTGAAACCGTGTGCGGCCGTACTCTGTGTGTTATCATCACTGCTCTGCTTTCAGCATCTCTTATTTCCTCCTTCCAGTTCGTATTCTGGGGTCAGGTGAGAAGTAAAATTGTTGGCGGCAACAGAAAACAAAAATGGCATCGTTTCCAGGTGTTTGGGGGGGGGGGTGCTACCTTGTCACATATCCGGGTCTCTGTAGTTCCCCGCGTGCTGGTGCGTGTTCAAGCCTTACTGTCTCGTCACAGCAGGAGGCCGGGCACGGAGACGTGCACGGTACCCATTTATGGGGTAGACAAGACCGTACAGCTGAAGTGGGCCCACAGGCTGTCACCCGCCATGACCCGTGGGCTCACGTGCCTATAACCCAAGTGCAGAGCCAAGGGGTCCAAATCCAGAGGCTGCTTCGGGCTGAGTTTTGGGGAAACGTGGTCCAACCCAAAAAGGAAGTGGTTCGCTAAACACGTACTGCTCTAAATGGCAATGTCTCTGGAGACTAGAGTACTTGGAAGTGAGAGCCAACCGAGGGGGAAGGGGCAGTTCCCCTTCACGAGCCCAGGAAGGAAGGAAGACACCTGGGAGATGAGCAGGTCTCATGTGCTCTGCGTTTCCGGGGACAGACATTCCCAAAGGGCTCTGAACAGCACGGGGGGTGGGGGGAGCTTGTACACTGAAGGGCACAGCACAATCCCAGGGACAAGGGACATGCTCCAGCAGGGGTGCTTCCAAGTTAAATCAGGAAAGTAAGAAGAAGCTTATTCACACATTTTGTATGTGTGTTGAATATGCTTATATAAGTAACTTTTTAAAAAAATTAATGTTTATTTATTTTGGAGAGAGAGAGAGAGAGAGAGAGAAGGGGCAGAGAGAGAGGGAGGTGCAGAATCCGAAGCAGGCTCCAAGCTCCAAGCTCTCCACACAGAGCCTGACGCGGGGCTCCAACTCACAAGCAGCGAGATCATGACCTGAGCCAAAGTCGGATGCCCGATCGACTGAGCCCCCCCAGGCACCCCAAGTAACTTTTGGTAGCTATTCAATTCAGGCAGTTGAGTTACTGCGATGACGCCATTTAATCGTCAAATCTGGGTTCATTTTCTGGAAAACTGATTATGTTAGGAAGTTATCATGGCAGAGAAGCTCCTGAAGAATTTCAGATGGTGTTTGGGCAGCCCAGGCTCCCATCCCAACAATCCATTGTGCAACAGAGGGTTCGGTGACAATGAAAATTTGAAACACTGTAATGAATCAAGCAGTTCAGCTCCATCCACGGAGCTTCAGGTCACCCGTTCTCAGCCGAGCGCCTCTGCCCCCTGTGCTGGCCTAGCCGGAGGGCTTCCCGCTGTGTGCTGTGCCCCAAAACACGATGACCCTCCAGTGACATTTTCCCGGATTAATTACTAGCATGCTAGTGAAGAAGGTTGTTCTCAACCTTCAGGTTTCCATAGGTCGCTCTTCAGGGAAGACTTCCCACCTTCAGCTGAACCATGCGTTGTCGTAAATTGTCATATATTGCTAACAGGGCTCTCCTAGCCGCACTCTTTCCACCCAGAATGGGCCTTGCGGGCAATGTAGCGATTTGGGGCCATTTCAGGCGGAGCTTATCATGTGACCCGCTTGTTGAGTTTTACACGTCCATGAGGCTGCCATGAAAAGAACGGACGGGGAGGGAGCAAAGGAATTCTGGGGGCTGCATGAGCATTGACGGTCGCCCCTGAGGCCCCTGAGAAAAAGACAGTATGTGGGTGCTGGGGGTTGGCAGGTGAGACAGAGAAACCATATTCGGGAGGGAGAGTCCTGGGGACAGAAGGACAGACAAAATTTGTAGGTAGGACCTGGGTATTGAGTGTGGCCCTGAAGGTCCTAGACCCCACAATGGAGGGATGGGGTTCCCCTTGCTGACAAGGGGTTCCTGAGGAGGCACGGAGGTCAGGGAGGGGACAGGCGCGTCATGCTAGGTTATAAGGGAGCTTTTAAGACGTTCCCTGTGAAAGATAAACAGACTTTAATTCCCACTGAAGAGCATGTACCATTATTTTACTGTCCTAAAATTCAGACACATTATTGCTCTGGTTGCAATTTAAACATGCAGACAATTAGTAAGTCGGAGGGAACCTTGACCTCTTAAGGAGGAGGCAATTCTGCACATTTAGCGTCTCCCCCGATGACAACCCGGGAACGACCGGCAGCACCTGAGTACCTGGGTGCAGGGGTTCAGGAGACGGGCCTTAGAGGGAAGAGGCAGTGAGAGGGGAGGGCTGGGAGCAGAGGGAGAAGAGGAGCTTTTGTGTGAGGAGGGGACCTCGCAGTATGGCGCGAATGTGGCGATCTCATCAGTCTCCACATATAATCACTGTTGCCATAGCAACAACCAGCGCCACAAAATCTCGGTGGCTGCACCACGGGGGCTGATCTCCGTGTACACTCCACAACCAGCATGGGGTTCTTTCCTCCTGGGTCATGGCCCTTCTTGTCCCGGGACACAAGGTGACGGAGCAGCTGGCCAGGGGACCTCTGCCGGTCTCCTGGGCTTTGGTGCTCTTGCCTGGAAATGACTCGGGTGCCCTGCCCCTGTGTCGTCAGCCGAGGCGGGTCCCGAGGCCATCTGGAGCTCTGTGACCCTCCCTCGGGGAGCAGAGGTGGAGGGGAAGGAGTTCATCCTCGAATTCACCTCCGCTGCTCACGGGGGCTTCCTGCCTCCCTGCGTCACACAGGGCTGCCGCGGGGTTGCTTTCTTTCTGGAGAGCAACTGATTCTGAAAGGCCCTTCCCTCCTATCCTTTTCGACTTCACATCAGGAACGAGTTCGTCATGTAGCCTTCATTTGAATGAATATCTAACAACCGTACTATATTGTTGCTTCACCTGAAACACCAAAAAATTAACTACTTGCGGCTAAGAATAACATCTAGCATCGATTACGAGTCCGCAAGACGCCTGTGCGGTTTTCTGAACACATACTGTATGTTCTCAATCAAGGCCCTTCCTACTTTTTGGAGTTTTCTTATCGAAGTCCCTGTGGATGAAGAAGAGACAGCCTTGCCGCATTTGAATAATTCGCGGGGGAGAAAGGAAAGCATCGTGTGGTCCACTCCTACCCTGTCACGTAAGTGCGGACGCGGGTCCGGAGTCATCCCCGCCTCACGTGTCCTGTGAATGTGCCCACAACTGCAGAATGGCTGCCTGGAGCCTCCTTTTCATCGCACTCCACAGCTGCTCCCTCTTCTCCGGAACTTCGCAGTGGTGCTGACTCTAAAACCAGTAAGGGCAGAGGTGCGTGCCGGCTCTGGGAAGTGCCTACTGGAATCCAATGTGCTTTCTTCACTACAGCAGTGTGAGCACTGACACGTTAAACTGCTGGCTTGACCTTCAATATTGCAGTGGTGGCCAGGTGGGACGGTCAAGTGCATGGGCTCCGGGACCGTCCCGCCTGACTTCTCAGTCCAGCATCGCTCTGATTAGGTCTACGAGCTTGGGCTAATTATTTAAACATTCGGTGCCTTGGTTTCCCCATGTATAAACTGGGCACAAAATAGGAGGCTCCTCATCGGCCAGCGTGAGTGAGTTAGTGCGCCTGGAACGCTTAGCACAAAGCCCACGTCATCTCAATGCACCTTTGTTGTTGACGGTTTCATTATTTTTCCCGACAACATTAGGTCTTTCGTCTTCTTGATGTATTGGCATCTTTTTTTTTTTTTTTTTTTAAAGCTTTATACATGTTCTGAGAGCGTGTGAAAAAGAGTTTTCAGCATGGGGTTCTGGTGAGTTCTCCCACAGACAGCTCAGTCTTTCTCATCCCGGCCTGGCACTTCATGATCCCCGTGAAATAGTCCCCCAGTGAGCCCCACCGGTTATCCCCGCTCGTGCTGGGAATGCTGCTGGTGCCCGGCAGAGGGGAGCAGAGGGGACAGTCCTGCCCTCGTCCGGGACGCCCGGAGGGGACACAGACGTGGACCCAATGAGCATGTACAATTGGCAACCTAAGTGTCTGGTGGAGAAGGATGGAGACGGTAAGGAGAGCAGAGTGGGTGCGACATGGGGACAGGCCCAGTTTGGGGGAGACGCGGGGACCTCGGAATAAGTCCTCAGTATGTCTAGGCAGAAACCACAGGGCTTTGGATGTCACCCCTTCAGAACACAGGCTCGTGCGCCCCGACACTCTCACTCACTCCAATGTCCCCAGTCATTCCTCAGCCTCCCGTGGACACCCAAGAATTGTCTGTCAGCCATCCACCGGCGTATCTTCCAGAGCTCTGTACACGCACACATATTAACTCGAGGGGCGCCCGGGGGGCTCAGTCAGGTGGGCGTCCAACTTCGACTCGGGCATGACCTCACGGCTCCCGAGTTCAAGACCCACACCAGGCTGCCTGCTATCAGCGCACAGAGCCTGCTTCACATCCTCTGACCCTCTCTCTCTCTCTGCCCCTCCTCTGCTTGCACTCTCTCAAAAGTGAATACACATGAAAAACATAAAATAAAACAGGAGTTATCTTTCAAGTGCCGCCTACACTTTCCGGCCACAAGGATTCAGAAACCATGGCCCTGGGGCGTGCTGTCACCTCCGGGACCGGCAGGCTGCGAGCAGGGAGGTCACCCCACTGCACTGCGAGATGATGCTGTTGAAAGTGGCTTCAGGACGACCTTCTCGTTTTGATGCATCTCAATTCATAAGAGCCTCCAAAATCGTATACGTCAACCTCCAGGTCCATTTTTTTTGTAAACTAATGAGTCCAGTTTGTATCAAATAGCGTGCACGAGAAAGGTTAGGCTTATTAAAATCCTCGCTTCCGGGAGAGGTCCGGGGGCTCACCATGGCCCCCACACAGCCACCGGAGCCACTAGGGGCAAAACTCAAGGCTCGGGCCGATCCTTCTCTGCTCAGCAGCCCTTCCCCGAGCGGCCACCTCCCCTCTGCAGCAGGAAGCCGTCTGGGAACCGTGGGCCAGGACGTGCAGACAGAGAGCCACCCGCGGAAGACGGAGGTGGGGGCAAATATCACCCAGTCACCCCTCCAAACAGCACAGGCCTGGCCACAGAGCTGTGTCCGTGCTTGCGGAGGACAGGAGGCCATCGGTCCAATTGCTTATCCCAGAGGCACCTCCCACAAGAACAGTTGCTTTAAAAATAAAGAAACCAGGGACACCTGGGGGGCTCAGTCACTTAAGCTCGGGACTCTTGATTTTGGCTCAGGTCAGGATCTCCCGGTTCGTGGGTTTGAGTCCCGTGCTGGGCTCTGTGCTGACAATGTGGAGCCTACTTGAGCCTACACCCTCTCTCTCTGCCCCTCCCCTGCTCATGATCTCTCTCTCTCTCTCTCTCTCTCTCTCAAAAATAAATAAGCATGTTTAAAAAATAAAGAAACTGGATAGAAGATGGCAGAAAGGAAAAAAAAAACAGAAAAATCCAGTCTGGCTTTCCAAAGTTGATGCAACTTAGAGGCGTGTTTCCAGGCTTTCCTTCCAGAACCACAAACCTGCAGAATTTTGTTTTCTGTGTGACTTGTCCTTAACTTCTCAGTGAATGGGGTCCAGCAGCACAGGGGACCAGCCCGCCGGCCCCTCAGCTCCCAGGAGTCTCACTGGAGGGTCCCTCTTGAACCCTGCAAGGTCGCCAAACATCAACCACCTGCCTGCTGTTCTGGAGGGAGAACCAGGGGTGGGACTGAGACCTTACCTGAGACCACAGGAGATCCTTCTTCTCCAGGTCTGGGGTCGAGCCTTCGCTGAAGCCCGTCCCCGGGGAAGGCAGCATGCAGGCTGGGTAAGAATTTCCGGTAGTGGGAGCTCGTGGGTCACACTTTCCCCTCTCACCTCCTGCAGCCTGGTCCCAAACCTCAACTCCCCCCAACCCCATTGTCCTCCAGGTGACTGTCCCCTGGTCCTCCTGACAAGCTCCCCCAACTCAGTTGGTGAATGGAGGGCAGGGCAATAGCTCTCTCCCCACCAATAGCTCTTTCCCCAATGAAAATGGCTTTTCATTAACAAACTGTCTTCTTCAATGAAACAAAATGTGTTCTTAAAATATGGGCCTGAATACATGCGTCACATTCCCCCCAGTTCATGTGTTGAAGCCCTGACTCCCACTGTGACAGTACTAGGAGGCAGAGCCATTGGGAGGTGATTAGGTTTTGATGAGGTTATGAGGGTAGGGCTCCCAGGAGGGCCTTGTGTCCCTAGAAGGAGAGAAGGAGAAGTTGGAGCTCGCTCTCAGCCACGTGAGGACATGGGGAGAGAAGGTGGTCATCTGTAAGCCGAGCGTGAGTTCTCTACAGACACCAAATCAGCCTGCGCCCTGACCTTGGACGTCCAGCCTCCACAAGTGAGAAGCAAATCATGTTGTTTACCCCCCCCCCCGCCCCGCCACCGGCCTGCGGTGTTTTGTTAAGAGTAGCTGGAGGAGGCTGACGGCTCTAACAATTTCTGGTGGCTGAAACAGCAGACACATGTTGTTCACAGTTCTGGTGGCAGAAGTTCAAGGTCAGGGTACCGTGGCGGTGCGGTTCCGTGAGGGCCTGGCTTGCAGACAGCCACCTATCAGTGTCTCCCCACGGGGCTGAGAGAGAGGCACAAAGGTCGGGAGAGAGAGGGGAGGCACCCTGGTTTTTCGTCTTCTCCTTATGAGGGTGCTAATCCCATCACAAGGGCCGCCACCCTCATGACTGCATCTATACATGATTACCCCCGACGGCCCCAACTCTGAATACCATCGCCTTAGGGTTAGGACTTGAGCTTGGGAATTTGGGGGAAGGGGACGCAAACGTTCAGTCCATGACAGTGCCCTTGATCTCGAACCTGACTGAAGGTGCTAAATAATGATGATGAGTGAGCATGGCCTCCAAGTAATTCCAGGTTATAATGAAAAGCAAACGGATAAACCTTTGTAACTGGAAGAAAAGAAAAACCTGCCCAACTCTGGGTTTGGAACACCTGGGGAAGGAGTGTGAAAACTTGACCTCCTCCTTAGGAAGAATCCTCTCTCCCAGGCATGCGTAATCTCAGCACATGCTGAATTATTCCGAAAGAGCCCACAGGGCTCAAGTTCACCTATCCACTAACAGAAACATTTTACTTCTTTTCTTTTTTTGTGTGTGTGTTTATTTTTGAGAGAGATAGAGCGGTAGCAGAGGAGGGGCAGAGAGAGAGGGAGACACAGAATCCGAAGCAGGCTCCAGGCTCTGAGCCGTCAGCGCAGAGCCCGACGTGGGGCTGGAACCCATAAACCATGAGACTATGACCTGAGCCAATTGTGACCCATGAACTATGAGGCTATGACCTGGTGCTTAACCCACTGAGCCACCCAGGTGCCCCTTTACTTCTTTTCAACTGGGGGATAAACACACCTTTAAAACTCATTTTGATCTTTCAACCTAAAGGAGATAAGAGTGTGTTTGGAAACATAAAGGGCGGTTTTCCCCTCCAAGAAACCACACTACCTGGATGACGCTCTCACCTGCTCCTGCCATGGCTGTAGTGGGTGAGCAGGGCCACCTGTCACCCCAGAGTCCACCCAACCCCGATGTCATCCCACCCCCAGCTGTGTCCACGGGCATCGAGGTCAGGCAGAGATGCACACACAAGTCATAGATTCTGTGCCTGCAGGGCTCATGGAACACCCCAGCCCCAGGACGGTCTGTCCTGCCAGACAGCTCTTCATGGGGAGGCTAAATGGAAAGATGAGCTAACAGTGGTATTGGAGACAATTCTGCCTTCCTTCCAGGGCAGTGGTTCTCGCTGTGAGCTCCCTTAGAGCTCTGTCCCTGTCCCGGCTGCGGCCCGGGACCCCGATGCCCAAATCAGATCCCGAACCCCACGTGCAATACATAGAAACACGCACAAAAAGGAAATCAAGTGGCCGTGTGTCCCATTCTGAAACTGTTCACAATTTAAAAGTCTCTGTTTCCTGCCTGAGTTGTCTGTGTTGGCATGAGATGTAACCCAAGATTGCAGACCCAATTATTTTAAGTTTAGTGTAGCGATTATGCAGAATTTCGCAACTAAACCGGTTGGGAGAGCCTCTTGAAGGGTGCAGCGAGGACAGGCCAACGAAACAGGAAGGGCTTATAGCCCTCAAAGGGGAGACTGTGAAGGATGGGGCAGTGGAGATCATGCCCAGGAAGAGTGGGGGGATGGGATGATGCCCAGGGAGCAAGAAGTTGCTGAAGGCGATTCCGATTCCTTGGGGGATCGGCGATTGTACATACGAGAACAGGTGTCCTTGACAAAGCATCTCAAGACACTTTCAGCATTCATTGTAATCTCTCCTGACCCGATTGATTCCCAGTCAGTGTTTTCATTCCCTGGCTTCCCCACACTATGATAGTAATGGGGAGAATGTTCACATTCGCATAATAACCTTCCGCAGTTCCAACATAGAAGACCTGGTCTTGTTCCGCTCACGTCTCATGGAGGCATGGATATCATTCCATTTTCAGGGATAAGGAAGGCGAGCAGTAGGGAAGGATCATTGAATACCTTGCTCGTGCAGCGAGTATGTGCTAAAACCGGACTTGGAACTGAAGTTCCTAGCTCCCAACCAAATAAATGCGCTTTTTACAGCATACACACGGATGATGGGTGTGGGATGGGGCTCAAATCCACACAGCCTAGCCAGAGCATCCCGTCATTAGTGGGCTAATGAGATGGATGGAGCCGTTCTCCAGAAATCTCAACAAATGAAAGTCTTAAGTTGCTTTCCTCTGATCTCCTCTCATGAGTTTTTTTTTTCCACTTTTTCCTATACTTGACCCATTTCTGTCTTAACACATTTTTAAAATTACAGACATGTAATTAAGGCGTCTCTTTGGTGACATTTTGGGAGGAATCTTGAGGTAACGTTTTAGTTCCTGAACATAGACATGCAGGAGACTCTCCGAGCCCTGCGTGTTTGGTTCCCACCCCGATCAGGTTGTTTCTCGGAACAGGGACACGAATATACCAATTAGCAGTTCACTAGATGAAGTAACACCTCTGAAAATTGTTGACCCGTGTGTGGGGTTGTCAAAAAAGCTTCCTAAACTCCTCTGTCCCACCGCTGACCACAATTCAAGTATTACTGAAGCCAGTGATTAAAGCTAAGTACTGTTTTTCATAAATTACTGGCATCACGAATCGTCTTTCAATTACCAAATTATCTCCGCTATTGGCCATCATCAGCCCAGGCATTAAGCGGACAATGGAAAGAGAGTAATTCAATTCCAGACTAAAAACCCCCTCCACTCTCTTCCCAGTTAACACTGACACCTCACTGGCCACAGGCAATTCTCAGAGTGCTTTGCCTGACTTAATTTTGCTTTTAGCATTCAGTGCCAGGAATACCTAGAAAATTATCTACTAATTATCGAGCATTATCTATGTTGGTTCATGTCAAAAGAGCAGCTCATCTAATTACAAGCCCCTTTGCAATTTGCCTCTAAAGAGTGGATTTAAGTGAGAATTTCTCCGAAAGGGTTTGCGCTAAAGGCTGGTAATTATGTGCCTTGCATTCTTTGGAAGGTGTTCTCTCAAGTATCAACAACAAACAGAGTCGCTCAAATGATGCTTTCACAGCAGGCAGGCTGTAAGCAATAATTACATCGGGGCATTTTCGGTGTTTCCTTCCACTGGACAATTAGCAAGCAGTGTGCTAACCCAGTCCTAACACTCTCAAAAGGACTGCGTGAACACTCACCCCTTCTAGAAACTCATGGACTGTCATAGCACAAGCTAGCCTCTCTCAGCAGGTGTTTCTTGAACGTGTTCACAGTCACGGAAATAAAATTTGACTCTACGGTACATTGGCATCTAATCCTAGTCAGTATTTTCTTGCAAGTTCTCAGTTATGAGGAAGTTATATTGATGACTGAATGCATGGGCCACTTTATCCACTTAACAAGCGAGTAAAAATAGTACCTCAGCACCTCAAACATGCTAGAAAATTCTGACAGGGCGGCTAATGTAAGAAAGCATTTTAAATGACTAGGAAAAGCATACCTATATTATTATTTCTAAATTTTAAAATAATTCAAAATCTAGAGCAACGTTAAAAGTACGGTTCAAATACCTTTTATTCTTGAAACATCTGAGAGGAAGTTACTGAGCTGATGCTCTGTCACACATGATTACTTCCTTGCATATTTTCTGCTCACCAGAAAAGGACATTTTCCTACATGATGGAAATATAGCAGAGAAACTACTGTCTATGAGACTGTACTGGTGGCTTTGTGTCACTGTACGTTTCTCCAAAGCCATTGACTGTGCCAGATCGAGAGTGGACCCTAATGTAAGCCATGTAAGCCACAGGCTTTGGCGACGATGGGATGATGGTCAGTCAACGTAGAATCATCGGAGTAAAGGTATCACCTGGCAAGGGATGTTGACCGTAGGGGGCACGTCCTGTGTGTCTTGAGAGGAGGTTCGCACTTTCTTCTTAATTTTGCTCGGAACCCAAATATGCTCTAAAAAAGTAAAGGCTTTAAAAAACAAAACAAACAAAAATTAACTATAGCTTTTGGGTGAGGGAGTGACATAGGCCATTCTTCGTCAACAGCCCCGTTGACACTGATGTGCTCCCTTTGCTGCCCGCTCATCTACAGCGGAAGAAAAACCATACACAGGAGTCTGCTTGAAGAGGGTGAGATAAACAGGACAATTTGGGTTTTTTGTTTGTTTGCTTGTTTCATCCTTGTTGGGTTTTGTTTTGCTTTGCTGTTTATCTTCGATAGTTTTGGGGGGCTGCTGAAATGACAGTGGCCACTACTTTCCTGCTATTTTAGGACAAAACTATTCCATTTATTCTACATCTTTAGCCAGACCTTATAAAAACTCAACATTTAGTTTACTTTCATTATTTTTCTTAATTAGTACTTTTATTTTCTCAAACATTAAAAATAGTTGTTTTTGTTATGATCGTGTATTGTCTGTTCTTTAAAGTTGTCTGTGAGCCTTAAAATTGTTATGCTTTTTTTTTTTAACTTATTACTTTTGGGTTTCTCTAGGTTTTCAAGTGTATGCTTGGCTTCTTTATTATACTTCCATTTTTTTCTTCAAAAGTTTAAAGTTCAAAATGTATGTCCAGTTTCTATTTCAAATGTATACTCACCAACCTCATGCGTCCAAAGTTATTTGTCTTTCGCCCTTGTTTTTTCCTTAACTCCAGGCTTATTTAGTAATTGGTCTGATGCTTTGAAACACATGGAAACATTTGTTTCAGCTTTGCAGTGAGGGAGTAGATACGATATTGATCATTTAGAACACAGCCAGTCTTTTGTTCCTGACGCATGGTCTACCTTCAAAACACACAAAGATGTGCAGCTTTTATTTACTGAAAATAAATATCTATATATTTTTAGATAGGGCTTATTGACCCGTTATTTAAATCTTTCATATGCTTCCTATTATATCCTCTCAATATCAGTTTGTAAAGCGTTAGTTAAGATTTACTTTTCGTTCATCTCTGTTTATTCAATTTAAAATTTCAGTTTTACTTACAATGATGCCTGTGCTGACGTTTTTTCTAGCTTTTGATCAATTATTGTCATTTCTGGCACCCTGTGATTTTTTTTTCTTTAATCTGGGTAAAGAGAAATAATACAGCACCTGAAGCAATATAATAACAAAGAATCAGAAAAGACACAAATCAGTGTGCCCATCCATCTTAAAATCACTCTGTGTCACAGCAAGAGAAGAAGATACTAGAATTTTTTTTAAAAGGAAGTCAGACCCAATACTTTTTAGAATGGGAGATTTCACACACACACACACACACACACACTCCATGCCATGGTGCAGAGGAAAACATAAAGACAGATCATCTAAACCTTAAAATACAGTGATTATTAATACACAGGCAGGAGGTATTTTAAAGCATCAATTGAAAATGTTACTCCGGTACTGGGAAAAGGCAGGGGAAATGCAAAGTGGGAGCTCATTTGCCTAGGAAATTGTTGGAGGAAAAGAGAAGTGTGAACAAGAAATTAGGACTAAATACCATGTTCCAGGGGTAGGGCGTGTATGACTGCAAATACAGAATTAGAAATAGAGAATATAAATGAGAATGCTAAGAAAATTAAACAGAATCAAGAGTGCTCCCAACAGATTCAGAAACTTATGGGGAAGACCTGTGAAGGGGTTCCCGTAGATGCATAATCGGTGTAATTAATCTACACCCTCCTGAGGACAAGCATAACCATGGAACAGAATTAATATCTAAAACTGCAACACACACACACACACACACACACACCCCACTTTCCTTCAATCAAAGGAAACTTGAGTCTACATATTAGGGAGCCCATCACAGACTTGGAAAGTTTGACCCAGAAAGATCAATTCTTTTTATTTTTTTTATTTTTTTATTTTTTTAATATGAAATTTATTGTCAAATTGGTTTCCATACAACACACAGTGCTCATTCCAACAGGTGCCCTCCTCGATGCCCTTCACCCACCCTCCCCACCCTCCCACCCTCCATCAACCCTCCGTTTATTCTCAGTTTTTAAGAGTCTCTTATGGTTTGGCTCCCTCCCTCTCTAACCTCTTTTTTTTTCCCTCCCCTCCCCCATGTGGATGGAACTGGAGACAGAAAGATCAATTCTAAAACAACCTTTAGGGGGTGCCTGGGTGGCTCAGTCAGTTAAGCCTCTGACGCTTGATTTCGGCTCAGGTCATGGTCTCACAGTTCATGAGTTCAAGCCCTGCATTGGGCTCTGTGCTGGCCGTGTGGAGCCTGCTTGGAATCCTCTCTCTCCCTCCTTCTCTGCTCCCCCCCAAATATAAGTAAACTTAAAAAAAACATTTCTCAATAAATAAGCAAACAAATAAGTAAATCGACCTTTAATACATCTATTTAACTTTAAAAGTTATGCAGAAAAATTTGTGAACTTTCATATATAAAGTCCAAATCACTTGTAAGGAAAGAAATTGAGTTGCTCCCAATTCTTTTTTTTTTTTTAATTTTTTTTTCAACGTTTATTTATTTTTGGGACAGAGAGAGACAGAGCATGAACGGGGGAGAGGCAGAGAGAGAGGGAGACACAGAATCGGAAACAGGCTCCAGGCTCTGAGCCATCAGCCCAGAGCCTGACGCGGGGCTCGAACTCACGGACCGCGAGATCGTGACCTGGCTGAAGTCGGACGCTTAACCGACTGCGCCACCCAGGCGCCCCAGAGTTGCTCCCAATTCTTGAGAGCAAGTATGGAAACATGAGAGGAAGGAGCCTGGAGAGTGCACTTGTGGTAAAGGGAAGAAGACCTTTCTTCTCCACCCAAGGACACATGTGCTGGGGCAAAAAGAATGAGAGAGACTAGTGTTGAGTGATAGAGGTTAACACAAGACCAAATGACAGAAGGACTTTTATTTTGCTACGTTTTGTGTAACAAAGGAAGAAGGTTAAAACCTAACGCCCACATCTGATTATTTTTGCGGAAAGAAACAGTGGAAAAGCCGAACCTAAAACAAACTGAAATAATTCTAGTGTTGGGTAAATAGGGTAGATAGGAAGCTTCTGTAAGTACAACTTTTTAAAAACATTTTTAATGCTTATTGATTTTTGAGTGAGAGAGAGAGAGAGAGACAGAGTGCCAGCGGGGAAGGGGGGGGGGGCAGAGAGAGAGGGAGACACAGAATCCGAAGCAGGTTCCAGGCTCCCAGCTGTTAGCACAGAGGCCAATGTGGGGCTCGAACCCACAAACCGTGAGATCATGACCTGAAGTGAAGTCGATGCTTAACTGACCAAGCCATCCAGGCGCACCTGTAAGTGTAACTTTTTTTTTTAATTTTTTAACGTTTATTTATTTTTGAGACAGAGAGAGACAGAGCATGAATGGGGGAGGGTCAGAGAGAGGGAGACACAGAATCTGAAACAGGCTCCAGGCTCTGAGCTGTCAGCACAGAGCCCGACGCGGGGCTCGAACTCACTGACTGCGAGATCATGACCTGAGCCGAAGTCAGACGCTTAACTGACCGAGCCACCCAGGCGCCCCAATAAGTAAGTATAACTTTTAATATGTTTTTTTTTTAATTTTTTTTTCAATGTTTTTTATTTTTATTTTTGGGACAGAGAGAGACAGAGCATGAATGGGGGAGGGGCAGAGAGAGAGAGGGAGACACAGAATCGGAAACAGGCTCCAGGCTCCGAGCCATCAGCCCAGAGCCTGACGCGGGGCTCGAACTCACGGACCGCGAGATCGTGACCTGGCTGAAGTCGGACGCTTAACCGACTGCGCCACCCAGGCACCCCAATACGGTTTTGACGTTTGTATCGTGCCACGTTTCACGTATAAACAGGTCAAATTAAATAGGAGGAGAAACTTTAATCTTTAAATTTAACAAAAATAAATGAACCTAGTTATACAGTGGATGGATAGCTTAACCATTGAAATAAGAAATAACCCAAATTATTTTTTACAAACAATTCTGATGGGACATCCTGGGATATAGTCTAAGGATCAAAGAGACTGTGGATAAACCCGAAATGTCATGCAGTAGTTCTACGTGTAGTGACAAAACAGATTCTGTAATTTGGACAGTATTTTCTGCAGCTTGTGAGAGACAACAATCATCATATATGTTAATGTTATTATGAATCAAGATTTTCAAATGTAAGAAAAACCAGATACAGATGGGAAATCAAAAAAGCTAAGAACAACAACCCCCCCACATTTTTTGGGGGGGAAATATAATATCGTGATTTTCTTTTTAAAAATGTCACTCTTGCCAGGCTCTCTGCTGAAGCAGCCTAAAGTAAGGACACGTGTAGCAGAAGACATGTCTAGTGCGCAGAAACTGTAAATCCCATCCACTGCAACCAGGAGCCCGGGCTCCTTAAACAAGGGCTAATTCCAAATGTGCAGAGAGTAAGTCCCCAGTGTCTAAAGGTTAATGGGGCCAAAAAAAAAAAAAAAAAAAGACAGAAGAGCTTGAAGGAGGGGTTCACAGAAGGTAAATTGGGAAACTTTAGGTGCCACCGGAAAATGATAACTGTAATTGAGCATAACGTGCTGAACAATTTAAAATATTTAACCTCTCAGGGTGCCTGGATGGCTCAGTTGGTTAAGCGCACTTACAGACTCTCGATTTCAGCTCAGGTCATGATCTAATGGGTCATCATGGGTTAGAGCCCTGCCTCCAGTGCTGACAGTGCTTACTTGGAATTCTCTCTCTCTCTCTGTCTCTGTCTCTGTTCCTCCCCTACTCGCGCTCTTTCTCTCCCAAAATAAATACACTTTAAATTTTTTTAAATATTTAATCTCGTAAAAAAAGACAAAACAGAAAAAAAAAACCTTATTATCCCCCATTGCAGGGGACTCTTACATCAACTGCCCATTTTGAAGAAAAGAAAAGAAATGGAGAGGTTAATGTCTTCCTCAAAAATTGTAGGTGTAAAAGTAGATAACCCTAGTTGATGAAGTAAGGCTGCTTTTTACATAATAACATCAATTAATTAGTATAAAAGCAATAATATCATTAAAAATCACTTTGCAACCCCCCCCCCCTGCAAAATTGTTGACTCAGGCAAGTATCATCAATGGATCCTGAAAACTCAGGTGCATGGCTGTCACCACCTTAACCAAGGGACTGGATTTAGCGTCACTGATAACAAAGCACCCTGACATGGGGCACGTCCTGATGTCCTGAAATGACAAGCATGTTACATGAAACAAGAGGTGTCCCTGCTGAAAACAATGGCCAGGAATGTAGACGTCACCATCAGTCTACAGAGAAGGTAAGGGCTAGAGAAACCAGGTAATGATGCCGTGAGAAAACAAACACATCTAGAGTGCGGGCCATAAAAATAATCATCCATGGTTTTATTCTCTTCAAAAAGTATCATGAAAAAATGTTTAAAATCTTTGGGGATGAAGGGGCTCTTTTGAGTTACAAAAGAACGAAAGTGTGACGCTATTGTACTTCATTATTTACCCAAATTTGATAAAACCAGGTCTAAAGTATTTTGAAAAACTTAGACAAAATGTTCACGTTGTCTGGGATAGACTAGATGTTAGGGGAACCTTGTCGATGTGAACTGGAAGGTGGTGGTGTTTAAGATATGTACTGGGTATGTATGTTTTAGCAAAACATCCATCCATCTACGTATTTACCTATCGAAAGAAAGACAAAAACTAATAGAAACAGAGATAGAAAAGTAAAACGGTAATTTTTTTTAATGTGGCAAAATGATAACTGTTGGATCTGAATGGTTATTGCATTGGTCTTTTCTGCCTTTTCTTGTAATTTCAAAATTTTCACAATAAAAAGAAAAACACCAAGTAAAAATTGTTTTCAGTTCAGAATTGAATTTAGGTCCAATTAAATACAATTTTAAAAGATTCATCATTACCCAGGGGCGCCTGGGTGACTCAGTGGGTGAAGTGTCCGACTTCAGCTCAGGTCATGATCTCATGGTCTGTGAATTCAGGTCCCGCATCAGGCTCTGAGCTAACAGCTCGGAACCTGGAGCCTGCTTCAGATCCTCTGTCTCCCTCTCTCTCTGCCCCTCCCCTGCTCACTCTCTCTCTCTCTCTCTCTCTGAAAAATAAATAGAATTTAAAAAAAAATTTAAAAAAAAAGATTCACTATACCCAAATCTTGTTTGGGGGCTTGTCTGGAAATGAAAATCATTCAAATATGAAATATTACTAGGGTTATCACTTGTATTTACCAAATTAAACCATCATTTTTTCCAAGATTGTATTGTATCACTAAATTCTTCCGTCAGTAAATACATTTCTGTCGATGGTTCATATAAGTGTCATTACAGTAGTTAATAATTCAATAATTCTCACGGCATTAACCTCTAGAAATTATAGGTCCCGCTGCCTCCAAGTCTCGCCCTTCTTGTCCTCAGGTCCCCGATCCTTTTTGGCCCAGCTGTTTATTTATCAAAGTGCTTTTTTTTTTTACCTTTTTTACACTTCTGACATAATTCCTTCTAACGTGGAATTGGCCCTGAGCATTTGTTGAATTGTGCTGGATTTCTAGAATGAAAACAACGGTGTGTGCGCACGCGTGCGTGTGTTCAGAGTCACACATGAATGCGTGGGCCATCCTTCTGACACGGAGTGAGTCTATTTCCAAATCCACGGTGGTGAATGACACGGGAGCCAGCAAGTTGGCCGACCACAGTACGGAGACCTGTGTTTCCTTTTCCCGCTCCTTGGGGGTCTCTAGTTATGGTCATGTAGTCAGAAACATTGACATTTTGTAGGTGAAGGCAGCTGAGATTCAGTGGAATAATGGAAGTGACATTAATAACATTAAATGTCATAACTCCTGACAACTGGATGCAAATGAGCCCCTCACTAAGCAGGCAGGGGAAACAATATCCCTGAGTATAGCTTGTCTTTGGAGGACATTCGGTATGGACAGAACTCTCCAGCCAAAATGGAAGCCAGGAATCCGGCTTTGGGGCGGTCACTACGTTCCTCCAGGTCCGACCAGGTCACCCTTCCAGCTGTAAGCCTCTCCGCCTGTGGGAGACGGCGGTGGTATTTCTGGCGGTGGTATATCTGAAGCTATGCACCTGCTTCCTTGATTTATGGCTTTCCTTTTAGACCGGGCTCCCGTATTTTCCTCCAGCTTTTCTTTTGCCTTCAAGGTCGAGGAGATTGGCAGGCAGAGGGCCCCCGAACACCGCCAGGCCTCCGCCCTCTGTCCCTGTCCTCGGAAACACAGCAAAGGTGCCCTCAGACCGAAAGGGAGCGAGTCCTAGCATCCCTCCCTGCTGTCACCACAGGTTTAGCGGACCCTTCTGATGCGGTTCCCAGCTTTCTCGCCTCCCTTGCCTTGTCAGGGGTTGCCATCATTTAAAAAGGTACACACGGTATTTTGAAAGGATTAGATAGAGGATAAAACACAACTCAATCCTTTATAAAAGAGCGGCAGACGGAGAGGGAGGGAGAGAAATGTCAGACGTCACAGAGCGATTGGACGAGGATGGCAGGCACAAAGAGAAGCAGCACACGGAGAGCCCGCCTGTCCCCATGAGGCAGAGGGAGGGAGAGGTGGCATTTGACAAATATTTACTCCCGCGGAGGAGGCGTCTGGAGTGAAAGAGCCGTAAGTGGTTTCTGACAGTGTTTAAAGTACACAGAGGAAGGCAGAATCAGGCAACCGGGGGACGATCTCATCGCGTGGATCTCTTTTCTCCAACACGGGAGGGGAATGAGGCAAACGCATCATCTGCACCGCCTTTGTGATGACAGCCCTGGAAAGTCAGATCGTCCCCGTGAGAGCGGAGCTGAACGAGCAGGAGTCAGGAGCCTGGCGCAGGCGGGGCTCCCCTCCCTCTTCGGAGCCCCCTGAACCCTGGGACTGGAGAGATCTGGGGACCCGAGGGCCCCGGGCGGCCAAGCCCTCAGCTCAGAGGTGAGCGAGCAGGACCTCTGAGAGGCCTGGAGGGCTCACCTGCCCTGCGGGCACCAGGTAGGTCATGCAGAAGACAGAACGCACACCGCGCCCCTCTAGGACCCCGCACCTTTTGTGAAAGGGCGCTGCGATCTGCAGACTTCCAGCCCTCCTGAGAATGGACAGGGCGCAGTCTCTTGGGCTCCCGCCTCCGCTCTGGCTCTCTGTGCACGAGCACTGATCAGAGAATCGCCTTCTTTCTTTCCGGAAAACTACACGCAAAGTAAGTCACGCACGCAATTTCGGCAGACGGTACACCACAAAACGTTGACAAACCTATTAGGGGATTTCATAGACAGTCAGGCACCAGAAACCCTCACAGCCAATGTCTCCCCAAACAAGATTTTTTGGATACACTTGTATGTAGTTTTAGAATTTACTGAGCTCGGGGTCGGGAAGGAAAGACTAACAGGGGAACCCTCAGATTAAGGAGGGGAAAATATCGAGAGCGAATGGGCTATTATAGGTGCTCCCAGAGTGGTGCTTCCTCTACGAATGAAGGGTAGCACTGGGCAAGTTATGTGCGGAATCTTGGAACTTCAAATCCACCCGTGTTGGATGGGCATAGCATCCAAATTGCACTGGCCATTGTTCTACGGATAAATGGAAATATTTGTCCCTCTTGGATACTCTTGGATCAATGGAAGCATTATTTAATTTGTTCTACACACATAAGCTAGGTGTGTGTGCATGTCTTACTTCAGAGAAAAACAACTAAAGCAACACCGAACTGTTCCAATTTGAAAAGTTAGCCCTACCTGCTGGCTTGTGCTTGGAGACCAGTGTGAACTCGCAGTTAGGGTTAGATTTATATGCGTAGAGACGGATAGAAGAAGAGATAATTATGGATGTGTGTGCGTGGTGTGTGTGTGTGTCACAGTGCACATTGAGAAGGGGTGAATCACTGACACCCCGGTCGCAACAAACACACTTAACGCCTAGATCTTGTTTTCTAAATCCCGTTCTCCAGTAAAAAGAATCAAGACCTGTTTAAAAAAAAAAAAAAAAAAAATGGCTGATTCCAGCCATTTTCCAGCCAAGAAAAAATAAAGAAAAAAATAAATAGAAAGTGAGTCTAGAGTAAAGTGGGTGTGTAGGTGGTAGTGGTGGCAGGGGGGGATCTCAGGAGCTCACCTAAAAGTTTCTCCAACAGCCAAAAATGGAACAGGTGGTACGGCGAGATCGATAAGTATTGTGCTGCATTATAACCCCAAGGATAAAAGTAATATACCAAAATCCATTCTGATATATTATTCTGACATAGTGAATGATTACAATAATAAATAAATGGGGGAGAAGAGAGAAATATTCCATAAAGAGAAATCCCAGTCAACAAATGTAGAAGAAATGGGGGAAATAAAAGATCGCCATTAGAACGTCACGAGAATCATTACTGCAGACAAGAAGCCCGGATGAATGCTAAAATTAGTGGAAGGAATTTTAAGGAAAAAGGATATTGGCATCTTCTTAAAGTAGCTTCTCTGATACATTTATCAGAGGTTTTGGCACATGTCCTCAAATTGTCAGACATTTCTCCTTCTGGGAGGGGGTGCTTCATTGTCTCTTGAGCATGGGCTGTACTTAGTAACTTGCCTCTAAGTTGCCGAGAAAGGAAGGGGGAAAACAGTAACTTTTCAGTGGAGAAATCTGGAAGTCTCTGCCCTGCCAAGTGGTGAAGGTTAATATGTTGGAAGGAGAAGGGCACATCACCTCTGTGATAATCTTCCCCAAACCCACACAAGTAAGCTAATTGTGAGGAAACTTTAGTGTATTAATTTGCTAGGTACCGATACCATAGACTGAACCACTCATGCAACAGAAATTTATTTTCTCACAGTGTGGAGGCCAGAAGTCCAGGATGCAGGTATTGGCAGGCTGGTTTCTTCTGAAGGCCCCTTCTTAGCTGTAGATGGCTGTCTTCTCTCCCTGTTCTCGTGTGGATGTCCCTGTGTGTGTGTCTATGTCCTAAACTCCTCTTCTCATAAAAACACCAGTCACATTGGATTAGGGCCCCCTCTAAAGGTCTCATTTTACCTAATTCCCTCTTCATATGCTGTATCTTCAAAGACAGCCGTATCCTGGGGTGTGAAAGTTAGGTCTTCACCATCTGAATTTGGAGGGACAAAACTCAGATAAACGCAAATAGAGAAACGTTCTACAAAATACCCAACCTGCTCTCTTCGGGAGTTCAAGGCCAAGACTAAGGGACTTTCACAGACAGGAAGGAACCAAGGAGGCATGAAGACAAATGCAATGTGGACCCCTGGGTTGGAGGCTGGAAACAGAACCAGCATTGGAAAAACTGGGAAATCCATACAAACTCTACAGTTCAGCTAACACCACAAAATCAATTTTAACTAATATTTTATCATGTAAGATATTAATATTGGGAGAAGCAGACCGACAACCACAAGGGAGCTATCTGTACTATCTTTGCATTTTTTTTTCTTTTGAAAATCTAGAATTCTTTCCAAAAAAGCGAAAAATAAAAGTTACTTCCACCTCCAAAATTACCTACCACTACTGGAGAAGAGAAATGAAACCAAACAAAATCCAGGAGAAAAGAAATTCATATTATGGATTTTCTTTTTATTTATTTATTTTATTTATTTTTAAATTTTTTTTAACGTTTATTTATTTTTGAGACAGAGAGAGACAGAGCATGAATGGGGGAGGGGCAGAGAGGGAGACACAGAATCCGAAGCAGGCTCCAGGCTCTGAGCGGTCAGCACAGAGCCCGACGTGGGGATTGAACTCACGAACCGCGAGATCGTGACCTGAGCCGAAGTCAGACGCTCAACCGACTGAGCCACCCAGGCGCCCCTGGATTTTCTTTTTAAATCTTCCCTATGTAAGAAATGTTTCCTCCATTATTGACTTCTGAGTCCTCCTAGTTTTTTGCCTTCTCAGTTTGAGAGCGAGTTATTTATCCTTTTAATTTTCCTAGTCACTCGTTCCTTCGTGCGTTCACCCGACAGCCCTTAGGCTGCTTTATCGTCCCGGCAGAGCCGCCTCCAGCCGCGTACCCAGCACTCAGGGAGGTCTTGTTGGGTCTTGTCTTTTCTTTTCTTCCTTTCCTTTCCTTTCCTTTCCTTTCCTTTCCTTTCCTTTCCTTTCCTTTCCTTCCCTTTCCTTCCCTTTCCTTCCCTTTCCTTCCCTTTCCTTTTCCAAGTAAACTGATCTTAACGGTGACTCTCCATTATTCTGTCTTGGCAGAGTTTGAGCTGGTGATTCACTCTGTGACCTCAATCCTTTGATGAATCTAACATTTTCCGGTTGTTTTCTCGTGAGGACAAGGAGTGATGACTTCCAAGGCCTTTACATGTTGGAGCGGACATCAGAGGAGGCCCCCTTCTGGTCGCTCTGGGTCAATCCCGAAGAGCTCTGTGGGGCATCGGGGAGCCATTGGGGGAAAGCTCATCTTCATCCAGGACAGAGATAGAGCTGGTTCTGGGTGTCAGGCTGCATCAGACAAGCGACTACCTTCTTGGTTACTCTTCTGGGATGACCGACCCCATGCCTGGGGCTTCCACATGGATGGAGGCCCTGGTAACTACAGGCTAGACAAGAGAAAGCTGACAGAGGCGGGGAGTGACCGAGAGTGTTAAATACTATAGAGAGATCAGGGGACTCAGACTCGGGAAACTGTCCTTGGATTTGAGAAAACCTCTTAAATTCAAGAAGTGCTTTTATTTTACCCAAGTACCCAATATAATAGATATGTTCATTTTGACAACTGTTTCATGAATAACAGCATCAAAGTCTCCAGAGCTATAGGAAAGCGATGTTTAAGTCTAAGTGGTCTTGCAATAACTCATTTTCTAATTTTATAGAAGGGGCTGTGAAGTACAATCGAGGAGCTGTACGTCAGAGTCGGGGGCGCCCTGGTCTATGGCAGGTATTTCGAGAGTATTTATAAATACAGCGACAAAAAGCACATGCATATACATATGCAAATACACAGGGGTGTGTGAAATAGATAGAAATAACATTTCAATTTGAAGAAGAATGTGGAGGGATATGTTTTCAGACAAAACATGATAAAGACAAAACTGAATAAAAGAGCTACAAAGATGTAATCATCAAGACAGCATGATATTGGCACAAAAACAGACACACAGATCAATGGAATAGAATAGAAACTCCAGAATTGGACCCACAAAAGTATGGCCAACTAATCTTTGACAAAGCAGGAAAGAGTAGCCAATGGAAAAAAGACAGTCTCTTTAACAAATGGTGCTGGGGGAACTGGACAGCCACATGCACAAGAATGAAACTAGACCACTTTCTTACACCAATCACAAAAATAAACTCAAAATGGATAAAGGACCTGAATGTGAGACAGGAAACCATCAAAACCCTAGAGGAGAAAGCAGGAAAAAACCTCTCTGACTTCAGCTGCAGCAATTTCGTACTACTTGACACGTCTCCAAAAGCAAGGGAATTAAAAGCAAGAATGAACTGTTGGGACCACATGAAGATAAAATCCTTCTGCACTGCAAAGGAAACAATCAACAAAACTAAAAGGCAACCGACGGAATGTGAAAAGAGATTGGTAAATGACATATCGGACAAAGGGCTAGTATCCAAATCTATAAAGACTCACCAAACTCCATACCTGAAAAACAAATAATCCAGTGAAGAAATGGGCAGAAGACATGAATAGACACTTCTCTGAAGAAGACATCCAGATGGCCACCAGCCACATGATAAGATGTTCAACGTCGCTCCTCATCAGGGAAATACAAATCAAAACCACACTCGGATACCACCTCACACCAGACAGAGTGGCTAAAATGAACACATCAGGAGACTATAGAGGCCGGCAAGGATGTGGAGACACGGGAACCCTCTTGCACTGGTGGTGGGAATGCCAACTGGTGCAGCCGCTCTGGAAAACAGTGTGGAGGAGGTTCCTCAAACAATTAAAACTAGAACTACCCTATGACCCAGGAATAGCACTGTAGGAATTTACCCAAGAGATACAGGAGTGCTGATGCATAGGGGCACTTGTACCCCAATGTTTATAGCAGCACTCGCAACAATAGCCAAATTCTGGAAAGAGCCTAAATGTCCATCCACTGACGGATGGATAAAGAAATTGTGGTTTATATACACAATGGAATACTACGTGACAATGAGAAAGAATGAAATCTGGCCTTTTGTAGCAACGTGGATGGAACTGGAGAGTGTTGTGCTAAGTGAAATAAGTCAGACAGAGAAAGACAGAAACCATATGTTTTAACTCTTATGCGGATCCTGAGAAACTTAATGGAAGACCATGGGGGAAGGGAAGGGAAGGGAAAAAAAAGTTAGAGAGGGAGGGAGCCAAACCATAAGAGACTCTTAAAAAACTGAGAATAAACCGAAGGTTGATGGGGAGTGGGGAAGAGGGAAAAATGGGTGATGGGCATGGAGGAGGGCACCTGTTGGGATGAGCACTGGGTGTTGTATGGAAACCAATTTGACAACAAATTTCATATTAAAAAAAAAAAGATGGAGCTTATATGAGAAGTTTACTTGAACTTCAGAGTAGAGACCTGTCTCCCCTTTCCCCCCAGAGGTACTGAGGAGGTACTTAGGAGCCCATGAAGTCACACTGCTTGCCTCCTTGTCTCCTCCCCGAGGCTCCCATTGTAAGAAATCTCCCAAGGTAGATGAAGAACCTCCTGTTTGATTCACTGCCACATTCGGGGGCCCTGCAGGAGCACTTTACCCTCACGAGGTCTTTTGGGGTTTTAACTAAACAAGTTCAAGCCATCCTTAAACTGGGAGTGACTGCAAGAATAAGTTGCTAAGATGCCCACTGAACAAGAAGGCGATCTGAGTGTCTCTCAAATTATGAGATGTCCATGTGCCTGACATAGACTCGACATGGATTCTGAAGTCTCCTCGCCTTAAAACGATTGTAGTGATGGTTCCATCCATTGTAAAGTTGTAAAATTATTGAGCAGAGCAATGGGCACGCAAGGTTGAAAGTACAGGCACCTATAAATATCTGTTTTATCACCTCCTTTTTGTCCTCTGAAGCATGTCTGCTCAGTGCAACACGCAGAAGTATTTTTGGCTTATATATGATTAAATGGAGGAACTGATGAGAGCATTTACTTAAACCCAGACACAACGGTTGCAAGGTTACGATCAAGTCACGGTTCCTATTTTTCGATTCGGTTTAAATAATTCAGATCTGATGTCCTGGGGCGAGGGCAGCTGAGTCTGTGATGACATCAGCGAATCAGTACGAAATGATTTTGTGTTTTCTGCTTGTCCCCCAGATCCTAATTCACACTCCAACGAGACGCTTCCAGTTACAGGGTTTAAAGAGGTGAGAAATGGCAACATTTTGCGTATCCTATTACAGCACGGGAGACGGAATGGTCCTGAATTAATTGACCCCCCACGTCCCCCTCCAAGTCTGTCTTTTGTCCCAGGAAACGGTGGCACTTTGACCCGAAGGGCAGAGGTCAGGCTGTTGTAGACTAGCTGAAGACGTGGCTTCTACACGGCCCCTCGGCAGTCGGGAAATATGTTTTCCCTGAGACTGCACAAGGACATTCCCTTCTTGCCCACAGACTGCCTTGTTCCAAAGGGTGGAGACAGGGCTCAATAATGTAATCCCAGGTAAAGCGGAAGTCAGACGCGTTTGGGACCCACGGTTTGAGAATGCAGACTTGCCTGCCTCTGGTTGTCTGGCTTATTCCCTTACAAACAGACTTGAAACGACGTTCTGGCTCCCCTTTTACCGGAGAAAGGAAGCCACTTCAATGCAGCTCCAAGTAAATTCTGTGATCACCTCTTCAAGCCACCTGAAGAAGGAAGGGCGCGTGAGGCACAGGAGATCTTGCTGGAGAGGCCCAGTGTTACCCAAGCAACGAGGCTTCACACGATGGAGGGTTCAGTGCCAACATAGCTAGCCTGGGGACATGGCGAGGGAGTTATTAAAATCAGCTCAAGGGGTGGCAGGAGGGTGCTGAAGGCGGCGCGTTGTCCAGAAGGAGGGCTGAAGGCGGGTGGGTTTACGTCGTGCCTGATGGCAGCCAATTACACGATGGCAGCCTAGAGCGAGCCAGGGGCATTCATCGAGGCCACAGCCACTCACTTCCTAGAACAAGTTGTAATGTCTGTTTATCATAGGGCTCAATTCCCCAATGGAGGGAACAAAGGCAAATATCAAAATGGAGCAAATTTTTTTGACACTAGGAAGCGAAGCAAGGGACTAACCTCTTCTCAATCCCATCTTTGTTAAAACAAACTCGGGCCTCAGCAGCTTATTTCAGATGTCAGTCAGACCCGACACATGAGCACCGGTGTCTGTGATAAAGCCACAAAAGAAACCGAGTCGGACATAAACGCAACAGCGATTCCAGCGTAACCCGCCTGCAGTGCTGGACGGTGATCATTTGTTGTGTTTTCTCTTTTCTTGTTTTAATTACTAGACGCTGTGCTATTTGCATGTGTGAGTGAGTGAATGCTGGTCTCGTCATTTAACAAAGGGTGTGGAGCACTCTTGGTGCTTTCATTTTCTAGGGCAAATTATAACTCTGTTTTTCTTAAATGCAAGTTTTGCAAATGTGGGAAATTCATACCTAGCGATTTTCCTGTAAGAATATCCCCCTTCCTTCCAGGGGTGGTCCCTGTGGCGGGGGAAGGGTGTGGAATCTCATCACGGGTTCACACTAGATGTGCAATGAGGCTTGCCAGCCTTCGCTGTCTGTGTCGTGGGTCTCATGCGCACACAGGCTGAGACCAACTGTCCACGGGAGGCACCGGGGACGTGCGGTACAGTCGCCTAGACACGGGACACCTGGAAAGAAAAGTATAAGCTTCTGGTGACGGTAGAACGAGCAACGGTCACTGTTGCAGAACTCCTAGTCTGGACGGTTTTCCTTTATTCTGTCCACCGACTTCTAGAAGGCATGCCTGAAGGAGTTCAACGGGGAAAGGGACCCCTGAGTGTAATCACGGGGCAAAGTGCATTCTGGCTTCCGCTCGCTGGCCTGTGTGAACCACTTGTCTTTGGCAGCTGAGAGATAAAGCAGAATACAGGCTCGAACAGAGCCACGAATACAATAGTGATAAAGTGATGACAAATCCGAACCCTTGGTTTCCGTAGGCTCAGAACCACAGGCTCCTTTGCAGAGGTCCTAGTTCCTGAAGCCTCTGCATGACTAAGCTGATTCTGCCTTTATGTTAACTCTTCTGCTCCCAGAAAGAGCCATGTCTGATGCCTGCCAACTCAGCTATCTTCTTGAGTCACCCTGCTGAAGATCGAATACTGGGACGTGAACGTGACTCCCTACCAACCTTCCTGGGTAGACGTGTATTCCCGCTCTATAGAGGCAACACTTAGCCAAAGGTGCCCATGGGGAGTAATGACCTCACAGTTTTCCGGAAGGATGGGGACTTTCTGGGATCACTGCCATCCTGACACCTCCTCTCCTCCACGCTGAGATTCAAGACCACATGCCTGGCAGAGGGTTCTGCACAGAATCCATCAGTATCGGCCGATGGCCATTTCCAATCTGGAGGAAAGACCAGAGCCCCTGTGGATTTTAAAGAGTTTCAGGGGCGCCTGGGGGCGGGGGGGCTCATTCAGCTGAGCGTCCGCCTTTGGCTCAGGTGACGATCTCCCAGTTCATGAGTTCCAGCCCCACATCAGGCTCTATGCTATCCTTCATATCACTTCAGGATAGCATCTTGTCCCTGAAACAGTCCAGCTGACCCTTCAGAGCAGTGGGGTGACTCCCCGACTCCCACAGGTCTATCACTTTTGCCTTTCCTGCCCTTTTTCTACTTGGGTCTCTCAGGCAGCTTATGAAACTCAGAAAGAAAAAAAAAAGAAAAACGATAAATGTGTCCAGGAAACACCAAATGGTGATAAAAACAGACGTGTGTCCTGGGGCTCGTCAGGATCGTCCTGACGATTCTGCAGGAGCATCCGACCTCTCCCCATGTCGGGTGTGGGGGAGCCTGGCAACATTCAGAGTCTACGTGGATTGCAAGGTTCTGCCAGCTTCCTTCCCAGGGGCACGGCCCGAGCACGGGGCAGCCTGAGATGAGGGCACCAGCAGGTCAGACCCTGTAGAGCTCAGGAATGAGGAAAGGCCCAACAGGAAGGGAGAGAATGGGGCAAACACCAAGCAATACACAGCAGTGTTGCCAAACTGGCTCATAGATATAGAGTTGGAAGGTGATGGAGGAACAGGTCCAAGGTGGTGTGAACCAGAGCCCAAGGGTAAACATGGGGGGGGGGGGAGGCAAATCATGCCACTTGGTGGGGTTTTCCAAGGAAGGTTGGCGGTAGGCACCCCTGCGATCTCAGTGCCCAGGTGTCCCTGGGAAGCATGGCGGGTGTCCAGATGAGCATGCACAGCCCTCACACCCGCACCCACAGGCAGAGATGCTGTGTGAACTCTGAAGGGGACAGCATCATGCCCGGCACCTGTCCTATGTCAGCTCTCACCTTGTCTTGGTTGACTCTACCTAAACAAGGGTAACAAACAACAAAGACAGGGACTGAGAGGCATGCGGAAGGCCTTTGTCACCCCAACTGAGTGGCTGCCAGCACTAACAGTGGAACATCACTGCAAGGGGATCCATCTCTGGGCACAACCCTTTTGAGGTCTAATGGGAATGAAACAAACACAGACAGCACGTACAAGATCGAGGTCACCGAGGGCATCTCTGTCATCTCCCCTCTGTGGGGCCCTGATTCGACCTTGAGGGAAGAGAAATCAAAGTTGGATCCAGTTCAACACCTGGGAACTTGCTAGTGATTAAAAGGAGATCATCGTATCTGGGTAATAGGCAATGTTATCGGCGTTGTGCGTGTGTGTGTGTGTGTGTGTGTGTGTGTTTTAAAGACGAACTTACAGCTAATGTCCTTTGCACAGCTCTGCATTCATAAATCATCACACTTTCCCAAACTGATACGGCTTCTTACTTCCCATTAATTCCAAGGCTACTTTCTCATTTGGTAGTTAGCTTTCCAACTGTCAAGAAATTCCTATAATTGAAAGTGAACTTGATGAGCGGGTTAACGGCCAAGAGTGCTGGTGACCTGGTTCTGAGCTGTTCTAGGGATGAAAGAGGACGTGTCAAAATCCAGGGAAATTCCTCTTGCTGGAGAAGCAGGCAGAGTGCCCAAGGAAGAGCAGTCGGCTGAGGATGCGAGGACGAAGTCAACATTTCTGGTCTGAGCTCCGTCCCCAGGCAGCAGGAGGACAGGCGGCATCCTCCAGTCAGATGGCTTGTGTTGTCTCCTTGCCACCTTATGAGGCAGAGCCTCAGCACAGCCTCCATGCACAAAGAGAAAATGCAGGCACGGGAAGAGGGGCATCTCACCATCAGTAGCCCAGCTGCTGAGCAACACCAAGTTCTCATGCAGCAGGAGAACCCAGAGCGGAGACCATCAGCTCACCCTCACATACACTGCGTGAGAATAACACAGGACATAAGAGGTTTTTCCAATAAATTTCCTACATCAGTCAGGAACAGTGTGTCCCAGAAACAGAATATTGAAACAATAAGGGACATTAAAGATTGTCTATTTCAAAATCGCTCATAAAATTGAGGAAATCCCAATGGCGTGCAAGCTTCGATCTGTAGAGCCTCTCTGTGAGTGCCCACCCTAATCTCATCTCTCAGGTGGTGGCTGACTTTACGTCCACTTGGCTGGGCCATGGTAGGCAGTGAAAGTGTTTTGTTGTTGTATTTTTTTTTTCAGATGAGATAAACATTAAAATCAGTAGGCTTTGAGTAAAGCAGATTGGCCTCCATAATGTGGGTGGGCCTAATCCAACAGATGAGACCTTAATAATCAGAGATTAAGGTCCCCCAAGGAAGAAGGAATTCTGCCTAAAGATGACCTTCAGACTTAAACTGCAGGATTTACTCTTCCTTGAGTCTTCAACCTTCTGGTCTACCCACACATTATGGCTTCTCTTCAGTTAAATCTATTGTTCTCTATCCCTCTCCATAGATGATAGATGATAGATAGATAGATAGATAGATAGATGATAGATAGATGATAGATAGATAGACAGACATCCTACTGGTACTGTTTTTCTAGAGAATCGTGACTAGGCACAGCATTAGCAGTGAAAGAAGATGTTTTGGAGATACGTGTGTTCCTGGGGAGGCTCATGCCTGATTCTCAATGGTAAAGACCTTTGTCAATACAGGTGAACACGTAGGAGCTCACACAAGATGATGTCATGGGACAATAATCCAAGGAACCACATGCACATGCACCTGCCCTGCAGATGAGTGTGGCTGGGCTGCATGGGATGGCACAGATCTCTCAACAGCAGGAGTGTTTCAACCCCATCAGGATGAGGTGTGGTAGACGTTGAGCCCCACCGTTTTGGATGGTGAAGGGAGAGACTTCTATTACAAGGAAACTCTCCAGGCTGCAGGCTGCAGGATCCCATAAGACAGTCATAAATGGCGGTGCATACTCATGGGAATTCCAAAGTGCTTGGGGAGGGGCATTTTGTAAACAGGTGTCCCTCTTCGAGTAGGGAAGGAACTCTTTCCAGGCTTTGTGTGTTCAGGTGGACCGTCATCGGAAATTCCAATTCTACTGGCCTTTCCTGGACCTCTTCCCAGGGGGACCAGGAGTGACTTAACCCAGAGATGAGCTTGGGAGGAAGATGGGCTCTGGGTCGAGCTCTTTCCCCTTAAACTTCCTTAGAGATCAGGGCACACACTCTCTCCCCTTTGTCCTTGGCCACAGGGAGTAAGCTTGGGAGTAACTGCCCTGAGCTGTGAGCAGAGCTCCTGCCACTGGCTTGATATTTCTGTCTAGTTCTGGGACTTGATGACAATGGGAAGATTCCTGCCACACACCCAAACCCTGTTCTCTAGTGACTCAATCACTCATGAAGCTGACACGTTAGTATCTTCTGCCTGATTCTTTTATCTTCTTCAACTGGATCGAGCTTGAAAACTCAACAGTGGTCATATCAACTGACTTCCTCATACCACTCCTTAGTGCATGGACCAGGAACACTGAGAGATGGAAAGGAAATAGGACCCCCAGGGGCAAGAAAACTCTTGGAGTGAGTGAAGGGATCTTGGGCCAGAAGAGATACTGGGCCCTTAGAGAGTGTCCTATTGGGCTGTGCCCTGCAAGCCTGGTGGACCATACTTGCACTGGCCTCATCCTGCCACATGAGGCACTACACTTGGCCATGGGTACATCCATATCATAGCTGTCCTGTTCCTTGGCTCAGCTAACAGGTGTGTCTGTGGCCTGCAATGCTAGGCCTTTGGTTTATCAAATGATGGCTCACTACACTATGGAAGTGTCTGGTTATGTGGCCACAGACACGGGAGACAAGGGCTTCCCTATGTGAAAGCATCATTATGTACAAAAGATGAACCAGTTTTTTTTTTAACGTTTATTCATTTTTGAGAGAAAGGGAGAGACAGGGAGAGACAGGGTGAGAACAGGGGAGGGGCAGAGAGAGAGAGAGACACAGAATCCAAAGCAGGCTCCAGGCTCCACACTGTCAGCACAGAGCCCGACGCAAGGCTCAAATCCATAAACCATGAGATCATGACCTGAGCCAAAGTCGGACGCTCAACCGACTGAGCCACCCAGGGGCCCCAAGATGAGCCACTCTTAAACAAGAAGGGGCCAGAACAGGAAACTGCTGTTGTGGACTTGGATTGTTGTAGATGTGGGTGGGCAGAACAACTGTTTTTTAAAAGGCAAGGATGCAGGGGGACCTGGTGGCTCAGCTGGTTAAGCATCTGATTCTTGACTTCAGCCCATTGTGATTTCACAGTTCGTTGGATCGAACCCCACATCTGACACTGCACTGACAGTGAAGAGCCTGCTTGGGATTCTCTGTCTCTCCCCTCTCTCTCTCTGCCCCTACCCCACTTGCTCTCGCTTTCAAAATAAATAAGTGAACTTAAAAAAATAAAATAAATTAAATTAAATTAAAGGCAAGAATGTAGAGCTACAGGCGATGATTAGTTTCTGTCTTAAACTCTTTGGTGCCAAGCTGGGTGTGACGGACCAAAGTGTATCCCCTGGAATTCCTATGTTGAAGTCCTAACTTCCAGCGTCACCCTCTTTGGCAATAGGGTCTTTAAGGAGGGACTCACTCGGGTTAAATAAGGTCATAACGATGGGGCCCTCAAGCAATAGAATTGGTCTGGCGTCCTTGTAAGAAGATAGAGAGACACCAGGGATGTGTGCACACAGAGAACAGAAGGGCCACACGAGGACACAGTAAGCAGGTAACTGTCTACAAGCCAAGGAGAAAGGCCTCAAGAGAAATCATACCTGGTGACACCTTGATCTTGGACTTTCAGCCTCCAGAACTGTAAGAAATACATTTCTGTTTTCTAAGCTGCTGAGTCTGTGGTATTTTGTATCTGAGCCCAAACTAACTAATACAACCAGGTACGTAGTTGTTCAAGCAGCTGTTCCAAATCCCATTCTGCCATTAAGGCCATAGTGGGGACTGTGGCTGAGTTAACATTGTACTAATATAAGTTGGGGATGGGCTTGAACCATCTGTCTTGCTTGTGTGTATATGCATAATGAAACACACACAACCACACATGCCCAGCCACACACAATCGCACCCCTTAAGAACGTTCTACTTACCACTGGTGTATTCAAGTATTATGTTGACATTCCTGGATGAACGTCTTCCTTCTCTACTCGGTTGGGCACACAGACACCAACTCCTGCTTCAAGTGAAAGCTGAGTTTTTCCTAGAAAATCTTTGAGTTCCTGGGCCTTGCTCGTTCATTTTGTTTCTGTTCTCATTCCTCTCATCACCCCATACCTGTTTTGATTCCAGAATGAGACAAATACTTTTAGTTATTTGTAATAAAGAAATGTTTCCAAACACCTCACTGTCTCATAAATTTCTCTGTTTTGTGGAATTAAGGAAGGAGTCATCTGGCAGAAAGGCTGGCCTCGTTCCACGTGACCTCAATTCCCCCCCATTCTGTCCTGGATAAATCACTATTGTTTCTTTCATTGTACGCAAAACATTTCTATCCCTAACTGGACCCTTTACGATCTATCCCGTTTTTTTCATTACTATATTTCCCCCCAAAATGCGGTTTCATTTCTTTTTTTTTTTTAATGCTCATTTATTTATTTTGAGAGAGGGAAAGAGAGAAAATTCCAAGAAGACTTTGGGCTGTTAGCACAGAGGGTGACACAGGGCTTGATTCCAGGAACTGTGAAATCATGACCTGAGCCAAAATCAAGAGTCCGACGTTCAACTGACTGAGCCACCCAGGCACTTCTAGTCTCATTTCTAATGAAATTTCTTACATATATAACTTCCCCCATCTTGTGACATATCATTGAACTATTTTGCAATATGCATTCATTCAACTATGAATTGATGTTGGTTAACTTTTTGAAATGATCGTTTGTTTTCAGGTTCCAACCCTTCCCATGGATGACATTATATGTTTGCCTCGATTCTCAAGTCTTTAAAAGACCACCAAAAAAAAAAAAAAACCTGTGAATGAGGCAAAACTGAGTTTATCATTGTTAGTATGATAAAGGAGTTTCCCTTGACAGAGTCTTAATAATTTCCTAGAAAACAAAGGTCAGCAGAGAGGATTACTGGATTTTCATTTCTGGGCTTAGGTGATGGAGGCTGGATTTCTCAGTGCAGAGGCATGATCGGGACGATCTGGACGAACTTCATGACAACATAAGTCAGCATTGGCAGACAAGATGAGGGCTTTAAGGTGAGTCTTGATAAATATACTACTGTTTGATAAGCGAGTTTTTGTCTGAGTGAATGGAACAATTTGTTACCATGAAATGAGAGCTGTTTGGCTTGAGGGGCAAATTATTTACCCTGAAAAATGGGTTTGTAAAAATTTTCTGAAATACGCAGTGAAGTTATTCGTTGATGGAAAGCTTGTCTTCCTGGAAATAGTTTCCTGAAACACACAGTTAGACCACATTGTACAGACAGCCTCAGGTCTCAGCCCCTGGAGGTCAGTAATGTGAACACATGTGGTCTGAGAGCCCACCAATGATCCCCTTGCCGATGGCTGTTGCTTTTTCCACAACCACACTCTCAAACCCTTCTTCAACTCAACAATCCCATTCTGTAGCGATTCCAACGTTGGTTCTATCCTTGTAATTCCAGGGTTTCCAAGCACCCCGAGCACCAACCATGTGTTGTGACCTTTGTTGACCTGTTTAGTCTTCTCTCCTTTCTTTCTCTGCCTCATTTTTGAGTTCTCTCCTGGTTTAGCTTCCAACTCTGCCCGACCCAGAACCCATGGCTTACCACTTCATGGCATCACAGTTCCTTCCTCTCTTGTTTTTAGCCAGAAAAATGAGACCACCCTGTAGGTTTCCAGCAATTTCCTCTAGGGCAATGTCTTTTTTCACTCTTTTTATTTCCTATTGCTCCCCTTAGGGAGGCTTTTTGACAATTTTCCCCATCATCCAACCTCATATAAACTTAATAGCGCAAATATACTTATGTGTTTGTGAGTTTATGTATATCTGTATTTCATGCAAAAAAAGTAAGATTTTTTTCACCTACCTTCTCTTCCCCTAACAAATTACTGTTGTCCCTTTGGGGAGCAATGTTGTTGCTATTGAGAATAGACTCTCTGTATCTCCTAATGGCAGCAGAACACTGAAGGAGGAGTTCACACCATAGCCATAACCAGAACATGGACTATTTCCTCTTTCTCTCCCATGACCACTCAGTGTTCCTAGATGATGCTTTCATCTATGTTTGGTCTGGAGAAGGACTAATGCATTCGAGCTGCCCCAACTCCAATCCAGGTGTCAGAGAAAGTAGAAGGTATCCAGAGAAAAGGCCCTCAAGGCCCATCTGCTCCATTGATTAACTTCCCCCTTTGTCTTTTTGCTTCCTTCCTCTGAATAAGGGTTACTTCACCTTCTCCTCCAAAATTAATATCTCCAGCTGTGTTCTGAATGCTCTTGTCACTTCGAAGGTCTTATGCTCTCTGTTAATAATTTCATCTTCTGTTCAATCATTCTATCTTTTCACAAAGAAACATTCACATGCAAAAAAAAAAAATAATAACCTCAAAAAAGTGTACAACATATTACAAAGTCCTGGGATATTCTATTTTAAGTGTGACTTTGTCTGGTCTTCTGTTTTCCCCATCTCTGCACCGTACGTGTTTGCCAAGCCAGAAGTGTTAGCACTTCCAAACCCCCCACCCATTCCCTGTCAAGATCATGTAGGTCTCTGTCCACCTGGACTGCTCTCCCAGACCGCTCCCAACCTTCTCAACTCCTCCTCCTTTTGGGGAGACTTAGCCCAAGCTGTTAGCACGTGTGTCCTCAACTTCCCTGATCAATCTCTACTTCCCCTCCTGTGCTGTTGAACTTTCAGAGCCCTCTCCATGAGATTCTACCACCATAACATGCATATTATCTTATGAATGTACTGTCACCTAAATGTGATCCTGCTAGAGGTGTACCACCTTGGCACAAGAATTACATGATTTAGTTTGAAGTCTCCAATGCCTCCACTAACTCCAGGAATAATACATTGTCACACATGTCTATTGAGTGATAGAACAAATGACTGATTGATGAAGGCAGAAATTGCTGGATGGAAGAAAAAAGATAAGAATTTTAAAAAATAACCTGCCGATGTAACAGCTTGACTAAATGACTGTGAAATGCTAACCACATCGAATGAATTCTACGCTTCCAAAGATAAGCTAAATGCTTCCACAAGATGGTTTGCCACTCAGGCCTCCAGGATGCATCTATCTAGTTTATGTAAGCCAACTACACACCTCTCCAGGACAGAGTGCATGGCTCTTGATGATGTGACCACAAACTCAGGACTCGGCCTCCAGAAGCATTTAAACGAGTTCTTGATGTTAAAAATTGGTTCCTTTAATACAGTTGAAAGAGGCAGCGGCACTGAGAACTCCAGGGTAGTTGTATTTGGCAGCAATCTTGGTACTGACCGCATCTCATTCATATGATAGCCTTAGTGGAGAAAGCACAGCTCGCCATTTTGGGTGGGGGGGAAGGGAGGAAGGTGGCAAAATTATCAGCCCTTTCCCCAATATCGCTATGTGGTCATGACTTTGTGTTAGAAGCCTGTAATAGGTTCACATAATTAAGAGCTAGAAAGGATCTTTGAGATCACTTATATTTCCAAAGAGAAAAGCACCTACCCTAGGGTAATGTGTCTCTGACCAAAATATTTCGCAAATGTTTTCATTAAATTCAAGCAAAAGTTCTCATTGTAATGGAGTTAAGTATCGTAGGATGGATTTTCTTTGGCACGTTCTTTTTTTAATTGACGTGAAAGCAGTCTTTGCTCATACTTTGTTGCTTTTTTTTAATAATTGGAAAGTGCCCAAGGACCATCATTAAATATTAAAAGGTGAGGGGAACCATATGGTCACCACTGAGGGATTTCGAGATCGTGATGGCGCTCCATCTGCATCAGTAACAATTTAGTCATTACATCAAGGACATGGAGAGATTCAGAAGTGGACTTGTGTGGGAGGAAGCACAAGTCTGAGGTGGCACAATGCCACACACGCTATGCTCCGATCACCTTCTCTCAGCTGAGCGCCCTTGGACCCAGCTAAACAAGTCAGAAACTCACCCGGTAATGTTTTTCTTCCCCCCTTTTTGAAAAGAGATTCTCTATTTACACAAGGATATCATCTGGTCTGCAAAACAGACATTAAGAAAGTGTTTTTCCTTAAACACACGGAACCCCCTATTTCAACATCATACACCAGTTGTACACAGCTCTCTGTTGGGTGTTGGGATGGGTTACTTGGATTTCGTTTCTACTATAAACTGTATTTCCAAGCAACTATTCCCTGAATTACGAGAATTACACAACAAGAATGGATGAAAAACTTATGCTGTTGATGCCTATGTCTTCCATATGTTGCCCCTGTTGCCTCCTCCCTAACTTCATCTTAAAATCTCTGATCTGTCCTGTTGAAATGCATCTAAAGTTCATACTTTTAGCAAATGAGTCCTGCGAATGATAATAGCAGTTACTTTTTAGGAATTTCACCTGTGTGCATGTCTGTCTCCCTGTATCTATATTTCTCTAATTCTCTATCTTACCCCCAAATATGCTATGAAATGATTTGGTACTCCCCACTTAAGAAATTAAGTATTGTAGCTCAGAAGAGTCTAGCAACTTACCTAACATCTAGTAGCTAGTAATGGGCAGATCACAAATCCAAACTTCCATCCATCCAGCTTCAAATTTTGAGCTTCTTTATTGCATCCTTGGAGATGTAATGAAACCTGGGTAGAAATCATTACAATGTTCGATTTATTTAGGTTTTTCAAAAGCACACCATTAAGTTAATTAACACTAGAGTTCACTGGTGTCAATATCCTAAAACTTTATTTTTAGATTTAATATGCAAACATGTCTTGTTAATACTTAAAAGGGAGAACAGGCAATCATCTCTATCTACCTGAAGTTACTATGAATTGTTACGTCTTCTAATTATTCTGATTCTAGTGTGTTTTCAATTATAAATACAATTGAAATTGGGTTAAATAGGTGATGGAGTATTAAGGAGCGCCCTTGTTGTGAGGAGCACTGGGAATTGTATGGAAAAGTTGAATCACTAAATCGTACACCTGAAACTAATATTACACTGAATGTTAACTAACTAGACTTGAAATAAAAACTGTACAGAGTAATACATTTATAGGTTGCATGTATCGGAATTCTTCAAAGTAAAAAGACACATCAGATTAAGTAGTAATTTTAATTTTTTTTAATTTTTTAATATTTATTTATTTTGAGAGAGAGAGAGAAAGAGACAAAGCATGAGTGGGGGAGGGGCAGAGAGAGAGGGAGACACAGAATCTGAAGCAGGTGCCAGGCTCTGAGCTGTCAGCACAGAGACCAATGCAGGGCTCGAACTCACGAACTGCGAGATCATGACCTGAGCCTAACCAGGCAGCCCGTGCGTAGGTAGTAATTTTTAAAAACACTAGGGTTTTCAAACACTGGTAAGCAAGTTCTGTTAATATTACTTTAAACTTAAAAAGGGCCACTTGGTTTTCAGTTGGAATGGTGACCATGGGAGTTTGGAGTTGACAGGGTCCCCAGGGCAGTGAATGTCCCAGAATTGAGGGCAGCTCGAAACCATCAGCACAGAGTGGTCACTAGAACCTCTGTCTCCAGACTCTTAGAAGGTGCCCTTTTGCTCTGCCTCTTCCGTGACCACAGCTATTTTCCTTCACTTTCTAGTAAATGAGGCCTCTGAGTGAACAAGTACTCGGATACATGACTTCAAAACCCTCCTCTCTGTTTAAAATACTTTCATATATGTAAATCAGTTTGTCTAAAATTTACATACATATGTATGTCTAGATATTGTTTCCCACAAATGCTGTCACAATGTCGGAATACTTACGTAACAAGTACAGTTTAAAAATGAAAAGGGGAAAAAAAGACAAAGATGAATCAAAGGAAAACCTGTCATTTTGTGGTAGATGTGAATTCAAACAGACCTGGGGAAATGCACTGCCCTGGGCAGCTAATCTACTTTCTTCCTTATAATCGACAAGTATTTTTTTTAACCTGCACATTTACATAATAAAAATTGGAATAAGTCAATCGGTGTATAGTCGGACTTTATTACTTAACAGACGTCTGTCGCTTATAGTACTAGAGAAAAAGAAAAAATACAGATTAAAAGTGAAACAAAAGGTAACATATCAGCAATGTTTACATGTGGTTTGAATACATGAAAGCATATTTTTAGTATATTTGTGGGTTCAATTAATTTTAGTATTTTTTGTTTGGTTGTTTGCTAAATTAAACAATAATCGTGTTAAGGGAACTCAGGTGATTATAGCTTAGCAACTGATAGTGGTCAACGAATCTGCACTTTGGGATCACAGCTTCCCTCAGACTCAGGTGAGGGTTGCACACTGTCGTGGCACCTGCACTTCTTGGGCAATGTGCATTCGTTGGGAAAAGCATTTCTCAGAGCTAGAGGGATAACACAGCCTTATTCCATGGGCTTCCCTTCATCTCATTTCTAAACCATTTTGTCAATGTTATCTAATGTATTGATGTACTTTATAGTATTCCACTCCAAACATTTTGATTTCTATAAGGTCAGTAGTGATGTCTCCTCTTCCATTCCTGAGTTTTGTAATTTGAGTCTGCTCAGTTTTTTCTCTGTCAGTCTAGATAATGTTTGTCCACTCTCTTGATCTTCTCAAGAACCACCTTTTGCTTTCATTGATTTTCTCTAATTGTTTTTGAATTTCTATTTCATTTATTTCTGCTGGAATCTTTATTATTCCCTTATTTCTTCTTGATTTAGATTTACTTTTGCTCTTCTTTGATTACTTTCTTAAGATAGAAGTTTAGATTATTTATTTGATATGTGTGTTTGTTTGTTTGTTTGTTTGTTTTAATAATGGCATTTATCCCTAGAAGTATCCCTCTAGGCTCTGCTCTAGCGTATTCCATAAATTTTAATATGTTGTGTTTTTGTTTTTGTTCTTCTCAAAGAATTTTTGAATTGAGATCTTGTCTTTTCATACAGATCCTGAGAACATGAATTTCTGTATATCTCACTAAGGAGGAAGCACATTTGTCATCTAATGCTGTGAGCAAATCTGCTCACCAATTTGTTACCTGCCCTTTAACAAATTTTAAAACTAAGTCCACATTCCTTTCCCAGTTTCTTGGGAGGTTCTTGGCCTCACAGTACACGCATATTTATTATGTTCATACTGAATGTGCATGTAGTTATACATTTGTATTATCATAAAAAACACTGTTTTGTACTCAGAAAAGTTCTAAAACTTTTGAAAAATCTGAAGGGAACTCCTTGTATTGAACTGGAGGGTGTGCATGATTACAAGAAATTCATACATCCTCTGTTTGTTCTGTTGGAATAGCAGCACCTATACCCCTCCCCCCCTTATTCCTGATTAAATACAGCTTTCCACACTATGGGATAGGACTGAGGGTCCCATCACACACCCATCTGTAAAATACACTAATTGCCTTCATGTCATACTGAGGGCACAGTAGAGAATGATACAAGTCTAGCTTTCATCTCCAGGAAGGCCAAGTCAATGCCTCCACGAGGCAAAGTTTGTGCACTGACAAAATCTGCAGAGATTCTGTCAACACTGAAGGATGAATTTCTGAGAAGGTCACAGGCTTGAATGCATTAGCAAGGAGATAAAGGGAATTTATAGCGCAAATACACATATTAGAAAAGAAGAAATGTCTCAAATCAATAACCTAACCTTCCACCTTAAAACACTAAAAAAATAAATAAATAAATAGAACAAACTAAACCCAAAGCAAGCAGAAGGAAGGAAATAATAAAGGTTACAGTGGAAATATATGAAATACAGGTTAGAAAAGCAATAGAGAAAAATCAATGAAACCTGAACTCGGTTGTTTGAAAGGATGGACTTGTGTCAGGATGCTACCAGCCTCCTCTTAATTGCTTTACTCCAAGATGGTCCATTGTTTTCAGAGATGTCCTCAGGCATGGAGTTCTCCCTACTATTGTTTACACGGTCACTCCCTTCAAGCAAAACTGAGGAGTTTATACTCATCATGGCTGCCTTTCCCACCGGCAAAATCTCAGCAGCCTCGCACCGAAGCTGGAGAAGGACCACGTTTCTTGGAGTGTCACCCTGCTCCATGAGGAGGGTGCTGGGTGGGTGGGGACCCCCTAGTCCTCTCCATGGTCTCTCCTGGTGTAGAACTTCCATTCTACCAGCAAGCTGGGGCAGGCACGATTGGAGCCCAGTAACACAACCAGCCATGCGCGGGACAGAGTTTCTGCCCTGTAAATGGCACTATTTGGAGGAAGAGACCCCAGAACTCTCAGCCTTGACTGTTTTCTGGAGCACAGATCTGGGACAGATGAGATGCTGTAATACCTCTTCCTGCTGAGGTGAAATTGTGCCCTGGGACTGGTAGTGGGTGGAGAAGAAGCCCCACCTTGGACACACCCTCCTGCAGGGTAGTTCCCAAGGTCATTTGCACAGGATAAAAGTTGGGAACAGGAGGAGTGGGGGTGGGCAGGGAGCAGATGGCTGCTTACATGCCACAGATTCTTGCTATTCTTACTGAGATTTAATAGATTTTCTAAATGAATTGTTCTCCATTCACTCTATGCATTTAGAACAATTTCTTAAGACCTTCATTGATTTATTTCTTTTTACAATTTCCTCCAGTTAAGTGGTTATTTGTTGCAGAGCAAGCCCCCTGCACCCCTCACTCCACCATTTTGGGAGATGGTCTCACTACTGCCTTTTCAAACAGTAATTAATGCCTTTGAATGGGGATGCTTCCATCACTCTTAACTGGTCTCTTTGAGTTTTGCAAAAAATCTTAAATGAGATCCTGGAGGACCAGAAGTATAGTAGGGTGATCAAGGACTATTTTTAAGCTCAATTTATCTCCCTGAGACTCTATGAATTCCACATTAGGACAAATGTGCTTGGCAACGTGAAGTGTGCTGAATTACCTGTCTATGTCCGGCTCTGGCTGTACTCTCCTTCTTCCATTGGATATTTGATGGCACATCAACAGGTCTCCTTCCTAAGGTACTTGTCCTTCTGTGTCAGGCACTGGAGAAAATTCACCAGTTTGCATAAGGATTCTAGGCGCCAACAGTCATTACACAAGATTCTCATTCAGTAAGGTTTTTGTGATAAATCAGGAAAGCTGTGTGTTAGACTGAGTCATGGGCAGGGTAGAGGTGTAGTCCGTGAAATAAATAAGTCTTGTGGAAATGGGATGTCAAGACTAGTTAAACCAAGATCCCAAGACAGCAAATGGCTGGGGGGGGTGGAGATGGGGCCTAGATACCCCAAGACTCAGCCCTGGGGTGAGCAGTGAGCCTAGGGGAGCCTGTATTGAGCACGTAACACATGCACTGTAGAAGTTCGGGGACCTTCACTCACAGGAAAGCCGGGCAGCATGGAGCCCATCCACTGGTCCCTGCAGGACCAGCTCCTACAGCAGCGTGGGGACAGTGGTGGGCTGAAAAAACAGCATGTGGGCAAAACCACCTCTCACCACCCTCCACTTTGATCTGGGTGAACTACAGGGCACTTAGATAATTCACATTGAAAGGTAGGGCCTCGTGCTTCAAAGTGAGACACGCAACTTCTTCCTGGTAGGGCATGGAGGGGCTCCGACAACTGAAATACAGAGACAAGCATATTAGTAGCCACATAGGTAGGAGGGTGCTTGCCGTGATCGATGCGGGCGGCCCAAACAAGCATAGTCAATATCCATTAGTTTCATCCACCTGGATATGTACACGCTTCAAAATATATAATTATTCCCTGCTTATTATAGAAATCACCTGAGGTATTTCAGCCCATGAGGAAAATTGCCAGAGTTGGACATATCCAGGTAGTTTTATGAACTTAATTTTACCAAGAATACCAGTCCTAATAAGGGACTCATAAAAACGCAGGAAGGTAAATGGAATTTAAAAATATGCTTTGATTGTCAACAGCAATTTAGTGAAAAACTAACGCCGGAGACTATCTGGCTAACTTGTGTGTAGCAATAACATCGGCCATCACTTTTTAAAAATTAAATTATTTCATCTTGCGGTCATTGGAATGCCACATGTAGTTGTGAGAACCAACGCGGAGAGATCCCACGTACCTTTCATCGGGTCACCCAAAGATAATGCCTGACAAAACCGTAGCTCAGTGTCACAACCGGGATGCTGACGTGGACTCAGCCGAGAGGCGGAATATTTCCACTGGACAAGGGTCCCTCGTGCTGGGCTTGAGGCTCCGTGCTGCCAGTGCAGAGGCCAACTCGGGGCTTGAACCGCAAGATCAGGGCCTGAGCTGAAATCAAGAGTCAGATGCTTAACCAACTAAGGCACCCAGGCGTCCTAGTTCACTCTTTCTATGCCGGGCAGGGTTCTATGCCGAGTATAGGCATATTCACCATTCACCTGGTGAAGGGCCTTTGAACTGTTGCCAGTTCTTGCCTATTAGTTAAAATTTAGTACAGGTTTTTCGGTGACCGTGGTTTTGTTTGTTGTGGGATAAGCTCTCAAGAGTGCAGTTGCTGGGTCATGATTTCATGTGTAGTTTTTGTTATAGTCGTTCATTGTCGTTGTTGTTTTTAAAGAAACTGCCAAACCATTTTCCAAAGTGGCTGTGCTGTTTTGCTTTCCCACCAACAACGTATGAATGACTAAATGTGAGAGTGATATACTCCTCTGTACTTGGTGTTGCCAATAGTTTGGGTTTATTCTGACACGAGGCGATATCACCATGGGTTCGATTCGCATTTACTTAACAGCTAATGATGTTGAGCCTCTTTTCATGTGCCTGCTTGTCACCCGGATATTCTCTTCGGTGAAATATCTGCTTATTTGCTCCTCACCCTTCAGAGTTTTCTTAATGTTTCTTTTATATATAATAATCCAGGGCTTTTCATTGCGCTTTGTGAGAGGAATAGAGAAAACTACGCCCTCTCCGTCCTCCCAGGAGTGACAGGCTATCGCCAGCATTTTTGTGCACGATTAAACTCAGTAACACCTGGTGAGCAACAATTGTGTGCTAGTGTAAGGAGAGAGTAATACAACGAGGGGAGTTTGTTTATTATTCAAATATTGATTGGGAGCCCGCTTTGTGCATGTCTTTGCCCTGCTGCTGGGTGCGGAGAGAGTGGAACAGGTGCAACGCTTGCTTTACCGGCACCTGGTGGCCGTCTGGTGGCAGGTAGGGACTGTAAGCAGGATGCTGGAACACCAGGCTGGGTTAGGAGAAGGACAGAGTGACTTTGAGGAGCATGTCTCCCCCCCGTCCCTGCCAAGGGTCAAGGGAAGACTTCTCAGAGGAGGTGTTATCTCAACTGAGGCCTCATGACTTAGTCGTGATCATTGGAAAAGAGGGGATTAAGGAGGAGGGACAGGGGAGCCCATTCAGGGAAACTAGAACCATTCAGTGCTCTCACTTCTGTGACCTTGATTCCAAACTGGAACCTCAAAAAGAAGGAGGAATACTCAAAAGACACATTACCAGGCAGGATACATCATATAAGAAAGCGTCATCTCGTAATAAGGAACTTTTCAGAAGGCAGAAATGTATAAAAATTGAAAAGAGACCTCTTTTCCCATTGAATAATATTCAAATTATTTTATGAACTAAAAAGAATAGTAACTTTGTAGCTATCACAAAATAAAATTCCCGGCCTGAGTTGTCCCTAACTAAACCGTACAGATTAAACATACACCTTTTTTTCCCCTACTATTACAACAGGTTCAATGTCTATATTTGCACGCACGTCTGAAAGATGAGATTTCTCTAGAAGAATATCGTTCACATTTCACAGTATTCAAAGTTTAGGATTTTCAACGTGACTAGCCATTGATTGAATTCAACATGATCTAGCTGCCATTTTAATATCAAGTCTTGTACAAAAATTGTGGGGGAAAGCTTTGGCGTACATTTTTAAAATTTTGGCCAAAAAATAAAGTTGATATAAAATATTCCTGATATTCTGAATATGATGATGGCCATGTATTCCTTCAAAACTTGCCCTTAACAGAGCATGGGATTTGTTTCCAACAAAGACACTTAATAAGCTGTTGTTAGAAACAGCACAAGTGGCAAAGATTTTCCAAAAAAAGAGACAATAAAGATTGGGGTTTCTTTCTCAAGATTTTATTTTTTTAAATAGTCTCTATGCTCAGTGAGGGGCTCGAACTTACAACCCCGAGATCAAGAGTAGCACACTCTTGAGTAGCACCCCGAGATTGAGGTATTTTTTTTAATTTTTTTAACGTTTATTTATTTTTGAGACAGAGAGAGACAGAGCATGAATGGGGGAGGGTCAGAGAGAGAGGAAGACACAGAATCTGAAACAGGCTCCAGGCTCTGAGCCGTCAGCACAGAGCTTGACGCGGGGCTTGAACTCACGAACTGCAAGATCATGACCTGAGCCGAAGTCGGATGCTTAACCGACTGAGCCACCCAGGCGCCCCAAAATATTTTTTAATTAATGTTTCTCTGTCTGCATTTAAAATTTTGACTTCATGTATAAAACTGATCTGCAGTCAATTAACTCTGACTGTTCATAACTCTCCCAACTGTGAGATGAGTTCAGCAAATGTTCCCTCTATCGTGCCACGATCAATGATGGCAGTAGCTGTGTTTCCCGGGACTCCAGTGGGGGCCCTGTCTTTCTGAGGAAACTTAGGTTATGCAGTGTGATCTCGGGGAGTCTCAGTTGGTAGGAACTCCAGACTGTGTAGACTCCCACTAGTCCTTGTTGTAGGATCCCCACCTGAACCTGTTTCCTTCACTCATTTACTCCTTTTGCACACTGATTCACCGATTACTTTGACAACTGTTGATGGAGTATTGTCGCGGTATGGCCTAAAGGACCAATGGGGAAAAGGCAGTAATGACAAGGTAAACATTTTCCTGACATTTGCGTGTTTGTTCGGGGCATTATCCTCAAATTCTCCATCTGGAGGCATACGAAGCATTTTCTTAGCACCGTGAGGGTGCGCATCCTTTCAGAACAAGCTTTCCAAATATTATCTTTCTTATGCACTCATTCACAGCGCTGATTTGTGGCAACAGAGGCCAGCACTCTCAGTAGCCTTTGCCTGCTTTACAAAAGAAAAGCATTTCTCTGCCCCATCCCAAATCTCAAGGTTCGGTATTGCCCCCTCCCCCAGTCAGGTGGAAAAAAACCCAAGTTTTCAGTATCTTCTATCACGGCACTTCCACACAGCAATTGAACAGTCTTTGAATTTCCTTTACAAGTTAAAGAAGACAGTGAACCGCGGTGTGCTTCGGCTAATGTGGTGCCTCACTAGGATGGTCTGATCACAGATTATGGGCAGTGGAGGGGCGGAGTGAATGGCAACTGTGGTTTTGTGATTCGTTATCCCCATCTCCAAACTATGGCTGAAGAAGCACGGTTCTTAAGGGAGACTCCCGTGAGAGCAAAGCCAAAAAAAAAATGTGCTGGAAATTTTTCTAGGAAAGTCAGGTTGTTTTTTGTTTTTTGTTTTTTTTTGTTTGTTTGTTTTGTTTCGTTTTGTTTTAAGATTCATCTTGGAGAGAAAGGGAGACAGAAGATCCGAAGCGGGCTCTGCGCTGACAGTAGTAAGCTTGATGAGGGGCTCAAACTCACGAGCCACGAGATCATGACCTGGGCTGAAGTTGGTCGCTCAATTGACTGAGCCACCCAGGTGTCCCTAGGAGTGTCAGAGTTTTAAAGATCACTTGAACTAGGATGTGCCTGGGTGGCTCAGTCAGTTAAGTGTCTGACTTCAGTTCAGGTCGTGATCTCATAGTTCGTGGGTTTGAGCCCCACATGGGGCTCTGTGCTGACAGCTCAGAGCTTGGAGCCTGCTTCGGATTCTGTGTCTCCCTCGCTCTCTGCCCCCTCTCCCGCTTGTGTTCTCTCTCTCTCTCTCTCTCAATAATAAATAAATAAACTTAAAAAATTATAAAGATCACTTGGGTTAAATTTATGGGCAAAACTTTATGTGATTTTTTTTAAGATTTGATGTGTGTTATTCTCTTAGCCATGAAAATATATTGTATGAAGTTATATCATAAAATATTCTTTTCAGCTGGAGGCAATGCCCAGTTCATCCTAAACATGTTTACTGTGTTCTACTGTCGGCTCACACAAAATAAAATACCATGAAAACTATCATTCCGATTACATAGAGCAGTGCATAAACGTCTGTCTCCATTACATGCACAGAAAAGATCGATAATTACCTTATTAAGACCTGCATTTCTAATAAAATTTTATTTTTTGATTCTTAAAATTTGTAAAAGCATAAAACATATTTTGGCCTTTTTAACAATTGCGCACTAAGATCATTCATAATGGTTCACTTCTTAGAGCCTTACCATCACAGACAATGTAAAAATAAACATCTGGGGGCGCCTGGGTGGCGCAGTTGGTTAAGCATCCGACTTCAGCCAGGTCACGATCTCGCGGTCCGTGAGTTCGAGCCCCGCGTCGGGCTCTGGGCTGATGGCTCGGAGCCTGGAGCCTGTTTCCGATTCTGTGTCTCCCTCTCTCTCTGCCCCTCGCCCATTCATGCTCTGTCTCTCTCTGTCCCAAAAATAAATAAATGTTGAAAAAAAAAATTTAAAAGTAAACATTTGGATTTGCATACATACTTAGGTAAGTTTGATAGGGTGATCTCTGAGAGGTTTCAATTATAAAATACGTTTTATTTTCGCTTGTTATACTCGTTTATTATATTCGTTATTACGTTTATTATATAAACCCTGGGGGAAAGTATGTGGATTTGATCAAGGAAGAAAATCCAAACTATCATTCATCGGAATGCTAAAGACTGCTTACATATATTATTAAAATGAATATTAAATCAATGAGGTATTTGTACTCTTTTGGATACTTTTAAGTATGGTCTTCCATTTTACCTTTAAGTACTTCCATTTATAATAAGCAGTAATCATTGAAATGTATAAAATATTTTAGATGTCTACTTGAGGCAGTGTGAGTAGATTTTACATTTCTTTGGGGGTTATGTGTGCAAAAACACTGAAGGTCAATGGGGTATGTGATGATACGTACCCCCTCTCCTCCTCTCTTCAGCAAACTCTATGCAAGTTATACCATGCTTGGTTTTCTGGACTAACTTGGAGCTGACAACAATCAGAAATGTAACTGGAAGGCATCGCAGATGCCCAACACGGAATCCCTTTACAAGTTCTACGTCCATGATACCAAATCCATGCTGATGCTTAGTTATCAGAGTCTTTCTACACGCATGCAATGCCTCATAGGATAGGTAGCACTTGGAAAGTTTGACTAGGAAAATAAAGGTCCGTGCACATTCAGTAAATGAAAAAATAGAAATCTTCCTATGCAACTCACTAGCTCATTCCATCCTGCAAGTCCTGTGTTTTCTTCTCTTACCGTCTTTGGTAGCTTCATTATGATCTTTTGGCCTAGTCTTTGCCTTAGAATGTATCATCATCCCATTGGGTCTCCATCCTCTATCACTCACCTAGTAAAGCCCTAGAGTAATGCTCCACACCCCATGCAACAAGGAGAGTGAGGAAGGAGAAAATATTGTGTCAGAATTTACCTGGATTACTTTCTTAATTATTCTAGGAAATGCGATTTTTCTTTAAAAATCCCGTGTGACTAGGAAAGTGGACGCTATGCAGGCAGATGATATTTTGATGGAAATAACAGAAATTAATTCTGATCAGCTGAGAAAACAACAAAAAGATCTATTAAAAAGGATCCGTCCTAATTATGGAATACAAAGAAGGTTGAACCATCAGGATATGGGGTAGGTGATAAGCAATTTTAAGAATACTAGGAAACTTCTGGATATAACACAGCCTTTAACACCATTTGGTTCCAACAACAGCCAGTCTGTTTTTGTTCTTATTTGAAAAGCAAAAATCCTAGGGGTGCCTGGGTGGCTCAGTCGGTGAAGCATCAGACTTCGGCTAAGGTCATGATCTTGTAGTCCATGAGTTCGAGCTCCACATTGGGCTCTGGGCTGACAGCTCAGAGCCTGGAGCCTGCTTTGGATTCTGTGCCTCCTTCTCTCTCTCTGTTCTTCCCCTGCTAGCATCTGTCAGTCTCTCTCTAAAAATAAGAAATAAATAAATAAACAAACAAACAAACAAACAAACAAACAAACAAAAATCCTAGGCAGAATCTGACTACTTTGAAATGGATGTTCACCCCTTACTCAGTGAGCTGGGACTACAGCATAGGGCTGTTTTTAGACATGTCACTGGAAATGAATCCTTTCCAAAGAAAGCCATTTATAGGCAGGCGGGGTCCCTGTGAGCTAGGAAGTCCACCAAATAGGGCCACCTTCCGGTCCTACCATCACAGTGGCTAAGGGTGGGAAACCATCATTTGGCTTTGTACAGGTAGTTATGCCCACCTCTCCTCCGAGAACGGAGAATTGTGTTTATTGTATGGTGACTGGTACAGGTTGAATTGTGTCCTCCCCAAATTCATATGTTGAAGTCTTTATGCCAGTACTTATGAATGGGGCTTTATTTTGAGAGAAGGTCTTTTCAGGGATAATCAGTTTAAGATGAGGTCATTAGGATGGACCAGATACTCATTAGGCCAGTATCACTGAGATCCTTATAGAAAGGGGAATAAAGGGTGCCCGAGTGGCTCAGTTGGTTAAGCATCTCCCTGTTGAATCTCAGCTGAGGTCTTGATCTCAAGGTCGTGAGTTCAAGCCCTGTATTGGGCTCTGTGCTGGGCATGGAGCTGGAGGGAAAAGAAAGAAAAAGAGAAAGAAAGAAAGGGAGGAAGAGAAAGAAAGGAAAAAGAAGAAAGAAGGAAAGAAAGAAGGAGAGAAAGAAAAAGAAAAGAAAGAAAGAGAGGAAGAAAGAGCAGAAGGGAGGAAGAGAAAGAAAGGAAAAAAAGGAAACAAATAAAGAAAAGGAAGAAAGAAAGAAAGAATGCCGGAAATCCCGAACCAAAGCAAGCCACGCACTACATCCGCCCTCACCTTCCGCCCTCCCTCATCCCGCCCGTCCGCACTCAACCGCCCCCTTCCGCACCGCCCTCCCGGCCGCCCCCCAGCACCATACGCACTCACTCACGCCAGACTCACTCCCTAGAAAGGAAGGCCGCAACTGGGAAATTTAACACAGACACTCGGATGCTCACACAGGAAGGGTAAGGTGGAGGCCAGATAGGAAGGACAGCCTGTACAAGTCGAGGAGGAAGCCCTCAGAAACGACCAACCTTGCCAGGGCCAATGTCTGGCCTTCAGAACCACAGAAAACATTTCTGCTGTTAAAACTCATCTGTGGTACTTTGTTATGGTAACTCTAGGAAACTCCTAGCTACTTATGGGCAACATTGAGCTCCCGATTCAGGAGAAACAGCTGCAGAATACTTGAACCTCTTCCCTCTGAGATGGAATGAATAGTCTTGAGGTCACCCCAAGGATGGAACCAATGCCTGCTCCTGAATATGCAGCGAAGGAGTATTTTGCTCCATTCAAGGTCATGGTTATTAGTTAAACATTTATACAGCAATCGCATTTTCCAAGCTCACTAGTTATGCCATGGAACAACAAAATTAATAGATTTGTAAATATTAACTTACAACCTGGGATAAATAAGTCCGGCCCCAACAACAGCATTTCTGATTTAAATGAGGATCTATGTTATCCGTCTTCGGCCTGAGCTCAAGGGCTTAGCCAGTGGCCATTTTCCATTAGCTTCCTGAAATGTGCCACATATTTTATGATGTCTTCCTAGGGATTTGCCTTCCTTCCTCTACAATAAAGTACATTGGCCGGTTTTTAGCAATATCTTTAAGTAGGTCATTAAGAAAAACATTCATAGGAAGCAGAGGTCAATTCTGGGCCTTTCTCCTTCCAGTTAAATTAGAAAGAGCCACAGTTCTGAAATTTATCTACTGTGCGGTGACATTTACTTTTAAGGTATTCAGTACACTTTTCAAAATTACAGTTACCAAGAGAAACCTAATATATTATGTTCAGGGTATACTTGACATTTTAGAATTACACAGCAGTTACTTAATTTCCCTATTTTATATTTTGAAACGAAGCAATGCATTAAAAAAGAAACTGAAGCTTTTCTGTTTTTTTTTCTTATGATAACCAGCGAGATAGGCTAACATTTCTGGGACCCACACATGCTTGACTCATCTGGGAAACTTTTATGCAGGCTACGATTTCGTGCTCTGAGATCTGCCACCATGAAGTCACTGTTGAAACTGTAACTGTGACCATTTTCCTTAGAGTTTATCCTTGTTTTGTAATGATTCGGTACACAATTCTCTAGTGAGTGCTGTGTTGAAGCGTCCAGGTTGACTGTCAGGAAATCTCCCTCCTAAATAAACTTCGTCACCTCCATCAGATTATTGCACCACACATTTCTTCATGTGTCTCTGGAAAGGAGTGTTAGGGAGAGGCATCTGGAAATGGATATTATTTATTCACTCCACTGTTTATTTGGCAACCTTATATTCAATCCGTAAAGACCAAGTGTGGAGCTGATAGTTACAAAAGGAATTGGCTGTGGATATTCTATGGAAATACAGAGTAAGGGCGAGGAAACCTAGAACTTGTCCTTCTAAGCTTTTTTTTAAAGATTTTACTTTGAAGTAATCTCTACACCCAACATGGTGCTCGAACTGACAACCCCGAGATCAAGAGCCACACGCTCTATGAACTGGGCTAGCTAGGCACCCCCAGAATTTGCATTTCTAATGATGTTCAGGGGTTGCTTCTTGTTCACAGAAGTTGGACTTGGGGAGTAGTAAATGGCCCTTAGCGTGACCTATAGGCTCAATACTTTCTACTAGGTAGAAGTCAAAGAACAGGGATGTGGTAGGAGGTGTAGTCTGGGTGTATTCAAGGGCAGCAAGGAAGATGGCGGGGCCAGCACCGAAATAACAGCAGTACAAACCACAGGACCGCTGGGGACCGATGCGTCACCAGTGGGTTTAGCGAAGCCTGTTAGGAGAATAACGAATGACGGGGAGTGTAATATTTACAAACAGGATGCCAGTCTAGGAGGGATGCAAATATGAATGCACCAAACAGAGGCTTAACTCTTTAATAATGGTAAGACAACAACAGTGGATTATTTCGAATAGTCATTTGAAAATTCACATGGCAATTTATACGATTTTTTTATGTCTTTATGACATCTTTGTAAGAATATTATGGGCTGCCTGGGGGGCTCGCTCAGCTAAGCCTCTGACTTTGGATCTTTCTCAGGTCATGATCTCCTGTTTCCTGAGTTCCAGCCCCATGTTAGGCTCTGTGTTGATGGCATGGAGCCTCCTTGGGATCCTTCCCCTCTCTATCTCTCCCCTGCTTGTTCTCTCTCTCTCTCTCTCTCTCTCTCTCAAAATAAAGAAATAAACTTGAAAAAAAGAATCTTAAATAAGTTATTATCAATTTATGTATGCTGTAGTCACTTCATAAAAACTTGGCAGACATCCTTGTCACCAAATGTGTCTCAGATATCGGGTCAGATGATTCCATACATACACCAAGAGGATATAGTTTTATTACTCACACCCTGGGGCTTTCTGGGAGAGACTGTGCAGAACAGGCTCCCAAGCTGGTCCAAAAATGGCCGGAGGAAGCCGGGCAGGGGAACAGGTGCGGCCTCACTTGTGGCTAGAGAGTGGGGCCAGACTGAGGGCTCCTGCCTGGGACTTCGATTGGCTTGTACCGTTTGAACTGCCCACTCACACAAAAGAAAGGAGCATCTGAGTCTTTTTTATGGTCTCGGCCGCAAGTGAGGCAAGTGGGGAAAGGAGACCAGTGATGAGCTGTCAGCAGCCAAACGCCCCCACTAGAGTCAGAGATTTTATTACAATCTTTTAATGAAGAGTCAGAGTGAATCATAATGGACTTCTCACAAATTTTCAAGAGTCTTGTCACATTTCCTGAGATAACTAATGACGTCCCACAGTTATCAAACCCCAGTTGGAGGTCTTTGCTCCTGAAAAACTCAAGCATTTGGATTTGATGTTTCCAACAGAAAGCAAAGACTTGGAGAGTCAGCGCGTGTGATATCAGCCCCAGGATCTTGCATGGTCATCAGGAGGCTGCCGTGATGGGGGCAGACGTCTAGGTCTCAGAAAAGCTTTAAGACTGAGAAGGGAATCAAAGAAGTAAAACGTATTTCAAAGGCAAACTGAGTATCTGAGCTGCGTTTTGTCACGATAGTGACTGTATGGTTAATTGGAAAAAGGACAACGACAGTATTTTAAAATGAGACAACGCAGCAGGGAAGAGGTGCAAGAGAGGACCCTCAGCACATCCACCTTTCAAGAAATTGTGCCACGACAGAAAGTAAACACAAAAATTCAAGTAAGTGATAACAGGGACACCAACACAGCACAGCCGACTTAGCCTGTTAAGTAATCCCAGCCCAGGCCAACCGCTGATGGGATTCCCAAACAGCAAGACTCCCTCACAATCAAGTTCTCAAGAGAAAGAGAGATGAGGGGCGCCTGGGGGGCTCAGTTGGTTAAGCGTCCAACTTGGGCTCAGGTCACGATCTCACGGTTGGTGGGTTCGAGCCCTGCATCGGGCTCTGTGCAGACAGCTCGGAGCCTGGGGCCGGCTTCCGATTCTGTGTCTCCCTCTCTCTCTCCCCTTTCCCCGCTCACGCTCTGTCTCTCTCTCTCTCTCTCAAAAATAAATAAACATAAAAAAAGAGAAAGATAGATGAAGCCTTAAAGAAATTAAACCACATAGCTTTTTCTGAAATGCCATCTCTTACGGTAATATTCGGAGCAGCAAGATATAAATTTAAAGATGTAATACATAAATGGTAGAATGTATTTTGGAAAAATAATGTTGTAAGTGCTGATTAGATATGGTTCATATTTTTTGAATAAAGAAAAATATTTAATGACAACATTGATATTTTAATTGTGTAAAACAAATATCGTGGACTCAAATTTATAACCTAGAGCCACCAAAACATCCCCGTGACCATTCTTGAAAGCTGTAGGGGGACAGGATTTGAAGAACCATGATTAAGACAGACAGTAATCAGATTTTAAGTTTAGTGGACCACTTGTACAGCAAATGAAAATAATCAAATGAGACTTTAAGTACTTTTCTTTAATTATTCTGCCACAAATGGGCTTCAGGAAATCTCAGCATAAGTAGAACAGTTGTGTGATCTTCAAATACACAATTCATCCTCCTACCCCCCACGGTTCTGTGATAACTAAGACACCGTTCTTTCAACTCCTGGCTCAAAAGCTCACCTTCTAGGGGTATTGATCAAATTATATCATGTTTCAGCGTCTCTGCCTAATTCCTAATCACAGTGCAGATCCAAAGGATGCATAAGTGAATAAGAAATTTTAGGTGACAACATTGAATATTAGCTAGTTTTAAACTGTGATGTCCCCAGATATTTTCTCAGTGAACCTAAAATAATTTGAGTAGGGCTATTTCTGAGCAAATGCAAATATATTCTATGGAAGTATTCTCTACTGCCCTTTTACTCCTAATTTCCAATGATATGGATTTATTTTAAGTGCTGATTGATTTATTAGGTATTTGTGCAAGGCACAGAAAATCAATACAAGAAAAACAAATGCAAAATATAAGTGGCCACAAAAGATTTCGTGTGTGTCTAAAGTTAATGTAGAGAGAGGTTTTGAGGTAAATTGATCTCACCTGCAAAATTCTGTTTTATTCCAATCTTCTATAAGCTTTGTTCTTAACACAACACCGAATGAAAGAAAAAAAACCAAACAGCAAAATTGATTTTAATAGAGAAAAATATTTAAAGAGTTTACTTTAGGGGCACCAGGGTGGCTCAGTGGGTTAAGTGTCTGACTTTGGCTCAAGTCATGATCTCATAGTCCCTGGGTTTGAGCCCTGTGTCAGGCTCTGATCTGACAGCTCAGAACCTGGAGCCTGCTTTGGATTCTGTATCTCCCTCTCTTTCTCTCTGTCCCTCCCCTCCTTTTGCTCTCTCTTTCAAAAATAAATAAATAAACATTTAAAAATATAGTTTAAAAATAAATAGTTTACTTTAAACTTTAGAGTAAACATTTTAAAGAGTAAAAGCTAAGTAAACTTCAAAGTTTACTCTTTAAGAAGTTATTTAATCTGCTGCATTTGAAAATGTCCACTGACATTTATTATCTTATTTTATTTTACTTTTGTGACAAATTCTTTCTCTTTTTAAATTTATTCATTTATTTTGAGAAAGGGGGGAGGGACAGAGAGAGAGGGAGAGAGAGAATCTCAAGCCGGCTCTCCACTGTCAGTGCAGAGCCTGATGCGGGGATCGAGCTCCAGAACTATGAGATCATGACGTGAGCCAAAATCAAGAGTCAAACGCTCAACTAACTGAGCCACGCAGGCACCCCGACATCTATCATTTTAAGTACTTTATTTTTAGATGAATGTATAGTCACGTGCAGTTGTAGGAAATAATACAGAGAGAGACTACGTGCACCTTACCCAGTTTCTCCCAATGGTAACATCTTGTGAAACTATAGTGAATGTCACAACCAGAATATTGGCATTGACAGCCCACATACAAAGCCTTTTGGGCACCATGATGACCCTCGTCTTGTCCCTTCTGGAGCCAGAACCACTTTCCTCCTTAACCACGGCCAACAAGTAACTCATGCTCATTGTCGTTTTCGTGCGTCTAATTTTGATGTGTTTTGCGTGATTTTTTTAAGGCTCATTTTATTTGCAGGTCAGGTAGCTTCTTAATCTTGTAGGTTTGTGTCTCTTGTCTCTTTCTAAATGTGGCAAGTTTTCAGCCTTTATTTTTTTGAGAGTTTTTCCTGCCCTCTGGCTCCTCGTCTTCCAGGGCTCTGATGACACAAATGCCACATCCTTTGTTGCACTCCACCTGTCCTCTGCAGCACTATTCTATTTTTTTCCATCTTTTTTGTCTCTCGTTCAGATTGGGTAAGCTAGATCAGTAATGCAATTCTAGCGCTTGAAGGACTTTTAGCTCCTGTGAGCATCTTGAACCTAGCCTTTGGAGAGAAGCCACATCCCCTAAAATCCAAAGTAGCTCTAGTGTGAGTGTGTGCGTGTGTGTGTGCGTGTGTGTGTGTTGCATTTTACCTGGGGGGGGGGGCAGTGCCCATAAAGCTCATTCTCTTTCTGAGAAAAGGTACCTGCCACCCTCATTCCTACACACCAGGCTCCAGTCTCTGTTCCTTCACCCCACACTCAATGTCTTCTCTGTGTCCCTCACTCCTCGCCCACAGAGATGTTTGCTTCCGGAGATGTTTGCTTCCAATGCCTGGAGCACGCGAGGAAGGCAGATGTGTCATCACTTTGGGCTGGGCGGCTGGGACAAGGGTGGCCCCTCATGAGCGAGGTCTCTAGGTAAGAACAAATCCCCGCCAATCTTGGGAAGGTCACACAGGCTGCGACGGTCGAGGACGATACGGAGGTTAGTGTGAAAGGATGTCAAACACCAAACGTGAAGCCTCCTCAGATAAAGGTGGACTCACGTCTCTGCTTCACCCCGCACGTGTGACTCCAGCCTTCCGACCCTCATGCAGCCTCCACACAGGCAATGCCACGTTCACCTCTCCTTTCTTCGTTCACGGTGGCCGAATGTGGGCGAGGGACCTGAGTCCTGGACAGCCCTGCACGCAGCTCTACGAGCGAGGGTGACTTTCACAAACGCTGCAGCACAACCAGTACAGAAAGAGGAACTCGAATCGATTCAGAACTTCGTCTTGGTTCGCTGTGTATTTCATGCATCGGTTTTACTCATCGCGGGGCAGATCACTCTAGAACACGCGGAAGGTCGTAAACTTACTGTGTAGAGTTTTACCGTGATGGATCTAAACGTCCAGCACTCATCTATGACGATGAAATTCACAATCAATGATTCTTCGCTGTTAAAATTTGGTGCGCCATTTAGAAGATGTTGCCAAATGTAGAATTAGGACGTTATTAAAAACAATACTTCTGTGGAAGTACAAAACTATCCTAAAGTCTGGAAATAGAATGGTTGATGAGGTTGTAAACCAAAGGGAGAGAGGTAACCGGTGAAGAACAGACATATGGAAATATAGCAAGTGAAAAATAACTACGGTAAATGAATTATTTCAAATGTACAATCGCAGTGCAATAATTCAGGAATAACCTAGTGGATTCCAGAACAGAGCCTCTTTTGGAAGGAAGTGTTTTCCCTATTTGGTGGAGACATTCTGAATGCATGCCGCAAGTCAACAGAGTAGCAAGATTTTAATATACATCTAACGTGCATCCACCCTTGTAACTATCTTTATTTAACTTTATTGAGAGACCAGACTGCACGTGAATATACAGGGTTTGCCACTAAGCTTACACCTGAAGGGTCACGGTCCCTGTTTCATTCCTTCTTCAGACCTTTCTGTGAATCCCAAGGTGCGTTTTATGGTTTTTAATATGCACGTATTATTTTTATATTCGGAGAAGCCCCCTTAAAATAGTTTGCTCCAATGACGATTTGAAATGCTACCAATCACAGCGTTGGAGAAGTAGATAATTAATGCATGCAAGAATTAATGGAGCGTGAGAGACAGAAGAGCAGACGAGGACCTGGTCCTTGGTTTTCGTGGATTCAAGATGAAGTTAAATGAATAGCACTCCTAGAAAACAGAGGAATCGATAATGAGTAATTTATTCCCTTATAACCCTGGACTGCTATTTACAAAACATTGATTAATTTAGAATTTGGATGTTATTAAAATATTATTTCCCTGTTTATTTATTTATTGCAAAACTTGCATGAAACAGTACATTCTGAACTGCTATACTGAGCAGGACACACTAGCACTCAGAACACAGCAGTCATGGGGCACCTGGGTGGCTCAGTCGATTAAGCGTCTGTCTTCAGCTCAGGTCATGATCTCGCGGTTCTTGAGCCCGAGCCCCACGTCAGGCTCTGTGCTGCCAGCTCGGAGCCTGGAGCCCGCTTCGGATTCTGTGTCTCCCTCTCTCTCTGCCCCTAACCCACTCGCATTCTGTCTCTGTCTCTCTCAAAATAAATAAACATTAAAAACAATTTTTTTTTAAAAAAAGAAAAACCTTAAAGGCAAAAATCAAAGAAGAACACAGCAGTCTTTACAACACTGTCCATTAGATGGAACCCTGGAGGAGCTGGTCTGCGCGGCTCCTTGGCTCCCAGGGCCGCATGAAACAGGTGAATCGTCACAAGCTAGTGGCTTGCGACAATGTAGTTTCACTCTCTCACCTTTTGGAGACCAGAAGGCGGCAGTGTCACTGGGCCTCCTGGGGGCTCTGGAGGAGAAATGCTTCCTTGGCTTTCAGCTTCCAAAGGCTACCCGCATCTCTAGGCCGATGACCATCCCTGTGTCACATCAGTCTCCTGCTCCCCTCATATCTATCTTCAGACCTCTCTGGGCCTCCTTCTTATTAGGACACGTGTGACAATGTACAGGGTCACCTCATGATCCGGAGCAATCATCCCATCTCAAGATCTGTCATGACACCACACGTGCAAATGTCCCGTTTGCCACACTAGGTGATTAAGATTCCCAGGTTCTGGGGACGAAGATGGGGACATCTTGGGGACCGTTATTCGGTCTACCACAACCATTAAAGAAATTGACTCAGTAACAATTTTTTCCTCCTTCTTGCCGCCCCCGAACCTACCTCCCACAGGAAGATATTAGGCTCAGTTAATTTTACAGTCAAAAATGTTTAATCCATCCAAGGCGACTACTAATTGCTATTTCTTTGTTTTTAATGTTCACAATCTAGGGATAAATGAGAGCTACCCAACTTTTATTTTAAGGCCACTATAACTTGATTTAAAACCACACATAAAAATATAAGAAAACATTATCATAAACTAATCTTACTTATAAATTTAGATGCAAAGTTAATTAAAATGCAAGCAAAGTCAGCTATATCTAAGGAATTCAAACACAGTTAAGCATCCGAAAATCTATTTATGTAATATACTAAACTAACAGTTTAAGGAAAAATTACTTTTGACCATCTTAAAGCTGCATAAAACACATTTAATAAAACCCATCATCGATTTATGATACAAACCACTAGCAAGCCAGAAATCAAATGTAAATTCATAACCTGATAAATATTTATCTCACCATCTAGAAGAAAGACAAAGTATATGAATAAGAAATTCAGAGACAATAAACACAAATAACCAAAAGACAAGAAAAAGTAGCCCAACCTTCCTAGTTATCAACAAAATGCACAAAGCACCGTGACATACTGACATATCCTTTAGATTAGCAAAAAATTATAAATACGTAACGATTGCAAACATTCACAAGAGTAATGAAGAGATAGGGAATTACATACCCTAGAAGGGAACATAATGTTAATATAACATGTTGAGAGCTATTTAGCAGCTCAGCGACGATTACCTTTCAGCCCCCTGCCCCCCTTCTGCCCCTGCTTGGTTCCATCCTGGCCTGGCTGGATCTCCTTTCATGCTGTTGTTCCCAAAACACCTCTCTGCATCCCAGGGAGGTCAAGGGTTGTTCTTGTGTGAAGTCTCAACCTCCCACGCCTTCCTCATCACCCACCTTGTCCTTGTGATGGGAGACCCTCTTCCCTCCCACCTCTGGTCTTTTCCACTCTCCAAGCTCCCTGACTTCTCCGATCTATATCACCTCCAAGCTGCCCTTACCTCATCACCAGAGAGGAGAAGCAGGTTCTCTGGGCATACATTTCCATCTTTGTTTCTCGTGGTGGTCGCCGGGCTCTTGGGATGTTCAACTGGTGCGGTTGGAACAGGGCAGAAGTGTCCCAGCGTTACACAGACAGAAACAGGGCACGGAAAGACGGTTGCTCTGTGCCCTGCTCCATTCAGGCTGGAATAAAGCACCATACACTATGTGGCTTATAAACCACAGACCCATAGTTCTCACAGTACTAGAGGCTGGGTCATCCAGGATCAAGGTGTCAGAAGATTCAGGGTCTGAGGAGAACCTGCCTCCTGGTTCCTAGACAGACATCTCCTTGTGCTCTCACAGGGGCAGAGGGGGTGCTGGTGGTCTCTGGCGCTGCTCCTCCCAGGGCCCTAAATCCCATTCCTGACGCCTCCACCCTCCTAACATAATCACCTGCCAAAGTCCCCATCCTCTGAGACATCACCTTGGGCATTAGATTTCAACATACCAGTACTTTGCAAGGGAGCTCGGCCACCAGACTAGCAAAGCTGCAGATGAGCACCGTCTGAAGAAACAAGTGTGCAGGGACTGGTGAAAAGTGACGTGAATGGGAGCTCTTGTGTTATATTACATTAGCAAATATATACACGGTTGGGGCACCTGGGGGGCTCAGTTGGTTAAGCCACTGGCTCTTGTTTCGGCTTAGGTCATGATCTCATGTTTCATGAGTTCAAGCCCGGCATCGGGGCCGACAGCACAGGACCTGCTTGGGAATCTCTCTCCTTCTCTTTCTTTTTTTTTTTTTTTTTAATTTTTAAATGTTTTTATTTATTTTTGAGACAGAGAGACAGAGCATGAGCAGGGGAGGAGCAGACAGAGAGGGAGACACAGAATCTGAAGCAGGATCCAGGCTCCGAGCTGTCAGCACAGAGCCTGATGCGGGGCTTGAACCCACGAGCCATTAAATCATGATCTGAGCCAAAGTCGGACACTTAACCGACTGAGCCACCCAGGCACCTCTAGAGCACCTTTCTTTGCCACACAGATTCAGGGCTAGAGTCCCTGGATCCCAGCCCGACACACCCCTGCAGTCACAGCTCCATGTCCCCATGAATGGTTGCAAGAGAAGATAAGGAACACTAGATGGGTCCTTGCTGCAATGATTCACTATCCCAGCTCCAGAGAGATGATCAATGAATCTCTTTGACTTAAGAAAGACACGTTTATATCATTTTTTCTCATCCGTTTGGATAATCACTTACCTACACACAAACCCAACCCTGTTATACTCATAAATAGGACGAATCACATCACTCAGAAAAAAAAAATTAAAAAGTGTTAAGAAAGGGGCACCTGGATGGCTCAGTCTGTTGAGTTTCTGACTCTTGATTTCGGCTCAGGTCATGATCCCAAGGTCATGGGATGGAGCCCGTGTTAGGCTCTGCACTCAGTTTGGAGTCTTTTTAAGAGTCTCTCTCTCTTTCCCTCTCTCCCCCACTTGCTCTCTCTCTCTCCAATAAAATTTTTGAAAAATTAAAAAAAAAATTAAATATGCAGCATGAAAAGTGAAACAATGAAGGAGAAAGCACATTAAGAAATCTTTTACTGTGTTCAGTATGATAATAGATTAGGAGAAAATTAAAAAAAAAACCCACACCCATGGATGCTGAAAAAAGACATGTTTTCATTAATTATTCACCATTTCAAAAATTCTTAGCAAAATAGCAATAAATGATGCATCATCAGGTAGAAAGTGCATCATTCCCTTTAGATTGTCGTTCAGTTTACACTCAGGGAAAAGGCAGGGAAGTTCTTCCTTATTATAATTAGTGCCATTGTTGTGGAAGAACCAGCCATCACAACTGGACCGAAAACATCACAAAAGCAATGGAGAAGTGTAAGTGGACATTAGTTTGCAAATTCTGTGAAATGTTTAATATGGAAAACTGGAAGAAGGGCAACGAAAGAAGATTTCTGATGAGTGTCAACATAAAATTGAGATTCAGATATCACTCTAACAGAGGGGAAAGAATGCTCCGTTTTCAAAAGTTACAAAAATTTAAGATAAGTAGGAATAAATTTAAGGGATGCGTACTGCATGAAGAATGTTTTAGATCTCTAGCATGAGAATTTAGAAAAATTTGGTGTGTAAGAAATATAATTTATTGGGCAGAAATATAAAGATAGAAACCACTTTCAAACCTAACTATGCATTTTTAAACTTTTCAGTATTGACATGTAATTGACACACAGTGAAATGTACATATCCTGAGTGTATAGTCGGAGGAACAGTAATAGTTTTACATCCCTATGAACCTCTCACTCCAATCACATCTAGACTTTTCTCCAATCACGCTGACATTTCTTTTGTGGCACTTTTATTTTTTTAAGTTTTTTGAGGTTTTAATTTATTTACTCTTTTTAAGTAATTTCCACACCCAATATGGTGTTTGAAACCCGCAGCCCCGAGATCAAGGGTTGCATGCTCTTCCGACTGAGCCAGCCAGGTGCCCCTCTTCTGTGACACTTTTCATTACACCCTTCCAGTTGCATGCAAGTATTACCGTGGTGCTGGTTTGTTGTTGTTTTTGATATTTATTTCTTTTTGAGAGACAGAGACAGAGACAGAGTGTGAGCTGGGGAGGAGCAGAGAGAGAGGGAGACACAGAATCAGAAGTAGGCTCCTGGCTCCGAGCCATCAGCACAGAGCCCGACACGGGGCTCCAACCCACGGACCACGAGATCATGACCTGAGCCGAAGTCGGACGCTCGACCGACTGAGCCCCCCAGGGGTCCCTGTGATGCCTGTCGTTATGTGCCAGTTGTACCTATTTTTGAGCTACACGTAAATGGGACCATGCAATATGTATTCCTATTGTGGCTGATTGATTTTGCTCGATATAATACCCACATACTAAATTATATGTAATATATATATTTGCTATTGCATGATTAGAGCACAACTGTCCTGGTTATGGACATCTGAATTGTTACTCATTTTTGGCCTGCTGATCTGACAAGGGACTGTGTCCAGACTATGGAGACACAACTCCCAACCAGTAGAATGGCTAAAATTTTTAAAATGACAACAAATGTCGTGAGGATGTAGAGCCACTGGAATCTTTACACCTTGCTGGTGAGACTATAAAGTGGCAAAAACATTTTTGAAAATGGTCTGGAAGTGTCTTCTAAATCTAAACACAGGTCCACCCTACGATGAAGCAATTCCACTCTGGTGGTTTACTGGAGAGAAATGAAAACACATGTCTACAAAAGAAATTGTATAAATATGTCCATAATAGTTTTATTAAATAAGTGGCAAAACCCTATTTTATTATGGTTCCAATAAAAATGTCAACCACAATGCAAACCAGTGCAGCTGCTCTGGAAAACAGTGTGGAAGTTCCTCCAAAAATTACAAATCGATCTACCCTATGACCCAGCAATAGCACTGCTAGGAATTTACCCAAGGGACACAAGAGTGCTCATGCATAGGGGCACTTGTACCCCAATGTTTATAGTAGCACTTTCAACAATAGCCAAATTATGGAAAGAGCCTAAATATCCATCAACTGATGAATGGATAAAGAAGTGGTTTATATATATAATGGAATGCTACTTGGCAATGAGAAAGAATAAAATATGGCCTTTTGTAGCAATGTGGGTGGAAACGGAGAGTGATATGCTAAGTGAAATAAGTCAGGCAGAGAAAGACAGGTACCATATGTTTTCACTCTTATGTGGATCCTGAGAAACTTAACAGAAGACCATGGGGGAGGGGAAGGAAAAAAAAAGTTAGAGAGGGAGGGAGCCAAACCATAAGAGACTCTTAAAAACTGAGAACAAACTGAGGGTTGATGGGAGGTGGGAGGGAGGGTTGGGTGGGTGATGGGCATGGAGGAGGGCACCTGTTGGGATGAGCACTGGGTGTTGTGTGGAAACCAATTTGACAATAAATTTCATTAAAAAAATGTCAACCACAATTTATTTTTATTTTTTGATTCTGGTAAAATATATAAAAAATAAAATAAGAGTATAACAAATAAACAAGAATAACCAAAAATATCATTTGAAAAAATGCAGGAACTGGCCTGTCAGATATTAAAAGGTATTACAAAGCTAAAAAAGTTAAAAAATGTTGGTACTGGTCTAGGAAAAGACACACAATTTTATAAAAAACAAAACAAAAATATAGGCTACAAGTACACAGACCAATGTGTATGTGGTTTCACTATTTCAGAAAGGTGGCATTCAAAACGGGGAAAGGGACATTAATGGGTCACTGCTTAACATTTCACATTAGGGCCAAAGAGGAGCATATTAAAAAAAAAATAGAATAAAGTTGGATTTCTTATCCAACAGATTACATAATAATAAATTCTATGTGGATCTATGTTTTTATTCACGTGTTAGAAAATTAAGCTCTTAATCATATGTTCTTTCCAAAAGGTGCAGTTAAAACTTAGATAAATTTCAACACCTTAATTGCAAACTAGAAATAGAAAACTGTCTCAACCTAACATGGAATATCTACCCAAAACCTATAACAGCTACACTTAATGGTAGAATATTGAAAGTATTCTCTTTAAAGGCAGTCATGGGCCAGTAACGCTCTCTTTTAATGCCTGAATTCAACATTACATGTTGTTTGTCCATAAGATGGGACAAAAACAAAATCATAAAAAAAAGAAACAAAATCATAAATCATAAAATCCATTGGGAAGGAAAAAGGAAAGTGAAAATCTTCTCATAGAGACAATATTAGGTCTATGTATAAAATTTCAAGCGTATATAGACAATTTATTATGGCTACTATGAGATTTAGGTCAAAGTGCTGGATATAAGATAAATATACAAAAATGAAGAACTGTCTTATTAATCATCAGTACACAGAAAATCTAATAATAAGCAATACTTACAAAAAGAACAAAGTTGAAGCCACCTACAAATTACCTAAAAATACACCTAGCACATGGTGGTACAAGAATTGAAGGAGACAAATGGCGATCAATGCTTGATTGAAAGGCAGTGATGGGGACTGAAATGAATTGATAGAAAATGTAACCTATAAATGTCAATTAATGCTAAATTATACATTTCCCATAATTCCAAATAAAATTCAATAATTTGTCACCATTAAAACTGACTAGTTAATTTTTTTAATGTTTATTTACTTTGAGAGAGAGAGAGACAGAGAGAGTGAGTGGAGGAAGGACAGAGAGAGACACACAGAATCCAAAGCAGGCTCCAGGCTCTGAGGTGTCAGCACAGACCCTGACCTGAGCCGAAGTTGGATGCTTAACAAACTGAGCCACTCAGGCTCCGTGACCAGTTGATGCTTAAAGAATAAAGCCCAGCAAATGTCCCAGACACGTTAAAGAACATGGTAAGGAGAGTTGTTTTGCGTGTACTTGTTATGAAGACTCATCACAAAGGTGGTGGTCTTGCCATAAAGATAAAATGAGATAAAACAGAAAACCTAGACCGAAGTCCACACATACATGGAAAACTGACAGTTGAAAGAAGCAACCGATAGTCCCAGTGGAAAAGAGACTACCACAAATAAACTGTCATGGCTAGTTTTAATTTTTTTTTAATGATGTTATATACATTTTAAGAATAAAACGGAAGAAGAAGTAAACAATGAAGAAAAAGACGAGTAATTTCTATTCCATTATTTAATTTTTAGGGTTTTGTTCAGCCAAGGTCACAAAATAGGAAAAAGGCAATCGAGAAACTGAGAAATGTTTCCAGCGTAAAAAAACAACAAAGGGTAGTATTCGGAATGCAGGGAAAACTGCAAATCAGCAAGAACAAGATAAATGGCAGAATAGAAATATGATAAAAGATGTAAACTGGGGCGCCTGGGTGGCTTAGTCGGTTGAGTGTCCTACTTAGCTCAGGTCATGACCTCGCGGTCAGCGAGTTCGAGCCTCTTGCCAGGCTCTGTGTTGACAGCTCGGAGCCTGGAGTCTGCTCTGGCTTCTGTCTCCCTCTCTCTCTGCCCCTCCCCTGCTCACGCTCTGGTCTGTCTCTCAAAAATGAATAAACATTAAAAAGAATGAAAAATAAATAAACAAATAAATAAAATAAAAGATGTAAACAGGAAGTAATCAAGGAACACAAATCAAAAGCACCGGGAGATTCTTGTTCCTGTCCATCAGACAGGCAACACCTACAATTTTGAAAACATCCGTGGTGGTGAGGAGCGAGACGAAAACGAACACCAATAAACCCCAGTGGGAGAGGAAACAGATCCAGCTGCTCGGGAGAGCCCTCACCGAATGCTCGGAGAGCTGGACACGTGCACACGCTGTGCCCTAGAAGCCCCGCCCACACGTACTCGCTCTGTGGTGTGTGTTGGCATGGAGACGTGTGCGTGCGCCTTCCTAGTGGGAAGGTTTGCGCAAACAATTTTCAACCAGGCCAAATGACTTCAACAGGAGATTCAATCAATATATCCAGGTACAGTTCCGCACTCTAATGCAGCAGGAAAACCAACAAGCAGAAGAATCTCACAAGAAGGATGTTTATGACATCCTTTACATAAACTGAAATAAATTATATATGTGTGTGTGTGTGTGTGTGTGTGTGTGTGTATTTATATATACACATATATTTGGTTTCAAGATAAAGGTTATATCTGATACATCTAAAACGAAATGCATAGGAATAACCAAAGCTACATTTGGGATTGTGGTCAACTCTGAATATGGAGGCGGTGATGTGGTTTGAAATGCTTTCCTGGGGACTTCAGCACTATGGGTGTCATTTTCTTTCTCAGGGTCTGGTGGACATATGTGTTCCTTGAAGGCAGAGAGCCTGCCCCTGCTGGCCCCGTGGCCTACTTTGCCTAAATTATTCTTAATCACCTGCTAAGATTCTCCTTGGCGATCACCTCCTTCTGGAAATGGGTCCAGAGTTCATCTCGCTTTTAAGCATCCCCTGCATCTGCCGGCGTCTTTGTGCGGTTTTATAATTATCACTGTATCGATTCATCTCAGTCACAGAACTGCTGTTGAAGTCCATACGGGAAACAATGTCCATAATTTTAGGTACCTTATATGTGCCAGTGATCATCTAAATAATTTATTACATGTTAATCTCCAGATTGAAGAGTTTCTCAGGGTCGTGCAGCTATCTGTTTTTTAAATATGTTTTCTACTAATTCTTATGTAAAAAAAAAACAGTTACATTGTACTTATGTGCCATTTGATAATTCTAGATACTTTCTAGAAGCATTTCCTATGGCTGTTATCGCAAATTTTCACATGCAGCGTGGCTTAAAATAACAGAAATGTATTCTCACACAGCTCAGGAGGCCAGAAGTCCAAATTCAAGTGTGGTCGGGGCTGGTTTCTTCTGAGAGCTCTGAAGGAGAATCCACCCCGGGGCTCTCCTCTCCTGTGGGGACTGCCTGCCACCCCTGTGTGCCTTGGCTTATAGGTACATCAGTCCTATTTGTGTCTCCACCTTCACATCACCTTCTCCTACCTCTCTCATCCGACACCGGTCATTGGATTTACGGTGAGTAGATTGTCATCTTGACATCCTTAACTAACTACCTCTGCGAAGACCCCATTTGTAAATAAGATCACATTGTGAGATTCTCAGTGGACACAAATTCAACCCACTACACTTTCCAAATATTTAATCATTTAATTCCACCATCAGCCCATGAAGTAAATGCCCACTATTATTGTTCCCTCTTTTATAGGCAAGGAAACCAGGGCACAGAGGGTTGAAGACATTTGACGAATGTCACACAGCTAGAAAGAGCTGGGGCTTGACCAGGGCTGTCCAGGGCCACATCCTAACAAGAAGTAGGTAGCTGTCCTGGCCTTTCCCCAGGTTGTCTCACAGCCTAAATGGGGAGGGCACACATAGATCGACATTGATGTGCACCCACATACTGGCTAAGGCATTCTCACATCTCCCCCCGAGGGCCAAACCCATCCCGGAAACATGCCACGTTCAAATGCTTAGGACCACAGCACAGCCTGCAGGTTTCGAAATTCAATGCTGGGCTTATAAGTGCTCTGTGCAATTTCACACTGCAACCCCGGGGAGGGAGCTGCCGTAGAACCAGGGCGGCCACGAAGCCGGGCTCTGTGACCCACACCTGTGCTTGACTTGCTTTGAAATCACCCGCTGCATAGACATCACCAGGCAAAAACAAAATCCGCCTACCTGACAGGGGAAAGGCATATCATCTCCTTGGAAATGGTGTGGTTTTTTTCACTTTCGTTTGAACTTGGCCCGCACCCTCCCTGACCAGCGGCCCCAAAACTGAGGACGGTCCCCAGAGAAGACCTGGGCACCTAGATCGGGCAGGGGAGCATGCCTGCATGCCGTGCCCTCGGATGCTGGCAAGCCCGCCATTCTCGTCAGTACCTCCCTCTGCAGCAGAGAGGTCCCGACCCCACTGAGGAGGACTATGATCCCCAGCACTTCTGTCTCCTGCTCTGAGAGTGTAGGACGCGGTGCATGTGCCTGTGTGAGCTCATCCCACGGAAGGCAGGCCACCCTCTGCGCCCTGGCCCACAGACCGAGCACAGGGTGCAGCTGGCCACCGTGCCCTGCGTGCTCTCCTTGGGCCCTTCGTAGGGCGACCCCGGAGGTGGGGTGATCATGGGGTAAGCGCCCCTGGGGTGCTGGGTTCACAGCTGCAGCTCAAATCTTAGAACACCCGGGGGGCGCGATTATCTGCTGTCATGCTTTAATTCTTAATTAAAACAAGACCCAGCACTAAAATAGGATTGGGGAATGGATTTTGCTCCTCTCTGGTGAGACAAGGGGTGTGTGGGGCCCCTGAGCTCGGGTCAGGCCCCGAGGCCCCTCCGCACAGCAGAGGCACTCCAGCTGAAATCTTAGCGCGACATCAATTGCCAAGGATCCCCCCAAAAGCGCAGGTCCCAGGACTTGGTGATGTCAGCACTACTCCAGGGCATTTTCAGGTTCACACTCTTTTAACCTTTTAAGCACAATTGTGAGCTGTGTTCTCATTAGCAGGTTTCCGTGGAGAGCAAGGGAGGGGCTTGGGCTCCTCATGCCGATTACAGAAAATGAGAATAACTGGGTGTTCTGTTTAATACCGGCCAGCCAAACCTGCAATTAAGGGAAGTAATTTTAAAACCATGGTGAAATATTAATATTAAAAGTGTTCCAAGGACAGGAATCTAATTAACACAAGTTAAAGAAAAGCCTTAAGATCCTAATTTTATGATCGTCTTAAATAAAAATTAACCTGATTAGAGTTCCTTCTTAAAGGTTACATTTATTAAAAAGTTCCAAGCAATTTAACTACAATGGGTTTCGACAAGACAGCTTCCTGTCTGCACAGCCTCTCTATTTTTAAATTTTATGAGGTTCCCCTGGCAGAGTTTTGTAGCAGTTACGATGAAAAAAATCCAGATGCGTGGCATCCTTTAAAAGGGGGGGGGGGAGCAGAGGAGGCGGAGGAAGAGGAAGAAGAAAGGAAAATAATCAATTTGGTAGCAAATATATTCCAAAGCAGAGAAGTGCATATATATACATATACATGTGTGTGTATATATGTGTGTGTGTGTGTGTGTGTGTGTGTGTGTGTGTATACATGTATATGTATATATATGGTTTCTTTCTGATGGCGGAAAAAAGACATGCCGCGAGGTCAAAGGTCACACAAAGAGGAGACAGTATTGTGTAGAAACTGTCACGCATCACCACCTATTTTGACATGCACGGGGCCGTTTGTTGTCTGTCGAACATGCAAATTAAGTGCCTGCTGTCATAGCCAGCCGATATCTGAATGTAGAAAATGAGACCACCTGTAACCAGTGAATGGAGTGATGGACAAGCATTCAGTGCTCGTCATCTTGGAGGCCATTCACTCCACCTCGGAATTGCATATGACATGTAAAAATCTTTTCTTAATATTCACACCCGGGAAGTTTGGGGAATTACGGAGGCTTCAACTGCTGCATCTAATGGGTTCCGCAAGCAGGCAGCTGTGACTGTGAACTGGCTTGATAATTAGGTGTCCAGGAAGATTTTATGCTACGAATCAGTTAAAAGGGAAAAAAGAAAAAGAAAATAATGGCAAGCAAAACTCGCTGGGATGGAAATTGCATTAACCCTTGTGTGTCTTTTTCTGCTCGTAAGCTTTCTAGGAACCAAGATTAATTTTCTAGCTATGGTGCGGTCACACCTCTCCATGGCACGGCTTTCATTTGCAAACTTGCCCCGATGTGCCCGCTGGCACAGCCCGCTGATCCGGGCCACCGTCCAGGAAGGGTCACTCGGCAGTAATGGGATTCCACTTTCCAAAGTTACACGATGCTTCCTTGCATGCAAAGGATTTTTCTGTCAAAGCAAAATTTTTGAGAGGCGTGTTCTGTCAAAATCTTAGACAACAACGGGGAGTAATGGTTGCTTCATGGAGCTCAGGGTTCTTTCTCCCCAGCTCCTCCTTCGCATCATTTCTCACCCGATGCCCCCGCTTATGCCGGTGAAAGGGGCAGAAAAGGGAGCGTAATACAAAAAGAACCAGAAAATAAAGATTGAGAACGTTGCCTTCCAGGCGGTTAGATTGGGAAGCACTGGGCACCCTTTTAGCGAGACGCCCTCGTTTATTTTTTCAAGGACTTTTTTCTAAGTAATTTCTACACCCAACGTGGGGCTTGAACTCATGACCTTGAGATCAAGGGTCACGTGCCCTACGGACTGAGCCAGCCAGGTGCCCTGTGAGGCTCCCTAATTTGCAGTGGAACAGTTGCTGGGTTGAAAATCACCGTCTTTCCCCCTCAAACGCCACCTCCCTAATTCCAGGCTGAGCTTTGCTGGTGAAACCCGGATCGGCCTCTCCAGGGAACACGGGCTTCTCCCCTGCGAGCGGCCCCTGAGTGGGCAGGTGGGCCGACGAACCACACCCGCCCGGGCTAAGGGCACTGGGGCGTCTGAACGGTCGACTGGGCTCTCCTGACGCTGACCCGACCAGGGCTCCGAGTCCCCGTCCCGCTGTTCCTCTGTCACTGTGGGGCCACTCCTTGTCCAGCAGTGCGCACAGAACCCGAAAACGAGACTTCTGTGGAGGAAGCAGAGGACACTGCCGCCGGCCGGATCCAGGGTGTAGACAGGTGTGGAAACAAGCCCTCATGTCACACTGAGGAGCGCGATTTGGTCTTTGTTCCATGGGAAGGTCACAAGAGGGCCAACAAATGTGTTCGGAAAGGGCAAGGCCATAACTGACCTCCCCCGCTCGGTCTATACGTGGCCTTTTGCTTCTTGTACCACTTGGGACATGGTTGTTAATTGTATTTCTTTTTCTTAATGTTTATCTCTTGATTTTGAGTGAGACAGAGGGTGGGGGAGGGACAGAGAAAGATAAAGAGAGAGAGAGAGAGAGAGAGAGAATCCCAAACAGGCTCTGAGCTGTCAGCACAGAGCCCAGTGTGGGGCTTGAACACATGAACTGTGAGATAGTGACCTGAGCCAAAATCAAGAGATGGACGTTTAACCAGGAACCCCATTTGTATTTCTCCCTATCTTATTACTGCTAGTGTAGAAAGTCCAAGTGCTTGTACCTGGAGAAGTTCTTGTCCTTCTGGCAAGTACTTACTAAGGGCCCCCTATGTGCCAGGGGCACCAGGGAAGCTTCAATGAACCCACATAAAACTCTCTGCCCTGGCGACACTCACAGGTCCCAGTGGAGGAAAGCCAGAAGCGGCAAAGACAGTCCATGAGTAACCATCTAGAATGGTACAGGGTAATGGCTAAGCCAACCTAGCAGACCAAGGCCTATAGGGGACGCTGTATTTAGAGGAAAGGGGAACCGACAAAACTATTCTAGAAAGCTCATGGCTGTCGGTTCCTTGCTAAACTTGAGAACGGTTCTTATTAAAATATTACGAGTGACGGAAAACGTCAGCGTAGCTTGTTTCCAGTGGTGAACTGGGGCCAGCCTGCACCAGTGAGGTAAAAACACCCATTGTTAGAAACTAAACTGTACAGACTTACAAGTAAATAACTGATAATAGAGACATAAGTAATAAATAATGCATATCGCTGCCTAATTATTTTAGTATCTTTTACTATGGTTTGTGGTCTCCAGGTTCCTCAAGCCGATTGCACCCGGATGACAGAAATACTACGTAATGGGGGGGGGCGGTGGGTACCCGGCATCCTGGCTCTGTCCATGCTCAGTGATGTCAACTTCGTGGATGGAAGTCATCGTGGTGGGAATGTTTACGGCGTGGCGATCGGCAGGTTCCTCTCATCCCTGCAGGTTGGCCGATGGCTACACACTTAAGGGCAAACGCTGCCTTCGCTGCTCTGGGACATGCTCTGCTCTGGCCGAGGACACAAGGCTGGAGGGCCTTCGCTACACCAAATGAGAAGGGTGTGCGACACCGTTGGGGCCCCGGGGGATGGCTAGTGGAGGATGGCGGCCTCAGCAGTGCTTGCTCTCCGCTGCCATACCCTGCTTTTCAGGACACCTTACACAGCCCTGGGACCTCCACTGTCCTGGCCTCCGGGTCCTGGACATGTCCTAGACAGGAATGCCCCAAATCAAATCCCTTTCCCACTAAAAGATCTTTGGCTCCAAAATTACCGGACACTGCAGAGAAGCATGTGCATAGATGACTTTGACCTGGACTAACCTCGAATTGGGAGAATTCTGAGGCCTGGGAAGTTGCACTCGGCTCAGATGTCTGATAGAGTAAGTTGCATTTCCAGCAGAGGGTCACATGCTGTAGATAGATAGATAGATAGATACACACACACACACACACACACACACACAACTGGAGTGGCCGCACGAAGTGAGTTCCATCAAGGGGGTTGTGTATTCCCCGCCTTGGTGTCCCTCAGTGCCTGAGAACATGCTGTTTAAACACTTCTGGACTCTTTGCAGCAATACCAGACAACGAGGGCACCCCTGGACCCCAAGAAGCGACATCTCCACCTCAGGTGGGGCTGCCACAGGCCACGGTGAGACAGCCCAGGCTCTAGAAGCCTGGAAATGAGGCAGAGAAAGGGGCAGTTAAGAAAGTCTGCAGCATTGTTAAATGGGACATTTCTACCTAGAGCTCCACTGTTGGGCTCCATTCCTCCGAATCTGTTTCATGGCAATATTGTCTGGGAAGAAATTTAACCACTTGCATTCAGCTTGGAAAAAAACATAGTGACTGTTTCAACAGAAATAAATAGGGATACTTGCACCATAAAGATCTGGGGTTGATTGATGGATTCGTTCCTTCATCGCACACTCCGCATGAGGACTGAGACATCACCTAGAAGAAAGATTTCGGCGCTCGTGTGTCCCCGTTACTTCCTACCCGGCTGTATGGTCTAGCACCTTCTTGTTCACCGTTTCAATTATGGGAAAGGATTAAACTGAATGGAAAACATCTTCAGTGGTCCCACCTGTGACCGCCTGTGCCCGAACCCACACGAAAGTAGCAGCTTCCATAACGCAGCGGAAGCAAGTGTCTGGGGTAGGAAGGGATCTTGGGTTCTACGTGGTTTAAGGAGTGCAAGCGGCCAGGTCTGTGGGCAGGGTGCTGGAGCAGAGTGTTTTTCCCTGAGGGATAAGGACGTGTGTCCTCCAGAGATAGCACAGGGCTGTCCCTGCCTTGAGCGATGGGCAGGGTTTATCTGGCGTCTATTTTTCCTGGCTTAAGGGCGATCCTGGTTCCCAAATAATGGAGTCAAGTGGGGAGGCTAGAATTTGGGAGGCAGGTGCTACAGAGGGCTGGGGAGGGGAGGTGGGGGGCGGGGGGAGGCGGGGAGTCTGTATGAACCACTGTTGGCCAAGCTGTCAACTTTCCAGAGCATTTGGGCTTCAGGACTCTGGGGGGGGGGGGGTGCACAGAGCCCCAGACGGCACAGGACAGCTTGGTGGCAATTCTCTGTACTCCTCAGCGTCCAGATTCACAGTGGCTTCCAGAGAGAGATTTACTCTCCAACAATTTGGCGGTTTTATTTTTTCCGAATCTTTTTTGTTTGTTTTTGCTTCATTTTGTGTTGTTTTGTGTTAAACCACCTCCCTTGTGCCATGTACTATCCTGAGAAGTTATCGGATTTCTGATATTCAAAACAATCCCCAAACAAAGTGACCATGGTTTCCATTTTACAGAGGAACCGACCAAGCCTGGCTGTCGCTTACGGCTTATTTTAGAATTTGTTTCCCAGGCAGTATTCTGAAAACTAGAGCATGATGCCGACGGTGGTTGTAGTTTTTTTTCTATGAAAAACATATCACTGAATTGAATTCTAGAACTCCAAATGTAAGTGCATTAAAGCAAAAATTTAAGGTAACATCCAAAAGGATTCTTTCTCCCTATTAGAGGTCAACTTGATGATTTGCACTTTATTTATTTTTTCAAATGTATGTATTTATTTATTTTGAGAGATAGAGATAGAGAGAGAGAGAGAGAGAGAGTGAGAGCAGGGAAGGGGCAGAGAGAGAGGGAGACAGAATCCCAAGAAGGCTCCACACTGTCAGCACAGAGCCCAACCCAAGGCTTCATCTCAAGAAACTATTAGATCATGACCTGAACCAAACCAAGAATTGGATGCTTCACCCACTGAGCCACCCGGGCACCCCAGCCTGGAATTACGGGAGCATCTCACGGTTCATGAGTTTGAGCCCCACATTGGGCTCCGTGCTGACAGTGCAGAGCTTGCTTGGAGTTCTCTCTCCCTCTCTCTCTGCTCAACCCCTGCTAGCGTTGTCTCTGTCTCTTTCAAAATAAATAAGGAAACTTTTAAAAGAAGGAAAGAAAGAAAGAAAGAAAGAAAGAAAGAAAGAAGAAAGAGAAAGAAAGAAAAAGAAAGAGAAAGAAAGAAAGAAAGAAAGAAAGAAGAAAGAAGAAAAGAGAGGAAAGAAAAGAAAGAAAAAAGAAGAAGAAAGACAGAAAGAAGAAAGAAAGAAAGAAGAAAGAAAGAAAGACAGAAAGAAGAAAGAAAGAAAGAAAAGAAGAAAGAAAGAAAGAAAGAAGAAAGAAGAAAGAAAGAAAGAAAGAAAGATTTAGATTGTATCTTTGACTAGTGTTCTTGCTATATTATAATAATTAACCAGTGCTCGAACACGTACGTAGAAGTACAAACACACCCATCTGTACTTAGTTCATCTGGAGACACCTATTGTTGGTATGGTGCCGAACACCAGGCCACCATCTAGGGGAAGATAAACGTGAGCTGCCCTCCAGGATGTTAGACGCGTGAGACAGACAAGTCAAGAGAGGAAGGTGTAACAAAGCTTAGAAGCCGGGAAGCAAGTTCATGTGGGGTGTCTGGGGGTATGAGGCAGGGAGACTTCTGTTCTGGCAGAAATCAGGGTGTCTCAGGGACACGCTTGGGAAGACATGACCCCCAGCCCTAGGGAAAGAGGACACAGAGTGGGCTTCTTCTTCGGACAGTGTCCATCTTCCCAGGCCAGCCCCCAGAGGTGTTCTGGAACCTGCCAGCAGTTCCGAGCGGTGCTTAACTAAACAGCCTCTGATAATATCTTCTCTGGTCTGAGAAAGCTGTACATTTTAAAAACGAATCATACTTGCAACATCATTCAACTGCACAAGTCAGCAATTATTTTTTCTTTCATTTCAACTGAAAATGGACTTAGCGTGTCTTTCAGCCTATTGAATTTGCCTTATACTAGATTAGTCTTTTAAATTAATCTTTTAAAATCTCTTGTTAAATGATTCTTGGTGCCCGACCCCCTCAGTCTGTCCGTGCTGGGAACCTCCCTTCCCCCCGCCCAGCTGGACCCACCAGTCAGGTCTCATTTCTTTTTCTGGGTTCTTCTCCATTCTGTTCCTCGTGGAAAATGCCAAACAAGAACCATGGAAGATAAGTATTCTGTGTAAAACACATTATTTTATATGTGACATGTTTCTATCAGCATACAGGTAAAACACTTCAGATTGCTTGGGAAAATTGGCTCCATTTTTAAATGTCTGACTGGATATGGTTATTATTTCAAGTTTTCCAAAAGCTTCAAGTTGTGGGCAAATATCAGAAAGGCGTTTGGACACACGAGCCAGGCGCGTTCTCTGGTCTTTCTCCTTCGGGTTGTTTCAGGGTATTTGTAGAAGAGCTGAGTAAACGGAGACTCCCATAAATGTTTAGTTACAGTTTCACGCGGCCCCCGGAAGGAGGCAGAGCAGGTGTGACTGCCAGAGTTTACTTGAAATGGGGCCTCCTCATATTACACTGAAATAAGTAATTCCACAGTAAGACTGAAGAAAAACGAGCCCTGAAAATGTTGCACATGACCTACTGATACAACTACTTTTCCCTAGTAATTCCCCACCGAGGGTGACTGATTCTAGAGAGAACTTCCGTGACTTTTTCCAGGATTCTCTTTAGGGGAGCTAAAATATTAGCACGTGTTATTGTGACAATGCTTCAACGATCTCCCCCTCGTTGCCCTTTAGAAGAAGACACAACAGTCCCTTTCTCAGGAGACATCCGGGCTGTTTCAGAGGTTTGCAAAATTACTGCCGCTCCTTAAATTGTGGGGGAGACACAGTGCACGTAGCATGTCACTAGGTGGAAACTCGCATTATTCCACTTCTTCGATGACAACAGAACAGGCATGGTTTTTTTAATCAAACATTGCTCTGAGGAGAGAGAGAGTACCACGGCATTCTTTCTACAGGAATGCTGGCAGCAACGAAATCCATGCACGTGATGTCTCCGTCAACATTCAACAAAATTAAAGCTCAATATTCAACAAAATTAAAATCTCTCCAGAAGGCGTATAAAAGCTACCGGATTATTGCACCAATTTCATATGAAATGGTGCATTTCAATTCTGGTTAGCAACAAGGAAAATGCTTTTCCTGTCTGAAAAACAGAACAAAACAGAACACCAGAGCCCAGATAAAGGCTTGGAGACGATCAAGCACGTGCGAGAAAGTGCCGCCCGACCAGCACGGGTGAAGGACCGCCCCCCCCCCCCCCCCCCCCCCCCCGTGACACCTGGCTGGGAAGAAATGTATTTTCATATTTCCCTGACTTGGTAGTTTCTAAAAGCTCTGACAGCATTTTTAGCACATCCAATTTGCAATTACTGTTCAAAGTCCGTGTGATTTTCTGATACAAGTATTAAAGCCGCTTTATTGTTTTAGCGAAGTTAGGTTGGTTTTCCTCCGAGCGTTCTTTCTTCTTATTTTTTGACAGTGGCCACTGTCTTTCCCCCTGCATCAGACACAGATACACTGCAAAGGAGTTCGTTTCGCCTCACGGTCCGACGGTATCCAAAAGCAGGTTCCATCCAGAGTGCATCAAAATGCAAGAAAGGAAAAGTCTGGTTCCCATCCCTTTCCAGAATGTCAGGCTTATCGGATTTCCGTGCTGTTTGGAAATGGAGGATGTCATGTCTTCCAGAAGATTTCCCCTTTAAAAATGGCTTCACGGTTTGGGGTTCGTATTTCCTTTTACATTTTCCCTTCTGTGTTCTTCCAGGGCAAAGCAGAAGGATGAAAATTGCTTCTGCCCTGTGTTTGGCACGTATGGGAGCCAGGGCTACAGCGAATATACATTTTCTATCACAAATACCTACAGCTCCACCTGCATATATAAATATGCAAATACAGACATAACCATATGTGCTTTCCACAGGGGTGTTAAGTTAGACCTTCAAAACAGAAAGTGGTCTAGAAATGGCATCTTGATTAGGATCACAATAGAGGATACCTCTCGGCCCCGCAAGAAGAAGTTGTACAACCCGTGGTCTTATGCTACATGAAGCTTCACCCTTTTGGCAACATGTTAGATTAGATCCACCATATACTTTTTGGATTCCGTGATGTTTGATATTGCAATCGTTAATTGTTTGAATTTCATAGTTTTTAAACCAGTTTCCTTTGGCAAGAAAATTTTTTTAACTTCTGTTTTCCCTAAGAATGTCTCGTTTCGGGGTGCCTCCCGAGTGGCTCAATCGGTTGGGTGTCGGACTTTGGCTCAGGTCGCGATCGTGAGTTTGAGCCCCGCGTCGGGCTCTGTGCTGACAGCTCAGAACCTGGAGCCTGTTTCGGATTCTGTGTCTCCCTCCCTCTCTGCCTCTCCTCTGCTCACTCTATCTCTTTCTCTCTCTCCCTCTCTGAAAAAAACAAATAAACATTAAAAAAATATTAAAAAAAAAAGAATGTCTTGTTTACAAAGAGACAACCATAACATGCTTAATGTGGAGAAAATCTTGAAACATAAAGGTAAAGGCAAGCATAGACTATAATAAAATAGTCAGCCAAGTGGCCCTTTTATACTTTCAGAATTAAAGGCTTTATTTGATTTTAGCCTATGAAAAAAACATGTTTTGCATTTTCTTTTAAATCACGAAATAGATACGTGTATGTCATCCCGACTCTGTTTTTGGAAAACCTGCAGATGGCATAAGTTCCGGTGGCCACTTCATTTCTGATCATCTGGACCACTGTGAAAAATACCCATTTAAAAACCATCCATGCAAATATTCACAGTGAATCATAAATGTGATCGGAAAAGCAAATATAAATAACGTCAAGTGTGTTGTGTGTGTTTTCTCTACTGGGCTTCCCCCCCCCTTTCTTTCTTTCTTTCTTTCTTTCTTTCTTTCTTTCTTTCTTTCTCTCTTTCTTTCTTTCACATCTTAGCAGACTTACTTTGGTAGATTACTTTCAGAAAACTTTTCCAACGTGTTTTAAAACGGTCGGTTAAAAAAGTTAGGGACAAAGCACAGGATGAATATAAATTATTTGTCAACATATGGTAGCAGAGGGCGGGCCGAACGGAGCGTCCGCACAAAGGGCAGGCATTGTCTGGGGTGATGAAGTTCTCAAATTGAAGTCCTGTGTTAGCGCGAGAAGTTGCTCGCATGTTCTGGGGTTACAGCGCTTGGTAAAGCCAGGGGCAGCTGCACCAATTGTACATAATTAGTCAAGGTCAGACACGGCAAATGGAGGACACTCACCATTTGTCAGGAGGACAATGGAAGGGGACCTGAGTGTTCTCAACTGGGGAACAGCCGTGAGAGGGGCGCATTGAATGCGGGGAAGCAAGCCCGCCCTGTTTTGTGCTCCCTGGAAGGGGGGGGCGGCCACTCAGGACGACTCACATGCTAGCACTAGCCAGGCTAGCCAATGTCACAAAACACAATCTTGTTTTAACTACCAGAAGCATATGTTCATTGACACAGTGTGATGTTGGGGACACTTGAAGGGAACAGGGAAAGAAGAGACGAGAGAATAAACGTATTTCCTGCATGTGCGTGGGATTTCCTGTTCCCTTCTCCAGTCAATGGTGCGATCTTTTAAGTTCCCAACCGACGCGGTGTAATCCTTTCAGTAAAGAGGTGATTACTTTCAAATGAGCAGTAGAGCTTGCAATGAAGAAAAACGGTTTGAGAGGGAATGAAGTGCCCCGGTCTTAAGAGTTGCTTCGAGAAGGGCTCCGTTTCCAACAGCAGAGATTAAACACCGAGGCAAACGGTCTAGTCAGAGAAGTTAAAGTGAACGAAAACGTTCGGTCCTGATCGATATTTTACAGCCACCGTGGAATTCGACTCCACCCCAAAAGCGAGTGCGTGGCGTGAGTTTGAAAGCTCCAAAGTCTGCGGGAGTTTCAAAGAAGAGAGAAGAAGGATGCTAGCTAGCGTGCAAGCAGAGATCCGCAGAGGTTTGAGGCGCTCATTTTGTGAACGCCTGCACCGCATCCAGGGAAGAGGAGGGCTCCCCACTTGCCTCCAGTCCGGCTCTGGGGCTGCTCCTTCCAGCCGGGGTCAGGGTGCTGCAGCCCAGGGCGGGCTTCGCCCTGGAGGACCCAGCATTCCGCCGGGCACGTCTGCCTCCCTTCCCTGAAGCAGCCCTGTGGGAAGGAGCAAGGACAGGCAGAAGGGACGGCTGGCACAGAGGGGACCATCAGGTCTGTGTTCTGCAGTGATTTCTCATTAGCTCGCTCTCCCTGATCACAATTTCCAGGTGACATTCTTTCTTTGGACTCAGGGCCCTCATTAGTGTCTCATTATAATGTCTTCCCACACATCAGATTTATTTCAGCCCATGCACTTTGCAGCACAGTTTCCACCTGCCGCGGGAGGAAAGAAAAGTCAAAGACTTACTTTAAAAGTAAGGATCTCGTTGATGGCTCATACGCGCACAAACACTCGCACACAAAATCTGTTAGGCACGGCAGAGCACCTTGGGCTCGGAGAAGATGCCACAAGAGCGAGGCGGTTAACCACCTCTTATAATTATACATCCTTATAATAGGAATTCATTATCTCGTTGTGTACAAAGCAATCCATTTCTGGTTAGCCTTTTATCACACTTCCATTTTCAAGGGAATAAATCAGAATGAGGAGAAACTGCACCATAAAACCCTCCCCCGGTGCTGCCTGCAAGGCAGGTGAATTCGATATTACACATAAATTTCTGAGTTTTTACGGGAAGAAACTGTACACACGTAAGCCTATTCATGTCTGCAGTGCACAAGCACGCGCACACGCACACACACACAGTCCTCGGGGCTCTCCTCTGTCTTCGCCGCTGAGAGAACAACCCCAGCTCTTTCTCCCCAATCCCCTCACCTCTCCATATAGAGAGCGGGGGAAATGTGTCATTTCTGATATTAGAGCCATTTCTCCCGTAGTCTCCATTGTCAAGATTTTCTCTTGTGTCCTCTGGAGGAAATGATAGAATCTGCTGTGTAATTTAGTCAATCCCCGAATACAGTCTTAGGAAGCTCGCTCTCTGTCAAGTTAATAAAGATAATGAAGTATTAACTCCTTTATTTCTCTGCAGTGCACTCCATCCTTGGGCATCAGGAACCGACAATTTCATGTAAGCAAGGTAAATTATGCTCTTGGCTTTCTCACCGGGAAATACATCTGGCAATTAAAAATGAAAGACACTATTAAGTGAAGCCATCCTTCACAGCATTCCCGTTATGCACGCTTTCTCTAAATTGAGAAAAAGAAATGCTGCCGTTTCTATTTAGCGGAAACGCATTCGCTGCAGTGCCTTTGAGATGGCTTTTCGGGGACATCCTCGCGTGAAGCCCGCTGTGCAGTCTCACTCCCACTGTCCCCGCGTCCACCCACTACTGTGCCAAGTAGTCTCCTGGTGGTTCATCACGGCGGGGGCCGGGGGCTGGGGGGACAGAAAGCACACAGGCTCTCCGTTGTTTCAATTTAATCCCAAAGTGGAATATTAACTGCTAATGTGAGAATATGATTCGGCACGTTTATCACCATGTCATTACGTCTGATTATGTTTATTTCAGTCTCCAGCCCGCGCAATTAACACAGTCCCTACAGACATAAAGGCAGTCTTATATTTATTTCTGATCTTCAACGTGGCTGAAATGGACTCAACTCGTATGAAGAAATAACCTTTATCATCAAACATTCGCTGCTTCAGCTCCAGCCTTTGATAAATGAAGAGTGGCTCCAGGAGCCAGGAGTGCATTCAGACTGAGCTAATTGAACCCTACGAAGGCAGCGGTTCCCGTGTAACATACGGGTGACTCTCCTCCTTCTCCCTAGATGAACGAAATGAGCTTCACAGGTTAGCTTCCTCTGAATGAAGGGTGAATAAGCACATTTCTAATGAAAACTAGAATGACTTTAGTATCTATATATACTCTACTTTTTGTCTTTAACTTAGGTTTAGAAAAAAAAAAACAGTTCCTAATATATCTCTTATAATCTCATATTTGACATTATACTTGGACTCCTACTTAGCCATCACTGTGACGTATCATAACATAACCCAAATGTGCGTTAACTGAATAATTTAGGACACGGCAAAACTGTGCCTTTCTCTTTTGTTCCCCCCCCCCTAAATTTAAGAGTGGCTTAAAATTGCATATTAACTGCCTGTTCATTGCAGGCGGAAAAAGGATTCATAGGAGAAGTGGTTCCTCTGAGTTGACGCTTATTCCCATTTTTCAAATTAATTCCTCTAATTTTCAAATAGTAGTTGAAAAACTACGAAAGTCTAAGAATCAGCCATGTGGTTTTGCAATTTCCTCTTTGTCTCATAAAGTAATTGTTTTCCACTTTCAAGTATCTTAACACTATAATTATTACCATCGATCTTTTTTTAAAGACCAGACTTATGCTTAGTTCCTGGTAGTGAATTTTAATAACTACCACAGCGTACCCAATGGGAATCCTAGTGACCTAAAATAATTAATGCACCTCCGAAAGGGCCAGAACTGTTCATCAGGAGCATGCTGGGAAAATCTTACAGAACGAGCTTTGCAATGCAAGACTGTACCCGCGACAGACCAAGTTAAGATTGTTTGGTCTGGGGTTTAAGTTTAGCTTTCAATATCTTCATCTTTGCTACGTGGAGATAATCCCATTCAGTGGACCAAGGGTCCCTGAGAATTTTTGTTGCTATTTCGGTTTGCTCCACGTTCTTGTGCTTTCTTAATGCAAATCATTAACCAACTACTCACCTGGAATGGGGATCCTCTGGTTCACCCCCCACAAGGTGAGAGGACGCAGGGCTGATGGGGAGGGTGGCTGTCTGGTTGGACCATCGCGTGCCCCCCTGAAGCTGCTGCTGGGACGATTGCGAGGGAGCACGCACGAACTCTCAAGTGTATGTTAGGGTGTCACTGTTGCTTCTGATGCGTAAAAAGTGCATTCGACGTTTCATTATTTCAATAGGTGTTAATAAAGAAAAGGTTAATCATTAGCCTTACATATCTACTGAAATTAGCTGCTGGAATAGTCTATTGTCTTCAAGAATCTGAGGTAGCGATCTGAAGGAAGATTTTATATTTTACATTAGGCAGCTCCTAAACTATTATATGAATTATCTCCACGTCTGACATTACTGGATACAGTTCAGAAATCCAAGCTTTTACTGAATGAGGGACTCATACATCTAAACAATGGCACTATTAGTGATTTGACCAGATTGTTTCTCCTCGGTTGATGCTGTTTTCTGTTTTCTGTTTTGTTTTGTTTTTTTTCCTTCTGTCTTTTCATTGTAAAGACAGTCACTGTATTTCTCAGCCCCGTTCCAAAATATTAACTGGGGAGCTGCTCGCTTCTACTCGTGCCAAACTTCTGGCAGAAATTTATGAAAGATGCCCAGGAAAAGAGAAAAACGTAGTAGTGGTGGTAATTTGGAATACTGACCATAGGTGTAAACTTTAGAAAAGGCCCCTTTTCTGAAACAGCCATCTGGAGTGGACCAACAGCTCCCTCTGCCCCCTCCACGGGGGAAGTGCTCATGACCAAGGCACTGTGCGGATGCGGGGGCTGGGCTGTGCAGACATCTGCACGCTTCCTTGATCTGACAGGGAGTTCCAGAAAGGCTGTGCCAGTACAGACCGGGCAGGACCCGGGGGAAGCCCCCATCAGCGCTGCCCAGGTGAGACCTGTCGCAAGCTTCTCTTCATTAGCCCACTGATGACTGGCCGGAGGTCACAATGAAAGGGAGGGTATTTTTTATGACATTATTAGTGAGAGAAGTATTAAAGGTGACTCCATTTGTCATGCCTTATTAGCAAAAGCAGGGGAAAATATTCAAATAGCAATACATTCAACCTCCCCGCCAAATTCTGCCAAGTCGCTTTGACTTTCCCACGTTCCCCGCCACACCAGCTCCTTCCAGTTTGTGGGAAGCTGTGGGAAGATTTGCCCGTGGAGGCCAGGAAGAAACAGGGTCACTTCATGGTGGTGTGGCCTGAGAGCTTAATGTTTTGGATGCTTTCTTGAATTCCCAATATTTATCTCTCATGAATACACCTACACCCGGGTGATCAAATGTGTCCCTCCACCCCCGGTGGCCTGGGGTGCTGGCATGGAAAATGCTAGTTTTAAGGAGCAAACAGAAGGACTGAGAAACAGCATAAGAGCTTCGCGTGCGTGTCGACACGCAGGTTTACAAAAGACCTTTCATTTTGTTTGTTAAAACTCCGGAATACGTGCCCCCAGACACGTACATCTCAAACATGCCAATAAATTTATTTACCTTTCCTTGTCATGATTACCCCAAAATGAAAATATATACGTATGCTAATTAATTACATGCGACCTAATTTAGATATTCCCATCCTGCGGCCTTAGAAAAACGATTAAATGTGATCATGACTAGTTAAAACCACACTTCTCACCTGAAATCCTCTGCCTGAGATACAGCAAACTACTAATTTGCCTCAGTAGGGCTTAGCTTTCACTCAGAGCCATCTTCCTGGTCCAGAGGTGGCATTCACTCATCCACTCATCCATCCATCCATGTATTTAAGATCATTGAAGACTTCCTAAGGTCACGGGCAGGGAGCAGAGCACATGGAGACAGGCCCATTTGCCCAGGGTGCCCGCAATGGAGAAGAGGGCTGGCGAGATCTACCACTGACACCAGAAGAGACGGAGGTGTAGACGTTAGCAGGAAATGCACCCCAGAGGGGTGGCTGTATTTCCCTGTACAAGCAGCCATGGCCTTGAATATATATATATATATATATATATATATATATATATGTCTAAAACTATTAACAGTCTAACATCCTCATGTGCCTTAGCGGGCATTGGCTTCTGCACACAGGACACACAGCTATTGCCTTAAATTAAAACAAAATGCTCCCTCGAATAATACGTCTCTCTCGTTTCCTCCTCGCTGTATACACGCACAGATGCATACTCAATGTGATACAGTCATTTATCAAATTAAAACAAAAAACGAATTATTTAGGATCCGTGCAGTACTAACAAAGACACAGCCTTGTAAAAAATAGGAATTTATTAGCACCCCATCCTCGGCACGTACATTGATAGGAAATATAATTAAATCAGCATTATTTTTTACCACTCACTCAGCATAAATTGTCGCTGGCTTTGCAAGACGGAGACAATGCATTGTTTGTGCTCGTGATGACAATAGTCTTTGTGGCTGAAATCCTTCTTCTTCTTTTTTTTTTTTTCCCCTCACATATAAGGGATCTCCGTACCCAAACTCTGGCAAACGCAGGGAGAATGTTGAATAATAGCTCCCCCCCCCCCCCCCCAACATCCCATCCAGAAATTCTCATCCGGCCAATTGCCAGAGCAGTGTGTATGGGAAACATCCATGAACCGAGAGCTGATGAAGCATGGCTCTTAGAAGTCACTAATTATTTGATTTCTAGGATTCACACCAGATAAATCCCACTCACTGAGAGGCGAAAGACACGATATGCTGGTGCTTCCAGGCTTTGAACGTACGCTGTCAGCTTGGGCAGCTAGAGCAAAATGCTATGAACTAGGGAGCCTGAACAACAGAAATGTATCTCTCAGAGTTCTGGAGACTAGGAACACCGAGGTGCTGACAGTTTGGGCACTTTTGGCTTGTAGATGCTGCCTCCTCTCTGTGTGCTGACATGGCCTTTCCTTGGTGAGTGCTCCTGGAAAGACACCTCCCTCTCTCTTTCCTCTTTTCAAGGAACTAGTCATAGGGGCCCCGCCTTGGTCACCTAATCTAAACCTAATCACCTCCAAAGACGTCCCTTCAAAACCATCACAGTGGAGCCTAGAGCGTCAACGTATGAATTTTAGGAGAACCTAAATACGCAGCCCATAGTAGGTACTGTACTCCTTTTCGACTAATATGACCTCTGAAGCTCTTCTCTTCTGGAACCACAGATTATACCAAAGTGGTTCCGCTTAGTTTTGAAAGACCGGAATAAAACAACGTAACGCAACACCTCCCAAAATGAAGTAAATAAAACAGAACAAACCAGACCGAGCTTAAATGGCCCGCACCCACCCAAGGAGCCCGTCTACCAAGCCCGTCTACAAGGGCACACCCAGCCGTTTGCCCAAGTAACGCTACCGGCCCAAACCATCCGCTTAACTTCTGCGGTGACTTTTTCCAGGATCACTTCTCACAAATTCTCCTCTGCGTTCCCACAGCCGCTGCCCTGCATGGTGTTCTTGGATCCTCATCTCTACACCAGATGATCTGGAGGTGTCACTTCCGGTTACAGACGTCAACAAGCTCATGTCCCCTCTTCTCTTATTTTTTTCCTCTTATATTACACAGGAGTCAATGTCGGTGAGAAACAGAATTCTGAGTGACGGTATGAGGAACAAGGGCAGAAGCTGCGAAAAGGGCAGTGCTGGTGTGGCAGAGACGTCCCTTGCATGCGGAGGTGTCCCCGGGGCCCAGGTCCGGTGGGGGGACTAGCAGTGACACGGGGGTGTTGACTTGAATACATGGGCGCTCCCTGGCTTCTCGCTGCAGGTCTGTGACCAGCAGGGCTCTGAAGGAGAAAGTGGGTGCCTGAGAGACGTCTCTGCCCGCAACCCCCTTCTCTACCTTCTACCCAAGGAGAGAAGGAGGGAAGGAAGAAGGAAGACCTCTGTGAAACTCTGTGGCTCAGATGCCCTCGGACAAATGGGAACTGACGGGGGGTTGTCTCGCTGTGTTATGGGCACACAAACTTCTAGTTTAGTGGAGAGGACTTTTGCCTGTGCACCTTTGTCATTGCAAAAAACCCCAAAACCGAGCACATTTGAAGAAAGCAGCAGTCCGTTAAACCAGAGTCTTCGCACACGTGGGGAGATTTCCCCCACCCTTGAAGGGCACACGTTGCTAGTGTAAGTTTGGTCCACGAGCTTCTGCACCAGGAGCCTCTCCACGCGACGCCCATCGTGAGCGGACCCCTGCAGGTGCAACCCACACCTGTTGCTAACAGTGGGCACTTCCTTACACGTGCAAAGGTTCCAGAAACATTTCCCGGCTGGCTCAGTGTCAATGGATGAGTTGGTATAAAAGTCTATGGGCACCACGCAATACAAAGTACTTATTGCAAAAACCTCCGTGCTCACACCTTTCCTGTTGTTTCTCAAAGACCGTCCCCGTCTCCTGGCGGGCCGGTAGCAGTTGGGGTTAGTCTGTGGACACGCTGAGGACAGCTCATCTGGCCACGTGGCTGGCGGTGGCTGGAAATGGCACTCACAGCAGGCACAGTATCCTCTAGAACTCGGGTCTCGCTTCGCTCCTGAATCACCTTTGTGAAGCAAGGCCCATGAGACAATATCTGGGATAAAGTCACCAGATTTTCTTATGCATAATCCAGACACATTATCAAAGGACTCGTTCCCTACATATTAAGGCAGCAAATCTGGGGCACCTGGGTGGCTCAGGTGGTTAAGCATCTGACTTCGGCTCAGGTCATGATCTCATAGTTCCTGAGTCCGAGCCCCGAGTCAGGCTCTGGGCTGACAGCTCGGAGCCTGGAGCCTGCTTCGGATTTTGTGTCTCCCTCTCTCTCTGCCCCTCACCCCACTTGTGCTCTGTTTCTCTTTGTCCCTCTCTCTGTCTCTCAAAAGCAAACAAACATAAATTTTTTTTTTTTTTTTTGCAGAAGGGAAGATATGACCCCGTTAGTCTGAGACTAGACATACCTATGTGGCCGAGATGAAACTCCTGTCACTTCACATGCAGAGGGAAATGCGGAGCTGATCTGGGGGACGGAGGGTGAGGGAGGTGGCAACGAAGCATGACGTCCGATCAAGTTACTGTGGATAGTTTCCTCTGGTAAAGTGCCCAGGATCCAAACACACACCTGGCCAGAACCACTGTTCCTAAAGGCAGGCGGGCCTTCCCGGCGCCGTGAGCAAAAGCAGAGCCCTGGAGGAGGAAGCGAGGCCAGGCTCCAGTCCCAGGCCACGCTGTATCCAGCGAAGAACAAGGAGAACAGGAGGAGAAGGAAGAAAAGGAAGGGAGGGAGGAGAAGAGGAGACACATGTAGAAATTAGAGTAGAAGGTGCCTAAATAAAGAAAAAACTTTAATCGCACACGGTGTGATTCAATCTTTGTGAAATCAAAGAATGGGCGAGATTAAGGTATGCTAGTAAAATTCAGGAGAGTGATACCGGAAGGGAGAGTTGACTGGAAAGGGCACCAGGGAACGTTCTGGGTGATGCAGCCGTCGTATGTCCTATGCTGATGACGATTACTCCACCGTGTGCAATTGTCAAAGCTCATTGACCCGAACCCCGAAGATCTGTGTATTTGGCTACATGTAACGTGTGCCTCGACGATAATACTGAAACCAGTACCAAGTATCTGGTACTTGGTAATGTCGACATTTTTGAACAGGATAGTCTCAGCGCATCAGAAATCTGATCTCGGCAGGCGGCGGCCAGGCTTCCATTTTCGGGTTTCCTGAGCCCCCTCTTGCGCCCGTGACACCACGGAGTTATGTGTAAATAAATAATAGTGCAAGCAGCGCACTGGAACACTCGCTTCACCTGGGAAGCGCAAGGTTATTTTTGTAGCTGTGTCCTGTCTTCCCGTGTGGAGGGTGATTTATGGTTTTCCGCCGCGCTCTATCATCATCGGGCCCACCTTTGTTTCCATCATAGTTAATTAAAGGGAAGGTCATTGTCACCTTATGTTTTAAACCTTCTTAACATAATATATCACCCTTGGTACACTTTAATAAGGGGATTTGTGAAGGAATGGTGTAATAGGAAAAAAGTTTACGGCATAATCCATCCTGTTCACAATTACACTTTAGCTATTGCACATAATGAAAGTTAATAAGTAGACAAAACGAAGGGTCTGTCTTGGGATTCATTCAAGTGTTGATTAATTGGCTGAGTGATATAGTGGAAAAGAAGATACCTCGCTTTTCTAAACTGCAGGCAAACGTGGCCAAAACGCACTCCATTTAAAGGACAATCTCTCCTTTCCTTTTTCCTTGCAAATTGTCACCCCCAAACAATGTGAAATTAATTAAACATCTGTTTATTGAATGCCTTCCACGTGCCAGGCGTAGTAGGAAACCTGGAACATGAAGGGGTGAAGTCAGATACCGGCCCTTTCCCCGAGGGGGCCAGAGACTAGTGTTGGTTCAGATACAAAGGAAGGACAAATTATTTATTCTAAATGGTTACTCCTGGGGATACCAGAATTAGTTAAGATTCATAAGAATGACTGAAATAATATTAAGTACGCCAAGCACATCTGCCAAGAAAATGTTAAATCCTTCTCCGAAGCCATTTATTTTATTTAACAGACACTTATAAAGTACTTACTAAAAGACAGCCATTGTTCTAAGTGTTCTCCAAATATTAAGTCATTTAATACCAACAACATCCTTAATGAGGAAGCTACCATTATCATTCTTCTTTTATAAACGAGAATATGGAGGCACAGAGTGATCAAGGAATTTACACAAGGCGGTACAGTTCTCCAGAAACTGCGCTCGTATCCACCAGGCCAAGCTACCTTAAAATAAGATCCCTTTGACAGTTTCAAAAAATAATGACTTTTTACGAGATTTTCAATGGGAAGGGGTACTTTCGCGCAAAGATCTTACAGGGTCTGTATATTTAACAGTAATGCCTGGTCTTATTAGACAACACAACTCACCTAAAGTAAAGAACCTAGTGGCCCAGTCGAAGGAAATTGCTGACCCAGTTAAAATTTAGCAGAATGTGAGGCAAGATGAGGAAAATGTGTTTGGAAGCATATCCTCCTAGGCACTCGCAAAAAGAAAGGGGATGTGTTAAATATCAGATGAGGGCTACGTGAAGCGAAGCTTCACACATCAAGAAAAGTGTCACCGTGATTAAGGTAGAAGGGGCTCATCAACGACACGATGCACTGTTTGAGTTATCAACAGGCCCATCTTTGATCTGCGTTCCCCTAGGATAAAAACGGATGCAGGCTTGCATAATGCAAAAGACGAATGCAAAATAAAACAAATCACAAATGGCCAAGTGAGAATTGAGCGCGCACAAGAGCGGCCGGCAGTTTCTAAAATGACTACAGTGATCCTGCCTCCTGGCATTCACACCCTTGCCCAAGGCCCTGCCCCTGAGCGCAGGCTGGACCTGGAGACTCACTTCTAGGAGCCAGAACCCAGTGTGGATTCGGGGGTTATGTTCCAGAGAGGGTGGTTTCCGTCTAGGCTATTGCCTCTCTCGCTTGTTCGCTCTGTCTAGTTAGATGCTCTAGAAAGGCTCATCAGACAGGGAGGTGAGCGCGGCTCTGGACAAAAGCCAGCAAGGAAAGGAGGTGTCAGTCCAACAGGCTGCAAGGAACCAAATCCTGTCATACGCACAGGAGTGAGAGTGGAGGTGGATCCTTCCCCAGGCGAGATTTCAGATGAGACCGCAGTCCTTTTAGACACCCTTACTGCAACCACAAGAGAAACCTGACCCAGATAAGCTGCATCCACATTCTTGACTCACAGAAACTCCGAGATAATATATATATCCAGCTGTGGGGCACCTGAATGGCTCAGTCAGTTAAACGTCTTACTCTTGGTTTCAGCTCCGGTCAAGATCTCACAGTTTGTGAGTTCAAGCCCCACATCAGGCTCCGTGCTAACAGTGCCGAGCCTGCTTGGGATTCTCTCTCTCCCTCTTTCACCGCCCCTCCCACTTACCTTCTATCTCTCTCTCAAAATAAATAAAAACAAACTTTAATATATACAATATATGTCAGATATATATTCCATGCTCTACTATTACTTGCCCATATTACTTGCTTTTTTATGTGATTTATTATGCACCAATATATAATAAAAGCACTTTTCTTTCAACACATACTTATTTTCGGGGGGCCTGGGTGGCTCAGTTGGTTAAGTGTCCGACTTCGGCTCAGGTCACAGTCTCACGGTTTGTGACTTTGAGCCCCACATCGGGCTCTGTGCCGACAGCTCAGAGCCTGAAGCCTGCTTCAGACTCTGTGACTCCCTCTCTCTCTGTCCCCTCCCCAGCTCATGCTCTGTCTCTCAAAAAATATATAAACATCGAAAAAAATTAAAAAAAACCCCACATACTTATTTTCTGCTAAAAGCCAAGAAACCGGACGCGATACTGAATACGGGTGAGGTGCAGTGTCTTCCCTAGGGGAGTCTGCAGTCTAGCAGCGGTAAGTTGTGTCCGTGTTCCCAAACACTTTGGGATAAATTGTCGTGCTGCTTGGGCAATGTGGAGCAAAAGGGCCTCTGGAAACATGTGTGTAAAACACCAGACACAACATTCTAAATGATGAAATGTGACGACTTAGTGTTTATCGGTATATTCATGCTTCGTTTTGTGTCAATAGAACACAGCAGTTTAGGGGCAATGTTAGCAGGTGATTCGCTGGTGGAGATGGTGGAGATGGGCCTGGGAGATTTGGGTGCGTTGCCTGGAAATTGGGAAGCTCTGGAACATGACTGCTCCTTTGTTTACCTCCACCCCGTGACTCTCACCGGGGCTGTAGCAAAACAGTGAAAGAATGGGAATGAGAAAGGACAGTATGACGGGTGACGTGTCTGCTTTTCTTCAAACGAACGTGTGTTCCGCAGCTCTCTGGGCCAGACACGGTGTTTGTGCTGAGAGATACACATGTATCTTACATGTCTCCTTATGGCTACACAGAGATAAAGGAGACACTTACTTTTGTAAATGTGTATTTATTTATTTATTTCAAGGGGGCGGGGAGGGACAGAGGCAGAGAGAGAGAGACAGAGAGAGAATCCCAAGTAGGATCTGCGCTGCCAGCTCAGGGCTCAACTCCGGGCTTGATCCCATGAACCATGAGATCATGACCTGAGATGAAATCAAGAGACGATTGCTCAACCAACTGAACCACCCAGGCGCCCCCAAAAAGGAGACACTTTTAACTTGAAAATATATCTTACCCAAGTTGCCTGACTTTGTCTGCCTGGTGCTCGTAGAGACGTTCTCAAGAATACGAGGTGGGCGTCACATGTGTAACTCAAGCTTTAAGTTTCTTCATGTAGTTTTATTGATGCTTTGTCTCCCAAAATGAGCACCTGTGTTTGCAGCTCCTCTCTATAACAACCCTAACATGACATAAGATACTGGGTATATATCAGTTTGTTTCTTGGGGACACATGTCTACTTTCTAATAATATCAAACAAATATTTTAAGATATATTTTGAAGTATCCATTCATTGGGTGTCTCTTTCTCTTATTGGGGGAAAGTGCAGGCCAAATATTCATGAACATGGTGCATGGGTTTCACCCACCAGAGACGACAAGTTAGTTTCATTTGATCTTGTGCAAACTGCTTTGTTGCTGGAAGACGATTTTATGGCCTGTGAGGAGGGAAATGGAGAGATGGCCCAGAGGGCCCTTGAGTCAGTACGACCTGTCTGGAGTTTGTATGGAGAGACACCCTTCACTACTTACCAGCTGTGTGGCCATGGGCCAGCGACAATCGTTTTGAGCCTATTTCATCATCTCTAAATGCACCTCCCCCTCAGTTTGTAAGATGAGGAAATCAAAAAGAGATGACCTTTGCCAAGTACAAAACCGAGCAGCTGTCTCAGGGTAGATACTCGATTTATAATTATTATTATTTCTGTTTCTTAAATTCTGTGATTGTTATTTATATCGCTGTTATATAAAGGTGGCAATTTCTGAGTCTCTACCCCAAAGGGACACGCAAAGTCTCTGTACCTGAGAAATTGGGAAATAAGAAAATAACACTCCGTTTTGAAACTATTTTAGCGATAACCTTATGAAATCAAAATGGCGCCTGTTAGCTTTGTTCATCTATGGAAGGACTGAGAAACACTTCCCAGGTTGAGGCTGTGTTCATTCATCTATCCACTCTGTCCCTCGGCACCATGGCTGACCCAAGCTGGCACTTAATACCTATCAAACGACTGGATATTTTAATGGCTTTTAAAATATTAGAAACTTTATCCTTTTTCATTACTTTTGGGAATGTTTCAAGGTGATGGAATTTCCCTGAATTCCTGGCTGAACGAATCATCTTAGATGGTTTCATCGCTTCTTCTCTCTTGGCTTACACTGAGGAACACAGGAATTATCTCAGATGGGTTGGTTTTCAACTTGGTTCCAATTTTGTTTTTCTTTATGGCAGACTGTCTTGTGCACCAAGTATGACACAGAGATTAGCATGACTCACTGTGGTCCTACTCCTTGAAAAGTCTGGGCTGTAAGAGCGTGAATGTGCATGCTGATATCATGGCTGGATTCATATTTTTCTGGCAAGTCCAGGAAAATCTCGGAGTCGGAGCCCCAGGAAGTAGAAATCAGGCTTGCAGGTGACGGCCATGTGTCTGTGCCAATGGGAAACCATGAGGCTCCTCGGGCTAACTTAGTCCTTTGTCCAGGGTCTCATTTTAGCTCTGTGAGCACGTTAAGGTCAGGTGATTTCAAGTCTGGTACGGCTTCCTCACGGACAGTTTCTGTTAATTTGGTTTTGTTCCTGTCATACTGTCTTGTGTCTTTGTGTGTCTCTCTCTCTAGTTTCATTTTTGGCTTTTTTTTTTTTCTTTTTCTGAACACTGGACATTTGAATATTGTAACATAGCCACTCTGGGAATCAGAGTGCCCCCTCCCCTCCCTGTGGCCACCACCTGCCGTGGGCTCCTGTTTGCCTGTGTGGAGGCTTCTCTAGACTGAAATCGTAGCCTGCATGTCTGAAATGAAGGCAAGTTCAGTGAGATTTTGCTCTTTTCTGAATGTCGATCAGCCGTCAAGACTCGGTGACACAGGACAAGTCGGCCGGTATGGCAATTACTGTGTTATTGGACAGAGCAGTAAACCGAATAGTCATGTTCTGTAGAACACATTTCCGACCCTGTGCGGACCCCCCTCTTTCTGTCAGGGCTTCCTTCCCTGGTTGACTCTTCACTTCCCGGGCCCCTGACATAGAACCGCCTGGCCTGACCTGCTGCTCACGGACGCCCCCCCAAACTCAGCTCTGGGGGTGCTACAGGGAGCCTCAGGTATGGAGAACTTAGCAGGCTTTTCGAAGTGCTTGCCAGTTTCTCCACCCAAAGGAGGCGAGTCCGGTGAACTGCTTTGGGGATCGAAGCAAAGAGGTTAGGAGCATCTCGCCCGGCTTCCGAGAGAAGCAACTACGCATGAGGCAGGGCCTAGCACTCTCCTTCAGGAGGAAAGTGTTGCTTTGAAATACACTTCAGCAAGGCCCTGTCCCCTTTATGTCTTGTAGAAGTTAAACAGTTCTGCAAAAGGAAGATTCTCCAAGTGTCCCAGACCGCTTATGGGCCACGTCCACATCTGCTGGGCTCTGTCCCCCAGCTACTCACACATGATATCTCCGAGCCGTCGTCTCACAGCCCACAAGGTCTGTTGGGGTGTCTGAAGTCCTTGGTGTCTCTGTTTCCCCAACCGTGTGGCAGAGGAAACTCAGGCACGATCTGACAATGATCCAAACCTTTCATGTAACCTTTGGAATGCAATTTTCAGATAACTTGGTGACTTATTCCACATGTTGTAGTACAAAGTATTTAATAAAAATGCCTGTTCCCGGATTAGCAAACTGTTTTAAGCAATGCCTTACAGAATGTTCTATGATTTTTCAATCTTTAGCTCATTCTTTTTTTTTAATTATTTTAATGTTTATTTATTCTTTAAGAGAGAGAGAGCAAGAACAGAGGAGGGGCAGAGAGAGACACACACACAATCTGAACCAGGCTCCGGGCTCTGAGCTGTCAGCTCCAAGCCCAACGTCGGGCTCGAACTCAGGACCACGAGATCATGACCTGAGCCCAAGTCGGACTTTGGACTGAAACTATCCCATCGGCACTCCTAAGTCTAGACTTCTCAGCCTCTATAACTGTGTGAACCAATTCCTTATAATCAACAAATCAGTAAGTCAGTCAATGAAAAATTTTATTTGTATACATACATTCTATTGGTTCTGTTTCTGTGCGGAACCCTGACCAAAATATCCCGTTTCAGGTTGGACAACAGCTACATGTATGTGAAGCCTGACTTCCTTGAGATAAACTCGGCTTTCTCGTCGCGGCTCAAGCTGAGAGCGGTTACGGCTCATGGCAACGGTGCTGGTGTGGAGGATGCTTGTGTATGCATTTCGTCCTCCCTGCGTCCAAGGTCCCTACTGCCCAGGGCTCTCGTTGCCATGGGTAGGACAGGTAGAAAAGTATTCCTTACCAGGTCTACTCACGTTCACGCTGAACTCATAATTCTTAACAAAGCGACACTTTAATAACAAGTCTACAGGAAAACAAAGACTAAAACAGGTGTCGGAGTCTTACCTCCGCTTGCTAGCCTTATAATCTCGCTACAGAGCCAAGCTCCTTGTCTGCTGGATCGTCACCCCTTCCTGCTGTGTCTCACCACTTCCTGTGGCTCCCAGCTGGCGACCGGAAGGACCACACGTTCCAGACTCGCGTCCACCCTGGCACGCCCTTCAGCAGTCACCTGTCACGTCAGTGCATCAGTGCACCTAGGCAGAATGCAGTCCCTCTAGCCACCTGCCTCCTCTGTCCTTTTTCTCGTGTCATCCAAGAATTTCGAGGCGAAACCCTAATGCTTGACCCCTTAGTGTAGAACCTTCCTCGCCTATAGAGTGTGTTCTAGTGTTAAAAGTCATTGAGAAAGACTGACTTCAGCTCTCTGCGAGCTGCAATAAACCTTCCTCAGAGAAACAAATTCTACCGCTGAAATGAGAGAAAATAATAAGGTGCTTACCCAATCCATTTTTAAATGTGGAATCAATAAAACGTGCTAAGTTATTGTTTCGAGGTTACCTCTAAAATGGTAGTGAGGGAAGGGTCTGTGTACATTAACGCATGCAAATAATTCAGGATTTAACAAGAGCATGAAGATTTTCTCAAAGGAAGAAACATATACACATGCTTTCTCACATGCTCTCCAATTTATCATTGTATTCTCTTAAACTCTGGGGTGTTGCATTTTAGGGTCCTATTAAATAAATCAAAAGAGCACATTATCTGAAATTAGGAAGCCGACAGGACAGCAGCTAAAATTAATTCACCATAGTAATCTCCTCCTAAGAAATTCCCCTGAGGGAAAACGTCATATGCCCATTTCCATGGGTAGAGATTTCAATATATCTCTCCTGTTAGCTTTACATGCCGAAATCCCTATGCATTAAAATAAAACGTATCTGTCCTCTCAGAAGAGAAACCTGGAAATCTGCACTGCCTTCTAAATGAGTCCAATTAAATCTAATCAAGTTACACATCTACATTTTAAACTCATACTGCATGTTGGAGACAGCACAGGTCTGAAGATAGATGTGCCCATGTCCATTTCCAAACATTTCCACCCTTGCCTCGCCAATGAAAAGAAAACCCACACCGAGAGCTATCAACACAGACACATGCACGCGAAAATCCAATCATCCTAACCCCTTCATCTTGAAGCTACACATGCAAAAATAATAACTGTGTTCAACAGAAGTGTTGTTCGACACCGGTACCCAAATTCCATTTCATTTCACCTCCAGTGTGTTTGGGGTGGGGGGCACTAAGCGTGCTTGGGTTAGTTGAAGATAATATGATACGGGGCTCGAAGCCCTCCTTGGATTTCAAACAGGTCAACTTGTCAAAGCTTTATGTGGGAGCCAATTACATTAATTTTCCACAGCAGCCAAATACATATTTCATTTCCATCTCCCACAAGAGATGGGGTCCGGGGATCCTGTTTCGAAAGGCTCTTATCACTAAGTAACATTCATACCCCCAAAGGAACCCTTGGCAGCCGGTGGCCCATTGATGTGATTGAGCAAGGCCGGGCTGCCTGACTCTGCTACGAAGCAGCTCACAGCCGCACTCGCTCGGGGACAATGGGCTTCCACATCGGCCACATTGTCAATAAATTTCAATTACACTAATTGCCAAGAGTTCAATGAGTGCACTTTGAAAGGGGGAGAAAGGAATATAAAAAAAAAGAAGGGAGCTTATGCCTCGTAGGGCTAAAGAAAAGGAAGTAATAAATAGTCTGTGTTTTCTAATGGGGGCATTCAAGTATTTTTCAACATGGCTTAACCAGACTTTACAAGCTGTTCCAGCTTCAGGGATCCTGTTTTACATTTCTTTGTTACTGTCTCCAAACAACATATACAGAAACTCAATTATGTGGCCTTATATTTCAAGGGAGATTTAATTTCTAAGTTGTGTGTGTGTGTGTGTGTTTACACATCAATCTGCTCTGCTTGGATGGATAATGTGCCGAGCGCATTTGGGGAGGCCATTTCCTGAATGAATGGAACCGCTTTAAAAACTGACCCACAGGGTGGCACAGGACCCAGGGTGGCTGTCCCTGTTATGTGCCCCTCAGGAATGTAAGCAACTGAAAAAGAAAGCCCCGTGGCCCTCCAGTGGCCACACACCAGCGTGGTTGGGGACGCTGACCCATCTCTGTAAGGCGGGCGGGATCTCGACCAGTTTCTCGTGATGGGATACATCGTCATGATGATCCATTCTCTTGGGTCTTCGCAAGCAGAGAGGCCACAACGGCAAGAATGGTTTCACACCACGTAGGACGGCCGGGCGGCTCCCCAAAGCCTGTCCGGTGCCATGGCACCACCTGGTAGTGCGGGCCCAGCCATCAGGTGTGATAAGCCTCCAGGAGGCTGTCGGCCGGGGGATCCGAACACCGGATGCCTCACGTGGCCAGTGCCCCTCGCTGTCCGGGGCATAAGGAGGCCAAGAAAAGTGACTGAGACAACGCACCTGCCAGCTCCTCGTGTAGCTGAGCACAAAGAACTAAATTAGGCGGCCGCCACTGGAGGTGTCGTTTGTCACAGCTCGTTACGGTATGGAGGCAGCTTCGGTTTGAACCACCGCCATTAGCCCGCACAGGCCACTTCCTCCTTTTTAAAATGGAGACAATAGCAACCCCTCTCCTTAGCCGATGCTGTGCGCCAGGCACTGTACTAAGCCCTTTATACGTATTAACTCATTTCATCCTCAAATTGAATCCTCAGGGGCATCTTTTCTCATCTTCCAACACAAAACCTGAACGCCAGAGAGATGTGGTGTTAGTAAATTATGCCTCGGTAATACTTTTAAGTCATTGTATTGCCTCTTCCAAGGATATTTTCGTTTTAAGCAGTATCTCTGCGTATGGAATGCAAAGCTTTGTGCTCTGCAAAGGGGTTTTAAGCATCAAGGAGCAGATGGGGGAAATTGTAATAGCTTGATCTTTGGAAACATGGTGCTAATTACACCCTGGGAGGATTAACAAAAACGAGTAAGGATCATGACAGCACTTCTGAACACATCCAAGGGAAGCGGTCTTTGGGCCGCCCGCAACGGAGGATTGTGTCCTGGTGAACAAAATATTCAGTAGTGCCGTGTACGTGACTTCGTGAATGCCTCCTGCGAATGAGCTGTCGCTACCAAGGATGAATACGGGGCTATGTTTAATATCGTTCCCCGACTTGACAGGCTCTTATGTGCCTTTAGTTAGTCGTTTGTTTGGTTGCATGACTTGACCTCCCAATCATCCTGGATCCTTTCTGGCAGAAGGATGACCATCGAGGTTGAACGACCAAAAGAAGCAGAGGCCGCAGCAGCAGAAGAAGGAGGATGGAAAGGGAAAATGAGAAAGGGAGGTTTAGGGCCACTGGACTCGTTGTTTCTCAGAGTGTGCGAAACAAACTTCCGAGGACACGTGTGTGTGCACGTGTGCACACACGAGTGCTTTCCAGGGTTCCGAAATTCTCTTACCCTTGCACAAGCCTGTAAGACATTTACAACGATTGTAAGTTGAAAAAAAAAAGAGCCAAAGAGTTGAAAAAAGGTTCAAATGAGACGTGCGTGATCCCTCAAAAACGTGTTTATCTGAAGCCAGGAGCTTCAGCTGCCCAGCAGCATAGGGCACAAAGAGGGTATCTTGGCCCTCAGACTGCAAGTGCTCCTTGGAGGGGGGCGTCTGGTCCCCAAACACCATGGCTGCTGCTCTTACGGAAGATCTCAGGGGGCCTTACTTCTAGAGATCTCTTGTTACCCGTCCAGAGAAAGAATCTCAGGCACTGTGTGAATGAAACACCTTGTTTTTATTTATAGGTTTGAGATTACTTCAAGCACATCTCTCCATAGAATCTGTCCTAAGAAAGAATACAGACAAGTATTGCCTCCTTTCGAGGCAAGAGAGAAAATAGTTCATGCTTGCATTTTAGCAACAAATAAAAAGAAACAGAAATGGGTTAACAGAAATCCGGATTTGACGGCACACTTCCAGGTGATGTGAAGTCATCTTTCGGGAGATAGTCGCTAAGACACGAGAGGAAATAACGTTTGCAAGGAGACACAGAAACCCAAAGTCTGATACGGAGGGAAAGGTTGTGTGAGTTGTACTACAGCTCGGGAACCAGGCGGGCCCAATCCTGGAGGCCAGAGCAAAGTGATCCATTTCACTGATGAAAACATAAACCCACATGACAAACAGAAAGTATGGGGGCTTTGGGCAAAGCAGGAAGGAGCCATTTCGGTATGAAATGTAGCACATTTATCTTTAAAGAGGCTAAAAGTTGCCTTATCGAGGCACCTGGGTGGCTCAGGTGGTGCACCCGACTCTTGATCTCGGCTCAGATGTCACGAATCGTGAGATCGAGCCCCACGTCCGGCTCCGTGCTGACGGCGTGGAGCCTTCTTGAGATCGTCTCCCTCTCTCCGTCCCTCCCCGCCTCCTCCTCTCTCTCAAAATAAATGAACAACATTCGAAAACATTAAAATGTAAAAAATAAACATTGCCTTATCACTGATATTTAGGAAAGTCATTTACTTCTGCAAGGTGAGTTTTCTTAGGTGTTTTCCCTTCAATAGGCCATGCTTGGCCGCTTAATGATTTATTTAAGGCCGTATATGTTGGTATCTTCAGCTACCAAGTATTACGGAATTCTGACCAATATCCTTAGAGAAAGCCATGAGGTAGAATGAGAGAGTATTGCAGTCCCCTTGAAGAGCGTGCAGTATAAATCCCACCCCCCACGCTTTACTCAGGAAGCAAAGTCAACCCTCTGGGACCATTTACCCACAGGCATTAAGCAATGGCAGTTAAGAATATTGCCGCCTTGGCCTTCGGGAAGGTTAAACGAGAACTGTTGTGTTATTTTAGGTCAAAGAGCAGGTGTGAATTATTATTTCCCAAGCTTGACCTTGTCTTGTGTTAGAGAGAGCCACCTCTCTGCTCCTCCCTGAGTTGCCAATGGAAACATTATGATGCTGGTGTTTTAGTATAACAGTGATGATAATGACAGCAGTAGGCTTCCCCCGGTGATGCTTCCTGAGATCCTCCTGTGTACCAGGTCCGGGGCTAAGTAGTTTTCATAGGCGATCACACTCAACGCTCTGAAATACGCTACGGAATAGATATGGCTATAGGTTTCATCTTCTAGAGAGTGGGGAGAAACTCCCAGGGCATAAGCTCTTCCTTGTATTCACGCGACCAGTAAATCGTAACGCCAGGTCACCCGTCTGTCTGAGCCCAGGTCGTGAACCACGCAACACTGAACTTCTTCCATTCTTTATGAAGGCGTCTCCCCCAGGGCAGAGAGAGCGCAATCCTGTTGCTGGTGTGCGTTGGAGAATCCAAGCCTCGAGGGCACGTTTCTCACCGTGTGGAGGCTCATGATTAACTCCCACAAGGTTGGTGGGCAGGCACCACTGTAGATTTTTAACGCGATGGCCCAGAATGCACGAGGGAACCAGACTTTGCAAACTCAGAGTCCAGGCTCCCCCTTCCTGGGCACACCCCTGATACCAAGGACCTGCCTCACCGGCTCTTTGGGCTCCCAGGCTCCTCTGAGAACTTCAGGAAAGTCTCTGTGGCTGAACTGGATGCCATGCGCTCTATGGGACACCTTGAGAGTGACCCAAGTCGCTCAATTAGCCTTGTCTGCTACTTATAACGTTGTTGCATTTTTGTCCTGAAGAATCACAAGCATGTGGACCAGAAGCAGGCACTGAGCATCATCGTCGATGGTGAAAACGGAAAGCCGGGGCGAAGGCAGTGTGTGACTCACCCGGGATCTCCTGCGATACGGTTCACCTTCCAAATCCCAATACGCGCATTTGACGTCCTTTTACCCTGCCCCCAGCCCCAGAGACAGCTGTGCCTCCGATTCCTGGGATGAATGACTCTATGCAGTGCAAATTCTATTACTTCCATTTTAGAGGGAATAAAAAAGAGCCTTACGTGTCAGCCTTATCCTGTGATCTGATTTCTTGCCCTATTCTAGCCATTTTCTCATTAGAGCTTTCAAGATGCCTGTTAATCAGGCTGAAGGGAACAGAACATTCTCTGCTGGTTTCAGTCTCTCGGCACACACAGGAGCTTGCAGTGGAGGCCTCTATGGGAGGCTTCCCAACAATGCTATGCTGCTTTTCTCTTAAGGGGGAAGTGACCATTCTTATATCTGCAACCTTTAAAATGAGGGCTGATTTGGGGCTCCCGGGTGGCTCGGTTGAGTGTCCATCTTCGGCTCGGGTCATGATCTCGGAGTTCGTGGGTTCCATCCCCACGTCTGGCTTCGTGCTGACAGCTCAGAGCCTGCTTGGGATTCTCTCTCTGTCCCTCCCCCTCTGCCCCTCCCCGTCTTGCGCTCTCACTCTCTCTCTCTCTCAAAAATAAATTAACATTTAAAAAATTTTAAAAACTTAAACCATGTTAATTGTGTTCAATTTCTCTTTCAGCTTTAGCTATTGTTGTTGTTGTTGTTGTTGTTGTTGTTGTTGTCTTCCCCCTGAAACTTCCAGTAAATGCTCCAGGTGTTTTTAAACTCTGGGAAGCAATGACCATAGCACGCAGGCTAAGCAAACTCCGGAGTGTGATGTATTGAACCTGGCAGGAGCCGCTCATTCGTCTTTGAGGCGTAGCTGGAGCGTCAGTAATTCCAAAAAGCATTACATTAAAATGAAAAGCCCTTGTGGCAATGGAAGGTGGTTTTTTGGTTCTTGTCATCAACCATTTGTATCTGCCAATAGCCTCTAGTTAAATCAATGTGCCTGATAAATATTGCTTGACTGAGGAAATAGAGCAAATCATCATCTCTTAGTAATGGATATTTATCTCTTCTGTGATAGCATTTATTTTTCAGAGGGACACGTGCACAACTTGTCCCAATTTCATAAGCAATTAACACAGTTTAGTGGGCTACTTAAAATTAAAGCTCCTGACTGTGGAATCGTTAGCTTTCTTGTCTGTTCTTTTTTTTTTTTTTTCTTTCCGGAAGTGGAATGAATTGTAACTGACCCCGGAAGCCTAGCAAAGAGCGGGGACAGAAGCCTCTGACGCGCTTTAACTCTGGGTGCCCTGATCCCCCATCTCTATATGCATTCACTGGTCCTGCATCCCTGCTCTGTGCCATCTTCGGGCCAGCTGGGGGGATGGCCTCAGCGCCTGCGGTCATGGGCAGAAGGAACAAAAGTCACACCAATAAATGGAAATTTGCAGTGTAATGAGTGTGGCCCCGGGAGGCCAGTGCTGGAAACCATGCAGTGGGGAGACAGGAGCTGTCCAAGGCACTGGACAAGGTGTTCCCTGGCAAGTGGCTCTGAAGCTACTGTTTAAATAATCTATACGGGTGGGGGCACCTGGGGGGCTCAGTCGGTTAAGCGTCTGACTCTTGCTTTTGGCTAAGGTCATGATCTCACGGTTGGTGAGTTCGAGCCCCGAATCGGGCTCTGAGCTGTCAACTCAGAGCCTGGAGCCTGCTTTAGATTCTGTGTCTCCCTCTGTCTCTGCTCCTCCCCCGGTCATGCTCTGCCTCTCTCTCTCTCTCTCTCTCTCTCTCTCTCTCTCTCTCTCCCTCTCTCTCCCCCCGCCTGGCAAAAATAAATAAACATTAAAACAAATTTAAAAAATAATCTCTATGGGCCACTAAGCAGACGTTCGGAGGAACAGCCCGTGCCCAGGTCGCTGCAAAGTAGCATTCTTGCAGAATGCAAGGACGTGCAGTGGCAGGGGAGGCGAGGGGGGTGGGGAACACAGTGGAAAGAGGACCCTGCGGCAGACGAGGAAACCCACCAGAGCCTGGCTGTAGAGGCACCTGCATCTCGTCTCGGAGCAATGGGACACCCCTGAAGGGCTAAAAAGTAGGCATAGGCATGGGAAAGGGGTGTTTGTGTCCGTATCTGCATTTTGCAAGGATGGCTCCAGTTGGATCATGGAGACTGGCTGGAGGAGGGACGGGAGGGTGGTCAGAGACCCTGCAGTGGCCCATTTATAGGTGACCCCAGCACGGCGTGGCGGTGGCGGGGGTGGTTATGCGGTGGGTCACAGTGGATGGATTGGAGGGGCTCATGGAAGACAAAACCAATAGGACCTGACGTCTGGTGGGAGGTTGGATATACCCAATGACAGTGGGGTCTGAGTGACTGTCCCAGGCTCCTGCCAGCTGGCCGAGGTGGCCGCAGCACCATTCCCAAATGCAAGGGTATGAGAAAGAGCCCTGATGGTGAGAAGACCATGTCTAATTTAAACCCATACGAGGGATCTCATCTGTAAAGAGATTCTTTCTGTATATAATACATTTGTCTGTGTGACTCGGGAGTGTGCACTCTGTGCTGAGGCCTGGTCTAAATTCCTCGCATATATTAGCATAATCAGGTCTCATCACAAACCTAGGAGGGGGATCCTATTATTGTCACCGCAGAGGTCAAGAGAGCTCACCGCACTTGCGTCTGAGGGGCCGGAGCCCCAGGCTCTCATCACGAGGCAGAGCCGGCCGCCTCCCTACAAAGACAGCCCAGCTTGCTTGCAGTGAGGGTTCCCGCATCTCTGGGATTTTACAGAAGCAACACCCCTCCATTTCCCTCAAAACAGTGGCTCCCTTGGCCAGGTTCCATAACTTCTTTTTTAAATTTTTCTTTTTATGTTTATTTATTTTTGACACACAGAGAGAGACAGAGCCTGAGCGGGGGGAGGGGCAGAAAGAGAGAGGGAGACACAGAATCCAAAACAGGCTCCAGGCTCCGGGCTGTCAGCACAGAGCCCGGCGCGGGGCTCGAACCCACGGACCGCGAGATCGTGACCTGAGCCGAAGTCAGACGCTCAACCGCCTGAGCCACCCAGGCGCCTCAAGGTTCCATACCTTCTTGACAAGGTGAGTTAACAGCATTGTCTCATCCAGACGTTCAGGATCGCAGCGCCTCTGAGTCTGGGGCCAGTCCTCAGCTGTGGGCACAGTGCGGTGGTTTCCTCGACCACCTCCTTTCCTGGCCAACGCTACTCAGGCCTCAGGGACGCCTTCCTCCTGCCCCTCGCCTGCGCTGTGCCCTTGAAACAAAGGTCACTGTCTGCAAAGGTCGTGAAGGTGATGGGTTAGGCACGGCCTGTGTCAGAGACAGAGGGTCCGTTGGGACACAAGCCGGTTTGAGTGGTGGAACCAAGCAGGTTAAAAGAAAAGACAAATTAATTAACTCGTCCGCTCCTTTCACGGAGACCATGGAAACATCACATTATTTCAGAAGGAAGTGCTTCCTCCCTGAGTGACTAACGTCCACTTCTTCCTTCCCCTTGAGCTTCAAGTCCGGAGTCTAGAAGTATTCCCCCAACTAGCACAGTTATGCACAGTGCCTGCACGCAAGCTTGCAAAATCAAAAAAAAAAACTCAGATCACTCTTAAATTTGTGTAGAAACAAGTCTGGACCACGCGTTTGGAGCTATGAAACCAATTATTTACATCAGCAACTATATTCTCTTCGTGTTTATACACAAATGTCCCTAGGGGACATTTGTCAAAGCCTACTTGAGAATCTGACATGGAGTTGTTACCATTTAATCTCAGAAGTGAATCCATTTTGGATTTTGAGTTGATTGAGCCAAATTCCCTGAAGTTCATTCATTTATCAATCACTTTTATCACGTTCTTTCTACTTTGGCCAGAAAGATCACGTGGGCACCAAAATGACAGCTGTGGTCCCTGACCTCATGGGTCTTCTCATCTCCTTGGGCCTCACTTCCCCATTCACGCTTCCAATCCCACACCCCCCAGCCTTGCCTCGGCTCCCAGACTCAAGACCATGCCGCCACAGGCACAGCCTCTGCGGGGAGGATGTCATTTGTCATCACATACATCCAAGGAAGCTCTTGCTGTCCCTCTGTCAACATATGACTCGAAATCACTGCTTCATAATCACTAAGTGTTCTCAAAAACTTCTCTAAGGATTGCAAGAGATCCCATCTCAATGCAAATGACAATGGGAAATTAAATGAAAGGTAATTTTTGCCCTTATCTTAAGATTTATTGGGGTTCCTGGGGGGCTCAGTAGGTTAAGCATCTGACTTTGGCTCAGGTCATGATCTCCCAGTTCATGGGTTTGAGCCTCACATCAGCACAGAGCCTGGAGCCTGCTTCAGATCTGTGTCTCCCTCTCTCTCTGTCCCCTCCCTCACTTGTGCTCTCTGCCTCTCAAAAAATAAATAAATGTTAAAAAAATAATAAATAAATAAATAAATAAATAAATAAATAATTTTTAAAAAAAATATTTATTTCATAAATGAAAGGGACATTTTATCTTGTTTTAGATTTGTCTTTCAAGTAATTAGTGGAGACACTAGTAAACATTTAGTCATCCATGGTCTGGATTTGAGACCAATGTGAAGCCACATGGGTAACAATGTGAAAGTCCATACTACTTGGATGACACTGGGGACCAAGATAGTTAACCTCACCATGCCCCAGTTTTCATATATGTATAAAGTTGTTCTTTATTTTTTATTTTTTTATACGTGTTTATTTTATTTTGAGAGAGATAGAGAGAGGGGAAGGGGCAGAGAAAGAGGAAGAGAGAATCCCAAGTAGGCTTTGTGCTGTCAGCCCAGAGCCCAACGCAGAGCTCAATGCCATGGAACCTTGAGATCATGACCTGAGCCAAAATCAAGGGTTGGGAGCTGAACTGACTGAGCCACCCGGGCACCTCTGATCTGTATAAAGTTTTTAGACATTTAGCATCAGCGGTTGTCTGTTGGGACGATTCTGCCCCTTAGGGGACATTTGGCAAAGTCTGGAGATATATCTGATTGTCACACTCGGGGAAGGGGACGCTACTAGGATTTAATGTGTAGAAACCAAAAATACTCCTCAACCTAGACCAAAATATCACTAGTGCCGAGGTTGGAAAACTCTGTCTTGCCTAACACAGAAACAGTGGGACCATTAGAAAGAGAGCTGAGAGTTACCTTGGAGTTTTGGGAGGGATAATAATTAGGTAAAATAAGGCACAAAAATACAGGCACTGAAGCTGCCTACATACTAAGGCACAGTTACTAAATAAACACCACCCTTGCTGCCCCCAAGAGTGACCTCTCCCTCAGAAGCCAAAACCAGCAACTATTTACGGTTCCTGCGTAGAGGCCTCTGTGCCACATTGCTCACTCCCCCATGCTCCCTGTTGGTTTTTCACGCTGACCACCAGAGACACTGCCCGTCGGTCTGGCCCCCAGTATTCGCACAGGCAGTGGGCGCACAACTCAGCCTGGCCGCCATCTTTAGGCACCAGTGCAGAGCTGGGCAGGGAGCATTAGGTAAACTTCAAAGCAGCGGCTGCAGCCTTACCACTCCTCTTTTCTGCCCCTCCCTGGGATCGAGACGGTGCCTTTTCGATCAACTTCACCATAGTGCAACCCTCTTGGAGGCGACGTGTCCCAGGACACAATCTTGACCATTGGCATGATCCGGGTCGCAAAGCAAACCACTGGGGCCATGATGCAACGTGCCCGTCAACGACCTGAGAGCCTGCCACATTCTAGAACCTGAATCATATGTTAACACAGTTCGGTCCGACTGTGATTAGTTTGGCTAAATAGAGTGCACCTAAAAGAAAGAAAAGAAGAAAGAAAGAAAGAGAAAAATGAAGATGTGAGGAATTGACAACAGAATCAAGAACGGGAGCAAAGTAAAAGATAAGGATGAATTAGGAAAAGAAAACAAAAACACAGAGTCCGTTTCTTTTTATTTTTCAATATTTTCTGATGTTATCCGTTTGTGCCAGTTTATACTAAAAAGCACTAGCTAGGAAGAAAATAAAAGTGTGGTTGATTTTGGCGATTGCAGAATTAATTAAGAATATCAAAAGGAGGTCGTGAGCAAAGTGTGAGGAAAAGGCTGCAATAAATTAGAATGGAACCAAAATGCCCTGAAGTTCCAGTTTCTCGGGCTCAGAAGATACAGTTTCTGGCTCTTGGCCTCTGTCCTTCGGAGAAGGCCCTGCTCTTAACGCGTTCATTTCGACCTGGGCTCGGAAAACGAGGAGGGATAACAGGGAAATTGGGTAAACACGCTAATATACTTGATGATGTAGTAACATGTGCTAATACTTAATTTCAGTAACCAGAGCCATAAAAACACGAGGCCATGCGTTCTCTGGAGGGGACTAGGCTAGTAGAGGCAAAGCTGAGTCTTCCTCCTCGGGACGTTTTGAAGTCAGAGAATCAGAGCTCAAACCTGATGATTTGTTGATTTGCGCGTTTATTCAACTAGCACACAGCTAGTGGCTATTAACGACCAGAAGGAGGGCTGGGGAGGAAATGAGGCCTCTGGCACAGAAAACAGCCCACGAGGAGGGCATGTGATGGAAGGGATTAATGACAAAAGAATCACAGCCGTGGTGCTTTCTGGCATGCGTGGGAGGGGCTCCATGCCGACCACAGAGTTTGGGGCCTCCTCCCTCTGGGGGAAGGGGACATGTCTGAACGGTGCCCATCCCAAAGGCTGCTTCTCTCCTGGCGTGCCGGCAGGGCCCTGTTTAAGCAGCAGGTGCTATAGACAAGACAGGAGGAGGGTGGGGGCTCCCAGCTCCCCCAGGGAGTGGATCAGAGAGACACGCAGCAAGGCCGGGGGTTTGCCTGTATCGCCAGGTAAGTTGCAAGTGGGGTCAGGAGCGAGACAGGCTTTCTGGCCAGTAGAACAACAGATGTAGGTGCATAGAGGCAGAGAGAGCTCCTGGCATCTGGGCACCTCTGGAAGTCGGGCATGGTGGGGGCAGGGTGGTGCAGACAGGGAACTTGGGAGATGTACCTGGGGCCCATCCACTGTCAGCCCTGGGCTTCATACTGACTCTGCTCTGGCTGTGCTACTACAGCCCTTGCCCTTGACCTCTATTGGCCCAAAGTTCTTCATCTACATCTGGGGGGGGTGTCGGATCCCAGGATTCCATAGGGCTTCCCAGGAGGTGCAGATTATACTCTATGACCTTCTTAGCGTGCCACGGCAGGTGGCTCCATGACCAGGAAGAGAAAAGTTTCAGCACAAACCCATCTTTGTCTGTCTCGGTATTAAGACCGTGCATATTGGCTCCAATGCTCAGTTAAACTCGGAATTAAACCTGAAGGCACATGCCATGTCCCAGCCAATATAGACAGCATCGTTTTGGCTTTGACATTGATTAGCATGACTGGGCAAGCATATCTTTACCAAAATCCCTGTAACATATGTTCACTAATGAAATGATATTAAGCTTTTGAATGTAAAGAGATTCACTTCTGAATTTGTTAAAAAAAAAAAAAACAAACTATACGAAGTCTGCATGGGAGGACACAAAGACAAAATCTATCATTAATTTCCACTTTATCACATTGAAAGAGAGGATTCACCTGCTAAATAAATGTTTAAGTTATTTTGTCCCCTCATGAAAAGCCTTTAGAAAATTGTAGCTGAAAATTATGTATTTCTCATAAGCCATTGGTCACTATATGAACCATATATATATATATATATATATATATATATGTGTGTGTGTGTTTGTGTGTGTATGTATAACATAGCCACAATTTTTATATATTGTTATGAATTGTATTATTTCTCATAAATCATTGGTCACTATATGAACCATATATATATATGTGTGTGTGTGTGTGTGTATGTATAACATAGCCACAATTTTTATATATTGTTATGAATTGTATTATCTCTGTTATTCCATATCAAGTAGGCAGTAAGAATATTTTCTTCAGAGTTAAGAAATAGAACAAATGTTTCTTCATTTAATAACATATTGCTTTAAACAATGAGAACCAAAATGCTGAACCTTGTAACTATTTTTGTTCTGTAATAGAAAGGCTATAATTTGGCCTTACATAAATACTATTAAGCCATGCTTGCCAATGCTGGTTTAACCAGAACTGGATCAAAGTCAAGGCACCTGGGTGGCTCAGTCAGTTAAGCATCCGACTTCAGCTCGGGTCATGATCTCCAGGTCCGTGGGATGGAGCCTTGCATCGGGCTTTGTGCCGACAGCTCAGAGCCTGGAGCCTGCTTTGGATTCTTTGTCTCCCTTTCTGCCCCTCTCATGCGTGTGCTCTGTCTGTATCTCTCTCTCAAAAATAAATACACATTAAAATTAAAAAAAAAAAAAAAGAGCTCAAAGTCTAGACCCAAACTCTAGTTTGCATGATATAGAAGGTTAGAAAAACAAAAACAGACAGAAAGAACCACACAAACCCAAAATGTGGTATATTAAATCAAGACATCTGACCCAGGTGAAATTACGGGGAAGGTCCAAGGGGTGTTTTTCCACAAGTATACTCAAGCTGAGGGTAAAAAGCTGGGATTGGTTGGCTGGGTCCAGAACACTGACCAGTGCACAGTGCAAGGACAATTGCAAGGTCCCATCTCTAAAGTCACTAAGGAAAAATCAAATATCGAGCGCTCTTTGGATTACAAAGAGAGATAACAACCATGCAATCCTATTTTAAAACAAAGCAAACAAAAACAAACACACAAAACCTCATCACTACTGGAACAAGTGGAAAGTGGGGAAATTTTAACGACATTGGGATAGCAGCTAGATACTGGACGTTAGGAGTGACTTATTGCTAATTGTCTTAGTTGGGACTATTCACCATTTTTGCTATGCAGCATATCTGTGCTTGGATGAAGTAGGCTGAAGTTCTCAGTAGTGAAGTGTCATTACATTCCAATTTTTTTTTTTTCAGAGAGAGAGAGTGAGTGTGAGCTGGGGGTGGGACAGAGAGAGAGAGAGAATCTTAAGCAGGCTCCTTGCTGAGCGTGGAACCTGACTCAGGGCCCAATCCCACAACCCTGGGATCATGACCTGAGCTGAAGGCAAGAGTCAGATATTCAACCGACTAAGCCACCCAGACTCCCCACGTTCTGAACTTTTTTGAACTTGTTCCAATGGGTTCAGCAAACACATTCATGTGTGCATACATGTACAGCCATGTGCGTGTGCAAGTTTCTGGAGAGAGATAAAACAAAAGCACAAACGTTAAACCTGTGAGCTCTAGAAAGAGACTGAATGACTGGAATCATATCTAAAGAGATGACAATTTGCTTTTTTCCGACGAGATTCTATCTCGTTATGCCATGAGAATCACAGCCAGTGTAGCAATGTTAAATACGATTAAGGGACCAGGGCACAGTGGGGACTGACTAAACGTCTGAAGGGTACAAAGCAGAACCAACGAATGCTAACCAGGCGAGCTGCTGATAAGTCGTGGGCCCCACAGTCTCTGCTTCCTTAGCTATTCCATTTGGTGACTGGAACCACGTGTGCCATGGAACCCACGCTTAGAATGTGTGGAATCCTACTTAACGAAAGTAATGTCTCTGTCTCTCAGATGCCCTCCCTACTGCCGACCCCTGCCAGGGCCTGGCCTATGGGTGTATGATACGGGAAAGGCACACCGCCGATCACGAGTGAAGAAGGCCCACGGAGTTCGTTAGAGGCAGGAGACCAAGATCCAGGAAACACTGTGGAGACGAGCGCTCAGTGTCTACTAAGCCTGAGCGCTAACACTGGAAGCAGCATGATCATGGCGCATGAGGACAAGAAGAGTTGGGGTCCCGTGGGCTAGGGCGCAGGGAAATAAAAGTCCCTTCCTCTTGACATTGTTCAACATAGCAATTCAGGGTTGACACAACCCTTGGGCGACCTGGCAAATCGAGCCCAGGAAATCCAACTCAGTGCTTGGGATCTCAGCCTGAAACACCAAAGACTGAGAATGATGGTCCTCAGGAGAATGATGGAGACTCATGGTTTGAAACCGTCTCTGGCGAGCTCTGTCACTGCATCAGTGACGCGGATGCTGGAGACGCTCTGGAGAGCCGCTGGGAGCATGCGTCAGTCCACTCGTCCGGCCGCCTCCGCCAGCAGAGACCAGGCGTATCCTTCTCCACCCCCTTGCAAACCTCATGGCCATGTTTCCCACTGTCCCTGCCCTGCAGTAGAGCCCTTGGAAGGGGCAGGGACCTTGCTCAGTTGAAAACGGGTGATCACGTATAATTTGCCATTTTGTCAAGTAAGCATCCATACACCCAGTTTACCCCTATCTAATGTCTAAAATAAAACATTAAGAACACTGGCTAGTATATGTACAATTGAAGGCATGCTCACACCCTTTCCAAAAGGGAGACACATGTCCTACGTTCTCAGTTTCCATCTCCAAATGTTTTCCATCCTTGTTTTGCGCAGTTTCCCGTCGAAATATGTGGTCAGCATTTAAGGAGCGTGAGATAAAGTGGGAGGCAAGGCGGGGAAAGCAGTTAGTAAAAGCACTGATATGCATAGAAATACAAAGACATGTGGAGGGACTTCCCCAGGATTATTTACCTATTTATTTACTCATTGATGTATTCATTGGTGTGTATTTTTCTAAGGGGCATTCTCCACACCCCTGCCTGGGAAGGGATATACCTACATTTTAAGAGTATGGTGGACAGGCAGATTTTGGCTTAATTCCCCTTTTCTCCCCCATACGTTATCCTCACCATCCACTGGGTTTATCACTGATGAGCCTGGAGCCCAACTGTTCAGTCGATCTCTGGAATAAGCCCATGGGACCTGGAAGAGAAGCAGGAGGTCAATTAATGGGTGGACCGGGGGGGGGGGGCATTCAAATAGTCTGAAGACTTCAGAATGTCCTCTCTTTCTTCTGAGCCCCCATGCGCTTCTTACTGCCAACATGCCCTTCTGAGCAACGTTCACAGACAAGTCACTGGTTCGTGTCCAGCAATGCCCAATTTCTTGTGTTCTTATGGGACTTACACGTTTGTATTCCCTTCCTGTAGTGTAATTGACTTTTATGAAGGAGGGGGTCTTAACCCTACAATGAGTCCATAGACAGCAAAACATCACCAGGTACCTAAGGGAAGCCTTGCCCATGAGAGAGACCAAAATGAGGCAAAAACTGAACCAGGAGGAAACCAGAGCAATGTTAAAAAAAAAAAAAAAAAGAAAACCAAGGTCACTTGAGAACAAAATAGAATTAATATCTAATAACGATAAGAAAGAAATTGCATTCATGAAACGGAAAGTGCCGGTCTGAGGAAAGGAAATCATCCATTAAAGTTAAAGATATAAAAGGCGAAATTTAAAATACAGAGCATTAAAGAAAACATCAAGGAAATCTGCCAAAAAGCGGAAGCGAACGACAATGACGTAGAACATGGAAAACAGGTAAGAACATTATAAAAGTGGGACCAACGGTCTAAAATCAAACGAAGAGGGCATTTGGAAAGAAACTACAAAGCAGTGGCGGAAAGCAAGTATCAAAAACCAAAAGAAGCTTTATCAAGAGTGGTCAGAACGGAGGACGTACAGAGCCAAACAAACCAAGGTGGACTGTCACAGCATCCTAGAACCTCGGGGCGAGAGAGGAAATACCAGAAGGTCCAGAAAAAAATAGGTCACCCGCAAAATAACAAATGAGATGAGTCGAAAGTCTTCGAGGCAGCAATGGATATCAGATTTTGCATTCAGACTGCAGATCTCAAATGTTTTAGTTCCAGAATCCTATGCTTTTAAAAATCATGGACAACAAAAGACTAATTTGGGTGAGTTGTATATGTTTATATTTACTACATTGGAAATAAAAACGGATACATCTAATGCCATTTATCTCTTAATTCATTGAATCATCCCAATGCATGGTTATGTACATACCCTATTTTTTTTATTACAATCCAATTATTTTTTCAGAAAGGCGGTGGGACACTTGCTTTGCTTCCAACTCTCAATCTATTGAGGAGGCAAGCTTCCTATGAGACGGCTGGATCCTGATATCTGCTTCATGTAATCCCTTGTGATGAGTTGTTTTGTTGTGACTGTCGGAAGGAAACTGTGGCCTCCCGGAAAAAAAAGTGGGAGGAAAAAACAAATATTTTAATAACCTTTCTGCGTAATAGCGGATATTTTTCTGTGATACTACTCAAACGAAGCAAGTGGTAGTTTCTTGCAATGTGGGATCGAGACGAACACATCGATTCTTTATGTTCTTTTACACTGACGTCCACTGGTCCACGGGGCACCTTGAAAGACTGAATTCTTTGCCCATTTGTGATGCCGTCACATCCCCGATTGGTCACTTGGAAAGCAGTGGTTCACTGAAGTCGGCAGATCTTCTGAATCTTGATACGGTTCATTTTAAAATATCAAAAAATTTGTCTTTATTACTAACATGGCCAATCTCATCAGAAAAGTCTTTAAGTATTGAAAAGCTGTCAAGCTCGTGCCTACAAACTCCGATTTTATCCTCCGCCACAAATTCTGTCAGTTGCTTTCCTTGAAGTGCCAGGCTCGCTTGATTTGTTTTTCAAGGAAAGGTCCACGAGGCGTCTACCAAAGTCTGAAAAATTATGGTTCGTCTGTCAGCTGTTGTTTCAATTAAACAGGGTGGACGGGGAGGTGCACAGGGAGCTCCCTCCCCAGCCGATCGCGGACAGACTTTTCCTGGGACGTTCGTCTTGCTTCAGCGTGTCGCAGACATGCATTCTGGGACTTGCCATGTCGTCGCACGGGGTCCTGACCGAGCCGGGCCCCCCACCCCCCAGGAGGACCAGCTCAGAGCAGTGGAGGCTGGGGATGCCGAGAAAACCCGGGTCCCTGCCGCCCAAGTCAGGGTGGTAGAGCCCAAATGACCTGCGGTCTTGCCTCATTCTGGGTTTCTTTGAGAACGTGATGTACCGGTCCCTGAGTTTAATTTTTAAGATTTACAAGATCTTGGGGCACCTGGGTGGCTCAGTCGATGAAGTGTCTGACTTTGGCCCAGGTCACGATCTCCCCTGAGTTCGAGCCCCGCATCGAGCCGTCTGCTGTCGGCACAGAGCCCACTCTGGATCCTCCGGCTCCCTCTCTCTCTGCCCCTCTCCCACTAGCTCTCTCTCTCTCTCCCCCCAAAATAAAAATAAACATTAAAAAAAAAAAAGATTTACAAGATCTTACTGGTTAGGACTATTTCACTCTTAGGATTGTATGTTTGCCCTGGGATGAATGTGACCACTCGAAGATATAATCTAATATAATAAATTCAAAAGAAAGATAGAGAAAATTTAAAATAACTTACCCAAAGGAGTAATTCAACAGCCTTGATGGTTTTAAACTGGGTTTTTATCAGTTTAATAACATATTCTTCAATTAAATATTAATTTTAAAATGACAAAAACTTGCTCGGTTGATAAACAGAATAGTAAGATTTATAAATTTAATTTAAATACTTATACGGAGCTATGGTTATAGAGCTTTCCTATTCATTTCATATTCCTACGTGGTACCTTATTATAACTCATTATTCCTTTCTGGCCTGTCCTTGGACCTACACACATGCACACACATACACACATTTCCCAACTTAGAATCACAAGCATTTGAAAGAACAGAATATTCAGGGAGAGGCTTTAAATAATTAAAAATTTAACGAATCAAATAAAAGAAACAAAATATCATAAAAATAAAAATATGTTAAAACAGTGAAAATAATGTAATGTTGGATAATGGAAAACACAGTAGGGGAGTCAATAACCAATATTTTGATTAAGGAAGAGAAAATTAGTAAAGGGGAAGACAGGATTCAGGAAATCACCAACACAGGGTGAAGAGATTACAGTGAACAATAGAAATGAGGCAGCAGGAAAATAAGGGAGAATCACATGAAACGGTGCCACTCAGATCTAAAATGAAGGAAACAGAACAGAAAAAGGCAACATTAAAAAGGTAATTAAAAAGATCTGTCCCCTCACTCTCTGCCCATCCCCAGCTCATGTTCTCTCTCTCTCTCTCTCTCTCTCTCTCAAATAAATATTAAAAAAAAAAAAAAAGTAATGGAGGGGCACCTGCATGGTTCAGTTGGTTAAGCGTCTGACTTGGGCTCAGGTCATGAACTCACAGTTTGTGAGTTCGAGCCCCACATCGGGCTCTGTGCTGACAGCCAGAGCCTGGAGCCTGCTTCAGATTCTGTGTCTCCCTCTCTCTTTGTCCCTCCCCTGCTCCTGCACGCACGCTCTCTCTCTCTCAAAAATACATAAACATTAAAAAAATATTTAAAAAAAAAGAAACCCAGTTGTTTAAAAAAAAAAAGTAATGGAGAAGGATTTTTGCAGAACTGATAATGGAAAATAAACACAAAATCTGTCACAGAGTAGATCAAATGAAATCCATACCAGACATAACTTCGTGGAACAGTAGGTTTCCACAAACAAGGGAAGGCCTAACGTCAGCCAAACAAAAAAGGAGAGCTTGTCTGTCAAGGATCTATAGTTAGAATTATAGTCGGAAAGCAACTATGTCATCTGGAAAAAAAATAATAAACCCAACTCATATATTAAGACACAGATAAATAAATAATAAATATTGAAGCAGAAAAATCAAAGAATCAATAAAACTCAAACCTGATTTTTAAAAGAAGTTAAATAAATAATATCTGCCTAAATGTATCAAGAAAATAGGAAGGGCAAAAATAAAGGAATATTAGATCTGAAACTGGTGACCTAGCAAATAATACCAACAACATGTAAAAATTATGGCATCACAAAATATTTTATGCTGACAATTTGAAAACTTAGATAAATATACAATTCCTGTAAAACTACCTAACATGAAAATTACGTCAAGAAAACCCAGAATACTTGAATAGACCCAAAACCATTAATAAATCAAATCGTTAGTAGATTTCTATTCTCTTCCTTCCCCCAACAGAAAGGAGATGCAGACTATTTTACAAATGGGATTACCAAATACCAAATATATTACCTCCTTGTTATATATTTTATCAGAGAACAAAATACAAAGCAAGGCTCTACACCTCATTCATAAGCTTAATAGAGCCTAGAGTATATTGGGGAAATATTGAGAAGAAAAATTCTAGAGCAACTCAATTGTCAGAGTAGATGAAAGGGCACGAAATGAAATAGTAGCAAAGAAAATCCCTCAATGTGCAAAAATCATTGTTACTAAATTATACTATATCCACTGACAGGAATTAGTAGAGTTTACTGAATGAAGATTAAGAAAATATAATGTCTCCATTGATTCAGAAAAAGTATTTCATAAATGTCAACCAACTCTCATCCTCATAAAGAATTGTATGGTGACTCAAATTTGGAATAGAGAGGATTTTCCTTCACTTATAAAATATTTCTCTTTAAAACTATAGCACAACCCCATACTTCATGACAAAACGTCAAAAGCATTCCCTTTGATGTCAGGACAAATGCAGGGACCGGTCCTGGTCTGCTTTGAGCTGGAGGTCGTAGCCAAGCAGAAAGTCGGGAAATCATTTATGGGAAATATAAAGAAAGAAACACAGCTGTCTATACGTAAGTTTATGCATATATAACACACACATATATGAGTGCACATACGTACACATTATGGTATATAGGATACTTATAAAATTTTAATATATGTTATATTATAAATATTAGTAGGATTTCTGTCCATTAATTATGATGGTGAAATGTGATTTTAAAAAAGCAAGGTCTCATTTACAGTAGAAATAAAAACTATTGAGTCACCTAGGAAAACGGCCACCAAAGCATGTTAATAAAAGAAGGCCCAAATCAAATGAGAACCCCGCCATGCTCGTGTATAAAAAGAAAAGCTGTTAATTCTTCCCTAATTAGTCTCCAAATGCAATAAATTTTTAATTTCTACACTTTATGCAATTCAATAAAATTACATGGAAATTAATGACAAGTGGGTCATTACAGTCCTGTGGAAAAACAAAGCAACAAAGTCAGCCAAGAGAAGTGAGGAAGCATTCTCGTCCAGTCAGAATTAAAGGGTAAGACCGTCGTTCTTCCAGAGATACACATCCTGTGCCTGGGTGGATACGGAAATAGAGCGCGTGACAAAATGGCTATGCTCAACAGTCCACGCATATGTGAACATCTTGCGCGAACGATGAAATAAAAATGAGTGAGAAGAGCAGAACATTTTTCTCTAATAACAATTTTAGGGGGCACCTGGGTGGCTCCGTCAGTTAGGTGGCTGATTCTTGATTGTGGCTCGGGTCATGATCTCATGGTCATGAGATCGAGCCCCATGCCGGGCTCTGTGCTGCTGGGCCTGGAGACTGCTTCAGATTCTCCCTCTAGCTCTCTTTCTCTCTGCCCCTCCCCCATGCACACTCTCAAAAAAAAAGGTTAAAATTTAAAAAATACAAATAAAAATATCAACTTTCTATATGTAAAAACATACATATTCATCCTGAGAGCCCATCAAATAGTAAATAAGCCCCAGAGGGATTAAAGATATAATTAAAATGCAAAAGTACAAAACTTTCAGAAGACAATACAAAAAATATCTCTCCAACATCGGTGTAGGTGGTGCTTCGTAAGTAGATCTTAAAGACCAACACCATCCCCCCAAGTCACTGTTCATTTTTACTACATTACCATCAAAATGTCTTTGTTACAAAAGACTCCATTAATAATAATGATAACAAACATTTATATAGTGCTTATTATGGGTCTGCCCTTGTTCTCATCATTGTGTATATATTAAGCCACCTAATCCTCAAAATATCTATTAGGTAGATAATATTGTCGTCATAAATTTTGCAATGACGGTATTGAGCCGTAGCATACGGCTAGTCCGTGCTAGATCCGATAGCTAGTAACATTAGAAGTGAACCAGAGACTTGGAACAATTATTTAAACGAACAAAGAAGAAATGGCACAACAAGCAAACCAAGAGAATAGCTTCCAGAATATATTAAAATCCCAACAAATTATTAAGAAAATGTAAAAATTGAAACACTAGAGACATAGGAAGAGGTATGGTTTGGTTGACCAATGACTGATGTAAATATACATCAGAAACAGAGGGTGTGATGTCTCATTAGGAAAGGACCAGAAACATCCCTTTGGAGCCAGGCAGAAGCAAAGGCAGGGTACCTGTAGCCAAGGAAGCCTAGTCCTCAAGGGACACAAAACCACTGACAATGTAACTGGAACCTTAGGATGATTTGGCTGGTTTCAGAAGCTCGACTCACTGTTCTCACGGAGAATTTTACAGCGTCCTGCTCATCAGCTTCTCCCCAAATGCTATGGGAACCTTGGTCACACGTCTACATGGGTTTAAGCAACTGGAAAAACAAAAACAAAAAAAGAAAAAAACAGGGGCGCCTGGGTGGCTCAGTTGGTTGAGCGTCCAACTTCGGCTCAGGTCATGATCTCACGGTCTGTGAGTTTGAGCCCCGCATCCGGCTCTGTGCTGACAGCTCGGAGCCTGGAGCCTGCTTCGAATCCTGTGTCTCCCTCTCTCTCTGCCCCTCCTGCGCTCATGCTCTGTCTCTCTCTGTCAAAAATAAATCAACATTAAAAAAAATTAAAAATAAATAAACAAACAAACAAACAATTGCATTGTGTTCATACATGTTTCCCAAAAAGAGGTGAATGATGGATCGCCTCCGCCTCAACAGCCCGGGCCACACCAGACTCCAGGATTGCTGCAGTCCCTTCCTGCAGACAAGAGCAGGACATTCACAAAAGAATAGACTTGAGTCTTCAGTAAACGTAGACCCAAGCTCAACTCCGTCTTAAAACGGAACTGAAAATTGGAACTACAATGAGACGGCATTGGCAACAATTAAGGAGCCCGATGAGGGCCTATGGGGGATGGGGTTATGGGGAATCCACATGGCCAGCGGGAGTCCGTGTAGGCCCAGCCACTTCTGAAGACACCTGGGCAATACCTCGTAAGTGTGAAGAAGCTCACGCTTAGGTGTGCGGCTCTATTCTAAATTCAGAGTCTACGTCACACAGAGAAAGACAAACACTGCACGGTGTCACATGTGGACTCCAAACAGGCCAACCTCACAGAAACGGGGTAGAGAGGTGGGTGCCAGGGCCTGGGAGGGGGAGGGGATGGGCAGATGTTGGTCAAAGAATACAAGCTTCTTGTGATAAGACAAATGCATTCCGGGGACGTAACGGACAGCCTCAGGACTGTAGACAATAATACGGTACTAGATAGCTCCAGGCTGCGGGCGGGCTAGATCTTAGATGTTCTCACCACAGAAAGGAAATGGTAATTATGTGATGTGACGGAGGTGTTAGCTAACTGAAGTATATAGATGTATCAAATCAACAGGTCATACGTCGTCAACTTATGCAATATTAGACGTCGCTTCCATCTCAGTAAGTCTGGAGAAAGTGATCGAATACGTGGATTATGGATAGAGAAATATGCTCACAAGGCCCACGTAGAAGAATCCTCATTGCGGCATTGTTTGTAATAATAAACATAAAATCTTATGACTTCCGTGCAGATAAGGATGTTTTAGACATGACACCAAAAGCCTAGTCCCTAAAATAAAATTTTTAAAAAACCCAGCAAATTGTACTTCATAAAGATTAAACACTTCTGGTTTTCCAAAGATGCTGTTAAAGATAATGACAACTCAATGACAGGCTGAGTGAAATAAAATGCTGCAAATACTATGTCAATAAGAATTTTTACCAAGAAGAGAAGCCCAGCAACGCAATAAAAGGAAAACAAAAAGCCCAGTTTATGAAATGAGCAAACACCTCACCAAAGAAAACATACAGTTGGCAAATAAGCTCATTAAAACACAGGCAACATCATTTGTCATTAGGGAGATGCAAAAGGAAGCCACAGTGAGACACCACCTCAGCCCTGGTAGGATGATTAATGTATGAAAGAAAGAAAGAAAGAAAGAAAGAAAGAAAGAAAGAAGAAGGAAGGAAGGAAAAAAGAAAGAGGAAGGAAGGAAGGAAGGAAGGAAGAAGGAAGGAAAAGGAAGGAAAGGAAGGAAGGAAGGAAGGAAGGAAGGAAGGAAGGGAGGAAGGAAGGGAGGAAGAAGGGAGGAAGAAGGGAGGAAGAAGGAGGAAGGAAGGAAGGAAGGAAGGAAGGGAGGAAGGAAGAAAGAAAGAAAAGAAAGAGGGAAGGAAGGAAGGAAGGAAGGAAAGAAAGAAAGAAAGAAAGAGAAAAGAGGAAGGAAGGAAGAAGGAAGGAAGGAGGGAGGGGAAAAAAAGAAAAGAAAAGGAAAAGAAAAGAGAAGAGAAGAAAAGAAAAAACGGAAGACTAACCTTATAAACTTAGAATGTCAGTAAGGATTTGGAAGAGGTCAAACATTCACAGACTGCCGGTAGAAACGTGCAATGTTACAATGACTTTGGACAGTAGCTTAGGTTTCTTCAGAAGTAACACCTGCTCTCCTGTCGGATCCTCCCATTCCTAGATGTTTACCCCGTGGGAATGAAGGCGAACGTCCATAACCACCCCCCCCCCCACCATGTATGTTTGTAATGGCCTTATTGGTTCGAGCCAACAGCTACAACTCAAAGGTTCACAAGAGGCGAGTTTGTAAACAAGCTCGGGCACATCCACACAACAGAATTCTCCTCAGCAATAACAATAACAAACTATTTACAGATGTGACCACACGGGTGGTTGTCAAGAGAACTGATCTGAGCGGAAGGAGTCAGAAAAACAAAGTACGTTTGGTGGGATTCAGATTTTGTAAATTCCGGTAAAAGACAAACTCATTTCCAGTGTTAGAAAGTAGACTGGTGGTTGGCCAAGGAAGAGACAGGGAGTAGGGGCGGGTTATGAGGCGACGTGGGAGTGACAGGGGTGATGGTTTCCTGGGTGAGGATTTACACACCAAGGCTTACAAACTTGAACTCCTTAAATACTCACCACTTTATGTTAAATATACCTCAACAAAGCTGATTTCTAGAAACATCCTATTAAGACCATCATAGCAATGAGCTTACCGTCCATTTCAGCTTCCGTATCATATATATAGAAAAAAGATTTTTCTTTTAATTCTCTCCAGCGTGCAAGTCTGCAGGAGGCTACTGTATCCATAGCTGTGACTTGACTGTGATCTTTCTTTTCCGCTGACGCGGTGATGCCCACCACCGAAGAGCGTTTCCAGGGCCCTGGGAACAGTGTTGACGGTTTACCCCTGATGGGAGGGTGGTCCGGACGTAGGGCACCTGCACATTTTGTGTGGGCAGGTCTCGGAGTAATGTGCGCGCTATTTACAGTCGTGTGTGTGTGTGTGTGTGTGTGTGTGTGTGGTTAACAAAGGGAAAGGGGCTGGTAACACTTCGGTGCTTTCATTCTCCAAAAGGAACCTTGGACAGCATTTCTCAGCTTGGACGTGTGATTACAAAACACGTTTACTTCAGAAATACCCAAAAAGGACAGAAAAAACTTCCGTAGGGGGTATTATTATTTTTTTTTTTCAGTCATATGAGTGTCTTTCAAACATCAGATCACCTGTATGTTTTCTGCATGTTTCTAATCGGGAAAGCACCTTGGCATCCCTTCGCTGAGTGAGAGTGGGCCAGCCCTGAAGGATCCTATCTCCCCACCCCCCCAACCCCCTCCCCCGGCCCCCTTGCAGCCCAGCTGATTGTGCCCAGGACAGCACCGCAGCCCCTGGCACTTTCTCCCCCCCCGAACGCGGGCTCCCTCCTCCCTGCCTCAGGGCTTGGTGAGGCCCCAGGAGGCGCACTCCCTGGGGCAGTGAGGGCAGCCACCCAGATGAATTGGGTATCCCTAGGTTTTCACCCCCCTGCCCCCAGGTCAAGACCCAGTGGAGGGTTACAGCGGACTGTTCCTGAGGCGGCTGCTGAAGCACCCTGAGCTGCAGCATCCACGCCTCGCAAATCCTGGGTATTTGTGCCCCAGTATTGCCCCCTAAGAGGGATCTCCTGTGCGCCTGAAAAGATTCTGTGCCGCGCTCGGGGAATCTGGGGCTCTCCAGGAGCGTTGGTCGCTTACTCAATAATCAGCCTTACCATCTGACTGCTAGATCAGAAGGTATTCACTTAGCAGTAATTAAGAGGAAAAGCTGATTTTTATCGGTTGCAATTGTTAGGGAAGATTTGAGTCGCACAGGCAGCCGCCCCCTGCCCCTCAAGGGTGCAAATGTTGTCCTATAGCGCCACCCACCGGCGGGTCCTGGGAAGCCGAGGGCTGCGCGGCTGTCTGAAGACTCCGCCCCCGCCTCCCATCGCCACCAGATTCACCCCCCAACCAACCGCTTTCATCCCCTAATGGGGACTGTGAAGTCCACGCAGCTCACAGAGGAGGGGAAAACGGTTCGTCTAAAAGACGTGATGGGTCTGAAAGTCTTTGGCCAAAAGCCAAGCAGATTTACAGTGGGGAAAGCAGGTGAGGGAAGAAAATGGAATGTTCTCTGTGTTTATGTATGTATCCTTATCAGATTCCCCTCCGCTTTCAGAAGGTGTGTTTTAATTAAGCCCCTGAGCGGTGATGAGCTGACCAGTGCTTTTGAATTCTATGCATCAATAAAAGTTAAATGTTAAGCAGTATGTTTCAGGGAAATAGTAAATCACAAGAATATTGGAGGGTTAGCCAGTAAAATGAGCAGTAGGGGAACCGCGTTGGAAATTTTCATTTTATCGTGTTAGTTCCACTTTCTCCATTGAAATAGAGGGATATCATGCCACTCAAAGGAAAATTAAAAAAGAAAAGATACACCAGGAAAAAACCCTTCAAAATATTCTGAAACACCTAATAAAACCAAAGAAATTGCTCTTTAATAGGCCGTGGAAAATGTTGCAATTATTACCCAGTGAACCACATAAATTCTTTCAAGTTACATTTTAACTGTACAGTTTCATTTCCCTGCCTTAGCAGTAGGGAAGGGAAACAATCTGGAGTAGGGCTCAAATTGAAGAAAAGAAAATGTGTTCTTTGATTCAGCCGCCTCCCATAGCTGCACTGGCAAAAGAGTCTAACTTCGGCATAACCTGTGTGTGCCCCATCTTGAAATAGTTCGGGAAACCCTCAACCTTGTTTTTTCCCCTGTTCCCGGGCTAAGAACGCAGCCACTCAGAGCAGCTGATGTTACACCCAGACGGTTTATGCAGCTGTCATGAGGCCGAGGCTCCCGTCCAGGGGTCTCTCCCCTTCACCAAACTCTCTGGAACAAATACCAATATTTTTGTACTCGCTTTGCATGAGTATTTTACAATTTATATAAAGTAAACATAATCTTTATAAATTTTGGAGACGACCCTCTGATGAAATCAAAGACAAAATATTTTGGGTTATAAAATTTAGTTCCAGATTTATAGTGGTCCTTCTGTTTACATCACCGTACAAATGATATTTTCCTAAAATCTTTCAGAACGCCATGGACTTCTGGTCTCTGGCTGACCGTTCTCAAAGCCCTGGCACTTAGAGGTTTGGCACCGTTGTTCGCAAAAGGGATTACAGGTAACCACAGGGTCCTAGAATAAAGAGCATTAAGACAAACCATTAATTCATTCCTATCCTCATGATGATAGCAGTATTTGTTCACTGTAATTTTTTTAGGAGACAAAAATACTGAAAAGTGTAAAAATATGATAAATACAATCTGTAATTGTTACTGAGCTTATCCAAACAAACCATAATTCCAATTTTGGAGTATTTCCTTCGGTCTCTAGATGATATATGGAAAGATTGATTGGATACATACATACATACATACATGGGCAGATATGATACATGATAGATACATACGTAAATAGATGATAGATACATATGTGCATACATACATACATAGGTAGATGGACACATACATACTTAGATGATACATACATATGTACATAGATAGATGATAGATAGATACCTCAATCTCCATATTGCCCATATTGTATTTCCTCATAGTAAATAGGATAAGCTTATGGTGATGGCTCCAGAAAACATTCTTATTTCCATCTTTCCTACCTTAACATACGACCATCAAAAGCAAATAGACACAATTTCCAAACAAAAAGACTGGGAGGGGGGACAATTCACGCATTTCCTGGGCAGGCACAGAGGGGATCTGAAGGGAGTGGGGATTCTCAGGGTCTTTCCACTGGGAATCAATATTCTCAAGAGCAAGGGAAATCTTCATGGGAGCAGTGGGTGTGCACGTGTGTGTGTGTGTGTGTGTGTGTGTGTGTGTATGCATGTATGCAAGTGTGTATCAGGGGGTCTCAGACCCCAGGAGTCAGGACTTTAAATTAAAGTCTTCAACAATAGGCTCTTTGTATCTTACTTTTTAGATTGCATCATGTTTTGTTAAATACTGATTTTCTTAATCGCTGATTTATTGTTTTGTGCAAATAGCGATACTTTCTTTTTGGATGATGGTGGGGATTTTTTGAGGTCCAGAAATTAAAATTTGCATAAACAGATCTATCAAAATATTTTCACATCTTCCTGTTGGGGTTTTTGGATTAGCAAATTCCTCCTGACCCTGGTAACTGTGTATGCTCATTCATCTGGTCTTTGTGGTTCATTAATAGTTGTATGAAATATATAGTTTAGCTGGAATTTATTTTTGAATACTATAAAAAATAAATTATCTAAAATTATTTTTTCTAAGTAGTTACCCTGGTTTTTTTTTCAATGCTCATTGTTAGAAAATCATAAACAAACACAAAAACCAATTTAAAAGTATTAAGTTGTTAAGAAAATATATTTTTTTGTTCCACTGTTTTCTTCGGTCCAATCCACTCTCATTTCTTGTATCATTTATACACTGTCTGATAGCTACCATACTGCCAAGAGCTCTTAATTGTTGTATTTATTTCATATATATATTTTTTAATTTGAGTATAGTTGACACATAGTGTCACATTAGTTTCAGGCATACAACATAGTTGATTGTTATTTTTAAAATGTTGTTTCCTGACAGTTTATTTTACAGATAACTTGTACAGTCACATTTTAATGGACCTCAATAAAAAAGGTTTTGATGGGAAATAAACATTAAAAATTTAAAAATTGTACTTGTTTACAAATCTGTATAACATTTGAGGCATAATTTTAATATTTTAAAGCATGTCATGTCTTTCTGTTTAAGCCATGATTAGCCCTCAGATAAGATTTAAAATTTTCCTCATGTGGATCTTATGTATTTTTTGTTAAATATCTTCATGGGTATTTTCTACTTTTGTGGCTATTGTAAATATGATTACGGACACCATTATATTTGCATAAATTATAATCTGCAGTATTAAACAATGCTCAATTTTGTCAAATCATTTTGCATAATAGATCACCTGATTGAATTTTACATCATTTTATATTATGCTTTTTTTGTTTTTTGGCAGTTTTTCAGAATCTCATAGCACCTGCATGGACCGACATGCTATTTTCATCTTTATGGAAAGGTGTGCTTTAGTTGCTTTTCTTATTGCATATGGTTCTCTAAATTTTCTAAAAAAATTAGAAAAGTGATCAATGATAAACAAGATGTTCCACATTCTTTCTACTTTTTTGCTTTAATGGAAATTAACTGAATTCTTTTTTTTTTTTTTTTAATTTTTTTTTTCAACATTTATTTATTTTGGGACAGAGAGAGACAGAGCATGAACGGGCGAGGGGCAGAGAGAGAGGGAGACACAGAATCGGAAACAGGCTCCAGGCTCCGAGCCATCAGCCCAGAGCCGGACGCGGGGCTCGAACTCACGGACCGCGAGATCGTGACCTGGCTGAAGTCGGACGCTTAACCGACTGCGCCACCCAGGCGCCCCGAAATTAACTGAATTCTTAAGTAAGATGTCGGTTCTTTGCATAAAGAGAGGTGATTTATAATTTTAAGTAATTTCCGCTTCCAGTTTCCTAAGTGATTTTCATTTGTTTGTTGGCTTGTTTTAATCACGAAGGAATACGGGATGTGATCAAATCTCGAGCTCTGTTGAGATTGTCACATGTGAACGCATGGGTCACAGTGAGGCATCTCCTGGCTGATTCTGTGTCTGCATGGTCAGAACGCCTTCCTTCCTTCTATTTTTATACACATGTTTTAATCTGTTGACTTTATTAGCATTTTAGATCAATATTGCAAACCTCTTATTATTTATATTTTACTTCCCTTTTTCCTGAAGCTGGCATCATCAAATTTATCTCCCTCCTTTGGGTTTGTCTTCTTCAATAGAAATTTTTAGTACATTTCACTGAATCGTTTCTTGTTCAACTATGAAACTAACAAAAACTTTAAGTTTGCCTCAGATACAACAACAAATACAAGTTTTGATAAGACATCTATGTATGGATAAAATTTTGCCTCTTAGTACTTTATTAATCACAACTCATAAAGATTTTTTGTAGATAGAATTTTTCCTGTTTTTCATGTAATTAATAGATGTTATGTACGTTTCAGAAAATGTACAGTTGAGGTGATTCCATCATTTGCTTTACAAAAGAGTCCCAGCAATAAAATTATTTGCATTTGGGTTGTCTGATGCTGTGTAACAAAGTTAGTGACTTAATCACTACAATCACTGGGATTGTTCTCTGAGGTGACTGAGCTCAACTGGATGGTTTTCTGTTCCATGTGATGTCGGCTGAAGTCAGAGTCATCAGGAAAATCATTTGGGACGGCCTTGTATATTTACACTCCCTATCACAGCATGATATCACTTGTTGTTTCTAGAGGAACTTTTTACATGAGGACCAGGAAACATGGACAAAGACGTTTAGGGGAGTGATATATGGCAGCAACAACCAAGAACAACTTAAATTCCCAGTTAAGAAGAGTGGATAAGAGCATGTACTTAAAATGGAAAATGAAATAACAGTGTAGGTGAATGAACTACAATTACATGAAGAAATATGCAGGGATCTTAGGAATGTAATTTGCGAAAAACAAGTCCCATGGCATAATCTCTGATATATATTTGTATTAAATCCAAAAACATTGAGGCATAGAGTGATAGGTGATCAATCTCGTTTTAAAGTAAGGGAATGACGAACACACTGATCAGGACAGAGGTTGACCTGACTAGTTGAGGGTTGGAGGAGGGTAGATGGGGAGCAGCTTCAGAGCTGCTATATCATTGGTGATGTTCTCGTGACTGAGTTGAGCGGTGGGCTCATGATGTTATTAAATCAATTGATTGCTTAATTAAATTCAAACAGAGGCATGAGCCATGGGCCAAGGAAGACTGTGTGACCTCATTGTGTGCTCTCTGTCCAAATTTTCACTGCACCTGTTGCTACAACAGCCAGCTACTCACACTCATTCATCCTTTCCATCGGTGCATCTCAGCCGTCCCTCGTGGGGACTCCACCAACTCACTCAGCCATTCTAACCCGTGCACAACCTGGAAGAACAAGGGAGTTGGTACCTTATGGAGCCTCCCTGGACCAAAAGAGGATGGGGGCCAGTGGACAAAGGTGGAGCTCCCAGCGTCTCCATTTCACTGGTTCTTGGTTCACGTCGGAGCCGAGCTCCTCCTGTGCCCACAGTGCTGGTTGGCTCCCTAACACACCCTTGATTTAACTTCCCTTGGCCCTCTACTTCTTGCTTCCTGGTGCCCCACGTGCCCTGGCACACAACTTCTTCTCCTAGGCTCTGCTTTGGGAAGAAAAATAGATACGCCAGTTGAAAACCAAAATTATTACTAATCCAATCACATACACCTAAGTGTCACAATTTTTTCTGCACCTCCTCAGTCTATGGTATTTTTCAGCATATTTGATACACAACAAATTGCACATAAAGGGCGTGGTTTAATGAGCTGTGGCATGGGAATACAACAATGAAACTGTAGTCACAACCAAGAATATTAACCCCCAAATTGTCACCTTCCTTCAACATCACCTAAGAATATGGATCTTCTTTATGTCATTGTAGATTGGTTTGCGCTTCCTAAAATTTTTATGTTAGTGAGTCCATATGATATACAGTCTGGGGGGACTGGATTCTTTCACTCGGCATAATTATTTATAGATTCATCAGCTGATCTGTAATCTATCTTTTTGCCAATATCACACTGTGTAAGTTATTGCCGCTTTATCGTAGAGCTTAAAAACCAAGTTGTACGGTCATCCAATTTCATATTTCTTTTTCAAAATTGTTTGGCTTTTCTAAACTTCCACATTCCTATATAAATTTTAGAATCAGCTTGTTAATTTCAGCAAAAATAAGTTTCCCGGAATTTTTATTGAACCTATATATCAATCTGATGAGAATGGAAATCCTACCAAGTTACTCAATATATGACTATAACGTGTCTGTCCATTTATAGCTTCTTTGATTTATTTCAACCCTCTATTTTCACTTTCAACCTAAAGATTTTGCACATCATTTGTTAGACTTCTATCTACATATTCAAGATTTTTTGTGAATGATGTAAATGTCACTTTTAAATCTAAATTTCAAATGGAGGTTTTTGGTATATTGATCTTCTGTTCTTTGACCTTACTAAACCCAATTATTAATTTCATTAGTGTTTTTATATTCTTTGGCTTCGTCCACATAGATGATAATATCACCTGTGGATAGATGCAGGTTAATTACATATTTTACAAAATTTGTGACTTTTTCTCCTTTACCTCACTATGCTGGCTTGGACCTTTAATTAGGACACTGAACAAGAGAGTGAGATTAGACACCATTGTTTTGTCCAAACTTAAGGGAAAACACTTGGCTTTTTACTTTAAATAAAATTTTAATTGTAGCTTTTATATAAATGCTTTTTATCAGCTTGAGGAAATTTCTTTATATTCCCGGTTTTCTAAGAGACGTTAGCATGTAAAGACTTTAATTTGGTCAGTTTGGTTTTTTGCATGTATCAAGATGTTTATATTGTTTGAATAACTATGGTAAACTACAGTGATTTTTGAAATGTAGGATAGACTTTGCATTCTTATGGAAAAGCAAGCCGTGTGTATTGTTGTATTATCCTTTTCACATATTGCTGGCTTTGATTTGTCAGTATTTTGTTGAAGATTTTTGCACCTCTGTTCATGAGAGATATTGGTTTGTAGTTTTCTTTCTTTCTTTTTTCTGCAGTGTCTTTGTTTACATATTAGGATATTCTCCCCATAATCGTTTAAGAAATTTCTGTTCCTCTTCTATTGTGTGTGTGTGTGTGTGTGTGTATGTGTGAGAGAGAGAGAGATAGAGAGAGAGAGTTTGTGTTAGCTTTGATATTGTATTTTCATTAAATTGCAGAATTTTCCAATGAAGCTGTCAGGCCCTAGAATTCTCTTGTTGAAGGTTTTTAAAATGCAAATTCAATTTCTTTAACATATTTGTGACTATTTATTTCTTTTTAATGAGAATGATAATTTATTTCTTTAAGATAATTTGTTTATTTAATCTAAGCTGGCCTAGTTCTTAGGCATAAAGTTGCTGTAATATTTCCTTGCAATCTTCTCGGTGCCTGTACTATGATGACTTTTCTTTATTCCGGATGCTGGTAGTTGATGGCTTTTTTCTTGTTCCCCTAATCAATCTGCCTAGAGAGTTATCAAAGACCCAGGCTTTTGCTTCATTGATTGTCTCTATTGTTTTTCTTTTTGCAATTTAATTGAGTTCCCTTCTCATCTTTATTATTTCTTTCCTGTAGCTGGTTTTGGCTTTAATCTGCACTCCTTTTCCTGGTTTCCTAGGGTGGAATAGGCCAGTGTTAGGACTAGAAAAAAGTGAATAGTGTCCCACATTCCTGAGTGGCCTACAAAGACTCTCCTGCCATCCATTTAACTACAATGAGCTCAATTTTTTAGAAGAGTGCTTTATTCAGAGAGGACCGTATTTCCATTTCTCTCACACTTATTTTTACTTTGCCTGTAGAATTTGGGGATTCCCTTCTTTTTAGGGTTGAAATAACACAAATCCTTTTACAATCTGGCTTTCCCCACCCGCCCCATCTCTCTGATTCCACAATATGCATCTCATGAATTGAACAACCTATTTGATATCTTTCCTGCCCATCATAGAATAGATTTTCTGTCCGGTCTATAGTAACTCAACATATACTTCTGAGACAACTTCTTGTTATCTTTGAAATTACAACATAAACTACCACTGCAACATAGTCATATACATTTGGCTTTTTAGAATCGCCCTCTGTTCGGGTATTTGACAAGGACTTTTCATCTTCAGGGTAACTCTGTCTTCAAATGGAGAAACCAGTGTGTGTGACTTTATGTTTTTAACTGTATTTGAATACCATCCACATAGAAACGAGTCTCTCATTCATGGATCTGCGTCCCTACAGACCAACCTGAAACCTCTCCTTCGCCATCGTCTTCCGCAATCTGCTCCCTAAAGTGTATGCCTCCGTGTTCCCTAATGAAGATTCCACTCTGCCCCGCGCCATCAGGGAATGTCAATTCCATCAGGGAATGCCAACCTCTTTCAGACTCTTCCGTTTCTTCCGTTTCCTCAGTGACCCATGCATCCTTTTTGGCTAGCTTGGTTTCCTCTTGGTTTCGTGCTTTGTCATTTGTTGGGCCGGTGTTCTACATATATGGTAGTTCTTGATATTTCCAGTTGTGGTTTTTTTTTTTTCTGAACAAAATTCTTCTTTTGAATTTTTTAATTTAATAAATAATATATGCTTGTACACATGAGACAATACAAATAAGTATGAAGTAAAAACTAATGTTCTTTATCCCCATCTAAGGAAAATCAGGTTAACAACCCGGTATGTTTGTGTGTCATAGGATGTATTTTTCCCTCAAGTGACCACAGCAACATAGCTGATCTATATGCCCTTCCAGATTCTTGCTGATCTCAATAAGAGTGGCTTCTATTTTACTCTTTTATTCTTTTTTTTTTATTTGGCAGGTGTTTGTGGTTGCTTCAATTAATAGAATGTGGTGGCTCAGTCGGTTGAGCATCAGCTCTTGATTTCAGCTCAAGTCATGATCTCACACTTTGTGAGATCGAGTCCCGTGTCAGGCTCTGTGCTGAGAGCATGGAGCCTGCTTGGGATTCTCTCTGTCTCCCTCTCTCTCTGCTTCTCCCCAACTCATGCTCACTCATTCTCTCTCTCCCTCTCTCTCTCTCCCCCAAGATAAATAAGTGAACTTTAAATATATTTATATTTATACAATGTGTTAGAAGGAAAACAACTTGACTTCCAGGTTTAAGTCATAGGGCAATATGAGTTCCAGATAGTTCTCTCTCTTTCTCTCTCTCCCTCCCTCTCTCTCTCTCTCTCTCTCTCCCTCCCCCCCACCTCCATCTCCTCTGCCTTTGGAACACATCCACATACAGAAAAAGTAAAAAGTGAGTCTCCAGTCAATAGCCAGAAGCCAACATGAACTTCCAGGCATGTGAACAGATGAAAGTTAGATGCTCCAAGCTTCCAGCCCTCACATGTCCAGCTGGAACTCCAGTCACCATGGAGCAGAAATGACACAGCAGGCCTGCCGTGTCTCAATTCCCAATCTGCGAATCCGTGAGCGCAATAAACAGCTGTGATGTCGCTGCTTTGGCGACCATTTGAGGCAGATTCGTTATTCCGCTTTAGTCTCTTATTTTCTTTTCACTGAAGTCTTACTGCTCAGCTTTCTCCCCAGTTTACCTTCTTTCCTGAACAAAGTCTCAAAGGCCATTAATACGGATGTAATTCTGATTTAAAAATCCCAGGAAGCACCATTCTCATGGTCCCTCTACAAAACTATGGTGTGGCGGGAGGAGCCAGAGGCATATAACCTGCCAGCTAATCACTTTCTTCCTTTCTGTCTTCCATGTTCAAGTGACGCATGCAAACACACACTTGAGCAACACTTATACACCTGTGCAACACTTATATCTTGTTGTGTCTTTGTCCATTTTGTAAAAACAGGGTCATATTCTATTTATTTTTCATATTTTATGTTTTACTTTCATTATCCTTACATTGCCGAGTGTCATGCCGGTCTTTACTATATAATTGTATACTTACAGGGCCACAAATCCTGAGGGTTCTATTGCTGAAAACATTGTTCGAGCAGTTTAGCGGGTAAAAGAAACACAACTCTGATATTTGCAATTGTAGAGATTTCTGAAATGGCAGACATAAACCCACCATAAGAATGTTAGAAATATGGTTGGTAGGATAGATTTGTTCCCAGTGGGGTCAAAGATGCTCTATAACCCCCAAAATGGACTCTGTATGACACGGATTGACCAAACAGAGGGCTAAGTGCCAGCCACGTGGATAAGTCCCTCTGGAACAAGCTCACGGTTCCCGTAGAGGAAAGACACCATCAACTCCTTCCCTGAACAAAGAGCAGAAAGGCATATGAACCAGAAGAATGAGCCAGAATGAGAACCACCAATTAGTCCAGCCTCATCGGCCACGGAACACACACCGATCGATCACCTTGTCCTTTCATTTGTTGTCGTCATGATTTTGCTCATTACTTGAGGTAAGACCATGTCCAAGGCACCAAAGAACATGCAATAACATCGGTGTATCATTTCACATTATCATCGTTCTCCTTTGCAATGGGTACTGGAAAATCAGAGTCTCGGTGTGGTGATGTTTTGCTAACACCCCACACGGCTGCTGAATGGCTTGCAGAGTTTTGTGAGGAGCACAGTCAGGTTGAAATGACTGATTTGCTATCAAAACCCAAATTGTCTCCAATCCCAAATTATTTTATGAGGCTTGTTTAAGGTTCTTCCTTCCACAGCCAAACAAAACAGGCCACACACAGAGAATTGTTTGTGTAGGCATACGTTGTGGGAGAATTGCCCCGTTTTCTGTCTGAGAGAGGAGAAGGGAGATGGGGGTACCCAAACCGGCCAGCCCTAGCCCCTTTCGCTTCTATCTTTTTACTCCACTAAATTCTTCTTCGTTGGGTTTTTCACCACCTGAAATCATGTTAAGTTTTGGTTTTCCATTCTTTCTTCCCTTATAAGAATATACGCTCCATGAAGTTATTCAAAACACGCATTTCCTTTTTCAGCATTATACCTTCAGTATGTGAAACCTCTTCCCGGGTGCCTGGGTCGTTCAGTCAGTTAAGCATCCGACTTCGGCTGAGGTCATGATCTCGCAGTTTGTGGGTTCAAGCCCCATGTGGGGCTCTGTGCTGACAGCTCAGAGCCTGGAGCCTGCTTCAGAGTCTGTGTCTCCTTCTCTCTCTGCCTCTCCCCTGCTCATGATCTCTCTCTCTCACAAAATTAAACATTTAAAACAAATTTTTAGTTAGCTTCATCAAAGCTGGGACTTCAAACTACCACTTTTTGAAGACACTGAGAGAATGAGTATCCCAGAGAGTGTTTTTGGGTATTTGACTGACTGAAATTCTAAGCAATAAGAACAGGGTAAAACCGATTTCATAAACAACGGAACAGGCAAGAGCCCGTTCACACACTGAAATTCTTGAAGTATTTCTGGACGTAGGAACAAGGTAAACACTTGGACCCAAGGGCTCAACAGTCAAATCACGCGTAAGCGGTGGCCTCGGTGACGATTTAGGAGAAGTGTGGCGGTAGAAAACGGGATGAACTCTTCAGGGCTCAGCGCAATGCTGCTTGAGACAGGAAAGATATGATCATTTTGCCGGGGGTGGAGATCCTTAGCCTCTTTGAAACTGTGGAGAATTATTTTCTAAATTTGTCTTCCTGGGGAAGATCTGTGTTTGATTAAAATGTGAATCTGCATGCAAGGCCGACATCACCAAAGGTGGATGGTAAATGGAGCCATGGACAAAGCAAGTGAGATGATGTAACTTAACTCCAGAGGCTTAGAAGATTCACGTGTTTCCTGAATTAGTCTGGCCCTTTCTGGCCAAGAAACTTAGAATGTTTATAATTTCATAAAATATGACTTTAGGAATGTACCTATTTTTGATCCTCAAAAAGAAAATGTGAACCCGATTGGATAACAAAGAGAATGCCATGAGATTTTTTTCTAAGGCATCTCCAAAATGTTAATTTCTTATTGAATCCAAACATCAGAATTAGGCTTATTTATTTGGATATAACTTTATGCAGAAGTAAATTTCCTTTTGGGGTTGTTGGGTTTTTTTTTTTTTTTTTTTGCACACACACACACACACACACACATATATATATATATATACACACATATATATACATATATAATTCTTTTATTCAGGAAGACTGCATCCCATTTTATCGTGAAAAAGGGAGACCTGATTTTTATAGTTACATTCTTTCACTCAAGGACTCAAAATAATACCGTTCAAGTGAGTTGAAAAGAGAAACACCCTGTATTTTCCCACAGTGTCTAAACACATGTGTATACAATAAGTTTCTCATGGCTTATTGCAAAATCTGGTCTCAGTTCTGTTCAGGAATGGGTTTTGTTATTTCTACAGAGAGCAAAGGGCAAAGGTCCTCTTTACATATTGTTGAAAAAAGGTATCTGGCCCAGAGGAATTTAGAGCGAATGTTCAATTAGTGAAAACCTTCACGCGAAGCATTGCGAATGCCAGATACTGTGAGGCAGGATCCAGTGAAAAATGATCTTCTAATTCATATGCGCCGCCCCGTCTACAGCGAAGCTTGGGACGGCTGTTTGATAAATCCGAGGCACTAAGTAACTACGGTTTCAAGCACTGCGGTAGACCAACTGCTTGAGAACCTAGCCCAACCTTCTCGTTGTGGGCGGGGCTTTCCCGGACAGCCCATCCCCCCCGCCACGTGCAAAAAAACAGGCAGACGGTGACAGAGGAAGGTCATTGTGGTCCTTCCTTCCCGCTGACACAGTGTCTCCTCCCTTGATTCTTTTTAGTTTAAAATCCACTCTCAGGACGGAAGACACAAGCAGTCTTCTCCCTCTGCACCGTCAGACATCAGTCCTACTCCTGAGCCCTGCAAAGAAGCCCTAAATACTGAAGAAGAAGAAAAAAAAAAAAAACCATAAAGAACCTATTTAAAAATATAAAGAAAACGGGTACAAATACTGGTGATAAAAATGTGTTAAAGAACAGAAAGGAGAGAATGCGTGTTTTTAGGTACCTGACTCACAGTACAGAGGCTAGAAGGAAGCAAAAGGATGATATTCATCACAGAAAAAAATGAGTTTCTTTTAAGGCTGCGCTCAGCAGGGAAAACAAAAATTACACATTTAGGTCAGTCTTGAGGGATTTCTGAGATTGTTTCAGGCTTAATATTTCTCCCTCTAACTCAACATTATACTCAATTAATCTGCCCTTGTCCAGAAGTAACGAGAGATCTTAAAGAGTCTCATTCTTTCTTGCTGTGAGAAACTTTTTCCTTAGAGAATAAGACACACAAATTGCAAGATTAAACCTTCTTTTTTGGCTTTGAAACCTAAGCTAATATAGCGAGACCTTGCAACGTGTTACAGAGGAAAATGGGTAAAATGAAATCAGGGAACATAAATTACAGTGACCGAAAGCATTCACAGCCGATCCACAGGGCTGGGTGAGGTGTTTATTACTTAGGAGAACTTACCAAAGAGAGTGATGGCCAGAAAATTCAACGCTAGCCTGGTCTAGGAAGAGAATAACAAGCTTGACAATTCCAAACACCGCTGGCCTTAGAAGACATCATCGGAACTCCCCAACGTCCCAGACATCTTATTTTTCTCCGGACTTTGACCACTAGGGGCAAGTGCGGGGGTTAAAAGACACATCACCATGGTGAGCATTTAGAAATGCATACAACTGTGGAAACAGGAGACCGGATGCCTGAAACTAATGTGATATCGCATGTCAATTACACTACAATAAAAATAAATTAACCTATTTTAAAAATCCAAGTACAAAAAGGAAAGCAACAGCACAAATAGTACTGAAAAAAAAAATAACCAATTAGAAGAGGAAAGATAAAAATTCCCCTGGGCAAGTGCCCAGAAGTGAGGGACCTAAGTGTATGCAGAAGGAAATGCCCAGAATAAATAGCAACATTTAAAAAAAAATGCAAACCCTCATCAGCAATCAAAAATGAAAACGCAAACAAGTTTGCAATACTGTCCCACGCTTATGAAACTGGCAGAAACAAATTTAAAATAAAGATACACGTGAGTCTTGGCACTGACCTTTCACAATAACAACTGTAAGGGAAATTTTTGCTGGGGTTTGTAGCCATTCTCTGCGGTGCTTTCCACAAACGATGACCTTCAACGTATCAAGTGTGCAGTTGCCACATAATGTCAGATGTTCAGGATTCTCAGGGTTTGTAGTGGCAGGAAAGGCCAGAAATCTGCAGAGGCCCTTGACTATTTCATTCAATGCTAATAAAAGGGAGATAAGTGAATTCTATTGTTCAGTGCTTCTACTCAGAAAGACAATCTTTCATTTTGCAAATGCACCAACCCGTTCACTGATCACTCCCTGTTGATTTGCCTTGTGTTTCCTCCAATGGTCAGTGTTCGAGTTTCGATTACTGAAAGGACCCACCTTCCTTCAGTTTTCTAGGTCTCCAAACCCACCGTACCTGACATGACTCAATAAATGTGGGCTCCCTTTCTCGTGACCGGCTCGTAGCGAGGTTTCTAAGTAAAGGGAGCTGATGGTGACCAGGTGAGCGTGGGAGACACACACGTGCTCACGGAGTGATGTGAGGTGCTCCCAGGTAGTTTGAGCACCCACAGTCACAGCTACAGCACAAGACTGCGAGCTTTTATTCAAAAATTCAAACACTGAATGAAGCTTAAATGGTTGCCAAATTGCTATCGTATTTCTCCAAATGTAACAAAAAATGTGCATGTACTGAATAATAGAATATCTGTATTTCAAATCTACATATTTCTCATGCAAAATAATCACATAGGAAACTTGTATTTGTAGTTGCCATGGAGAAAAATTCCAGAAAGCTTAAATACATTATTATTTAACAAGTCGGTAGGCTTGACGACAGGAAAGGTCAGGGTTTTGTCTTTTTTTTTTCTCTCTCAATGAAATTGAATAAAAACCAACACCATACCCCTGTGATCATACTTTCAGTGCTAATAGGAGCAAATAAGCATGTAAGTTAATAATCCTAATAAATCACTTTTGGAGCAGACTGAAATAATTCGGATCGCTGATATGTCTTGTCTGAGAATTTTACTCCGAGTAAGCCTTGAAACAAAGATCTCATAAGAGTAAATATTTATAGGATCCTATCAGAAAGACACCTAGCAGTTTCAGGAGTTTAGATAGTTGAGCTCTGTTTGTAAAAGGCAAGAAAATAATTTATACCAGATCCTAATACATAAGAGAGACCCACACCCATCTTTCAAAGATTGCTACGATTTATACCTATGGCTGTATCTCGGAGTGGCCGCCCATAATCACTCTCAAGATGTTTGAAATATGTATTTTAATTATATTTAACCTGGGGGGTGGGAGGGGGACTACTGCTTTTTACAAGCCACTTCACCAACATGCCCAAGCTTACTATGTGTGTTTGTTTCTCTGTGTCTTAATTTTGTGTATTTATTTATGCCGTTTTATTGTTTTATTTTCCTGTTCAACTATCCCAGATTTCATCTCAAACCAGTAACTCGAAGAGTGTGTATTCTTTCCCATAGGCTGTGCCCTGAAAGTTTGTTCTTACTGATTTTCAGCAGCCAGTGAGAGTGGTTTTTAAAAATTCTCTAATCAGCATCATGGAACCCGCTCTCGGAGCTCACAATCATTTACCGCTGTGGGTGAGCTCAGGCACAGCTCCCGTGGGAGTGAGGAAGAGGGGGAAATGTTCTCTTCGGACAGAACAGGAAACATCCACCCTGTGGATATCCCAAGGCTTGTGAACCCGGTGGGCCCCGGGGCCGAGGTGACTCTTCCCTTCACGGCGGTCCCCACCGTGCGGCAGGGGACCTCAAACACAACGACTTCATTTCAGGGAGTTTTAAGGAGTTATTAAAATAAGCCAACAGATTGGAGGTATTGGAATTAGCGTACCGAGAGAAAAGCTAAATATATTAAGTTTGCAATGTAGAATACGTAAACTGTGCCACATTGAGCACATACTGGACATGGCAGTAATTACTGGGGGCAGCAGGCCCCCCGACGGTGTGCGAAAGAGATGATGTAAAACATCTCTCAGTATAAAATCATGCACCCCGTGAATCTGAGCAAAATAGAGATGTGTTTCAACAAAGAAAGCATCCAGGTCATAATTTTTTTTTTCCTGTAGGAATTTCTAAAGGATGAATTTTGAGGAAACCGAATAAAGATAGAAGAATAAGAATATGAGAAAGGAAGATAATCAAATGTGAACAAAGACTCTTTTCCCCTAATAAATCCAGGGAAACATCATCTTGTGGGGAAAAAAGCCACAATAATAACATGAAGGTGTTTCTCAATATTTTTTTAAAAGCTGCAAATAAAATACTAAACAATTATGACATGGAAAACAAGAGGGTGTTCACAATGACATCTTCCCATGTGCCTTTTACCTATTATCAGTTAGGGGAAGATTTACTGTATTTATTTATTATATTGATTAACTTTAGACACAGTCACATGAGTATGTTAATCAATTAAGATTACTTAAGTTATAGGTAATTTATAGTTTCAAACTTGTGTTTGGAAAAAATAAATAAGTGAATGGGTAGACAGATGATAGATAGATAGATAGATAGATAGATAGATAGATGATTGATAGATAGATAATAGACAGATGATAGATGATAGATGCATGATAGATAGATTGATAGATGATAGGTTGATAGATAGATGATAGATAGATAGATAGATAGATAGATAATAGATAGATGATAGATAGATGATAGATGCATGATAGATTGATAGATGATAGGTTGATAGATTGATAGATGGATAGATGCATAGATGGATAGATAGATAGATAGATAGATGATAGACAGATGATAGCTAGACCCAACAGATGTGAAAAAGCAGGGGAAAAATAAAACGATAGGGAAAAGAGGACACATAAGACAGTAGAACAGATCAGTGTGAGTGAAAATGTGGGGTCTCTGCCCACAGCCTCACAGATCCTTTTGTGATGTCCAGCCCTATAGCTCACAGCCCTGGGTGTCCCTCTCTGAGCCGCCCCTCTGTAAAGACCAGGACCCTCCTGTCCCTGAAGGACAGCCCTTCACCAACGAGGACTAGGTGTGTGAATATAAAGTGATCCAGCTCTGGGCTCCTGGTCACACAGCTCTGAGCCCTGGTGCTTTGCTCTCAGATGCCCCTGAAAGGACTGAGCTAAGCTGACGTTCCGTCAGGCTCATTCCCACCCTTGCTCGGCCTCCTTCCCCTCCAAGGTCTGCTACTGAGGAGCCAACCTAAGACAATTCATGACAGCAATACGTTCAGCGGGTGGCATTTGCTGTTAAAACACGGGGACTTCCCAATAAAAACCAGAAAAAAATTAAAACGCAGTCCCTCCCAGAGCCCTGATCTCGATCCAGCAAGTAGGGACCAAACGGAAGTTGGTGGCTCTGTGCTAGACCAAAGAGACGTGTAAGCACAGACCCATCCTGGCAGATGGACGTCATTACCTTGTGATAAAAGATTTGTCCGCTTGCAAGTACAGCTTTCCTGGGTCTGTATGCATCTAACGGAAGTAACAGAAAGCAGAAGACTAAAAAAGTTACAAGAAATGGACAAGTTCAAACTCATAGTGTACATTTCAACATAACTTTCCCAGAAATTGATACACTAAATAAACTGAGAACACAGTAGATACAGAAATTCTGAGTATCATACTTAACATTTATGTCATAATGGAATATAGAATGTTCTGTACTCAATATTTAGAGAAGAAGCTTATTTTTAAACAGTTTTTAATGTTTATTCATTTTTGAGAGAGAGAGAGAGAGAGAGAGAGAGACAGAGACAGAGACAGAGACAGAGAGTGAATGAGGGAGGGGCAGAGAGAGAGAGGAGGACACAGAATCCAAAGCAGGCTCCAGGCCCTGAGCTGTCAGCACACAGCCCGACACGGGGCTCGAACTCACGGACCGCAAGATCATGACCTGAGCTGAAGTCAGATATTCAACCAACGGAGCCACCCAGGTGCCCCTGAGAACAAGGTTGTTTTGAAAGCAGACGCAGAGAATTTACAAAAATGAACACAGAGTAATCTGCAAAAACAATCTCAATTATCAAGTTCTCTATAATCTACCTTGAGCCTTTGTAATAATACATATCAATACTGAAAAAAGTAACAAAGACATCCTATACTTTGTTAATACGAAAAAAAAAGCTTATAAACTTCTAAGCCTTTATCAAAGATAAACCGATAACGGAACAGTGAAAGAAAAATGTGGTTTCTACTACGATTTCATCGATGTAAATACTATGATCCCATTTCATAGCCAAAAAGTTGGAAAGTAAAGGCACACTTCAGTGTTTTGCTCACAGACATACTGCTGAGGAAACAGCCACACTGGAAAATAAAGTCTCATCTTCTGCTGTGAGAAATTGTTCCTTTTTAAAAAAAATTTTTTAACATTTATTCAGTTTTGAGAGAGAGAGTGAGAGACAGAGCATGAGCAGGGGAGGGGCAGAGAAAGAGGGAGACAAGACACAGAATCCGAAGGAGACTCCAGGCTCGGACCTGTCAGCACAGAGCCCGACGCGGAACTTGAACCCACGAATCTGTGAGATCACAGATCTCTGAGCTGAAGCTGGACATTTAACCAACTGAGCCACCCGGGTGCCCCGAGAAACCGCTCCTTTCTATCGCAATGCTATTATAAGTCGTAAAGTGACTTTATTTTATCTAATGAAGTTAATTCTTGCGATCTGTGTCTATTTGCACGGAATACCCTGGGACGTGATTGGTTCATCACAGCAAATATATGCCGGCCTCAAATAACCCAACTTCTCTCACGTCTGAGTTCCCAGGAGTTGTGTTAACGTTTGCCGTGTGGAAGCGGGAGCACTACAGACTGGGTATCTGTCCTTTTCTGTTTACACTCGTGAAAAACGGCCATCACCATCCCGAATAAAACCGTATTGCTTGGTAGATTCCTGCTTACATACAAATATCGCTGATTCTGCGTGAATGTGGTGAAATTTAAGGTTTCAAAGAGCGTTTGCAATATCTTCACACGGCTGCACTTCTTTCCATGGTGACCTCGTCCTCTCCGTTGGCTTCCAACGTGCCAAACGCGAAGGACACCCACCTGCTGTGCCCTGAAATCTCCCCCTGAGCCCCAGACGGCCCGGGGCCTGCTCGTCACCCTGGCCTGGATGTCCGCCAGACTTTTCAAAACAGGCAGGACCCAAACTGAGCTCTTGAGCCCCCACCGCCCTCCCCATGCCCAGACCTGTTTCATGGCCCTTCTTTCGGCAGAGGGCAGTTCTCAGACCAGAAGGCTTGAAGCCATCCCAACGCCTCTGTTCCTCGCACCCCACAACCAGTCGCTGAGGGAGCCTCTTTGACTCAACCACCCATTATCGTCAGCATCGGACCCCCTGTCACCTCCAGGAGCTCTTACCCACGTGTGACCCAGGTGTGGGCTGTGACCGCCTGCACCTGGGTGTCTGCGGCAGCTCCCAAGTAGCCTTCCTGCTTCTGTGCTTGACCCTCAGCGACCAGACCGCGGGCTGCATTTCACTTGGCGGGTGTTGAAGTCCTTGAACTGGCCCTCGGGGCGCCTCCAAAATGCCCCCAGGGCAGCCCAGCACTCTCCCCTGTCTCTTGCTCCTTTCCTGCGTGGAGTCAGCACCCACACTGGCCCCTGATGACCTTGATCGGACCTCACATGCTCCTGCCCCAGGTCTCTTCCTGAAACCCTCCACCCCCACTCTCCGCACTGCCTAAAGGCTTTGCTCGAAGGTCTCCCCCCCCAAACGCCTCTACCCTGAGTACACGAAATGGTATTATGACCTGCCCGCCCCTGCTCAGGCTCTCCCTGGTACCCGGACCTGCCTGGAGGTACTCCTTTCCTCCCCATCACTTACCACGCTGTAACACACATTAAGGTCTACTCGTCATCTGCCTCTTGTTTACTCTTCCTGCCTCCCCTTTCCAAAAGACACAAGACAGGATTTAGTCTTAAAAAAACCCCGCATATCTGTGATTCTGAAATACCCCTACACTTTACCCAATTACCCCGGTTTTTAGCTAAGACCAAGTGTTGTTCTGCATATGAATTGCAATCCTCATAATCTATACTCAATGTCGTCTTAGCGTCCCGAGCCTCTGGTGGAGTCGGCCTGAGCCTGCCGGACTCTGATGGAAAACACATCTGATGAAAAGGCGTATAGGCACACTCCTTTCACTCAGCACCACGATTAATGTGTCAGTCACCATGTTAATTTTGTTAACAAAATATTACACGGTGATATCCTTTTTGGACTAAGTTAATAGAAACAATTCTTTTTTACCCGTTTTCACTGAGAGGCTTTACTGGAGCATACCTTACAAATATATTAACTTACACATCTTTCGTTTAGGCCGAGAAATATCTAGACAGGCTTTTTCAGAAAGCAATTATTAGAGGCAGTAACTTAATTACTGAAGCCTCTTGGAAGGCACAGCATTAATGTCCTAAATGCCGTATCAGTAGATACAGTGTGGGATGTGGTACACACAGATTGAATCACAATAGGAGGTCAGAAGGAAGCAGAAAGAGACAGCTATATATCTTTCCTGCTTCTCTTTAAATATCTATTTTTCATTTCAGAGTTTCTCGTTCCCTTAGGTGCAGTATGAACTTAAAAGCCACCTAGATTCTTCATAAGACTTTTAGAGTATATGATAGATCAATAATTTGTTGGTTTGTTTATGAAATATGCCAACTTACTAGGACAGAGTCATTTTTAAGAGGAAGCCAAGATCAATATATATGTGCATAGATTTATGGGTGTTTTTGTTACAATCAGAATAAGTCTGTTTAAAGAACTCAAAACGGCAAGGCTGGCTGTTTTCAGTATGATCTATTGGCTCATCGGTGCCACTTTAATTCCAGAGACTAAAAATATCACGTCTGAGACTTTTATTCTGATAAACTCCCCTTGAATGTAATTAATTTTAACAGCCAGGATTTAAAATTGCAGACAAATAACAACCCAGCTGTAGCTTAACGGCATAATCTCTAGGATCCGCTCTCTTTCTTGGGAATGTCAAATATTTGTTCGTGCCGATGAATTTTAGAGCTACAGCCTTCTGAATTTTCATCCTGCATCTTTCCCTTCAGAGAATTAGAGGAAAGAAACGGAGAGTTATGACCTTAACTATGGGCGATGACTCAAACAGCAAAGCGGAAATTTGTTGCCATACAGCCCAGCGTGTATACTTGTCTTTGTACAGCTGGTTGGACAAAGCCATGCCACTCGGGGCAGAGAGGGAGAAGACCCAAGTGAACGTCTTCGTTCTGTCCAGTAATTTCGGTGATACTTTCCTTGTGTGGATCTACTGAACCCAAGGACCTGGTCCCCCCAGTATGGCAGAGTTCACCCAACCACACTGATCGGCATCAGATAAGTCAACTAGGTTGAAGCAATAGGACGAGAGACATTTCGATGCGACGCCTGTATTTCCAATCACCCTTCCTGATGCAGAGGAATCTTAGGGATACCAAGGGAGTAGATTAGCACTCCCAACCTACAAGGTGGGGAGTGTGGTGGTGACCCCGTATTGGCTGTTCCTAAGCATTTGCACAACGCTCTTCTGTGAGTCTCGCCTGGCACGTCAATAAAACACAGTTTCTCTCACATGTCCCCATCCTCAACTCACCATAGATCGCCCAACAATAAGGTAAACAGAGTTTCGTTTTACTTTCCAAGTGTTAATCACAAATCAAAGGGGCAAGACTGTTGTCTTTAATGCTTAAAACCTATTGCGACTAATTAAAATTGTGAACACATCCAGGGAATATGGACTCAAGGCCATTTTAGCCATAATGATGCTGAATAAGCCACTAAATGACTTCTTTCCGTTCTTTTTATTCCTGCTGATTTAATAAAAGGGTGATTTGCCAATTAGACCAACCCCTTTGGGCTCCAGTGAACAGATCTGTGCCCTCTTCTGTTTATGCGAGGAAAGATGTTCCTGGCTGTTGACCTGAGCTCCCGCCATGTCCTCTGGGTCAGAGATGCTCATGCGCCTGCATTTTTTCCTCCAAAAACAAGCTAAAACAGGAAGCTACTCATCCGGTATCTATTAGACTAAGGTGTAAACATACAACTTAGCACCCTCAGCTGTGTAGATACGTAAACGTATGGCACATACCTGGCTTCCTGCTAACCTGGCCCCTCCTCACCTACCCCTCGGCGTCCCTTCATACTTCCAATGGGACGTTCCCTGTCATATCTCACCCGCTCTTGATTGCTCACCTAAGTCCTTCCTACCTTGCTGAACGCCTGCCTCCCTGACACCTGCAGTTAGTGTCAATCCTAGCTTTGCTGGGCACCTCTAACAGATTGTCGTGTCCAATGTCATGAGATATATTCTGCCTTGCTTCATCCATTAAATGCTTCAAAATTTAAATCCTCCCCTGGATCGTAAGTTCTTTAAAGTAACAATTCAAGAATTCAATAAGTTCAACAGGAAAAAAAAAAAAAAACATACAGAACACTCCAGTATTTACTTATTCAGTCATTTAATTATATCGGTGTCAACTCATGAATATTTCACTGATACTTTGCATTGTAACCCAATACCACATTCTTTATGTTGTTGGTGAATTGTTCCAGGCTAGGCACGGGGAGCTGGAAGTTGGCTCCTGTGTCCCTTTGACGTAGTCTTATCATAGCTGCTTTCTGCGGTTGCTTTCTGAACACCTTCCTAATTTCTGGCACTTTGTGATGTTCCAGGCTCGTCTGGTAGATATGCTGCTCCGGCCTTGGAACCAGGCATTTCTCCAAGAAGCCCTGGATCCTTTCAGTGGAGGATGGAAATTGGAAACACAGATCTGAATGCTGGGTGGGCTCGTGGCTGCCGGGGCAGGTTTTTGCTTTTTACCCCTGTTTACCTTTGAGTGTATTCTACTTAACCTCTCTGGATTGTTTTATTTAATTTCAAAATGAGGGGCATACTGCCGTAAAATAGCTCTCTTAACCAATTTTTTTTTTTTAAACGTTTATTTATTTTTAGGACAGCGAGAGACAGAGCATGAATGGGGGAGGGGCAGAGAGAGAAGGAGACACAGAATCGGAAACAGGCTCCAGGCTCTGAGCCATCAGCCCAGAGCCCGACGCGGGGCTCGAACTCACGGACCGCGAGATCGTGACCTGGCTGAAGTCGGACGCTTAACCGACTGCGCCACCCAGGCGCCCCTTAACCAATTTTTAAAGTAGGCTCCACGCCCAGTTTGGGGCTTGAACCCATGACGCTGAGATCGAGAGTCACATGCTTTACTGACTGAGCCGGCCAGGTTCTCCTCTCCTAATCCCTTTTGACTTAACAAACTGTCCAAATTAACCCCCAATCTTCATTCCCATTTTAAACCATCTGACTGATGACCACACAAATGGAAAATTTGATTAAAGCATGTAACCTTCAAAAATCCTACAGCAGGAAGGATTCAAGGAACTCACACTTAGAAGGAAAATGAGGGGCACCTGGCTGGCTCAGCTGGTTAAGCGTCTGACTCTTGATTGGCTCTGGTCATGATCTCATGGTTCCTGAGTTCGAGCCCTGCATCAGGCTCTGTGCTGATCGTGTGAAGCCTGCTTGGGGTCCTCTACCCCTCCCCTGCTGTCTGTCTCTCTCCAAAAATAAACTAAAAAAACAAAAATTAAACAAAATATTCTCTCTCTTTCTCTCTCACTCCCCCCCCTGCACCCGCTCATGCTCTTTCTCTCTCAAAAAGGGAAAGAAAGAAAGAAAGAAAGAAAGAAAGAAAGAAAAAAGAAAGCAAACAGAAGGCAAATTAAACGAACTGGAAAGATTCCATATTCAAATTACAAAGTGTCTGCGAGGTCTCACTTCTTTATTAAAAAACACATACACAGATCATACATTAAGCCTTAAGTGTACATTTCAAGAGGGTCTTGGAAATTCAACACAACAGATCATATTCAAAGAAATGATTTCTTCCCTTTTCAAAAGATTGGAAAATAAGTGGACATTTATAGTTTTAATTTTACAAAACATGGTTTCCCAGGTTCGATGTTGAAGACAGTGAATGACCTGTAAGTAAGGAATGGCCATGACCATTCAGATGGGTTCTGCACAGGCTTGGACAGTGTGAAAGTGCCATGTGGAGGGAGGAGGGCCTTGGGGCATTATCACAGGTACTACAGCTCAGTGCTGGGTCAGGTATTACCCCTCGAGATGCTGGAACGGGGGCAGCTCTAGAGATTAGGGGAGGGCAGTATAGAAGGGATTGAGGAGTATCTAGGGACCTCCCGCAGTGGCTAATTACCAAAGGGCATGAGAGTATTTTAGCATTTAATCCTCCGAATGCTGTGCTGGTGCACTGACTGACCGACTGACTCTCCATCCAGCCCGTGAGTCTCACTGACATTTCCTTGCCCTAACTGACCCTTTGCGTAACCCATGGGTTAACTGGCAGAACAGGGTCTACTTGTCCTGTTATACGGGGCTGTTGTGACCCCCTGACACGTAACAGGGGATTTTCCAGGGTGAGCACGTGAGGCCCTCACCGTCACTGGCACCTCATCGTCCTGGTCGCCTGCCTTGACCGCACAACCAAAGCCCTTCCTTGGCCGAGTTATTTCTTTAATGTGTCTGCAAATTAAAAGTGTGCAGATGTTGGTGAACGTTACAAACTTCGTGCCACTTGGGTCATTCTTAACCTCTTGCGGTCTGGTTTTCTCTTCTCCATAAAGGGAAGTAAAATGCTGAATTTAATTGGCAAGGATTAATACATAAAGATCACGCGTTCTGAAATGTTTGTGAGGAACACTCAGTAGTTAGGTAGAGCCAATGCACTCTGTGTATGCACAAAGATGCGCACAGTGGACACGGTAGGCAAGAAAAGGGAAGACGGAACTGTGGTGCGGTGGGTTCTCAAGCAGAGGTATGCACGTGGTGGCACGGTTGCCGAATAGAAACATTATACAAGTAAGCACTGTCCCTTTGTCAGGAATTGGTCAAGATGCCTCACCGGTGGTTCTCAGCACCGCGTGGTAAAGCTGCCTCTTTCGCAGGTAGACCTGGGGCAGAAGAAGGCCGTTCCTTGCCTGGGCCATCACTCCTTCCGGGGGGCACCCGAAATGGGAACCCAGACACTGGCTCCAGGCCCGTGTTTTTCCTGCAGGATGGAATGTGGAAACAGGGCTCCTGGAAACACAGGTAGCAACGGTCCTTGTGGAGAGAGGAGGAGTCAGTCAAGGGAAGGGGAAGGGTCTCGGGGCAGATGTGGTGCTGTGATAGCCAGCACTCCACGTGGTCAGAGCTCTCTCCTGAGGGGCTGGCTGCCTTTGAGGGTTCGTCTTGGGACGGATGGGCCTGGAGTAAGTATGCAGAGAACAGCTATTGACATCAACAAATCTGTGTCGCTTTTATCAAACATCTTCCTTTGTGGTAAAAATAAACTCACCAGGTGCTGCAAACCACGGTTCTCCCGAAGACTTGGGGGTGGAGGGAGGGAAAGGTCTCACTGGAATATAATTCAGCACCTACTTGTTTTTTTGGTTTTTGTTTTCCTGAAAAACACGGAAAGATCCCAAAAGATGAGCAGTATGGGCGCTCTGTGACGCGAGAATGGACGTTTGTCAGAAGATGCCGACAGCGAACTTGTTAGTTTGCTCGGCTTCGGCAGCAAAATGCCACAGACTGGGTGGCTTGAGTGACAGAAGGTTATGGTTTCTCCAGTTTTGGAGGCCAGAAGTCTCCACAAGACTGGTTCCTTCTGAGGCTGCGAGGGAGAATCCGATGCCTGCCTCTCCCCTGGTTTCCAGGGGCTGCTGGCAACCCCTGGCATTTCTTGGCCTACTGATGCGTTGCCCCATCTCTGCCTTCATGTTCATAAGGCCATTCTCCTCGTGTGCAAGTCTGTCTGCAAATCTCCCCTTTCTATAAGGACACCAGTCATATTGGATTAGGACCCAGCCTAATGACCTCATTGCAACTTGATCACCTTTGTAAAGACCCCCCTCTCCATTAAGGTCACATTCTGGGGTGCTTGTTAGTCAGGGCGTCAACATATGAATTTGGGGATACGGCTCAATTCATAATAGCAAGAGCAGTTAAGATCACATAGTAACCATGAATTAGAAGAGTAAGGTAGTTCTTTTTTTTTATTGTTTAATGTTTTATTTATTCTTGAGAGAGAGAGAGAGAGAGAGAGAGAGAGCAGGGGAGGGGCAAAGAGAGAGGGAGACACAGAATCCGAAGCAGGCTCCAGGCTCCGAGCTGTCAGCACAGAGCCTGACCCAGGACTCAAACCCATGAACCGTGAGATCGTGACCCGTGCTGAAGGTGGACGCTTAACCAGCTGAGCCAGCCACGTGCCCCTTAAAATAGTTCTTTTTCTATTTAAAACGTATGTGAAAACTATGTACAAAAAAAATATCTTAAGTGAGTAGCTCAACTTCAAGTAGTTATATTCTTTTAAATATTACTTTTCCTTTATAGGCTGTTATAAAAATCATCTAAATGACTTGTTTTAATTAATCAAAGAATAACAGCACTTAAATCTGTCTTTGTCATTCAGAGTATGCCTACGATATTTTAGAGTCGTGTTATATGGTCTTTCCATTCATGGGGTCGTGACTATATTTTGGGTGTGGCATTCTCAATGTATACGAGAAATAAAGTCCTATCTGAAATGCATTTTACTTTCATTGGGAGTTGAAGGAATAAGGTTTATTCTTATGTCAAAGTAATTTTGCACAGCTCCTCCACGATAAGGTTCTGAGTAAAATCGTGTTTATTTTGCATAACTTAAAATCACCATTTTTATTTGACATATTCATGATAGGAAAAAGTCTATTTTATAGGCCAGAAGAACAAAGAAGTATTGTAAAAATAAACTTTTAAAAATGGATATTTTCCCCGAAAGAGAGACTATCCCAAATCCACCAATGGGTGTCATTTAGAGCAACTGTTCACAAATTGTTCTGGGAAGTGTGTTGGTCCCTGAGGTCCCTCTGGGTGACCCCCAGGCTAATCTCATGTAGTATTGATGCTTATAATATGAAAATGTCTATATTTTAGTTTCCAGAATGGATGGTTTATGAATAATGTATAATATTTAATAAAACCAGACATTGCCTCATTAATGTCTCATCAAAAGTCGAATGGATCATTCCCTTAAATCTGGCATTTTTGGGTCATGTACTGCATAAGATTGGGTAGATGGATATCCACCCTTTTACCCCACTAAACATTTTTATAATCCAGCGAATCTCAGGATTAATTTCTGGAAGGTTTTAATCACTAATCAGATTAAACTCAACATAAGAAACCTATTGAGTTTATTAATTCATTCGCTTTGCAATGAGTGCTTTTGTTTGCCTGTTACATAAAATGCTTATGAACAAAGCAAAGCTTGCAGGGAGAAAAGGACTTTTGCAAAAGGCACACCGCAAAGTAGGATGTCGGAGCTGCTGCTTAGCACATACTTGTTAGCTCGCACTGTTTGAGGCTCCCCACAATATTCAGGGGGGACAGCGATCATTTGATATGAGAAAATGATGCCGGAAGAATACCCCGTCAGCCTGTGATACCCGGGCGTCACTCTACAGTCAGATCTCAATTCATCCAGAAGGTAAATGATTCCCATTAGTCACCCTATAAATTATTTCTATTCACAACAATTATAAAAGCTAAGGTGAACTTGTAACCTCTCTAGGTGACCGCAATAAATCACTAGTTTCGTCTGACCCTGGCATTGTATGCCTGCAGAATTCGCATTGATCTTAAAGTTTCGTCACCGACTTCTAAAAACCGTAATCCCTTGGCCTTTTCCCAAGATGGCATACACACATATCTTTTTAGACTTGAATGTGACTTGTGTTTCCCATACATGCATTATATGTGCTCTCCTCCTCTTTCTGCATTGGCTGTGGGACATGGTGGGGGTAGACTGGGAAGGAAGTGGACTGGGGGGGAGGTGGGCTTGGAGGTGGAGGGGGCTTGAGTTGGACGGAGCTGGCATGAAGGGGAGTGGATGGAGGGGCTTACCTTTGATGTGTGGGCTTCGTTCAGGGAGAGGCTGATGTAACATCCCTGAAGCAACATTTCTCCTGGAAATGGGGCCAACAGGTTGTCTGAGTCAAGCAGCTGCCTCTGGGAATCATAGTCACTGGGCTTTCTGAAAAGTCAGCTTCTGGAAGCTGCCAGAACCCACGATGGTCCTCGCAACCTTCAACCATTTGCAATCTCGCCTGAGACAATTTGCTGCATTTAGTGGAATCATCCAGGAGAACATTATGCCTTCTCCCTGCCCCCCGAAGCACCCTCAATACGCTCTTTCATGACCTGACCTTGCCTTTCCCTATCTATCTTCATCCCTAGCTCCCAAGTCCGTCTTCGATGCCCACGTGTCCTGGCCCTGGGGTCCACTCCTATCTCGCACACACCACCTTCTCCGTTCTCTGCACTGAGGCCAGTGCCTCGTCTCCGGCGATTCTCCAGAACAGTCTAGGTGAGCCCCTCCACTGGCACCTCCTGGAGGTCAGACAATTTATCAATTTCAGCTGGACTTCTGTTACCTAGCAAGGTGCTCCAGGAGGGACGGAGGACTGACTGAATGCAGCTGTAAGGGAGACAGAAGGCAGGGCACTTGGAATAGATTCGACCCAGGTGGTGAAGGGACTCGGGCGGTGTGAGTCACTCAGTAAATACGTATTTTCTGGGCATCGGGCTGCAAGGGAAGAAAAGCCACATCACTTGCCTCCAGGGAAATTACCAGGCTATAAAGGAGATTATGGACTTCATCCTCAATCACAGAATTCTTACTGATGTTAATATTTAAATTTACGTAGTTTTTAAAACCCAGGGCAATGGCGTAATTCAATCTCTTATGAAGGAAATTACTCCGATGAGGAGGTGGGGAGAGAAATGGGTGGGGAGTTGGCGGAGGACAACTCTGGAAGAGACCGAGGGAAGTTACAGATTGATTTTGGCAGCTTGGGCAAGTGGTAGTGAACAAAATGGCGGTAAGGTGGAGAGGAAAATATATTGGCCAAAGAAAGGGTTTAACATTTCCACGAAAAATTCCTAACGAAGCCCCTCGTTACATATTACAGAGACCCCATTTTACCAAATGCATCTTTGTTTTTATAATGCAAATCACAAAGTACTGTAGAATACCTACCAAGGAGACATCGATTCCCTTAATTAAGGTGTATCTATACCAGAGTTATTTTTGACTCTCTTATAATTTGCTGATTCTCTTATCTCCTACTCTGATTTCCCTCTGGCTCATTCTCTCCCATTGCATTTTTCCACCAAATTCTATTTGTGAATCAATTTGTCCCTAAGAATAGAGCAGCCTTTGCAAAAATGTGTTCAGTACACAAAGAATGGAGAGTACAAGCAAGTAAATCAAAGGTGATCCAATTAGTGATTTTTTTTTTTTCTGGGACAGAGATATTGAGTCTTCATTTATTGTGGGGAAAAAATACAGGGCACCAAAAAAAAAAATCCCACGGTTCAGTATCCTTTTTAAATAAAGAAAAGTGCAGATGCACTTAGAAAGTTACTTCTTAATCAGCTAACAATGAGGGCTCAGAAGCAGGTGTCTACCGATGAAGGTATTTATAGCAGGCCTAATATGTGATTCTGAAATGCTTTCTCTGTAACCAAATCAACTGAGCAAAGCATAAGTGAACATCACCAAAGCAGTACAAACATCGTTAATATCCTGGAGGGTGTGAAAATAAGAGGGGCTCATTTGATCCCACTCTGTGGTCCACCATCTTCCAAATCCCCACGAGTGCGGGGGGCCTCTGGTTAAGAAGAGTTGGGAGACTTCTGCCTCGTCTTCCACCACAAGGATGTTTCCGTCACTGGCCATTTATGCTTAAGCACATTTACGCTTTAAGCCTCACAGAGCTGAAGTGATGAAGTCTTTCCCTTTTCATTTCCATTGATCATAACCTCTCCCCAAGGTGATTCCAGCCACCTCCTCTCCTGGTAACCTGCCTAGGAATCCGCCACACTCCAGCACATCCCAGGTCAGCCTGGATGAAGCGTATCCAGCTTCGGGTCGAAGAGTTTCCGGTTCCTTCCTAAACCGGCCCTGGACGTCGCTGGACTAAACAATCAGAGAAAAAACACGCCAGTAAATCCCAAAGGCACAAGAAGACATTTGCTCAGTGATTGAATCAAATCACATGAATCGAAGCAGAAAACACTGGGAAAGGGGGTCCTTCTAATAACGCCCCACATGGAATGAATGGGTCGAGGTTTGGAAATGACTCACGGCCACTGTGGGGACCAGCACATGGGGTAGAATGTATCCCCTCCCAGCTTGCCACCCAGTTGAGACTTTTGCAGGTAAATGGGCACTTCTTTTGTGTAGCGTAGCTGTTTGCATGACTTGGGTGAAACGTGCCGGGATACCGGGTAGCACGGAGGGCAGAAAGAATTATCGATCTTTCGTCCTTGCTTGTGTCTTGAGGAGCATTGAGCCCTTGAAACCTGTGATGATGAGGAAGACAGGGGTTCAATATTTCACGCAGAGAATCCAAAGAAAAGTTCAACAGCAATGACATCTTCCTGGAGAATATTTTTTACAAAGCTATAAAAGAGGGCACATATCTAGGATCATTGATGCCTTTATTACAGTCTCCAGATAAACTAAGGGAAGATTATAGTCACTATTCCATCATGGCTGGCCTGGCTTCACTTACATTTTGGTTACAGTTTCAAAAAAAAAAAAAAAAAAAAACGACCTTCTGAGCAGTAAATTTTGTCATTTGTCACAAGTATAATGCAAAGCAAAGGCAAAATAGCTATTAAACCCCACAGCCCCATTGCAGCACACAGAGATTAAGGTTATAAAATAGTTGAAGTCAAAATTGCAACTTGCGTCATAGGTTTGGCATTGGTTATATATTTTCCTCTCCGCACATCCAACAAGAAAACTGCCCAGGAGTTAAAGAAGATGTGTGATAAATATTCACCTCCTTGATGGTGTGCATCCTGCTTTTTCGATTTTTATTTTATTTTTCATCACCGGTGCTACAAGCAGCTATGCAAACACTGCACTGCTATAGACCAGGATATTTGTCTGCAGGCAAGAGAAGCCGGTACCAAAGTATGTGTGAGAACAAGAGCCCACAAAATAATGTTTGGAGAAGAGAGAAATGAGGCTACATTTGGGATAGAAGATTGGTGTCCAGAAAGTAATCAAAGTGAATAACAAAAAGGAAGCCATTAGAGGAGTAACAGCAGAAGAGTGTCTGTGGAAGCCGGAAAAGCGATGGGCATTCTATGGGGCTGGAGAAGGGTGTAGAATCCACTTGTCGCAGCAGAGAAAGCCCAGAAGATCAGTGACACACATCAATCCTCCCATCAAAGCACCGGCTTGCCACACTGGTAGAAACAATAACACTATTTTTACCACGTGGCATATTGCGACCGGAAGCTACACCCAACACTACGGTGAATTTCAAGGCACGACATCGTAATGATATTTTTAGAAGGTACTGCAGTTACATGTGACTTTAAAAACATAACGAAAATTGCAATTTTAGTCGTAAACATGGAGGTCAAGACAAAGTGAGTTTGGCCACTTTTAGGCCAGGTTATGGTCCAAGGAAGCCGTTCAGCCTTTCTCTGCATGCAGTTTCCATCACTTGAAAACCAGAGTCTGGAAGAACCACGTGGCTCAGGCCTGAAATCCTCACTAGAGGACATCTAAATCACTGAGGACAATGATCATGGTGGAGCTGGAAATCCATAGAGAAAGCAGAGGGACCCGTGAGAAGCATGAAAACACAAATCTGACCTTTCTCTAACTCTATGGTTCTCTCTACCTGAGACTCCTGTCCCCGCAGCCAGGTGATCTGGGGAAAGTTAAAGTAATGTATCGGGTAGGAGCTGGAATCAAGGGTTCCGCAAGCCTGAAATGACACGGAATAATGGGGTGATGACAGAAGGACTGGGTGTTTTAGTTACTTATTGTTGTGTAAGAGGTTACTCCAACGCACAAGAACTGAAAACAGTCCTGCCCATCAAGACGTCGGTGGCTCTGGCTCAGGTCCGTCATGAGGCTGCAGTCCTGAGGCTGGCATGTGCTCTGTCATCTGTAGTCGCAATGGGGTTGAGGATCCACTCGCGACGCTGCTTCCCCACCAGGCTGGCAACCTGCTACTGACTGTGGGCGGGAGCCCCCTTGCGTGCCCTCACGGCACTGCGGCTGACTTTCCTCAAGGTGATGGATTCGAGACAGCAAGTCCAAAGCCGCCATGTCCGGTATGACACGTAAGCTTCCCTCCGCCGTGTGTTCAGTTTACCATGAATACAGAGGTCAGTCCTATCGGCTGTGGGTGGGCTGCAGGGGGCTGGGAGCACCGGGAGGAGAGGATTCCTGGGGCCACCTTGTGGGTTGACCACCACACCGGGCGACATTCCTCGGAAGACACGCTCTACGAGGGACCCTGGAATCTGCACACCAAGGTCCCCTATCCAGCAACACACACATGAAGCTATTCAAAGAACCGTTGAAACACAGGACTCTGAAGTCACTCTCAGGGTAGCTGCCCACACCCCTCACACCTTTGAAAGCCCCCTCTCGGCCAGTTCCTACCACCACGATTTTGTTAAGGTAATATTCTTTCAAAGGAGTTTGTGACTTTGATGCAACACCAGAGTCCCCTGATTGCCAATGACCGTCCAGACGCTGAGCCCACAGACTCCTGCCCTCCACCTTGGACCGACATCACATTACCTCTGCACCGGGGCCTCTAATCTTTCCTGAGTGTCCTCCCGTCTCTCCCTCACCATACTGTGGGATTTCTATTATTCCATTTTTCCTGGAGATGCCCTTGGAATTCCTTCAAGTGCCTGTCTTGAAACTTGTACCTTCAGTGATTCCTTCTGGCAACAGGCTCTGTTTGAGTGATCACGTCTATTCTTGTGAAGTCACCAGTGACGTCTACTCAAATGAAATCAGTGTCTTCCCCTCTAACGCAGAGCTCTGGGACCTCAGCCGAGCCCCAGACCCACCTTCTGCCTGTTGCCAGCTTCCTTTTACGTGTCTCTCAGACTCCTGAAGATCACACTGTCCCCAACATTGCCCCTCACCCTCTCCTGACTGTCAACTGAATACACTTCTCCTACTCCACCTGACATCTGTGACTTCTCGATGCCTTTGCTTTTGGTACTCCCCACAGAAATCTGGTTTTGTAGTTCGTTTTAACCCCAAACGCACTGGAAATCCATCTCATTTTTTTCATTCTCATTGATCTATGTGTCTGAAGATTCAAAGCTCCTCTACTGATGATGAGCCTAGAGATTGGCCACACTTTAATTCCTCTTCCAAAACACTACCAGAAATGCTTTTGCTGAAAATCCATGTTAAATTGGTAGTATCTTTATAAAGTATGTCAATATTCCGCATTGCCATTAGGATAACATTAAAACCTATTGGCCGGACTCAAGCTCCCCCATGATCAGGGCCCTAGTTACCAAATGACTTTTCCAAATTTATATTCTCATAGCTTTACCTGCCTTCGTGGGCATTCCCAGCTCCAGAACCTCAATCTCATACACACTCATGCACATACACACACACATCCACACACATATGGTATGTATACTGAGGGGCCAGCTCAAGTCACCGGAGCACAGGAGAGACCTGCCCCTGTCCTAGAGGCTTACAGATCCCAGCTCAGCTAGGATAGGGCCCAGAAACAGGGGTCAAGGAAGACAATAGGTTCCTGGCATGCTAATAACATGCCCTTGATTTCTGGTTCTAAAGCAACTCCCCCGAACTTGGGGACTTCTCATTTTAAAGGCTTAATACGCTTGGGATGCCTGGGTGGCTCAGTTAAGCATCTGACTCTTAATTTTGGCTCAGGTCATGATCTCATGGTTTGTGTGTTTGAGCCCTGCATTGGGTTCTGTGCTGACAGCATGAAACCTGTTTGGAATTCTCTCTCTCTCCCTCCTTCTCTGCCTCTCCCCTGCTCATTCTCTCTCTCTCTCTCTCTCTTTCTCTCTCTCTCTTTCCTTTCTCTCTCTCTCTCCCTCCATCCCCTGCTCATTCTCATTCTCTCTCTCTCAAGTAAATAAAATAAACATTAAAAAATAAAATAAGGCTTGCTACACTTTTTCATAATGAAAATGTTTGGCCATTATGTCTTCATATATACTTTTTTCTGCATTCTGTCTTTCTTCTTCTCTGGGATTCCTGCTGCATGTGCATTAGACCTCTTGACATTGACCCCAAGAACACCTGAGCTTTATTAATTTTTTAATTTTTTTATTCTGTGCTCTTCAGATTGGATAATTTATCCTTACCAAACTTCAGTTTTACTCTTTTCTTCTGGTATATTTATTCTTCTGAAGGATTCATCTACTGATTTTTTTTTATTTCAAATACTCTATTATTCAGTTCATGTGGTTTTACTTGGTCATATCTTATAGTTTCTATTTTTCTGTTGACATTTTATGACTCTAGTCTTTGTACCTTATTTTCCTTCACATCTTTGGGAATAGTTATAACAACTCCCATAAAATTGTCTGCTAATCCCAACATCTGAGTCATCTTGGAGTTATTTATGCATTGATGATGTTTGTCTGTGTATTTTTACTTTGCATAGCTATTAAGTTTTGATTTCATCATAGACATTGTAAAGTTATGTTGTAGGGACTGTGGATTCTGTTACATTCCTCTAGAGAGCATTAGTCTTCCACATCAGCAGACAGTTTACTCAGCACAAAGCAAATTCATAACTCTGCCTCCCCTGCACAGGCTTATCTCTCTTGTAAACTTAACTAGACCACACCCTCTGCAGTTCTTTCTACTCAGGCACATGGTTCTTCATTTTCCTCTGGGCATGGTGGCCCTGAAATCTGTCATCTGATTTTTTAGACCAGTATTATTGTCATTTTTCTATCCAATTTCTAGTTTTCCCAGAAGGTGGCACTAATGAGTGTTGGGGGTGGGGGGAGGAATCCTTGGGTGAAAAGTTAATTTTTTTTAAAGGTGGAAATCTCACTCACAGTCACTTGCTTCTTTCAACTGTCACTCCATTCCATTTTCTTCCTGACGGCGATCACTGTCCAGTGACTTCAGACAATTGTTTTTTATCTTTTTCCCTCGAGTTTATGACTCTGTGCAGAAGGGTTGTCCCACACGAGCGGACCTACCGTTTCTGACAATGGAACTTCCTTCATTCTATATGTTTCTTGAGGATCACTTCGGAAGTGAAACACCAAGTGCTGTGTTGCACACACTGACATTTATTCTGTGGTGCAAACAATGTATCTGTTGGGGATGCAGAGAATTTATACCCAATGGAAGCAAAATGAACCACTTAGAGAATATTAATGTTCAGTTTCTCCATTTTATTCCCAACCACTCTCCTCCCTATCTTCATCCTCCTTACCCATCACTCACCAAGGCTGCATTCACCCCCCATCTTCTTTCTCGTCGGATAGTTGTTATGGGCTGACATCGAGAATTGAAAGGCATATTGTCTTTGTCTCCACTCTCCTGGTTCACTAGAGAACTTTTAAAAAACTGTATGCTATTCACCCTAGGTTTTTGCAAAAGGGAAAGAAATAGGAAGGAAGGAAGGAAGGAAGGAAGGAAGGAAGGAAGGAGAAAAGAAAAGAAAAGAAAAGAAAAGAAAAGAAAAGAAAAGAAAAGAAAAGAAAAGAAAAAGAATTTTGCTGCTAAGGTGGTGCCCAAAAGTGAAAGGATAAAACTGTCTCATGCTCCCTAGGCCCCCTTTCCCTTCTCACCTTCTCAGGATGGGTGATCCACAGCAGGGGAGCTGCGGGGGCGGGGGGGTGGGTGTCTTCATGCATCACACTCAGGTGCACCTGTTGTACAATGCCAGACCAGGAAAGAGCCGGGAGAGTAGTGGAGGGTGGGGTGGGGAGGAGTGTCCCAGGGTGTGACAAGAACCACAGACTCTTTCTGAGACCAGCTAGCACTCCCGGGACCCTCTTCCACAATCTGTGCCCAGGAGCGGAGGGCTGTTAGTTTCACTGATTCTGTTCCTCAAGGTTGTCCTTCCTGCCGAAGTCTGAGGGGAATCAGACTTTACGAGTAACTTCCCTCTAGGACTGGGCCAAAGAGGCCAGAACTCACGACATCTTCAAGCTACATAGGGAAAGACCTTCAACTTTATTTTGTCTGATTATATTAGTCAGTACAAAACATGTCTATTCATGATATATTTTGCACTAAAACTGTATGTATTCTCTCTCTAGACAGGGTTGTGGTGGCCTGGGTCGCTTTATCTCTGAAGGCTGAAGTCATCAAAAGAGGGACTTGGCGCCCCTCGGTGGAAATCTGCCTCATCTTTTCCACATTAAACCCTCCCTACGTCAATCACTGCCCTGGCCATAGCTGGTACTGTCTCCGTATCAATACTACCGAGAGCCCTACGAATTTCATCGAAATTCCCCCTTTAGAGGAAAACATGGAATTCACCCACTCAGGTTCTTTTTCTTTTTCTTTGGCACACGAGGAGTTAAGCGCCAGATAACTTCAGAAAGTCAATTAAAAAGGGATAGTGTCCGCTTAATCACAGGGCTTTTCCTATCTATTTTTTCCAGTAGTTACTTTAAAACTGCTAACTTCAAATCACAGTCCGGTTCTGTCTTCAGAAGTTCACTCAATCAAAAGCCAAGTGCTGAGTAATCAAAGATCTTAAATCACTGGAAGTTCTAACCCTAACCACTAGAGGATTAAAAATCCACTAGCCAGAACTCAGTTCTTCGATCCGGCCAGTGCCAGTGCATAATGAGAAATCCCTAAAACCCCAGATCACAGCCGTGTCCTTGCCCACCGCAGAACTAAGTGGAAAACCTCTTTAATTCCTTAAGAGATCCTATCGGCCTGATGAAAATAGATATTGGCTTCTGTGTCGCCTGATTAGAAGAATAGGGGAGGATTAGCAAGGATGCAAGAGAAAAGCTGAGCCTTGCTCATTTACATGGCATCACTACTGACAGGTGATGTTAACGGAAGGGAGGGGCTCCAAGGCAAGGTGAATTAAAGCAGCATTTACGACCCCGGTTATAGAGAGATTAAGATCCATTTATTTCGCCATATCCAATTTTTAAAATCTATTCAGCACTTTGATGCTTCCTCATTTCGTTATCTGTCACCGACAGCCAAGCTGTTTGGAGAGATGTTTATTTTCATTCAGAACAAACTGTCAACTGATTGTGACTCAAATGTAAGTGTTTGTAGCAATTGTCTCTTCCTGCGTGTTGGGATGAATGAAAATTACTCCTATTTACTTAGAGTGTAAATATTTAAACTCCCACGTTCTTTAGCACTCTGTCCTTGCTTACTTATCGCCATATAATGTGTATATACAGTACGTTATAGTACAGACACACATATACCACGTGTGTGCTAAAAATGCATGCGAGACACAGGACAGCAGAGCACCATTTGACACTAGATCATTTACTGAAATAATCGCCCATTTTGAAATATCACGTCTTGAATAAGTCTGTACGCATTTAGCATTACAATTGGATGTTAGAATTCTCCAGAAGGAATAAACCTTCAGAACGATCTTAGATTCTCTTGGAATCTCTTCAGTAGAATTTGGGATTATAGAATATCTTTGCCTCCTCCGGGGCTCCTGTCACTCGCTCCCTTTGAAAGTGTTTTTTTTTAAGGTGTCAATGGTTTGAATAATTTACTAACTGTAAGTTATTGTAATAATTGCAAACCGCAAAATTACTTTCAACGAATAATAAGTAACAAATCCTATTCGAAAATTCCTTGTTCGACATTAGCCTACAAGCAAAATGCCTATCCATTTGGGATTTCGTTTTCAACTCTATCCTTTTAAACAAAATTGATTTCTTTGCCCAGACTGTTAGCTCTAAATTCAGAATACTTCGCTATAGGATAAGAATATCATCCTGGGGCGTCTGGGTGGCTCAGTCGGTTAAGCGTCCGACTTCGGCTCAGGTCATGATCTCACTGTTCGTGCGTTCGAGCCCCTTGTCGGGCTCTGTGCTGACAGCTCGGAGTCTGGAGCCTGCTTCGGATTCTGTGTCTCCTTCTCTCTCTGCCCCTCCCCCCACCACACTCTGTCTGTCTCTAATAAACACTAAAAATTTTTAATTTAAAAAAGAATATCATCCTGTACGAAGGCTTTAAGATATAGTGCGTTTGGTAGCACGTCTTTTAAGAAAAGTCTTAACTCAAGATCACAAAGATTTTTCTCCTGTTTTCCACTGGACACATTATAGTTCTACATTTTGCATGTGGATCTGTGATCCATTTAAAATTAAGTTTTGTGTCTTACATGAGGTGGTTGAGAGTTTGGTTGGTTTTCATTGTTATTTATTTATTTTTTTCGCCTGTTAATGTCTGTATTCTTTTGCTAATGCTACCCTAGCGACATAACAGGCTGAGTGCCTTAAACAACAGAAATTTATGTTTTCACAGTTCTGGAGGCTGGAGGTCCACGATCAAGATGTGGGCAGGTTTTGTTTTTTCCAGGTCCTCTCTCCTTGGTGTGCAAACAGCTGTCCCCTCACTGGGTCCTCACGTGGTCCCCCCTTTGTCTGTGTTGTCTGTGTCCCGATCTCCTCTTCTTATCACACTGGTCATGGACTTGGAGCCCACCCACTTGACCTCACTTTACCTTAATTACCTACCTGAAGACCCTCACTCCAAATGCAGTCACGTTCTGAGATCCTACAGTTAGGACTTTAGCGTAAGAATTTGCAGGGGCACATAGCTTGGGCCGGAACACTATCCAATAGCTTTGACAACGTTTGTCGTAAGACTATCTTTCTCCAAGAATTCCCCGTACGCCTTTCCTGAAAATCAGTGCCCACGTCTGTGTAGTCTTATTTCTAAATTCTGTATTCTGTTCCCTTGACCGACCAGCCTATGATTACACTCACACCACATTATCTCAATTAATGTGATTCTATAGTAGCTGTTGGCATTAGGTAGCATGCGTTCCCCAACCCTCTTTCCCTTTTGAACGTTGCTGTGGCTGGTTTGTATATAAACTTCAGAACTCCTTTGTCAGTTGGCACAAAATAGTGTGCTGTATTGTCGATTGGCATCACACTGAATCTATATATTCTTCTGGGGAGAATTGACATTTGAATACGACCCATGACATTTGAGCAATATTAAAATATCATAGCGCTCCCAGTTCCATGAGCAAGGTGTATCTTTCATCACGTTAGGCCTTCCTTGATCTATCTCAATATTGTCCGCAGTATGCAAGACTTGCAAATCTTCTGTAAATTTTATCGCAAAGCATTTCATGCTTTTACAATGCCATAAATCCTATTTTTATTTATTTTTTTAAAATTTCTGATGGCTTGGAACTAGAAGGTCAAAATACAATTGCTTTTGCCATGGTGTCCTTGTATGCGATCGCCTTGCTAAAACACTTATCAGTTGTTGTTGTTGTTGTTTTGTAGATTCCATCAGATTTCTACAGTGACAATCCTGATATCTGAGAATAAAGATGATTTACTTTTGTTTTTGCAATTGAGATGCTTTTTTTTTTTATTTATTCTTTTCTTATTAGTATTGCACTAGCTAAAACTCTCAGTGTACTTTGAATAGAAGTGATGAGAACAGGCATCATTTCCTTATTTCTGATTATAGAGAGAGAGCATTAATTTTCCCAACATTAAGTGTGATGTTAGCTTCAGTGATGATGTGACATTAAGGTATGATGGAGGATTTCTACGGCTGGCATTTCAAGTTCAGGATGTTGCCTTCTCTTTCTAGTTGCTGGGAGCATTTATCAGTAATGAATATTAAATATTGTCAAAGAGTTTTCTGTTCCTGTTGAGATGACATCGTTTCTCTAATTTAGCTTTTTAATATCGTGAGTAATATTGATTGATTTTAAATGTTGGAGCATCCTTGAATTCCTGCAAGAAACCCCACATGGTCATGATATATTGTCATTTAGTATATTGATGATTTGATTTGTCAATAATGCATTGAAAAAATAATGCATTGATTTATGTATCAATTTTTATGAGAGATTTTAATACACGGTTTTCCATTTTTATACTGTTTTTGTCTACTTTTATAATCAGAGTAATCCTGCCTTCACAGAAGAAATTGGGAAATGTTACCTCATTTTCATTTTTTGGAACACTTTGCAGTGAAGTTAGTATTATAAATACCACGTGTTTAAGGAAGACTTATGTTCACCAATGAAGCCATGTGGCTCTGGGATTTTCTCTATAGAAAGATTTTTAAGGTAAAATTTAATGTTTTAATAGGGCTACTGAAGTTATCTATTACATCTGGAGTAGGTATCATAGTCTGTGTCTTTCAATAAATTTTTCCATTTTCTCTAAGTTGTGACAACTAACAGTATAAATCAGTTCATGTTAAACGTGTATCTTCCACAGATATTTATCATATTGATTTATCAGCTACAGATATTTTAAATATCTACAGATCTTTATCTAAATATGCTTTTAACGTCTGTAAAATCTAGAGTGATGTGCTCTCATTCCAGGTAATGGCAATTTGTGTCTTCTCGCTTCTTCCCTTAAAAATTGGCTGTATTTTAGTTCATTCTGAAATCTGTAGCACTAACCCTTTCTGGCCGTTTCCCTTGCTGAGCTGTGAGGTCCTACGCCTACGGTGGAAGTCGAGGCATTCCAGCCATCACTCATTTATCTAACTGCAATTACAGTGTATCTCCAGCAATGTCAGAATTGCTAACTCTCAACCATGGGAAACAATTCTATCAGCCTGCACGTCGTGCTTACGTACACTTTCTTTGGTTTTTGGTTTTCCAGGTTCCACTCCTTTTCAAATGAACTAGTTCAGTGCTATTTCCCTGACCCCATTCAATGAAGCTTTTTTGTACATGTGTCATACAAATTATTTTGTCACGTTCTGTATTCTATGCCGGGATTCCTAGACCCAAAGGATGCCTTACGAATTTGTATATACTGAGGTTCACTCTTTGTGTTCTGAAGGTCTCAGTTTTGACAAATGTGTAGTATCATGGATGTGCTATCATAGTGTCATACAGAATAGTTTCGATGACCTAAAATACCCTCTGTATTTCATGTATTTAATATTCATCCCCTCTTTTTTCTCATGACAATTCATCTTTCTACTATCTTGAAATGTTTGCCTTTCCCAGAATATATATGATTGGAATCACACTATATAGCCTTTACGGATTAGTTTCTTTTTTTTCTAAGTTTGTTTGTTTGTTTGTTTAGAGAGACAGAGAGAGAGAGCAAGAGAGGGACAGAGAGAGAGAGTGAGAGAGAGAGAATCCCAAGCAGGTTCCTCACTGTCAGTGTAGAGCCCACTGCAGGGCTTGAACCCACAAGCAGTGAGATCATGACCTAAATCAAAACCAAGAGTTGGATGGATGTTGATCAGACTGAGCCACCCAGGCACCCCCAGACTGGTTTCTTTCTTTATCTCACACATTTAAGATGACTCCGTGTATTTTCATGGTTTGATAACTCATTTCTTTTTATCGCTGAATAATGTGTCTTTCGTAGTTTGCTTATCCATTACATAGAGTCGTCTTGGCTCCTAGTTTGGTGGTTATGAATAAATGTGTTATAAGAATCCACATCAAAGTCATTGTGTTGGTATAGATTCCAGATTAGTTGGCTAAATACCTAGGAGAGATAATACTGGATCGTATGGAAAGACTACGTCTGACTTTGTAAGAAACCGCCGACTGTCTTCCAAAGTGGCCGTAAGGTTTTGTTCTCCATGATGAATGACAGTCCCCATCGCTCTGCATTCTTGCCGGCATTTGATATTGTCAGGTTCCTGTTTTGTGTTGATCTATTCCCATTCTAACAGGTATGCAGTGGTGCTTCTGCTACCTTTATTTACTGATTTCTTATTAGCATCTTTTCCTATGTGCATTTTCCAAAAGTGACTTCTTTGATAAAGCATCTGTTCAGATATTTTGCCCACTTTATATTTTTTGACTTTTGGGAGTTCGCTAAATGTTTTGGACACAAATGCTAAATCAGAAATGTGTTTCACAAACATTTTCTACATCTGTGGCCTGTTGTTTCTTGTTTTGTTTTGTTTTTTCCTTTCCAAGATTTTAAATTCAAGTTCATGATCGTATAGTGTCATATTGGTCTGTGGCCTATGTTTCATTATTTTTACACTGTCTTTTGCCTAACAGACATGTTAATACATTTTAATACATTATAACTTAGCAATGTTTTATTTCATGGATTGTGCTTTTTGTGTTGTATCTAAAATCTCATTACCTCACCAAGGTCATAAAATTTTATCCCAGAATTTTATTGTCCTCGAAGTTTCATTGTTTTGTAGTTTACATATAGGTCTATGACCTATTCTGAGTTAATTTTACTGAAAAGTGAAGATGTGGTAACTACAGTTTAATGTCTGATATTTGTAATCATGTCATCATTAGATTGTTTGTGGCTGACCTGGCCTGGATAGGGATTTATAAATTTTGCCATTTTTTTCTTTTTTTTTTTTTTAATTTTTTTTTCAACGTTTATTTATTTATTTTTTTGGGGGGGACAGAGAGAGACAGAGCATGAACGGGGGAGGGGCAGAGAGAGAGGGAGACACAGAATCGGAAACAGGCTCCAGGCTCTGAGCCATCAGCCCAGAGCCTGACGCGGGGCTCGAACTCACGGACCGCGAGATAGTGACCTGGCTGAAGTCGGACGCTTAACCGACTGCGCCACCCAGGCGCCCCAGCCATTTTTTTTCAAAGAACAAAATTTTCATCTTGTTAATTTCTTCCTATAGTTTTCCAGTTTTCCATTTCAATGATTTCTTCTCCAACTCGGATTATTTATTTGATTCCACTTGTTTTAGGCTTAAATTGGTCTTCTCTCTGTAGCTTCTCAAAGTGGAAGCTTAGACTCTTGATTTTTGATCATTGTTACTTATAATTTATGCATTCAATGCTATAAATTTCCCTCTAAGCACAGGTTTTACTGCATCCGCCAAGTTCTGCTTGTTTTCCATATTCATTCAATCTAGTGTATTAAAATCCATTTTAAGATGTTTTCTTTAATTTGTGTATTCTTTGGGAGTGTGTTTCATTTCCAAATATTCAGGAATTTTCCATCTATCTTTCTGTTACTGACTCCTAGTCTAATCTCACTGTGTCCTGGGAACACGATTTGTATGATTTCTGTTGTCTTAAATTTGTTAGGGTATAATTTATTGGCAGAATCTATTTTGGCGAAGGGTCCATGAAAGCTTGAGAAGAACATGTAGTCTGCTGTTTGGGATGAGATAATCTATAAATGTCAGTGACACCGGGTAGTCAATACCGTTGTTCAGGTCAATGCTGTCCTTACTGACTTGTTCTTTGTTTTGTTTGCTTGATTTGGTTTTGGTCTGCTTAATCTATCAATGACTAAAAGAGAGATATCGAAGTCTCCAACTATGACAATAAAGTTGCTATTTGTTCAGTATGATCTGTTTTTGCCTCACATGTCTTGAGTCTGTTGTTACCTCTACACATACAAGGGTTGTTATCTTGGTTTGAAAAACTGGCCCCTTCATCATTACATAATAACACTCTTTGTCCCTGGTCCTTTTCCTTGATTTAAGATCTACATCACTTGAAACCAATGGAGTTCCTTAAGTTTTCTTTTGAAATATGCTTTGTCCAGGTTAGATAAGCTCTATTAAGTCTTTTTCCATGGAAAACAGGTCTTTTTTTCATCCAGAAAGCACAGGGATTATTCCTTCCTTTCCCCTGCCAATGATCTGAGAAAGATTCTCACTGTAAGGAACCGGAAGAGTCCCTGGAGGCAAAACCCAGGCAGGGGGCGTCCCCTCTGTCCCTTACATTCAGTCTCATCAATTTGTCAACTTTTCTATGTAAGCTTTCCTACCAGTTTATGGCTCTAGCACCTGCTGCCGCAGGTCAGTGGATCCCAGCTCTGACTTTCGGATTCTTCTCCCTGTCCAGATTTCAGAGTGCCGGCTTGCCCAGAAACCCTTGTTCTCTGATGGGCCCGAGAAAAGTAGCCACATTTTTGTTTGTTCGCCTGTTTTGTTGGTATAAAAACTGATATGACAGCTTCCAAACTCTTTACATTTTGTGGCTTAAGCCACACATCTATAATAACTTTCCAAATTTCTTTTCTGATAATTCTAATATCTTTCTTAATTCTGGGTTAGTTTTAATGGATTGAATGGGTTGTATTGTCCTGCTTCCTTGCATACGGATATCACACATGTCTACCTTACCTTTTTTTTTAGGTACTGGATATTCTTGCATTCTTCTAATATTTTTAAATTTCCTTTTTGCAAATTTCTTGTGAATCCTTGGATTTTTTTTTTCAGGTCTCCCTTTCAAGATCTGCTGGAATGGCCCAGAGTAGCATTGAGGTAGATCTGCATTTTTTCCATTACAAAGGAGCATCCTTTTGATGCTCTACTTGATGCCCTTTGGGTGATGAGATTTCACAGTCTGTCTGTGGGAACGGGTAGTATTCCTCACCCTGTTCGGGTGTTTGGCGCGTTTCCTTCTAAACCATTCATGTGGTTCTTTTCCTCTCTCTTATAGTTTCTTCATCCACAGGCAGAGATCAGCACCTTCTGAGTATGTGAGGACGCCATTTGCAGATCCAAAGTTCTCCTGGACACTCTCTCGCCTCAGGACTCTGAATATAAAGACAGATACCATATGTTTTCATCCTATGGGGATCCTGAGAAACTTAACAGAAGAACCATGGGGGAGGGGAAAGAAAAAAAAAAAAAGGTTAGAGAGGGAGGGAGCCAAAACATAAGAGACTCTTAAAAACTGAGAAAAAACTGAGGATTGATGGGAGGTGGGAGGGAGAGGTGGGGGGGTGAAGGGTACTGAGGAGGGCCCCTGTTGGGATGAGCACTGTGTGTTGTATGGAAAACAATTTGACAATAAATTTCATATTAAAAAAATAAATTCTATCTGTCTTGATTTTCCTAGATTTTCAGGTCCTTCCGTTGGACTCAGGGACCCACCAGGTTCTTCTGGATTCCCCTTCCCTGCGCCGTGGTCTGGAAACTCTGAGGGCAATCACTGGACTCGCCTCGTTTGCTTCTAGTCCTAAAGAATCACTGTTCTTTATTGCCTGTTGTCCAGAGTCTTAAAAAAACGGTCGCTTTACAGGGGCGCCTGGGTGGCTCGGTCATTTAAGCGTCCAGGCTCAGGTCATGATCTCGTGGTTCGTTGGTTCGAGGCCTGTGTCGAGCTCTATGCTGACAGCTCGGAGCCCGGAGCCTGCTTCGGATTCTGTGTCTCCCTCTCTCTGCCCCTCCCCGGCTCGTGCTCGGCCTCTCTGTCTCTCAACAATAAATAAATGTTAATTTTTTTTTTAACGGTTGCTTTACATACTTTGTCCATTTGTTGTTGTGGTTTTAGAAGAAGTTAAATCCAGCTACTCCGTCTTGGGTGGAAGCATGCGTCCCCGTTTTTACGTATTTTTATCTAATTTGGGACATTCCGTAAAAGTCCCTTTGCTTGTAATTTAAAAATAAATACTGAGGGAGAAGGAATTTTTGTGTGTTTTGTTCCAGACACTTAGCATTTGCTGAGATCAGGAAAGATTTGCTGAATAAATTTGGTATTTGAGGTTGGGAGGGCTTAGCAACGTCCCAATATTTCTCTTTAAGGTCATCACATGAAAAGAATCAGTTTTATACATCTAACTTGATAATGAGAAGACTTCTTTTACTACATATGTAAGCTTTAAAAAAGCTGAGTAATTGCATAGACGCAATTTCACAACCTTGCTTCATCACTTACTCTATCTTTAAACGTGATCAGCTGTCAGAAATCCCTGCCTGGCACCCACTGATGTTGGAATTAAAGTCAGTTAGTCAATTAACTAGTTAATTAATTAAAGTCATGGACGGAATTGTGTCCCCTAAAAATTCATAGGTTGGAGCCTAACCCCCTGTGTGATGGTGTTAGAAGGTGGAGTTTGTGGAGGGTAACTAAGGTTAGATGAGGTCCTGAGGGCGGGGCCCGACGGTAGGATTGGCGCCCTCGGAAGAAGAGACACTGGAGATCTTGCTTCCTCTCTTTCTGCCATGTGAGGACACCGTAAGCAGGTGGCCAACCGTCAGCCAAGAGGAGGGTTGTCACCAGAACTTGACGGTGCTGGCATTGTGGTCTCCATTTCTAGCCTCCACAACTGTGATGGGACAAATTTCTGTAGTTTCATTTGCCCTGCCCACGGTACGTGGTTATGACGACCTGAGCCGATGCATACACTTTGTTGGCAACACTTTGTACATTGTGCTTCCTGTATAAAGAGTAAGATGGGTTCCTCAGGCCATCTGTATTCTGCTAAAGGACACAGTCCTCTGCCAGGCTAAAGGAGGGAGGAGCAGGGGTAGAGAATTTTCACACTCCTGGGAGTAACCCCTGTGTGGCGTTCTCTGGGCAGAGCATTTGGGAGGGAAATGTTGGCACAAAGGAGGCACCGTCTTTAGACTCACTTCCAAAGAGATGTTGGATGGACCGTGCCCTGAGTGCACCCAGGGGCTGAGGCGCAGCAGGCCGGATGAAGTAGCCACTTTTCAATCCCGTCTCCAGTCGCACGAATAATTTGAAAGGATGAAGTGTGAATGCATGGACAGGAGCAGCTGGAATCCTCCCCCGGTCTGTAGTCAACCTTGTCTCCATGGACAGCTGTGACCTTGAAACCACGGGTCGTTATGCCCCATCATCTCCTTTCTGTCGCACTTCCTACACCTGGGAGCGTGGAGTGGCCATCAAGGACTCTGACATGCGTTTCTGTTCTCCTTTTTCTCAAGGCCACTCTCTGTTTTCTAAAAACATCTATAGCTTTCTCTACTTTGCCAGACCCATCTCACATGAAAGGTTAAATTCTCTTCGAAAACTCACAACTATGGTGTTTTAATTTCCAGGTTACAGACTCTCCAGCATGATCATAGACAAATACCGCTTTTAAAAACGCCATTAAATATTGATTCATTTACTTGACTGAGAAAATGTCCCTGCCTATCTATGAATTTTAGAAAGGGATTTTTCCCCCACAAAGCCTAATACTAACAACAACAAGAACAACAACAACAAACAATCAACAAGCAGACATCTCAGCTTTCGGAGAGAACCCAGGCATAAACAGGGCACCTCCCCAGTCTAAGACTGGCTGCTGGCTGGGGACGCAGGGCCTGAGTCTCCTCTTTGTGACCAAAATGGCGTGAAGGGGCTGGGGTTATCTGGTCCCCACCGGTGTGGTTTGGGGTGGGAAGGAAGGAGTTTTGACTGTCTAAAGAAGCCCCTCCCCTGAGTGCGTTTTAAGACATCTGCTGCTAACACAGCAGTGGAAGTGCTTTGATAGGCTTGGTGGTAGAGGGACAACTTTGGAATTTCTGGGCCCACGTTCATAGCGTTCTTTACTTCGTACAGTTTTTAGCGACACGATAACGTCTCTAATATGCTCCTACTGAGACGCAGGCATGGCTGAAACATGCTCCCTACCTTGATGGTGTTGATTTTATGTGTGCGCATAGACGGAGGGGATCAAATCACCATACGTACCATACCAGCAATGTAGCCCAGCTGTTGGTCTAATGACTGTGCGGCCGAGAGAAGGGCACGTCAGGAAAGCTTTCAAGAGAAGAGGTTTGGGCAGGGTCTCGATAGATGGTCCAGACAGAGAAGAAGGTGAGGATCTTCCATGCAGAGGGAACAGCAGGTTTAGGATGACCAAGGTTTGAAACACGACTCCCAGGAAGGGTGTGGGACCTGACCCTGGATGTTGTGTGAGACGGTGATAGAAGACGAGTGTAAAGAGAGAGCTTATGGACTCAACGTCTGTTAAACTGGATTTCATTGAGTGGTTTGTTGGGTTTCCAAACATTCTTTTTTGTTGTTGTTGTTTCCTTTTTTTGTTAAGATACGGAGCCTGTTTTAAGACTTTGTTCTTATTTTTTTTTAGAGCAATTTTAGGTAGACAGCATAATTAAGAGGAAGATACAGAGATTTTCCATACATCTCCTTCCCCTGCACCTGCACAGCCTCCTCCATTGTCAGCATCCCCACCAGAGTGGCACATTTGTTACAGTTGTTGAACCACCACTGACACATCATTATCACCCACAGTCCATAGCTTACATTACTCTGCTCTTGGTGTTATGCGTTACGTGGGCTTGGACAACTGTTTAATGAGATACATTGATCATATAGTATCATGCAGAGTATTTTCACTGCCCTAAACATCCTCTATTCTGCCTAATCATCTCTTCCTCATGACCTCACCCTCGCAACCACTGATCATTTTGCCGTCTCCATAGTTTTGCTTTTTCCAGGACACCATAGAGTTGGAATCATACAGTGTGTAGACTTTGCAGACTGGCTTCTTTCACGTGGTAATATGCATTCAAGTTTCCTCCATGTCTTTCATGGCTTGATGGCTCATTTTTTTTTTTTTTTTTTAGTGCTGGGTAATATTCTATTGTCTGGATGGACCACGGCTTATCCATTCACTTACGGAAGAACATCTCGGCCGCTTCCAAATTTTGGAATCTATGAAAAACAACTGCTGTGAATAACAGTGTGCAGGATTTTGTGTGGACATGAGTTTTTGAATCATTTGGGTAAATACCAAGATGTGCGATTGCTGGATTGTATGGTTTGGGTCATGCTAATAGATGTGCAATTGAATCTCATTGCTTTAATTTGCATTTCCTGATGACATATGAAATGGACCATCTTTTCACATGCTTATTCGCCATCTGTATATCTTCTTTGGTGAGGTGTCTGTTGAGATCTTTGACCCATTGTTTGATTGGGTCATTTTCCTACTGTTGAGTTTTAAGAGTTCTTTGTACAGTTTGGATAACAGTTCTTTATCAGATGTGTCTGTCACCAATATTTTCTCCCAGCCTGTGGCATGTTTTTCATGCTCCTGACATTGACTGTCCCAGAGCAGATTTTTTTTTTAATTGAGTCCAGTTAATTCATTATTTCTTTCACGGATCATGTTTTGGGTGTTGTGTCCAAAATGGCATCACCATGCCCCATGTCGCCCAGTCACACTTTTGAGGGCAGGGGGACAAGATGATATGAGTCATTTTTCCAGGACAATAGGAACAATGTAGAATTGAGGAGCACAAAGTCTACGACCGGGTTGCAAGTTCTTTACGTATAAGAACTTTAAATAGCAAGTCCTTGAGCACATACAGGTGCACGCTGCATCGAGTGCTTGTTCACAACATAGAACATAGTTAATGCTTAATGTTGATTCATTATCATGATGCCCTGCACACCGAGAACCACAAACAGGCCAGAGGATGTAAAATGGCTCTGCTGACAGTATTAACAAACAGCCCTTGCAAGAATGGGTTAGTGCCAAGTAGCTGACGGATCATACAAATTTAATTCTTTACTTGATTCCAGGGTAATTTCCCCATCAGCAGCAGAAGGTGGAGAAGAAAAACCTCTCACTCAACAGTTCATGCTCCTCTTGTCTTGGTATTGATATTAATGCCAACAAAATTAGTAATTTGACAATTAGTTCCCCACTTACCTGAGAAGACATGAAAGGGAGAAAGAAAGTATTTTAACTAGATTATAATGTGGCTGTGACAAGTCGGGATCCTGTCATGTTATAGCCTCCCAACGTTAACATTTTCATGTCTGCTTGGCAGGTTATTAAAATAAATGAGGGTGCATTGGGCTGCTGCTGTGCTCGCCTCTAATGGGAGTTGAGGAATTTGCAAGCCACCAATGTAAATTGACCGATCTCAGAGACTGAAAGGATTTGGCTAAAGTGGACAATTAGGATCATTTCTGCACAGCTGAGTGAAATATTCCTTGTTATTTTAATAATTCAGGCCCAGGGTAATTTTCGGAGGCTGAGTTTGTCAAGATAATGTGCCCGTGCTTGTCTGCTTGTCATTTTTAACTCAATCCCACATGTTACAGGTGCAGCCTAGCTTACAAAACAGGAAAATCATTCACTGGAGAATTTGCATATGGAATACAGATACTCCGCACTTAGGGAAAACAGAGCGGAAGATTGACAGGGAGCCGTGGTGTGAATGCCTCACCATGGTGGAAGGCTGAAGGGCTGATAGGGGCTGCACTGCTTTGTTGATACAATTATGAGCGTTATTGGACACTATGCATATGCAAGTGAGGACCACGTACAGCGCCATTTACCTCATGTAACCTACCCTGTTTGGGTTGAGACGCGTGTGAAGGCTGTGCACTCCCTCGCAGAAGATGCAAATACTTGCTTTTGGCTCGATTTTAGCACACGGACTGATCGAATAATATCTTTAACTTTTGATGGCAAGACGCATTTAGAGAATTATACATGAGTCCAAGATAGAGGAATTCTGACGCTGGAGAGTTCATCAGTGCATTTCTGCAAGCAGGAGCCTGTTTGGCTAGATGATATGGTCCCAACAGATTAAAACATCACTCGTGATTACAATGATCGGTATAAGAACTGGAAGTGACCTCTTCTGTGTGCAGCAGGCCCAGCGCTGGATGGAAACAGTCACGTTAATTTGAAATCAAGAAGTCATTAAAATAAAATTCTGATTGAAAGTCTGCCTCCTGCCAGCCCGGCTCTGGGGCCCTATGATCAACGGGTGATGAATGAACTCAGGTCAGGGATGCCCTCACTGTAATCTTTCCAGCCCTCTCCACACAGCTTCCTCGGGGCGGCTCGGTTTCTATCTGGTTTATTTTTCAGACTTCCAGGCGATAATTTATTTAAAGATAGAATTTACGGTGAAATATCATCAGCGCCAACAAAAGTATTAAAACCAGTGCTTTCGGAAAAAAGAGAGGTTGCAAGGTACGTTGACCTAAGCAAGAAAACACAGCTGCCATTACCAGCTAGGCATTCTTCCGCATGCAATGCTCTAGCACAGTAATGTGACCCTACATCTGCTTACGTGAATTTATCAATAAATTTGAAAGGGGGTGTGGGAACAGCACTTAATTCAATACGTTGTAAGCTGGGGATGTCTAAAACAAGGGGGTTATGCCAAATAAATAACTTAGGTGTTGCGTGAGAAACCCAAACATTTCATCTGTTTCAGTGTGGTCACAACATCAATTGCTTTTGCCCCTGAACTCTGATGGAAGATGGGTGTGTGTGCTAGAAAGCTCATAGATGACTTTTCCCCTCAATCAAATCTCCCTTTAACCCTGATACATTTCAACTCCCAGGCTGTTTTTTTATTGCGTCACCCAGCATGAGGGACATCTGTGTTGAGACGCTCAACTACGTGGCTCAAGAGAGAAGAGAATCTCTCCACCCATCCCAGCTCAGCCAAGCCGCTGAAAGCTGGAAGAGAAGCCATGTTTCCAAACAGTGGTGTTTTGAAACGATCTCCAGTATGTTTTTCCTGACCCAGTGTCTGAGTCCTGGGAGATGCCGTTCTTCTTTGGAATTCTGGGCCGGCAATAGGGGAACTATACAAGCTGAATCCTGAACAAACAAACCAGCAACACGGGCGACCCAGAGCAAAGCTGACGGCTCTCCACATGTCACACCATCCCAGAAAAGCATCCCAGCCTCCTGGCCCCCGATCACTACCTCGCCCCCTACACATAGCTCGGCATACAAGGCTCGCCAATCTCCACGTGAGTCAGTAAAGGCAATAACTTAGTGAATGAGCTTAACAAATCCTCGCTTCTCATTCAGAACCTGGGCATCTGGAGCAGATTGCCTGGGTTATCGCTAAAGCGACTGCTGACCTCATAAATGGTTAGGGGCCAGGCCCCAGATGGCACAAACCACCCACATCCCATTGGCACAGTGACTGTCCCGTGGCCCTAAACTGAAAAGGTGTCTATCTGAGCAACAAAGCACCCATGTGGGTTCGGGAGGCTAGTGAGGGTCTAGCTGGCCTCTGTCACACAGGCCAGCAAAGTGGAAAATAGTGACGTTGCATAACTGAACACAAGCCCCAGTGGTAAAGAGCACAGGAAACAAAACCCAAAGTTATGCATCAAAGGGTGCAGGACACATGTAAACAATACAATGGGGACCCCTGCCCATGCCAATCTTCAATGTCATGCTCCAATGACACCTCCAAGGGCAGTTTGGAAGCAGCAGCATCTTAAAAAGTAGACAGAGGCGCCTGAATGGCTCAGTCGGTTAAGCGTCCAACTCTGGATTTCAGCTCAGGTCATGATCTCAGGTTTGTGAGTTCGAGCCCTGCATTGGATTCCATGCTGGAAGTGCAGAGCCTGCTTGGGATTCTCTCTCTCTCCCTCTCTCTCTGTCCCTCTCCCACTCAATCTCACCCCCTCTGTCTCTGTCTCTCTCTCTCTCTCTCAAAATAAATAAATAAACTTATTTTTTTTTAAAGTAAACATTTGAGGCACCTGAGTGGCTCAGTCGGTTAAGCGTCTGACTTCGGCTCAGGTCATGATCTCGTGGTTTGTGAGTTCGAGCCCCACGTAGGGCTCTGTGCTGACAGCTCAGAGCCTGGAGCCTGCTTTGGATTTTGTGTCTCCCTCTCTCTCTGCTCCTTCCCTGCTCACACTCTGTCTCTCTCTCAAAAATGAATAAATATTTTAAAAAAAGTTTTTACAGTAGACATTTAAGAAAGAGCTTTGAAACTTTAAGGATTTACTTTTATTATTATTATTATTATCATTTATTTTGGGGAGAGAGAGAGATAGAATGCATGGGTTGGGGAGGGGCAGAGAGAGAGCAGGACAGAGGATCCAAGTGGGGCTCAAACTCATGAACTGTGAGATCATGACCTGAGCCAAAGTCAGACGCTCGACTGACTGAGCCACCCAGGCGGCCCAAGGATGCCTTCCTGGTGTTTCTTCACCAGCCAGACTATGACCTACCCCCCTGCACTGACCTTGTGGCACGTTTTCCACATCATTGTTCCCAATGGCACGGGGCTGGGCGTGTCAGCTGCCTCATGCATGGCGTGTCCTTGGGTCGCCCGCAGCTGGGAGCACCCAGTGAGAACAGTAGTGTAACAGATAGATGCTCAGTATTAGAGTGTATTCGGTTAGAGCATTAGGCTCTAGCAGATGATCAATAACTGGGTAAAACTGAGTTAGAATTGACTAGCAAGAGTTTTTCACAAGCGCCTCCACAAGCTTAATAATTAAAACTTGCCACTCAACGTTAAACTTGGCCAGCTGTGACACAGACAAGGGGGCTCGTGGAGCTAATGATGCTTTGCAGACTTCTCAGGATTGACCCAAATTGTCCCCAATTATAGGTAATCAATCCTGTGACTATTATGTTAGGACTCTGTTCAATTAAACAAATTCCCACTGGGAAAGTCTTCTCTTCTTAATTCAATCGAGAGAAACAAATATCACTCCTGATTTGAAAATCCATAATAAATTGGGAGACATCAGCTGTCGATGCCCAAATATCTAGGAAAGGGGTCTGGCACCGGAATGAGAAGGAGCAAACTAAAGAACCGGGCCATGATCAGGAATCGTTTTCGAACCTGATTTTGTCAGCTCACAACGGCCTCATTTCGTCTCTGGTGTCCCAGAAAAGACATCCGCTTATGGCTGAGCAGCAACGTGTCACCCAAAGGAATCAGCAGAGACGTACTTGAGTCAAGGCGTGTGCTGCCTCTTGGGTCCAGCTGCAGCACCCCCCCCCAAGCCCCTGCCACGCTCCCTGGAGTGCACCAACACACAGGAGACATAACGTCACGATGTTGCGTGTCCTTGGCTCACCCTGTATTGCCCCAATACAAATTAAACCCCGTAGAATCTGCAAAAACCAACTCTGAAGTGTGTTTTTAACATTTTCTTAAAGTCTTAATCTCGTCTATGATGGCAACTTTGAATGCATCAGACTCTCGGGTCCCCGAGTATTTCACAAGCTGCATTTGACATTCTTTGAGACTCCCCCACCGCTCAGCTAAGCGGGCTGTCCCCTGCACACCACACTGACGGAAATGTGGGGGAGACATCACGAGCGACAACGGCTTAGGGATGGCGGTCCCTGTTAATCAGTTTTCTCCTCTCGTGTCACTTGGCGGTCCTCACTCTGTGTTGACTTCAGGGAGGAAACTTGGTATTCAAGGCAAATACTTATCAAAACACAATTTATTCAGAACAGCTTTCAAATGCAGGTTCAGAATATTTGCCTGAATAATCACTCTGGCTAAAGTATGGGGGAGCTCAAAGGTTTTCTCCACTGATTACTCGCTCAATGCTGGTACTTTAATGTGAATTTTAACTCAAATTGCATCTGGTATGTTTCGGCTGTGCACCTAGCCTCTTGCACATTCTATGTTCTATTTAAAACTTTGCCTTTTTCGGTTGTAGAGCGTGGTCCCCACCCGTCTGGCCCTGACAGTCAGCCTCACAGCACCTGCTAGCAGCCTTTCAGCGGCTTTCCATCCCGGAGCTGTTCAAAGGCGCTCGCTATAAACACTCCCGTTCAGATTAACCCTCTGAAGCCAGGACAGGAACCCACGGATGAAACAATGGCACCTGACTCCTCAGTGAGGTCCGGTTACATTTGAGAACAGGACAGATTTGGACATGCGGTCGAGATATATTCTCTTAACCTTCAAGCTCTTAAAAATACCAATCATCCTAGTTTACTCTTTCTTCCATTTACAGCGTACTACGTGTGGGGGAAGGGGAGGGGGTTCATAGGAGGGTAAAGGCATAGAAAGGCATCATCTTTCCGCCCAAGTGGTTCACATGCACATTGAATTTATAACATTTGCGAGGAAAGGCATGTCTACTCTCTGGCAAGAGCTAAGGTGCTTCTGGAAGAGGGTGTTGGACCCGGGTTGTGCACAACTTGGAGGATTTAGACAGGAAGGAGTTGAAGGTGCAATGGCATAGGAACCCGTAGGCCATGTTTGGGGAATGACATATAATATGACTTGAGCTGCAAGTGGAAGTAATGAGGGCAGCAGGGGTGATGGGTGTTGTTTTTGGAAACTCAGGTTGAGGAATAAGAGTTTTAGAACCATCTGGTGGAGAGCAGGCTCTCATTACCCACAAAGCACCTGGGCTATGAGGTGAAGGGGAGAAAGGATTTGGGCGACATGGGAAACAGTCATATTACCGACGCTATCTTTATTATTCATGTTGGAATTAGCACCGTCGGGCTTTCCTGCACTCTGGGGAAAACGACCACATGGGACAATGAGTCAACCAGGGAAACAACACCTGTCAGGCCTTGGATATGAGGGTTAGGATCCAGAAGGGAGAAGAGGTCAGATGCCAGAGCTGGGCATTGGACACACATCCTGTGTGTATTTGCTGTGTGCATATGTGCCCTGCACATGACACCTGCTATCCAAACTACCCGAGGAGAATCCTGCTTCTTCCTCTTTCGGGAGGAAGTAATCAAGACACTATGGCCTTTCAGAAAAGTACCAGGATGTTACTCTTTCTGCCTTCATCACTGTGTCTCTCCACAGAGTACCGCCCCCAGCTTCTCAAGAATAAACTGGAAACCCATGCAACGTCCTGAATCACCTTTTTAGCACACATATAGTGACAATGAGCGAGGAAAGGAGCTGCGGTTGGCCTCAGAGAATTTTCCAGCTGTACGGCGGGCTCCATGAGCACAATGCAAAGCCAGTTCTCTGCAAAGAGGGCATCTTCCCAGGTGCTCCTACTTCCATTAGCTCAGCCGGTGAATGCTAATATTGGAATAGGTAATTTGGTCACAGAATCATTCCGAAGTGAGAAGGAAAGAGCAAGAAAAAAGAGAACTTGAAAAACATTACTTTTAAAACACTAACAAGACTGTCTGGATCGCCAGCCATCAGGGGAAAGATCAACTAATACATCAAAACCTCCAAGATACGGACGCCTCAGAAATGTCGCCTTCTTCCTGGAAATCCTGTCTTGTCAACTGGTCAGAAGATTTCAGTGTTTAAACAACCTCACAGCTAATCTGACATTGATATAAAACTTGCCATTTACATGAAAATGCCAGCCCTCACCCAGGACCTGATGCGGCTTCTCTGTGAGGGGAACGGCCTGTGTGTATCTCGTGGATGTGGAAAGGGGAGCACGCGGTGCCTTTTATTTCAAATAGCTTTAATATACAGAGAGAGTTGGGGGAGAGGGTTAAGATGATAATACGTGACCGACTAACCGAACTCACGTTAATGAAGTCCGTCATCGAGCGGCCAGCAAGTGTCAAATAAGGGTCTTTTAGCAAAGAAAATGTAGTTTCACTACATTGATCCAGGGCCTGCTAATGAACATAAAATATGAGTCAATTGGCCCCTTTAAATCTATTAGCAGAGGCGGGATGTATTCAGAGGCAGAAGCGGCCGCAAGAGTTGAAATCGCATGTGCCTTGCAGATGTCTCTGAGCCTTTATTCTCCTATACGATTGTTTGTTCATAGAGCCCGTGGGCTCCTAGGCTGTGGTTTCTATTAAAGTGGAAAATAAGAGAGAAAAGGAGAACGACCATAAGGAAAACGAAGATGATAGAAATCCCTGAGAAGCTTTCCATGGAACACAGCACGTATGTTAGTTGTCAAGGCCAGGCTGCCTCTGTCAAGTCAAGGCTGGCTCTGAAAACACGCTCTACCGAACAGGCTCCTGGGACTGAGTCACCCAGGGTTAAGCCTGATTTGGGCACGTGGGGTTACTTTTACGGCCACCGTCACCATGTGGGCATTTTCGTGACATCTTAAGCATTTATAATAGCAACCTTCCAGTTTTCTGTAATTTCTGACCTTGCCTCAGTTTATCTAGAAGCATTCTTATGGTCTCCAGAAAAACTAGACTGTTTGGGCAGAAACGTAAAGAGATCACACAAGGCAATACTGTTTTGTTTTTCTTCTTTCAGACGTGGCTCTGGAGACTCCAAAGGGATGAGCCTTAGGAGGATAGGGTGAAGGGGTACAAGGCACAGAAGATCAGGGCCAGAGCAGGGTGGGGAAGGGGTCGGCATGGAGGAGGGCCAGGGATGCTTGGAAGGCAGAGGGGAAGTGATGAGACAAGACCTTGAACAAGGATCTGACCCTGGGATCCCGAGACGGGGGACGACGTGGACACTGAGTGACGCCAGCACCAAGGTGGCTTTGACAGGAGGTCTGGGGAAGGCAGTGTGACTGATGCCAGCCAGTCAGTCCTCACCAACCAGATGCCTTGTGGCTCACAAGACTGAGGAGCCAACTCTGCTCACTCACTCCTTCCCTTTAGTGGAGGCTCCAACCACCTCCCGCACTCCATCATCTGTCAGCTGCCTCGGTGCAACTGTCCTATGTGGACGCTGCTTCATGAACAGACCCAGATACTCCTAAGCTCCCCCATTCCACATACACAACAAACCTTGGATAATAAAGGGAAAACAATCAGGTTAGTTTGCAAGGTGACCAAAGTAGTGTTCCTTGTGTTTCATAGTAGAGAACTCTCTATTCGTCTCTTCTGATGATAGCCAGAATTTTAGAGCTTACAGGTTGTAATATGTGTTCAAACTCAGTTTATTATTTTACCAGTATGATTATTCCCATTCCAGACATGCAGAAACTGATGTTCAGACAGATGAAAGACCCAGTCCGTTGTGAGCATTTTTTATTTCATTGAGTATAAGAACACGTTATGAAAACGGGGAGACAATTGGTGGGAACAAAGGCACATACAGCGCCCTCTAGGGAAGGAGTCAGGAATGTGTACGGGGGTCAGCGCATTATCAGTGTGTTCAGATAGAGCACAATCTTAAGGGACAGGTCAGCTGACCCATCCCTGAGACTGTGGATCACAACAGGAACTTTCTATCTCCAACAAAATCACATAAGAATACCCAGGGCTCAGAGTGGGTGGAACTTCCAGGGCTGGGATGGACCCTTTTCTCCTACCTCCAAGACCTCTTGTTCCAATGGTGCCTCTAAGCAAAGTCTCAGAGCAGCCAGATGATGTTGCAAAGAGAACAGCCAGGAGGGAAACTGGCCACTACTCAGACTCGGTGCTCCTCTCTGCTTACCTATCTCCAGCTTCACAAGCCTCAGAGCAGGGGCGTGCCTAAAGACCGTCACACTGGTCCATTGCATGGCTGACATCATACAGACTGGACAGTGAGTAGGACACTCCTATTACAAAAAAAGAAGCACCAAGCACGGTAACCTTTGTGGATTCTGAAGACAGTGCCTTCCACACCCAGGAATGTCAACGTAACCCAAGGGTTAATTGCTTTGAGTGGTGGCAGATCAAAAATGGTACCTTTAGAAGATCAGACTGTGGTCCAAGCAGCCCTTACATTCAGACTCTATGACACAGAAGACATTATGGGTTGGAGGCATTAGCAGTGGGGAAAGGTGCAGGTCATGTTTATGGAAAGCCCTGATGGGAGAATCCCAACATATGACCCTGAGATTCTGGAGCCATAGCATCTGCAACAGAAAACGATATGCTTCTTGATAGAGATGTTAGTATATTACTGGGCTCTGGTAGGTGGACCACTTGGCTATGGGAAAGAAAGATACTGTGAATCCAGACTGTGCCTTATAGGTAGGGTTCTGTCACCCCTACCATATCACAAATGTATATGAGTACCATAACAATTTGTTGTAAAATGTGAATGCAACATCCAGGATGAAGGCAAACAGGACCAGAAGGCATGTGTGAGTTTCATGACCAGGTAACCCAGAACCAATGGCCATCTGCCTTGTTGGCAGGAACACCCTCACCCCAGTGCCTTTGTATAACTCTACAGTGGTCCCATATGACCAGCTAAACGATGGGATGGCTTAGGATATGAATGCAAGCTGAAAACAAATGTCAGCCACAACAATCACATCCTGGGATGTCCAAAGTAGACAGGAGAGAAAGAAAATCTTCCCAATGAGTAGAATTGCGACTTCATGTGGGAGGAAAGTAGAGCAATATGAGAATGCATACTTAATTCTGAACAGCTTCCAACAGCCTGACAGTTGGGGCCTGGAAAGAAAAAGAATTTGAATATTATAGGCAAAGAGCTCTGATTAAGGCAAATCAATGTATGTATACACAGGGTCAAGCATGATATGTGAAGATATTTGTATGACATACTAGTATTCAGTGGGAAGGTGTCTACCATGGAAGAAACATTGAACACCTAAGTAGACAAAATAACTCAGCAGTCAGCTTTAACTAGCCATCATCATTAGTCAACATGGAATTTGAAAACATAGGCATATGAATAGACTTCATGATTGTAGAGATGGAGGTTATGTGGACCCAGCATGGGACAGAATTTACCAAAGCTGATTTAGCTACTGACTGTCCGACATTCGAGGGGCAAAGGCCAACACTGACACCCCAGTATGGCACTATTCCTTGAGGAGACCAACCAGCCACGATGTGGTCTGGCAAATAGACTCCAACGGACGTCTTCCATTCTGCAATGGCCAGAGGTTTGTCCTCACAGAAATAGCTACCTACTACAGGTAAATATTTGTCTTTCCAGCCAGTAGATCCTCAATCAGTCCCATTCTCCAGGGAAATATGGATTGCCTAATCCCACACAACACAGAATCTGATCAAGAAACCTACTTTACAACAAGGAAGTATGGAGAAGGGCCATGGAGCACAGAATCCACTGGTTGTTTCACACGCTGAAATTTCCAGGAGCAGTCAGCCTCAGGAAGTTCTGGAATGGCTCTGTTTCTTGGCCCATGCTGTTCTTATGTACTACTCTATAGAAGGCCACTTGTTGGCTGAGGTGGTGATCACTATCACAGGGGGTGGGGTCATAGTTCTCTGTTCTTCATTATTGAGAAAAAACATCTTCTCTTCTTAGTCTATGGTAAAACGGAATGTTGGATGGTAGAGGCAGGGTGATGAAGTCGTAAGTATCCTCTGGAAGATGGGTTCTCAAGCTGACGATGCAATGAGACCATCAGAAGGACTTGTTTGGCCCCAACCCTGACTTTCTTATCTAGTAGGTCTGGAGTAGAGCTCAAGAATTTGTTTCTAACACATGCCCAGGGGACACTCATGATACTGCAGCCTGGAGACCATGCTTTGAGAACCAGTGGTCTGAGAGGTATTGTAGAGATATTTGCCTGGCTCACCCTAATGCGTGGGATTAGATCCCCCGGTATCACTTATGTCTGTGTCATGTAACTCCATCCCCTAACCAGAGTAGAACCATCCAGGTACACAGCTGGCACATGCTGTCCACTTAGTTGTTGTCCCAGGAACATGAGGTTAAAAAGGGAGAGAGAGGCAAGACTATGAATTGTCTAAAAGAGCCACAGTGATACCTACTGCTGTAATCACAAGGTGCCAAACTTCAACAACAGAGATCCCAGATCTATCCTGGGTCCGTTCTAAGTCTAGATGTTTTTGTTGAATAGAACTGGTCGCAAGTAAAATCCATTTTAGTGTACAAGAGAAATGTTTCAGTTTTCATTAGTAGGAATGAGATTTAGATTATTTAGCAGAGACATTGGGAAGTCAGACAAAGAGGTAGTGACCACATTCTCACAACAAACATGGAGGCAGAATAAAGAACACAGTTGGAACTAACATACATAAAGGAGAGAAAAGGCTCTGCCTGTACCAAGCAGGCACTGCTCCCAATTGCCCTAGTTAGAGAAGTTTTGTTTGTTTGTTTTTGTTCATGTGTGTGTGTTTCTCTCTCTCTCTCTCTCTTTTATTTTATTTTATTTTTTTGTATATTGGCTAAGGACACCAAATATTCTTGTTTGCCCAGAACTGAGTGGTTTCTCTGGACACGGGATTGTCAATGGTAAAACCAGGACAAAACAGTCCTGAGCAAACCCGGAGTGTTGCTCAGAATGTTCAAGGTGATGCCATCAGGGGTGCTTGGCTGGCTCAGTTGGTAGAGCATGCAACTCTTCATCTTGGGGCCATGAGTTCAAGCCCCACACTGGGTGTAAAGTGTGCTTAAAAAAAAAAAAGAAGAAGAAGAAGAAGAAGAAGATAATGCCATCAAGTTGAGAAAAGCTATATGTAGACTTTTACTTGCCAAGAGTGTACTGGGTAATTTGGCCCCTACTTCCTGCTGAAAACAAATCAAAAGCTAGACAACATAACAAAGAAAAAAAAACTTTTTAAAAGGATCACATATCTAATAAAATAATGAAACATCATTGGCTCAATGTCAGATTGTGTTCCCCAGAAGCAGGTCCTAAAATAAGGAATCATGTGCAAGTGATTCATTAAGGAATTGCTCTCTGAAAACACTTAAGACAGTGGGGATGTCAGAGACAGAATGGGAAGAGCCAAATGATAGTTTCTTTTAAGGCTTCAGCCTAAACCTTCAGGGAGCTGTAGAGTTCAACTTATGCTCTGAGTTTGTCTATTCTTGGGCCAAGCACCTGTGCTCTTACACTCCCTCACCAGTGTAAAGGCATATCAAGGGCCAGACCTTTTGGATCCTGAACCTAAAGATAAATTTGTCCGGTGTTATTTCTCCCAAGAGAATCCCAGGTACATATTCTTAGAAGTAAAGCTCACAGGACAGGCAGAGCAAAAGGGCCAGTGAGTTTGAACATGTTAATAGAAACTTCCCACACTGAAATGCAAAGAGAAAAAATAATGGAAACAAATAGGACAGAATATCCAAGAACATTGGAGGAATTCTGAAAAGTATATGACACGCTTAATGAGTACACTGGACAGAGAAAAAAGAGAGAAGTACCAGAAGTAGTATTCACATTAATACTATCTAAAAAGTATCCAAAATTAATGACACACACAAAATCGCAGACCGAGGAAGTTCAGAGAACTCCGAGCAGAATAAATGTCCAAAAACCTGCAAGTAGGCGTATTCAAACTGGAAAAAAAAAAAAAAAAAAACAAAGGCAAAGAGAAAATCTTGAATGAAGCCAGAGGAAAGAAATGCCTCACCTATAGTGGGGCAAGAATAAAATTACATGAGACTTCTCAGAAGTCACGCAAGTGAGAAGAGAGTGGAGTGAAATGTTCAAGGTGTTAAATGAAAAAATTCCAACCATCTAGAAATCCGCATTGTGTAAATTTACCATTCAAAACTGAAGTAGAAATAAACATTTTTTTCAGGCAAGCAAAAAAGGTATTGTGGAGTCAAAACACCTATTTTATAAGAAATGTTACAAGTTCTTCAGAGATAAAAGAGGTTATTTAAGCCAGTAATTTGCATATACAAAAGGAAAGGTAGTTCATCAGAAAAAGAATAAATTAAGGCAAATATAATATTTTATTTTTTCTTATTGTTAATATAATACATAACTCTTCAAAGTAATAGCAGTGAAAATGTGCTGGGTGACAATGGCATGTGGATGAGTGTAACGCATGACAGCAATGTTATTTCCTTCTAACATTGAGAAGCAAGAAATTTGAGTATTGAATTATGAGTTACCTGCGAACCAAAATGTTATATGAAAGTAGACTTAGATGTAAATGCATACTGCAAATTCTGAAACAACCATTACAAGTTTTGGTGATTCAAAACCACACATCTAAATAACATATGGGTCAAATAAAAAGCCTCAACAGGCATATGAAAATATTTGATCTAAATGAAAAAGAAAAAGCAACTTACCAAAATGTGTGTGATGCAGTGAAAGCAGTATTTAGAGGACAATTTATAGCATTCCATGATTATATCAGGGGAAAATGCGTAAAATAAGTAACATAACCTTCCATCTTCATAAGCGAGAGGAAGAACAATTCAAAAAAATAAATAAAGTAATTTAAATAAATAAAACAATTTAAAAAATCAATAAAGCAAGCAGAAGAGAGAAACAATAAAAATTAAGGTAGATACAAATGAAATTATAAATGGGAAAACAACAAGGTAAGTCAATGAAACCAAAACTGTTTTTGAAAGGACTGATAAGATTGATGACATTCTAGCCAGGATAACAAAGATGAAAAGAGGTGAATGATTTGTTAATACCAAAATGAAAGAAGGGTCATTACCACTGATCTGCTGGGTAATAAAATAATAATAAAGGAATATTAGAAAAAAATTATAACATGGACCAATTACTTAGGAGACATAAACCATAAAAACTCACACAACATAAATTAATAATAGAAAAAGGTCTCTATTAAAGAAATTGATCAATAATTAATAACACTCCAAAAAAAAAGAAGGAAAGAAATCACTAGGCTTTGAATGTTTCACGTTAAATTCTATTAAATTTAAAGTAGGAAATCACATAAATTCTCCAAAATTGCATCCAAAAACAGAAACAAAGGAGACAATTTATCATTCATTATGTCAGGCCACCATTACTATAAAACCAAAACCATCTAAAAAATTACAAAAATAACAACTACAGACCAATATTTCTAATAGAGACAAAATATTGGCAAATTAAATCCAACAATTTATAAAAATAACTATACACTATTACAAAGAAAGATTTATTTCAAGTGTGCAAGGCTGATTAAACATTTGAAAATCAATTAATGTAATGTACCAACAGGGTAAGAAAGTAAAAATATATGATGAATAAATTGATATAAAAAAAACAATTGACAAAATTCAACACCTATTCTTTTATTTTTAATTCATTCACTTAAATTCAAGTTAGTTAACTTAAAATGTAGTCTTGGCTTCCCAAGTAGAACTAAGTTATTTATAACTTACATATAAAACCCAGTGCTCATCCCAACAAGTGGCCTCCTTAATGTCCATCACCCATTTAGACCATCCCCCCACCCACCTCCCATCCCGCAACCCTGTTTGTTCTCTGTATTTAAGAGTTCCTTATAGTTTGCTTCCCTATTTTCATCTTATTTTTCCCTTCCTTCCCTTATGTTCATCTGTTTTGTTTCTTAAATTCCACATGTAAGTAAAATCATATATTTGTCTTTTCTCTGACTGACTTATTTCACTTAGCATAATACACTCTAGTTCCATCGACGTTGTCGCAAATGGCAGGATTTCATCCTTTTTGATCGCCAAGTAGTATTCCATTGTATATATTTACCACATCTTCTTTATCCATTCATCAGTCAATAGAAATTTGGTGTCTTCTCATAATTTGGCTATTGTTGATAACACTGATATAAACATTGGGATGCATGTATGTCTTTGAATCAGCATTTTTTTTATCTTTTAGATAAATACCTAGTAGTACAATTGGAGGAGAAAACAGGTAGCAACCTCTTTGACCTCAGCTGCAGCAACTTCTTGCTAGACATGTCTCTGAAGCCAAGAGAAACAAAAGCAAAAACGAACTATTGGGACCTCATCAAGATAAACAGCGTTTGCACAGTGAAGGAAACAACAAAACTGAAAAGCAACCAATGGAATGTGAGACAATATTTGCATATGACTTATTGGGTAAAGTGTTAGTATCCAAAATCTATAAAGAACTTATCAAACTCAACACCCAAAAAAAAAAAACCCCAAATAATCCAGTGACTAAATGGGCAGAAGACACGAATAGACACTTTTCCAAAGATGACATCCAAATGGCTAATAGATGCATGAAAAGATGCTCAACACCACTCATCATCAGGGAAACACAAATCAAAACCACAATGAGATACCACCTCCCACCTGTCAGAGTGGCTAAAATTAAGAACTCAGGAAACAACAGATGTTGACGAGGATGTGGCAAAAGGGAAACCCTCTTGCATTGTTGGTGGGAATGCAAACTGGTGTAGCCACTCTGGAAAAGAGTATGGAGGTTCCTCAAAAAATTAAATATACAACACCCATTCTTGATAAACACTCTCAGGAAAATATAAACAGAGGGAAATTGTCTCAACATGGTAAGGAACACTCAAAAACAAACAAACAAAAATACCTAGCTTACATCATACTTAATGAGAAGCAACTAGATGATTTTCTCTTAAGATCAGGAATAAGGCAAGATGTCCCCTCTCACCATTTCTACTCAACATCGTACTACAACTCCTAACTAATTCAATAAGGAAAAGAAAATAAAAGATATACAGACTGAAAAGGAATAAAACTTTTTGTTCTGCCTGTGTTTATGCAGACAATCCCAGAAAGTCAACATTTGCAACAACAACAAGCCTCCTGGTAATAATAAGTAATCATCATTAGAGCTGCAAGATACCAGATTAACATACAAAACTCGATTGCTTTCCTATGCACCAACAATAAACAATTGGAACTTAAAACCCAATGACAATACAATTTACATTATCACCACAAAAATATAACATGTACACATCCATCCTAATAAAATGTGTACAGAATTTACATTTAGAAAAGCACAAAAACTGTATTCATGAAATCAAAGAAAATCAAAGACCTAAACTTCACAGTGAAGGAAATTATCAACAAAACAAAAAGGCAACCTACTGAATGGGAGAAAATATTTGCAAGCGAGGCATCCAAGAAGGAGTGACTATCCAAACTATATAAAGAACTTATAGGACTCAACACTAAAAATAAATGCATAAATGCATAAATACATAAATGCATAATTAAATAAATAAATAAAAATGGGCAGAAGATCCAAATAGATATTTTTCTAAAGAAGACATTCAGATGAGCAACATGAAAAGATTCTCAGCATCAGTAATCATCAGGAAAATGCAATTTAAAACCATAAAGAAATATCGCTTTACATTTGCCAGAATGACTAAAATCAAAAACATAAAAAATAACAGGTGTTGGCAAAGGTGTGGAGAAAAGGGAACCCTGTGCACTGTTGGTGGGAATGCAAGTCTTTCTGGGGCGCCTGGGAGGCTCAGTCTGTTAAGCATCTGACTCTTGATCTCAGCTCAGATCATGATCTCATGGTTCATGAGTTCAAGCCTTGTGTTGGGGCTCTGTGCTGACAGCATGGAGCCTGCTTGAGATTATCTCTCTCTCCCTCTCTCTCTGCCCCTCCCCTGCTCATTCTCTCTCCCTCTCTCTCTCTCAAAACAAATACATAAACTTAAAAGAAAAAGTAACAGTCTTTCCAAAAAATGGTGCCAGAAAATTGGACATCCATATACAAAACAAAACAAAACAAAACAAAACAGAAAAAGAAAAAAAGAGTCGTCACAGAACTTGCAGTTTTCATAAAATTTAACTCAAGATGCATCATAGACTTAAACGTAAAATGAAAAGCTGCAACACTCCCAGAAGCAGACATAGGAGAAAATCTAGTTGGCCTTTGGTGAGACACTGGGTGTTTAGACACAGGATCAAAACCATGGGTCTGTGAAAGGAAAAACGGAAACGTTCTGCTCTGTGAAACTTAACTGTTAGGAGATTGAGAAACTAATACACAGGCTGGGGAAAAATATGTGCAAAATCCATATTTGATAAAGAATTCTGTCCAAAATATACAAAGAACTCTTCAACTCAACAATAAGAAGACCAACAATCCAATTAAAAGTGTGCAAAAGATCTGAAGAGATATCTTGCCCAAGAAGACATACATATGGCAGGCAAGCATATGAAAAGACCTTCAACCTCAGATGTCATTAAGGAAGTGAAAATTAAACCAATGATGAGCTGCCATTGCACACCTATTAAAATGACTAGAATCAAACAAAACAAAACTGGCAAAACAAAATTGACAATAACAATTGCCAACAAGGAGGCGGAGTGGTTAGAACTCTCATTCACCATTTATAAAATAATGTAACATGGTTTTCCATCTTGGAAACAGTTTTATAGTTTCTGCTAAAGCTAAATGTAGTCCTACCATGTCTTTAAGCAGTCGCGTTCCTAGGTGTTTACCCAATGGAGCTAGAAATTTCCATATGCACAACACCTGAAAAAGTTTTGTAGCAACATAATCTCCAAAACCTGGAAGCCACCAAGGTATCCTTCAATCAGTGAATGGAGAAATAAACCGGGATACATCCTTACAATGTGACATTATTCAGCAATAAGACGAAATGAGCTGTCAAGCCAGGAAAAAAACATGTAGGCCCCTTAAGTGCATATTGCCAAGTGGAAGAAGCCATACTGAAAAAGGTTACACTATGTGATTCAGACTATATGAAATTCCAGAAAGGGCAAAACTGTAACTGAATTTTAAGCAGAGCACAAGTGGCCACGGTTTGGGGTTGTGGGTTGGGACGAATAGGTGATTCACAAGGGATTTTTAGAGCAGTGAAATTCTTTTGAATGATACTCTAATAAGGGGGGGTCCATTCCCCCTGGGCCTTTCAGGTTTTGTTTCCTGTAAATTCCCGGTTCCAGGTTGTCAATGTTTCCACTGAGTTCTTATAAACATTGCATTATGGGAATGCTACCTATGAGGGAAGCTTATTTTTGTCTGTCATAGGTTACATCATTGGCATGCCCTTTCCCTAGTCCACCACTCTTCTGTGACTTTTCAGAGTGCTCAGTTCAGAGTGAACATTTGTTATACAGAAAGCCTTCATCTTATTTTAATGCAGTGAATGTTATGGTTATTTTTCCCCACTTTCCTCTTTTTTATGCTTTATAGAAAAAAAAAAAAAAAAACCCAGGCACACACAGAGGACACACTGTATCTCCCAAAGCAACTTGAAGTTTTGTTTTGCTCATTTAGGTCTCTAATCTATCTGTAATTCAATTAATTTAATTTTCCATGTGGATAGCCAATTATCCCACTGGTTTTCAGGGACCTATCTGCCATGTGTTCCTTTCCTACATGAACATACAAGTGTGTGTTTGTGTTTCTGTTTCTGTACCTTCTACCCTGTCCGATTGGTTCATTTGTTCATCTCAGTTCCTACATGACATTAAATATCACAGCATTATCAATATTCTTGCTGTTTGATAAGGTGAGATCCTCCCTTTATGATTCCTCAGAACTCTCTTGGCCACTCTTAGGCTATTACTAAAAGTAAGGATGAAACTATCTAGTTTTGTAGAAAAATATGAAGCATTTGATGTAAATTTAATTACATGTATGATATAAATTAGAGAAAAAAATGATGTGCTTGCCCCCTCCATCAATTTGGGATGTCTATTGATTTGTCTTCTTTTATGTCTTTCAATAAAGTTTCATAGGCTCTAGAATGAAGCTCTTACATATTTGAGTGGTGTGTGTGTGTGTGTATATATATATATATATATATATATATATATATATATAGTTGTTGCTATTTTGGGTGGGATTTTGAAAATTACATTTTGCAACTGGTTGTTGCTTATATTTAAGAGCATTATTGATTTTTTCTTTATTGATATTACATCCAACAATTTTCTGAGCTCTCCAATTAATTCTTACTGTTACCTCCAGATTTTTCTTCATTTTCCATGAAAATGAAGAATTCCATGAAGACAATCATATTATCTAAGAAAAAGCGTTCTTTTATATCTCACCTTCAATTGTTTTGCCTCAGAGTTCATATTAGAAGATTAATATAACTCACATCAAGAGAAAAAATAATCCCTCAATCCATGCAAAAAAAGATAAAAAGGAAAAAAAACACCCCCATCAACCCATGAGGATCCCTGGATTTCACACTTGGTAGGCTGGGACTAAGGACCACAGACACTGGGGTCAGGTCAGCAAACATATTTACCGTTTGGACAAATATGTAGACAAAGAATTTAAGTCCCACCTTGCCATTTTTGCCCAAAGTCACAGCTAGCAAGTCATGAAAACACACTATGTTTGGGGCGCCTGGGTGGCGCAGTCGGTTAAGCGTCCGACTTCAGCCAGGTCACGATCTCGCGGTCCGTGAGTTCGAGCCCCGCGTCAGGCTCTGGGCTGATGGCTCAGAGCCTGGAGCCTGTTTCCGATTCTGTGTCTCCCTCTCTCTCTGCCCCTCCCCCGTTCATGCGCTGTCTCTCTCCCAAAAATAAATAAACGTTAAAAAACACACTATGTTTGAATATGAATGGAGGCAACCTCTATTCCGCAGAAATGGAAATAAGTCCATTGGACCGAGTCAGCAGCCACAGCCCAGGTACCCTGACATGACACCAATGTGTCACTGTCAGGCTCGAACTGACCATGGCTATCGTTCCCTGGCCCATTTTCAGTTAAGAGCATTACTTTTCACTTCCCACTATAAATGTTTAAAGAACGCACGGCGTGCCAGTTGAAAATGTTGGCTATGACTTTGCTCCTTGAGCAAAGCTTACATCATGACTTGTGATGAGATCCAGCTACATGGGGCTTGGCTTCCAAACCCCGCGCTGGCTCCACATCTGGCCAAGGAGGCAGCACAGAGAACATCCAAAATAGACCATGAGGCTGTTCTGAGGCTTTGCCGAACTGTGCTGTCATTATACTGTTCTTATTAAGTGTTTTGAGAAGATTGACATGGATTTGCATTTTATCTGAGAGCTTCCTGGTTTCATTAAAAATATCTAGTTTCTGTTCAATTTGTTGATATCTACTGGAAAATATGCCTCAGCCTAAAGGAGGAGTACAAAACCTCAGTCTGAGGATGAGTTGGAAAAGCAGGTTGCTGGTTTTTCTCTCCTGTCAATCTTCCCTATCCTTGACAACGGACACCCCAATTTTTAGCTGGGCACATGATCGCACAGAACCAAAATCCTATTTCCCCACCTTCCTCACAGTCAGAAGTAGCCATTTGTCTGTTTTCTGGATAATAGCATGCAGTCAAATGCTGTGCTCCTGGCACAACCTTCCTCACCCTTCAGATGCAACGTCCAGAGCTCAAGAAGTCATCTGGAAGTGGAAAGGTTTTACCAACAATGTCGTAGGGGAGGAAGAATGCACCTCCCTTCCCCCAAATCATGGATCTCTGGGATGTCCACCTCCAAACCCCTTTCTCATGTGAAAGAATTAAACTTATCTTTTTATCAAAATCACTATTATTTTGTGTCTTCTGTCACTGAGAGCCACACCGAATTCTCACCGCTACAGGTGTCTACCATAATGCAGGTCTATCGTTTGTATTGGCAAAACATTGACAACCTTCCCTTTAAAGATGGGGCAAGTGTCGAAAGATAGAGCACAGCTCTGCCTGAAAAGCTTTCTTTTGGTGAATAGAGCCAAATCCCCAAAAGCTATTAGAATACTTTGCTTCGTGATGTTATTGCCCTGACCTCACTTCCTGCTGTCTCTCTACATTGCGATCTCTGCTGTATGATAATAAAACCAAGGTGAGCCCTTCACCCCCATGCCTCACTCTAATCCCATCATGGATTCTCATCATCTTCAGGAAAACTTACCATCCCAGTTCCTCACCATAACGAAGACACATTCTCTTATATCTCCGTGGTTTTGCACAACCTACCCTATCTGCATGAAACAAGCAATCCCAGTTGACCTCTTTCCAAGACTCAGGGCTTAAAAAAAGTTTTAACGAGGATCACCCCATGCTGGGTTCTGCAATTCCTCTGCAGAATCAGACAAGCCTTCTCCACCTTCTTGAAAGTCCCCAGTGCAGAGACACCCTTTCTCTCCCAAGTTTCTATGCCTATGCAGAATGCTTTTATTTGCTGTGTGCCAATAAAAAAGTAACGGCAGGACGCTCCAGCCTCCACTTCTCCAGTACACGTGGAGTTTAATAAATCTACGGAACATCTGGAGTCCGGATGTTAAGTGAGATGGTCATGGGCAAGGGTCACTTGGGGGACACTTGACCTTTTGCTTCTCTCTTGTCCCATTTTTCTCATCCCATTGCCTCATGGCATTCGTCTGCTGCCTCTCCCATAGGACTTTGCCGCCGAAAGTCATGTCTTTCTTGATTTCATCTTGACAAGCATGCTCCTTTCAAAGAATTCCTTTGAAAAAGAAACGTTAGAGTGAATACCATGTTACGTGTATCATTGTGCATGCCTGGCTCCTCCGAGGGCATAAAATTCCTCGAGGAAGTTTGATGTGCTTTATGACAACCACAGAGTGCCTAGTACATAGAAGGTGATCAATCAATATTGACTGGTGGAATAAATAAAAAACTTCGTTCTGCGGATTCATTCTGGATAATTCTTTCTGTAACGTAGCTCTCGATTTTGTTTTTATCCTTGTCCCGTGCACCTTATAGACCCAACAGAAATGGACGTACTTGAAGATGTCTCCTACGCTGGGGCGCCTGGGTGGCGCAGTCGGTTAAGCGTCCGACTTCAGCCAGGTCACGATCTCGCGGTCCGTGAGTTCGAGCCCCGCGTCAGGCTCTGGGTGGATGGCTCGGAGCCTGGAGCCTGTTTCCGATTCTGTGTCTCCCTCTCTCTCTGCCCCTCCCCCGTTCATGCTCTGTCTCTCTCTGTCCCAAAAATAAATAAAAAAAAGTTGAAAAAAAAATTAAAAAAAAAAAAAGATGTCTCCTACGAAATAATCAACAAATACGCACATTCCTCTGGACTACACGGTAATTAACACAGTTCTTCATATGATTAGTACACATTGTATGTAAGCTAAGGTCCCCTGTAACTGACTGTCATTGTAACTGGACTGGAACTAGAGTCATTGTATAATGAGAGAGAGAAAGAGAGCAGGAGGAAAAAGGGAGGGAGAGAGAGGAAAAATGAAGGAAGGAAGGAAGGAAGGAAGGAAGGAAGGATTTCTGCTGCTGCTAATTTTAATTTCAGTTCTCTACTTGAAGACTGTCCTTTGCCTGGAGATATATATATATATATATATATATATATATATATGTGTGTGTCTGTATATATATATATATACATATACATACATATATGTGTGTATGTATATACATATATATATGTATATATGTGTGTGTATATATATACATATATGTATGTATATGTATGTATATATATATACATATATATTTTTTTAGGACAAATTAGGTACCCACTGTGAGCGATGCAATATGCTAGGGGTTAATCCCTCCAAAAGACTGGGCTAGTGGATCATCTTTCTTCTCACAATTTCAAGTTACTTTACAGGACAGATGTGATAAACACTCAAATTTCTAGTTCAGTTCTCAATCTTAAATTTATTGACACATTCTAAAGTGTCCTCAGGTTAGCTCTGGTTTCCCTCTCCCCCCGTCTTTATTAAAGAATAACTTTCAAACACCCACATGAACCACAGACATATACTGAGATGAAAGCTGGATGGTGGTCTACTTAGAAAAATAGATTGAAAATGGTTTTATGTGTCCTGAGAGGACAGGGACGATAAAGCAAATCTCTGACTGGAAGACTGTAGGACCAGAGAAAGAAAAGACATTTGCTCAGGAATATAGAGATTTCTTTATTTGTTTTCTCTTATTTTCAAACCCATCGTGTACATTAAGGTTTGCCTTGGAGACCCTTAACCTGTCAGGATTATAAATGATTATTGAGTTTGCTTATCAAATATGCAGTGCTGATTGGCTCGTCTGAATAACCACACGGATTTGGAGCTATGGCCGGAACCAGCTCTCAGCTGACGGCTCCCAAATTGCCATCCCCAGAGCACCCCGGCTCTCACGTCTGGTCTCGGGCTGCTCTGACTTCGGCGCTGCTCCAGGGGAGAGAAGCCACCGTCCTCTGTGCGTGGAGACCAGAGCACGCCGCGACGTGGGGTGGCTCCTCGGCTTTCTCCAACAGCTCGTGTGATTCGCTGCATCCCATCGGGTTGACTCACGCTTCCGACCATCGAGGACACCAAACGATCCCTCTGTGTGGCACGGGGATGGGGTGTCAAAAATGCAGCTGTCTCTTCCTGCGGGGCTCTGACTTGCTAATAAATTAAACGAGTGAAGAGAGGGACTCGTGCTCTTTACCAGCTTTCTAAAGTCTCCCCCTGTCTGCCACAACACAGGAGCATATGTTGTGTTTGAAAGCTTTGCTTGCATACAACGTTGTCTGTGATGAATGACGTACCCACATTAATTGCACCTGTACCTGTGTATACGCCTAAGTCTATAGCTGTATTTGAATCCACCTACGTCCGTATCCGCATCCCTATGTGTACCTGTGTCTGTGCCTACACCTGTTCCTGTATGTGTACGGCTACCTGTGTCTCCATCTGTATCCCTGTGTGTCCCCATGTCTGTATCTGCATTTGTACCCACATCTGTATCCATAGCTATTTTACCATCCACACCTGTCTGCTTAGCCGAGCTAATTATACCCAACCGGACTGCGGGGATCCCTCTGCAGGGCACACATTCAGGAGATTTGAGAGCAGCTTTGAGAGAAAACTGCTGCTGCAATACCGCCAAAAAAAAAAAAGAGAGAGAGAGAGAGAAACACCCAGGACACGTACTCATATCATCACATTTAAAAATCTAGCCAAATTTGCCCCCCGCTCTTATTTTTCCCCCAGAGGAGAGCCCAGCCCCGCCTTCCCCTGGCTCCTCAGCGGCTGCTGCTTTCACTCTCTTTCCGTTTCCTACATCCTTCCTCTGACCCATCTTTACGTCCCATCTTTATTGGTGTGTTTCAGTCCTGTGTGTACGTCCGTTTAAACAGAAATAGCACAGCCTTACTAGTATCTGCGTGGCATGAAATTACAAGCAGGTGAGAGTTGAACAATTAATACTTCCTTTTTCTCCGTGGCGGCAGGAGCGGCGCCAATTTAATGCTGTTTAAGCTTATTATCTAATTGCATGCTTGCGCTAGCTTCAGAACCGGCCTGACATGAAGGCAGACGCGGGCTCTGTTCCCTCTGCAGTAGAATATTCAATTATTTGTTCTGACTCATGTAATTCCCTGTATTCCAAGCTTGTTAATGTCATTACAGAGCTGAAATAAAGTGATTACTCTTAATGAGTATTTATCCAATAGGTAATGCCGCTCCCTCACCCTCCAGCTGACAGTGGACGGGCCTGGGTCCCTCGCCCCTACGCTCCCCTGCTCCAGAGGCGCCACCCCCCCCCCCACCCTATCTCTTGACTTTCCTGTCAGGGAGGCAACATCGCATTGCGGTGTTCTGTGAAATACTGTCAGATGATGGGGAAAAAATAAAAATCTTTTTAAAAAAAAAAAAAGGGGGAAAGGAAGAATTGCAACGTCCCCCGGCAGAGTTCCAGCTAATGACCACAGCTTCTACGCACTGGCAGGGATGACAGCTTGTGCTAAATGATAATGGCGTGCCTGCTGTTGGGTTTGCCCACTTATGTTATTTCTCTTGACATGGTTCTGGGGAAGGCCTAATTTTTTTGACATTTGACCATGCAAATTTGAGTCCTGATACATTATTCTGCATTTACATCCTCCCAGTGTTGCTGTTGAAAGTGTGCTACAAGCCGCAGGAGCTCAGCTAATAAAGGCCACCGAATGAAAGAAAGTTAAATATGAATGCAAGAGGGGGCCTAATGAAGGGCTGGCTTGTACATCTCAAAGATGACCTTCTAGAGACGAACGAGTGGAAAATCCTTTTTAAAGCAAATGGTGAAGAATGTAACATCCATTTTTTTTTCTTGAGTATTTTTAAAGGTTTTCAAATATATACCAACGGAAGAGAAAAAAAAAAGACCCCATTGTATATTACCTGGACGTTTTTATACTCAGCTTATCAGGTAGTGCTATTAACCAATTTCATGGTGGTGCCGGCTTCTCAGACCCTGAAATGCCTGATTCTGCGGGAGGCATCTTGATTGCCGGGCCTACTGATAGATCCTGTCTAAATTTACTAAGTACTTCCACATCCTCAAAAGCCGTGCCTTTCGGGTCTCAGAGAACCCTTCCCTATTACGGATTTCTGTGTGTTTTGGAGCAAAACAAAATATATCCTACATTGTCCTAATCCCTGGGCCAAAATGAGAGACTGATTTAATAAAAATGAGATAAAAATAACTAAATAGTAATTAATAATAGTATTAAATAATAATATACTAAACGGACTTAAGAATTACTAAACATAAGCACCTAATCCTGATAATGATAAAATGAGTATTCACAAGTTTTATTTTGTCCATCAACATTAACGTAGGTATTTTTAAATGCCCCTCTACTCTACAATGTTTGCGAAAAGAAAAAAGTAACTGCTTACTACTTGCCTATATTTATGGTTTTATTTTAGTAATCATTCACTTCACTAAATTGGCATTTCTTCATACATTTTGAAATGCTTATTGTGAAGAGTCTCTCTGGTCGTTAAGTGTATTAAAAGATATCATTTAATAAGAAGGAGTAGTTGCGATTTGATAAGTATTAAGAACAATCCAGAGAATTGTTTGTAATTATGGAACAGACAACATTTTTCTCTTTTTGTCCCTTCCTTCACCCTCCTATTCTTTTCCCTTCCTTTTTGTCTTCTTTTTTTCCCATTTCTGAGTACCCATTATATCTTTAAGCACTCATTCTGCTTCTCTGCCTATCCATCACAAAGTGGATCTGAGCAGTGCACAAAAATAAATAAGACAGAGTGTCTGAACATAAGACTCTTGAAATGAGGAGTGATTAAGCAAAAATAGGAAGATGCAAAAAAAAAAATCCTTTGCTTAAAAAAAAATGTTCTTATTACCAGGAGGTTAAACCACCTACTTGAGATCAAAGGTAGAAAATGTAGCTGTCAATTTGATTTCTATGAAGGGGCTGTTTTCCTTCAAGCTTTCCAAGAGGCTCTCACATCTGATTCTGTGCTTAAGTTGTTATTATTGGCTGAGCCGTGCGGTTCTAATCCCTTACCTTCTCCCTGCTTTCGTCTTCTGGAAAGTGCCGGAACGGAGACTAGACTAGAAGTGGCTGTAGCAGCTGCACACTCCATTTGCTCTTGTATTTGGGAGACGATCAGGTGGCAAAGCCTGAGATTCCACCACCAGGCAACCTCCATACACCCCGTCAGCCACAACCCCGGGTCCAAAAGCACCGTGTATGTTCTGAGACACGGGCTAGGACGCGTACCAAACGCAGACCCTGGGTTCAAAGGACGAGACGGATAACAGCATTTCTAAGAGGGCTTCCCATCACCTTCAGAGTCAGGGAAACATAGCAGAGTCCACGAACAGGGTCAGCGTACATTCTGTTTCTGTCAGAAACGTTGCAAGACAGAATTTAGAATTTAGTTTTAAAAATGCACTTTGCATCTGTGTTTTTTTAATTTACGTTTTCAAAAATAAAGAGAAAGTAAGTAAATTACATTGTAATAACCAGAGTTGTCGTTGTCGTTGTTGTTGTTGTTGTTGTTTTCAAAAAAATAGATAAAGGAGCTCAAAAGCTGGTTTTCCTGTCTGAGGAACATACGTGAAATGCCCTTCCTCACACAACAATTAGGATGTAGTCTTTTTGGAGAGCAATTATGGGGACAGACATCAAAATCTCCCTTCCATCATCCATACCCATCACACTAAGTTCCTATAAAACTATCTGGGCTATGTTGGCACTCCGTAAAGCAAGCCCCCATTGTCTGGAGCGTCTACAGGATTAAGCTAGAAAACAGGTGGCACCGTGAGCCAGTAACAGCCACACATGGCCTCCAGAGGCTGCTACAGACGTCTCCGAAACTTCTCCAGTGAGTCAGTGTGTTAGTCACCTCTTGCTGGGTAACATTAATGCCACACCCGCAGTGGCTTAAAGAAACACGCTTCTTAGCTTATAGTTCCTGTGGCTCACAAGTCTGGGCACAGATTAGCTGGGTGTCCTGTCCACGGTCTCAGGAAGCTGCAGTCCAGGTGTAACCCAAGTCTCAGACCTACTCAAAGGCTCTACTGGGGAGGAAGCCACAGCGAAGCTCCCTTCGGTTAATGTAGAATTTGGTCTCTTGGCAGCTGTAGGACTGAGGGCTACAGGCTGTTTGTTGTCTGGATGTCAACCTGTGCTCTCAGCCAACCCCAGTTCCTTGCCAGGTGCCTCCCCTGTGGCAGCTTCCTCCTCCACAGACAGCAAGGGAGAGAGACAGCCACACTCAAGCAAGGTGGCACCAGAATATTGGGTGATCCTCTCATGTCATTATGTGCACATAGTCATGCATATCTCGTTACCTTTGCCACATTCTGTTAGTGAGAGGTAATTCCCAGTCTCTGCCATCCTCAAGGGAAGGGAATTAACAGAGGCAGGAATACCAGGAGGTTGGGGTCATGGGATTCAGGACAGCCTGCATTCACTTATTCACTGAATCTCAGTGAGTGGCTACTAGGTATTAGGCAGGCAATGTTCTCGGCAAGGAAGACATGTCAATGAACAGAACAGTCATGGGGGCTTAAATTAGAAAGGAGAGAAAAGACAATAAAGGAATAAACAATAAACTATTTCTCATATTGATAACTGCTGTGGAGGTTAAAAACAAAGAGATGTAGAAAAAGAAGGGAGAGGAGGAGGAAATGAGGAAGGAGGGTGGTAAGAAAGGAAGGGAGAAAACATAGAGTGAGAGAAAACCCCAGGGGCAGGTCCTTACGTTGGGATGTTAGAGAAGGTCTCCCTGAGATAGTGACATTTGAGCTATGCCATACATGACCTTACAAGGACACAACCTTGCAAGGACCTTGTGTGTGATAGAGTTTTCCAGTTGGAGTCATAGCAAACACAAAGGGAAGAGCAAAAAAGATGGAATGCGACTAGAGGCCTTGTGAGCAACAGTTATACAAAAAGATATGAAAGGGGCAGGTGGGAGCTGGTAAGATACGGAAGCCAAGGTGAGGGGTTCGGACTTAATTCTAAGGGCAACAAGGAGCCACTGGAGGGATTGGCCTTTGACAGGCACAGAGATCATTCATCCATCGCGGAAGGTTGGAAGGTAACGCGACTCCTAGATGCAGGTTGGCTGTTATGTTTGGTGGCAAAATAGCAAGAGAAGTCAGTCTGGTGACACCAGTGTTCTTAAATACAAATCAGGAAAGGTCATCGGCCCAGAGTGAGATGTTTCACAATGCTGAGAGGGAGGTCCATAATTGTCAGCTAGTGATAGAATATGTTCCTTGAAAGGAGTTGATTTTCTAAGAAACATTTATTATTATAGCAGTTGGATACGTGTATCATAGAAAGCTACAGAGTACAGACAAGCAAAAGTTATACATATTATAAAGTCATCCCCTCACTATCCAGAGATCACCACTAACCTTTCAGACCTTCTTCCATATAGGGCTCTGTACACAGGTGCACACACACACACACACACACACACATTGGTATTTGAATCAAAATGGGGTCTTACAGCTCACAGTGCATACTCTTGTGAAATTCTTGGTATATTTTTTCAAGGATAGTCTTTTAGCTTTTAAAACCCAGATTATATTTAACTTTTTCTAATTGAGTTTAAAGACGCTATTTCCATCTAATTTGTCAGAATCTAGGACATGTTTTACAGTGTTATTTCCCATTAGTCTTTATACGTATAGGATACTGATTGTTAAAGAAACTTAGGCCAATGTTCTGTAGAAAAAGCCACTATTTTAATTTGTTTCTGCTTCCTTCTGGGCTCAATTAATTTGTTTTTCATCCCCATGTTTTCATAAACTGAAAACTAAATCTATACGCTTAGAGTTAATTATTGCTTTTATAGGACAAAACAGTGGTGGTATTAAATTCTTGATGTTGAATCCCAACAAGAGACACATACTATTCATGTTAACCACCAAATTAGGGTGGTGACAGCCTCATCCCTCCATTGTACACTTTCCATTTGAGAGAGGGGACATCACACAAATGCCCGGTGTCCTTGTCGGCTCAGGCAGCCATAACTAAATACCACAGACCCTACAGACTGGGTGGCCTATGTCAGAAATTTACCTTATCACAGTTCTGGAGATTAGAAGTCCAGGACCAAACTCCTGGCTGATGTCTCTTCTTATAATGACAATGATCCCTTCAGATAAGGGCCCCATCTTTGTGACCTCACTTGACCTCAGTGACTACCTTGAAGGACCTAGCTCCAGGTACAGCCACACTGGAAGCTAGGGCTCCAGCATGTGAATTCCAGTCCAGAGCACCAAGTTACCATCATCCGTTCACCTAAGCATTTCATCAACAATTCATAATAATTGTCTCCAATCAATACTTTAATTTGCACTTCTGAATTATTTTTAACGTTTGTCATTCTTGTCATGTTTATTATCTGGAGGTTTTTAAAGAACAGTTAACTTATAAAATGTCCTTGTTTTTTAGTTTATTTATTTATTGAGAGAGAGAGAGAGAGAGAGAGAGAGAATCCCAAGCAGGCTCTGCACTGCCAGCATGGAACCCAATGAGGGGCTTGAATCCATGAACTGTGTGATCATGACCTGAGCCAAAACCAAATGTCGGATGCTTAGCCAACTGAGCCACCCAGGTACCCCAAAATGTCCTTGGTTTTAATGAGAAACTAAGGAATTGCACTGCAGGGAGAAGCAATGTCTCTAAGCTTAAGAATACCATGCTCTACTTCCCCAGTCCTGCCAGGCCATCCCTATCAATGTACTTTTCACACCAGTTGGGCCAGTGATTCCTGTGCTTCCTGGTGATACCCATGCCACCTCTGCCCTTCGAGCTGGGGTCATTTGCATTCAGTCTGAACACCTTGCTTTAGAGTGTCCAGCAGTGTGGGTGTGCCAGCAGATTAGTCTGACACATTTCCATCACACTTTCCGTTTTGAAGAGAATCTACTGGGTATAGAATCCTGGGTTGGCAGTGGTCTGTTTCTTTTTCTTCAATATGCTTAAGTTGTGATGCTGTTCTTTTCTGGGTTCCGTTACTTGTGTTCACGCATCAGCTGTCAGTCTCATGGCTGTGCTGTTGAAGGGCATGTGTCATATTTCTTCTCCCTGCTTTCAAGTTACCTCTTTAGCTATGAGTCTTGTGTTTCAGTTGTACATGCCTAGATGAGACTTCCTTTCTACCCACTCAGCTGGGGTTCCCTGAGCTTGACCCCCTGGGTTGACATTTGCAAGACAACTTCCAAACGTTTTAGGTATCTTTGTTTTCTTTCTTTTTTTTTTAATTTGAATAGAGTGGACACACAGTGTTACATTAGTTTCAGGTGTACAACATAGTGATTTAACAACTTTATACATTAAGTATCTTTGTTTTCAAATGCTTCCTGTTTTCCATTCACTTTCTTCTCTCATTCTGAGAACCTGACTACATGTTTGCCGGGCTTGTTGTTCATTCCTACATTTCTTTTATGTTCTGTACATTTTCCTTTTTTATTTTTTTTTTATTTTTAATGTTTATTTTTGAGAGAGACAGACAGAGCATGAATGGGGGGAGGGGCAGAGAGAGAGGGAGACACAGAATCTGAAGCAGACTCCAGGCTCTGAGCTGTCAGCACAGAGCCCGACGTGGGGCTCGAACTCACGGACCGTGAGATCATGACCTGAGCCAAAGTGAGATGCTTAACAGACTGAGCCACCCAGACACCCCTTATATTCTCTATATTTTAAGTTCATTTTTATGTCTATGATTCATTTTGAACATGTTCTATTATACCGTCTCCAAGTACAATAATCTGTCCTTATTGAGTCTGGTATATTTTCCATCCATCAATGAATTATTAGTTTAGTTACATATTTTGTGTTAAAAAATGTTTATTAAGTTTTTATACATTCTTATTTTTGTTAAATTATGTCTATATAATTGTATGCATATATATAATTAATATCATCATTATTAAATTAAATATGTATAAGCTTTGATTTTTGGTTATTGGATCTATCTATTAAGTTCTTCATGTATAATTTTATTTTCATTAATTCATATTTGCTTTACTTGTAATTGTCTTTATGTATGTGATAGGGGTAGTGCATAAATGATTGTGCATTAATAATCCTCATAATTATATATTAATAATCCTTTATGCATGTATTATGCACCTAATACATAACATGTATTATAGTTGTATAACCATTTTTCTCATTCAAAGAACTTGGCTTGAAATGTGACTTGTTATTAATACCGTCACTATATTTTCTTCTATTTGACATTTTTTTGCCAACTTGTTACAAGTTGTTTTTATTTCTTCTTTTCTTCCTTTTATGGGTTAGAGTTCTGATTATTTTTGCTAATTTAGCTGGATTTTTAAAATACAAAGTGAAAATCTGTATAATTGTATAAAGATATATTACTTGATTGTTTATTGTTTACTTAGCTTAATTTCTAACACCTACTTTGTATATATTCCTTCTTTCTCCTTAAATTTTTCTCCAATTTCCCTTTCCCTTTCTTTCTGGCATATTTAGGTTCTCTTTCATTCCCTCTTTTCCTTCCCCATACTCTGATTGGAAATCCAATTATGATTTTCTCCTCTGATAGTAAATACTGTGCTTCTATAAGATAAATCATACAACTGATATTTCCTTCATAAAGTATAAAAATAATAACTGTGCCCTGACATTGAGCTGTTTCTGCCATCTGCTTATTCTTTATCCTGAGATTAAACCTGGAGAACGTCTGTATTAACTCTTTTTCCAGAGTCACAAATAAGCCACCTTTGGATTTCTGATAGTCAAGAATTTAGAGTTCTGGGAATTTATTCTTTATTTTTAAGACCCTTTACTCATCACTGAAATTACAATTCCCAGTTGTATTTTCATTATTAAGATTTTATTTTGTACACTGTAAATGTTTCCTCATTATTGTATCCTTCCCATGCAATCTTGCCCTGTCTTCATTTTTCTCGTGGTTCAATGCGCTTGGATAGACTGCTTCATGGAAAAAAAAATGATTCCGATAGAGAACATGAACATACCACTTTCTGAACTTTTGCATATCTTAAAATGTCAAAATTCTCATGCTTCTCATCAGAAGACTAGACGATGGCACCACTTACTAAAATATTGCTGAAAAACATTTCATTTTCTCACAAAAGCTGCATACATTTCAAACATTTCTAGCTTCCACTACAGCACATGAAATGTGTACAATATTTGGATCATCTTTATTTTGAAAATAAATTCTTGCTTCGAAATAAGAATAAGAAAAACATTGACATTTTATCCTTCTCACTGCAGTCTAGGAATCTCTCTAGGGTATCAGAAGCATCGTAGTTATTCATTTGTGTTTCACTGTAATCAGAATGACTTCTTAATCAGAGAACAAAAATTTCTTTTTCTCCAAATCAAGCATTTTGTATTACTCTTATTTCCCCATTTGTTATTTTTTTTAATCTTTCTCTCTCTGGAACTCCCTGTATATTTTTTCCCAGTATATTTTAAATTTTCATCACTTGCCCTGCCAATGTTTCAACTTCATATTGGTGATTCCAATTGATGTAATGTTTACTTTTTTTCACTGATACATATTTTCTGTCTGCTATTACAAAACCTTAATTTAGTTCTTTCTAGAAAATTGTGTTTCTGTCTCATAGACTTCAAAGTAGTTTTGGCTAATACTGGGACAGGAATATTATCCACACATGGCAGCCAATGTAGGGGTCAGGGTGTAAATGGTGAAAGAGATAAAACAATAATAAGAAAACGTCAGTCCACTTTAGTTATAATCAAAACACAAGGCCAACGGAGCACAGCTTTCAAATCTCCTCGCAAGTGCATTTCTTCACACAGGACATCTTGAGCCTCCGATCTCTCTCGGGAACATTGTCAAACAATTCCACAACGCAGAGTTTAGTCTTTGGTAGCACCATAACTGCCGTTGAAAAATTATTTTGTCTTGTTTGTGAAATATGGCCCCGGTGGACTGCAAGCTTCTTAAAACCAAGCGTAATGTGCACATTGAGCATTGTGTCTCTTCCCCTCAGCATAACTGCCTCACCATAAATATTTGTTGAATGAACAAATAAATGACTGCATCCAACATAGGCAACTGGATCACCTCTATGGGAAGCTTTCTGTTGATCTCGGAATTGAACGTCTCCCCTGATTCAGACCTTCCTTTGTTGTTGACCAGAGCCCCGATAAACTCCCCTGACATCAGAGGCATCTAGTGCTGATGCCTTGGCCTGGGTAGGCGAGGGGGACACTTCAGCACAGGGAGGTCAGAACACTCATAATGTTTCCTTCAGGGAAAAGCCCAGGTGTATTTGTTGTTGGAGGGAGAGGCGTCCCTAGATGGCTAGCCTGCTGTTCTGATGCTGTCACCCTCTCAGTCACAGAATGAGAAAATCTGCTGGGACATTACATTCAGCCTGATGAGCAGAGCCATCCTGCAAGTGTGTTCTGGAAGGACTGGGTAGAGCTAGCAGGGGGCTCAGCTAGCAGGGGGCTGCTCTGGAAAATGTCCACCTATCCGTGCTGGAGAAAATTCAGATTCATCTGCACCCCACCTGAGTACACATAGCTACAGCTCAGATGGTCCCCTTCCCCTGCACAGCCTCAGCAAAGAGGAAGAGAGCCATTAGGTAGTCAGTTTCAACAACATAGTCAGTTTTAACAATACCTAGTATAAGTCAAATAAGTCTTTATATTGATTTACTCAAGCATGTGGCATTTCAGCAGAAATGGGCATGAAAAGTTACGTGAGAAAGAATATTCTATGTCCAAACAAAAGTAGACGCAAAGGCAGGAAGACAGGGCCACGCTGGTCATGTTGGAGGAACCACGAACAGACCAGCATGGTAGGAGGTGCGTAGATTGTAACATAACTTTTATTGTTATTGTTTTCTCTATGCCTTGCTAAGCTTCAAGACTTAAGAGACAAACAGAACTCCTTGGAGGAGATTTATCATCTTATAGGGACATTTGGCAGTTGTGACGGGGTCTCACTTCTCTACTGAAGCTTGAGGGGGAAAGAGCAGAAACTGTCAACTCCACATTCAGTGTGGAAGATGTTGATGGCCTTCCTCCAGAGTAGCTCACACTCCCCTAAACCTCTCAGATGCAAGACCACAGAGGCAGGTGGATGTAGAACACCTGAGCTAGTTCCAAACATAGCAAGGAGTAAATCATAGCTATTGATTCATATTCAGCACTTAGTCCCAAACTGGTCTTGAAGTTGGTCGCCCTCTCAAACCCTTGCATAAGACCAGGAACCACATACACTTGAGACATTCCAAGAGGAGGGGATTTCTAACAACTCCATAAAGAAACTTTTATAAGGCTGCCACCTCCATCACGTTGTCACCAGTTTCACGGTTAACACAGAGTGTGAAAAGATCTTCAACAAAATTTGAAATCTAAAATGTGGTTCTCAAAACACATTTCAATACATCAACATTCTTCAGGATTTCATCAGTGGTTATTACAAGTGTGTCTGCGACAAGCAAATCTGTTTTGGCCTGTGTCACTGTGGTGAATTCTTACAAGCTCTGAAGACTACATGTGATGGAAGCCTGGTCTGATGAAGGATTTTAGGGATGTATGTTAAAGGAGTTACTCATAGAATGAAATGAATAATTACAAAATTATATACATTACTTACATACGAGTATAATTTTTATAAATGTTGTATTAAATCATAATAGTGAGGGATATGAAGGCCAGGGGGTCAGCAGCCCCTGTGAGTAAAATCATTTCGATGAGAAAATGAGCAGTGAAATTTTTCACCTGAGAAAATCAGAAAAAAATATGTCTAGGTCAGTTCAGGATTTAAATTAAAAAGTAGAAAAATAACCATTGATAATACATAATTCTAGAAAAAAATGATGAGATTGACCTGAAAATTTTAAAATTGGAGTAAGTCTTTGATATTCAGCTCTTCCAGGCTGATAGAGATTCAGAGAGACAATGGCTTTTACATCACAAGACTCGGCAAGATCTCAGCACCTACCTTTTCCCCAACATCATGCCTACTATATCCAGTGATGTTGATTCTGGATTTCTCAGGAAATGGGGTGTTGGAGACCCATTACTTGTGCCCCAGATCACTTGCTCTGAAATGCATCTTTGAATCAGGACGCACTGAATGATTCACAGATTACGTGACCAAGGGTTCTGATCAGAAACTACCAAAGATGAGATGCACAAGTGAACTGAGCATACCTGTGGCCAAACAAAGCTGTCAAACCTGTTGACAATTTTCACTGGGATAAAACCAGAGACAGTCACTAGAAGAACCCCTGGTGTGGCAGTGAGACAAGCTTGTCTTTGGACAGCAATCATCTTGGATTCACGAAACTTATACGTAAAATGTCAACTGGTCAACAGACACTGTGTTCGTGTTGAGATGATTCACAGCCCAAAGTAAACAGTCAGGAGCAGGAGAATCTACTTTCAGCAAATTTGTTAACAGGTCACACTTCACCACCGTGGTTGGGGAAACGTAAGTGACCCAAAGCAGTTCTGACACATTTCACGTCTGGAAGGTTCAAGTGGGGATTGACTTCAGAACAACTGGAATGTAAAAGGAGAAAAATGCCCATGAGAAGTTAAGGGGACTGAGCCATGCAGGGTGAACATGAATCTACATCTGGAAAACAATCACAGGACACGGGCAGCCTTTTGGCATCTCAGCTGCACACTGGCCTGATTCATCTGATTCATAAGGCACACCTGTCTACATCTCAAAAAATCCCAGGTATTTTTTAATATCTGAAGATATAGGTCACATAGCATACAAATCACTCATTTAAGGGGTACAATTCGATGCTTTTTAGTGTGTTCTCAGAGTTGGGCAACCATCACCAGAGTCGGACTTCATCTACTTAGCATTGTATCAGAGCTTGCATTAGGACTTCATTTATCTTACTGCCAAATGAAATCCCATACACCTCTTTTGTTTATCCACTCACCAGTTGACGGACACTCAAGTTGTTTCTACTTTTTTAACACTATAAATAATGTTGCTATGAACAGTTGAGTACAAGAGCTTTTGGATTCTTTGTTTTGTTTTGTTTTACATATGTTTTCATCTCTTGGAAATAAACACCTAGAGCAGAATTCTTGGGTCATGTGTTAACACCATGTGATTGGTGTTTTGCTAAGTGGCTTCAATATTTTGTATTGCCACAATCAAATTATGACAGTTAATGTTTCTCCATATCCTCGCCAACATATGTTATTATCTGTCTTTCTCATGACATCCATCAGAGAGAGTGTGAGGTGGTATTTCAGCGTGATTTTGTTTTGTATGGTTCTATTTAATGAGACATGTCAACATAACTCTCTCAAATTATTTAAATATTGCTTCCTTTAATTCTTTGCACATATTTATGATAGCTTCATTGAAGTCTTTGTCCGCTAAGCCCAACATCTGAGCCCTCTCAGAGGTCTCATTTCTTCTTATCTTCTGTGTATAGACCACAGTTTCATGCACAGTTTCACATCACAGTTTCACATCTTCGCATTTCTCATGATTTTTCTTGTTGAAAACTGGATGTCTTCTAGAATCCATTGTAGCAACTCTGGATAAGAAGTACTCCCTCAGGCTTTTTGTTGTTGCTATTGTTTGCTTTTTTGTTTATGTTTCTAGTAGATGGCTGATCTAATTCAGTACCATCTTTCTCCCACAGTCTGAAGCTTCTGATATTGCCCCTCAGATTATGCATCTTTAGGCAAATGAGGGGTCTTTTCTACCATCAAGGATGTCTGTGGTCTTAGCTGAACTCCCCAGAGTGGCTCTTTCTGTGATTTTCTTATTAAGCTTCAAACTCCTCTACCTTTATTAGTATCACACAAAGCCATTAGCCTCCACTAATTGCTAGGTGTCTGCCAACTTTTCAACAATGCCCTGTGACATAAATTGTTCCATATCCCAGATCAATTAAATCTGAGGTCTATTAAAAAGCAAGACCTATCTTTGATACTTTCTTAGACCCTCAGAAGGCTTTTCTCAGACATTGCTTTTCTTTTTCTCTCTGGCAAACTTCTAGGTGGTCTACTGGCTTTTACTGTTGCTAACTGATGTCTTAATAGCACATCACCAAGATCTCCGTTGTTTTCAACAAAACCTTCAGGCATGAACCTCCTCACAACCTGTTCCAAGTAGTCATTCAAGCTGAGGACACCATAAAGAACTCTCTTTTCTTATGGCCTCATCATCCCCTGCACAGAATCTCAGCATCACTGCCCTGGGGCTAGGGACTCTTCTTAAGTGAATGCCCTGCTCTACAACATGAGGGCTGGGCAGGGATGGTAGCCCTGGTCCCTTGGTTTGCCCCTCCTGGCACTGAAACTAGGGTAAATGTTTATCAGGGCCCAGAATTCTTGGCATACTACATCCAAGTTAAAGCTTCTATCCTAAAAATCGGGGCAATTTGGAGGAAAGACTCTCCAACCCAATTGACTGCACTTTCCTAAAATACATCTTCCCTATCATGAAGCTATATATAAGGAGACATGACAGTGGTCTTCCCCTTTCAAAATGGAGCTGGATCTCCAGCCTGGGAACTGAGAGAGAAGTTAGACCCATTTTCTTGGCCATAACCATTTGGAATACAGCTCCCATTACACTCAACTAGAAAGGGATTTGGGAGAGAGCCATGGCTCGCAAGTCAGAGACTCTCATTGTTCTTGCTGGGATATATAGTAGACTTTCTTAAATAAATGTTTCCCCATTTGCTTGATGTCCTTTGGACAATTTCCAGATACTTTAATTTTTGCTTTCATAACTGTCACCAGTTAAATGAATATTTCACTGGCAAGAGGGCCCATTGAGTTACTCTCACTGCCATTCCAGAAGCCCCTCATCTCATGTATATTTTTTGAAGGAGGAATTTGATTTCAAAAACTCACACAAGCATAACCTTGTATAATTCCAGCATCGGTTTAGTGAAACTACTATAAAACCCAAGTTGTTCCTTTTGTGATGGGAAACTATCATAAAATGTATGTAGCAACTATACCAAAATATACCTAGGAATTTCTCTTTACATTCAAAAGCAATAGTCATATGGCATTAGCTGTTTACAGCTTTGAGAAAGGCTATAATGTTTTTGATATCATAATCATGCCAATCATATTGTGGTTTTACTACACTTGATCTTAGCCAAAAGGCCGAGAAGCGATCATATTGTGGTTTTAAAATGGAGCATCATCACCCCCCAGAAGTAGATCTTTCTCCATTTTTCTTTGCCACTTAACAGCTGGGCATCCTCTTCCAAGTCAACCTGAGAAACCATGATATTGCCTTAAAAAAATGGCTTCTGCGGTGAAGAAGCGTCCCATGACCTGCTGGACATCTTGCCCTGGTCCAGCGATTGCCTGTGTGCTCTTGGAGACACCTGTGAGCTGCAGCTAGGCCCACTGTCCACCGAATGTCTTTCATGCAATTTTCTCTCTGTTAGTCTGAACCTGTTTTCACCAATAAGCGGTTCCACCTGCAACAGTCCCAAATTGTGATCTGGAACATGCCCAGGGTGACATGCAGCTGGGCCAGGTCGCTAGGCTCTCTATCACCGTGCACATAATACAACACCATCGAAGCCTGTTGTTAGGTCCCCAAGGTCATCTAAGGGACCTCTCCCTTTGAGAGTTGGTGATCACATCCAAGGTTTCTGCACATCTCTGTGTGCATACAGCTCTTTCTCTTCTGAAGGAAATAAATTCCCAGCAGGCCAAGGTGTGCCAGTGCCCCGGTTCTGAAAGCTGCACCTTGCAACTGCATACCCTTCTTAATGTTCTTAAAGGTCTAGTGAATCAGGAACTATTTGGGGACTTCCAAAAACCCTGACATAGCTGGTAGTCTCGTGGGCATCTGCCTTGTTGAACAAGGGGACCAGCTGTTAGACGGAGGGTATGGGAGGAATGGCAGGATCTTGATTCTATCCCCTAGAAGTGCCAGCTCCTGGGCACCTCCATTTGGAAGAGGAGCAGTAGGAAACCATGTCTGAACATGGCTCCATTGTCATTTGGGGGCATTTGTTTTTAAGTCACTTCTTTTTCTACTCTTTGCCCTCATAGGTTTTCAAAAACACCTTAAGGAATTAGCTTTTAAAGCAAAGCTAATGAAATATATACATATAGATGATCTTGATATCTAGTATATAATAGAATAAATACATCTATAACAAAATAAATACTATGTGTGTATGTGTGTGTGTATCAGTTAGTTCATAGATGTATTTCTTTTGAAAAACAAAGACATGAATGAGTCTCGAATAACGATGGTGCTTGATGGTGTTATTTTTGGAGTAAGACATAAGATGTTGTTGGGACCAGAGTTTGTGCGTAAAGCTAGTACTAAGGTTTCAGTCTAGAGTTGGGGGTTGGGGGGGGGGTCTTAGGTAAGGAAGTCATTAGATTAATTGCTGATTCGCAAACAGGTTGCCACATCCAAGTGAACTACTGGGTTAGGGGCCACACCTCCTTGAAAGCTATACTGTTTCCTTACCACCTTGCTCAAAATGCCCCTCTTGGGAATTCCTCCGACCAGGCATTTGGTTCAGCCTGGTGGCTCATGTGCCTCTTTTGTTGCTATAAAAAACAAAACAAAACAAAACAAAACAAAACCTCTTCTCCTCTGACTTCTGGGTGGTCACCATCTCTCATGTTCATAGAAGGGCTCAACCTGTGTCTCTCTGTAGTTTCTACTTTACTCACAGTAACAAGGACATTTACTCTGTGATTTTGTTTATTGTGTACCATTTGATTCTTACTTAAATATGGTGAGAGACTCGTGATTATTTTCCTCTCTAACAGAAATAAAAATTATAGCTTAGATAAGCCAGGGTCTTAGAGCAGGGTCTTAGTTGACATTTTATAAATAAATATGTATATATATATATATATATATATACACACACACACTCAGATATGTAATGTATAGTCAGAAGGAAGGAAGGAAGGAAGGGAGGGAGGAAGGAAGGAGGGAGAGAGGAAGGAAGGAAGGGAGGGAAAGAAGGAAGGGAAGAAGGAAGGAAGGAAGGAAGGAAGGAAGGAAGGAAGGAAGGAAGGGAGGAAGGAGGGAGAGAGGAAGGAAGGGAAGGCAGGCAGGAAGGGAGGAAGGAAAGAAGGAAGGCAGGCAGGAAGGGAGGAAGGAAGGAAGGAAGGGAGGGAGGAAGGAATTATAAATCACACCAGGTCTTCTGAGACCAGTATCTACCATTGTCCAGTTGTACCTGCAGCCTAATGACCCCCTACATCACCTTGCTAGCTACTCCTCAGTAGGAACTGAAGCAGATTGGTCCCCATTATCTAGAACACCACCACCTATAATGCACACATTTGTAAATGCACATAGGAAACGCAGAGAGTTAAATATAATATGTTAGAAACATTAAACCAGTGTATGAATGAAGAGTGGGAAAGTCAGATTTAACTTTAAAGGGAAATTTTAAATCTGGCTATATTATTATCTACTTTAGGGCTCTTTAAAAACACGTTGGCAGGAGCCCTGAGAAGTATATCCACATTACCGTAAATTCCACTTAGATCGTGATGGGGATTAGCGTGAATCAAAAACCAAGCCCTCATCCCGTGTGGAGTAGCAAACACTCACTGCAGCCTCATTTCCACTAATCCGGGGCTGCTGAGTGATCTTTGATCACACCAAGTATTACAGATGGAAAAGTACTCTTTTCAAATCCCCAACGTGTTTCCAACTGTCAATAAAATCCTTTTTAAGTGTCAAAAGCAATTGCTCTGGTTTACACTTACACCGCTAACCATCGCGGCACATTTCAGGGCTTCTAAAGCAAAACAACCACCAAATGGCATAACTGCGGGCCAGGATTCTGACAGCCACATTCAACCTCGGCTTTAAAGGCATTAGGAATTCATTTCTAAAAATTGCCATTTATGTTAACTGCACTTTACAGATTAGGCATTTCACTCAGAAAATCTCTTATCTGGGAGGCAAAACAACCCCCACTCCAACCCTCGAATTAAACAAACAAATCGCACAGGTTACACGTCTAGCCAGATGTTTGAATCTGCACAGAAAACGAAAACGCCCCCAGTTCCGGGAACATGTGACAAAAATTCTAATATTTAGAAGCATGTGAACAAAGGACGTCTTCCATTTCAGAGACGATCTCAATGAAACGGGAGTCTTCTCCATAAATTATACAAGACGATGGTTTGCAGTAATTGATGTAATAACGTAGCGGGGAGAAAGGGACACAATTCCCTAAACTAGATGAAGTAAGCGATTACCCTTGCTCTCAGAAAGCTCCGTCGGTGGGAAAGCTGTCAGGGCCCCAACAGAGCCCACAAACCCTGGTTGCATTTCAACATCAGAGGCCTGGGTCTTATTATCTTTCCAGGATGTGCATGTATAATAAGCCTCCCCGACAAATGAAGGGGGGGGGTGTTTCTGGCAAAATGAAAAATGGTGATAAACTATGTCCAGATGATTAATTCAGGGAAACTCTCCATCACACCGCGACGACATATGCCCATCTCCTCTGTTGTCCCCTTGGAGATTTTCCTACTAAACGTATGTGCATATATTTCATGGCCACTGATATTTGAATTGCAGCCGGCTCCCATGCAGAACATGAAACACTTCAAACTGCATAACTGACTAAATTATCAAGTCTCCAGTGGCCTGAGGGGGCAATAGCCATAATAATGAGTGTGCTTAAGTGGTTTGTGTAGATCTCCCCGCCCCGTAACTTTAATGCCCCGACTTATCAGGTTGTTTTTTTTTTTTTTTTGCCCTCCTTTCTCTGCTACAGATTGCCTCACATAACATTACTGGCCATTTTGTGTTGGGGGAAATGCACTGATCTGTCCTTGCAAATGAACGTGGAGGAAGAGGAAAAGCGGTGACGGCCAACTTATAATCACGGTTTAATCGAATGAAATAGTCGCTTGGCCTGTTTTCATCTGTTATTATTCCATCTTGGTTTTTTTTTTTTTTAATTTTATTTATTTTGGAGAGAAAGACAGAGCGTGAGCAGGGGAGGGGCAGAGAGAGTGAGAGAGAGAGAGGCACAGAATCCGAAGCCGGATCCAGGCTCTGAGCTGTCGGCACAGAACCCGACGCGGGGCTCGAACCCACAAACCGCGAGATCATGACCTCAGTGGAAGTCGGACGCTCAACCGACTGAGCCACCCGGGCGCCCCATCCATCTTGTTTAACTGTAACGAATACACTGATGGGTGCACATTACGTGTGAAACTTAGGGGTTACCTTAAATGGCATCATTCATCGGTACTTTTCAAGTTGGCACAACAACCTTCGGGGATTTCTCACCATTGGAGATATTTTGCATTTACTCATCTACTGAAGAAATCAAAACCTATCAAAAACCGAACACCTAGATTTGCTGGTTTGGTCATGAAAAGGGTGTTTTAAAAATCCACCCGTGCTCTAGTCTGCTTGTGCCAGTAAAGGTGCAACGTTCGGTGTGAGATTCCGAAACGGTCGTTCAGTGTTGTGAGGGCAACTGGTTTTATGCTGTGTATCATTTTATGTCACTACCGTGTGCCCGGCACTGGTGAAATCCCTGTTTTACAGTTTTCGCAATTCTTCTACCGCAACAACAGCAACAACAGAAGCACCACCGTGTGGCCAGGATCCGAACAAAGAGGACCCGCCTGTGAGGGAAACATAGGCAGCTAAGAGAGGTCGGCCGCAGGCTGGACAGCAGAAGCGATCTGCTGCTGGGTCTGGGGGTTTTGTTCCATTGTTTTGCCTACTGTTCCTTTGGGAACCACACTGTCCCCCTCTGCGTCCCTGGGAGGGTTACGCCAGCCAACATCTCCGGGGCGGAGGAAGGCTGAGTCTTAACCAATGGCATCTTCCCTCACCTGGTCGCAGTGACTCTGCCAGATGGGACCAGATGGGGCACAGATGAGAGCGTTGGGTCCGTGGACTTTTGTTCAGGGAAAGGGGTGTCCTTTTCTGCGTGGGGTGGCCAGGAGGATGAAAGGTAAGCCTGCGGTCCTGGGATCCACCTTGGCCTCCAAGTGTGAAGTTCCTGCTTGGGCATCAGCAACCCAAAGACAGAAGGCCCTGGGGGAAGGGAGCGAGAATCACGGCTGCCTCCGGATCGTCTACATGCTGACACAAGTCACGGTCTGAGTCACTTTTCTGACTTGCAACCAAAATCACTCTGACTACTGTCGCTCTTACCCTCGATTCCAGTCCCCACGGGAGCGAGTGTTTGGGGAGGAACCTTGGTGTCATAGCAAGATGATAAAGCTCCCACGGTCCCCAGAGAGGGGAAGGAAGAGAAAAATTAAGCTCTCCAGGTGCAAAGGGAGAGAGCAGTTCTGGCCCAGACCTAGAAGACCTAGGATGCTGCGTGGAGAGCTTTGATGAATCAGTCAGATGTGAGACATGTTTCCAATGGTAGCATCAGATACCTAGGGAAAAAAAAAAAAAAAAAACAATTTTTCCACCCAAAACAACCTAAATGTGTCTGATTTTCATCCAGTTATCCCCACATGGTTCATTTAAAAGGTCTCAGAGCAGAGTTTACATTTATGCACGGGGCATCAAAAAATCCTTGCACGCTGTGCTTGGGGGGGTGAGGCTGGGGCGTAGGAACAATTCCACGGAGACCGTGCTGGGGAAAGCCGGGCTCTTGCTGCGGCCAGGATGTGACGGCAACACAATGGAGAGTCCTGTGTGCAAAACTGTCCTCCCACCCGCATTGCTGTTGGCTTTGGAGTTAATACAGCAGCCTCCCTCAGGGGAGTCCCGCCCAGCTCTGCCCAAGTTCAGCTAACTTGAGAAGAATTCTCCCAATGAATGGGGAGAGTAGGTGTGGTGACAAGACCGCCTTGGCTTTGCTCTCATGGCGTTCAGAATCCAGATAGAAATCGGCCAAAGGGAAAGAGGCAGTGAAAGAAAACAGGCGGACCGTGGGAGGGACGGAGGAGCTCTGAGCTTCTCCAACCACCCACCCGTCCAAGAAATCACTTGGCGTCTCCACGTCTCAGGAGGGCCATTTAGGCAAGCACTCAGCTAGTGGGTCCTTCTGACTTCTACTCCAACGGCTGTACCCCCGGGCCTCCTCTGTCCTTCCTTCCCGCTGATGCTGGAGTTCTCCAGGAGGTCTCAACTCAGTACATAACGGGCTCAGGAAAGTATCTGTTGCTCACCAACCACAAGTCCCAACTACGGCCCTGCCTCTTCCACCACCTGCGCCTGAACGAATGTGCATTCGTTTTGTCTGCCCTTTCCTGGGTACACGTCCAAGTGAGTTCTGCGTAGGAGCTCATAACCAGATTTGTAGAAACAGCTGGGGGATCGTTTGCTTCTTTTCTTTTTCAAACCAGTGTTTTCCTTTGACTCGGTAATATATGAACAATTTTCAAGAATCAAATGACTCTATGGGGCGCCTGGGTGGCTCAGTCATTTAAGCGTCCGACCTCTGCTGAGGTCATGACCTCTCAGTTCGTGGGTTCGAGCCCTGCGTCGGGCTCTGTGCTGACAACTCAGAGCCTGGAACCTGCTTCAGATTCTGTGTCTCCCTCTCTCTCTTCCCCTCCCCTGTTCGTGCTCTGTCTGTCTCTCACTCTCTCTCCCTCTCTCAAAAATAAATAAACATTAAAAAACTAAATGAAAAAAAATCAAATGGCTGTGAAGAGTGGGCAGTTAAGACCCAACCTCCCACCACCCACCACCTGGCACCCCCCAGGACTTCCCTCCACAGTGGTCACCTGTCTCCAGTACGAGAAAGTTTCCAAGGTAGAGTCCCGGACATAGCCATGCTGTGTAAAAGAACGTGTGCATTTTAAATTTTGAGACGTACTGACACATCACCTTCCATAAACTGCATCAGTTGATAGGTCAAATAAATACGAAAGGCTGCCTTCTTCTCCATGGTCACCAAGAAAATGTACTTTCAAACTTGAATCTTTACCAATCTGATTGCAGGAGGAAAAATATTTTATTTTAACTTCAACTCCCATTTGTCTTTAGTGATAATCCGACTACTGTTTCACCTATTAAAATTTTTGTTTCCTTTTTTAAAGCTTTCCATTGTGTTCATCTTTATTCTACTGATGTATAGAAATTTCTTATATATGAGACCTTTGATATTAGTTATGAGTATTTTCCTTCATTTGTCATTTGACTTTGACTTTGTTTTAGGGTGTTTTTTAACAATACAAATTTTATTTAAGATGGGAAAAATCAATTAGTTCTTTTTTTAAAATTTTTTAAACATTTATTTATTTTTGAGACAGAGAGAGACAGAGCATGAATGGCGGAGGGTCAGAGAGAGAGGGAGACACAGAATCTGAAACAGGCTCCAGGCTCTGAGCTGTCAGCACAGAGCCCGACGTGGGGCTCGAACTCACAGACCGCGAGATCATGACCTGAGCTGAAGTCGGCCGCTTAACCGACTGAGCCACCCAGGTGCCCCCAAAATCAATTAGTTCTTATTTTCTGTGGCTTCTGAGTTTTGTTTCACAACTATAAATGGCTTTCTCATTTTGAGAGGATAAAAACTAATCTATTTTTTTCCAGCATTCTTATTGTTTCAGATTATTTTCAAAATAGGCATATATTTCTTTTTAAAAATTTTTTAATGTTTTTATTTATTTCTGAGACGGAGAGAGACAGAGTATGAGCAGGGGAGGAGCAGAGAGAGACGGAGACACAGAATCCGAAGCATTTCCAGGCTCCGAGCTTTCAGCCTGACGCGGGGCTCGAACTCACAGACTGTGAGATCATGACCTGAGCTGAAGTAGGACGGTTAACCAACTGAGCTACCCAGGCGCCCCGAAAATAGGCATATATTTCTACTTTGTTTTGGCAAAGAATATGGGGTAGAGATCCTGCTTCATTGTTTAAGTGCTATCCAAGCAGAACATTTACTGAGTAATCTGTATTTTCTCCCATCAGTGTATAATGCCAGCATTATCCATGATAACAAAACCCATTTTGTAGATGAGTAAACTGAAGCATGGTGTTCAGAAGTATTTTGCTGAAGATTCCATCAGAGTCAAATATGAACCCAGGCAGTCTGCCTGCAGAGTATACCTTCCTCTGTATTTCTCTTTGCGTTGTCCTTACATTTATTTTATTTTTTCCACTTTATTAATTACATAGGCTTTTAAGCTTTTGCATTTATTGTCCACCAAGGACTGATAGAACTGAACTAAAATTCTCTCATGGCTGCAATCCTATCTTCGCCTTGGTGTACACAGATTTTACTTTGTGATAGCAATTGCATATTATATAAAACAAAGATTTCCAATACTTTAACTGTTTTAGACACTATATCATCAACTACGAATGACCACTCTGCCACATTGAATGTTTAGTGCTTTCAATGTGACTGTAACATTATTAGTGGAAACCTTTCTTTTATTTTTTTAATGTTTATTCATATTTGAGAGACAGAGAGAGAGGCAGAGCGTGAGCAGGGGAGGGGCAGAGAGAGGGAGACACAGAATCCGAAGCAGGCTCCCGGCCTTGAGCTGTCAGCACAGAGCCCGACACGGGGCTCAAACTCACAAACCGCGAGATCATGACCTGAGCCGAAGTCCAATGCTTAACCGACTGAGCCACCCAGGTGCCCCAGAAACTTTTCTTTATGATAGTAACAATATCTTTTTAACTGCAACTCTTCTCACATAGTTTCACTTGTACTTGGAGATATATTTTTGCTCGATTTTGTTTCTAGTCTCAGTCTTTATCCTTTTCTGTTTCTGAAACAGTAACATAGCAAAGAAACTGGCACTAAGTCATTTTGCTTAAGGAATAATTTTTCACACTGTATTTTATTTTGAAGGCCACTCTTTCAAGTTCCCCAGAATGAGGGGCACCTACTGTTGTGATAGGCTGGATGTGGAAGCCCCACCCCCAAAAGTGATGCTCTTTGGGAAGTAATTAGACTTAGACTTAGACTTACATGGGGTAATGGGTACTAATCCCTGTACTTGGATTAGTGTCTTCCTAAGAAGAGGACAATAGAGTTCTGTCTCTCCACACAAGTACAAACAAGAAATCACAACATGAGGACACAGCAAGATGGCAGCCGTCTACAAGCCAGGAAGAGAGCCCTTCCCAGGCGCCAAATCAGTCAGCCCCTTCGTCTTCGATTTCCAGCCTCCAGTACTGGGAGAAAACAAAATTGTGGGTAAGACCTTTGGCTTATAGTATTTGGCTCTAGCAGACCAAGCTGAGACGCATACAATATTTATCATTTTAAAATAGGATGCAAATCTTATTTTTGACAATTCTTCTATATCAACTGAGGTCACTAGGAAGAATTTGAAGTTTGAGATACACTTATTTTATGTGTTTATTTCATTAATTCTTTTAGAGGTTGGAAGGGCAAGAAAGAACCATTTTCATATGAAACATAAGTGACATTTGGATGTCCTGCACCTTATCATTCAGGAACCAGGACCCAGAATCATGGGCTTCTGACATATTTTTATGGCCTGAAACACTGTCAAAGAAAATTAAACTATTATACATATCAGCAAATTGAAGGAATAACAATTCAACATTTGGCAGAATATGCTCAAAGATGAATTCTCATTTTTAAAGAACATTAAGTGCATATGTGGGTCTCCACGTTAGCCGGACTGCCACATAGCTCAAACACAAGTCTGAGAATTAACACTTGAGAATGAGATTGACAGAATCTAAACCCGGACCTGGAAAAAAGGTCCGTGTTTGTAAAAGGACAAAACGTGGTTCTGGTGGCTGAAACTCATGCTTTAGCTTAAGACAAAACAAAAACAAAAACAGTCAACCAACAAACAATCACTGCAAAAAAATCTTTAAATGACTCTGACTTTGAAGATACATCCAGTAAATGTAGAATTGTCTGGCATATTCTTGACCAAAGAAAAATGAGTTGAACTGAGATTTTGCATTAAACTTCTATTTTTAACTGAAGTACAGTTGACAAAAATAAATGTTACATTAGGTTTAGGTGCACAACACAGTGATGGGACACCTTTCCATGCTAAGCTATGCTCACTGCAAATGTGGCTGCCATCTACATTGGGTGGAAATTTAAGATCCTTACCTTGGAAGGATTTCCGTGTTTGGCCCCAATTTTTCATAATACGAAGCCAAGGGTCAAGTACTAATTTGATTCACAGGAGTGCTCTCTCTTTAGACTTAACTCTTTTTTTTTCATTCCAAGTCCCTGATTCTGGCTGACTAAATCGCGTGTCGGCAGAGTGTTGCTGTCGCTTCCCACCCAAGGAAGCTAGGGGTGCACCTGTGGAAGCCTGCTACCTACTCGGAGGTGAGCGCAAAACCTCTTTCTCGAGAGATGACAAAATGAGCCCCAGAATATAGCTATGAAGACAGGACAGTTGGGGGGTTAGATAGGAGTTCGTGCAAGTAGAGAGGCCCAGCACCAAGACGAGAGGGACAGCGCCCCTTTGGAGGTATGACTGATAAGCTAGGAGTGGAGATTAAAATGAATCCACTCAATTATTCCAACAAAAAGGTGGGGCGGGGGAAGAAAAGCAAAGAACCGATAACAAACAAATGGCAAAGTTGAATACTTCAATTTTAAGCATGCTAAAAGGAAACGATCCAAATGACAAATGAAAGTCAGAGATTGGGGTAAAAAAGAAACCCACTGTCAATAAAAGAGGGAAAAAAAAAGGTAGCTTAAAGGAGATGCGACAGTATATGCCACACAAACCCTAGGATATAATGCTGGAGTGCCTACTGTATCACACAAAGCGGACCTCTAAACAGGGAGCATTGCTGTGGAGAGAGGAAGGCATTTATGATTGTAAAAGATTATATGGGTAAAGATAGCAGGGCCATCCTAAACGTGTAGGCATATCAGAGCTTCAAAATGATAAAAGAAAAATGGATCGACCTGGAAAAGGTAGAAAACTTCTTTAATAATTATAATTATACTTGTAGACTCCAATTACAATGATAACTGTAGACTTCAAAGTCCTGCCTGATTACATCTCATGTGGACAGGAAGTCGGACATGTAAGTGGGCAGTGAGGATCCAGAAGACACACAAAATCCAATCAACCAACTTGACCAGGTTGATATTTATAGGAAACTTAGAACATTCCACTCATAACAACAAAAGACATTCTTTTTTTTTTTTTAATTTTTTTTTCAACGTTTATTTATTTTTGGGACAGAGAGAGACGGAGCATGAACAGGGGAGGGGCAGAGAGAGAGGGAGACACAGAATCTGAAACAGGCTCCAGGCTCCGAGCCATCAGCCCAGAGCCCGACGCGGGGCTCAAACTCACGGACCGCGAGATCGTGACCTGGCTGAAGTCGGACGCTTAACCGACTGCGCCACCCAGGCGCCCCAACAAAAGACACATTCTTCTCAAGTGTGTGGGGAACGCTCATCACGGCAGACTAATCTCAACAAACTGAAAAGAACTGAAATGAAACAAAGTAACTCTAATCACAATGAAATGAAATTTGGAATCAATTACAGAATGACATATGTAAAATCCCCAAAGCCTTGGAAATTTAAATAAGCCACACTTCTCTCTATCCCATGGGTCGAAGAAGCAAACAAAAGAAAAAGTAGAGAATATTTTTGATTGAATGGCAATGTAAAAAAGAAAACAGGCGCATATCAAAATGTGTGGCACACAGCTAAAGCAGTATTGAAAGGAAAATTTATAGCGTTAAAATTCTTACTTCAAAAACAAGAAATATTTCCAATCAATAATGGATGCATTTATCTCAGAAAGGAGAGAACGAAGAGCAATTTAAACCCAAAGCAAACTCAAGTAGTGGAAAAATAAAGATCAACACAAGAATCACCACAATTGATAACAAAAACAATGGAGAAGCTCCATGAAACTAAAACTCGCTCCTGGGGGAACAGAGATTTAAGTTAGGCAGGAGCTGGCACAGGGAAAGATCCCTTCTGGGGGTCAGGAGGACGGCGGTTGGCAGTGAACATTCTGTGATGTGCAAAGGGGCAATGGTGACAGCCTCCCCACCCCGCCCCAGGAATTCAGCTGTTCAGCAGGCGTGGGTGGTAGAGAGGAGATCGGGGTCTGTTTTTAATGTTTTGCCTAAACGTTTGCTTTAAAACTAAATCCTCTAAATATTGGCTGGTCCTAGCTGTGTTAGCCTCTGATCTCAAATCAAATGAAAGCAAATCAATGACACAGTATCTGAATTCCTATCAAAGTTAGGAAAGATTTAAATGAGAGCAGGATCTGGGGAAGGTGACAACATACAGGTGGAGAGTGATTCATTCACATGCATCAAACACAGTCTCACTGGCTCAGGTTGTTTGAAGTTGTCATAGCCTTCTTTTCTTCTGTTTATGGCTCTCAGAAATAATCAGAAATACAACAGCTGAGCAGAGTGATAGGCACAATAATGTCTACAGCATCATTATTTAAATCGGGCAGTGTATATATTCTCACTAGTGGACATAAAGAGACTGACTTATGTTGAACCCGTGCAATTAAAACCACAGATAAAATGCAAGATAATCGCATTACAATTTCAAAGTAAGAATAATGGGAACAAATTGCATGCGATAAAATCTCAAGATGTATACAAATATAGGTAGGAAAAAAAAAAAACCTTGAAGGAATCCCTCAAAATGCTAAAAGGATAAACCATGTAGTCAGCTTAAATCTGTTCTAACTTCATCTTCAACCTTTATACCGAATTGTTTCTACGTTTACATGAGAAGATTATTTAGAAATCCGGACCCACTGGGGCACCTGGGCGGCTCAGTTGGTTGAGTGTCCAACTCTTGATTTTGACTCAGGTCGTGACCCCAGGGTCATGGGATCAAGCCCCGCTTTGGGCTCCACGCTGAGCATAGAGCCTGCCTAAGATTGTCTCAATTTTCTCTTCTGCCCTTCCCCCTTGTCAACTCACACATGCTCTCACTCTCTAAAAAAAAAAAAAAAAGAAAGAAAGAAAAAAGAAAGAAAGAAATACAGTCCCACTAAAATAGTACCGAAGTCAGTGAAGAAACCAAGTGAAAAAAGTTACCTCTTCATCAAAGATGCATTTATTACTTTGTGATTGTTGGATGTTTATGTGTAGATTTATTACTGTTTCACTACTAGGATCCGCATAACAGGAGAAAATCAAGCTGAGGAGGAAAGGCTGACTAGCCTGAGGAATGTGTCTAGCCGGCTCTGACGTGCCTGTCACTTTGCGTAGAGGGAGCAGGATTTCAGAAAATGATGAGGACACAGACGTTTTCATCCGTAGTTTATAAGGTATTTTCGGGAGTGTGAGAACAGGTGCCCCAGCTCAGGCCGGCCGGTGTTCTCCCCACCTTTCCCGGAAGCCGGTGGCGTGTGGGCTGGAGGATAAGTGAGCGCTGACACCCAGCTCTCGGCTAAAGAGCTGGGCTTACATCCCAGGCTTCCTTCCAGGTCTGGGGCCTCGCCTGGGTTACCCGACTTACTTCTCTCTGTACCTCAGTTGACACATCTATAAGATGGACAGAATAACCCCACTCGGCTGTTTGTTGTGAGAATTCAAGAAAGGCGCTTCTCATAGTGACACACACACACAATGCCCACACGTGCACCTATGTGCACACACACACACACACACACACAATTCCCCTGCATGCAACTACATGCATGCACATGCACACACACATGCACACACAACGCCCATGCATGCACCCACGTGTGCACACACACACAATCACATTGCCCGTACATGCACCTACGTGTGTGTGCATGAGCACACACACACACACACACACACACTTCTCCTTAGTTACAGAAACTTGAACTACATTACACAGAAGACTATTTTGCATATCATTTGAAAGGATACAAGTAATACAAGCTAACGTCCATCACGCATGCCCTGTGTGGTGGACACTGTGCTCTAGGTGCTTTATATGCATTATTTCCCTTGCTTTCAAGCAGGTTCAATTTCCAGCAGAGGACATTGAGGTCCCAGGAGGATGATGAAGGACTAGGGATCCATGTCCTATGGAAACGGCAATCTGTGAAGATGACAAAGCTCTGGAACACAGCCGTTTTAAACTCTCTGTCCTATAACCACCTTCTTTTACTTTGAAATCATTGTTATGATCCGTTTGGGCTAAAATGATGTTTCCTACTGACGCAGCTGTGCTTCATATTGAGGGAAAGTGGGGCAAGAAGAGAAAGAGAGAGAGAGATTGATTTCTCAACAACAAAGAGGAAACGAAGAGAAGTTTCAAGCTCTGCAAGAAATAAAAGCATTGTTTTATGACGCGTATTATCTGGAATCGCAAAGTGAAAATTCAAACACTGTATCAATTAAGCCAGTGATCTCTGTCTTATAATATTTTGACGGAGGAGAAACGTTTAAGACTTAAGTGTCAGTACAAATGTACTGTGATTGCACAGATGCACTCTATATACACCGAAATTGTAAAAAGATAGGGCTTAACTAACCAGGTTCATACCTAGAGGAATTAATAAAATTCACATTGACGGATCTAGATCTTTTCTTATATGTAAAGGTGATTTCCGGTATAAACATGTAGTATTGTAAACACATCTGCATCCCATGCATTTGATTAAAGTGAAACAAGCGATGTATTTTCATTTTTTTTGCCAGCAGTAGAAATAATTTTATTCTCACTAAAATACATACTATATGCTGATCACATTTTCAGGTGAACAATAGCACTGAATTAGTTTTTTAGACTCCTGGCTTCGGATCTTGGTACCGAATGACTTGAAAGTTGGTTTCCAGGATCACTTCGTTTGGATCTTAGATTGCAAGGTCTCCTTGTAGTTAGCTGGTGAAGGTTAGGTTTACATGAAAAAGGTCTGTTAATGACTACATTTGCTAAATAAACACAAGCAAAAACAAATGTGTTCAATCCCATTTACTATTTTTTTTTGTTTTTTTTTGTTGAATTTGGCCAGTAGTTTTTCTCATTTTCTGAGGTCATTAAATTATTAGTAAAAAGAAATAGAAAATCCAAATGTCCACTGACTGAGGAATGGATAAAGATAACATATATACATATACACACACACACACACACACATATATACATATATACATATATACGTATATATATACACATATATATACACATATATACATATATATGTGTATATACATATATACACATGTATACATATGGATATGTATACATGTGTATACATATACATATATATATATCGTCAGTACATTATATATATATATATATAGTGGAATATTACTCAGACATCAAAAAGAATGAAATCTTGCTTTTTACAATGATGTGGAGGGAGCTAAAATGTATTATGCTAAACAAAATAAGTCAGTCACAGAAACCAAAATACCATATGAGTGCACTCATATGTGGAATCTGATGAACATATGGGAAGATGGGGGGGAGAGAGAGAGGGGGAAACAAACCATAAAAGACTCAAATACAGAGAACGAACTGAGAGTCGATGGAGGCGTGTGGGTGAAGGATGGGCTAGATAGGTGATGGGTACTAAGGAGGGCACTTGTTAGGATGGGCCGTGGGTGTTGCATGTAAGTGATGAATCACTGAATTCTACTCCTGAAACCAGTATTATACTATATGTTAACCAACCAAAGTAAAAATAAAAAAACACAACCACAGAAGAGAATCAGAAAACTCTTACAAAATTTCGTATTACCAGAAGGTTCCCAATGGTGCAAAGGTCATTTGAAAGATTTTGAAACAGACTTGATTTTTTTTTCACAGTGAATTATTTGCTTATATGAGTTTTTAAAGGTGGCACGTTAACAGTATCTATTATAGCAAAATTACACAATAATGGAAATCAACATAATATCTTTTGTTTCAGGATTTTTACATCTTCATTGGAAAAGTTTCTTTTTAAAATTAGCCGCTGCCTTGCTCACTAAAATTTCACTATAAAAGGTAGCATTAAACACACTTCGAAATATCTGCAGAGCACATCCATCAGCAATGTCCTCTCATCTCAGAAGCAATTAGCGAAGTTTACCCACCGTCTTTCTGTAGAACACTGTGGCACTCACCTATGAATTTCACACCTCTGTGTAGAAACCTGCATTTTTAAGCAGCATAATTCTGCTGTGCCAGGAAAGATGTTCACTTTGACTTTTTCTCCCACTAAAAATTTTACAATCTGTTCAGAGTATTTTTTGTTCTCACAAAACACATTAACCATTGGACTATGCCCAGTTGCATTTGGGGTTTTCTGGTTCCAATGTCTTTGCTGGTCTGAAGCTGGCTTACAAGTGACCCAGCGGGTGAATCCTGTGTTTGGTGTTATCTCCATAATATTAGCCTACAGACCTAACTTTTCTCCTCTTTTCTTGTCATGTCTTTTTTTCCTAACTCCAGGCAAGATTGTCACTTCATTGATGATTGCGTTTGTGTGTGTTTTACTTAATCTCATGTTTGAGTTGAAGAACCTCTTCCCTGTTGAGTTTTTTGAGGGATACACACAGGCACACACACCTGAAAAAATGTCTTTAAGTGCTTCATCATTGAAACATTGGAAACATTGAAACATGGGAATCTAAAATATATTTAAGATACCAACCTTCTGGGGCACCTGGGTGGCTCAGTCGGTTAAGCGTCTAACTCTTGATGTTGGCTCAGGTCATGATCTCATGGTTCATGGGATCGAGCCCTGCATCAGGCTCTGTGCTATCAGCACAGCTTATGATTACCTCTCCCTCTCTCTCTCTCTCTCTGCCTCCCCTCTTTAAAAATAAATAAACATTTTAAGAAATCAGTGGCTATAATGGCCATATTTCAAATAATCTATTTGATAATTTCACATCCTTTTTTGGGTCACCTTCTTGACAGCCATAAGTAGGTGATCATTTGGTAGTAGTGTGGTTAACAAAGGACATTTGTGTGTGTGTGTGTGTGTGTGTGTGTGTGTGTGTGGCTTTCTCGTGAATACTTCATCAGGAATATGCTTAACTTCAACTTTTGTGGGACTTTTGTAAACAAGGTTCCCTCACAAGTGGGCACACCTGAGCTGCCCTCTGTCTCACCATAAATTTAGAAGTAAAGCAGCTAATCATAGGCCACCAACCATCTAACCTTGACAAAGGATGAGCCCAAGTGTCAGTCCATAGAGTAAATATCAGTAAAGCTTAAATCACATACAACTTTCTGACTAAAATGAATGTAAATAGAAGTTCTTGTAATTTCTCCAGCATCTGAGGGGGTTGTTCAGTTCCAGTGACGCTCACATCCTACTTTGAAGCCGCTGATCTAAAGCTCTCCATATGAAACCCAAAGTCTTAGATTTTTTTTTTTTTTTAATTTTTTTTCAACATTTTTTTATTTATTTTTGGGACAGAGAGAGACAGAGCATGAACGGGGGAGGGGCAGAGAGAGAGGGAGACACAGAATTGGAAACAGGCTCCAGGCTCCGAGCCATCAGCCCAGAGCCTGACGCGGGGCTCGAACTCACGGACCGCGAGATCATGACCTGGCTGAAGTCGGACGCTTTACCGACTGCGCCACCCAGGCGCCCCTCAAAGTCTTAGATTTTTAATCCTCATAGTTAAAAACCCGTATCCATGGGTTTTGGTCTGGATATTCTAGAATCTACGGAAATCAATAGGGAGATATTCTAATATTAGGAAAAGCATCCATGGCGCACTACGTGAAGTAGAGTGGGGCACTTTTCAAGGGTCTTGTGAATTCTAAAGTCCCATTAAAGAGGTGACCTTTCTCATTCTTGATCTGTTAACCTCTCTTTCTTTATAAACTACCTTGGAGAAACACAGTCTCACTTATCCTCACATTTTCCTGCTAAAACATCCCTGAATCTGAACTGCAAATTTTTATTACCAGGTTTGAGGTGGTAAAGAAAAAGAGGGCTATTTCTAAACCTTTGATTTTTCTGATGAAGCTTTAGTAAAAGACAAAAGAACCAGGAGAAAAACCGGGCTCGTGGACTGATGCCTGTAGTTATAAACTACAGGCACGCAAATCAGCTAAGAGCACGTAGAGGAGAAGAAAAATTCTCAGCAGGGTCAAATCCATAGGTGATTCTCATTACCGCTAGATCAGGCTGTCCTCCAAAGAGCGCCAGTTTAGATCAGCTTACCATAGTTTATGTACTTTATAAACTGAGCAAGACAAATAGTGTGTTAAGGCTTTATGGACTTGTTATGACAGCTAATTTCGTATCGCCTGACATAGTATCTGAGCAAATGTACAGGTGTTCATTCATTTCCACTGCACTCTAGATACTGTAAATTGAGTACCTCTGCAAGTCCACTTATAAGAGCTGACAAACATCCCCGCTACCCGCAAGAATGAAAGTTGTAAGTCACTGGGCTTCGACGTGGAAAGTTAGCAGAGAACTCAGGGGCCCGTGCATCTTTTTAATGACCTTATTGCAGAAATCTTGTGTGGGTTTCGATGACAGTCTACCAGGGTCCTCTGAGGACACCTAATGAATTACCTATAACTTTAATTTAACTGACATAACACCTGATAAATGAGGGACTTCTGACATGCCTTTGAGTTTATCACCCTCTCCATGAGACCGCCATTGTGACCTAAGCCTTGTCTTCATTTTCTCCTTTACCATCATTTGTTCCTAATTTTCAAAAGATGGAAACCTGTTACTGACCATGCTAGCACACAGTCTTTCCAAAACAGTGCCACCCCTGCCCGGAACCCCAGCTTTCTTCCCAGCAGCGGGATCCAATCCATCACTCCAAGCTGTTCCTTTTCTAAATATTTTTCTCTGCAACAAGTGTCGTTATTTATTGGATTTTTATTCACAGGATAATATTTAAGATACCTCATCTGTGGCTGGAGGTAGATTAAAAACATAAAACTCGAGCCTAAATGTCCATCAACTGATGAACGGATAAAGAATTGTGGTTTATATACACAATGGAATGCTACGTGGCAATGAGAAAGAATGAAATCCGGCCTTTTGTAGCAACGTGGATGGAACTGAAGAGCTTTAATTCTAAGCGAAATAAGTCATACAGAGAAAGACAGATACCGTATGTTTTCACTCTTATGTGGATCCTGAGAAACTTAACAGAAGACCATGGGGGAGGGGAAGAAAAAAAAAAGGTTAGAGAGGGAGGGAGCCAAAACATAAGAGACTCTTAAAGACTGAGAACAATCTGAGGGTTGATGGGGAGTGGGAGGGAGGGGAGGGTGGGTGATGGGCATTGAGGAGGGCACCTGTCGGGATGAGCACTGGGTGTTGTATGGAAACCAATTTGACAATAAATTTCATATTTAAAAAAAGATAAAATATGAATTTTAAATCTTGTGGATTTATTAAATGGAGTGTGGAATTATCTCACAGCTTATACACCAAAAATTCATGTAGCTATTTTAAATGCTTGTAATTCTCTGTTCATCGTTACATGATGTTTGATTTGCTTGAGAGGCATTTTCGAACATCCTTGAAAATAAAGGATTTTTAAGAAGGTTAAATATACAATTGACCACATCCTATATCTATAGGCAGGTGGATTTGGTTCCTTTGAGCATAAAACTTTAAATATTTATATCACATTAAAGAGTAAAATAAATCAATCTTCTGGAAATTCACCACCAACTCTTACCAAAGCCTCCTGCGAGGCTTTCCATCTTAGTACCTCCAGAAAGTTCCTGCAGCAAAATTTTAGTTGTGAGCCCCTTGCTGCTTTAGGTCACATACACTGAATTACCCTTTATAGTTTGTTCAATTAATGTGTAAAGGCTCTTGTTTGGTTACAAAACACTTACGGTGAACATATTAATAATAGAAAGAATAGTTTAGGGTTTTTTCCCCCCTCAAATCACGTATTCTGCATGTTTTCATATTGAACATTCTGTGAAAACTGTAAATGGAAGGCTTTCAATCTCTCCGGGTAATTTTCTCACTAGCTGGGAAAGAACAGAGAACAGAAAAAGGTCACATTGAAGACAGAGAAACCCAAGTTTTATTTCCTACCAGTAGGGCTGGTGGAACAACGGATAATGCGTCCAAGTACTGAATAAAAATGTCCTCGGATGAATCACTTCTGATATAATTCCACATTAGCTGTGTTAGTTTCTTTCTGGAGCTGTTTCCTGCGGCATAAACGGGTAACTAGAAGTGACTTCAGCAAATGAACTTCAGAGAGCATCGTTGGCTGATAAACACATCCAGACACCTTTCAAGACTATCAGCTGTTCCACATTTTGTGTCTTGGGTGGGGGGCCTGCCTCTTTTTACTTTGACTCTACCCGAGGGGGAGGCTTGAAGGTGAAAGCAGTATTTTAGGTAAAAGTGATATTTCGTGGTGGTTGTTGGTTTGCTCTCTCTCTCTCTCTCTCACACACACACACACACAAAATAAACAAATAAACTTTAAAAAACTAAAAGGGCTCATGCAAACTATATCCCCTGAGTTCTTATATGTTAACAATATGTGTCTGTTCTCTCTGTATTTGAATGACCATGTCCTACTCTCAAATCACATTCTTTTTCCTGAGGAATTACATGGTACCATTACACTATCTTCTTCAACTGAAAGCTGTTGTAAAGAAGCATGAAATCAGACTCCCCGCCCCCTAGTGGTGGCATAAGTGATCGGGTCCTTTTTTCTTATTACCGCCCCCCTCCCAAACACACACAAAAGTCTTTCTCGTCTACCATCTTCCCTAGGTGCTCTCTTCTTGCTTCTTAGTGCCGATTAATCAAGATCCCATCATACTTGCAATCCATGAGCCCATGTTCTACTTTAGAACAACGTGCTTAAAGTGTACCTTGAAAGTTTCTTTCGGTTTTCCTTCTGATGCTTTTCATCAAGAGTGTCAGTTACATAGATGTTGAATTTGCCTTGTCTTTCCTGTGCATCATTTTCTCTCTAGCCTTTTCAAAATCCTCACTCCATGTTTTGTGTGCTTTCCTCAAGCGCCTTTTCTGTGACCTCACTTAATTCCATCAGCATCCGTGTTCCTCTGAGGTGTCTCCAAGCACGCCTCCTTTATCAAGTGCCTTGCTTGTCATTTACGTTTCGCTCCTGGACTTCAAGACCTCAATTTCTAGGCCATACTTTCCTTCATCCTTTCTTTCTCGAGCACTTGCATCATTGACTTGAACTTTTATTTGACAGAGACCATATATCTACTGGTCTACTTACCTACTGGTCTACCTACCTACTGGTCTACTTACTTACCTACTTGGTCTATCTACGTTTTGTTTCTTGGGGAAATCATAAGTGATGATATTTTTACACCTTTGGGGGAAAAATTTTTCTCTTCCACAGACTTTGTTATTGTGTGTGTATTTTTCCTCCTCTGTTCACAGTATTTAGAAGAGCCTTTTTCTTCTTTTCATTTTTATTTATCTCAGAATGAAGTAAGCTCTTAATAGACCAGCAGTTGACAAGTTGAATGTTCACATAACAGCATGTTTTCACGGATGCCAGAGAGAAGACTCCCCTACTCCCTGTGAACTTTGGAGTGCCACCTGGTGGGGCCATCAGTGGTTTATCCCCTTTATCTTCAAGCGATAAAGATTAGTCACTAAGTGGCAGCCGCCCACTCCAGGACCTGCTCTGCCCTGGATCGTTCCAAAGTAACAGACACTGGATTTGTTTCTCAGAACACGCCTCCACTTTAGACACATTGCTGTGCACACATGTGACTGAGGTCACCATAGCAGGGGACCTTCTCAGGGCCCTTTTCATGCTGGACCAATTCCAGTGTAATTGGCAGATCACATGCACTTGTCTTACGGGACTCCAGATAGCTCCTTCTTAGCAGAAGACTGAGTTCTTACTTTCCCCATTATGCCTTCAATGATTTCATGAAAAAGAAGTCGATATTTTTATTCTATTATAATTGTAAATTCTAAAATTGCTTCTTAACACTCTTTGCTATGTTTCTTTTTTAATATCTGATTTCAAAATAAATTACAGACTCACAGGAAGTTCCAAAATTGGTACGTAGGTTCCATTGAACCCTTGACCCTACTTTCACTAACGGTGGCCTCTTATATAAATGTAATATAATATAAGAACCAGGAAATCGACATTGGTACAATATAGTTTTCTAGAATGCAGGCCTGTTTCTACATGCAGTCATATGTGTGTGTATCTGTGTGTGCACGTGTGTGTGTGCATGTGGTTTATGCCTCTTGACTCCATGCATGGCGGCCACCACTATCATTACCAGGACTGTTCCATTCCTTCAAAGGTCCTGCCTCATGCGACCCCTTTACGGTTCCACCTGTGTGGCCAGCAAACATTAATGTGCTCCCAGTCTGTAGACGTTTGTCATCTCAACAAGGTTATACAAACAGAGTCATGCAGTACATAATCTTTTGAGATTGACTTTGTCACTCAGCATCATTCCCTGGATAGTCATCTAAGTTGTTATGTGTATCAGCGCCTTGTGCCTTTTCATTTCTGAGTTGAACCCCAGGGTGCCGCTCTACCACACTTTGTTGAACCCTTCACTAGTTGAAAGACACCTGGGTTTTTTTTTTTTCCAGTTTGGGGCTGTTATGAGTAGAGCTGCTGTAAACACTCATGAACAGATTTCTGTGAGAACATACACGTTCATTTCTCTAGGATGCCCACCCAAGAGCATAGCCGCTGGTTCACCTGGTAAGCTGAATCTAGTTTTACAAAAGCTTCCAGCATGATTCTACCATTTTCCATTCCTGAGTGACCCATAGTCTCTGCATCCTCACCAGCGCCGGACATTTCAGGGATGGAGGCTGGTGTCCGGTGGTGTCTCACTGGGGTTTTCATTTGCATTTCCTTAAGAGCTAATGACGGGGAGCCTCTCTTCATGCATAGACTTGCCGCCCATGGCTCCTCATTAGTGAGACGGCTGTTCATATCTGTTGCCAACTTTCTCACTTGTTTGTTATTACTGTTGTTTAGTGCTGAGTTTTGCAATTGTATAATAAATACTCAGTATGAGTTCTTAGATGTGTGGTTTGCCAGCATTTTCTTCAAGCTCACAACTTCTCATTTCACCCCCTCATTATTTGAGGAAACATTTGAAGAGCAAAGTATTTTTTCTTCAATTTTGATGAAGTCCATGATCTTTTATGGATCATGCTCTTAACATCGTGTCTGAGAATTCTTTACCCAGTCTTGGGTCCCAAGTTCTCTTCTGTTTTCTTCTAAAAGTTTTACAGTTTTATACTTTACATGCAAGCCCATGATCCACTTCGAATTATGTTGTACAAAGTGAGAAGTTTAGGTCAAAGTTCTTTTTTTATCTGATACGTCATTTGCAAATATCTTTTCCCATTCCGTTGGTTGCCTTTTAGTTTTGTTGATTGTTTCCTTTGCAGTGAAGAAGCTTTTTATCTTCATGAGGGCTAGTATCCAAAATCTATAAAGGACTCACCAAACTCCACACCCGAAAAACAAAGAAGCCAGTGAAGAAATGGGCAGAAGACATTAATAGACAATTCTGTAAAGAAGACATCCAGCTGGCCAACAAGCACATGAAAAGATGCTCAACGTCACTCCTCATCAGGGAAATACAACTCAAAGCCACACTGAGATACCGCCTCACACTGGTCAGAGTGGCTAAAATGAACAAATCAGAAGACTATAGATGCTGGAGAGGATGTGAAGAAACAGGAACCCTCTTGCACTGTTGGTGGGAATGCCAACTGGTGCAGCCGCTCTGGAAAACAGTGTGGAGGTTCTTCAAAAAATTAAAAATAGATCTATCTTATGACCCAGCAATAACACTGCTAGGAATTTACCCAAGGGATACAGGAGCGCTGATGCATAGGGGCACTTGTACCCCAATGTTTATAGCGGCAATTTCAACAATAGCCAAATTATGGAAAGAGCCTAAATGTCCATCAACTGATGAACAGATAAAGAAATTGTGGTTTATATACACAATGGAATACTATGTGGCAATGAGAAAGAATGAAATATGGCCTCTTGTAGCAACATGGATGGAACTGGAGAGTGTTGTGTTAAGTGAAATAAGTCAGACAGAGAAAGACAGGTACCATATGTTTTCACTCTTATGTGGATCCTGAGAAACTTAACAGAAGACCATGGGGGAAGGGAAGGGAAAAAAAAGTTAGGGAGGGAGACAAACCATAAGAGACGCTTAAAAACTGAGAATAAACTGAGAGTTGATGGGGAGTGGGAGGGAGGGGTGGGTAGGTGATGGGCATTGAGAAAGGCACCTATTGGGATGAGCACTGGGTGTTGTATGGAAACCAATTTGACAATAAATTTCATATTCTAAAAAAGTTCTTAATTATTTAATTGTTATTTTTTAAATTATTTTTTAATTATTTCAGTTTATTAATTTGTTTTTTGTCCACGTCCACTTGCTTCAGGACCATCTTTGAGGCGACTGACCATCCTCCATGCAATCGCTTGTTGCACCCCTGCAAAAATCAGTTTGTGTGACTTGTTTCTGGGTTTCCCATCCTATTCCGTTGCCCTGGGCAGTGTCCAGTCTCGATTCTTACAGCTACAGAATAACACCTAACACTGGGTGGAACGATTTCTCCCGCCTCTGTTTTTTCAAAAATTTCCAGCTGTTTTAGATCTTTTGCCTTCCCATATAAATTTTAGCATAAGCTTATTTATCTGTTAAAAAAATCCTTACTTGGCTTGATAAGAACTGCATCGAACCCACAGGGAAACTTTGGGAAGTTGACATCTGTAAGTCGTCTTCCAATTTATGAAAACTGTATGTCTCTGCATTTATTTAGATTTTAGCTTTATTCCTCAGCTTCAGCATTATTTCCTACTTTCCAGCGTCAGACCCTTTACACGTTTTGTTAGATTCATGCCTAAGTATGTTCTTTTGTTCATTTTTCATAACATTCATCTTACAGAAGAAGATGACCCAGATAAATACCTGACCCAAGTCTCATGGCTAAAAGATGTTGAAACCCAAACTCAATCTCTACTTTTTGGACACAAACCTTTGTCATTCTCACTCTGCCTCGATGTTGTCCATGATGGAAGCATTTGAAATAAGAAAAGCTGTCTCCACTTGGGGCATATTCCAGGCTCTGAGGAGATCCAGAGCACAATAGTTGGAGGAGGGCTACTTTTGGTTGGGCAGGGGGCTACAGGAATGTAGCAGGCTTTGAGAAGGGTTTCCCCAGGTCATCCTCAAACACAGCTTCAGACTGTGTTTCCCCACACACTTTTTATAACCTCTTCCATTTCATCATCAGTTATGAACCACAGGTTTTCTAGAAACATCCAGGTTATTCTGAGGTTTTCTGTCATTGTCTAAAGAGGCTCTGGGCTTTACAAAGAATAAAGGCAGCCTAGGGGACACAGGGAATCAGCTTCCTGTCTCATTAAATATTCCTTTTGGATCCTGAGACACCCAAGTCAGAAACCATCAATGATCTCCTGACCCTAGTGACGCTCTAGGTGCCAATGCCATTTTGTGTCAACATTTGCATGTGGGGTCTCCACTCCCGTCTGCAGTTTGCCTGCTCGAAATTCATCTTCTTGAAGGATTGTGGGTGTCTCACGGTGAGATGCGGCACATCACAGGGTACTGTGTGGTAAGAGGAGGGAGGTGTGAATATCCACCCCGTGTGGGGTCATCCGCTTTGCTGGGGCACAGAGATGGCTTATCAAGATGGCAGTCAGTCTACGTCCTAACCTATCAGAGAGATATGGAAAAGAGAGAGAAGGAGTGTGTGTGTACATATACTCATATTATCATTATATTTCATTTTTGTCTGGTTGTGTTTTTTATTTTGCTTCCTGTTCCTAGCCCATCCTTACTCCAGCCCAAATCTGTCCATGTAGACACGAAGCCTTACCCTCTCAGTACTTAATTAGAGATGTCTAATGGGAAAACCACACATTCTACCAGTGTCTGCCACAATAAACCTTTCCAATAATTGATGTACTCCGGTGGGTCACATCTCATTACACTGGGTGACTTCATAAACCGATGTGACAGGTTATATGACCACACGATTCATCAACTTCAAAAACGGGTTTGGGTGGTAGGCAGATCAGCAATGCGCACCACCTGAAAGTGAAGAGGTAAGGTAAAGTCATTTGCATGATTTCAGCAGTAGCTAAACGCTTTGATTTCTTCGCCACAAAGAGAGCATACCTGCAGCTCATGTTATCTTGGAGCACGTGAAACAAAGCTGCGTGTGTTACATATGCACCAGAAGGGAAAACACGCCTCAGACAGAACATGTTCCATTTCCTGTAGAATTTGGGGTGAAGCCAAATCCTCTATCGTTGATAGAAGAATAAGAGGGCGAGAAACCTTCACATACGTACATGCTGTGAACCCCAAGGTCCTCTGTTGTCAAGAGAAATTATGCCCAGAGTACTGTTTATAGAGCAAGGCTATATGGAAAAAAACAGTGATATCCATGCTAATACTTACACCCTGAAATTTGATTATTGGAACTTTGAACCACCATCTTGGATTTTGGTCTTTTCTCTTTTTGCAGTGTGAACCAATATAGATAAATAATTGCAATAATAAAAGCAATTTTCTAGTTAGAATAGGTTTCTAAGTTGAATCTCTCCCATACAGGAAGACACTCAGGATCCTATATGGTCTAAAGGTAAGATAAAACTATAAATTAAAATGATTTTCAGAACTCACTCTCAATGACTCTGTAAGTGACACATTTCAAACTTCCTGTGTTCCTCCACCAGTGATAACCACGAACTGAGGGTCTGATGAGTGCATTTGGAAGGTGGAAAATTTGAAATAATAAGAATTTAAAGCCTGTGATATAGAAACCTTTTTTCCAGGGGGGGAAACCCATTTTTATTCCTTCTATCTCTGGGTTAAAAACCCAATAATATAGAGAAGTACCAAAAGTCAGACACACTGTCGGGAGGAGGAAGAAGAAAATGCCCACATCCCCACAGAGGCTGCCAGTTTTTCAATCCATGGATATAGTTCTGGAAACTAAAGAATTCTCTCTTATCTTGTTCATCTAGAACACCAGTCCCTCAGAGGCGAGGTGAATTCGGGCTGGTGTGACTCCAGCTATGCACCCTGAGTATCACACACCTCACCAGGGACTACCAGAGTCTGGTTGATGCACCATGACCCATAGGCCTGACCCTGGTCGCTGCATAAGATGTCAGCTCTCCGTGTCATCTCTGATTTCCAATACCACGTTCAGAACATGCGCTTCTAATTTGATGTAAAGAGCCCAACTTCTCCAAGGCAATTGTGTCTCCACTGGCTCTCCCAATGCTCTCATGCACGTCGACCCAATCCCCTAGCACTCACCAGCCCTGGAGGCATTTCTGCTCTTGGCCTTCCTATCCACCTCAGTGTTTTTCTCTAGCCCAGGGAGGCATGAGAGGTCACCTGGACTGTCCTCGCTCTTCACATTTCCACCCAACCACAGGAAGCCGAGCCACACCCAGACCCTGCATTGTCCCTCATCACTTAGAATTCTGCCACCACTTCAGTCCTACTCATTGACCGCAGCCTCCCATCTTGCCATCCTCAGAGCCTTTTTCCCATCACACCTGAGGCTGGACCTCATTGAGGCTTATGTTAACTTTCACAAAAAGTACATCATCAGGTCACTGTCCCCTGTGGTCCCTCATCCAGCAAACTACACTCTTTCTTGTGGAATCACTCAGCTGAGAAGAAGAGGAACTCTCTTGCCATGCTACCATTTCACCATACCAATCCATTAGATGCCAACACTTGGTATCCTGTGGGCCTGTTTTCTCTGTGCCACTATCACGACGTCTAGAAGAGTCACACAACCGTCAGATTGGCAACTCTAAATTTCTTGATCTCTAATCTAAATTAGACACTTTATACTACCTGTTGACATTTGTGTATTTCCCTAGACAAGAGTTACTCTCAAAGGTTAATTCGAAACTTTTCTTCTTTCTTCACACTCCACACCTGGCTATCTTCCCCATCAGTCTAAGAGAGTCATGTCGTCTCATACAGAGAATAGAAACGTTCAGAGGTCACATTGCAGATGGAAGTGTTAAATATCTCTACCTATCTGAATGGCAAATGAAAATCGAATTGAATAAATAAAATAAAATAAAACAAAATAAAATAAAATAGAAAAGTGCTAACCATAGACACAGATCTCTAACAATATCAAGCAGAATGAAGAGTTGTCCAAATAGTCGGACCCAGAACGTTTTACTCTACTCTGTTTGGGGCAACAGGGTGGGCTTCAGGAACAACGCTGATGCCATATTGCACTTCTGATTGGCAGGTAAAACTGGGCGGAGAAGAAGCCAAGGCATTCATATGCCCTATTTGAAAAAGGCCAATCAGAAGAGTGATAAACAAAGAAGTGAACAAGGTCATTGGCTCCACCAAAGCTGATAAAAGAGAGATAAATTCCAAGTGACCCCCTCAAACCCACTCCTCATAAGCTACAGGTATATCTCCAGTTCACCAAATAGTCTGTGACATGGGGCAGTAAATGGGGATCCCAGACCAGGGAAGGCAGCAAGTTCATGAGAAATTGTTCTGAGCCCACACAACTGAACTAAAATTTCCACTGGCCCAGGTCAGGCCTGACTCTCTTTCCCTTGGAGAAAATATTCTTAGAAGATATCTGGACTTTCTCTCATGCAATGTTATTATAAGAATATGAGAATTGAGTAAGCATAGCTAAAGAGAATGAGGAGAGCAAAAGAAAACCACTTCTGGGTAGAAAGTCATGGTAGAAATAACAAAAGAAGAGCCACAAGGATCATCAAGCCAATGTAGGGGCAGAGCCACATTGGGCAAACCCACAGAGATTTGGAAAACCAAAATAAAAAAAGGAAAACTTGAAAACCATGGGTAGAGGGAAAATTACATGCAAGTGGAGGTGAAGGACATTCTGCAGGTATGAAAAATGAGGCTGTGGGTGTTTCTGCACCACGATGTACCCTCTATACAAACAATCCTTAGAAGCTCTACAAGGCATAAGGTAACCGCCAGTTCACGGGAGTGACAGGAGGAGATGGAGAGATCTGTGGTCGTCACAGATTATATAATGAGTTCCAGCTTAACTTGATCCGATGACAGAGAGAAAACAAGATGGTTTCTATTTGTTCGTTTATTTATGAAACTCGCGTAGTAGTCTACCACACTACTCGTTTATTTATGAAACTCGCGTAGTAGTCAGAGACACACATATAGTAACCAACCAACCAGCCTCACTTTAAACACCAGTGTAAACATCCTAAATGAAATATAACAAAGAAAATTAAGCAATACTTTAAATCAGATTAAGCATAATCGATAAAGTTTATGGATATACGGAAAATTCGATAATAGGATATTTCTTTTTTTTTCTTTTTTCTTTTTTTTTGATATTTATTTTTGAAAGACAGAGCCTAAGTGGGGGGAGGGACAGAGATAGAGGGAGACAGAGAATCCAAAGCAGGCTCCAGGCTCGGAGCTGTCAGCACAGAGCCTGACGTGGGGCTCGAGCCCACGAATCGCGAGATCACGACCTGAGCCGAAGTCAGACACTTAACATACTGAGCCACCCAGGCGCCCCAATAATAGGATATTTCTTAACTCATCAACCATATGTTAGGACATATAAATAAATGATTGTAATTGATGCTAATGTCATGTTTACTGGACGTGAACATTAATTTCTGATTAAATGAAAAGACTCCTCAGTGAACATATAAATATTTGCTAAAACATAGAAATCTATAGGTCAATATGTAGACTGGGTTTGAAAGCTGGAGAGATGCCTTCCCTACTGTGTGACACTCTCTAGTTATCCTTTGACTTGACCTGGAAAGAGCCAGAGCTGGGGGGCTCAGTGCACAGCAACAGTGGGTTAAACCATGGTGTGGACAAGAGTGGGGAGCAGGAAGACAGAGCAAGGTCCATGTCGACAGACCTGAGTTCACACCAGTGCATCTTCAGGAAGTAGAAACACCAGACAGAAGAGACAGGAAGATGTAGAATGAGAGCCAGAGGGATTCCTGACTCACACACAGCAGGCATGGAAACCTTGACAGAGGCTCTGACATCTTCTGGCCCAACTATAGTTGAGTTGTGCCCATGTGCTTCCATCACACACATCATGGAGCAGAGTTAGAAGATCCCACATTCCTCAGGGGTGGGCTGAGGAGGCAGTGACCTCAACAGAAATGCCGTCAACACTACAGGTACCAGCAGATGTGTATACGGACATGGCCGTGAGCCAGGCACTGCCGCCAGGACTTAGCATCTAATAATTTATTCATAGCAACAACACTCTGAGATTGTTATTTTCAGGCCCATTTTACAGACTCGTACCTTCTGCTTGCTCATGCATTGTGACAACTTGAGCTTGTCATAACTCCTTTTGGCCCAACGCTGTCTCGCGATGCATTCGATGCAGATTTTCATCCTGCGCCTTCTCTGGATATTTTCTTGGTCAGTTTCTCAAAATAGTTGGCAACTGGTGTATCTTGTTTTCTTTTCCAGGCCCCATTCTGGATATGGGCCAGCCTGCAGAAGCTTGTCCTCAGGTCAATGTCTATTCCAATCATCCGAGGGCTGGAGGTATGGTCTGAGCATTAAACATGGCAGTCCAGGACATCTCCATCATGAGCCATGGTCAGACGTCACAGTTCCTGGCCTGGCCATGCTTGCTTTGTTTAAAGATGGTGAAGGTAAGACCCCACAGGACAACACAAGTACTGTCTCCCTCACAACCCTCAGGTCAGCATCTCAACAGCTGCAAACTAGTTGACTCAACGAGATGTCCAGAACAGATGGTTGCCTCCCAGTCTCATATTTTGTCACCACTGAGCCACAGCCTGCGTCACACCTTCTTTCAGCAATCCCAGCTTCTTCCTTACGAGATCAAACTGAACATTTGTTTTTTATTAAATCTGAGAGAGCAAACCCAGGCTTCTATCTGAACTGTGCTAAAATCTGGGGAGTGCCATAGTAGTCAAGATTTCAGACCCAGCACATCTTTGCTCCCTAAGAGAGAGTTTCCATTGCCCACTCATCAAATACAATTAGGAAATACAGTTTGATTTTTAGTCAGTAGTTTGGAGAGAGTTTCAGGAATTGGAAGGTGTCAGCCATTTTAAATACATTTCAATTGATGAATGATTTACCAAGTTTAGAAGGATGTTCTCTCCTGGACCATTTTAGCGACTTCCAGGAGGCAGGTAATTTAAATTCATGAATCTATTCAAAACAGTATTAGATAAGTTTATCTGTTTTCCAGATAGCTGTCAACTGGTCAATTCATATTCAGTAGTTGACCTAAATGAGAGGATAAGTAGCAAATAAAATCCCCTTATCCGGTCCCAAGTAATGCTTTTAGATAGTAATATCCTCGTCAGGAACACTGTGAATACAATACGAACTTCTAAACAAGCAGCCTCTGAGATAATATATTCTCATTTTGAGTATGTTAGGAAACTGTGGATATCTTATGTATAAACAAGCAAGAAGAATTTAAAGGAGCTGTTTTAACCACTTATTCTCATATACTTAACAAAGAACACATCTCATAGTGGCAACATGAAAACAAATATCTGATCTCTTCTGACGTTTACTCATTAGTACTATAAATGCAGTCGTAAATGAATTAAGTCAATTGTTTGGAATTAATGCCAATCCCTTAAAATGTCCATTCTTGTAATGGAGTGAACCTGCTTCAAAATTTCAGCCACAACCTATGATAGATGTCACATTCTGTCTCCCTAAAAATTCAAGCAACTTCTGCTTAAAGAGAGTTGTCAAATATTAAATTATTTCCCAAAAAAGCGGACCCTGGAGTAATCAACACATCCCAAACCTTTAATTTGTATATGGGTTAATGGAGGCAAAGTTTCTTTATTTTTTCTCTTGGAAGATGCTGTGGACACACCTAATACATGCAGATGGATTTCTAATTGATTTGCTTCTTGATTGAAGACGTAGTAAAAACAAAAACAAAAACAAACAAAAAAAAAAAAAACAGAAATCCATTCCAAAGTTAAGCTTGGAGTGCCCTCTGCTGGTCAGATGAATTAAAACTACCTATAACACCATATGCCTTATTTTTCACACACAGGTTGAAATCGTTTTTCTGTTTCAAATTACTTGGACCACACCAATAATTAATACCTCTCATGACTGCAATCATATAATCAAAAATATATGTTTGTATCGGCTCCTCTTAAAAGTGATTGCTTAGTGAAAGAATAGCACGTGTAATTTGAAAAGTGTTCTCAGATCGATGATAGGGAAGTAGGCAGATAAAAATATGATAGATGACAGATAGAGATAGATAGATAGATGATAGGTGCTATACAGAGAGATATAGATTACAGATATAGATAGATGATCAATAGGTTGATAACTAGATGATACATAGACGGACAGACAGGCAGACAGAATTGGAAGGATGCTTCTATAAGCCAAGGAACACCAAACATTGCCAACAAACCTCCCAGAGGCCAGGAGAGAGGCATACAATAGATTCTTCCTAACAGCCCCTGAAGGACCCAACTCTGCCTACGCCTTGACCTCAAACTTCTAGCCTCCAGAATGACAAGAGGGAATACACTCGTGTTGTTCTAAGCCACCTAGTGTGTGCTACGTGGATACGACAGAGGTCCTAACCGAATGTCAAGGTAAAAGTGCAGAATTCCTAGGAAATCACGGTTGAGAAATTGGGAAGCACAACGTGGCAACCGCCCCCTGCTGATGCCTGGAGGGGCCTGGAGCCCCTCCAGCCACCCGCTGGGATACTCCCAGATGCCTCTGCCTCAGCACGGCCACCGGCGCAGGAAAGGCGGACGCTCGGGACCAGGGCAGACGAGGGAGGGGAAGAGTTCGCATCCAGATTCAGGTCTTTCAGCTTCCCGGTTCGATTTCAAACTGTCCCTCTTCCCCTGGACTGTGGTGCCCGACGGCTCCGGCCTATGTGCACCCGCACGCACAGACACGCATGGGCGCGATCAACACACACGCGTGCACGCACAGAGACACGGGTGTTAAATGAGCACACTCTTTTGTTTTGAAAGCACCTGCCTTCTTTTAGTTACAAAGATGTGGGGGTAACCACCTCTTTTCTTGGGGGGGGGTGGGTGGCCGTCCTGACATTGGCCGGGCTCCGGCTCTTTGCAGAGACGACGCACTGCTTCCAGGGCCTCGTTCCTCGAAGCGGGAGGATCTTAGGCTCTCAGGAACCGCGTGGACAAGTTAGCCCGACAGCCTCCAGCTTTCCCGGGAGCGGGACACCGACGCTTTCATGGACAGTTGTCTTGTGGGCTGCAGGGTACCCACCTCGGCTCCCAGCGCTTCCTTTTGTCCTGTGGCACGGCCCCCAGTGGAGAGGCGATCCCTCGTGCCTCTTACCACCGTCGCAGTACATCAGATCCCTAATCCACTCCGGGCGTGTGGACAAAACTCTGCCACCCGCCAGGGCTCCGGATGCTGAGCCCCAGCCTGAGGACCGGAAGGACGGCTGGAAGCACGTGGCACCCCCATGTAGATCTCGGCTCAGGCCCCCCCCAGGCAGTTCTACCTGCCCCCTGCAGTTTCCCAGCATGGCCACACCCCCCCCCCCACTCAGCCACGCTTTTGTCCTTTAACCTCGTGGGTCCTTGTTGAGGCAACATCTCATGGGCTGGGAAGGCTTCCGCTCGGGTCACTTCCAGGGTGCACACCAGTTTCTCCAGAGAAGAATCTCCTGATCCTGCCATGCATAGTGCTGGTAACGGGAGGACCCTCGACTCAGCCAACCAGTCACTGGGGAGCCCCGCCCCAGGGGGCGGCGAGGATCGAACCCTCCTACAGGGAAACTACACTATAGGAAACTATAGGAAAGATGCACCTAATTTCTTTCTGTTCGGCTGAGAAAATACTGTTGAACTGGCGATCACATAAGGAACAAGAACACCAGAGCATTTCTAAATGTGTCATAGCAGGTGGATTTTTTTGCATATTCGCAATCTCCCAGACACATGGTAACTGCCTTCTACACAGGACCTCACTTTTTAAAAATTTATTTATTTTGGGGGCGCCTGGGTGGCTCAGTCGGTTAAGCATCCGACTTCGGCTCAGGTCATGACCTCGCAGTTTGTGAGTTTGACCCCCGCATCAGGCTCTGTGCTGACAGCTTGGAGCCTGGAGCCTGCTTCCGATTCTGTGTCTCCCTCTCTCTCGGCCCCTCCCCTGCTCATGTTCTGTCTCTCTCTGTCTCAAAAATAAATAAAATATTTTAAAAAATTAAAAATTTGTTTATTTTTGAGAGACAGAGTGTGATAGGGGAGGGGCCGAGAGAGAGAGAGAGACAGAATCGGAAGCAGGCTCCAGGCCCTGGGCTGTCAGCACAGAGCCCGGCACGGGGCTGGAACCCACGAACCAGGAGATCACGACCTGAGGTGAAGTCAGACCCTTAACCGACTGAGCCACCCAGGCGCCCTGACTCAGGACCTCATTTAAAGCTGAAAATAATCCTATGAATCTAGACATTTGTCCAAGTAAAAGAATATCCTCTTTCCTTATTTATTAGTATATTATATAGTATTTATTATAAATATTATAATTATATTTATAATTGTATATTATTATTTTATTATATATTATATAATAAATATATTATACTTATTATTATAAATAATAATAATTTATATTTAAATGTTATTAAATTTAATATATAATATTAGTTATATTATATATATTTACTATGTTTAAAATACGGTATTTAGTACTATATTTACTATATTTTTTTACCATTTTTAGTATATTTACTATATTTATATTTGTATTTGTATTGTATTTATATTTGTATTTGCATTCATGTGTATTTATATAAATACACATGAAGATACGCTACAATAAAAACGGAAAAAGGAATTTCAGTAGAGTATCTGACAGCTCTGGAAGCCTCAGTAAGTGTGCTGTTTGTATCCTGCTTTAAGCGACACACGGAAGGGTCCTTCGCGTCACTTCCCCTTTATCAGCCACCAGGGGGCACTGCTGAGCCGAGAAGGACCGGAGGGTCCAAACACCTCACCTCCAGCAGCCTCCGGAGGAAAGGTGAATGGGAGACAAGGGATTTTGTCAGGACCTTATTTAGATCTTTGCAGGCAACAGGAGGCGTTTTATTGAAGCCACTTCAATGATTTTTTTTAAACAAGATTTCTGGACAATTTTCACTTGTAACGATTTTATTCTTGCTGGGTTTTTTTGTTTTTTTGTTTTTTTTTTTTTTCCCAACATCATCTCTGAGACAGTTACTCTTTTCCATTCTGCGGTTAATTACATTGTACTGGGAAAAAAAAGTCTTATCATCCTCTTTGGACTGGGTCTCACCCCTACGGATGCAGCCGGCTCCCCCCGTGCAGATTCCTCGGTTCTGGAGCAAACAGCGCCGGGTAGGGCTGCGTGCGAACTCGGCCCCGGGAGACCCGCTGCCTGTGGTTCTGGAAGGTGCTTGCAGGAATTCAGGTCCGGATAAGACACAGAAGGGACGAGCCTGCGCAGAGCAGGACAGCACAGCCCGCACGGCTTCCCAGTGAACAGATCCGACTCGCCCCCGCCAGGAGCAGCGGAGTGGACGTGGGTCCTGGCAGAGGGCAGCCTTCCCCAGACCCTGGGCTTTCCCTGGGCTCTCTCCCTCCTGACTGTCAGGACTTCACCTCCTGCCACCTGAATTCCTCTCAAATTATCTGAAACTCGCATCACAAATAGCCTAGATTGCACGAAGCACAAAATCCAGGGATCGGGTGCTCACTGCCCTTGGCTTTGCATTCAAAGCTCTAAGACTCTGCCCCGTCCAGGCCTCTCTGCCTCACAGGGGACCCTGCACTCGGCCTTTAGGGTGGTTTTGTTGGCGGGTTGATCCTTCGAGGTGCTGCTGGGACCTGCCTGAGGACAGAGGAGGGGGCTCCCCCTCTTGTGTGTTGATTTTCCATTGAGGACAGATAGATGGACAGCTTGTGCCTCCTCGATCGTAAATGGACGTGTGCTGGGCACAACTGAACTGGGGCTCGCTTTACTCGACCGTCCTACCTGGGGGCAAGCCTGTGTGGGAGGGACTGCAAAGCCTCCGTCGAGACCCACCGATGGGCACGCCAATACCGACGAGACGCTGTCTGGCAAAGGAGACAGGGCTAACCGGCTTGCCCCTGTTGAACGCTGACCTTTCTGCCTTCAGCGTTAGCAGGCACTAAATGCCCTGGCCACGGGGCCTTTGCACGTGTCTTTTCCTTTTCTGAAAATCTCAGTCATTCTTTCGGGTCCAAATTGACCCCTACTAACCTTTAAGATCTGAGCTAGGTTTAACTTTTTCCCAGAGAAGCCTCCCCGGAAATCTCTGACTTACTAGAGCATTCTCGGTGTTTTCCACCACCATGCCATGTGGCTGTCCTTTACAGCAGTTACACAGCCGTGACTTGACATTTTAAGTGTGTGGCTGTATTTAACTTCTAGCTCCCTAGCCAAAATGTAAGCTCTGTTAGGGATGAAACCTGCCTGTTTTGCTCACCATCAGACTCTCTAGATGCCTAAGAAGCATTGATCAATTCATGAATGGATTGTTTTTACTTTTATGCACAGAAAAGTGAAAGTTACTTGGAAGAAATGCTAAGTCTCACCAGCCATTAAGGAAATATAAATAAAACCAGAAGGGGGTGAGGTGGTGCTTGCGCGGCTCAGTCGGTTAAGGGCCCGACTCTTGGTTTCGGCTCAGGTCATGATCTCACGGGTTGTGAGATCGAGCCCCGTGCTGACAGCTTGGAGCCTCCTTGGGATTCTTTCTCTCTCCTCCTCTCTCTCGACCCCCCACTGTTCGCTCACACTCTCTCTCTCTTTAAAAAATAAATAAACTTTAAAAATATATATGTTTAGGGGCGCCTGGGTGGCTCCGTCGGTTGAGCGTCCGACTTTGGCTCAGGTCATGATCTCGCGGTCTGTGAGTTTGAGCCCCGCATCGGGCTCTGTGCTGACAGCTCGGAGCCTGGAGCTGCTTCGGATTCTGTGTCTCCCTCTCTCTCTGCCCCTCCTCCGCTCATGCTCTGTCTCTCTCTCTCTGTCAAAAATAAAGAAACATTAAAAAAATTTAAAAAAATATATATATTTAAAAAAATGTAATGGAATGGACAACATAACTAATAAAGGAGCTTAAAGATTTTACAATGTCAGACAGCACTAAGTTTTAGCAAGGATGTAGACGAACCGTAGTAAATCTGTCAACCTGTTCACCAGTATGTACTCAGTAAACTTCCAAACACATGACATGCCCACCTGTAACGTACCCATGTGCACCAAAAGACGTGCACAAAAATGTTCCTAACGGCACTATTTTTAATGGGCAACAAGTGAAAATCAGGCAAGTATCCATCAATGGTAGAAGAGATAAATAAAACAACCCTGCGGAGTATTACACCGCAGCAGAAATGGTACCTCAGTTGCGTCAAAAACAGCCCAGAGGATGCTCAAGAAAGCAAACGTGTTGGGCAAAGGAAGCCAGACACAAGGTGAACACACAATGGGATTCCATGTCTGTGAACATCAAACGTAGGGCAAAGTAATTCCTGGTCTGAGAAGTCGGCAGGGTCGGTCTTGCGGATGAGGATCCAGTTGTGGGGTGGGGCAGGCTGAGGGCAGGGGCGATGCCCTCCCTCCTGATGCACCTGCTTACTTGGGCGCCTTCCATTGGTGCAGACCCATCAGATGGCACACTCAGGATTGGTACATTTCCTCTGTGCACTTTGCCCATCAATAAACACATTCCCTTACTAAAGTTTTATTTATTTATTTTGAGAGAGAGAGAGAGAGAGCAAACAGGGGAGGGGCAGAGAGAGGCAGACAGACAATCCTGAGCAGGCTCCAACGCCGTCAGCCCAGCGTCTGAAGCGGGGCTTGATCTCGTGAGCCATGAGATCGTGAGCTGAGCCAAAAGCAACCAGTGTTACGTAGCCGTGACTTGACATTTTAAGCGTGTGACTGTATTTAACTTCTAGCTTCCTAGCCAAAATGTAAGCTCTGTTAATGAGCCACCCCGGTGCCCCCATTTCATTATTAAAGAAATTAACTGGAAATAGGAAGAAATCGCTTTCACATGAAACATCTTCTATGACTGGAGTTTTCACAACCTGCAGGGACGGATCTTGAGTCTCTCCTTCCAGCCTCTTCTGATCTCACTGCTACCAGGGGTTTCTTGTGGAATCTAGCATCCATTCACTTAAACACACACACGTTTTGAACCCTGACTCTAGACCTTTATTGTATGTGGCACTGATTCTCCCCCAAAGTTAAATTTCCCAGGACGGATGAAGGCATCCTGGCCCAGGCTCCCACCAGGGACCTCCTTGGGCGAATAGGAGTGCATGACCCCAACGCCTACAAGTGACCCTCAAATAGTTCTTCCTGCCGACAAGCAACAGCACAGCCACCTACTTACAGAGGGCAGAGAGATACAGATGAATCAAATGTGGCAAAATCTGGGGGGGAGAAAACATACATACCATCATTTTTAATTCGTCGGCGAAACCAAATAGACTTGGGTTTCCGAATTGTGAGTGTCTTTGAGCAGGATCAGTCCGAAAGAGCATTGGAAGGGCAGAGATCACACATAGAAAAGACATTTTGGGAACTCTGAAAGTTAAGTAAAAAGGCAGAAATGGAATGGGAAGAAAATTTAGAAGCAAACCTTAATGTACGATGGAAGAGAACCATTACATTTCTTTGTTTTTTTAAATTAAATTTTGTTGAAGCTTATCTATTTTTGAGAGAGACACAGTGTGAGTTGGGGAGGAGCAGAGAGAGAGAGGGAGACACAGAATCCGAAGCAGGCTCCAGGCTCCAAGCTGTCAGCACAGAGCCCCACGCAGGGCTCGAACCCACCAACCATGAGATCATGACCTGAGCCGAAGTCGGATGTTCAACCGACTGAGCCACCCAGGCACCCCTGAACCATTACATTTCTAATTTAAGTTCTACTTAGTTTCATTTGTAATCGAAAATAACTCATGAATTTGGCAAATCCTAAACAGAGAGTGCCCAAAGCGGGGAATGAACGTCCAGTGTCCCGGCCTTGTGCTGGAGCCCTGACCAGCCTTTCCTGTGTGTTGAGGGAAAGCCAAGGAAGAGAGGGGTCATCGGCGTCGTAAAACAAAACTCAACGCAGTCAATTCTGAAGATCTAATTGGCTTTGTTAAATGATTCAGGGATCAGGCATCACCCATCTAGCAAGTAGAGGGGAGCTCCGAGGAGCTGTCCAAAATGGAAAGTTTTTCTAGAAGGGGAGGGCAAGTGACTTTCTACGAGGTTACTTCCATAAAAGTTACTTTATAGAAGTAACCTCGTAGAAGGGTACTAGCAGAAGAAAGGATTGCCCTGGGCAAGACAGCCTTCCCATAGGGGGGATGCCAGGGGCCCCTCCTGATGACGGCCTCGTCTTCCTTTGGGAGATGCAGAGGCCCCAGCGGCAGATTCCCTGGTGCTGATGGAAAAATGTCCAACTGACCGGTGAGGTCTACATTTCTGGGGGAGGTCGACACTGCAGTTAGATTCTGTAGAAGCCCTGGTTTGGGGACACAGCCTAAGAGACGTCACCTTGGGCCTGTGGTTCCTTCTCTCTTTTTAGCAGTTGCAAAAGGCAGCAATGGTGGAGGACACACTAGAGAGAGCCAACCAGGGTCAGCGGAGCAGAGGAAGACAGGTCAGGACGGTGAGAGACCGCAGACAAAGGGACAAGGCACCAGGGGACTTCCCCAGCACCTGCCACAGCACCTGGGGCCTCACCACGGGCCTGATACCCTGGTCCTGGTCCTGCCCCATCACTCTGGACTCAGGAAGATGAAGGCAAGGTTGACTGCCATCCCAGGGTCGCAATTTTCTGGGGTAAATCCGCTTCCGTGTCACTTGTCTGAGTCAGATGCCGCGGGTCACTAAGGAACAACCATAACGGTCTTCTTTTTTTTTTTATTTTTTTTTAATTTACATCCAAATTAGTTAGCATATAGTGCAACAATGATTTCAGGAGGAGATTCCTTAATGCCCCTCCCCCATTTAGCCCATCCCCCCTCCCACACCCCTTCTAGTAACCCTCAGTTTGTTCTCCATATTTATGAGTCTCTTCTGTTTTGTCCCCCTCCCTGTTTTTATATTATTTTTGTTTCCCTTCCTTTATGTTCATTTATTTTGTGTCTTAAAGTCCTCATATGAGTGAAGTCATATGATTTTTGTCTTTGACTGACTAATTTCACTTAGCATAATACCCTCCAGTTCCATCCACGTAGCTGCAAATGGCAAGATTTCATTCTTTTTGATTGCCAAGTAATACTCCATTGTGTGTGTGTGTGTGTGTGTGTGTGTGTGTGTGTGTGTACCACATCTTCTTTATCCGTTCATCCATTGAGGGGCATTTGGGCTCTTTCCATACTTTGGTTATTGTCGATAGTGCTGCTATAAACAGGGGGGCTGCATGTGTCCCTTCGAAACAGCACACCTGTAGCCCGTGGATAAATGCCTAGTAGTGCAATTGCTGGGTCATAGGGTAGTTCTATTTTTAGTTTTTTGAGGAACCTCCACACTATTTTCCAGAGTGGCTGCACCAGCTTGCATTCCCACCAACAATGGAAAAGAGAACCTCTCTCTCCGCATCCTCGCCAACATCTGTTGTTGCCTGAGTTTTTAGTGTTAGCCGTTCTGACAGGTGTGAGGTGGTATCTCATTGTGGTTTTGATTTGTGTTTCCCTGATGATGAGGGATGTTGAGCAGTTTTTCATGTGTCGGTTGGCCATCTGGATGTCTTCTTTGGAGAAGTGTCTATTCATGTCTTTTGCCCATTTCTTCACTGGATTATTTGTTTTTGGGTGTTGAGTTTGATAAGTTCTTTGTAGATTTTGGATACTAACCCTTGATCTGATATGTTGTTTGCAAATATCTTCTCCCATTCCGTCGGTTGCCTTTTGGTTTTGCTGATTGTTTCCTTCACTGTGCTTTTTATTTTGATAAGGTCCCAGTAGTTCATTTTTGCCTTTGTTTCCCTTGCCTCCAGAGACGTGTTGGGTAAGAAGTTGCTGCGGCCAAGATCAAAGAGGTTTTTTCCTGCTTTGTCCTCAAGGATTTTGATGGCTTCCTGTCTTACATTGAGGTCTTTCATCCAGTTTGAGTTTCTTTTTGTGGATGGTGTGAGAAAGTGGTCCAGGTTCATTCTTCTGCATGTCACTGTCCAGTTTTCCCAGCACCATTTGCTGAAGAGACTGTTTTTATTCCATTGGGTATTCTTTCCTGCCTTGTCAAAGATGAGTTGGCCATACGTTTGTGGGTCCATCTCTGGGTTCTCTATTCTGTTCCATTGATCTGAGTCTCTGGTTTTGTGCCAGTACCATACTGTCTTGATGGTTATAGCTTTGCAGTATAGGAGGTCTGGGATTGTGATGCCTCCTGCTTTGGTTTTCTTTTTCAAGATTGCTTTGGCTATTTGGGGTCTTTTCTGGTTCCATACAAATTTTAGGATTATTTGTTCTAGCTCTGTGAAGAATGCTGGTATTATTTCGATAGGGATTGCATTGAATACGTAGACTGCTTCAGGTAGTATTGACACTTTAACAATATTTGTTCTTCCTCTCCAGGAACATGGAATCTTTTTCCATTTTTTTGTGCCTTCTTCAACTTCTTTCATAAGCTTTCTATAGTTTTCAACGTATAGATTTTTCACCTCTTTGGTTAGATTTATTCCTAGGTATTTTATGGTTTTTGGTGCAACTCTAAATGGGATCGATTCCTTGATTTCTCTTTCTGTCGCTTCATTGTTGGTGCACAACGGTCTTCTAATTGTTGTAAACCCAGCTTGCTTCTGACTGTGGAGAGGACGCCTCCACCTGTTCACACATCAGGTGATGCACTGGCCTAGATGCAGGTGGGGACATTCTGATTTGAGCCGGGAATTAGAACCCGCAGGTTCTGAGTCTCATCTCAATATCGAAACTCACTGAGTCTCATCTCAATATCGAGACTCACTTAGGTACCCGTGCGATCCCCAGCGGCAGGGGACAGCACCCGGGGACAGCACCCACTGGACTTTGGGGGAGTAACCGGAACACCCAGCCTCAACATGCAGCAGTCCTGGCTGGTGGGTCCTCCTGTCCTGCAAGACCGAGGTTCCCTGCTTTCAGGCCCGTGGGGCTAAACGCAAGGGGAGGCACAGCCTTGTCCTCCACCGATTTGGGAAATAGGTGCCAGAGTCTCATCCTGCTCCCGGTCTACCAAAAGGAAACTTATCTGTGAAATGCGACATTTTCTTACTGTGATGTTGGCTTCCGTTTACTTAGTATTTTTACTTCTCAATCGATAAGAGTTGTGAGCCTGCGGTTTACATGTGTGTGTGTGCCTGTGTGCCCTTGTGCACATGGGTGTCTGCGCGCTTTCTTTCTTTCTCAGGTGTAGGTTTTAGTGTCCTCCTTGCTTGATAAAAATAATCAGAGGTTTCCCTGGTTGCTGTGCTCTAAAACAAGGTATGATCACGGGGCCCCCAGTCTCTAAGGTGTGGGTACTTCCTGCTTGAGATTACCAGGGTCTGGGGGCTTCCCAAGACCATTTCATGCAGGCGTCCTCTATTTCTCCTGTGGAAATCAACCACTGTAAGCTCTCCATCGCTAGTGAGGTCAAATTATGTCAACTGTATTTTCCTAAGAAATTGTCCATTTAACCTAGCTTTTAGTGGGATTGCCTAATGTGTGAAAAGTAGTGTGTTACGGTTTTCCTTTAAACTTTGTTAAAAGTTTATTTATTTATTTATTTTGAGAGAGAGAGAGAGAGAGAGAGAGAGAGAGGCTGGGGGAAGAAGAGAGGGAGAGAGAATCCCAAGCAGGCAAGGAGGCTCCGTGCTGTCAGCACAGAGCCCTATGCAGGGCTCGATCTTACAAACTGCGAGGTCACGATGTGAGCCGAAGTCAGACCAACCGCACCACCCAGGCGCCCCAGTAGCTTACAATTTTTAATTTGTTCCATGTCATTCTCCCTTTTGTCCTTTCTTATTTTGAACATTTGGGGCTCCTCCTATTTTTCCTAATTATTATAGCTGGTGTCTTGTCAACTTTGTTATTTAAGAATCATACATTTGAGGGGCGCCTGGGTGGCGCAGTCGGTAAAGCGTCCGATTTCAGCCAGGTCACGATCTCGCGGTCCGTGAGTTCGAGCCCCGCGTCAGGCTCTGGGCTGATGGCTCGGAGCCTGGAGCCGGTTTCCGATTCTGTGTCTCCCTCTCTCTCTGCCCCTCCCCCGTTCATGCTCTGTCTCTCTCTGTCCCAAAAATAAATAAAAAAATGTTGAAAAAAAAATTAAAAAAAAAAAGAATCATACATTTGATTTATTAATCTTATCTACTACTTTACTATTTGACACATCTCTACATTATTAATTCCTGATTTTACCTTTGCTATTTTCTCCCTGTGCATTCTTGTGTTTTACCTTATAATTTTTTTCAGTTTTCCGCTTTGGAGATTTCACTCAGTTACTTTATTCTTTCATTTCCTATTAATATAGAGACATAATGCCATGAATTTCTATCACTGTTTTGAAAGTATTCCATAGAGTTTGAAATGCATGTTTTATTATTAGTTTTCAGGAATTCTGATATGTCTGTGTGTTTTGCCTCTCAACCAAGAATTATGAAATTGAAATTATCTTATTTTTTAAGTTTATTTATTTATTTTGAGAGAGAGAGAGAGAGAGAGAGAGAGAAAGCAGGGGAGGGGCAGAGAGAAGGAGAGAGAGAATCCCAAGCAGGCTCTGTGCCGTCAGTGCAGAGCCTGATGCAGGGATTGATCCCACGAACCATGAGATCATGACCTGAGCCATGATTAAGAGTCAGATGTTTAACCGACTGAGTCACCCAGGCGTCCCAAAATTCATTTAATTTTCAGGGAAAATAAACTTTTTGGGAGGGGTGGTAATTTTTACCCTGTAATGTTATGCCATTGTGATCAACAAGTATTGCCCATGCTATTTATAACTTATGGAATATATTTATGCTTTCCTTATCTACTAACACTTGATCAATTTTTGTAAATGATAGATTTTCAGCTAAGAAAATATTCTATATTCTCTAAGTATGTACTGTTTGGTATTTGTCTAAAACAGCTTCATTTTTGTTATTATTTATTAAATCGTTAAAAATTAGTTGTGACTTTAATGGCGCTATTTTTTTTTTTTTGTTTTGCTTCAAGCAAGGTTTTTTTTTTATTAAGAGGACTCAGATACCTCTAAATTAATCACTTTAAGAACACTCTTTAGTTGAGGAAATGTAGTAGTCATCCACTCTTGTATAACACATTACCTGAAAACTGAGCAGTTAAAACGGTAACACGATGTAGCCGGGCCCCCCGTGACTCAGGCGCCTCCCACACTGCAGTCACTACAAGGTCCGACTGGGGGGCCTTCCAAGGCCATCCTGTGACCACGGGCTCTCGTGTGCCCTGGCCGCCACAGTGGTCCGATGGTGCAAGACACCAGCCTCCTCAATGCAGTGGGACGAAGCATGAAATTAAACCAGCCTGAAGGGGCTGGGTTGGCACTGACTTTATTTCTGGTTCCCTGGGATTCCAACCAGACCTGTCCTGGGGACACCTGGGCGGTGGGCATAGCCCGGACTCGCAAAACTCCTTCCCGGACACACACACTTACACGCACCGGTTCACGCTCCCACAGCCACACCCACACACGCTCACACAAGGCATTGACACACTTGTGCAGTCACACCCACCCACACTCGGGCACACGCATGCGCATACTCACCCAGGTGACCGGCGTTGGCCCAGGCCAGAAGGAACCAGGCTTTCTCACACTTTCCACCTCCTGGCTTCCTGTCCTGTTTCTAGCCACCATCTTGCCAAAAACCTGGAGCGTCACTGCCATACCTGACTCGGCTATTTGAAGCTCTGGTGCCCTCCATTCTCCTCCTAGAACACGGGGAGGTAGGCTGCGTGGCACGTGGCCAGACGTCTCAGAACGACACCCGCCGAGTCCCGTGATGCACCGTCTCGAGAGCTCCCTGAACGGCCCCAGCCTTGCTCATCCCCCAAAGCACAGCCCCAAAGAGCCTGAGCAGACACTCCCCGGAGGCTCCACCAGGACCGGCCTTGGTCACGTCGTCCAGCACGTGGACAGGTTCTACTGGCCTCCGTGCTGTGGTCCCCCACACGTCGCACCACGCCTGTCCGAGGAATCCGGGACAGATGCAGGGTCGTGGCCACCAAAGCTCCGTACCTGCACACGGACGCGCTTCGCTGGGCCACGAAGCGCGTGAGCATCTCCCAGCATGGGAAGGTGTGCCCCGTGGAGGGGGGGACAAGCGGAAGGACAGGGTGTGGGGCCGCGAACACTTCTCCTCCGGCCGTGACGATGGTCCCAGGATGTTAAGTCCTGCCCTGCCCTTCCGGGGAGTGCTGTTGTCATCAATACGTAATATATCAGAGTGAGCTCAAAATTTGGCTCAAACCCGCTGGAGTTTTAAAGGGTCCCCAGCTCCACAGTGCGCCGTTCTGAAAGGGAGCGGGCCAGCAGGAGTCGCCTCAAGGTGAACCCGGTCACTCGACCCGGAGGGCGCCCCTGAAATTGAACGTCAGCGTGAACGGACAAAAGTGGGGAGAAAGGTTCTCGCAGACCAGCAGCAAAGAGCAGGCTCTGTATCCGGGCTCGTGTGGGACGTGGGGGAAGGCCGTATTTGTCTCTGGATCACTAGGTGAGCAGCGTGGACGAAGGAAAGAGGGGTCTCGCTCAGCACCCAGCGAGTCCCCCTCACATGACAGAGCTTCATTCCTAACCCTGAATCGGCCTCGGGGCGGCACGCCCCGGGTCTTGGGGGTGACGTTTCTTGGCTCTATAGCCAGTCTCCATTGGCAGATGGTGGGCGTGGCTAAAAATGATCATGATTGTGTCACAGTGAGAAGAACAATTAACAAATGCAAACTTAAAAATTATAGACTTGGGGCGCCTGGGTGGCTCCGTCGGTTGAGCGTCCGACTTCGGCTCAGGTCACGATCTTGCGGTCTGTGGATTCCAGCCCCGCGTCGGGCTCTGTGCTGACGGCTCAGAGCCTGGAACCTGCTCCGGATTCTGTGTCCCCCTCTCTCTGCCCCTCCCCTGCTCACACTCTGTCTCTCTCTCTCAAAAATAAATGAATATTAATTTTTTTTTAATTACAGACTTCTTAGTTCTATGGAAAAGCAAAGTCACATTTCGGCTTACCACTCCTTCCACATGAGTTAACTTGGCAAAGTGTTGGCCTCGCCTGAGTCCCTGGTGTGCAAATCCACACACTCGGGGGCTATCTGTGGATGAAGGACACCTCTCCTAACAGGACCACGGTGACAAATTAGTGACCACTCGAACCCAAAGAGTGGACACCATTTAAGTTTTGTTTAGTGAAGTAAGTACTCCTATTAGCTTGGTGTTCACCCCTCTCTGAGCCCAGGGGTCTGGGATGCTGCCACCAGAAGGTCCTCACCCAGACGTCAGACAGCGTGGTCTCCGTAAACCACGTCACTGTCACTGGGGGCCCCCGTGGCTCTGTTCTCCAGATGCCGTGGGAGACGGAAGCAGGTGGTGGGGTCCCTCCTGAGCACGTGTGTCCTCTCTGGGATCAGTGCTGGGCACTTGGTTGGAGGTCCCCAAGGCAAATCTTCCAAGTAATGCCACCACTCCTCCTCCTGTCCTGTCAGCGTGGCCTCTTTTAGCTGAAATTCGAAAGGCAGGGCTGTGAACATAGCTTTAGCGAGATTTTAAAGGTCACGTCATCTCCTTCTGCCCTGACGTTCTCTCTGTGTCTGCAAGAATCCGAGAGGATGACTAGTTCAGGGTGCCCGGCAGCCTAGAGCCCAGTCCACACGTATGACATCTCTGCCACATGCAGGGTGACATCCAGGCACTGGCCGTGTCATACGGTGCTGTTTGGCTTGGGTCCTCTTCCGAGTGTCTATTACTCGGTAGCAAACTTCCGCACGTTTGGTGGCATTAAACCAAAACCACGTAGTGATGCTCCTGGATCCCACGGGCCAGGAGCTCCGAGAGGGCACCGAGGGCCAGCTGCTCTCTGGTCCCTCATCAGAGACGAGTCTGGGGGCTCAGCCAGGAGGACTGAATGGCGGGAGTCCTCTGCACCCTCCCTCTCCTCCACGGCAGGTGCAGGGGCCGGCCCTTTCCGGTGACCTGAGGAGCCCCAGGGCTGGCCTCCTCCCCGTGAAGGCGCTGACTCAGCGTGGGCAGCGTGACAGAGTTTCGTGTTCTAGCAGGAGGGGGACCAGGGTTTTGGGGAGGCAGGCAGGTCACAGCCCCACCCCCCACGAGCTCCCCGTGAGCTGTTAGGTTGCCGGGACCCCAGATCCTCAAACACCCGGTCTCCACCCCACCCCGACCCTGGGCCCAGAGATCCGCTTTGTCTTCTCCTCACCCTCTAGGCTCCAGGACCGCCCCCCCCCCCCCGCAAGGTTACCCTGAGCCTGGTCTCCGGGCAGACACAAAGGTGTAAAATGAAGAAGCTTCTGGATGCAGTGAGAGCTTCTGCAGACGCCAGCAAGTGGGGGTTTTGAGCCTCAAAGGATGGGGAGATCTCAGGTGCCCACTCGGACCGACCACACGGCTGCACGGATGCACGTCACCCCCCACCCCGGCCGTTGTCTGGATGTTGCCACAAGGGTCTCTGTGCAGAAAAAGCACCGCTCTGTTTTCAGAGGTGGGGGGCGACGGGGTGAAGGATGCTGAGGCGTCTAGCAAGTCTGTCCAAGCCACAGAGCAGCTCCCACCGCGGCACGGACAGCGGGCTGGCCAAGGCCGGGGCACGAGTCACAGCCAGAGGCCAGCTCTGTTACCAGGCCCTGGAGACAAGACACTACAGCCTCTGTGACTCACCCCCTCCCGAGCGGACCCTCAGGGAGCGGTCGCGGGGTCGAGTGACCATCCCGACCAAGGGCTGCACCGAGCGCACGTTTCAGCACAGAGGCCCTGACGTTCGGGGCGGAGTGCCAGGGGCCGGACCGGGGTCCCCATCCGTTCGCGCCACACTAATGCCCACGTCTGCGGAGGCCACAGCCGTGTGTGCCCTTCCCACGCACCAAAGCGCCTCCCAGGGCGGGTCAGCCGGTGGGGGGCGCGGCCAGAGGCGCAGGGGCACCCTCGGTGGGCACCGACCTTGCTCACGCTGGAGGACGCCCTGAGGCTCCACGGCACAGGACGTGCCTGCTGTTCCGGAAGCATGACTCCCAGTCTCGAGACACTAAGGTGGGCTTGGCGGGTCCCGGGAAGGGGAAACTAACTGGCAAGGGTCCGAAAGGCACTGGCCAGTGAAAATGCAAATAATCGGGGGCGCCTGGGTGGCTCGGTCGGTTAAGCATCTGACTTCGGCCCAGGTCACGATCTCGCGGTCCGTGAGTTCGAGCCCCGCGTCGGGCTCTGGGCTGACGGCTCGGAGCCTGGAGCCTGCTTCCGATTCTGTGTCTCCTTCTCTCTCTGCCCCTCCCCCATTCATGCTCTGTCTCTCTCTGTCTCAAAAATAAATAAACGTTAAAAAATTAAAAAAAAAAAAAAAGAAAATGCAAATAATCAAAATGCCTACGTGTGCCTCTCCGGATGTTCTAGTTCCTTTGATCTTTTTCATTAAATAACGTTATCTTTATTTTATGTTCTGTTTTCCTTATTTTTCCACCTTGTGACCTCTCGCTTGAAGGATTTTACAGTGCACTCACCTGAAGCCAAAGTGGACTTCAGTTATCTGCCAGATTGACTGTCGGGGACCGTGTGTGTCCCATCGCACGCACGTTACACGCTAAGCGTTATCTGTAGACACGCGTGCAGGCAGCCATGGGCTCATCTGTGCCTGGGCGTGCATTCGTAACTTGGATTTGCACAACTGTTTTCCTTGCCTCGAAAAGGACCTTGGATCACGTGTCCGCATTTTGTCCGGGTCGCGGGTGGGAGCGCTGGAGACCCAGCTTGCCGTTGCTGGGAGCCGGGGGCATCTGCAAATAGTGTGGCCGCCCCCCCACCCCCGCTCAAAGCTTGCTGTTTGCTGTTATTAACTGACCCAGAACCTTTCGCTCTTTTTGTTTTCGTGCTTGATTTCAGGGAGTCTGTGAGCGTGCAGGGTGAGGGGCTGCAGACGGGAGCACCCCGCTGTCAGGAGCCCACGAGGCTGATTCTTAAGGCCGGTCTCCCGGGCAACTGCCCACAGCCTTGACCCGTTTGCCAAGGTCAGCAGTTCACAGGCGGGCAAGGGCACATTTTTCTAAGTCTTTATCCTCACGTTTGTAAATGTTTGCTTTCTCTTTTCTCTTTTTTAATCAAAAAGTTTCTATTTGGAAAAGGAGCTTTGAAATTATTGCTGTCCTTTACAAGAAATGCCCAGCAAACCCCCTTCTGCGGCCCTGCCCCGTTCGGGGGGCTATTAAAGCCCCCGGCAAACCCTCCTTGGGTTGTTATGGCACCGAGATGAAGAATGTTCGGCCAGAGCGCCTCCGTCTTCTGTGGGGTCCGGCCGGCTGCTGACGAAGCCCACGGTGGCCTTCCTCTCACCCTTCTGTCTGCAAAGACGTGTCCAGCCCAGCCTTCCCCTACCCCGGGGCTCCTGCAAGCCCGTGGTCACAAGCGTGCAGGGCCACCGGACCTTCCTGCCTTGTTCCCGCCCCTTGGGGACTCGGCCCCCGGCCGGGTGGGTGGACACAGGACACCTAAGCCCTGTGTCTCCAAGCTCCCCTCTCCTGAGACCTGACCCCCAGCCTCGATTCACATTTTCAGCCCCTCGCTTATTCCAGACGGAAGGCGACAGGCAGCGAGTGAAACATAGATCAGGTATGTCACCTGATTGGACAGAGAATTTGAAATCCCCACGAAAGTAGCTTAACCTGCCTCGTTGTTCAATATCCTTATTAAGTGAACTACCTTTGTGCGAGACTTGAAACTGGTTGACTGGCCGTGGACGGGCCCTGCTTGTTCCACAGCCGTGTAGCGCAAGGCGGGCACGACGACCGGCAGGTAGGGGTGGCGAGCCCCAGCCCAACCGCAGGGCCGGGAGTGGGGAGGACTCTGTTCAAAGGAAAAGCCAGCTATGGGGAAGCGGACTCTCCCCAGTCCGAAGGCCAGCTGTCCGGGACTCAGCTGGCACTAAGAAGTCACCTCTCTCGTCTGTATGTCTGTTTCTGAGCCACCTACGCGGTGGTCTGGGTCGTGGTCCTGTGAGGGCGAGGCTGAGGGGAGAAGGCACCCGGGACAGCTTCCAGAACCAGGAACCACTGACCTGGAGGCCAGCCCCCCGCACACCAGCCACCTCACTTCGCAGACCCAAGAAGGGGTGCGGGGCTGCCGTGCTCTCTGCCATAGGCGGTGGCAGGGCCAGGAGGTTGTGGCCAGGGGAAGGCCACACGAGGTGACATGGAGCGACATGGCCCTGCTCTCGTTAGACGCGTAACCTGGACGGGACAGCTCCTTCAGGAGGCCGTCCTCCCTGCCGCACTGCCAGGATGAACCCGGGCAGAGGGTGAGCCCGCTAAGGAATCTCGGCTCCCCAGGGAGGGGAGAGCTGGACTTCGCCCACGGAGGAGCCACGTGATGTGCTCCCTTCGAAGAGCAAACGTGTCGTCTGGTCTCACGAGAATGTAGAGCTCAAGGCGCCATGTTGGAAGCTGGCGGGGCCGAAGGCCAGTGACGGTGCTCCCTCATGGGTGCCCCCCAAATGAACTAAAGTAACAGGTGGAAAGCCCCACCTACAGCCAACATCCGTAGATGCTGACAGAGGAGGCGGGACCGAGTCCACACAGAGGGTCCCACGCACAGTGCACGAGGCCGTGCACCCCACTGCCCTTCCGGGTCTCACCCAGGCTCCTGTTTGCCATGAGCCATCAAACCACCGGTCAGCCACACAACTCACCGAGTCACCGGTGAGACCAAATGGCCTGGAAGTCTCCAGCTCCGGGAAGTCCCCGCCCCGTCCCCAGCACGCTAGGACAGCGGCCACACCTCCTTGGGGGTAAATATCAAGATCCACCCACAATGAATGCGGTGGGGGGGGGGGGGCAGGGGCTCAAATCCAACCCCACAGAAGCTCACATATGAGGAGTCTCGGTTCCTCTGTTCCAGATTCAGCCACGAGAGGGAAGCAAAGGATCGTCTCCATCACGGACTCCAGCACACGAACACCCAGATCCTGCCAGATCCTGCCTGTCAGGCACACATCTCTTTTATGGGTGGGATCAGGGATGCGTATATACTTTTTTGGAATGAAATGTGTTCATCACACTCTACCCTCTTGAGTTCTCAGGCAGAGGCAGTGCTTTGCTGCCCCGTTATCACAGACTGTTTTAAGTTAGGAAACTAAAGACCAGCGCTGAGTGCTGTGGAATTGCACGTTGCTCAGTAGTCCTTGACCTGCTGCAGTCGTTAAGGACCCCTTGGGTCGTCACAGGAAAACTGCTAAGTGTAACCAGTGCCTGTTGCCGTAAGCGCGTGGCCTGTGTTTCTGCCTCTAGCCATGGGCTTTCTGTGCTCGGTTCGAAGATCCTCGAGCTTGGGAAAATGCACACGTCTTTTTCAAAGAAACATGGTGCACTCGCTCTTGCGTAAAACTGATCAATGTCGAGAGATGGTGGACGCCTGTGAAGTGGTTTTTGTGGGTGGGAAACCCATGTGGGGGATTCGTACTGGGTCCCTCTTATCACAGAGTGGGAATGAAGTCTACCTAATTTACCAAGTCACGTTCACACTCTGGTTTAACCGCCTTGTAGCCATCATTAAACACGTGAGGCTGGAAAAAAGCGAAAAGAACGAGACCGGGTGCGCCTGGGTGGCTCAGTTGGTTGAGCGCCGGACTTGGGCTCAGGTCACGATCTCGCGGTTTGTGGGTTCGAGCCCCGCATCAGGCTCTGTGCCGACAGCTCAGAGCCTGGAGCCTGCTTCGGATTCTGGGGTCTCCCTCTCTCTCTGCCCCTCCCCCAACTCGCTTGCTGTTTCTCTCTCTTCTCTCAAAACATAAATAAACATTAAATATTTATATATTTATTATATTCATTTATATGCATTTATTTATATTTTATTTACTTATATTATTTTTATATTATATATTAATATATTATATAATTATATATAATATACTATATTATATATTATTATATAAATATGTATTTATTAGTATATATATTATATGTATATATATATATATATTAAGAATGAGGCCATTGTCTGTCCCTGGGTTTGTGAACTGTCAGCAATGTCTGACCTCCAGATACTTCTCAGAGTACAGTCGCCACTGAAATTATTTGCTTTCGATATGCGTGAAGGACGAAGTCTTCTTGGAGTGTAACAGAAATGACAACCTGTGACTGGGGGGAAGAAAAGGAGAACGTTAGGTGGAGACCCTCGCAGGCACCAGGACTGGGTTGCTACCGGGAGAGGTTGGGATTATTTAACCGGGGGTGGAGGCGTCTCATCAAGCAGCAGATGTCACCAGGTGGGACAGCAGCGTGCAGCTGCAGCCACGGGGGCCTTGGCATTCTCCTACGCACCCACATAGAATGGACCCCCCCCCACCTCTTGTCCTGAGCCTCCCGGGGAGGTGGGGGCCCGCAGCACCTGCATGTGACAACCGGCGCTGATCCGCGGCAGGCGCACGAGTGGCTGGGTGGCAACCTCACCGGGCACGGGCTCCCCGCGCCGTGCCGCGACCGTCTAGCTCTGAGAGGACGCACCGAGCTGGTGCATCACAGCCCTGTGGGGCCTACGCTGAGACACCGGCCACGCGCCCCACGGGGGGCTGCAGAGGAACCAGCCGGACTTGGCGGTGATCGGCTCCCGTCCCTACGTGTCTTCACGAGGCCTTCTCACTCCTGCGTCCCTCTGCCCCAACCTGTTTCTGACGAGGACACTCTTATCTGGACCCAGGGCCACCCTGGTGCAGTATGATTTCGTCTCAATCTTTACCTTAATTCCATCTGCAAAGACTCTGTTTCCAAATGAGGTCCCATTCTCAGGCTCCAGATGATGTGCGTTTTTGCAGTGCGCTGCGGGGCACACTGTATACGCCGGAGGACAGCCTCTGTGGCGGGCTGGCTGGGCGGGCCCAACACGAACTGCTTCCCCTGTGTGTTCCCCTTGTATCCTCAGCGCTACCCAGTGAGGAGGTGCTGTTCTCATCACTCCCATTTCACAGGCGGAAAAACCGAGACCAGCTGTGACACTCATCCAAGGTGTCAAAGCTAAAAGGTGGCCGGCCCAGGGCTAGGCTCCAAGTCCACATGACATAGTTTTCTTTCCTGAGCACCAGAGGAATCCACCCGGACGGTGCCCTGATCCAGGATAACTGCCCAACACTCAGCTCAGAGGGGAAATGCCCTAAGTCTCCTTTAACAAATAATTACAACCAACTTAGGGCGCCTGGGGGACTCAGCCGGTTAAGCATCGACCTCAGCTCAGATCACGATCTCACAGCTCGTGGGTTCGAGCCCGACGTCAGGCTCTGTGCTGACACTATGGAGCCTGCTTGGGATTCTCTCTCTCCCTCTCTCTCTCTCTGCCCCTCCCCTGTGCTCTCTCTTTCTCAAAAATAAATAAACATTAAAAAAAGCAACTAACTGGAATTTTGTTTTTGTGACTACTTTAAAAGTGGAATCTCCAGAAAACAAGTATGGGAAAAGAATGAAAGCAGCTGTTGACATCCAGATGTCTGTCCCTCTTTGTAAAATTCTTGGCCCGTCACGCACCAGAGGGAGGGCTCACTAATCTTAGATCGCTCACCGTGCCAGAGATGAGATCTTCGTAAACTTCCAGGCTATCATCTGGGGGAGAAGAAGGGAGAGCAAAACAAATGAGACAAGATGCGGGTCTCAGCAGATTTCCGAAGCAGGACGTTCCCCTGGCGTTTGGGGTGACGAATGTGGCCTCACGGACCACGACCAGCTCGCGGGCGCCCAAGGGCTACCCACTCTGGCGTAAGACTTGAAACTGACTTGATGGCTGCGAGAACCAGGAGGGCCTCACGTGGCCTGACCCTCCTGTCCCCGCTCTTGGATAAGACGCCTCAGCCAACAACTCCCTTCCCAGGGGACCAGGCCGTCTCGTCACTACGAAGCCTGCCTCCCGCAGCCCGTTACCCCCTCTGCTCCCGCGCACAACCTCCACGTGGCCATGGTGGCCCCTGGGATGTGGGTCCATGTGTCTCACGAACTGCTGTCATCTGTGGGTGGTGGGTGCAGGGCACCTGGCCGCCCCCATGAGCCCGGGGCAGGAATCCCTCCCTCGCCGAGTCCCGCACAGACTCACGGTCCCTCAGGGGAGAGTCCCAGGGAGAAGCGGGACAGCATGGGTGAGAAACGCCAGACGAGAGACACGCGTGTGATGCTAAAAAGAAGGTAGTTTTCCCTGGAGCAAAGCTTTGGGAAGAGATGCCCATTGGGATGAAAATAGAAGCAGAAAGAGGTGGTCCCTGGCAGACACAGGGCTGGAGGGCGGCCGGAGGGGCACGTGGTCGTGGCGACAATGTGAACATGGCGGGGGGGGGGGGACCACGAGGAGGCAGCTTGGGACGCGGCCACCAGGGTCCTCCGCCCTCGAATCCTGCTTACGGCACTGCCTGGATTGGCGTGTGGAGCCCCTGCCGAACGCAGGCTGCAGACAGCCAGGGTGGGAGGCGGGACGACGTTCCAGGGGGCTCCAGGAGTGTGAGCGGGGAGAGCCATCGTCTGCTCCGCCGGTGGCCGGCTGAAGCCGTGGCCTGGCTCTGTTTGTGACCAAGAGACGGACAGGGTAGAAACTTACCTGAACGTTTGACCTTAAACACTTGGCGCTAAAGGCCTTATTCGTTGGCTTCTCAATAGCGTGCACCGTGAACCCGTTAGCCCAGGGACTCGTGATTCCGACAGAGCTGGAGAGGTAACTTTCACAAATCCGTATGAAATAGAAACCGCTGTGGATGGGGTGAGGCTATCGCAATCTGGAAAATGTTTTGAAACAAGTGGACACACAAGCGAAGAGAAGCAACGTCACGAGGCACTCGGGGCAGCGAGCGAGACACATCTCACGCGGGCGAGCTAAGGGGCATCCTGTTAATATCACAAAAGAGCCAGAGTTCAACGGGGTAATATAACTGTCACCTCCAAAAAGGCAGGAATTGATGCATGAGTGAGTCAGGAGACGAATCCCTGATTCATATTCCGCGCATGACATTTGCCCATGTTTCCGTGCCAGTAAGTTTAATTTAATAAGCCCGTGTGTCAAGGGCCACTCAGATATGTTACAGCTGCAGCATCTCACTCCCTTGGAAAGTTCAGGGCTCTGGCTCTTTCCTCTCTCCAGTGTCTACAGGAACGCTCTGTGCTTGCATTAGCCGTGTGTACCTTTCTCAGCGGGTCACTTGGGTACCTCCTTACTCACCCCTGCTGTCATGTCCCAGATGTGGCCCTGAGACTCTGTGAGCGTGGCCAGCCGTGTTCTTGGGGACCGTTGTGCCCCGTGAAGAAGGATGGCGAGCACAGGACGATACAGGGAGCAGGTACACAGATGATCTCCATTGGAGGCTAAAAATCAAATCTCCTCTTTTATCAAAGAGTAAAACAACAGAAGAGAGAGAACAGGTTACTTGTAATCCCACGCAAGAAAGAATATTGGAGAGGATTTAAAGCCAGGACTCCTGATTAATGGAGGCTTCTACACAATGAAGAGGGAGTCAGTTTTAAAAGAATTTCTTTTTTTTTCTCTCAGTAGTCTAACGAAGCCAGAAGCTCAGCCAGGATGATCTACATCTTGAAGTCAATGAGTGTGAGACAATCAGAGGGAAAGAAGGACTTCAGTGACATCGTAACGTGTGAGGCATCCGGAAGAAAAGCCACTGGTAGGGGGTGCCTACGTGGCCCGGTTGGCTAAGCATCCGACTCTTGGTTTCAGCTCAGGTCACGATCTCGTGGTTCGTGAGTTCGGGCCCCACGTCGGACCCTGCATGGACAGTGTGGAGCCTGCTTGAGATTCTCTCTCTGCCCCTCCTCTGTCCGTTCTCTCTCTCTTTCTCTCTCTCTCTCTCTCTCTCCCAAAATAAAGAAATGAACATTAAAAGAGAAAGAGAAGAAAGAGAAGAACCAGCCATTTGTTAAAGCTGGGGGTCAGCCTTCTGGACGCCGGACCACTGTGTTCTGGTAGGATCCATCCAGGTGTCTCTAGCTGTCGACTTATGAACAGGTTTGTTATTATTATTATTATTATTATTAACTTGGCAACATATGGAAGGGCCACAGTTCTCTAAAACAACTGAGACCACACTCTGCAAGTCTAAGTGTGTGCGATCGTCACGTGTCCCCTCGGCCACAGACGGTGCGACAGCTACCGGAGAGGAACAGTGAGCTCTGACATTTGGGGTCCTGTGGACTGGAGTGAGCTGTCCACACCCTCAGGATCTCAGTCCTGTCTGTGTCCATGCTGTGTTTCTCCACGACATCAGGGTTGCATTGTTGCCTTTCCTTGATTCACACTATACACACACACACACACACACACACACAATGTATGTATATATACATACACACATATATATGTGTATGTGTGTATATATACACATTTGTGTATATGTGTATATGTGTGTGTGTATACATATACACACACACACATATATATATATATATATATATATATATTTGGATTTTTAAGTGTTTTTCATCTCTGAGTTTTCTTTTTTTTAATGTTTATTTTTGAGAGAGAGGGACACACAGAGCATGATGGGGGAGGGGCAGAGAGAGAGGGAGACACGGAATCCGAAGCAGGCTCCGGGCTCTGAGCCGTCAGCAGAGAACCCGACGCGGGGCTCGAACCCAAAAGTCGTGAGATCAAGACCTGAGCTGAAATTGAACGCTTAACCCAGAGCCACCCTGGTGCCCCGTCTGCATTTTCATTCCCTCAAAACCCTTTCAGTGTGGTCTTTAAATATTTACTGATTCCTATAGAGGGCTTTTCCCTTTAATTAACAGACTTTGCAAAATCCTTGCTCCCATTTAATGAGCAATGGTTACTGCGAGCTGACTTGACCTCACCTTTCTCTCTCTTGAACCTGAACAGTATGGACCTGATCGGTTTGGTTCTGATCTCAGAACCTCACTGAACATACCACTTTCCAGAGCACCTGCTCTGCTGGCTTTGGGACTTGCTCCACATTTATGGCCACATGCAGTCCATGAAAGGGGCCCTCTCCCTGCAGAAAGCTCCCGCAGGCTGGCTTTCCTAGACACAAGTTTCAGAGAAGGGGTATGACCCGCTGAGAGTCGGGTTTAAGAAGGTGAGCGACAAGAGAGCCGTGTGTCCAGTTTCCCGCTAAGGAAGGGTACCTGGAGGAGAACTGAGTTCTGGCACACAGGTGACCCCGGCCAGAAAAAGAAAACCATAGTCGTATTTTACACAAAGAGGGGCAGCCTCGGCAGAGGCACAAAGAGCGGCACGCACTCGTGTTTCTCAAATACTCTCCACCACGGTGCGGGGTGCTGGGGATCTGTCTGCAGCCTCCAAGTGGCTCGAGCTTTTGTCCAGCAGGAGAGAGAGGCCAGTGCAGGATTACTGTGTGCGCACACCGGGCCGGATGGGAAGCCATCAACCCCTGGACATTTCAGTCCAATGAGCCAGCAGGCCCTTCTGCTGACTCTGGCTATTTTGAGTTGTATTCTATGAGGTGTCGTTAACACAGTACAAGAAACACAAACGGGAAACCACAGAGCCTTTGGTGGGAGTGGTGACACGGTGCCATATGCACTTGGGGAGCCCTGCTTTGCTGCCATGGGGGGATCTGTGGGGGAGAGGTGGGGAATTCAGGACCCGAAGTGGAGTCCGCTACAACGGACAGCGTAGGCTCTAAACCAGCACACTGGTAATGGAAACCGGAAGACAAAAGGTTAGAGAAGTACTTAGAAAAAAAAAAAAAAAAGAGCCAAAGTTCAAGACAGGTTAGAGGTAGAAGGTATAGGAGAGGAAAGGTGTGGAGACTGACCAAGGAATTCTTTTTTACTTTTTTCAAACATTTATTTATTTTAAGAGAGAGAGAGAGGGAGAAGAAGAAGAAGGAGAAGAAGGCGAAGAAGGCGAAGGAGAAGAAGGCAAAGGAGAAGAAGGAGAAGAAGGTGAAGGAGAAGAAGGAGAAGAGGGAGAAGAAGGAGAAGAAGGAGAAGAAGAAGAAGAAGAAGAAGAAGAAGAAGAAGAAGAAGAAGAAGAAGAAATTGACCAAAGAATTTTGATATAGGTGAGTACTGGAGAGAGGGAAGAGATTTTGGAGAAGGTAGACTCTTCTGGTCTTTATTATTGGGAGTTCGGCTTATTGCTGGACAATGGGAATCCACGTTTTCAGGGTGTTGCTTTCTGCTTATTGACTAGATATGGTGGCTGTGGTCTCTGGGAATGGGGTCAGCATGAGAAGCCTTGCTTTCTGAGGTGGAGCAGGGGCTGGAAAGAGTCAGCCAGGAGCTACCGAGAAGAGAGGAGGCCTCTCAACCCCTCCACAGAGAAGAAGAAACACCAGCAGCTTTGTCCTACAATACAGACAGCATCTCCGCTTGAGGGATCAGTTGAGAGATTAACAAAAGGCCAGTTAACTGGAGATAGAAGTGTGAGATTTAGTATTGACAAGCGCTCTACGGGAAGATGAAGCTTAAGTGGACGGATCAATGGACTCGTCAGTACGTCCCTCTGCTTTGCATGATCTAGAGCCACGGTTTTCTGGGAGAACCCAGAAACTCTGCAGACACCTTAACCCCAAGGGAGGACCCGTGTTGTCTATCACTGCCACCCAAATTCACCAATCAGGAGTGTGGGAAGAGGCAGGAACAGGTCAAGAGTGCTGTGGTAAACAGAGTCTTACCATAGGAAAACCCAAGAGAAGGATGAGTTCTTGCACCCAGCAGGCAGTTCCAAGCATGCATTGGAGGTTCCTGGGAGAGCCTCTGGCACAAAAGATGTGTGTGTGTGTGTGTGTGTGTGTGTGTGTGTGTGTGTGTGAGAGAGAGAGAGAAAGGGAGAGAGGGAGGGAAGGAGGGAGCTGCGCACACAAGAGATGACATCTCGAGAAGGCATGGGCTCCCCCAAGTAGAAACATACATGATCCAAAGAGAGATCAGAGGAAGGGAACTCTTTAATGAGGCAAAACAAAGAGTGATGTCCAAGGAGTTCCAGGGAAGAAGAGTGTCCCAAAAGAAAGAAGCAAGATTGATAAGAAAGAGCAATAAATATACCCTGTAAAGAAGTCCATTAAGATAAGCGACGCAGTGTCCTTGGGTTTTGGCAATATGGGCGTCATGTGTGACGTTCAGAGAATTATCCAGGGCAGGATTCCCATGTTTATCACGCTGTATGGTAACAGGGGGCAAAGTTCTGGCCTCCAGGTTGAGCAGGGTCATTGCCTGTTGGGGTCCCAAATGCATATGGTACCCGGCGGGGCAGTTGCCTGACACAGGGTGTTGCCTGTAGCCTGTAGCTCAGAGGGGTGGCTGAGTTTAGCCATCTCACATCCCACTTTTGGTTGGCCAGTGGTGTTTGATCTGTGCTCGTAGGAACAGAGTTTGCGCACCTCGCTTCAACCCAAACATGACAGCTCTGTGTGTTCATTGCAGAGCTGATATTGCACATGAATGTCAAGGTCCTTTAGAGGAATTTTAAAGTTTGAAAAATTCTGGCGAAGACGGCATCTAAAGAAGATCCTGAACATAGCAAGGTTTCCTTTCCTTTTTTATTTTTTTTTTTGTTTTTGCCTGTTTTTTTTTCTCTCTGTAAATGTGCACATTAAAGTAAAATACACATGTGGAAGATTAATACTGAAAAAAAATTAGAAGCCCCATGTGAATATGGTTTGGCATTGAGTGAGGCAGGTAGCTCCTGGGCGCATTGGTAGAAAAATTAGGTTATGGTCGCACATTTTGAAAAAATCCACACAAATGACCTATATCTTCCCTGCTGAGCAGAAGCTAAAATTATGTAGATGGTGCTCACATTCTCTGAGAAGGATATTTTTGTCAACTAAGATTTATATCCTGTGTACATTTTTACGTTTAGTTGTGCATTGAGTCTCTTGACTCATAAAATTTGACGGATATTACGAAGTTATTCTCCTGTATGCAGCGTGGGATTGTGAGAGGATTTTACTTGAGATCTGAATACACTACTATTCATCTGTGCCTTAAGCTGCAAAAGGAGAGGACAGAGGGCACAATAGAGGCAGGAGACCCCACACAGAAGCTGGGACAACAGAGACCCAGCAAATGCATGGTAACCGAACGCAGAGAGAGTAAGCAAGGGTTTGATTGTTCAACAAAGGGGCTTTTCTTTTTCAATGTGTTGATGAAGGAGGCAGGGGACGGAGTCCTGGCCCCATGTGCATTCCAAACACACTTTGGCTATCACCTCTGTCTATAAAATTTAGAAAAGGTCTCCTAACTGCCCCGGGGTCTTTTGTTTCAATGTTGACCCTGTCTCTTTCCCTGGTATTTACTAAAATCAAATGCTTAGGAAACTCATGCAGGCAGTTTGTCCACATTAGTGACCTAAGAGGGTGATTTCAAAATGTTGTGAACTGGCACCTCCTTTAGTGGAGAAAAGCCACATGGAAGAGAAGGTGGCAATCGGGGTAGGTCACAGAGGAACCAGCCAAAGGGTTCCAAAGCAGAAGGCACTGGGAGGGACTGGACACCCCTCCCGAAACACGTGAGCCACGGCCCATGCTAGCAAGTGAACCTCGGACTAACTCTCTGTCTCCTGGGTTGCCTCATGTCCAGATGATTCCAGCAACATTGTGAGAGCCACAGCGCAGTAGGAAGTCTGTATCCATACCGCTTAGGGAGACTCTGGAGATTTGCTCATGATTGCGAAAGCAATTCCTCTCCGACTGTCTCAGACAACCTCCTTTCCACTCTAATTCCCATGATGTGTCGACTCTTTTCCAGTAGGTCAATACTGACCAAGGAAAGGGGAAAGTGAGATGACAAGTAGGAAGCAATGGGGCATGCTGGGACTCTGGGCTCAACACTTGATGCATTATTTAAATACTTGAAGAACATTGACTGCCCGGGCCTTGGCGTCTACTCTCCAGGAAACAGGATAGGACATATGCACTCCTCCCATAAGTTCAGAAACCCCATGCTTCGAAAAATTAGGAACTTAGGGGAGCCTGGGAGGCTCAGTCGGTTCAGGGTCCTACTCTTGACTTTGGTTCAGGTCATGATCTTGCGGTTCATGGGTTCGATCCCCACATCAGGCTCTATGCTGACAGCATGTGGAGCCTGCTTGGGATTCTGTCTCCCTCTCTCTCTACCCTTCTGCTTGCTCTCTGTCTCTCTCTCAAAATAAAATAAAAAATAAACTTAAAGAAAAAAGAAAAGAAAAACTAGGAACACGTTTATGAACAATTTCACATTTGAATCACTTAATTTGAACGGCTACTTGATGAGATAGGTACTATTATTCTCATTTTAAATGGAGAGAGCCAAGAGCCAGTAAGGGGAGTGATTTTCCAGCTGGCAAGCAGCAGGGATGGGTCCGAAGCCGGTTTCTGGCTGACTGATGGTGATAGAGGCCAGAAGGCAAGAACAGTGCATAGGTAAAAATGTGCTAATGAATAAGGGGACCTAATCGTGTTTCACTTTAATAGAACCATCATCTTGTGAAATGGAGCCAATTTCTTCTGCTTCCTTTGCGTTGTCTTATTTCCCTGGGAGTACGGAGTAATCTGTGCATGTTTCTTATCCAGTTATTATCAACTGAGTGAACGGGATGGCGTCCAAGTGTTTCCCATGGCTTTCCACCTTCCAAACCCACAAAGCCCAACGTGGAGCATCTTTAAAACGTTAGCAATTGAAACCAATAGGCATTAAGACAAGAAGGATGACTGTATAACGATTCAGAACGCAATTTCAAAATTCAGCACGAGTCCCATGAAGTACAACAAACACAGCGACCCTCCTGGCAATTACATGTGCAGGTTGGTGCCAAGGACTCCATTATGCGAAAGTAGGTGCTTCCCGAGTGCTCCCTTTGATAAGGAAAACAGTGCAGGCTTTTGCCAAATTAAATCCGTCTCACAGAAGGGAGGCCCTTCTTGCCGAGTTGAGAAGTATCTAAAGAGAACAATAAAAGCACATATCCAAGTCCGGAGGGAAATAAAAGTACACAGTCTTCCTGATTGCAATAAAACATCGGGCCTGGCTAACCTCTCGTGACCAGGACTGGACGGGATCATGCAGCTCCTGATTGGTGTCCCGCCCCAAATACCCAAGATGGCGCCCTGGTCCGTGTCATGTAGAAGATAGGAAGAGAATATGTTGAGATGTTTGGAAATGAGCTTACAGTATCTAAGAGCAGAATTCCCTTAACTTCGAATTAAGCATGAAATCAGAATCCTCTTGTTTTTCCTTCCAGCCGCCTCACCTCTCTGGAACAGGAGAACATGGAGTTTTCCTGGCCTTCCAGTTGGCCATCAATGAACTCATTTGGAGATTAAAAAAAAACAACAACAACAGATTTCTGTGCCTTAACCCCAGGGATTCTAATTGGCCCATCAGTGGGGGCCCCAAATGTGGTTTCTGACGCCTTTTCTAGTTTTTATCACCCACTGCCTCTTCTTTATCAGAATCTTTCATTCATTTCCTCTTTTCTGCTGAATATGTGTTCACTGATGTTGAGTTAATTCAGCCTCCCTTCGTTCGTTTGGGCTATTTTCTGAACTTTCAATTACTTTTACTGTTCTCGTTTGGATATTCTCAGCTTTCCACCCCCTTTAAAAACATGATTATGCTGATCGTATGAGGATGATGATATATTTTCAGAGGTAACGTTGGCCATTGTCAGACAGACAGCTCCTGTGGATGGAGCTTTTTCAAATTATCCCTGTTAAATTAAGTCCCTCCAGGGAAATAATAACAGACAATCTTTCCACTGGCTCATTACTGTCTATGCTACAGTACCTTTATTGTTACCAACAGCTTTCCAAAAGTCGCCTCTTTCTCCCCAGCTCCCTTTGAGGAAGGGTTTTGCTAGAATATTGCGCTGTCTGTGGGGTGGTTTGTAGGTTGGAAGAAATGTGATTCAGTACATTTGGAAGTATACCGTACGTTCCCCCGGAGACTTATAAATCTGTTATAAATAATTTCTTTTAGCTTCCTTGTCAGAAAAGGATTAGTTCATCCCAAATGAGTACGACTGCCCTACGTCTATTGTTCAGAGCTGGAGAGCAGTGTATAACCCTGTGAGGGTGGTTATTAATTTATTTTGGAAATGCAATCATTGACCACAGATTATTTCAATTAAACCATGCCTATCGCGCACGCGGGGCTTCGTTTGTTAACGAGCAGGTCTCATGTTGGTGCCTCCTGTGGCTAAGTTTATTGTCTGCTGTTGGCGAGCACGTAAGCATTAGTCTCTAAGGAAACATTGAGATTGTGTAGACGCACCTGGTTTCAGTTGGGAGAAATTTCATCTTCCAACCACATCTCGGTGGCTGGAATTTTTCAGCCCACAACACAAAAGGTAAAAAATGTGCACCACTGTCTCGAGGCATTAACAAAACAGAATGAGAGAGGGTTTTTGATCCAAACGGCATCAGAAAGGGGCTCAGACCCCATGGGGGAGCACCTGGACCCATGTTGCTAGCCCGGAGGGAAATGCAGGTTTCTACTTCTCCCACAAAATGTACATAGAAACCAAAGCCAACAAAGCATGTTGTGTTGTGTGGATGTGCGTTTTACCCACATTTAGCGATATTCTGCGCAACGTGTCCACTACCCCTTGGCTTTGTCTCCTGGACTCCTAAGCATGGCTGCCTACTCCAGATTCAGGGTTGGCTAAAAATCACCTTCTTCCTGACACAAGATTCTTTCCATGCCTCTACTTTTAAGAATGAGGTACCCTAGGGATGCCTGGGTTGCTCAGTTGTTTAAGCATCTGACTCTTGATTTCGGCTCAGGTCATGATCTCACGTTTCCTGAGACCCCACCCCACATCAGACTCCATGCGGACAGCATGGAACCTGCTTCAGATTCTCTCTCTCTCTCTCTCTCTCTCTGTCAAAAATAAATACTTAAAAAAATTTTTTTAAAGAATGATGTATCTTAGACACATCAACATTTCTCAGGATAACTTTTTTTTTTTAATTACCACTAAAGCGCCCAGGTAGCCCACTCTTCAGGAGAGAAAATGGTCAGAAGGAGCTGACAACATCTGGTTTCATAGGTCTTTCCCGTCATCACTTCTCACTGTCTTACCTGCAGGTTAAATGGGAGAATCAGCACCCCGGGTGTGCAGCCTCCTGAAGGGTCAGCCTCCCTGCCAACCTATCTTCCTGCTTCCTTTCCACTGGGGCACAGCATGAGACACAGGACACGCTGACTGCCTCCCAACTGTAGAGCAGTGAGGCACCCATCCTCGGGGGGAACTCTATGAGCGCAACATGCCGAAGGCCGCTGACTGAAGTGGGTGTTATCTTCTGTCAAAGTCCCTTTCATCTGCGTGATGTTATTCATGTTGGATTGCCCAATAAATCCTGATTGAGACCATTTGCAAGACACCCTGGCAACTACTAAGTTTGTAGTGATGTTAATAAAACTCCGGCATCAGCCTGATTCCCACTGGCCCATGATCCCCGAGGATGGACGCTAGTAACACATTGGTGTGGGTCATACGTTTTAATAAAGTTTGCCAAACTGAGACCTAAGAAATTGGGATGGAGTCTACTCTGCCTATCCCATGCCCACCTTCCCCTCGTGTCTGGGGATAGTGAATGGCCAAGTCATATTTTAGAGTTTTTAAAGATATATATATATATATAAGTTTTCATTTAGCCTGATATATTTATGGGTTTGCAGTCACTTCCTGGTATAATTCAGTTACTGGCAGCTGTCCTTACCATCAACATGCAAGACATATACTCAGACCCAGGCCAGAGGTCCTGTGATAAGAATGTGTCCCACAGGTAATGACACCAAACCCGCGGTAACAGGGAAGAAAGGAGATCCAGAATGTATAGCTTTAGGAGGCAGTCTATGGAAATGTCTTCCAGTCCCCAAGTGTGTACAACTGCAAGAAAAGTTCCTCATCAAAATGGATGGTCTCCCCATCAGTAACATCCTCACGAGGCCATATTGATATTTAGAATTATATTCATATTTTCCTTTCTTTTCGATGGAAATCTCATGAAATATAATTTATCTTTGTGTTTTGTAGGGCACGTACCCAACAGTACTACAAATGACAAGAGTTCCCACGTGTGAAGTGGTATGTTTTATGTGTTTTCATATCCAATAACAAAAAATAAAATTTAAGCATGCAAGTTGAGGCAAAGACTAAGTCATCTTTCTAGGTTCTTTTTTTTTTTTTTTTTGTAGAAAACATACCAGGAAATCACTAGCATTCAAAAAGATAATCAAATACTACACACCTTAAAATTGTAAGAAAGTAAAATATAGTCGATGTGTAGTTGTTCTTTCATTCACTTATTCATTCATTCATCCGTGTGTGCGTAAGCATGTTTCCATGTAGCTTATGATTTGTTATGTTTTATTTTCTCATTCAAAACAAATATTCTTATTTGTACCCTATGTTGTGTTCTAGAACAAGCCTCGGAACCCACACAAGCCGAGTGAGGAGGATATAGGGATCCCTAAGCTCCCTGCTTGAGCTCTGTCCCACCCTCATCCTCGATGCACCGAGTCCTGGGTGCCAGGAGCAACGTGTCCTCACTGCCTTCCTCGCCCTGACACTCTAGCTCCTTGTTGCCCCCACTCTTTAATCAGGCTCTCGGGCCGCTCGTTGCTCAGGAATAGAAAAGGGGGGCTGCCTGTACTCCAGGGCTATGCCCGGGGTTTCTGAGCCACTCGTATGATCAGCCCGTGCTCCTCTTCTACTTTGGTGCGATGCCTCGTCCTCGACCTGGCAGGCAGGGCTCACTTAAGTTGACAGCCTGCACCCTGATGACACCTTCCACATGCAAGGGTGACAAGCTCATCACTTCGTGTCTTTGTCCGAACCCGGGCTGGTCCCAGGTCCCGCCACCTCATCAGGAATCTACCTTTCCATGCAGCCCCTAGCACACCTGCTCCTGGCATCGCCATATCCCCATATCCCTGTCACCACCGCCGAGCAATGTTTTCACACCAGGGGTGTCTTGGAACTCCTGAGGATGGGGACCGGAACTTTTACTCAGCTACCAGAACAGGCTGGACAAGCAGTTTTTGCCCGCCTGCCGGAAAATGACTACGAGGTTTGAGAACTTGATGCTAAGACTGTTTTGTCTCGTATCATGACTTTCTGGCAAGGCCGTGGAGAGGACTGCTGCCCCACCAATTCCTAAGTGCTAAGTGCTAGAGGCTGCGTTTGTCCAAAACACTGACAATTGCTGAGCGATGGTTTCACCTAGGTCAGTTTCCCACTCTGCTTCGCAGAGTAGGCTTGTACTTCTGGGGCTGAGCTCCAGACCTTGAGCTCCATGTTCTCAGGTCTGCTGCAATCCCACCTCTTTCCAGGACACTCAGGCTCCACACGCGGGGTCTGCTCTTCCAGGCTCCTCGATTTCCTGTCTCTGTAAACGTGGTCCCTCGTAGTCCTAACAGTATAGCCCTAAATCACTCCACCTAATGCAGCTGGAGTCCAACACCCCGGCAGCAAAAGAGAACCATTCCTCCCTCCTGGGGGTTCCCAGCTCACATCAGCATGAGAAAGCCAATCCCCTCCAGACCTCGGAAGTCCCCCTTGTCTTACGTGACCACATTCGTGTCGCCACGTTGGCATTCACACACACCACCCGCTCATCCGCATCTGGGTTTTGTGCTCCCTCAACCCTCCAGAGCAAACCTCCATGAACGTATGAATCGCTCTTTCCTACTGAACGATACGGTGTCTGGGTCTGCACAAAGCAAGGGATTCTTTGGGAATCAAGTGTGATCCCGGTGAGGCCTACTGGGGATGAGAAGATATGGTCTCCTGTTTGGCAATTATTACATAGTGGGCTGGGTCGTGCACAGAAGGAGGCGTGTGGAAGATTTATCAGCCCAGTGCTTCAGATACATGCTCAGACCAGAGGGTCTTTCTGTCCCCACAGAACTGTATCAGGTTAGAGCACATTTGGACGATGCATTGTCTTCACTGGAGCAGGAGAAGTTTTATTCTTCCAATAGCCCTTGGTTGAGATGCTTTCTGTCTTTCAGCACAAAAAAAACATGATAGCTTGCCTTCAGTTCTTTACGCTACAAGATAGATATAATGAGGAGGAGAGTGGCTTGGAGCATACTTTTAAAAAAACCATGTAATTCTCATTGTATGAGAACATAGTTCTTCTCATAGCAAATTGAAAACCAAGAGATACCTACTTTTCAGTTTTAGTTATGGAATAGCAGACCCCAGACTCAAATGTGTCCCCTCAGCAGGAAGCAGGCCAAAGGCCAAATGAGTAGTTGATACAGAGTAAATAAGTCTCCAAAGCTCAAGCTGGATGTAGGTGTGTGATCATAATTCTAAGAAAAGGGGAAACATAGATTCTCTGAAAATAGCATGCACTGACATTCAATGATATTTACATTCATTCTTATGGTACAAACTATGTTCTATAGATTCAATGGACTGCTCTGTCCGAGACAAAGAGATTCCTTAGAAATGTGTGTATTAAATTTTATTATCCTCCCTCAGATGCTGGAAAATTGGAAGTGTAAGTTAATAGCTTTAGTGTGCGTTGAAATTAATAAACTCTTTCATCGGCTCTGTGCCCGTGTTTCGGAATCTTATGCATAACCGGCCCGGGGGCTAACTGTGCGGCCACTTGAGCTGATCAGCAACCGGGTTTGATTATGGTAACTCTTCCTCCTCCTTTCCAATGTGTCTCCCCCATCACGTGTCAATTTCTATTTGTCATAGGCTGGGTCTTCGTAATCCCCTCTCTTTATTCAGTATCTAAAACTGCCACTGCTCCTCTCCCAAACACACACACACACACACACACACACACACACACACACAGTGCATTCTCACCGTGAGGACTAGTGCGACTTCTCTAAATGAGAATCTGAAGCCAGATCACAGAATGAGAGTAACAAGATCCCTTTACGGCCATCTCAGTGGTCTGGACACGGCTCCAATTCAGGCTGGCTGCAAAGTGATGGGAATCTGCTGGTCCCCTGGTCTCAGCGCCTGCCCCTCCCACTGGGCCCTCCTTCCACCCCCCTTCATGGTGGCATGTGCTCCCCGGCCTGAGTCCCCATCCTCCCAGCTGCCGTAGCAGACGCGGCTGGGCGGTGGGCAAAAACAAGGAAAATCAACAGTGGCTTTTGCAATGAAGGACTTACTTTTCTTCCTGAAAGGAGAGTCAGTGCCTTTTCTACAGATTTAGCGGGATTTGAAGAGAGAATGAGCCTCATTCCAGCTCACGGGAAGCATCACTGCCTCTTCACACGGACTGTCCCCAGTCAAGCTCTGAGAGAATTGGGACTTTGCAGGGCACCCCCAGCGTAGCCAAAGGAGAAAGAAACAAGCAGCTTGGGGCAGATTTTGGGTTGGTGCCATGTCCTCTAGTTCTGCTTTCACGAAGGGATAAGCAAAGACTCAAGAACAGGGTGTGGGGAAGCTACGTAGCCAGGGAGAAGGAAGGGGCAGTGCCATGATAAGCAGGTTTTGTCACCTATACTGGGCTATCGCTATCCAAGGAGCACATGTGTCCACCTGTTCAGCAGTTAGTGGACATCCTCAGTCAGCGGGGGTCAGCCAGCCCGAGCCTGCACCGGATGCTGAGCCCAAACCTCCCTCCTGCTCGAAAACCCTCAAGGCAGATGTGGTTGGAGAGGTGGCCTTCCCCATGGAATTTCAGGGACCTGGGGTCTTTCTGTCTTGGGGCAGCCCATTCTCAAGGTCCCAGGCACCCTCGGCAGGAAACTGCATCTCGCCAGCTGGGGGACGGGAGGTCAGGGAGGACCCCAGGCCTGGAGCCACACCCCAGCCCGGGGCCCCAGGGGACTCTCGAAGAGTCAGGACAGACAGGTCTGCGTCCCGGCCAACACCCTACCCTCAGAGGGAAGCTCCCTTTCTCCTTTTCTCATGTTGAACCCATGTGGCCCTACAAAATGGAGACAAGAAAGGGGAACAGCCATAGAAGTTTATATAGTGTACGTAATTGAAAGGGGGGAAAATCTATAAAATCTCTGAATGAAGACATCTGGGAGAAAGAGTGTAATAAAGAAAGTTGAATGTGTTTCAGTTAGGTTCAAATCAATAGATCTTAGTAAGTGAAATTCCCTTAATATGAACAATTTTGCTGACCTACATAAGCTATTGCTTCACAAATGATCCTATTTAATGAGTAATTATTTGCAGCCAAAAAGAAACCACAGCTATCCAAGTGAGTGCTCATGGATATGGGTAGAAGAACCCCGTGTAAATAGTATGCATTGGAATTACTCCTTATTGGAATGCTTGCATTTTAACGTCTCCAGAACACTGATGGATAGCGTTCATATTGTGCAATTTAAAATGATAAACGGGTTTTGCCCACTTAATGACGCCTGAAATGTGCAGAAGCCAATGGGAGAGCAGTGGAAGGGAATAAACACGGCAGCCCGGACTTAGATGGAAAACACTCTGGCAGCCTGTGCTTTGTCAGTAATTACGATGCTCTCTTTGTCCTCACGGATGCCTCAGGTGGCTCCGGGCCACCAAGCCATGTGGGTTGAGTCGCTTCCCACTGGGGGTGACGGGCTTGAGCTGGTCCAGCCACAGTCTCCCACCCGGTCCCCCTTGTGACCAAAAGCATGTGTTTGTGAGAGAGCTGGATGTTGCCAGCGGTGAGATCGGTGACAAAGGAACAGAACAAAACAGAAAAACAGCACAGCGATGATCCCTTGTCTGAGGCATGTTCTAACCCTCCAAGCTAACACTCTGGGGCCTGCAGCCTGAGAAGGGAGAACTCATGAGGGATGTCTGGCTCCACGGCAGCTGTATCCAGAAAGGCTAGTTGTTGCTACACAGACACCGTGGGCCAGAGTTCTCAGCGAGACAAGGATCACTGCAGAGGCGAGCAAGAGACATCAGGCTTCTCAGTAGCATACTCTGGACCTAACGCTAAAATCGACCTTAAGCATTCTCTCTGGAAGTTTATTCTGCTCTTCCCAGAGCGCGGCAGCAAAATAGGAACACATCAAAACCTTGGATTCACATGAATCCTACCCCCAAACAGTTCCATAAAATGACAGTTGTGTCTTTCTCTTGAGGTGAAGGTGGCAAACTGAAAAAGTAACGCAATAGAAATTTCCAACCAAGTTGAATCAAGAATCCGCATAAAATGTACTGTTTTAGAAAAGTGTGTCCGGCAAAATTAAGACTAGAGCTTAACATTTCCTGAATATTTCTGAGGAATTCAAGATTTCGGGGGTGGGGGTCATGGATGGCTGTACACGCTATTGAGACGTAGAGAGCCTGAAAGACTTTTAAAGTAAAATTGGACATAAAACCAAAGGAAGACATCTTCCCTCCCCTTCCTCATCCTGGAATATTTTCAAAATACTGAATTATTTTATGAATATGCATTTCCCAGGAAAAGCCGTGGCAAAGCTCCAGGCGTGGGCTTCCAAAGCATGAGATTAGCAAAAAAACAAACTAGATGTTGTGAGATTCCTCGGATGTAAAAGAGGGAAGCAAGACAACAGATTTGCAAATTCAAGGGAATACTCACACGGCTTTTACAATTCACGGTGCACTTCAATCATGTGTCTTAGCATAATTTGACGTCATTTACAGCAAAAAAAAAAAAAATACATCACCTACAACAACGACAATAAAAAAAATTGAATGGAAAAACCCATCTGCGGTTGGACAAGGCTTTTGAAAGCTATGTAGACATCTCACCTAGTTAATTTTCCATATAAATAGTTCGATCACTTTTCTGGCTAAATATGTCACTGAGCCTAGGGCGGCCACGTGAACTATCGTTAACAATCGTTACCTCGGCGTCTGCCACCCAGTGACTCTACGTGCACAAACAGCACTGTCTTTGAAGCCTACGATCCCCAAAGCCAGGGAAAGGAGTTTTTTTTAATATATTTTTTTTAATCGCATTTATTTTGAGAGAGACAGACAGTAAACATCAGCAGGGGAGGGGCAGAGAGAGAGAGAGAGGGAGAGAGAGAATCCCAAGCAGGCTCCGTGCTGTCAGCACAGAGCCCGACACGGAGCTCGAACCCGTGAACCCTGAGATCATCGCCTGAGCAGAAACCAAGAGTCAGAACCGACCGAGCCTCCCGAGCGCCCCAGGAAAGGAGCTTTTAAGGAGGCCTGCCCCAAACACAACTATTTTCTTCTCACGTGAGTCTCCTGTAGGGGCTGGCCAAAAGCCTTGTTTTTGGTCCAGTACCCAAGCTAAGAATGGGTTGTACATGTTTAAACGTTAAAAAAATAATAATAAAAGAGGGAAGAATGTTTTGGGACACACGAAAATGATACGAAAATCAAATTTCAGAGGCCGTCGATAAAGTTTTATTGGAACGCAGATACGCCCATTCATGCATGCGGCCGTGGCTTTTTTCACACCAGGTGCCAAGCTGAGTGGCTTCAGCAAAGACCTGTTGCCCACAGACGCTGAAAATATTTCTTGCATGGCCCCTTCCAGAAGTCTGCTGCCCCTGGTGGTGGCGATTGAGCTCAGGCTTCTTCAGGAGCGTCTGACCCCCCTGGGAGGCTGGGGCTGCTCTGGCTGGACCACCCCCTGGGGACGTCCATGAGCGGGTCCAGTTAGAAGCGCAAAGAAAACCCGGTGCTATAAGGAGCTGTCACGTGTTCACGTTTGCAAGGCTACTACGGCCCCCGTCCCGCCATGGGCCAAGGAAGGGGCGTCTCTGCTTCCCCAACATTTGACACAGTTTCCAATAATAATAATGATATGAAACGGTAACATCACACTGTGAAAAGATGTCGGTGCTGGAACCAAAAAAAAAAAAAGACCGGAGGGATCTGTCATATCAAGACAGAATGTCTCCCCAATACAGAGCCGCGCGATGGGCCTGAAAACGCAGGGCGCCGGTTAAAACCCCAAATTCCCGAGGTGATGCGCGTTGGCCATACTTAATGGAAAAGGACACTCTGCGTCTGAGAGCGAAGAGGCGAAATGAAGAGGCGAAAGACGGGTCATAAACGCTACGCATCGCAAACACCTATTCGTGGAGGCTCATTCTCGCCCCGAGGAGACACCTCACCGATGCTGGCAGGTGTGTGGGCCCTCGGCTGGGGGCTCTCACCCACGCCCCGGATGAAGACTGCCCGGGGCCCCCTCCTCAGGCCGCACTTTGGGTGGGGGCAGCCCCGCGACTCCATCGGACTGCATCTAGGACCCACACGTGGCCCTGCCAGGACACCTGGCTGGAGGATAGGGAGCCGCGGGCCGGCCTGCTTCCACCCGGCCATCCCTGAACGACCCGAGCAGCCAGGGAGGCGTGGCGCCCTCCGCTGCCCCCCCGCTGGCACCTGTTCCCACCAACAAGTCGGAACTGACAGCCAGAGGCGCAGGTCAGATGTCCCGGTTCGTGAGTTCAAGCCCCACATCGGGCTCCCTGCTGACAGCGCAGAGCGTGCTTGGGATTCTCCCTCCCTCTCTGTCTCTCTCTTTCTCTCAAAATAAATGAAACAAAACCTGAGGAAAGGACCAGAAGCCAATGCGACTGCGGCCAAAGAAGAAAGCGTGCTCGGACCGGATGAGTTTTGCTCCGAAATAATTTCCTTTGGCGAGAAGCACGACGGGCCTGGGACCCGCCTCTGTAACAACGTCATCTCAAAGCTGAGCGGCCGCAGCGTGTGGACGAAGAGAGAGAAAACCGGCCCCGGGCGGGATGTTCTCCATGCTCACAGGGCACAGTGGTCCCGGAGGCTCCAGGTGGGAAGCAGGGCACAGCAGGGGAGGCTCTCCTGCTCTGGTCTGGCTCAGGGGGAGCACTTGGGTGTGAGCAGGTGGAGAGCCGGGCGGGATCAGGGCCTGGCCACCTGGGGTGCTCTCCTTCCCCGGCTCTGCCGGAGGAGGCCTGGGCCGCGCGTGGCCTCCTTGGGCTCCGGAACCCAGCAGCGCGGAGGGAGCCGGGACCGGGCTGCGGCTGGTGTCCCCGCGTGCCAAGTGTAAGGGAGCGTTGGAGCTGGATTCTTCATTTATATTCCTCGCTGATTCGAAACATGTGCGGACAAGGAATGTAACCGGCCCGCACGCTGCAGAAACGCCAGCCAACGGATGACAGTTTTTATGACCCCGACACTTCTTTCTACCCCGGCAATTAGCATTCGGTGGGGACCAGACACCCTGTGCTTGTCGCCTTCTATATCGTCTTGTCAGCTAACATTACAGAGTCCCAGATTTAGGATGAAGTCACAATCCCGTGTTTGCAGGGCAGATGCTGAGACCCTGGAGACGAGGCTCCGTGGGGAGCCCCAACTATTGTTGGCCATTCCCCTCTCGAGGGGGGGTCGCCTTTTCGGGATTTGTCATGGAACAGGAGCACTAAGTTTATTTGTTCCCGGGTGGGAACAGCCAGCCCCACCACTCGGTTGCCCCGGGCTCCGGCCTCCTTCACGCCAAAGGACCAAATCTCCTGGCGCACATAAAGGGGGCTCGGACCCCCGCGCATTTCATGCTGTGGGTTTCACGCGGTCTCCATGAAACTGCCCACACAAAAATGCTGACCTTTCACTGGGCACCGGGCCTGGATCTGTGGTCCAGCCAGGGGGGAGGTTCACAGCGACTGGGAGAGGCAGAGGGTCAGAGCCCGCTGATTCAGCAAAGGCTCCTCTTTGCTCCAGGAGTTGTCCTCAGACCTGGAACGGCTTGGATATTGTTGGCCGCCCATCCCCCAAAAAGCAGCAAGGCCAGTGTTTATGTCTGCATCCAAACACTGTGTCCAAGGAGCAGGGAGGCTTGACACGGGGTGAAGGAAGCATCTAAAGCAAGCTGGCTTCGAAGCATTGAATTCTTACTAGGTTAGACTGTATGGCCTTCTCCCTTACCACTCTGCCTGAAGCCTCACTCAGACCTCTCTTTCTTGCTTTCTTGTGCACACAAGTGAGTGTAAACACAAGTGCCATCAAATTCTCCAAATCTCCGCAAGCCTTTAGAATATATATACCAAGGTACGAGCACTTCCACGGTTAGGGTGAATTGACACTGTGGTTTTATTAGAGGCATATCAACTTCTTCAGCTCAATAAGCAACCAGAAAAGCGCCAGAGCGCAGATAAAGCTGAAGTCACTGACTCCGTGCTTTCCGACCCGCCAGAGCCCGCGGGGATCTGGGGTGAGGGAAGACCCGCATCAGCTCCCTGTCTGCTCAGCTGGGCAGCCACAAAGCAAGACACGCAAGGGTCGTGAACACGACACCCGATAGCACGTTTCCAATTTCAAGTCCTTGAGATGGAATCCTTTACTCTTTCCACAGCTACACTTAATTATCAGGTTGAGTCAACTCTTTGGAATAACAGAGACCCGACTTTGATATAAAGAATATAACAACTCTGTGTAAACACATGTAAATTTAAACACAAGTCAGAATTGTGTCCTTGGTTGAGCCCCTTTACGGCTTAATGTGAAGAGAAAAAGGACATGATTATTAATGTGGCTTTTAGTATGTGATTGCCTTTCCTGTGTAAGTCAACTAGTAAGCCCTAACGAGATTTTGAGGAAAGGATACAAGCAAAGGCTCGATTAACAGAAATAAGTGTGCTTAAAGGGGAGCTTTGGTGATGTAACTGACCACTGTAACTCTGTTCTTTCCCTGAGCTGCTCTCTCTGGGTCTACGCCCCACAAAACAGCAGGAGGAGTCTGACATCTTGACCTTCCCCGCAGATGGTCTAGGTTGAGCCAAAACACACACACACACACACACACACACACACACGCACACATGCACGTTACACAAGAATGGCTTGGGGTGGATCATAGGCAGGACTAGAGGGCTTCAAACTTCTTTTAGGTTGATGGTACTTTATGGTTTTTCATGAACATAAATGGAAAATTGGTCCCTCTGAGTTGTTCTCTAGGAAGACTAAAAACCAAGGTGCTGGCATGAGGCGATGAGCTTCAGGGACCCAAGAAGTGTCTTATGGCCAAGGGAGTTGACTATTTTATAATACATACCAGTAGGTACTACATTCACTTTTTACTGGAGTCCATTTTACCTTTTCTTCATAATGTTGCCCTGCGGTTTTAAAGATCAAATTTTCTTACTCATTGCGTTTTATTCAGTACAATTTAAATTCCGCCCAGATGAACAGCTCAGATTTCAGGGACGCATATTTTTTCATCTAATAAATGCAATTTAAGTGTAACTTTGAAAGTATTGTACTATATTAACATCACTACTAGAAGTCTAATTCCTGTGGGGTTGAATAGACAGACTGATTACTAAAGTAACATTTTCTTATATACATATATCTGTATATGTATACTAATAATTTATTATTTCATGAGAAATATAATATATAAAAGAAATGCCTCCTTTGTAAACTGTTATGATCAATACACATGAGAGCGACTTCTACTTCCTGTCAAGAAAGGGACTATGTTTCTCCTCTCACCAGAAGCACACAAAGAGTTAGACAGAATGTATCAAACACACATTGTCAAGACTGGACCATCAAGCAATGATTCCGAGAGATGAGAAAGCAGGTCTGCGATGGCCCCAGCTTGCTGCCTGCGAGCTTTCATGCGAAAGGAAGGAGTCTCCATTGGAGACCAGCCTACTGTCCGTCTGGGGAGAAGTGCAGGCCCAGGTGTTGGACAAGGGCAGGAAGGCTCCCTGGCACAGAGCGCCAGAGAGGAGACGGCGCGGAGAGACCTCTGGAGACCTGCAGAGGGTTGTGGGGAGCCTTCAGCTGGGTCCCGTTGATCACTTGCACGTGGGTAACTACCAGAGGCTGGGGAAAGACCCACTTGGAAGGACGAGAAGGACAGTGTCACAGGATCACACGGGGTCAAGAACAGTGCCTGTTCCCATCAGCCCGATGAGAAAACCTCATAACACATGGGCTGCGGGGCAAAGCACATGGAAGAGCCTTGTCTGAGTCATGGAGCATGATCAGCCCCTGATAAGGGCCTTTCAATCTCAGCACTATCAGCATTTTGGTCTGAAAAACTATTTGTTGTGAGGTTTGTCCTGTGCCTTATAAGGGGTTTAGCGGCACCCCTGATATCAGCCTCGTAGACACCTATACCACAACCCCCACAGACAATGCCAAGCATCCCTTGAAGACAATATCATTGTGCCTTAAAACCACTGTCTTTGACTGACCAATCTTGGATTAACCTGTCTTATACTGACTGTTTCGGTTCAGCATAACAAATCTTTAAAAGCAGGATACGAGAGTATTAAACTATTTACAAGTAAATGAATGTCATCCCAAGGTAAACCTCAAAGATGTTCGGAAGAAAACATTTGCCTAGCACACAAGATCAGACCACAGTATCTTGCCTCATACAAAAATTCACCAACATTTCTACACTTATCGTGAGGAACATCGCACATTGTATATATACAACTGTCAAATCCCTATGTTGTATACCTGAAACTAATATAACACTGTATGTCAACTTTCTTTCAAAAGAAATAATAAATAAAATTTTTAAAAAATTTACCAAGCTTTCAAATAGAAAGTAAAACATGTCCCATCAGAAGGAGAAAAATCGATCAGTTGAAACCGATCCGGTCCTAGCACAGGTGTTATATTTCGCAGATAATGTCTTGAAACAATTATTATAACTGAACTCCACACGTCCAAAGTGCTAAGTAGAGCCATGATAGATTTTAAAAACACTCACATCAAAAGATGAGAAGTTGGGGTTATATTCTAAAATACACTAGATGGCAACAATGACAGATAAGACAGTATAGAAGAAAACATTAGTAAACTTGAAAACATACTACTATAAACTGTAGGTGAAACACAGAGAAAAGAGAATTTTTTTAATGTATGAAATAAAGACTTTTTCAGAAATAAAAAGCTGGATGAATTTATGACAAATAGAACAGCACTACCAGATGGGGCACCTGGGTGGCTCCGTCGGCGGTAAAGCGTCCGACTTGGGCTCAGGTCATGATCTCATGGTTCGTGGGTTCGAGCCCCGCATCGGGCTCTGTGCTGACAGGTGGAAGCCTGGAGCCTGCTTCAGATTCTGTGTCTCCCTCTCTCTCTGCTCCTCCCCCGCTCATGCTCTGTCTCTCTCTCAAAAATAAACAAACATTAAATTTAAAAAAAAAAAAAAAAAGAAAAAGAACAGCACTGCCAGAAGTGTCAAGGGAGGGTCTTCAGGGAAAAGCAAAATGACCAGATGGTTCTATGGATCTCTAGCAAGAGAAAGAAGAGTACCAGAAATCGTAGCTACACAGATAAATCTATGAGGCTATTCTGTTTATTAAATCCTCTTTTAAAGATGGTTTAACAGATATCATAAAAACAAAAACATGGCAATGCAGTGTGGGGTTTAGATCATATATAAAATTAAAGTGTATGCCAAAAACACAGCAGAAGAATCCAGAGGGAAGGAAAGGAACTATAGTATTGCAAGTGTCTCATACCATACGCGAAGTTGTATAGCTTCACTTGACAGTAGACCGGGGAGGGGAAGGGGAAAAAAAAGTTGGAGAGGGAGGGAGCCACACCATAAGAGACTCTTAAAATCTGAGAACAAGCTGAGGGTTGATGGGGGGTGGGAGGGAGGGGACAGTGGGTGATGGGCATTGAGGAGGGCACCTGTTGGGATGAGCACTGGGTGTTGTATGGAAACCAATTTGACAATAAATTTAATAGTAAAAAAATAATAATAAAAAAAGAAAGTAGACTGGGATAAATGAAACTTTTATATGATAAACCTTAAACCACTAAAGTCATAAAATAAAGAATTATAGATAAGACAAGAATGAATATAAAATGTAAATATAAATATAATAATATTACCATACGAAATATTAAAGGAAGGCAGAAAAATAAGAGAAGGGGTACAAAGAGCAGATGGTACCAATGAAATACAGATGATAAGATGACAGCTATCTACCTGGCCATATCAACAATCACAGTACATGTGATGGCCAAATGTCCTCATCAGAAAGCAGTGCTTGTCATGTAAGATCAAAAAGCTAGATCCAAATATATATATATATATATATATATATATATATATATATATGGAGAGGGAGAGGGGGTGGGTGCTACAAGAAACACATTTTGGCTATAAAGACTCAGGTTAAAAGCAGAATGATTAAGAGATATACCGTGCTAACACTGATCTAAAAATGTTAGAAGTCTCTATTAATTTCAGACAAAGTGTATGTTTCAGTGGGAAGAATATTACTGGGGAGGAAAAGATCACTTTGTGATGATAAAGGGATCAATTTTTCAAGTGAATGTAGACTCCTAAACCTATATGCACGCAACAAGACCTTCAAAATACACGAAGTAAAAATGAACAGAACTGCAAAAAGAAAGAGACAAATCCACAGTTCTAGTTTCAATACCTTCACTCAACAATTGGAAGAATATGTAGACAGAAAATTAGCAGGGGTATAGATTTGAACAAAATTATCACCAACTCGAGCTAACTAAAATTTATAGATGGTTCCACCCACCAATAGCAGAATGTATATTCTTTCGAGGGGCCACAAAAGAATTTACCATGATAGACCATATTCAGGGCCATGATACAAGTCTCAATAAATTTAAAAGGATTTAAGCCAGGTTATTCTCTGACCACATAGTAATTAAATTAAAAATCAAGAACACTACAGGCACCTAGGTGGCTCAGTCAGTTAAGCGTCAGGCTCTCAGTTTCAGATCAGGTGATGATCTCATGGTTTGTGGGTTTGAGCCTTGCATGGGGCTCCAGGATGACGACACCGAGCCTGCTTGGGATCCTCTCTCTCCCTTTCTCTCTGCCTCTCTGTCCCTCCTCCGCTTGCTCTCTCTTGCTGTCTTGTTCTCAAAATAAAAGAATAACCTTAAAAAAAATCAATAACACTACTATCTCCAGAAAAATTCTCAAATCTTAAAAACTAAATAACACGCTTGTAAATGAACCATGAGTCAAAGGAGAAATAAAAAGGAAGTGAAAAAATATTTTGAACTGAATGCAAATACTTCCTACCAACTTTTGTCGGGTGCCACTGAAATCTGTCAAAAATCTATAGTAACAAATGGCTATAGTAGGAAATCAGAATGAACTCAAATCAATGACCTCATTGTTCAACTAGAGAAAGAAGAGGATATGCCACCCACATTATTAAATAACATACACATGAAGATCACAACAGAAATCCTTGAAATAAAAGAAAAACAGCAGAAAAAAAGAAAATTTAGAAAACATAACCAAAGCTACTTTTTAAAAGGTCAATGAACCTGGTAAGCTTCTAATTAGGCTAGTTGGAAAAAAAGAGAGAAGACACAAATTTCCAATATCAGGAATGAGCGAGGTGGCATCACTACCGATTCTACAGACGTTAAAAGACAGTAAGGAATGGACAAAGGACTGGAACAGACATCTCTCCAAAGCTGATATGCAAATTGCCAACAAGAATATAAAAAAAAAAAAAATAACATCGCTAATCGTTGGGGAAATGTAAATCAAACCAGAGGATGCTATCATCTCACACCCGTTAGAGTGGCTATAAAAAATAAAAATAAGGATCGGTGAGGATGTAGAGACACTGGAATCCTGTACACCGTTAGCAGAGGTGTAAAATGGTGTAATTACTCACTATGGAAACAGATGGCAGCTCCTCAAACAATTAACAGTAAAATTGCTATTTGATCCGATCACTGCAATCATGGTGACATATCCAAAGAAATGAAAGCAGGGTCTCAAAGAGTGGTTTGTTCACCCATGTTCACAGCAGTATTATTCACAACAGCCAAGAGGTGGAAGCAACCCACGTGGCCATCGACGGTTGAGTGAATTTTAAACATGCGGTGTCCACGTACAATGCAATATGGTTCAGCCTGGAGAAGGAAATTCTGCCATCTGCGACAACACAGAGGAAGCCTGAGGACATTATGCCAAGTGAAATAAGCCCCTCATAAAAGACAAATACTGTATGATTCCACTTATATCAGATACCTCAGAGACTGCATAAAAAGTCCAACAGCGGCTATTAGGGACTGGGTAGAAGGGGGAAACGAGGAGCTGCTGGTTAGTGGGCAGAGAATTTCTGTTTTGCAAGATGAAAGGAGTTCTGAAAATTGGTGTCCCAACAATGTGATTATATTTAACACAATTGAGCTATACACTTGGAAATGGTTAAAAGGGGTTAAATGTTATGGGCATTTTACCATGATTATAATTATTAAAGGGTAATAAGGGCATATTATGAAAAACTTTATGTCAGTAAATTCAACAACTTACACGAAATGGACAAATCCTCTGAGAGACAGAAACAAACTACCAAAATGCTATTGAGAAAAAAAGAGATAGCCTGAAACAGCCCCATTTTGTTCTTCGTTTCATAGAACAAACCTGCTTTGGTTCTATGAGAGCATTTGAACTTATAGCTAAACACCTCCCCTCAAAGAAAATATCAGGAATATAGATTCTAGAATATAGATCCTATTCACAATGAATGAAGAAATGATTACAATTCTACAGAAACTCCACCGGAAAATTGAAAGGAAGCAGTTATTCCCAACTTACTTTATGAGACCACCATATAAAAAAAAAAAGTCTAAGATATTACAGAAAGCTGCAGACATTGTGAATGTGGAAGAATAAAGATTCTAAGCAAAAAAAAAAAAATAGCAAATCAAATTCAATGATTTATAAAATACATCATGACTAAGTGAGATCTATCCCAGAAAGTCAGAGTGAAAATCAATCAAGGTGATTCATCATATTAACAGACTAGAAGTAAAAATCCACATAAACACCCGAGTAAAAGCATAAAAAGCATTTCTCAAAAACCAAGTCCGTTTTTCATAAGCATGTTCAGCACACTAGGAATAGAAGACTACTTCCAAAGGCTGACGGGCATCTGTGATAAAGCTAGAGCACGAGAAATAATAAGGTGAAAGGTGGAACACTACCCCATGGAGATCGCAAACAAGATGCGGATGCCCCAGGCAGCAGATTGCACTAGAAAATGGTACAACTGTTGTGAAAAAGAATGTGTCTCTTAAAAAGTTAAGTCTACACCTACCCTAAGATGTAGCTGTCCAACTCCTGGGCATTTACCCAAAAGAGGAGAAAGTGTCCGTGCCTACAAACCTTGAGTATTCACGGCTACTTTATTTTTAATAGCCCAAAAGTGGAAACAACAGTTCATCAACACATTAATGGATAAACCCATTGTTGTGCACCCCCACCACGTGATACTACTGAGTAACAGAAGGAGCGGAGCATCGATACGTGCGACAACCTTGACGGATCTCAAAATAATTATGGCGAGTAAGGACGCTAGAGTACCTAATGCATTATTCCCTTTACATAAAATTCTAGAGCAAACAAACTGATCTGTAGTGACAGAGAGCAGTTCAGTGGTTTCCTGGGGGTGGTGGAAGACAGTGGTGGGGGATTGGGAAATGTCAGGTTTTCCCCTATGGCGACTCACCTGGAAAAAAAAAAGGAAACAAAATATTCCATCCAGGTTGACAAATGCAAAAGAAGAAAAAGAAAGAAAGAAAGAAAGAAAGAAAGAAAGAAAGAAAGAAAGAAAGAAAGGCAGGCAGCTAGTGGGGAGGGACGAAGCAGAAGCTTATACATTATATCCCGAGACAAGAAAGTGTCATGAGCTTGAAGAGTATGACTTTGAAAGGAACAAATAATTTGAGATACGTTCCGGGACGGGGGACCGTGAATTAACATTTACACCCCGTGACCGAATTCCGGATCCGTCAGCCTGTACGGACACCCTCTGAGGGAGAGGACATTGGATTTCTGTGCACTTTTTAAAAGCAACGGACAGGTCTGAAATTACCAGCCAGTGGGGAGATCAGCTTGTGAGTTAGGGCCAAGGATTCTCTCTTCAACTTTGAAAAAATGGAGTTTGAGAGATGGGAGAGGGTGAAAAAGAATGTGCCGCCCCCTTCCAGGGTTTCGTAGAGTACAGAATACATCATTCCGTAGCTATTGACATCACAGTAAAATATTAACCCAAATGCCTCAGAAACACAAATAATGGATCACATAGGCAGCACTAGAATCAGAATAGCATCTGTTGATGTTCTAAATACGGGCGAATCTCAAGGCCCATTAGCTATCACGTTCGGGATTCACGTTGCTGCCCAGCTGTGATGCAGAGAGCCCTCCCAGAAGAACCACAACATCGTGAGCTCAGAGACCAAGCTACTCCGCCTCCCTCTGGAGAGCCCGGTAACGTATTCAAAACTGCTGAAGACGGGACAGGAAAATAAATTGGCCATGTCGTCTGCGATTCGTTCTGGTATAACACGCCAGGGGCTCCAGGAAGCCTCCAAGTCATTAGACGAACGGATGCGTTTGTCATCAGAAAGTTTAGCTAAGCTTTGATAATAATGGCTGGACTTATGTTTGCGTTTTTGTTCTATAAAACCAACAAGACTTCTTGAGGCAAGAGTGGCTTTGAAGCTGTCGCGTGGGCAGGAGGATGATTTCTGTGCAGTTTGGAAGGGAGGGGCCTCCACGGTCTCCTTCTGTATCCTTGTTTACCCTCGAACCTGAACAGACATTTCTCCGAGGTGACACCCTCAACCGTCCTGAGAGTGTGGCCCCAGACTTTGATACCATGGACAAAGCCAGGTTTGTGGCTAAATGTATTTTCTTTTATGGACACAAGAGCTTGATGAACAGAAGGAACAAAGAATTAACTCGCACACGCACGTTAGACAAGTTGAAAACCATGACAATTCTCTTCTTATCCTTTTCTCTGCCGGGTAACTTGGGAACACTCTCCTGTAGGGCACAAGTCTAATCAACGGAACACCAGAAAGGTTAGCATGGAATTATTTTTACCACCGAACACCGGATGCCCCTACCATGGAAATGAGGGGGGACCCAGTAACCCTGCTCTGACCCCCAGAGCATTCTGACTCCAAGCACCCGGGATGGATGCCATCAGATCCTGGCAGAGCAAAGCCCCTCACCCCTCCCCTCCCCCCCCACCACCTATACAAATGGAGCCAGAGGTCAGGCATTTATTCGTTGATTCTGCCTGCCAGTGAGCTTTTCATCAGCACATACCCCGTGTCAGGCTCTGGGATACACTGTGAGAAAGACTGATGGGAGAAGGGCCTTGGCTCATAGAACTCATGTTCTTGTAGGGAGAGAGGGAGCAAAGAGAGAAATAGATAAATACAGCAATGCTACAAATACTGAATGGCCGTGCAGGCGCCCAGAGGATTTTTAAAGGGTCGGGGGTTCTACGGAGTAAGTGGGCCTCGTGCTGCTCAGTGAGGAGGTGCGACTGAAGCTTAGGTGTAAATGATGAGCAAGCGACAGCCCTTGCGTGCAGGGGGGGCGGGTGGGAGCGCGTCCGCAACAGGGACCCACAGGGAGAAGAGTCTGTCTTGACGCGGAAGCAGACAGCTGCTCTTTCTCGGACGTGGGGGCCTCACCGTGTCAGGTTTTGGAGGCCACAGCGAGGGTTTGGGCATCTTTGTGAAATGTAAAGAGAGACTTCTGGAGCCTTAGAAACGGTAGAGTGGCCGCAGGGTACAGGGTTTAAAAGGATCCCCACAAAGGGGGTGGACAGAAAGTCATGGGTCAATCAGCTGGACCTGGAGGGGATCACCTGGGCACGAGTGCAGGCACCTGGGAGATGGGTTGTCGGAACACAGCCCCGGAGGCCCCTGACAAGGTGAGGAAGCGCCCCCGCGAAGCTGCTGCTCGTCGGGAAGGAGTTTCTCACATCGAGAGAATGTGCTAGCAAGAAAGCCAAGAGAAGAAAAGACTTTAGGAAGGAGGGAATGACCAGCTAGCTCAAATGTTGCAGAAGACGAAGAGAGGTAAGGACCAAGAGGGGACACGGCGCTTGGCCGGAGGTCGCCTTGACAGGACTGGTTTCAGCGAGGTGGCGTAGACAGGAATGCCCGTGCGTGTCCAGCCATGTGTCCACCCAGGATTCCTAAATGCCTGGCGCACATCGACCACGGTTACAGGTGCTGGAGGCAAAACACAGACCTCGCAGGCATGCCCCTGCCTGTGTGAGGCTTACTGTCTGACGAAGACAGACGTATGCTGAGTATAAACGAACAAGTAAATGCAACCTGGTCAATGGGAGGTGCAAAACTCGCGTGTAGGGGAAACACAGAGGGCGTGCGGCACACGTGGGAAGCTGGGGACCGCTCTGAACGGGCTACCAGGAAAGGTGCCCCAAATGGTGTCGTGGGCAGGGTCTGAGGCGACCCCAGTGGTTTGCGCCCTTGTGATCCCCTCCCCTCGAGACTGGGTGGAACTTGACTCTGACCCACAGAATGTGGCCAAGGTGATGGGATGTCGTTCCGTGGTCATATCTCATTCTGTAGGAAGCCCTCAGAGAAGACAGAAGGGGCAGAAGTTGTTGGTGAGGTGGATGAAGCAGGGGGCCACGTCGGGAGGACTCGTGAGAGAGTCACATCCCGGGGACTACGGGGGCCTCAGATCTACAGTTCGAGGAGTTGATTCTGCCAACAACCCCCTGAGCTGAAGGAGGGCCTTGAGGTGTCGACAAGGTCGAAGACTCCCCAAGGGAGTGGGCACAGGGCTGTGTGAGACCCTTAACGCTCACCTGGAGAGTATAAAACGCTAAAGTAAACATGGTGGGAAAGAGCCACCTTGGAGAAAGACGTGGGGGAACTTTCCCTCTGACCTGCTGGAGGCTGATTTTCCGCCCACACCCAAGGCTCTGAAGAACACGTACAATTAATTCCTCAAGGGGCCTCTGGCCTTGCAGGAGAGAGGTTGCACGCGAATCATAAGAAGTAAAAGTGGAAATGCAAAAGTACCATAGAAGCTGGTGCCATGGGAGCTGAGGGGACAGTGTCACCCTGCTGAGGAGACACCGCCAGGGATAGATGCACAGAGCAGGCAGCAGAGGCTGGGAGAGCCAGCACATTTCTGCAGGAGGGTTGGAAAGGGAAAGTCACCGTGACGGGGGAATGGGCACAGCTTAGCAAATAGGAGTCATGGGCGGGACGGCGGGAGTGGAGACGGAATGCTACAAGGGGGCAAGGGCTCTTGACCTTGACTCCAGGCCGAGGAACCATGAGTTAACCCGAGTTAACCGGGCGGTTGGGGCGGAGGAAGCACAGCCCAGCGAGAGCCACTCTCGGGACTGCGGCTCCGCAACATTGAGAAGGAAGAGCCGGAAGGGTGAGAGGCGAGACCAGGAGGTGGAGGAAGACGGGAGTTGACTCGCATCCCGGCGTCCTGCGTCCCCGGGACTGTAGACATCCAGGACGCGATCACCACACGACAGCAGGTGGAACCAGAGGTAACTGAAGTTCCAAGAAGTCACGACTGGAGCTACAGATCGGCGACTCAACCGCCTCCCCGGAGAGATCACTGAAACCATCCACTCCTTACCTCACACCTGGCCCCGGGGTGCACGGCCAGCCTCAGCGCCCGGGCACCACCGACAGAGGCTTCCAGGCCCCTCTTGGGAGAAGCAGGGAGGAGAGCGCTGGAGTGTGGAGCCGTACGCGCTGACGCAACGTGGAGTCTTGGCTCTGGGTCAACGCTGAGCACTAGAACACAAGGAACGGGATATCTTGACAGTGATGGCCTGACTATGGCGAAGCATGTGCCGAGAATTTTATCCGGGGTTCTAATGTAAATGATCAAAAAAAACCCCATGCTTTGGGGCTGCCACAGTTCCATCTGTCATGAATCATGTGTGGCTAAGACATCATAATTCATGACCCCGCTCCCTCAGATGAACATAGTCACTGATTATCCTTTTCCCAGGAAATATGCTTAGCCGGTCTCGGGACTGTCCGCAGGCCTTGGTCTCAGGTCATGATGAGGCTGCCTTTGGTCTGATGCTACAGCATATGTTCTGTTTATCGCGATGAGGGGGTTGTTGAGGCCCCTGGGTGGCTCAGTCGGTTAAGCATCCGACTTCGGTCCGGGTCATGATCTCGTGGTTCGTGAGTTCGAGTCCCGCGTCAGTCTCTATGCTGACCGCTCAGAGCTTGGAGCCTGCTTCAGATTCTGTGTCTCCCTCTCTCTCTCTGCCCCTCCCCAACTCCTTCTCTCTTTCTCTCTCTCTCTCTCTCTTTCTCTCTGTCTCTCAAAAATAAATAAATGTTAAAAAAAAGATGAGGGGGTTGTTATTGCATAGTGTATAAGCCATGACACCCTGAGCGAGGGAATCGACTGACGATAACTCAAAGCTGTTTAATTTCATGTGTATTTTTAAGGCAGTTTGAAGGGATGATTCACGGCCCCCGGGGACGTACGCGGCCAAAGATGCCACATCTGGGCCTGGGACTGTTGTCCCCGCCCTTAGGAAGCAGCACAGCGAGGATGGCAAGCCGCTGGTAGATACCAGTGATGGTGATGGGCATGAAGCTGTTCCAGCTCCAACTGCATGGGGGGCAGAATGTGCCCCCAAAGCGAGAAAGTTTTGCGTGCCAACCGGGAGTCATCTAGAGGGTCAGATGCTGTAGCTACGTGCATGGGAGGCACAGAGATACACAAAATCACATGTTTTTAGCACCTATATTTCTGTTGTTTGAGTTACACTTATCCTAGGAATCCCCGAAACACACGACAACAGAAAGAAGAGAGTCAAGGGGTGCCTGGGGGGCTCAGTCGGTTAAGCGTCCGTCTTCGGCTCAGGTCGTGATCTCGCGGTTCGTGGGTTCGAGCCCCCTGTCGGGCTCTGTGCTGACAGCTCAGAGCCTGGAGCCTGCTTCCGATTCTGTGTCTCCCTCTCTCCCTACCCCTCCCCTGCTTGTGCTCTCTCTCTCTCTCTCTCTCTCTCAAACATGAATAAGCATTAAAAAACATTATTTTAATAAATAAAAAAGGAAGAAGAGAGTCAAGTGTCCACAAATGCTCCTGGAGACTAACTTCCAAAGCTGCTACCAAGGGCCGTGGCGTGCCTATCTTTCTGCAGTCTTAGCTTCGTGCGTGCAAGGCCAGCCGCTAACAGCCTTCCTGGATGGGCTGCGGCTCTGGGCACGGAAACAGCATTGCCACCCCGGGGGCTGAGGTCCAGCCTGGGAGCCTGTGCGGGGGGCGGGGACGAGGCAGGACCACACAGCACAGCCCTGGAGGAGGGTGCACCCTGTGTGTGGTACGACTGCCGTGCGGGGTTGGCCAGTGCCTCCATGAGGAGAGACCGTGAGGGAAAACGCAGGGCTGGGTGGCAGGTGCACGTTGTGTGGACCCGTACCCTCAGCAAGGCCGCTGGCCCTCCCTCTGTGATGTCATGGCAGCTGGCACGGAGGTGTCCATTTTACAGGTTGGTGGGGCCGTATTTTAACATGATGTAACATCCGCTGTAGGCAAGCGGCCCGGGAGCCAGGGCTTTCGCTGTGTGCCTTGCTCTGTGTCAGCTCTTATGCCCTCCTCAGGATGGACTTATACGGGAACTGCTTGGGCACCAGAGTGTAGTGATGGCTGGGAGCGTCCTTTTCCGAGGCAACTGGCCATTTGCTACGGTATTACCGGGAGTAATTCTTTCCAGCATAGTTTTATAGATCTTGCTGCATAAAACATCCAGTTATTGTTGGAACTGGGCCACTGGGGACATAGAAATACTTGAGCGATAGGCTTTGCCTGTGGCAATAGCCCAGAAGACCGATGGCCAATTCTGTCATTTCAAATATTTTTCCAGCCATTAACCTTAAGTGTTGAAATCAGCTATAATCAAGGAGATGATACTTATGATGTATCTGTGAATTGCACAGGCCATTTTTTTTTTTTAACTGGAAAGATCCACGCTCTTCTCATGTTTTTCTGTGTGCTCTGTGTACCGCATTAGTGTGGCCTGAGAAAACTGGGTTCCAGACGTACTCCGGGCTGCTAAGAGCTCAAAGGCATCAATTGGGAAGATCACGTGGTTCTAGTTGTTGAGATGGGCCCTGGGAGGAGGCATTTATCAGCATGGTGGAGAGGTCTCCAGAAACTAGGTTTTATCCCTGCCCGTTCCCTGATGCCCATGTTCTCAGTTGGATGGTGAGGAAGGACAGATTCTTCTCGAACTGCTGAGCTTTTCCAAGTTCATTAATAGGTAAGTAGGGAATTTAGACCTCAAGACCTGGGGGAGAAAACTCACCCCTGCTTGTGGGAGGGGTGAGAGAATGTTCCAGAAACCACAAGTTCCAGACTCCAAGAATGGAGATTTCTCACCCTGTGTTTCTCTAGCCACTCCTTCTTCTCTCTCTAAGGCAAGGTTTCCGGACTGACCTGGGCACCAGTGACATTTCGAGCTGAGTCAGTGTCTGTGGTAGGGACAGTCCCACACATCGTAGGCTGCCCAGCACACCCCCCCTGCCCTCCCAGCAAATGTCAGAGACACCCTCACCAACCGTGGAAACCGAGAGTATCTCCAGACATTGCCAAATGTCCCCTGGGGGGCAAAGCTGCCCCCCCGGGGGTCAACCACTGCTCCAGAAACACAATAATAATATAGTGAAAAATAGCACAGTGAGATCTATCGTTCATCAGCCACTCCGCCAGGGCGTCAAAAACATTATTCTCTTTTAATCGTTCAAACAACTCCTACCAGTTGGTGCCATTATCATTCCTACTTCACACATGAAGAAACAGAGGCCCCGGGGAAGTTACGTAACTTCCCTCCGAAAGCCGATGGCTTCTGCCATCTTCAAAGCACAGCACAGGCCTTCGAAATTCGGCTACAATTTGTTACACGTACACACAGCTGAAGAATGCACAGAACACTGTCCGACCTCAGGCATGATGCTGGGAGTATGGTTGGTGCCTCACCCGTGTTTCTGAAAAAGAGGTTCTTAAACAATAAAACCTATCGGAAGATGGGGTTTGCGTAGGACATTTAAAACTGCCTCGGGTTTAATTTACCTCGGAAGCACAGGGGACACCCTTCCCGAGGCAGGAGCCCCGTTCCCTGCATTTGCCTCATCGCCGGGGCCCTCTGGTCCCTTGTCCCACCTCTGCCCTTAAGCAGCTAATGGACGGTCACCTGACCCTCCATCGCCGTTCTTCACAGCCCCCGTGTCTTCCCCTGCCCGCCGGTGCCCAGCAGCTCATGACCTTTCCTCATTGGTTACCTGTGCCTCTTCAAGGCCTCAGGAGACTTGGAGCTGAATACCGATATTTCGTGTGCAGATCTGAGGACAGAGTCACTGATTCTCATTCCCGCGTGGCCAGGGCCCCACAGGGAGGGCCCGAGGACGTGGACGCAGGTGGGAGAAGGGGCTGCCCTGAAAGCCACTGGTCCTTGGGAGCAGGGGAGGGGTGTGATACTGAGAGAGGACGCGTACGCGAGCCACAAGAATATCTGGAAGGCAGGGACTGCAATCCAGGGCCAGTCCAGCAGCAAAAGGGCACCAAGGACAGAGGCTGAGTCCCTCTCCGACCAGGCTACAATCGCTCTCTGCAGCGAGGCGTTTTGATTTCAGAATAGAATATTCTGAAATATTCTCCATCTCTGTCAGCTTCCAGGAGCGGGCGATGCCTACCCCCGACCCAGATCTTTCTGGTACGCAGCCGGAACCATCATCAGGCAGCGGCATTCACAGACATCCATCCCCGGGAAGCAGAAAAGGCCCCTTCCTGGGAAGGATGACTTCAGAACAGAAGGCAAACCCGCGCGCTGCGGGCTTCCAAACAACGCCTCCGGTTCCACAATTAGACATTTATTGCTTTGGCTCAAAGCTTTGCGTTGCCCTCAGACAAACACACATGCAACTAGTGAATCGGTCATGTTAGTTATACTAGCTAGGGTCCTCCAGAGAGACAGGACCAATCGAAGATATATGGAGATATGAATATGGATAGTATACAGATGCGGATCTAGATCTAAGTGTAGATAAATTGAGAAATTTATTTTCAGGATAACAGTCAACAGAGATAATATAAAGGATATATATATGTGTGTGATGTGTATATAGTATATATAATACCACCATATATGATCTATAAGCTATCATATACTGTCTACAATGTATAATGTGTTTAAACTACTACATAATGTGTATTATACACATATAGACACACATATACGTGTATAATATGCGTAACAAAGTAGTCTGTGCATCAGATCTTACTTTATATGAATGTGTGTGTTATTATGGAGAATTTCCATCATACACGAAAGCTGGTAGACTAGTGTAATGAACTTCGGCGTACCCTTATCCAGCTTCAACAGCTATGGGACGATGGCCAACCACCATCGACTGTCTCATTCCCATTTTAATTTGAAGCAGCTATTTCAGAGAGTATCTCTGAAAGATGGATTCTTTTTGAAACATGTAACCAGTACACGATCGCATCTGAAACAAATACGTGGAGGGAGGGGAGGGCGGGTGACAGGCAGGGAGGAGGGCACCTGTTGGGAGGAGCCCTGGGGGTTGTATGGAAACCAATTTGACAATAAATGTCATATTAAAAGAAATAAACTGATTAAATAAATCAATACGCGTATACACACACACACATAGACACATACATATCAACTAGAATGCATGACGCGCATATGCTGTACGAAATGAGTACAATGCCAGTATACATCCCGTCGACACCAGCATACGTTGTGTGTCATACAAACACGTAGGCACGTGTGTCTATCTGCACCCACAGACACAAGCTTGGCCATACGGGGTGGCGGCTTCGATGTGGAGCAACCAGGACTCCCCTCACCACCGACAGAGCATAAACCAGCAGGACGACGCTGGTGATCTTGTTAGTCGTCACCTGCTGGGGTAGCACACACACGCCCCGGCCCCCGGGACCCTCACCGGCAACGCACACGCATGCACAAGAGAAGGGTGTGCAAGAAACGCCCTAGCGGTGGTATTCTCGAGAGCTGCGAACGCCAACCAAGAGGAAACTAGATGAAATGCGCGTGCGTAGGCAGGAGACCCGTAGAATAACGAAAATGAATCGGCTACTGCTCCGTCACCAACTGGGACGGACTTCGCACATCCAAGCTCGAGTGAGAGAAGCAGATGGGAGAGGGCACAGGGCTTAGATTCACTGTGCACGCACGAAAGGCAGGAAGAGACGACGTGGGGGGTGTGCAGAGCTGGGGGGGCGGAGCGGCCCCAGCGTGTGGTGCTGGGCTCTGTCCCCACACGGCTGGTGGTCCCGAGAGTGAGGCCACAAACCAGTACACTTGCCATCCGTGGACAATACACTTCTTCAGTCAAAATATTTTAGGCGTTAGGGTGATCTTGATGCGCAAAGAACAGACAATGGCCAAGCTGATGCTGGTCCATTGAACCAGGATTGCTGGGGTCCCCCCAGATTTGAAATGGTGCATCTCAAAGGGCAGCTTGTAAATGACCTCGAAGGGTTTTCCATCCTGTCGGCTGAGATAGGATTTGTGTAATTGCTCCTAAAATTTAAAACTGCTGTACAAATGGAAGACACTGCCATCAGATTAATTAATTCAAGGTTTCTGTGAAGGACTTATCTAGGAATTCTTTTGTTGTAGTTTCTTAAAAGGAAACAACCTTCAATTCAGAAAAAAGAATAAAATCAAATGTTTTCGTGGAGAAGTTTCGAGGAGCCTCTTGGGTTTCGTGGCTTCCTCTTTGGCAAATTAACATTTGGCCCTGGGCTAAAATCTGTTCACATCTAGATGTTCCCATCTTCAGATCCGTAATGTGTGTCTTACGCGTTTGTTCTGAAAATTAAATGAGACATAGATGGGGAAACACCTAGAATTCTGCCTGGAAGAGAAACGGCAAACAATACAGATTTGAAAATAAACACGGAGTTTAGCTCAAGTCATGGCGGCTGGTTCATGGGGAAGGTGAGCCAGGGTGTGTAGGGGGAGCCCTTGGCCTTCTGCACAAAGGAGGCACTTTTGTCCGTCAGTGTCAACAGAGGAGGGCTGACCGAGTTCGGATATGGCCTCGTGTTGCAAAGTTAGATCAACGGCATGCCATTGTGCCATTTAGAAAGTCACTTCTGTGTGTGTGAGTGTGTGTGTGAGTGTGTGCGTGTGTGTGTGTGCGTGTGTTGGTTTGGATCTACGGCAGGACAGGAAGGGGAATCAAGGTAGGAGATCAGGAGACAATGGGGTGTCCTGCTTCGCTGTTCCAGGACGGGGGCAGGGGGTTGCTTCGGGAAGCCTCGGGGGCCTCTGAAGAGCATGGGGGCAGTTGTGAGAGGCTCCAGGGAAAAGATGAGGGTCTCCCAGGAGGCCCTGCGACTCAGCAAGCCGCGGACAGCCGCGGGCAAGTCTGATTCCTCCGTCACTGAACTCCACCAGAGCCAGACTTCTCTTCCCCTCACCTCTTGGGTATTTTTCATCATACCTTTCCCTTCAAAGCAAGCCCTATGCATCCAGGGACTTCTTCTGAACTGGTGACCATCCAGGCGAATCCAGAGTGCATGTCCTCGGCCCCGCCCTCCAGGCTTTCTAACAGTACAGAGATGTCCTCGACACCCCAGTGTGGTTCTTCCGGACCCACTGCCGAAGGACAGGTCGTTAGAAGCACCAGCCTATCTGGATCTCCCCATGCAAACAAACCCTCTTAGGGATATTGGAAAATCAGTCCTCACACTTTTTTTTTTTTTTTTCACGAAAAAAGTGTAATGAAAAGTGTGTGGCTTTAATACTGTGCCCAAATAACAGACACGTGAAACTGCTTAGGTTCCCTAACAGCTGTCTGAACTTGCCATCAAATCAGATTCCAGGCAGGTGGCTGATTAGTGGTCAACACAGAATCCAAGCTAAAAGCAGTTACCTGGCTCATAGACACGTTTCTTTGCTTATGAAACTCGGAGAGGGGCGCCTGGGTGGCTCAGTCGGTTAAGCGTCCGACCTCAGCTCTGGTCATGATCTCGCGGTCTGTGAGTTCAAGCCCCACGTCGGGCTCCGTGCTGACAGCTCAGAGGCTGGAACCTGCTTCGGATTCTGGGTTTGCCCCTCCCCTGCTCACGCTCTGCCTCTCTCTGTCTCAAAAATAAATAAATTAAAAAATTTAAAAAAAAAAGAAAGAAATTTGGAGAACAGGTCTCCTAATTGTTATGAACATATGTACAACATCACTTTGTTTTAGCTGATTTTGCATGGTGTTATTGTGTTTTGAGAAAGCCTCTATTCTTGTGACCTGCGTCAAAAGCATGGGTGGCAACCTGGTATATCAACCACCGGTGGTGACGTGTGGCCGTGTCACTGTGGCTGGGTCCCGGACAACGGATGTCAGGTGCTCTCCCCACTGATGGGGAGGGCGCGACTCCTGAAGGGCCTCGTGCAGTCCCCGGCCATGATGGTCCTGGAAGCCCTTGACACCTGAAGATCGTCGACCCTCGAGACGGCAGGACCCCAGCTCCCTGATTCACTGCAGCAAGGACGCTGTCTCCCAACCCAGCATCCTTGGACGAAACATAAGTGGATGAAAAATAACCTCGATTGTTTAGAAGCCAGGGAGACCTTAGAGTTTTCTTAATTTATCTTAGCAGCCCTATGGGACTAAAATGCATGCTACTTAGAAATAAGGTCTAGGGGCGCCGGGGTGGCTTGGTTGAATGTCTGATTTCGGCTCAGGTCATGATCCCAGGGTTGTGGGATTGAGCCCCGCTTAGGACTCTGAACTGTGCACGAGCCTGCTTGGGATTCTCTCTCCCTCTCTCTCTGTCTCTGCCCTTCTCCCCTGCCTGTGCTCTATATCTCTAAAACAATATATATATTTCAAAATATATATATTTTCAAACTAGTTTTAGTTTGAAAACCTTCATGCAGAATGTATCATTTATCATTTATTTTTGTTTCTTTGGCGTTTATTATTACCAGCAGGTACAAAACACATCTTTCTTCTTTCCTTCTATTATCTTTTACTTCCAGTGCCAGAGAAAGTTTGTCTCCTAAACTCAAGAGCAACAATATCGCCACATTTATATTTTAATAACCGCTCAGTACATGAGGAGCACACGGGAGCCTCAGTGCCCATCACCACCCTCCCCTCGTACCCGACTTCGCCCTCTTACCCTGGGTAGGTACCACTCATTCTCCGAATCTCAGCGTGAGCACAAATGACCTTGGGCCAGGGGACCCAAGTTAGGATCTGCTGTCCCCCTTGACTTTACGGATCGCTCTGTATTGTGATCGCTTCCATGACTTTTGTAAATCTCTGCCCTGAGTTTTACTCTCAAATAGGAGCCAATCTGCCCATATCACCCTGTGCCCCCACGGCCTGCCATCTAGGAAAAATTTAAGATATGCCAAGTAAGTGAGCAGATGAAAACAGCGTCGTGTGGCCTGACCTCCACCTTTGCCCCATGTACGTGCCATGCACTTGACTACGCACAGCCTTCCAGAACAGTCTAAATCCCGATTCTGAGCCGTTTTAGCCAGGATGATCAAGGGTGCATGTATTAAAACCGCTTAGAAGTAGCAGAAGGCCTCCTACGAGTGCACTCATATGAGGACTTTAAGAGACAAAACAGGTGAACACAAGGGAAGGGAAGCAAAAATCATATAAAAACAGGGAGGGGGACAAAACAGAAGAGACTCATAAACAGGAGAACAAATGGAGGGTTGCGGGAGGGGTCACAGGAGGGGGGATGGGCTAAATGGGTCAGGGGTGCTAAGGAATCTCCTCCTGAAATCATTGCTGCACTATACGCTAAAAATTCAGATGTACATTTAAAAAAAAATAAAAATAAAATGAAAAAAAGACTTTGATATAAGTAAAAAAAAAAAAAAAAACAAAACAAAACAAAAAAAAAAAACAAGTAGCAAAAGGCTTTGCTAGTATTCTCTGTAAGCATACAGTGCACTCTTTCTGTCCTAACCTGTGTGACAAGTTTTCGGTGAACTTAAGGCTCTTGAGAATCCAGTCGGAATCATCTACCCGGGTTTCTTACTCTTATTTTGTTCAAACTACAGTTGCTCGTTCAAGAATGTGCCAGAGGGCGATCAGTAAAGCAATTTCTTTCAGAAGATTTTTATCTGCATCGAAGTAGGGACTAACGTCTAATCCTCTGTACGTGAGCATCTAACTTCCTGTGTACGAGTGGTGTGGGATTTCAGAAGAAAGCAGCGGAGAATTTCTCGAAAACCCACCTTGGGAGTGTTTTTTAAGTTCAAAGAGTCACGGAAGCCTCGTCACCTTCTGGAGAGGCTCTCCTAGCAATGAGTATCACCCCGTAGTGTGAGAGCATGGAGAAGAGGTGGGCTTTGCCACTTAAAACGTTGCACAAGGGGCTCCTGGGTGGCTCAGTTGTTTGAGCATCTGACTCTCGATTTCGGCTCAGGTCACGAGCTCACAATTTGTGAGACCCACCCTTGTGTCGGGCTTTGTGCAGACAGTATGGAGCCTGCTTGGGGTTCTCTCTCTCTCTCTCTCTCTCTCTCTCTCTGCCTCTCCTCTGCTCTCTCTCTCTCTGCCCCTCTCCCACTTGTGTGCTTACTCCAAGTGCCCTCCCTCTCTCTCCCTCTCTCTGTCAAAATTAATAAATAAGCTTTAATAAAAATAAAACATTGCACAAACCTCTCAGCATTTATCACTTCATGCACAAGCTGGCCCGACCCCATGAGGCCCCCCCAGGCCCTGAGACAAAGCCTTCCTCTGTATAAAGACAGGTTGCTAGGGTAACAGCTGTACAAATCTGGCGGCTCCCAAGACATTCGGGGGCATTGCTACTGTAGGGGTTGCAGGAAAGTCGCAGGAATGGAGTCACTTCTCAGCCATCGCTACTTAAAGCAGGGAAGGGCCCTTGTCGATGACCCGACGTGCTTAAAACACTCTCCCTTCCTTCCAAAGCACAGGCACAAGCCCTTCCTTCTCCTGAGGGCCCAAGCCAGCGTTTCTTACTATGGGGGACAGCTAATTAAGTCAAGTGACCAGGGCCTCCAGTGGCAAAGCCCTCAGCAGCTGGTGTTGCCCGGGGGACGGGGGTGGGGGGTGGCAGCTGGGGGCCGGGGCGATGCCACCAGCTGGGGCTAAAAATACCCTGGAATTCGTACATGGGCACTCGCCACGTGTTGCACACCAGACTCGTAAAGGCCCCGTGTACAGAACCAGCCAGATGTCCGGACAGCTGACTCGCAATTGGGGCTCTGAAATGCACGCTCAGCAGGCCTCGTGGGCAGAAGAAGGGAAGAAGAGGCCCCAGGCTTGTCTCCTTACCTGTCACGCGGCCACCAAGAATCTCTGTCATCTGTGGCCTCTCATGCATCTATTCAGACACTCAGAAGCCCTGAGCAAATGGGCTTCTACGTGCCAATGACCCTGACGGGCCTGGCGGATACGGCGAGAGTGGAGAGGCGGTTCTCCGTGGGTCTCTCCGGTGTCTGCACATCTCGTGGGCAGGACACTGAGTGCATTTGTCCCAGGCCAGCTTGTCCGGGATGTTGGCACAGTGCACAGCCCTCGGGGGCGGACGGGTCCCCCTCCGGGCAGAAGGCAGGCCTTCTCCCTGCGCAACATGGTGAAGTAAAGCCTCCCTTCGGTGCACGGCAGCAAGAAACGCCTTTTCTGTCACCCCAGGCGTGTTGGGGAGGTGAAACATCTAGGCAGATCGTGCTGGAGCTCTTACCGCAGCCGCGGTGTTTATAGAGTACATCTGAATCAGCGCTCCGATTATCGCAAGTATAGAAACCTTGGTATGACATGATCACTGTGGGCGCTAGCCTCCCTGAACGCGTAGCCACAGGAGATATTGTGCAACCTGCTTCATTTTTCTAAGTCTCAGGTCATTGTTCTACTGCATTTCCTAAATTATGCATATTTATGGGCATCAGCCTATATTTTTTGTCTTGGCAGAATTAATGGGTTTATAATAGCAAACATCTTGGGGCGCCTGGGTGGCTCAGTTGGTTGAGCGTCCGACTTCGGCTCAGGTCACGATCTCACGGTCCGCGAGTTCAAGCCTTGCATCGGGCTCTGGGCTGATGGCTCAGAGCCTGGAGCCTGTTTCCGATTCTGTGTCTCTCTCTCTCTCTCTCTCTCTCTCTGCCCCTCCCCTGCTCATGCTCTGTCTCTCTCTCTCTCTGTCAAAAATTAATAAACATTAGGGGCGCCTGGGTGGCGCAGTCGGTTAAGCGTCCGACTTCAGCCAGGTCACGATCTCGCGGTCCGTGAGTTCGAGCCCCGCGTCGGGCTCTGGGCTGATGGCTCAGAGCCTGGAGCCTGTTTCCGATTCTGTGTCTCCCTCTCTCTCTGCCCCTCCCCCGTTCATGCTCTGTCTCTCTCTGTCCCAAAAAAATAAACGTTGAAAAAAAAAATTAAAAAAAAAAATTAAAAAAAATTAATAAACATTAAAAAATTTTCTTAAAAAAGAAAACATCTTTTAATCAATAAAAAGCTAACGGGGCCCGCAGAAATCATTTGTAAGTTAGGGAATTTGGCACACTTAAGTCTCAAATCTTGTTTGCACTCTCCCAAAACTAGCGGCCCATGGGCTCACCCATGAGCAGAACTGTGAATGTCCCATGCACGGATCCTGTATGTGGTTCTCCCACCTGAGTGGTGGGGTCTCCCTGCCGTCACTGCAGTGAGGGGAGGGGCTGCGATCTAAGGGGGGGAAGGATACTGTGAGACCTAAATCCCAGGAGAGAAGCCCAGTCCCAGCTGGGGCAGGACTTTCCAGCAGCTGGCACAGAATAGGCCTTCTGCAAATGCGTAACCTGACGCGTGGAGGTGTGACAGGCACAGGTGTCCAGCCCTCGTGAACGGGAGAGCTGAGGCATAAAGCCTGTTGTCCGTGCCCGCTGTTCTCGCCACTTCACGACTGGCCCCTCTTCCGTGGGAAACGTCCTCGCCCGGCTCCCCCCGTGGCCATTTCACTCCCTCCCGTCCAACAATTCCCTCTGTTCTGTGGCTGCCCACGAAGCTGGGAATGGTAAGCAGAACTCGGTGGTACGATTTTGGATTAATTGTCCCAGTGGCTATCGGAAAAGTAAAAGTAAGCGATTTCTGTAGTCGGTTTAACTCAACGTAAGAATCACACACAGGCTCCATTGTACGGGTGAGGTGGGATGGCGAGTGCCGTGGGTTCTGGGACTCAACGGCTGAACTGAGGCAGGATGCAGCCCGTGCAACGGAGTGCAGAGCCGAACACGGGAAGCTAAGCATGATTCCCCGAGCTATAGCACTAAGAAAGTAAGTGTCCCGAAGCCGTACTGCGTTGGCACTCAACGGCAGTAACGTGCTCTCTCTCTCTCTCTCTCTCTCTCTTCAAAAGCCAGTCTGGCCTTCGTCACGGCCTTCAGAGGAGTGATATCAGGCGCACACGTCGCCGTATGGGGGGTGATGTGTTTAACAGAGCTACGAAGTTTCCTTTTCTGGAACAAGCAGCTCAGATTGTGAAGCCTCCTTTGAAGATGGAGTCGCGTCTCTAGAGCACGATCATGGTTGGAGTCAAACCCAAGGTTGTCCAAGACCCACGGTTCTCCTGAGTCACGTTGCCTGAGCAGTGGCCTCCCCAGTGCCCGCGTGGACATATGACCACAGCGGATGCGAGCTCCCCGCGAAGGGCAGAGCAATTTGGTGGCATTCTGACCGCTCCTGGCCTCTAACCAGAGCCCAAATCTGGCCACCGGCTCGGCACCTGACGCCAGCCTCGCTCGTCTCTGACGGAGCCCACGCTCCCCACCAGAATGTCCCGATCCCATGGCTGACGTCTCCTCCTCCATCATTCCCTCCTGGCATTCCCAGATGGGCTCTGTGAAGTCCCCTCTTCTGGCCCAACGTGCATCCGCAACGCTCCCTGAGGGGCTTCTTTCCTTGACTGGAATCCTTCTCAGGAAGAGCTTCCCCTTTTCCCTGAGGCTTTGGGTTCCAGCCCCTCAGGAGACCGTGCCCAAGTGGCTGCCCAGCTGGAAGTGTCTGGGGTGCTCCAGGGACCCTCCTGCCATGACCATGACCCGCACTCTGGGGGGAAGGATGGCTTCTGTCCACCTGGCCGATTGGTGCTCTGCTGCCACCTAGGGGACCTCTCTGCACACTGCAGGTCAACCTCGCCCATCCTTCAGACTCGTTCACCTGTCAGAGTAAAACTGTCACCTCAGCTGACTTTACTGGAGGAGGCCACTTGCCTTTCACCCGTTTTCTTCTGCAGGTGTCACCTGCTCTGACAGCGTTGAGGGTCGAGAGAAACCCGGGAGCATCTGCCCATGCTCAGTGCCTGCTGGTCGGCCCCAGCCCCGCCTGCCCATCCCCGCCTCTGGCCCGTGACCTCAGCAGGGTTGCCAGCCACCTCTAGGCTCCCTCGCACAGACCAGTCGGGTATTTTCAAGACTGCCCTGTGGAGCTGAAGCCCATGGGGTAAGCACAGCATCCAAAACAGTAGTCGTGGTGGCAGACACGCTGGGGGGGGGGGGGGGGGCTGGGTGAGTGGCCACAACCGGAAGGCAGAGCTCCAGGAAGAAATGGGGCAGGAAGGGCAAGAGGCTTAGGACTGGTGAGCTGGAATCATTTCAGCTGGCTCTGGGGCACGGGAGCTGTCCTCCTTCAAGTACCAGACTGGCACGTGGCCTTGGGGTGACTAGGGCTGGTGGGCAGTGGCCTGAGTGCGAAAGTCCGAGAGAGAGAACGTGGTTCCGCTTAACCTGAGCTCTGGGCTGGTCGGTTTGCCTTTGAAAGGCAGGCTTCTGGGCCTGTCGCATACCCTGTCCTCCTAGAGCTGACTCTGGAGCAGTTCGTTGGCTAATCCTGAGAGAGGAAACTCTTCCCCCATCACCCAGGCCAGAGCGCCAAGGAGGCGGTGTTCCGAAACCCTGGCTCGTGCCTGGCTGCCAGCCTCACGTCACCGGGGTCTCTGGGGCCCAGCCCCGGGCATCTGTTTCTGAGAAGCAGGGGCTGGGCTCTTGGGCTCTGAGGACAGTCGAGGGGGAAATCTTGGGGCCGGACACAACTGACCTCCTGAGAGGAGCGGAAGCCTGTGTCCTTCCAGAAGCTCAGACATAAGAGAGGGGGGAGTGGAGTGCACTCGCCGAGATGGTAAAGCGCACCCCGAAAGAAGAGGTGCCGTGAGAAAGAAACGTGTCAGGACTGTCACTCCTGCCCCTTGTGGGACAGTAGTCCAGGTGATGGGGCAAGGAGAAATAAAAGAAGGAGATGTTGCAAGTGTATAATGCAGCTGTCAAGGTCAGAGACGAACCAATACTAGAGAAACGAGAGTAACGGTGGGTGCATCCTGGAAACATGTTTCCTTTTCCCCGGTGGTGTCTACGCGGAAAGCACCGCCAATCATTTCGCCTGATGTTTTTGTTTCTTCCAAAGCTTCAGGGGCACATACACACCACAGATCCCAGAAGCAGTGTCACCAAGAGTGAGAACGACAGTGGCCCCAGCTCTTCTCCAAGAATCTTCGCCAAAATCCAAGGTTCCTTGGGCTGTACCTCATCGGAGGTTTTCAGAGGCACCCTTCGCTCTGCTTTGTCCTTCGAACGGGCATTGGATTCCTTCCCTTTATCCCCAACTACAGATCCCGCTGCAAAACGTCACACACAGGTGGGGTCCTCTTGTGTGAGAATCTCTGAGGAACGGGCCTTGAGTTGGAAAGTCTGGCAAAAGCATGTGTGCATTTTGAACCTGATACCTAAGCGCAAATAATCCTCTGAAAGCCTGTGATGGCTTCTGTTCACACCAGCCGCCTATGAACGTTTCGACATTTCCTGCCACGTCCGGGTGTTTTCAACATCCAAACTCTCAAAGCTCACCGCGTGGGAAATGGCTCTCTTTGTCGGTCCTGCCTCTTCCTGGACATCAAGGAAGGAGCATCTTTCTCTCTGCGTGCGGGATTTACCCATTTCATTTCTTTGTCACCGGCTGCTTCAACCTTTCCCATGCCTTTCCACTGGGATTTTTTTAACTATTTTTATTTTTTAATATTTATTTTGACAGAGGGCACCAGGGTGGGAGGAACAGAGAGAGAGAGAGAAAGAGAGAGAGAGAGAGAGAGAGAGAGAGAATCTCAGGCAGGCTTCACACTCACCGCAGAGCCCGACATGGGGCTCGATCCCCCGAACTGTGAGATCGTGACCTAAGCAGAAACCAAGAATTGGATGCTCACCCCGACTGAGCCACCCAGGCAACCCACCCCCTGGGATTATTTGAAGTGTGGTTGATACACAGCATACTATTCGTTTCAGGGGCACATCATGGGAGTTTGACATTTTTATGCAATAGTCAATGATCCTCATGGTAAGTTCAGCTACCACCTGTCACCATAAAGCGTCATCCCAGTAGCATTGACTGTATCCCCTGTGCTGTGCCCTCTGATGACCCACTGTTTGTTTCCTAGACCTGTGAGTCTGTTTCTTCTTTGTTTCGTTTGTTATCTGCTTTGGTTTTTAGATTCCACATATGAGTGAGATCATATAGTACTTGTGTGTCTCCGTCTGACTTATGGCGCTTACCATAATACCCTCTAGGTCTTTCCGTCGTGGTGGCCAACGGCAAGATCTCGTTCGTATTTATGGCTGAGTGACATTCCTATGTACGTGTGCGTGCCCATGGTGTGTGTTTGTATACGTGCCACGTCTTCTTTATCCATGCACCTGTCGATGTTTTCCTTCTTGGTCTGCAACATCTCTTTGCATTTCATGGCTATCACGGTCTACGTTTCATACGGGGTTGGAATTTTCAACCTGCATTTCAGTCCTCTTCCCGATGGCTTCTGTGTTCTATTTGTTCCCAGGAAAAACCATCTGGGCTCCCAGGTTATAAATTAAGAACGGCATTTTGTACCTTTGCCTCTCCTATTTAGACCCTTAAACCATCTGTAATTTGTTTCTCTGTGTGGGTCGTGGCGGGTACTTACATCAACTTCTTTTTCTCACTTTGCTCTCCGACACTGGTTGCTCACTATCCCTTCTTTCCACATTTCCCACCGGCAGCACCTTGTTCGTATGCCGATGCTAAGATAGGCACGGACTTCTGAGGGGTCCCCGTCCGTTTACCTATTCTGTATTAGTGGCCTTGTGGTTGCCTGACTTGTCTTCTAAAAGTTATTTAACAGAAATGTCAAGCTGTTTCTGCTCCTTTAGAAATTATTTCTAGAACCTGTAATCTTCTAAAATGGATCTTAGCTCCTCCTGGCACTGGGTGACTTTGGTTCCGTTACTTTACTTCTCTTTGCCTGTTTCCTCTTCCATAACACAGAGAAAAAGATCAAACCTCCTCCATACAGCTTTTGTGAAGATTCGGTGAGTAACTACACTTAGGGACCCTTGGTGGCTCAGTCCATTAAGCGTGTGACTCGATTTTGACTCAGGTCACGACCTCATGGGTTTGTGAGTTCAAGCCCCACATCGGTTTCTATGCTGGTAGCATAGAACCTGCTTGGGATTCTCTCCCTCCCTCTCTCTGCCCCTCCCCTGTCTCACTTTCTCTCTCTCTTTCCCTCTCCTTCTCCCTCTCTCTCTCTCTCTCTCAAATAAATAAAATAAACTTTTAAAAAATGAGCAAATACAGGGGCGCCTGGGTGACCCAGTCGGTGAAGCGTCTGACTTCGGCTCAAGTCATGATATCGCGGTTCATGAATTCAAGCCCCACATCGGGCTCTGTGCTGACGCTTGGAGCCTGGAGCCTGCTTCGGATTCTGTGTCTCCCTGTCTCTCTCTGCCCCCCACCCCGGTTCATGCACTGTCCCTCTCTCTCTCAAAAGTAAATAAACATTTAAAAAAATTTAAAAATGAATAAATACACTTAAAAGTTTAGCAGAATGCATGGCGCATAGTAGGTAATCAGTATTCATAGCGGAATGAACGTCACTCCATCACCGCAAGCCTGATTTACTTGGGAGATTACACAGCACCTTTAATGTCTGTGTGAGGCGCCATCATTTTTCCCAAACAACTGGGAAGGAAATTGGCTCAGAGAAGCTAATTTGGCTAATGTCACAAACCTATTATTTTGGAAAGGGGACAGAAATCAGATCTTGCTTTCTTTTTTTTTTTTTTTTTTTTTTATTTCCCCCTCTAGTCCCATAGCCTGTGAGGTTGATGCAGAGAATGAGAGTGTTTTGTGTTCAGTTTTAACGGAGGCGTTTGGATGCTCTCTGGAGAAATTAAGTCAGCCTACTTCTGCGTATTTCTTTGGTCGATTCTGGTTTGCTTTTTTGTGGGGATTTGCTTCTCCCCTTGATATTTCCAAGTTGTCATACTTCCCTGAGTTTCTGGTTGGCACGAGGGGCTAACTGATAGGGCTCTAGCTGCCCCGGGACCCGGCCTTGCAGGCTGCACTCCCCAGGACCCCCAGAGAGCTGGGACAGGGCACGGAGGCAGGTGTTTCTCCGGCTGGGCGTTGGCATCCAAGCCTCTGCCCCAGGAGGAAGGAGATACAGAGTGTCCACCTTCCCTTGCCATCATATCCCTTGCTGTTCTGCACCAGACTCCCCCGGAGTCCAGAGGGTCCAGAGAGGATGGTTTCCTGGGATTCTTCCCTTGACTGGCCGAGGCCTCACCACTCAGATCTCTGCGAGGTCATCCTGGGGACACTCCCGGGCCTCTCTGCAGGGTATTCATGCGGGGAACCTCCTTGCTCCCCTTTCTCCTCCGCCTTCAATATCTTTCTTCCTCATCTGCCCCCAAAGCTCCCACCCCTGCCCCCCTTTTCTCCATTCCAGGTACCGAAGATGGAGCCCCAGCCTCTTCCGTGACGTGGTGGTCACAGGGCCCCACCCCCGCAGCCACGGCCAGTGGAAGGGTCTTCCGTGGGAGGTGCAGCCCAGGCGTGCGTGCCGGTCCCAGAGTCTCCTGACCAAGGCCATGAGCAGACCTGAGAGAGAGGAGCGGGTGGGACGCAGGGGAAGCGGGGGCAGGGGGAGTCTTGCCCTCCACGAGACACGTCTGCAGTGAAAATAAAGCCTGTCTCTTCCTCTCCAAGGATGAGCTTGCGTGGAAGGCAAGGGAAGGTAATCTTCCTTCCGTGGGAGACGTGTCTACAGACACTGAGCCGGGTCTACGGTGCCGTCACACTGAGGGCCCTTTCTCGCTCCCCACGACCTGCTGCGACTTACCCCAGCCGGCACGCTCATCGCCACCGGACTGCCTCTCTGTCCCCCCCGAAGCAGAGAGGGTCTCAGGAGAGCCGTGAGCCCCCAGTCTCCTGACCAATGCCTCCCTTGGAAGACTCCTTTCCTTCTCACTATCAACGTGATCTATTTCCACTCTGATTCAAAACCCACTTTTTCTTCCCCCCAAGGAATGGTCTGGTCCTCTCTGTTTTACTGGCTGTGCTCTGACTTCTGAAAGACCAAGAGCCAAAGCGGTGCGTTTCCCAGGGCCCCAGCGCAGACTCGCGTCAACGAGCCCCCGGGGAGGACCGATGCACACAACACACCCTCCCGCTCGTGGTCGACTTCGGGAAGACGTGACGAGCCTGTTGGAGCGTCACGCGCTCCGGTTTCGTGGGGCGGCCAGGAATGTGCCAGGGCAGTCAGCACCCTGGATCCAACCACGGTGACACCGCGTTCTTTTGCTGTGGAAGACACTAACGGTGGGCTTGGAGGATTGACGTGTTTGGCATGAGGAGACGCTGCTTTGTAAGACATTTTAATTTGCAAGGAATGAGTCAAAGATTTAATTTAGCCGCTTGTCACAAAGTCAATACTGAATTATGATGAATTTCAGCGTTGCCTTTTTTTCCCATAACTCAAAGCTCTTGGCTATTTGATTCTTCTGGAACACATTATCTATTGGTTTCTTATTATCACAACGCCTATGTGGTTTACAGGCCTTCTCTAGCTCCTTCTCGCTACACGCTCTGAAGAACCCTAGGAGGGCGGGCCAGATCGGAGGATGGGGAGAGGAAATCCCCACTGGGGGAATGGTTTTCCTTGCTGAACAAACTCGGGGCTCCCTTGACATAGAATCCTCAGTCCTAGAAAGTTCCCCATTGAGTTCAACAATTAGGTAGTGACGGTGTTATCAAGATCCTGAACAATACTTGGATTATTAGCCCCGTTGGCTCTGAACTGCAGTATATTCAACCACGCAGAAAGAGTTTCCAGAAACGATGGTGATGTCATGCTGAAGTTGTGTGCATATAAAAGAAGTAGTTATAATATCACAGAAGTCCATAACTCAACCAAAAATCCTTGGTGCTTACAGAACGGAAAGAACAGTGCAGTTGGCAAATGGTCTCTGTCAGGCCGGGTGGGCCGTGCGATTTAATACCAACTGTTATCGTCCTGGTTAGATCTGGGCGACAGTGTTGCACGCCCACCTCAAACCGCTTACGCAAAAGAAGACTTTGGCTCACGGGACCCCGGGCTGTTCTGCGCTTACACCCAGAGAAGGGCCCAGATGCGATGGTGCTCGGGGGCAGGCTAGGACTTGAAGTTAGAAAGCTGTCTTGGTGCTCTCTGGCTATGGCATTTCCACCGGACAGGACGGGGCTGCCCAGAACGGGAACCAGCCTCTCGCAGAGCACAGTCTCCCCTGGCATTCCTCTCTCCGCCCCATAATCCAGACGTTTCAGGGGCTCGACCCTTGGAGCTGCCTTACTTTAGGAATCAACCCTGGATGAATGAACTGGGCCAGGGCGAGGGAAGGGAGGGAGAGCGAGGTCTGACCACTGACCTGGGTGGGTCCACGTACCCGCTCCCGGACCGAGTGGCGGTGGGGAGGTGGGCGGCTCCCTTGACACTTCCCAGAACAGGAATTCTGGACCAGAAAGACCGATGAGATGCACAACAGATTAAAATAGGCTTGAGAGGTGCCAGACTGCTTTGTAAAGCCCTTTCTCATATTCCTCATTCAATTATCTCACCGTGAGATGCAGGATTTTTATTGTCCTCCTTTTAGAAATAGAAGACTGGGATTTGGCTAAAAATCTAGGTCCTTGATGACACATTTCCGAAAGTTTTTTGTTTGTTTTTGTTTTTTAACGTTTATTTGGTTTTGAGAGACAGAGGGACAGAGCACAAGCAGGGGAGGGGCAGAGAGAGGGGGAGACACAGAATCCGGAGCAGGCTCCAGGCTCCGAGCTGTCAGCACAGAGCCTGACGTGGGGCTAGAACTCATGAACCGTGAGATCATGACCTGAGCTGAAGTCAGACGCTCAACCGGCTGAGCCACCCAGGCGCCCCTCGTTCCAGAAGGTTTTAACTTATTAAGACATGAAGTGAAATTATGTTTTGTGGCCATGCTTTGAGCAATAAGAGGCTTGGGGAGCCTCATCTAACATATACAAGCCTGCTGACGTAGGGATTTGAGGATGTACAGGTCACACAGCCTGTCTGTCTTTCAGAGAGCATCGGTCCTGAGATCAGCACTGCATTCTTGAGGCCCAAGGAGTACAAAGCGAGCTGGGGGAATCTTGGGGCAGCACGGCGCGTGTCATTACGGAAGAAGCCGAACGCCTTGGTTGCCGGATAGCAAATGGGGAGCATCTTGTTGCAGCTAAATTAAGAAAACGCAAGCATCGATCCAAGGGCAGTGCCGTCTGCACGAGGCAGCCCGTCCACCACGTAGCAGGTGGCTGGAAAAAACAGTCGCTTCAGCAAGAACCGAGATGTGGTGGCCTCAGGCCAGGCAGTTTCAAAGGATTCGTGTAAGTTGCATGCGTGCCATAGTCAAGGGCTGACATTCACAGAAGCAGCACTCTTCAAATGGATTTGCAGCACGTGACCGGAACCACAGTCTTCACTACTCCTGCCCCACACCAGGCCACAGCAAGGGTCGCAGGGCCCGGAGCGTCCAAGCTGGGGGAGAATCTCCAGCTGCAGGCCAGGTGACAGAAGGCTGCTTTATTAATCAGTCCTAGAGGCCAAACGCTGTCGTTGTGTCTAAAAAACAGAGGACTGGAGAGACATCTGAAGATCCTGGGCCTATGACTGAAGATAGCTCATCTCCAATCAGGCCCTCCATACCGACTGTTAGATGTCAGGGCACTCTCTTCGGAGGCAGACGCTGGGTTGTGTTTTTCTCCGTTGCACAGTCCTTGGCGGGCAAGCCACCGGAGACGGTTGATTGACGCCCTTGGGTGGTGGGGGGGTGGTGGTTACACCTCTTCGCAAACAGCTCAGTGTCAGCGTGTGGCTGGCCGAGTGAGAGAGCAGGTGTTTCACAGACTGATGGCTAAACATCCCGGCGTGTCTTCAGTAAGCACGGATGACACGGCCGCACACATAAGTAGAAGAGATCAAGATACCACAACTCACGTGTTAACCAAAGGTGTTCCGCAGAGAAAGGATGCAGAAATCTGTCCGGGGCTGCCATAGCGAAATATCAGAGCCCTAGTGGCTGAAACAGTAGACGTTGATTTCTCATGGTTCTGGGAGGCTGGGAGTCCAAGGTCAAGGTGTGCACAGGTTTAGTTTCTCCCGAAGCCAAGTGCCTTCCTCTCGTGTCCACACATGGTCTTTCCTCTCTGCACACACGTGCCTCGTGTTTCTTCCTGGAGGAACATCAGTCCTATTGGATCAGGACCCCGCCCTCATGATCTCATTCAAAGGCTCTGTCTCTACATATGGTCATGGTGGAGGTTAGGGGTTTAATATAGGAACTTAGGGAGGACATGATTGGGTCCTTAACCAAAACGGAGGCCTCTAGTAGCTGGTAACTATTTTCTCTGGAGCTGTAAATATAGAAAACGCTCTTTGGGGAACATTGGCATGATTTTTTTTTCCCCCTGGGATTTGGCACTAGGTTCTGCCGCTGCCTGAATCTAGGGTGGGACCATCTCCTGGCCTCGGTAGCCAAAGCCCAAAGCATCACCTGTGACCGGGTGTTCAGTGAGGGCAGGTGCCTGGGGCTGACCCAACAATGACCTTCTCATCAATGCAATAACGCCTATTTCCTCCCAGTTGAAGGTTAAGTTTGAGGCTTTTAAAAAATATTTTGTTGATTTTACCACTTCCAGAACATATTTGAATCAAGTCCTTCATTGAAATTAATAGTCTATCAGTCTAAGAAATGACTATTTCTCTCAATAAAAATGGTCTTTACAAGGCCTCTTAGTGCATGCCTCCCACTTTCCAGCGTTTGGGTGCTGCCTTCCAAGTCAGAAAGAGGGAATCTCTGCATAGCATGGACCCAGTGTTTGTATCTTCGATTGTAACCTAAGTGCCTGACATTAATCATTTTTTAAAAAATTTTTTTAATGTTTATTTATTCTGACAGAGAGAGACAGAGTGCAAGCAGAGAGGGGCAGAGAGCAAGGCAGACAGACTCCAAAGCAGGTTCCAGGCTCTGAGCTATCAGCACAGAGCCTGACGCGGGGCTGGAACCCACGAACCTTGCGATTCTGACCTGAGCCGAAGTCTGACACGAAACCGACCGAGCCACCCGGGCACCCCTAGCCTTTTTGATTGCCAGGGCACCCGTTTCAAAAACATCCATCTCAAATAAGCATACTGCGAGCTGCATGACACAGCCCCCAGTGAAACAACCAGGTAAGGACTGAGTCTGCCCACACCCAGGAGGTCACCGACGCAGAAAGCCCTCGGTATCCAGCTTACAGAGGATTCCAGAGACGCTGCTTCTCCCTCCCCACACCCTCTTTCCTGCTCTTGTTTCAAATTAGCGATAGTGAGCCCACGAATTCCTAGGCACCCCTCCCTCGCCCCCAGTAAAAGCAGAGCCCCAGGTCCGCCCACGCTCCCTTTCTACCCATGACCTGGCTGTGTGACCTTGGACACGCGGGGCACCCCGCAGGACCTGTGAGTAATAGAGCGTGCTCCCTAGGTTCCCCGACGCTTTTTGCCAAAGTGCATCCTGAGAGCGCAGTAAGAGTCACAGAGGCCGGTCCCACCACGGTGGCTCTGGCAGGGGCGATGTCTGCAGACTCACTAAAAGTAACAGAGGCCTGGGTGGGTGCCTCCGGCCTTCCCAGCCAAGACCGTCATTGTCAACAGGCAAAGACCAACACAACACCCCCCAAAATTCAAATACTGAGGCCCTAAGCCCCGCCGTTTCAGCTGCCTGGCCCGTGGGATTTTGTTACAGCCGTCTGAGCGGCCCCGGGCTGCCGTCTACAGGATCTCCCCTTCTCTGGCTCGCTTTCCCAAGTCCACAAAACAGAAAGACACATTCTTTGTAGCTATAATATTTTCTTTTTGGTCCTCATTCGTTTAGGCGCGAAGACATGTCACCCACAACGCCCCCGGAGGTGTGAAAGGTACACTCCGCAGTGACGTTCTCCACAGGGGCAGGATCACTGCCCGCTGCCAGGGGATGGCATGTTTTGCGGGTGGGAAACGAGAAAGGAATTGGCTATCTGAGCAAGAATGGCTGCCAGGCTTGACTTTTACTAGAAAAGTTGGTCCAAGCTTCCTAGCGTTTAGAGAAATGAAAAAAAAACGATAGGTCAGGAAGTGGCCAAGAACTTCTGAAGGACCTTTGACTGCCAGAGCTGATGTGACAGAACGATCCAGAGCTCCTGCTGATCGCAGAATCCGTGGGGCTGTTTAGAGCATACCCTAAACAGGTTTCAGAAATGAAACGTTTCTCCGAAATCTCTGGGTGGTCTCATCCAAACCCAAAACATTAACTAAACATGAAAGGCTTCTAAATAATGCAGCGGCTGAAATCAAGGGTTATATGCATTTCTTTTTTTAAATTTTTTACATGTTATTTATTTATTTTGAGGGACAGAGGGAGAGAGAGGGAGAGAGAGTGAGTAGGGAATGGCAGAGAGAGAGGAAAAGAGAGAATTCCAAGCAGGCTCCATGCTGTCAGCACAGAGCCCGACTTGGGGCTCGAACCCGTGAACTGTGACAGCATGGCCTGAGCCAAAGTCAAGAGACTGATGCTCAACGTACTGAGCCACCCAGGCGCCCCGAGAGTTCTATTTATTTCTAAATATTTTTTGAATCCGTTCGTTCACTGGAACATCCGTCTAAGCTCTCATTCTGTGTCTGAGAGACTTTAAAAACCCTTCCAGACTTTGTAGGCTTACTGTGCAGTCAATAGAGCAGCCCCTCCCTTTGTGATGCTCCGGTCACAACAATTCAGGATAACATTAGACTACCTCACTCCCACTATTCTTTTCACTAAATTCAGAAGGAGGTAAGCAAGCAAAGATAAGCGTTTGGATTTTGAAAAGAAAAGTGTAAACACAGAATTTTATTTCCGAGGGAGGAAGAGCGTCGTAAGGCCCTGTAGAACAAACCCTGGGCTCCGTCAGGCAGAAAAATCTGGCAATTGGGAAGTCAGATAATTCAGCGGGTACGAGCCCGACAGAAATAGCAACTGGCACATTGATATGTTTGGGGACAGTTGTGCTGATACTAATTCAAAGAACTGCTAGCTAAGCGATTGTCTACACTAATTGTGTTATCAAAATGAATTTTCATATTCTAGATGTCGTAACACAAGGAAAGAAGGCGCACACTTCGATGCAGTGGCCATGCGTACGTCTGGAAAACCCTTCTATTATGTTGTATTCTACTTGGTAGCCAACATGCAAATATACTACCAGTTTTATAATTGACTTAATAGGGTTTTGTAATGCATTTTTTTCAAGTAGGCTTCATGCCCAGCATGGAGCCCAATATGGGGCTTGAACTCACGACCCTGAGATTAAGACCTGAACTGAGATCAAGAGTCCGAGGTTTAACCAACTGAGCCACCGAGGTGCCCCTGTAATGCCGTTTTAATGAATATAAAGTAAGGGTTTGCTTTCGGATTCTTTTCGTTCGTTTATCTCATTGCCACTAATGGAAGTATCAAACAAATGCATTCCGAATACTCATGCTTTGCCATCTGATTGCAGCACAATGATTGAAAATGTAGTTTGGTGGGGTGCCCGGGCGGCTTGGTCGGTTGAGCGTCGGACTTCGGCTCAGGTCATGATCTCGCGGTTTGTGAGTTCGAGCCCCGCATCGGGCTCTGGGCAGACAGCTCGGAGCCTGGAGCCTGCTTTGGATTCTGTGTCCCCCGCTCTCTCTGCCCGTGCCATGCTCGTGCTCTGTCTCTCTCTTGTCTCTCAATAATAAACAAACCCTAAAAATAAATAAATAAATAAATAAATAAATAAATAAATAAGAAATAAGAAAATGTAGTTTGACGAGTGGTTTTTCCGGTCCTGGGCTATGTCACAGACACCATCTATACGCCATGAACTCAGAGCATCCTTCCACGATGCAGACACGGAAGACACTGGAAACACGAGCACAACAAAGTCTCCCAAACCTTTTGCTCAGTGTGGTTGCTGCTGTGTGTTAGATCTGAGTTTTCCCCATGGGATGCGCAGGGGAAGAGGGGAGGGGGGCAGGAGACAGGACTGTCCCGCTTCTGCGACAAGTATGAGGGATGCCATTTCCAGGAGACCCGTGTGGAGTAACGGAGTCGTTGAATTCAGCCAAGTGTCAACACCCCTCACAGAGAATTCAATCTCTCCCCGAGACCACCCTCCAGGGACGCATCTTGGATCTTCCGTGCTGTCCGCGTGCACCAACCGGAATATGCCCCAATATATGGCCGCAAAAGTAAAGAGCCATCTTGTTCTACTTTGGAAAGACATCTATGGGAGATGCACCACCACTGCCCAAACTCATATCATTTTCACTTAAAAATCATATTGTTGTTAAGAAGCAGAAACAGACCTATAAATTCGGAAAACACACCGATGGTTGGCAGAGGGGCAGGGGACGGGGGGACGGGCGGAGCTGGGGAAGGGGAGAGGGAGGTACAGGCCTCCTGTTACGGGAGGAATGAGTCACAGCATAGGGAACACAGTCAACGGTAATGTAACCGCGGTGTATGGTGACGGGTGTTGGCGACACCTGAGGTGAGCACCGTGTAACTTCCAGAAACGCTGAATCACCGGGTTGTGCACCTGCAACTAATGTGCCCTTGCATGTCAACTGTACTCGAATGAAAGAAAAAATTAAGGAAAGGACGTTACATTGTTAAAAATGCCTCCCTTGATCTAGGCTGAAAGAACAGAAGGCACAAAATGGGCCATAAAAACATGGTCTAAACCCTGAAGGACAACTCACAGGTGAAAAACCACACAGAAGCAGAAACCAGCATTCAAAGTGTCCTCGAAACGTATTCTTCTCTTCAGATCTAACGGACTGTTATTCTTCTAGCTCGGGAAGCGAGCAGATGTCCCTGACTCACACAGTACTGAGAATGCGTGCATTATCCCGGGAGGGGCTGGGACTGTTCCTGGAGAAACGCATTGCCCATTCAGATGTAGGCATTTGCTCTCAGTTTTTCAGATGACTCCAAAAGTCATCTGCGATATATTGCTACTTTAAGAGTAAATCACTGATCCACGAATAGCCCTGATGGATCCGTTTTATTTGACTAATCAAGTTGCTTGATGGGGTTCCAATTTTTTAGACTCACAAGGGAGATTGGATTGCATGATGCACAATTTTTCACGCTGATTCCTCTAATTACCAAACCTTAATGCAGTTTCTGGTCAAAAATCACAAATGTGTTTGATTTAACAAATGCTTCCTTCGCCACAAACAAAGCCCTTGAGGTATGCTTTTAGAGGTGGGGACGGTTTTCTTCTTTGGCATTACCTAATCTGATAAAGTACAGCCAGATGATTCAAAGTGAAAACCCAGATGCACAAAAAACACTTTCAAAGTTTCAGAGCGCTTTTTAAAATTCCTACCGGCTACCCTACCACGCTGTGTCATGGCAAGTTTGCCATATGTGATTTGACGTAAATCAGTGACAATAGACTCAGTGTAGCTGGCTCTGATACCCAAGGGTGAAAATGATGTCTGCTCAAAGCGCAGGGCATCTAAGGGAAGAATTTTCTCCATGGCGGATCCCAAAACACAGATCCAATCTAGCTGTGTGAAAAATACATTATGGAGAGAGGATCCTTCGGGACTCAGTTGGAAGGAGGTGCCCATGGAAGACCCTGAATCAGCTCCTTGGGAAGAATACAAAATAAAGAGGGCATGGGTAGGTAGAGTAGGAGATCCAGGGGTGTCCGCAAGCAAGCAGAGTCCCCGTCTTCTCTAGGGATTCAGGATCGATGACCTCGGGCACAAGACGTGACCTCAAGGAATACAGATTCCCACAGGACCCGGAAAGGATTCTTCTTTAGGAGCAAACCAGAGATGTTTTCTATCCTTGCCCGGGCAAGACACATCTCCAGACAGAGGACTCTGACTTGGGGGTGAGAGGGAGCCCCGAAAACACAGGCATCTGGACCCTGCATGAGTGAACCCCGAGTCCTCTCACGTCAGCTGAAGGAAGAAGGAACCCTCCGGGCTGAAAGAGTTGTGGAGTCTCGCTACGTACGGTCTTGTCCCTGTGCAGCCTACTTATTTAACGGTTGATTTTGCACGGATCCCATCACTTACTGTTAGTCATCCTTGTTCCTGTAACTGAAGCAACAGCGTGGACCTGATCGATCTGGGCGAGGAGAGTGCAACCCAGCTCGTCTATCGAAGCAGAAATTGCCCGGGACGAGGCTAAACAGGCAAACACTTGACTCAAGGCTTTTGCAATAGGGGAGGGAGACCAGAACTCAGTCTGAGCTCAGCTCTGCTGAAACAGGGCGGCAAGGGTTCAATCCTCAAGGGAGCCGGTGGACAGGTACTGGAGGGCGTGAGCGACGAGGATGGTCACGGAGGTGCGTCCTGCACCCTGATTGTTCCCGCATCCGCAAATGTTCGCGTCTGTGACCAGGCCACCTGTGTTTGCTAATTGTCACCCATCAGACTAAGGCTCCCACCCTCCCACAGAGACCAGGGGACAGGGGCGCTATCTTCCTTCACGCTCACGTCTTCTTGAAAAAGACATCGCTAGGTTCTAAAAGTGGCAAGAGCCTTTTTAAAAGAGTCCCATGTATGTCAAAGGCACAGAAAAAGGACTTACAAAACTTTCCCAAAGAAAATACTCAAAGAAAAGGGAGGTCGAGGGCCAAGAGTCAAGAAAAAAAATCTGTCTCAAGGTTAGGCAAGCCGAGGGGGCTAGTAAGGCTGTCCTGGACAAGTCCATGAACTAGAGATTTGAGAGGTTATTCAAAATTGCATAAAAGCAAGCAATAGTAGGGACACCTGGTTGGCTCAGTCAGTTAGGTGTCTGACTTCGGCTCAGGTCATGATCTCGCGGTCCGTGAGTTCGAGCCCCGCGTCGGGCTCTGGGCTGACGGCTCAGAGCCTGGAGCCTGCTTCCGATTCTGTGCCTCCCTCTCTCTCTGTGTCCCTCCCCTGCTCGTGCTTGGTCTCTCTCTCTCTCTCTCCCTCTCTCTGTCTCTCTTTCTTAAAAATAAATAAACCTTTAAATTTTTTTTAAAAAATAAAAAAAGAAAGCAATAGTAAAAAAAAGAATTAAAGGAGAAAACAAAAACACTATCTAAATACGCAAAGAACAGGACCCACGGAACCAACGCCTCATGGAAGAGTCTCAACAGAAAAGCTGGAAACAGCCTACAGGGGCCACGTCCGCCTGCAAATGATGGATGAGCGTCCAGGCTCATCGGGCCCTATCAGAACTTATTGTTAATTCTGTTTGTTTCATTTCCTACCATCGAAATCATGAAGGGGGACTCCTCGGTGAATTTCAGTTGCTACGCTCGAAACGGTGGTCAGGTTGTGCGTCCTTGACTAGCAGGTGGCGAGGCAGGCTGCCTGCGGCAGGCGAGCTTCCGAATGACAGATGCTCCGTGACCTTGCACGCTAGTTAGCCAGAGCGTGTGCACTCCAAAGTAAGGATGTCTTCGAAGGTGGCAACTGACTTTGTAAAGAACAGACTTTGTAAAGAATGGAGTCTATAAGGTGCTGCCCCAGACTTGCTCCGGGGCTGGGATCCACACACACAGCCTTTTCCCTTCAAGTCAGAGACTTGGTGAAGAGCAGAGACCTGTCCACCAAGGGGAGTTTTCAAATAGCACCCAGCCTGCAGAGAGCACGGTAGAAAAGTCTCGTAGCCAATCAGGTACGTAAAATGTGGAGATTAGCAGAATGTCTGAATTCAGATCAGGAAAAATGGATGAAGAAGAGATAAGGGTGGTCGTTCAAGAAACCTGGGTCAAAGCGTCCAGGGCAAGGCTGAGGCTCGACAGCAGAGGCGAGCGCGGGGCAGAGAAACGGCGGAGCCCAGAGAGAAGCACCCATGTTCGGACAGAACACACGGAGGCTGAAAGGGGTTTCAAGGTCAGATGCTACCAGGAAAGATGGGAGCAAAGCCAGCTGGTTGGCTTCCTGGCCCCTCACTGGGACCTCGGCTGGGGTGCAGAGAATTGAAGGGAGGGGGGCAGGAAGGACACGTGTCAGCCTGGACCTCTAGAAGCACCATCACAAAAAATAGGAGAACTTTCAGATCGTATGTGCGAAACCACCAGGACCAAGAGGGGTTGGAGGTGTTCGGTTGTAAGTAGGTTGTTTATGATGTAGATGCGAGTGTGTTTCTCTGGGGACGTTTGAAGGAGACAGAGAAGGACACTGGGAGGGCCGGATGCCCGAGGACCCGGTGTGAGCAGCGGGCAGTGGGAAGAACGCACAGTCACCGACCCCACAGCGGACAACCCCAGGGGCTAACGCTGCGGGTGCCGCTGTGTCTCCGTGAAGTCGCTGGATGCGGAGTGGTGGGGGGGGCAGGTAAATTCTGGGGGTGATGGTTAGGTCAGTGGGGAGGGCATCGCTGGAGGCCACTCACAAAACGCAGAGCCTGTTTTGTTGCACAGGTAACAGACTCTACGGGAAAGCCCGCTGGCCCAGAGGGCCCGGTCGTGCGCGTTTCTCCAGCAACACTCACTGCCCCCGGGGTCAGTGTGCGGGGAAGGCAGACGGCAGCGTGGTTGACATGAAGTTCTCTGCAGGGACGTGTTGAACCTCTGCATCATGCGGTCTGAGCTGGAGTGTGAGGCCTGGAAAGGGAAAATAGGACGCTGGTACCAGCAGAGAGACAACGTCACCTGTCCCCGTCTCCTCTGGTGGGAAGTCCTCCTCTGCCTATCCCAGCACCAGAAGAAAGGCCTGGCTTCCTGTCCCCTGCTCCCCGCCGCCCACTCTGTCCCAAGGAGGAGGAATTAGCTGGCTCGAATTAGGGACACAGGTCCCCGTGAGGAAGCCTTTAGCGTTGCCGTCCCCTCTCCTCTCCTGTCCTCAAGGAATTCCTTCTCCTCGCTGCCTCCGCCTCCAGGCAGTCAGGAGCAGAGCAGGGCTGCGGGCCTCACCCAGCCCTCCTCCCCGAGAAGCCAGCCGGGGGGCGCTCTGGCTGCGAAGCTGGGCTCAAGTGTGAAGAAAAAGATGCATTTTGGCGTCAGGAGCAGGCACCTTTCTCCAGGGCAGGGGAGCTGTTTACAAACCGCTGACTCGATCTTCCTTTGCAGTCGTGGGTGCTTTGCAAGCTACCCAGTGCCCACGAAGGGGGGGAGGATGAGGTCAGACGTTGATGGCAAACCTACCAGCCCTTCCCCAACGGGCCGACCCACAGACCTTCCTGGTTCAGTGGAACTCGAGTAAGACAGGGCGGCCTTGACTTTTAAGAGAACTCCCTGGGGGATGTTGCTGGCCTGCCCTGCTCAGAACGCTGATGCGTAAGGAAGACCACTGGTAGAGGGCACGTGCAATCCTGAGCTCAAACATAATGCAGGAAATTTCGGGACGGTATTCGCGGGTCCCTCCTGGGCCTGCAACCCACGGCTCAGGGTCCCTACGAGGAGGAGCCCACTCTAACGCCGGAACCGATTCCATTCTCAAAGCCCAGAGGACTTCCCGGCAAATCCGAACATTGATAGAAAACACCCACCCAGACGTGGAAGATCGTGGGCTAAAGCTCTCTGCGCTCCTGTTTTCAGAATCGATGTTTTCAGCTGCCTACGTGTTCGTTCCTGTGTTGGTCGCCCACCCATGGGGCTCACGTCGGAAAGGCTAGACGCGGCCCGAGGTCCCGGCCTGGATTATCTCATGCGCGTCCATCCCATTTGTCCTGCGCTTACTGAAGAAAGGTGGACGGAGTGCGAGACGGACCCCCGAGGACGCGGGCCACGGAGTCTGGAACGTGCGTGTAAATGAGGCTACGCGACATCCAGCCCATCCGAGGTGGGGGGCGGGGGGCAGAGCACGGGGAGCATCTTCCCACGTCCCCCCATCCGGGAGATTCCAACCCTGAACTCCCGTTCACCGCAGGCGGTGTCCCAGGGAGAGCAGAAGCCCACGGGCAGGTCTGAGAGAGGAGCCCCAGGCTCACGATTCTGGCCCAGGCTGCGCTGAGGCTGCCGTCCCTGCACACGGGGCGTTTCCACGGCCCCATCAGACCACATGCCTGCGAGCCTCCTGCACCTGCCTCTGCCACCCTCCAGCCAAGTCAGAATCTTCCAGCACCTTGCGCACGCTGGCCTCTTTCCTTCCTCCTGGCTTCACACATCCTCAGGCACGCTCTTTGCACGCAGGACTCGGAGAAGGCCTCCCGGATGGTGCCAGGTTAGGCCCTGCCAGTCTCCTCTGGGGCGGACCTCGGAGGGGTTCCCCCGTGGTGCTCTCCACGGACGGCGATGATGTCCGCATCCTTCCCGGAGGCTGCCGCTGGCTACCGTGAGGGACCCCGTGTCATCTCGTTCACTGTGGCGGCTCTTACACTCGGCACGTTGCAGACATTCAGAGTTTTCCCGGAAAGCACGGATTCCGAGGTACACCGCGGGTTGGATCCGAAGCTAACGGCCAAGGTAGCGAGGGAAGCGTCAGGCCAAGAGTGGCCACCGATCGTCCGTTCCGTCCTTTGTTCCGCCAAAAACACACAAAGCGATCTCACTATTTGCCGAGGACCTGCCAGCCACCGGTGACACGAGGTGCCTTCTGCTTCGGAAGGTTGCCCAGTGAAGGGGGTTTTCTGTGCTTAATGAAACAGCTACGGCCCAGCGTCTTCGGGGATGTGATGGTCACGTGAACAGCGTTAGGAGAACCCGGGAGGTGAGCAGACAAGTACGCCGTATCCAGGGAGGCTATGGACAGCCTGCCTTGTGAAAACTGGATCGAGTCCGTGGGAGGGAGGGAACGGCGTGGCTGGCACCGGGGGGTGTGGCCGGGGGCGGACGTGGGTGCGGCTGATCAGCACTCTCACCCCGAGATATCACGGATGCCGTCACCTCTGGGCAACGGACATTCATAGGGTCTCGGGCCAAGTCCAGCAAGATGCGGATCCTGACGGACAAACAGGGCTCACCTGTGGGAGCGGAGATCAGGGTGTGTAGGGAGAGTCCGGAACAGGATGGGGAGAAGGGAGGCTGGTGTTCAAGGTGGTGTGTTTTCCTGTGCAGACAATCGCCTAATCGTTAACAGGAAGTGTTGAACACGCCCGCCCTGTGCTCTCTCTCTGCCGTGTGCTTTCTTGAGTCCCCACCACAATGTCAGACAACACACGCATACACCCCGGGACGGACTGGACGTGCGTGTGGCCCCCAAAACGAGAGCAGGGTCCGATGGGGTCGTGAAGACAGGCGCTCCGATGGGGTGGTGCCCTGACGAGAGGAAGCAGAAGGTTCCAGAGAGCCCACTCTCCCTCCACACCAGTGGGCCAAGGCGAGGCCAAGCGAGGACACAGTAGGACCGTCCACAGGCCAGGAAGAAGCCCCCACCAGAAGCCGGCCGCGCTGGCCCCCGACCTCAGACTTCCAGTCCGCAGACTGTCCTGTAAGCTGCCAGCCTGTGCTAATTTGTCATGGCGCCCGAGCTGGCCAAGACACCTCGGCCCCTACCCTGCTTGGTGGCTTCCCAGTGGCTCTTCTTCCCCCTTGTCTCCAGAGTCTCTCCCCTCCCCCCCCCCCCCCCCCCCGCCACAGGCACAGGGCATTTGATCCCTCATGCTGCTGTGACGAGTTCCTGCAAACTCAGTGGCTTTTGCAGCACAAACTGCTTGCCTCGTAGCTTCGTAGGTCAGAAGCCTGGGCACAGTGTGACTCCTCCAGTCTCTCTGCTCTGGGCCTCAGGATTCTGAGATGACGGTGTTGAAGAGGCCGCCCCTTTCTGGGGGTTCTGGGGCAGGATTCACGTCCGAGCTCATTCAGGTTGTTGGTGGCATTCACTGCTGGGTGTATGTAGGGCCATCCTCCTCGTTAGCTGTCGGTCCAGCGTCTTTCTTGGCTTCTAGCGGCCACATTCCCGCTCACGGAATCTTCTGTATCAGCACTAGCAACGGTACAGAGCTTCTTTTCATGTCTAGAGTCTCTCCAGCTGCCCCTTCTGCACATGTCTCTTCTGCCCCCGGCCAGAGAAACTTTTCTGCTTCTTCTAGGGCTCGTGTGTTAGATTGGGTCAAAGGGGCAATCCAGGATCATCTTCCTGTTTTAAAATAAATCACCTAATTACGTCTGCAAAGGCCCTTCTCAGCGGTACCCAGGATGCTCTCCGTGACAAAGACATAATCCTAAACGGGTTTGCTCTTGATGTCAGAGTGTGAAACTGATGATACAGATAGGAGAAATTGATAAATGTATGTCACAACCGGAGGCTTCGACAACCTTCTATCGGCAGTTGTGAAATCAAGTTGGCAGAAGGGGATAGTGGTCCTGAGCAGAACTATTCATCACTTAACGTGGAGACTTTTATAAGCTACTCCACCACCAACAGCAGAATACACATTCTCCTTACACTCACCTTGAGCAGCAACCCAGATAGATCACAGTTTGCACCATAAAACATAGCTTAACAAATTTAAAAATTAGAAATTTTAAAAATTAGAAAAATCAGAAATTAAAAAAATTAAAAATTAGAGATAGTAAGGGGCGCCTGGGTGGCTCAGTCGGTTGAGCATCCGACTTCGGCTCAGGTCATGATCTCACAGTTGGTGAGTTCGAGCCTCACGTCGGGCTTTGTGCTGACAGCTTGGAGCCTGGAGCCTGCTTCGGATTCTGTGTCTCCCCCTCTCTCTGCCCTTCCCTGCTTGTGCTCTGTCTCTCTCTATCAAAAATAAATAAATGTAGGGGCGCCTGGGTGGCGCAGTCGGTTAAGGGTCCGACTTCAGCCAGGTCACGATCTCGCGGTCCGTGAGTTTGAGCCCCGCGTCGGGCTCTGGGCTGATGGCTCAGAGCCTGGAGCCTGTTTCCGATTCTGTGTCTCCCTCTCTCTCTGCCCCTCCCCCGTTCATGCTCTGTCTGTCTCTGTCCCAAAAATAAATAAACATTGAAAAAAAAAATTAAAAAAAAAAAAATAAAAAAAAAATAAATAAATAAATAAATGTAAAAAAAATGTTTGTTAATAAAAAATAAAAAAATAGAAATATTAAGTATATTTTCAGACATCAAGGGTGTTAAACTAGAAAGTCATAACGGAAAGATAGCTAGAGAATTGTCTAATATGTTTACTTTGGGAATTTAACAACACGCTTCTTAATTACACATGAGTCAAAGGTGAAGTTCCAAAAGAAATTTTAAAATACTTTGAACCAAATGAAAATAAAACAGAGCTTACCGAAATTTGTGGGATATAGCAAAAATCAGTGCTTACAAAGACATTTGTAGCATTAAATGCAAATATTAAAAAAATTTAAACAGAGATAAAATCAACAACAGAAGTTTCTAACTAGACAAGGACGATCATTTTAAGCCCAAAGTAAGTAGAACAAATAAATAATAAAAACTAGAGCATAAGTTAGTAAAAAGTGGAATTAGGACAATAATAGAAAAAGATAAACGAAACCGAAGCTTAGTTCTTGAAAAAGGCCAATAAAGGACAGCTGGGAGCTCAGTTAAGCGTCCAACTCTTGGCTCCAGCTCGGGTCGTGGTCTCACAATTCATGGGTTCGAGCTCCAAGTCAGGCTCTGCACCCACATCATGGAGCCTACTTGGGATTCTTCTCTCTCCCTCTATATGCCCCTCCCCTGCTTGTGCGCGCGCGCGCGCTCTCTCTCTCTCTCTCTCAAAACAAATAAATAAACTTTAAATAAATAAATAGACCAACAATTCCAAGATCGTGAATGAAAAAGATGCCATTACTGCTGATCCCAAGTACATTACAAGGATTATTGAAGCGCACTATGAATAGTTCTGTGCCTACCAAGTTGATAACTTAGATCACATAACTTGAAATACAAAACATCAACACTGAGAAAGAGAAATAGATAATCTGAGCAGACCCTGAATAAAATGACATCACTAAAGAAATTGAGTTAATAATCATCATAAAAGAAAAAAAAAAAATACCCAAATGGTTTCATAGACAAATTCTATTAAATATTTAAGGAATAAATGATGCTACTTCTCTACAATCCCTTCTGGAAAATAGAAGCAGGTGGAACCCTTCCTAGCTCATTCTATGAGGCTGGAATTACCCTAATCATGAAACCAAGTAAAGACAATGAAGGAAGGGGAACGACAGACTAATATGTCTCATGAACATAGACATAACAATCCTCATCAAATATTAGCAAATCAAATCCAAACAATGTATACAAAAAAAATTATACTCACAACTTAGTGGTAGGTATTCAATTTGGGCAAGCCTGGTCCAAAACTTTTTAAATCAATTGGTTTAATCCATCATATCAGCAGACCAAAGGAAAAAAAAAACACCTTAAGATCTTATCTTGTGCAAAAGATAAGTCATTTGACAAAATCCAACACCAGCTCATTAAAAAAAAAAAAAAAAACTCTCAGCAAAGTTGGAATAGGATGGAGTTTTCCTAATTTTATGAAGAATGTCTACAAGCAACCTATAGCCAACATCATAATTAATGAGGAGCTAGATACTTCCCCCCATCAGATTCTGAATAAGCCAAGGATGTCTTCTCTCGATGTCCCAGTTCAACACCACACTGGAAGTCCCAGCTAATGGAATAAAATAAGAAAATGAGGGACACCTTGGTGGCTCAGTCGGTTAAGCATCCAAATCTTGATCTCAGCTCGGGTCATGATCTCACAGTGCATGACCTCAAGCCCCACATCAGGCTGTGCACTGACAGCATGGAGCCTGCTTAGGATTCTCTCTCTCTCTCTCTCTCTCTCTCTCTCCCTCTCTCTCCCTCTCTCTCCCTCTCTCTCTCTCTCTGCTCCTCCCCCACTGGTGCTTGCTCACTCCCTCTCTCAAGAGGAATAAACTTAAAAAAATTAAAAATTATAAAATAAATAAAATAAGAAAAGGAAATAAAAGAGGTACGGATTGCAAAGAAAGAGGTAAAACTGTCTTCATTTTCAGATTACATGATTTTAGATGCAGAAAATCTGAAAGAGCTGACACACAAAAAAGTCCTAGAACAGATAAGTGAATACAGACAGCAAGGTTGCAGGATGCAGCGTTAATATAAAAAATCAGAGTTACTTTCCTATATACTCATGAAAAACAACTGGAATTTAAAATTTAAAAATGCGTATCTTTCTCAATAGCACCCAAACATAAAAGACTTAGACATAACTATAATAAAATATGTACAGGCTTTACATGTGGAAAACAAAAAGTCTCATGAAAGAAATCAAAGATGCCGAGAAATGGGGTGAGAGTCTATGGTCACAGATTAGAAGACTTGGCACATTAAAATCTTCATTCCTCTCAACTTTAGGTATAGATTGAACATAATTCCAATCAAACTCCAAGCAAGCCATTTGGAAGCCACCAGCAAAAGTTTACATGAAAGGGGAAACGACCTAGAATTCCAGCACAATACAGAAAACAGAGGGTTGGCGAAGAGCTCAGACTACCTGATTTAAACCTTACCATAATTGGCTTCAGGAGTAGACTTTAGTGATTCATCACTCATATATTCATTGCTCATCCCAACAAGTGCCCTCCTTAATATCCATCACCCATCTAGCCCATCACCCACTCACCTCCCTTCATCAACCCTCAGTTTTTTCTCTATCATTAAGAGTCTCTTATGTTTTGCTTCCCTCTCCCTTTTTTTCCTTCCTCTATGTTCATCCATTTGATTCTTAAATTCTACATATGGTATTTGTCTTTCTCTGACTGACTTATTTTGCTTAGCATTATACTCTCTCGCTCCATCCGTGTCATTGCAAATAGCAAGATTCCGTTCTCTTTTTATATCTCAGTAATCTTCTATTATATGTACATACTGCACCTTCTTTACCCATTTATCAGGAGATGGATGCTTGGGCTCTTCCCATAGTTTGGCTCAGGGCTCAAACTCACAAACAGTGAGATCATGACCTGAGCTGATGTTGGCTGCTTAACCAACTGAACCACCCTGGCATCCCTAAAACACCAATTAGATTCTACTGACACATATTAGAATGGCCAAAAACAAAAACACAGAAAAAAACAAAAAAACAAAACAAAACAGAAAAAAAAAAAACCACCCGTCAAAGCTCACTGTCATTAAGTGTGCACACTAATGACAATTCTCATTTATTGCTGGGGGGAATACAAAATGGCACAGCCACATTGGAAGCCAGTGTAGAAATTTCCTACAAAACTAAACAAAGTCCTACCATACAAGCCAGCAATCGTATTTCTAGGAATTTAACCAACTGCTTTGAAAACTTACGTCCACACCAACATTATAAATGCTTATAACTTAATTCATTATACTAATGAATATTAATGATAATTCATTATCACCTAAAAGTGGAAGCAGCCATAATGTGTTTCAATAGATGAACAGATAAACAAACTCTGGCACATCCTTACAGTGGAGGTCAGGATATCCCCGAATATGTTGCACAATGCGACAAAACAATCTAACGCTATAACAAATAAATGAAACAATCTCATAAGGGGAACAGGGCGGGGGGGTTCCATCCTAAGCAAGTTCAGATATTAGTGGAATCTATAATTCGGTTTGTAACTTGTTCTACGAGTGTTCCACAAGACGAACAAACACTTCTAATAAGTTTTAACTTGGGAAACGAGCAATGTCCTGCAATACGAGCAGTACATGACTCCAAACGTCACATGATCACAACTGAGCCAGTGGTTCCTCCTCCCCTCCCCCCATTTCTCTCTCTCTATCTCGGAGGGATTGTGGGTGATCATCCCCCATGCTCAGATGTTCAGTCTCAGGCCACTGTGTTTAGCAGGAATCAGTGATTTCTCAAAATGTTGGAAGGTGCCCACAACTGGCATTGGTGTATTTTTTGTCACTTCAAAGCACCAAAGGACAGTCCTTTGCTTTTCCATATAAGAGTGAGCTTAGGAATGCTTTGCTGCATTCTAGGTCAGGCTGCCTGCAGATAGAGACCCTTTCTTCTGCTGCCTTTTGCCAGTTCCGTTAAGTACCGTCTATGCCAAGAGTTTATAAACTCTGTACTGTAGTAACATTCGTTAGTGATAGTGAAAGTTGTCCTACACAGTAACCCACCTCTCCCTTGTCTCCTGCACACCACCCCCGAAGGTTAATATGTTTTCCTTTATATTTCGTATTTCTTTATTCTGCATTCTATCACAGTATTGTAATCTTTTTTATATGAATACTTTGGGGTTGTGGAATGAATCATCTGAGTTTCCATTATTTCTTATGGGGAAATTCACTTTGATATACAAGTGCTTTGGATTACAAGCATGTTTCCAGAATGATTTATGCTCACAAAGCGAGGTCTTACCGTACATCAGTTGATAAAGTTATTTCGCGTGGGAGTACGGGTTAACAAATATGCTACTGCTCTACATGAACACTGTCACTGAGTAATTAGGAGGATGGATGGCAGACGGTCGGAGTGGTAAGTTACAGATGAGCAAGGAGAGACTAGAATGATCCATGAAGCAATGGAGGAGAGTCTAAAATATCTGTATAAACTCATAATTAGCAAAATATTGAAAAGTATGTTCCCTCTAGAAATATGTGCGAGATATTAATATATACAGGAGTTAAAACACACACATGTATTCCCTTGCCAAGCCAGCTGAGAGGGTCAAGAAGCAACAACACCCCAGGAGCAAGGAGTATATCTGGCTCCCAGACCTCGGCTTCCAAGTCCAGTCTCTGATACGGGAGCCAGGATTCCTCAGATACAGGGCTGATTCCATGACTGGATATAAAAAGATGAGCTTGGAGCATCTTGTAGGGCCCAAAGTAAGGAATTTCTCAAAAACAACCAAGCAGACGAAAAGCACAATAATGGGGTGTCTCAAAGGGACACGGGAGCCAACTGGAACAGCTCCCCATGGCCATTGCTAAACACCTAAGTTACAAAAGAAGTACGACCGTATTGGACTGGAATTCAGAGTACACAATAAATGTCCATGAGTTCACACTGATATCCAGAAATTTTTAAATAAATAGATATGGAAGAATAGACAAACCTCCCATGCAGAAGAACTCCCAGTAATTTATGTAGATATTTGCTATAGACTGAATCTTTAGGTATCCCTCCCCCATTCATGTGTTGTGATCTAACCTCCAATGTTATAGTGTTTGGACGTGGGGTCTTTGGGAGATGATTAGGTCATAAGAGCAGACCCCTTATTAATTGGATGAGTGCCCTTATAAAGGAGACCCCAGACAGCTTCCTCATCCCATCTGCCATGTGAGAGCACCGTGAGAAGACAGCCATCTATGAACCAGGAAGGGGGATCCCACGAGACAACGAAGCTGCCAGCACCTTCACCTGGGGCTTTCCAGCTTCCAGAACTATGACAAATAAATCTCTGTTGTTTACAAGCCACTCAGTCTCTCGGATTTTGTGATCGCAACCCACACAAAGACAAAACTCATAAAGTAAAGTTCCCCACTATGTAGTATGTGCTTCACATAGTGACTTCCTTCCAAGGACTACACCACGGAAAGGAAGAAAAGGTGTGGTTTTTTAGTGGAGAAGCTGAAAAACATTCCCTCAGCCAGGAGGTCAAGGTCAGCATCAACAGTGATAAGTCATGTTGGTCGCAGGTACCCTGGATATGATTAAATAAAAACGGTCCCTTGTCTCAGGGGCCTTCCTCCCATAAAGTCATTCTAGTGGTGAGAAAAACCTCAGATAAATCCCATTTAATCCACATTCTATAAAATACCTGACGAGGACTCCTCAAAACATCAAAACAAACACATCAAAAGCAAGAAAAGACTCAGTAACTGTCATAGCCAAGAGGTGTCTAAGGTGACAAGGTATCTAGGATGTCACCCTGAATACATAACGGGCATTGAGTAAAATAAGGCAGTCTGAGGGGCACCTGGGGGGCTCAGCCGGTTATGCATCCGACTCTTGACTTCAGCTCAGGTCACGATCTCATGGTTTCATGAGTTTGAGCCATGCCTTGGATTCTCTCTCTCTCTCTCTCTCTCTCTCTCTCTCTCTCTCTCTCTGTCTCTCTCTCTCCCCCTTGGGATTCTCTCTCTCTCTGCCCCTCTCCCACTCATACCATCTCCATCTCTCTCAAAATAAATAAACTTTAAAAAAAAAGAATATAAAAAATAAATAAGGCAATCTGAATATGCACTTTAGTTAATAATAATGTATTAGTATTGGTGAATTCATTGTAACCAAAGCATCATAATAATGTAAGTTATCAATAAGAGAGGAACCTGGGTGTGAGATGTATGGGGACTCTCTGTACTACCTTCACAATTTTTCTGGAAACCCAAACTATTCGAAAATACAACATGTATTTTTGTAATGAAGAGGTCACCTCTGAAAGACTGGGTGTTTCCCCCAAACGGACTGAGGTAACCCTGGAAGGTCCTTCAGACAGGACAAAACAAAAAAAAAAAAAAACACATGCTACCTTGAATATTTAATCCCCTGAGTAAATGAGACGCATGGAAAACTCGGGGTTTTTTGAGAGAAAATAGATGTTTTATTTTTGCATGACTGAACCACAGCATGTAATTTTTAACCAAGCTAAGTGTAATTAATAAAACAGTTTCCTTCCGAAATAACATAACAAGTGAAAAGATGGTATTTTATGTTTCTTGCTAGGTTAATCCCAACTCTTTAGACACGTGCAATCCATTTATTTATTAAAGACAGTGTTAAATAAAAAAATAAATAATACAAGTGACTTCACAACCTTCTTTACCCCTATGTATCTGTTCTACTGGTGGTGTAATTACCGTACCTCGAATCATTCGGTGCGCTAGTTTTTTGCATAATCTAATCAGTGCCCCCACCGCCATCACCACCGCCTTCGCTGTCACAGCAAACATCTCTGTAATGCTTCCCATGGCCCAGGCTTTGCTCTCGGGGTTTACGCAATTCACCCTGTTAATCTCTTCAAACACCCCAAGAGGTATATTCCAGGGGGCAACTGAGGCACAGAAGGGCACAGAAAGGGAAGGGGGACCTTCCAAACAGAACAACGGGATGGAACAGTAGTCACCCTCCGAGGCCCCGTTCTGGAGCTCACACTTCCGTCCGCCAGCAGGTGCGCCTTCCGCAGACAGCGTGGCCCCAACACGGCAGGGTGCCGATGCTCAGGAAAGCAGAAACTTTGCCCCTGGTTGGCTACCTTGGGGGCCCATCTGGAAAAGGCACCTCTCACTTCACTGCTGAAGTAAATAACAAGCCAGGATTTCTTGAACTGGGTCGAGTGTGTGTGCGAGGACCTCTGTGACCCGTGGGCAGAGTGAGAGCGTCATCTCATCCCCTGGGCACCTCGGCGCCGGGCAGAGAGCGGTAGGGAACCCGGGGCCGCTCCTCCCAGGGACTCTATTGCCCAAAAAACATGTGTTTGGCAGCTGGGGGGACGTGTTAGTTCAAAGGAAATAATAAAAGGCAAGGGGAAAGAAGGCAAATGTGCATTCTCCAGTTATTTACTTGTAACATATGTTAAATAATTGCAATGTGTTTGTTTTCATGTTTCGTTACTAGGAACTTTTACCTTATCTCCAAAGAATAGAAGGCGGCCAAGTCACAACATGTCTTGCCTCCTTCTAAACAAGTCATTTATGAGCAGTGGGCGTAATGTTGACTCTGACTACATTAGCAGCAAATCCTGGCTACTTAAAAACTGGGAAATAGCTTCCAGACACTTAATAACTAGCAGACCCGTTCTCCTTGCAATAGCTTGGTAAGCACTACCTGTCCCCCTGTCTGTCGGGGCTCCGCGGGATGGGCAGACCATCCTCCTAGATTGACGACCGGCCACTCCAGAGAAGGACTGTCTCGTCACTCAATTTCGGAAAAGCAGTTCGCCAGTCTTGAAGGAGCAGACCCAACGTTGACACAAAAAGCCGGTCCAAGAAACGGTCTCACGCTCTTTGAGGGTCAGGACGGAACAAGGGGGAGAACGTGGGCTGTGGAGTAAGGGTGCGAACAGTGACCCTAGCAGTTGCTTACAGTATGAGTAGGAGCTGGCTGGCTCCCCGAGTCTCCATTGCCTCATCCACAACTTGGGTCCGATAAACCACGCTCCACAGAGTGATGCGAGAGTCGCCGAAACCCTCAGCCCTGATAACGAACATGAGTCCATTTTTATTTATTTCCATTGCTCTCCGCGCCCCACCCCTCACCACTGAGCCTGAGTTAGATCCAGTCTCCCAGCAGTCTTAGAACCCACACCTGAGGGAGGAAGTCTCGCTGGGATAGGACAGAGAAACACCTAATGCGTTGACCACTTGACGCCTTCTGTCTCATCCTCGGTGGATGCACGGCCCCCTTCCCGTGGCTGCCACTTGAAAGGAAGTGAGCAGGTAGGTGCAAATAGCTACCGAGGGGGGGAATTGCAATTTCTTGGAATAGCCAGAAAAAAAGTTTGCGAGGTAATCAGGAGCCAAGCCGGAGTGTCCTAAATGAGTATCACGCGGAATCCTCTAGATGACCCTCTTGATCTCTCCTGGCCTCTAGGGCGGGTCATTCCTCACCTGTTTCCTCCCCCCATGAGAGGCGGGTGTGCGCTTGGCAGAAAAGAAGGCTGGGGAACCACACGATGCTTCGGTAGGGATGCCAGTCTGGTCCCGCCCAGAGCAGGAACCTTAGCTCCTAATGAAGGTGCTCCCCTGCCACCAGCATTTCTCCAGGCTCTGAATACTCAAGGACCATGCAGATGGCTTGTTCAGATCGGCTTTGCTGTGACCCAGCAGCCCAGGCTGCCAGATCATAAATATTTGTTAGATGAATGCTGTCTAGGTCGTAACTATTTGACCCAGGCGATGTCATGACGAAACGGGTGTTTGGGGAGCATTAGTCTGATAAGAGTGCAGGTTGGTTGGACTAGAAATGTGCGGGGGCGGGGGGGGGGGTTGGAGATGAGAACCAGAAAGATGTCTCAGGGGACGCTTACAGTGGACTGGGGTGATGACATCCAGGGCGGCCGCAGAGCTTAACTCTGCGTTTCCACTTCACAGAGCAGAGCATGTGGAGCACACGGACCTTCCGCACGGGGCCGGTTTGCACACTCGCCACCCATGTCCCCCGTACCCTTCCTTTTTCTCTGTGCAGCTGGAGATGCTTCTGCCCCGACAGTAGGTTCCTTGGTGTTCGGCTTTCATTCCAGAAGCTCTCCAAAATGGTCACAGAGAGAGGCCGTTACTGATTAAAAAGGACCACATTCATGCTCTGTAGCCTTGCACGTAAGTGTGTGCCTTAGTTAAGAAGGTGGTTTCTGCATAATCGTACGAGTGTTTCCATCACGGCTCTGCCCATGCGATTACTTGCGTTGTCTTCCAGAATCCACAAAAGGCCTTGATTGTAGTAGTTCTTTTCACCTGAGCTTAAAAAAAGGCCCATCGACTCAGAGTTTTCATGTGCCTATTACATGCCAGACATTCTCCTTGATTCTAGGAGCAAAGCTTACATTTTGGAGAGATGAACAAACCGGAAAGGAGGAATCCACTCATGCCTCCCCTGGTTTCAAACCCTCCGGCCGGCCGTCTTTATACTCTGAGCAAAATCTAAACTTAGCATGGCCTGGAGGTTCCATCAGGGTCTCGGCGCCCCCACCCCCTCTGGCTTCCTGGTCAAGCTCTTTCTCCTGAAACGAATTCTCAAGCCATCCTGGAAGGTAACACATGTTCTCTCAAGTATTCTGTGTTCTCTCCTGACATTTTCTGCGCTCCTGCCTCTCCCAGGGCTTGGAACCACACCCTCCACCCTCACTGCTCGCCCGCTGCCCAGCTTTCAACTTCCAGCTTCAATGGGAGATCCACTTCCAGGAAGCCTTCCGTAGAGCCCGGCCCAGCACCCACGCCTTATGGGTAGTTCTCTCTTTCCTGCCATGACATTCATGACAGTGTTTTGTCACAAGCTCCTTTGAGCATGAGGATTTTACTGTTTATTTTTGTGAACTCAATCACTGGACCATAATGATATATGCTCAGCATGTGTCTACGGAAGGAAGGAAGGAAGGAAGGAAGGAAGGGAGGAAGGAAGGGAGGAAGGAAGGAGGGAGGGAGGGAGGAAGTAGGGAAGGAAGGAGGGAGGTGGGAGGGAGGGAGGGAGGGATGAAAGTAGGATGGAGGGAGGGAGGGAAGAAGGAAGGAAAGAAGGAAGGAAGGAAGGAAGGAGGGAGGAAGTAGGGAAGGAAGGAGGGAGGTGGGAGGGAGGGAAGGAAGGAAGGAAGGAAGGATGAAAGAAGGATGGAGGGAGGGAGGGAGGGAGGAAGGAAGGAAGGAAAGGAGGGAGGGAGGGAGGAAGGAAGGGAGGGAGGAAAGGGAGGGAGGGAAGGAGGAGGAGAAAGGGGATAAATTAGGTTTTATGGCCATCTCTTGCCATTATTTTGCTCTATGACTAAATCTCCTTCCCTGTGGAGCTAACCAGGGAATCCTATCTTTTCTCAGCTGAGAAAAGAGGGGGAATTGCAGCTAGGGAGCTAACCATGTTGGACATGCTCCAGGCCTGTTTCAGATTCTGTGTCTCCCCTCTCTCTCTCTCTGTCCCTCCCCTACTCATGCTCTGTCTCTCTCTCTCAAAAATAAAAATCAAGATTGAAAACAATGAAACCAGAGGAAACAAATATGCAAGAAGCAGGTCAAGTATGTAGCTGATGGGTTAGGTGTTCGTTGAGAATCCGCTCAGGGTTAGTGAAGCCCGGTGGTCCATACACTAAAGGTGAGAGAGGAAAGGCCCAGGGGGTGTGAAACCTTGGTGAGGGGGTAGGGACCAGGCTTGAGGGAAAGTGAGTAGTCAGTCAGGAAACCATCCCCAGAGAGACTGGCCCACACACTTCTTTCCACGGAGCTGGACACGGAGGTCGAGACTCGCGTGGGAAACAAGACACAATGCACAGACCGCGAAGCCGCAAGCCTGGGAGGAGAATCTTCTTTTAGATTTGAATTTAGGTTACTGACAACACTGGGGATTCCTTAGAGACAGAATAATTCTAGGATCTCACGAGGGGTCTATTGTGTTTGAAAAGTGCTGTCCAAACTCGAACCTCCGAGCAGGAGCATTCCCGCTGCTTTTCTAAGAAGAGAAAATGGAAGTCTATCCACAGATGTCTTTGTTATGCGGCAATAACTCCTCCTGAGTTCCACCGCCCATGTCTGTAGCCTCCCTCCCCACCATTAGGTTGACACACGTTCCCCAGGCTTGTGTTGATTTTAAGTTAGTGCCTTCACTAGTAAAGCCCTGGGGAACTCACAGCCCCCTTCTTTTTACCATTTTGTCTGGGCTTCCGCTATTCGTCATAACGGGTATTATTAGAGCCCTTTCGAGTTTACAATACATTATCTCATCTGGCCTAAGGATTTGGCACAGTTGTTAGGCATAAGCAACCATCTGGGGGACTCTGATTTACAAGTCTAACATTAACCCACCAACAAACAGCCCCCGAGCAGCTACTGAAGGCCAGTCACTACCCTGAGTACCTGCGGGAAGTTGGAAAATGAAGGAACAACAACACCACGATACAGTGGGCTGAAAGAAATTTCTAATTGGAGGTAAAACAAACATCTGTGAATATTCAGGTCTCATGAAAAATGCTAGTGTCGCCTGACATTTCAGCCTTGACGGCCGCCATTCTTCTACGCACACTCCCCGGGTGAGGTTGGCTTCACCTTCATCTTCAGAGTAATGGCTCTAAAGGTTCACAGCCCAAATCTCTCTTGAGGGCAAGGACTCCCCTCAGAAAATCCTCCTGAAAGTCTTCTTGGTACTTCAAACTGTCAAGTCGTGGCTTAATGATTTTCCCCAAGTGTATCCCTTATTCTATATTCCCCTTCCTAGTCCCTGGCTCAGTTTCTAGGTACTGGCTCCAAGTTACTTGCCAGAAGTCATAGACCCCTCCCACTTTTTTTTCTTATGAATCGTCAAATCCTTTTGGTTTAGCTTTTTGAATGTGTCTCATACCATGTTTGTGTCTGTTAAACGACTATTTAACACTTCACGGTGTATACTTGCGTAGAGTATAGCCATATTAGACCCATCAGTCATTGCTTGCTGCACCGTGAACTTGTAAGCTCACTGCCCTACAGGCAGTGTGTGGTCACCACATGGAGGATGCTCAGTAGATGTGCACTGAAAGAAAGAATTGCTCAACTGGGCACCCATTTGTTCTTCTCTGTGGAAAGCAAAATGGAGATGTGCCACTCCCTCGTGCCTGCACATCTTCATCCAATGAACTGGTAATCTGATGACGACCATAAAGGGATTTTAATATGTAATTAAGGTCCCAAGTCAGTTGACTTTAGGAGTTGGACATCGTCAGATGAACCTTCTCTCCCTGGCAGAAGAGATTTTAAGGAATGAGGGCATTTGGTGAGAGAGAAATCTTCCATTCTTGGCTTTGAAAATGGAGGGGGTCACACGGCAAGGAGGGTGGACAGTTTCGAGAAACTGAGGATGGGTCCCAGGTGACTGCCAACAAGGAAATGGAAACCCCTGTCCCACAGCCACTCTGAACCAAATTCTCCAACAATCTGAATAAGTTTGGAAGTGAATTCCTCCCCCAGATACTCTGGAAAGGTGCACAGTACAGCTGTCCCCTTGACTTCAGCCTAGTAGGACCTTAAGGAAAGAATCCAGCCACACGCGATGCCAACTTCCGATCTAGAGTACTATGAGCTGATAAATGGTGGGTTTATTGAAGCTGCTAAGTTTCTGGTCATTTGTTACGCAGTGAAAGAAAACTAGCACACATCTCTTCTGATTGCGTAATGCTCAGTAAGGATAATGCTCGTCCTCGAAAATGTCAACGTCTGCCTTAGAATTCAACGCAGGCTTTATAAACCCCATCCTCCAGTGCCTCAGGAAGGATGGCTCATATGTTTTTTTTTTTTTTAATTTTTTTTCAACGTTTATTTATTTTTGGGACAGAGAGAGACAGAGCATGAACGGGGGAGGGGCAGAGAGAGAGAGAGACACAGAATCGGAAACAGGCTCCAGGCTCTGAGCCATCAGCCCAGAGCCTGACGCGGGGCTCGAACTCACGGACCGCGAGATCGTGACCTGGCTGAAGTCGGATGCTTAACCGACTGCGCCACCCAGGCGCCCCTAATGGCTCATATGTTTTAAAGAACACTTTGGGTTACTAAAAATTCATATTATTAAGAACAATTTTTAAATTGTTAAAAATGTAAGTGGTCAAAATTGTGACATTCTGCCCAATTCCATTAAAAATAGTATGTAATATCCCACTAGAAGTTTTAAACTTGGCATTTGGGGATTTGGGTCTGGCCACCCATAGAGCCCAGCAGCGGGGGAATTTTTCTTTCTGAACTCACAGTTATTCATACGATGTGCTTGGAAAGTGTACATCATCTTCCCCTGGCTGGCTTTTCTTGTAGCAATTACAAAGTTCCTCAAACACCAACATTTGCATCAAGAGTGAGGAGGAGCATCTCCTTTAACCTCTTATTCTAGACCCCATCTAAAATTCATGACTCCAAGAGTATTTCAACTTCTAAGGTATTAAACTACATGAGTAGGTCTGTCGAAGCCATAGTTTCCACTCGTTAACAAATGAAAAGAAAACAATAGCAGAAGATGCCAGGGGAGGAAGTCAGGTGACATCAGGAAAGTCCCCCAGTGAGCAGAACCTTGGGTGGAAGCTCCTACTTATTTCCCTCCTAGTAAATCCTTACTTAAGGACGAACCGGAAACAGTTGTAACATCTTTTGAAGTGTGGCCTGAATGCTAAGGAGAGGAACCCTACTGCTGCACCAGGCTGGGATCCTTTGTACAGGAAAATGTTTCCTGGTCATCCAAGGTTCCCCAGAGAGCTCCTGATTTGTGAGGAATTCAGCTTCTGGGTGCTGCCGGAGTGCATGTTGGTGGGCGCTCTGCTCAGCAGAGCTGTGAACCCAGACAGAGATTTCCATCTCTCGGACATCTCAGCCGAGCTTCCCACCGACCCCTGCACCTGCCCGTGCACCTCCACCTATGCCTGCGGCCACGCCCACAGTGGGTGACATGGGAGGCGGCACCTCCATGCGCAGGCGTGGCCCCGATGCACCCCAGCTCCGGGAGCCGTGGCTGTTGGGGGTTGTGGAGCACGGGACATCCAAGTGGAGTTTGCTATGGCCGTTCGACAGCCACAAAGCATACAAGTCCTTGAAAAGCATGCATTTCATTCAGCTTTAATTTACTTAACTGAACATTTCACCCTGTGATTCACTACCCTTGTTCACTCCCCACCTGGGACCGAGCGGCAAGGCCTCATCCTTATCAGGACCAAGACCCCGTTCCTTCTCGCCCACGGGGTCCCTCCAGTGGCTACGATGAGAAGCAGATGTTGCCACGAGAAAGGAACAAGACCGGATGTCCTGATGTCCACCCGGGCAGACGGGAGACACCAGCAGGACATTCACCAGGGCCATAATCTCAGGGAACGAGAGGGAATCCGGCGAGATTCTGGAATGTGGGAGGCTGCGGTAGCCGCTTCTATTGGGTGGACAGTGGGTACCCCGAGGACTTTTTGAAAAATCATTAGGTTCCCAACCTGGAGCTAGATTATGGAGCTACAAAGAGAAGTAGAAAAGGGGACACCTGGGTGGCTCAGCCGGATAAGCAACCAACTCCTGATTTCGGCTCAGGGCATGATTTCATGGTTCCTGAGTTCGAGCCCCATGTTGGGCTCCATGCTGACAGTGCAGAGCCTGCTTGGGATTCTCTCTCTCTCTCTCTCTCTCTCTCTCTCTCTCTCTCCCCCCAAATAAATAAATAAACTTTAAGCAAAGTAGGAGATAGTCCAGCCTCTGCATCTTTCGTGAAACGACAGAAAGCAAGCCGGTAGCACCAGCCACAGAAGGCGGCCAGACACAGCTTGTCACTCAATACCCAGGCAAATTGTTTCTGCCTATATTTGGGCAGCAGAGTCAGAAAACTTGACAGAAGGAGCGACATTTGTGCTAGAACCCCAAGTAAGGGCGACTTCCTCCAGGCAGTGGGGAAGGTGCTCCGGTGGAAGGCACAGCAGAAGCAAAAGCTATGAGGGGTGGCATCAGTCAGACGGGTGACGGAGGGAGAAAAATGGAGGGCTAGTATAAGGCCCTGGGGCATCTGAGGGATCTAGGGTGTAGAGGGCCGTGGGGCCCCATCCAGTACAGACATCCGCTTTCAAATCTGCCTCTTCTCTAAGTGCAGCGCCTTTCCATCCCATTTCGTACTCTCTGGGCTTGACTGACGTGACGTCACTCTGACAACTGGGTTCCGTGGCACACGGGCTTTTTAACCGCTTCTAACTGCCATTCTCGATCCAAACTGCCCATTTGGAATTAAGCACAAGTGTAGTCAAAAATCCTCAAAAAATAAAAAATCAGCTGCACATAAAATCTGTGAGATTGATGAAATTTAAGTGACTGTTTAATGACTTCTGCTTTGGCGGGGGGAGGGGGGGCTCCTGGGTGATTCGGCTCTTGATTTCAGCTCAGGTCACGATCTCAAGGTTGGTGAGATCGAGCCCCGCATCGGGCTCCGTGCTGGTAGCACGAAACCTGCTTGGGATTCTCTCTCTCCTTCTCTCTGCCTCTCCCCCCAAGTGCATGCACTCGCTCTTTCTTTCTCTCTCTCTCTCTGTCTCAAAATAAATATGTAAAGACTAAAATTATTATATAAATATATACATATAAATAAAATAAATAACTTCAGCTCTGTGCTGTAAGAAGTGGGCTTTCCTTCTTAATCACGCTAATATCACATTGACAAGAGCAGTCACTTTCCTTATAAGATGTCCTATTTCTGTGCTTAGACCCTCAGCGACCCCCGCTTTATTTCCATCTCAGATGGCCCACATAAATGGGTCTATCACAGTGTATTCAACTCTTCCTTCTGATCGTTTTACACTCTAGTTCAAAGGAGGTTTAAACGAGGAGCACATTTCTAATACCGAGGATTAAATGTTTGCATCTTCTTAAATTTCCTTGGCTGAATCCCACTCCGCAAAACTGCATTTGGTTCAGGACTTAGTTATGCTCGCCCAGTTGCAATGACCCGGAGTAAAAATATCCATCTCATTGGAACCTTCTTCAGGATGTTTCCCTGGTATTTGAAGAGCGTGTGGCTTTACAGCAAACAGCGCATATGCTATTGAACGTACCACAGTGTGTCCCCCACCCTGGACAACAAAGTCTCAGTTTCCCTTCTACGCTCAGCGCAGTAAATGGCAGCCAGAGCGTGAACAGCAAGAACTTGAGAATGTACAGCACGCGGCCCCCACTGGCGCCCCTCAAGTTCACCGTGGCTTTGGTTGCTCACGCGGGTGACCTGAGCCTGTAGAAAAGGCCGCCATCTTGTCATCGTCCATCTGAAGGAACAGTCCCGCTTTGTGCAGTTTTGGAAAGATCCTTCTGTGAGGCTTAAAGATCAACAGCTCCAGGATATGTGGATCATCACCCACACCACCAGAACGAGGAAAACCAGAAAGAAGCAAGGCACCATTAAGGGAGGCACGTAAAAAAGCGATGAGTGGGTTAATGAATGAATGCGTGCATGGAGGAGTGAAGACTACAGCCGAGGCGACTATCTGGTGACTGTCAGAATTCTAAGGAGATGACACCAGCGACTCATGCAGCTCTTTGTTCTTTCGCATCATGTTCCCTTGTGAAAAAAAGGGTAAACATAGAATTCTAATGTAGTTTGCAAGCTGATTCCTCAGAGGTAGAACGTGGGATGATTTCTGGGTTTATTATTGCCAATTACTAAATTTTACCAGGTTTCATAAAAGAGTGTTATCATAACTACTTCATACTTTTCAAAATGTTTCACGACTGTTCATTTCGCTTTATAAAAGGAGATGCAAAGACAATGAATTCCACGTCTCCTCCAATTAAGTCTCCAATGTTGCATCTATTACATTTCCCCTCTATTATGTTTTTTGTTTTATCCAGAAAAAAAAAAAAGTGCTGTTCCCTTCTTGTGGAAGCAATTAAAAAAATCACCCATCACAATATAAAGTTCCTTCATTAGTTGAAATGTCTACAGACATTTTCATCGGGTTTTCAGAACCCACGCGATCCTAATTCAGAAGCTGGACACGAGACAAACATTACTTCAGCATCCAAAGTGCTGCCATAGGAAACAAATGGAAGCAAAGAGGGGGAAAAGCCATAATGAAACCGAAGTCTAATTAAAACCTGACAACGAGCTCCTTATACCCAACCAGCTCTTGGTACAGTGGCAGGAAATGTGAGTGGAAAACCCCACAGACAAGATGCCGTGTCGCTGGATGGTCTCTGGAAAGCATTAGACTTTGGATAAAGAGCCCACAGTCACAGGCTTGGGATAGGACTTGGGCATCTCTCGTTTCCTCCAAGTTGGGCTCTTTCTGAGTGTGTGCGTGTGTGTGTGTGTGTGTGTGTGTGTGTGCACACCCACATGTATGCAAGCAGGCTGGAGAGAGCCTTGAGCACCTGGCCAGCTGGATCATGGGAGGACAGAATCCGGGAGCTGGAAGGGCCTGCAATCAGCTGGGCCAATGCTGTTCCTTTGCCTCTATACAGGATCCACTCTACATCATTTCCAGCCTTGACTTGAATACATTTCAGGACAAGTGACTCCCTGCCTCATGGGAGTGTTTTGTAGGTGCACTTTCTCTATGGCTAAGCCATGATCCGATTCCTGTTGAAATGTATCCTCTTGTGCCCCTCGTGACCTGTGGCACAGCGGGCACCATCCCCCCACTGCTCCAGTCACATTCAAGTCCTATCTGCTGCGGTGACAGGCATCAGGTGCTCCTTGTAGGGCACGGCCTCCCGTTCATGCTCACATCCTGCGTCCTCTGTGGGGGTGTAGCCGCCAGTGCCCCCACTACCCCCTGAAGTCAAGACACCATCGCTTCCATAAATGCACACTCAGGTTTCGTGAGCTTTAATTTGGAAGAAGTACGAAGTTCTGATTGCTGGCAATTTTATGAACAACTTACCCATGAATTCCTAGAAAGCCCCTAACTTTACATCGCCCCGTTAAATTTCATCCTGGTCCCAGTTCCCTTGTTTTGAATAATTCTGAAGCTCGATTCTTCAGCTTCACCCGTTATATCATCAACAATCCCTCCCTTGACCCTTCAGGTCATGTGCTAATCTTATAAGCATGTTTTGTTGTGTTTTTGTTTTTTGTTTTTTGTTTTTTTGTTTTGTTTTGTTTTGTCTTGTGTCTTCAAGAAGTTAACACGTGAGAAAGAACAGGAAACACTCCTATGTGTTTTAAGGTTTTCTCCTTTGGATGGCACCAATTAATTAGTGGCATTCTTTGAGTAGAATGTTAAGGCAGTTGTGACCTATTGAATTGTGGTGGCATCCAGTGCCAGAGAATATCGAAGGGACAGCTACAGGGCCAGGCTGGAGGAGGAAGCCCAGAATCGAAGATGGTGTCTACTGCAAAGTTGGAATGAGCTTCGCAAGTTCAAGTATGGCTCTTCATTAATCTTTATGTAACCAGAACCCAGCAAAGTGAATTTACTAAACACAAAGAGAAAACATGCTGCCTTTGTGAAACTAATTGGACCAGATCTCATGATGGCTCATCTTTTTAAGTGCTCAGTGGACTGTTAATAATTACTTCTTCATTGTTATCAGTGGTCACTGTTGAGCTGATCGGCCCATTGTTTCTGGAATTCATCCTTTTTCCAATTTTGAAATGGGAAAAATATTTGCCTCCTCCACTCATCTGGCTCCTCTCCTACAATTCACTATTTTCTCATGGAAAAATAACTCCTCCATCATTATCTGCACATATTCTGGGGCTGTGAGTTTTCACTTTTGTGGGGCTGAAGTCTTGTACTTTCTGGGAGCGTCTGATGGCTCGTTTGCTTGCTACGCCTCTCCGGGGGCTCAGGACCTCTTGGCTAACACCTCTTACCATCCAGCCTGAACATTTTCTTCTAGTCAAAGATGATGGAAACAAAACAGTGGTCAAGAGTCCCTGCATTCTCTGTGTCTCCTGTTACTATTACGAATTTCTCGACTCATCCTTTTCTCTCTCTATTCGGTCTGCAGACGTCAAGTGCTCCCATCTGATGGTTGACAATAACAGGGAGAGTTTCTCAGAAAATGAAAAGTGGGAAGAACTTTCCAGGGAGTTGTCTTCCTCACTTTAATTTCTTGGAAAATAAATGGAAAGGAATAAGAAAGCATTGAATGGGATGGGCTTTCCATAATTTGTAAAAAATAGAATCTGGAACACGGAGATGATGAGTACACAAATCACCTCTTCAAAATCAGAATCTATGAAAGCACCTTTAAAAATTACATTGTCAAATTTGGGAGTGTGAAATATTCACTTTGTTCTCATGGGTCATGCCATTAAGAACCTCTCAAAATAACCAACGAATTTGAATATGAATTACAATAATCATTATTAATTGAGATAGAAATAGTTCCTTGAAAGTTTCACTGCGAGGTTGTAAAAATATAAAAATACTGACGAACCATAACATGCACATTGTTCCTTTCGTGCCTGGGCGAGCATCTCTCCGAGGGACCTAAGGTGGAAGAATTTCCTATGCCACCCGTTTTTCCAAGATCCTGCCGTGTTTGGAATATCTCTTGGGAATCTTGGTTCCTATTCTTCTGGAAGCCACCTGTAAGTTAAGGCAGAAGCTGCAAAGGAGGAGTGAAATGGGTTGAGTTGATTATGTTTTTAACATTACTTCATTATTCTGCAATGCAAGCTCTTAGCTCCTGAGTCCACACATTTTTGAACAGGGTGTGTAGTTGATTTACTAAAGCCGTTCAGGTCAAGCAATCTGAGTCATTTTTTTTTTTATTTAAAATTTCAGAGGAGGCTCTTTTAAAGAAATCTCGAATTTGAGATATTTATCAGTGATCTAAAACAGTAACATGTCCATCTAAAGTCAGCAGTATCAGTTTGGTTAAGGGATGGATCGGTCCCCATAAGGGAATTCTGATGTTGCCTCTACTATATCAGCGTAATCTACGTAAAACCCAAGACATTTCTTTTATTTTGCTTTGATATTTAAATTTTAAGTACAAGTCAAAGGATGCTTTTTAATGCTTCAGTGCTCCTCAACACCTTTAACATGTCCCTCGCTGGGTTATGAGGAAAGTCTGCCAAGAGGCAGTCATGTGGCACTGCACTCTGGTCCCATGGCAGATAGCAAGGTGGACAGTCTCCACCAGACCTCACCGGTAACACAGTCCACATCAACTGGGAAGCGGTCTACATCAGTGCGTCTCAACACGGGGCCCCCAGATCAGTAGTATCTGCATCCCTGAGAAACGAGAGTCCCTTCCAGGCCGACTGAGTCACAAAGTCTAGGGTTGAGCCTCCACCGTCTTCTCTTAAGGAGCCTCCGTGCGATTCTGCTCCGTGCTGAAGTTTGAGAACCACTGATCTAGGTCACGCTCACTGCGTGGAAAACCTGTGTGTGAAGCACCGTAAGAGAAACAGAAATAGTGGAATCTGATTTTATACATACACCAGGATAAAGACGGATTCCAACGCTTTCAATCAATGTTCAAGTCCAAAAATACAATGCGTTACTAATCACAGTTGGGGATCAGAAAGAACGAAGCACGATTCTGGAGGTGTGACAATGGCGTTCAGTAGTCTGTGGTCTTTTGAGCGACCCTCCTTGCCAAGATGTTTCTCAATGGTATCTGCATTACCATTAAGAGTCTGCTACTCTCCTAATGCTGCAGGGGTTAACATCTCGCTACGGATAGCATTGCTTTCCAAATGTTTGGGGTACGTGGGGCATCTGCAGCAGGACAGTGCTCTCAGGGAGGGATGTCAGGCTTGTCTAGCATGAGGGACGATGAGCTAGTGCCTCCTTACGTTGTGCCCACCTTTCAGACATCTGTGTTCAGACTGGAAGTCAGACCCATGAAGTCATTCCCTGTCGTATCGTCACAAATAAAGGCAGAAATGCTCTGTTTACAAAATGCTCTGTTTGACTAGGCACCCAAAGAATACACCAAATCGAACATGGCCACTTTGCGTCCACGCTGTTCTATGGGCAATGGATGCTCTTTGGGCTGGAGAGCTCACCTCTGTAGGTTTCAGGCCATCATCATCCCCAGTCCTATGGGTTTACCAGGGACAACTTGGGACATAAGGTTAAAGATGACTCAAATGGATTCACACCATCCCTTTCAAATGCTTGTATGTTCAAGAAAGAGACTTCTGGAGAGCAACTGGGACATTAATGCCGGAAAAGGCCCCAGGAACCTCGCAGCCCGACCTAACGCTTTGTCCAAAACTTGTCCATCCCTAACGCTTTGTCAGGCGGTGACTGGCACCCAGGCCCTCAGATTCTTACAGCAGTTCATCGTCCTGTTCTTTTTTGGCCTCTTTCATCAGTTGATATTGAGAAGGTAGAGAAAAGTAATAGTAACATGAGTGCTGTGCTTTCATCAGCACCAGTGACAAATCTCCCCTGCATTGTGACAGTTCTGGGACCTTCTACAAACTTGCCCGCGGTGTCCTGTGCCCCTCCTGCTCAGCGCTGTATGACAATAGTCACGATAAGTATTTGTGTATTACCAGGGCTTTTTCACCAGAATACAAAGTCCAGGAAGACAAAGGCCACACATCTCATGCTCTGAACTCCATTGCCCACACTCAACATGACGTCCGCCATATTGCAGGTGCTCTGCATCGCTTTCCTGTGGAAGTAATGAATGAATCAATAATAATTAATGCAAGCATTGATATTACAGCCCATGTCACGCTGTAGTTTTTCAGATCAATTTTCCTGCCTGGATCTTTTGCTGGGCTGAATCAAAGTCATTTCTCACCCCCACAGCTAGCGCAAAGCTTGGCTCCTAGGGATCTCAAACTGTTTTATGATTGAATGAATAACTCTTAGATTCTGGGAATGGCTAAATATGGCCTTGATTCTCACTTTCATTGCTGACCAGAGACTTTTAAATGAAACATTCTATGTTCCAATTTTCTCATCCATTATATAGACACAATTATATTTGTCTTTGTCTCCCTGGGTTCTCGTAACACCCATGAGAAAAAAGGCAATACAAGGCAATGAGCCTTGAAATCAAAGGTGTTCTATAACCCTGTGAGAACAACACTGAAGTTATTACTTTCGTGCTGTTCTTTTCCTTCAGAAATACCTGTCCTTTCCTATTAGCGCAGGCAGAATCTTCCCATCGTACTGATTTTGCTCTCTAAATAGCATTTTCCTTTTCAGTATGTTACTGAAACCTCCCCAGTGGAAGACAGAAATCAACTGTGTGGACAATCCTTCAATTTCTTTCACAGAACACTGCGGAGCCTCTTACAGTCTCCCAAACTCAGAGAGATTATCCTAAGTCACTCATGATTCCTTTTGCTGCTGAAACTATAATTGTACTTCTAGAAACCCACAAAGGAGGTCACTGAGGTCCCATGTGTGGTGCAGCACACTTGAGACCTCCCATGGCCGAGGTTTCTCACACGGTCCCCTGTGTCCAGCTCCAGCAGGGAGGATCCTCCCATGGTGGCTAAAGTCCAGAAGTAGTAAAAAGCCAACTGGAACCCAGTTGATTACTGGGCTACGTATCAGTGTCCGAAACCACACAGCCTGGTATCTTTGCAACCGAGGCAGCCAAGATCAGGATGGTGGGGGGAATGCGCCCACAGAGGCAGAAATAGAGGACGTGGTTTTTAGGACACTGAACAGCAGGAGGTGAGCGTGGGGGGGACTGGAGTGGAGAAAGTATAAAGCCTTATAAACTAATTAGAAAAGCAATGCGAGGGGCGCCTGGGTGGCTCAGTCGGTTAAGCTCAGGTCAAGAGCTCATGCTTCATGGGCTCGAGCCCCACGTCAGGCTCTGTGCTGACAGCTCCGAGCCTGGAGCCTGCTTCAGATTCTGTGTCTCCCTCTCTCTCTCTTTGCCCCTTCCCCACTCATGCTGTCTTTCTCTCTCTCTCAAAAATAAATAAATGTTAAAAAAAAAAAAAAAAAACCAACACGAGATTCTCCCCAACTGAAACTCACCGGCAGGCTCCCCCACCTACCGTTTGGAAGCTTCGACGTCCTGTGACCCGCTGTCTGGTGGAAACGCCCCAGCACCCTGGAATGGTGAAAACCCAGGACGGCTAAAGCCACGCCTGCTGCAGGAATTCTAGAGACTCAAAGAACAAAGAACCTCAACATACAAGCCCTTAGGGCCCACATGACGGAGCCCCAGGGAGGACACTGGACCCCAGGCTCAGGTGAACGTTCCTGACCGGCCACACCTCACAGTACGGTCACACCTTGTTGCTGGGAGAAGCAGGTGCGTCCTCCAGGAGCAGGCTCCTAGCTTCCCCCAGACGCGGCCCCGCGTCTCTTCTCTTGCATGATTTTACCCTGCATCGTTTGCCGCAGTAAACTCTCTGGGAGGAAACCAGCTTTTCTGAGTCCTGTGAGTCTAGCACAGATGCAGGAATCAGTTTAAGGGGAGGAAACTGTCAGAAAGACAGTTGTGAAAGCCCAGGGGAAAACCGGCAAGAGGAATAGCTTCCCATTGTTTTGTTTTGCTTTGTTTTGTTTCAAAATTGAAAGACAAGTAAATACTTCTATAGGGCGTGATGGGTATGGGGGCACTCATGTCTTCCAATTTCCTTTTTTTTAATGTTTATTTATTTTTGAGAGTGAGAGAGACAGAGCGTGAGTGGGGGCAGGGCAGAGAGAGAGAGGGAGACCCAGAATCCAAAGCAGGCTCCAGACTCCCAGCTGTCCGCACAGAGCCCGACGCGGGGCTCGAACCCATGAACCGTGAGATCATGACCGGAGCCGAAGTCGGACGCTTAACCGACTGAGCCACCCAGGCGTCCCTCCACCTTCCTCTTTTGTTTTCTGGTTCTCCTCATTTATCACTTTTACGCATCGTTTTACTTTGTTGTATTGAAAATATTTTTGCTAGCTGCATTAAATCATTGCTGTGAAAAGGCCAGAGATAAGCTGATTCATCAACTTCTCGGGTAAATATCTCATCGATACCCCGTTTTCATCCCAGATCAGATAAATGGGACAACCGAGCAGGTGACCCAACTCTTGTATGTGGCCACCACCACCGTGTGCTTCCAGGAATCCAGACGATTCCACCCTGTTACGAGGACAGCAACTCCAACTCTCGCCAGTATCTTATCTTCTGTTCCGTTTTCAGAATGAGTTGGAGTTAATGCCACCCAAGGCGATTCACCCACGTCACAGTGCCCCGACGACATGCTGTTACCAATCTGAGACACCTGTCCTATCTCCTCACGTCTAAATAAAGGTAGATTTGCCGATCCTGGCTCTGCGTCTGACACACTCACATCTCTTAGACCAGAGGAACTTTTCTGTGACTGAGGCGAGTCTAGAGCCCATTCTAAAAGGACCCAGGACAACCGATGATTGTCAAGTGATTTTTTTTTTCAATTTACCACCTATCTTTTTTTAATTTTTTTTTATATTTTATTTCTACTTATTTATTTTTATTTTAGAGAGAGAGAGTGCAAGTGGGGGGCAGGGGCAGAGGGGGAGGGACAGAGAATACCTTAAGCAGACTGCACACTCAGTGCAGAGCCCAATGCAGGGCTGGATCCCGTGACCCTGGGATCATGACCTGAGCCGAAAATCAAGAGTTGGATGCTCAACCGACTGAGCGCCCCCCCCCGGGCGCCCCTCAATTTACCACGTAACTTAATACGACTGTGCTTTGTGAATCATTCCTTTGAAATCATCCTAGTGCTTTGTTTTGTTGTTCTGTAAGCCGGCAACTGTAAGCTGGTATTTATATCATTTAACAACTCCATGTTGTATGTGTCTGCTTGCTCTGTTGTTGAGCACACTGTTTAGTCTGAGAATTCAGAAGCACAAACTGTTCAACAGGATGACAGCGGCTTGTAACCTGGCCGGGGCTGGGGAAGGGCCTCCTGATGCCTGACTCGTTGGTGCCGCCTAGAAACGACGATAGAGAGTTTGACAGGTGGCACCTTTACTCACCGGCCTCCCCTGCACTTTCTAGATGGCCTAGCGAACGTGAACACGGTAGTTTCCATCCGAAACCAGATCAGCTGGAGCTGCACACCACACTCAGTGGGTTCCAGGGGAAAACGCAGCATCGGATCCTGAGACCCGCTGGGGATCAAAGGCAGATTCTCTGCTGGGAAAACACGGCCTTCGTGCAAAAGCCCCAGGAGATTGCAGCAGTTCTCACTGAAGAAATCATTGTTTACAAATACATTTCGGAAAAGTATATGGGCTCGGCTGACCTTTAAATGTTTTTTCCAGTAGAATGCTTTCAGGACTTGGTCAGGGCTCTCAGACACAACTCACCTGTGCCAAGCCAAATACGCGTCTTGCCACGCAGCCTTGCGGCAAAATTTACATTCTGTTCCTCTTTGCTCCCCTCTAATTCCAGAAATGAAAGCTTCCAAGGATGATTTTTACGTACCTTGGTGATGGTTTTTTCCTGTGTTCGGGGACCAGTACCCTACCCGCCCTTGTGGCGGACAATTATTCTTGGTTAATTTGGCATTGAACTTCAGCGTTGAATGAGACCCCCTACAGTTCACGGAGCCCATGTCTCTGAATATATTACTGAAGAGACCAGAATGAAAAGAGACAGAGGGTTTTTGTTTTTTACAACATCACACCGTTGGTGAGGATGAGGTAAGAACTGGAACCGGGTATGGCAAACCAGTTAGCTGTTCACCTAACCCGTGCCGTTTTCTTCCTGAGCACTCAGGGGCATGGCATTTTACAGAGTCCCCGGCAGCTAGATGTGGCCACGGAATTGACGAAGTTCAAGCCCGGGGACACGGGCAGACATGAGGTACTCAACAATATGTGAAGACCCAACGCACGAGACCTCTCCACCCAAGAGTCTCCGTGCTCTTTCTTCACCCGCTGACTTGGTGTAGACGGGCACGCCAGCTTGGAGACAATCAATCCAAGATGGGAAGCGCGGGTTTTCCCGAATCACTGACCGGGGAAGAGCTCCTCACTCGCCAGGAACACCGTTTTGGGATTTTACGTGAGAGAGTGAGGGTAAGACATAAGCTTCCACGCCTTGGAGCCATCACGCATTAGCCTTACCTTGACTACCGTGCCAGGTATGGGCTTGCTACACAAGCACGTGTGTGTGTGTGCACGCACGTGCACGCATGGTACGCCCTAACGCCGTCTTCTGAAAAACCACCTGCAATCATATCAATTCAAGAAGACAACCACTATCACCAACAAAGTGTGCTAAACACACGACAATGAAAAAGTAAAGCCCAAACAAGTCTGCTATCGGAGCTGATTGTGCCCTCGTGGTTACCGTGGCGGTGTTGTGGTTCTGGTGTACGTTCTCCTCTGAGAACCCAGGGGTCCAACAGTTGTGAAAGGTGCATCTGGCACTTGGAAGCGGGGACGTGTTACTACCGCCTGCTTCACACACGGTGGTAAGTCCTGCCAGAGCTGAATGGGACTGTCAGGCGTGTTTAGGCGCAGGCGTGTTCGTGGAGAACAGATCCGCCTCAAGAATGAGCAAGTCCCTCTTGTTTTCTGGGACTTGTGCGGAAAAGCTATTTCTACGACGCCTGCCACTATTTCTTTTAGTAAGAGTAATTTGTTACGACTAATGTATTAATTTATTATTTATTTATTTATTATGCATTAATTTGTTATTAATTTGTTGTTTATTTTTATTAAGTAAAAATGAGTAAAAAAAAAATAATAATCTCAAACCGGAATACGTTCGTGCCTGGACCATCTGTAAAAGCAGCCTGTATGACCGATAGCGACACTGCAGCCTGCTGTCCGTGCGCCCGTGACTTCCCAGGTGCGCAAACCCTCCAGAATTCTGTGCCCTAGAGAATGAGACAGGGTCTCAGTCACAAGGCCAGGTTCTGAGAGAGGTCTCTGGCCCCGTCACTTGCTCGTTGTTCGGCTCGTTCACTCTCTCGTGGAAAGCCTACTGTAAAGCCTCTCGTGTCACCGTGGTACAAATCAACGTCTCTCTTACGTTTTCCAACCCAAAATACGTAAGGTCTTCAGGGGTCAAACTTCAGCGCCCTGTCCTCAGCCTGGAACTTCTGTATTGTTCATCGCATGGAACCCACATTGAAGATGGCTGGTGACTGCTGTCCAGACGGCTGGTTCAAAATCCTGGTTTCTCGGCCTTGGCACTATTAATATTTGGGACTAGATGCCCCTTGGTTGGGGGTGAGAGCTGCCCGTGCCCTGAAGGTCACCGTGCAGCACCCCCCCTTCTGCCCTTTGCATGGCAGCAGCCCCCCTCTCCCGACACTGACAACAGCAAATGTCTCCAGACAGGGCTACATGTCCCCTGGGGGGCAATCTTGCCCCCTTTGAGAATCACTGCTCTGCACCAACAGAACAGCAAGGTAACAGAAACACCTAACTTCTACCTTCTGATCGCTTTACAAAATATTAGCACCACAAAATCGTACATTTCAAAGGGAACTTAGAAATCAGCAAATGCCGCTGTGGCCTCCGCTCCAGAAACCCTCACACAGAGCCGGCCCCACGACCTCTGGGGTTCCGGAGCGCTGGGGGCCTGACGGACTCTTCCGGGACCTATTTACCTGGAGACGACAGGACTGACCATAAACAAACCAAATCCTGGGGGGGCATATTAGCTTCTGAAAGAGAAATGGGGGAGGTCTTGCAAATACCAGAAATGGCATTCACTCCAGAAATGGCTTAAGCCAGCTTGTACTGAATGCTCACGAACCACTTCCTTAATCTCAAATGCTCTACTGTTTCTCAGTTCTGATTAAGGAATCGTGAGATTGTAATCAGCACGTCATTGAATAGCAAACCGCTTACCTGGGGGGCACGCAGATTGAGTTTTCAGTAGATGCTTCGTTGATAGAGTATTTGATGTGCTTCATATTTTACAGCCCGAATGGCTGTAATTGAATGTCGATTTCTAACTATCGATTTCTAATGGGATTCAATGTCGACCTCTAACCTCATTCATTTTGACTATCTGCCCAAATCACACTTTCTCGCGTTCCCGCCCTTTACGCTCCCGAATGAAATGAGCGCTTCTATCCCAGGCACCCCAGACATCCCTCTTCCTGTACACGTTTGCACATATGCATCTGATGAAAGACGTTTGGGTACTGCAAATAGTTAAACACAAACATGATTTTTTTCAACACATTCTTTCCTTGATGTCTTTAACTCATCAGTATTGCAAGAGAAAACGTAAGTATTGAAACAGTTACATTTCCCTTGGCTGTGAAAAGATGCACAGTCAGCAGGTAACATCTCCTATGGACTGAATGCGTGGGCTTCCCCCTCCCCCAAAATTCATATACTAAATGCTAATCCCCAAGGTGATAGTGTCAGGAGGTGGAGACTCTGGAAGAAATTTGTTCATGAGGGTGGAGGTCTCACAAATGGGATTTGTGCCCTTTATAAAATAAACCCCAGAAGTCTCCGTCCACCTTTTTGTCACGGGAGGGCACAGAGAGAACCCAGCCACCTATGAACCAGGAAGGGGTCCCTCACCAGCCATGGCAGACTTTCTCCAGAACTGTGAGAAATACATTTGTGTGGTTTGTCAGCTACCCTATTTATGGTATTATGTGTAGCGGCCCAAAGGACTAACATAGCACACGGGTGGGTTCTTATTCGAGCCCCTATGTTCATAACCCGCATAGACGATATACCACAGAATTGGCCTTGACCCTCGGTAGGTTTTCATATCCCACGGCAGCGCCCTGGTGGCCTTTGGGAGCTGTTTGGGACAGGAGCAGTCATATGACCGTCCACAGTTTGGGGTCTGTTTCGTCCAAAGTGCAAGGCTTGGTATCCTTGAACAGGTAGAAAACCCTACCACCCGCATTGACTCCAGTGGCAACTGGCACCATGTGGCACTTCTATAACCAATTGCTCTCTTAGCCGTGTTCGTTCACCGAAAAGATTCAAAGCGTTGTAAGTAAACCGGAACTGCACGGATGCTTGGGGCTCTCGCTGAGATGATGGGACAGTGAGGAGAAGAGTCAGAGCTCATTCGTATCGGCTGTCCTACCGTCCCCGTCACGCCTCTTGCTCAGTTCCCGTGCCGGCCCCTTGTTTATCTCTCTGATCTGAGGAGCTCACGCCTGGGACCTCTCTTCTTTCCACCTGCAACCGCCCCGCTGATAAGCTCATCAAGCCTCATGGTTTCAACCTCATCTGGGTATAGATTCATCCCACATTTGAATCCCCAGCCTGGCACTTTCCCCTAAAGTCTAGAGACCTCCGCACAGCAGCTGTTCAGCAGCCCCAGCCCCTGTATTCAAACATCTGAAACCTGCTGTGATCCCAACTTTGCCCTCACCTAACCCCCAAATCTATTCCTTCTTGTTGTTTTCCCACCTCCGTAAAGGAGAACTCCATCCTTCCATTTCATCAGCCAGAAGAGGTCGACTGGCTCTTGGCTCCTCCCCGGCTGTCATAACGCACGGGGCATGTGACAGCAATTCCCACTGACTCTAGAATTAAAACACACCCAGAATCCGATGTCTTCCTCCTGACCCCATGGCCGTCACTCTCATCCAAGCCACGGACATGTTTCATTGAGGTACAAGTACACATACAGTGAAATGCACCGATCTTAAGTGTGTGATCGAAACAACGAGTTTTACAAATGTCAAAGGAAGCTCTCCAGTCTCCTCAGACTCTCCACCTCTTCAAATTTTGCCTACCCTAAAATTGGGACTATATTCTCCTATGTTTTGTATCTAGAGTATTATATGTAGACAGGGAGACAAAAAGAAGTAAAAACTGACCAGCAACTTGCTGACCTATGAGACAAAATCGAGAAAACTAACATAGGGTTAGCAAGAGACTCAAAACTAAAGGAGGTGTAGAATCAGGTAGGAAAATGTTTTTGAAACAAAAACCTGTAAATTGTTGTTGACAAATATCAACGAAGAGTTCTAAAAAGCCAGAAAATGTCACGCAGAATCCATTTAAAAAGAAAACCACTCTGCGTATGCGTATCAGAGTAAAACTGTTGAAACTAAAATATAACAATCGGTCTTAAAAGCAAATGGACGTTTGTGTTTTGGGGGAAGAAGAGGAGGGGTGAGGGACAGGGGCCTGAGATGAGGCCTCACCAAGGGTACCATTTACCCTTGCCCCCACAAGCTTGAAAAGTCGGGAACATTTTTGATCCAGAAGCTATGGTTTGTGATGAAAATCTTCATCATTCGGAATGATCCTTATTCCCTCACCCTAACATGGAAGGCGTTTACAAGCTTCAACACCCAAAGAGGGGGGTAGTCTTTACCTTTAAAAGAGAGATGGGAATGTAGATGGGATTTTGTGTAAAAAAACATATATATATTCATAGAACACCCTTCATAGGATAGAGTCAAAGACCCAAACAAGCTTGCTTTCTGTTCAGAGAAAAGGTGAATTAAGAACAAAAGAAAGGAAGAAAGAAAAAGATGAATTTAGTTTGAAATTATTCTTTCAGAGTGAATACGGGCAAAATTCAGGCCAAAATAAGTGTAAATGAGGAGGCTTTTATCCTTTACTCCCTTGGTAGAGTCCAAGAGTCTGATGCTCAACCAACTGAGCCACCCGGGCACCTCTCCTTCTCACATTTCCTTAATGGTGGTGTCCTTTAGGAGTGGAATTTTAAATTTTAGCCAGATTCAATTAATCCCATACATTTTATTTATGCTTAGTGCTTTCTCTCCACCTCTTCAAATTTTGCCTACCCTAAAATTGGGATTATATTCTCCTATGTTTTGTATCTAGAGTATTATATTTAGACTTTGTAATGGTTGAGTGAATGATTCATTTCGAGTAAAAATTTTATGTGGTGTGAGCTAAGGATCAAAGTTCGTTTTCTTCCACGTGGATATTCAGTTGTCCCAGCACGGTTTGTTAAAAAGACTTTCCTATGTCCGTTGAAATAACTTGGCCCCTTTTTCAAAAATTAGGTGATTGTGTATGTATGGGTCTATTGGGGAGTTGGATTTTTCTTTCCTTTCAGAACTTTAAAAGTGCTGGTTCACTGTTTTCTGTAATTCTCATGAGAAGACGGGTGTCATTTATTTTTTAAATATAATTTGTTGTCAAATTGGTTTCCATACAACACCCAGTGCTCATACCAACAAGTGCCCTCCTCGATGCCCATCACCCACTTTCCCCTCTCCTCCAACCCTCTCCACCCTCAGTTTTTCCTTGGTCCTTAAGAGTCTCTTATGGTTTGCCTCCCTCCCTCTCTGTGACTTTTCCCCCCCTACCCTCCTCGTTAGTATAGTGGTTAGCATCCCCACCGGTCATTCATTTTTTTTTTTAATGTTTATTTATTTTTGAGAAAGAGAGACAGAGCTCAAGCTGGGGAGAGGCAGACAGAGAGGGAGACACAGAATCCCTGAGCCTAAGTCAGACACTTAACCGACTGAGCCACCCAGGCACGCCAGGTGTCATTTATTTTATTGTTACCCTCTATGTCCTGGGTCTTTTTCCTCCATCTGCTTTTAAGATATATTTTTATATCCATTTCTGTATTGTTTTCCTCCGTGAACTCCATCAATAACTGAAATATCCTGACTTCTTTTGCATATTTACGTTGACTGTTGTGTATTTTTCCCGCTTTTAAGAAAGCTTCATGTGGGCATGGGTATTTTGTATTTTGTTTATTTTTGTAACCCTTTCGCCTGAAAGAGTACTTGGCTGTTAGTGAACTCTTGGAATTTGTTGAAAGAATGAAAGCTAAATCTACAGAATCTATTTTATTCCAGAATCAGTATTAAGTATTTTAAACATTTGTAAATGTTCCTTTATTTATTCAGCTAGTCTTTAAGTTTATCAAGAATACCTATGTTCTATTAATGACATCATAGAATGGCATTTGAATTATGTTCTCAAGTCGTACCGTGACACCTAGAATAAATTACAGAACACGACTTTTCCTGATGTCCCTTGTCGAAGGAAAAAAATTTATTCGTGACACTTGTTAAAACAGTAAGGCAGACTTTATTCAGGACCATTAGGATAGATGCAGGGACCACTGCCATGGGGTTGGGGAGTAGGGGAGAGTCATTGGGCTCAACTCCAAATACAACAAGGAGAAGTGGGAATTTATAGTCGAAGGGCAGGGTGAGGTTTGCTAGTGGACCAAAGATTACTAAAAGGAAGCATTAGGGTAAGGGAGATTCTAGCTAAACCAACCCAGCAGGATTCTTGGTGGTGGCACTCTGGGAAGATCAGACATCACCGGGGGGACAGGGGGAGAGTGGGGGGGACAGTGCGAGAGGAGAAACTTGGCCAGATATTGAAGGCAGGGGATTCTAGCTAAACCGTGTTAGCAGGATTCTTGCTAAGACGGGGCTCCTAGGGACATACCCAAGAACAGAGCCTAGTTGAAAGAGTTCAGAGAAGCCTGACCTGACCAGAGTTTGGTCAAGGAGAGGCTTGTCTTGGTCTGCTGGGGCAGCTAAAACAAAACACCATAAACTGGGTGGTTTATCTGTCCCAGTGTTAGAGTCTGACCAGTCCAAGGTCAAGCTGCTGGCATGGCCTGGTCTGGTGAGGACTTCCTTTTGGTTGCTGATTTCCCACTGGGTCCTTACATGGCGGGCAACAGGAAGAGGAAGCAAGCTCTCTCCCGACTCTACGAGGGCATGATGAACCCCACCCCAACGATCTCATTCAGTCCCAGTCACCTCCCCAGATGTCCCTCTCGGGACACCGTCACACAGCAGGACTGGGTTTCAACGTATGGATTTGGACCTGGAGGGAAGGTGGTCACAAATATTTAGTCCATAACAAGAATCTTTATCACCTTTTAAATACTTTAAATACTGAGAAGCTTGTAAAAAGTATACTTTGCAATTTTTTCCACTCCAAATAGAATATACAGCATCCATATGATTTTATTTAATGTCCAGTGAAATTGAGATAAATAACATTTCCGCATCTCACTGTGATATAATGGCATCCTCAAAACCTCCGGGGCTTTGCAGGGTTTACACTGCTCTGCAAAATTAACTCGGATGGCTCTGCTTTTATATTTTTATCTGTTTTCCAAGTTATTGAAACTTTCCACTTTAGATCCATTTAAGTAAAATAACCATGATTACGGAAATCTTTCTAAGCATTGCAGGCTTCCCTGATCTGAAGTGGGATAGAAAATTGCTCTCCTTGTTTATGACTTCTGGGCATTTCGGACCTCCTGTCATTCCTCTCTCTTTCTCTGCTCTGCTTTTTTTTGTTGTTGTTTTGTTTTAATTTATTTATTTAAATTCAAGTTAGTCAACATACAATGTGGTATTGGTTTCAGGAGTAGAACCCGGTGATTTATCACTTACATGTGACACCCAGGGCTCATCTCAACCAGTGCCCTCCTTCACGGATGTGAGGGCGACCTGGCTGCGACATCTGTGACCCCATTGACTGCCAAGGCTGATTGGGCTGATCTGGCTGGCTAGGCGGGGGTCCCCTTCCTCCTTCACCGCTCCATGTGCCTCCCTCCCGAAGCTGTGCACTCGGTCGAAGAGGATGACCTTCCCCGACAGAGGAGGACCGTTCTTCAGTCAAGGGTGTACGAGTAGCCGCGCTCCCCTGCTAGAACCTCCAAACAAGCTCACGAGTGCCCTCCTTCATGCCCATCACCCGTCTAGCTCATCCCTTACCCACTGCCCTTCCAGCCACCCTCAGTTTGTTCTCTGTATTCACGAGTCTCTTACGGTTTGCCTCTCTGTTTTTATCTTACTCTTCCTTCCCTTCCCCTAGGTTTATCTGTTGTGTTTCTTAAAACCATGCGAGATTCGTCTTTCTCTGACTGACTTATTTCGCTTCGCATAATACACTCTAGTTCCATCTGTATTGTTGCAAATGACAAGATCTCATTCTTTTTGATCGCCGAGTGATACTCCATTGTATATATAAACCACATCGTCTTTATCCAATCATCACTTGATGGACATACGGGCTCTTTCCACAGTTTGGCTAATGTTGATAGTGCTGCTATAAGCTATGAGCTTCACCGCTGATGGCTTTAAGCTGATGTCCCCGGTTATTGGCTGGGTGTGGCTCTGCATAGCACTGGGGTTTGGGGGGGCGGGGACTGGCGGGTACAGGGAGAAGATAAGCCAGCTTGGTCCTCCTTCTATCTAGCTCCAACGGCAAGGGCTGTGTGGTTGAATCATATCTAGCAGGATAACCACTCTCCTCCTTCCTCACTCTTTAATTTCCTTTCCTAGTTAAAACATAAACTATTGTTAATGTATATAAAGCTCTAGTTAATATTCTGAGTGGTACTAGCGTGTCTCCCCCTTCAAAAGTCCCCAGAGACCCCTGCTGAGTGTTCAGGCGGAGGATTCATCACGGTGATTTGGGGACCGGAGGTATTTTGCCATTTTTGTGATGTGAATTTTGGCCTCCCCAAATTAGTCGGACACATAAGGAAATGACGTCAAATTTAATAGAAAAAATATCCTGTATCTTTTCATGGGAGGCTCTTCTTTTAGATTAATTTGCACTCCCGGCCCCCCTTTCTGCCCACCCACTCCTTCCACATAGAGGTAACGCAAGCGATCCGATTGGCAAACTCGGGGAAGAAATCGGGCCTATCCTGTTGGCCCCTTGGCTCTGCTTTGTGCGGAAATCTGTCTGAAGGAAGCACCCATTCTCTAATCCTCTGTGTCACAAGTTTTCAAGGGCAGGGGGAGTTGCCGATCAATAACCGGCAGGGTTTGATTTGGGGCAGCTGAATAGGAAGCACATTTTGCCAGGGATGGGAACCGTTCCGTGCAAACAGCCTTATTATTAGAAAAGGCAGCTCCTTCCCTCTCCGTCTCTTTGACTTCTCGCTCTCTTAATCACTGCCAAATGTGGAGACAGGGAAGACAGTCATTAACTCTTTGAAAACCCTATCTGCAGTTTACAGAGCACACGTGTCACATGATGTTCTCACTGGCCTACGTTTATATGTCCCAGGACAATCCCGGCATCCGTTATGGGGAATATAATTCCCAAGGGAGAAGTGGCTGACTCTTTTGCGCTTGTGCACCTTGAAAATATTTCCCCACAACGTGAATTTACAAAGAAAGACCCATATGAGAAAAGGGATGTACGACTGGTCTCATCCACCATGACCCAGATGTGTGCTGTCCCCGTGCTGGGCAATGCAATTCCTCATACCGTTTAAGATCTTCTAAAAGGAAAACCATTAAACAAACTGTGGTGGGTTTTAAAATGCCCCCCCCCACCTGAAGACAGCTACCTCCCAATCCTCTGAACCTCTCTACATGTTACCTTCAGTGCTGGAAAGGGGGTCTTTGCAGATGTGACGAAGTTAAGGATCTTTCTTTTTTTTTTTTTTTTTTTAACTTTTTAATGTTTATTTATTTTTGAGAGGCAGAGACAGAGCGTGAGCAGGGAGGGGCGGAGAGAGTGGGAGACACAGAATCCGAAGCAGGCTCCAGGCTCCGAGCTGTCGGCACAGAGCCTGACGCGGGGCTCGAACCCACCAACCGTGAGATCACGACCTGAGTCGAAGTCGGACGCCCACCCGACTGAGCCCCCCAGACACCCCATGAAGGCTCTTTCAGTGGGGAGATTATCCGGGTGGACCCTAAATGCAATCACATGCATCTTCACAGAGACATAGTCCACACACTTGGGAGGAAAGGAGATGTGACCACAGAGGCAGAGATCGGAGTGCTGTGGCCACAAGCCTAGGAACACAGCAGCCCCCAGAAGCCCGGAGGGGAGATAGCAAATTCTCCCCCAGGCCTGCAGAGGGAGTATGGGCCCGGTAACACTGACAGCTTGATTTGGGCCCAGTGAAAGGGATTTCAGACGTCTTCCTGGCCTCCGGAACGGTGACAGAAGAAACCTCAGGCCCCTTGGACGACCAGGTTTATGGCTGTTCATTACAGCAGCAACAGGAAACCAGCACAGAACCGACGTCTGCTATTCACTTGCGCAGAGGAACAGCATCCCCCGCACGCTGGACCCACTGGGCTGGTGCGTGTGATAACCTGCCGGCTGCACACAGCCGACTCTTACTGCAGAGGGGGGACCCGGGTGCTAACCTGATGACTGGACCCAGCCCACTCTTACTGCAGAGGGGGGATCCAGGTGCTAACCTGCCGGCTGGACCCAGCCCACTCTTAGTGCAGAGAGCAGATTGTCTAAACCCATGGTCTCAGCTTGTCTAACACAAGTGCTAGAAACAACACAAATTTAATTTTGGCTGACTCTGAAATACATTAAATTTGTTACAACAATGACAGTACAAAAAAAAAGTGATCTTTTAAAAAATTACTCTTTGTTTCAAAAAGCCCAATATTTGTGGGTCATAATTTATCTGTCATGGGTGTGCGTGGATATGTATACATACGTATATGAGCTTTCCAACCAAATGTTAAGAAAATTGAAGTTAACCTGCCATGGCTTCTCTTTTACTGGAAATTTCTAATTGAGGGCTTCAATTTTCTCCCTCATTCAAACCATCTCACGGCACACAGACACAACACAAATGAGAGGTGGAGAACTTTGTTTGTTCGCATGGTTCCTATTTTAGCTGTGCTATTTATTTATATTCATACCCTGCAGAACATTTCTTTCAGTATTAAATACCAGGTAGGACTTTTTTTCAAGGGTCGTTCAAGTGACTACCGTTCTGATTTTACCTATTTATCACAATCGTGACAATTTATGAACGAAATAGCAAAGAATCAAACTGTCTAAAATCTAGTAAACCTGCTAGAAACAATAAGAAAAGTCAGCCGCTGCAAAGCACAGAAACCGAAACCCATCAGAAGTCACAGTTGCTGAGCATGTGGAAGGGTGTTTCAAAAAAACCAAGGTAATCACCCAAGGATCCTCAGAATCAAGGAAAACACTCGGTGGAACGAATTCAGCAAAATCAATTTTTAAAGAATCAGTACGTCACGGGGCACCTGGGGGGCTCAGTCTGTTGAACGTCCGACTTAGGTTCAGGTCATGATTTCATGGTTCGTGGGTTCAAGCCCCGCATCGGGCTCTGGGCAGATGGCTCGGAGCCTGGAGCCTGCTTCCGATTCCGTGTCTCCCTCTCTCTCTGCCCCTCCCCCGTTCATGCTCTGTCTCTCTCTGTCTCAAAAATAAATAAACGTTAAAAAAAATTCTTTTTAATAAAAAAATAAACGTTAAAAAAGTTAATAAATAAATCAGTACGTCAAAAAAACAATCACTACGTCTCTTGTATGTCAATTACAACCAATAAGGAAATAAAATTAAAAATCTTAAATCATAAAATCCACCAAAAGATAACTTACATGGAATTAAGTTTGGCGATAACGTCTACAGCACGCTACTCAGGCGCTAGGGAAAGCGGGAATTTCAGTTTGCTCAGAAACTTTCGCGGTGGTCACATTTTTCAGCTGTCATCCGCTGCGATCCATGTAATTGGCAGACAGAAAACAGACCAATGTTCGCTTTCTCAAGTAGCCTCAGGACACCGGCTGAAACAAAATGTCACTAATTCGTGCAAATCACTGGCTGCCGCCTCCTTAGCTGAGGACGTGTGTTTAAACCTAAGGGTTTCTGGGGCGCCTGGGTGGCTCAGTCGGTTAAGCGTCCGACTTCAGCTCAGGTCACGATCTCACGGTCCGTGGGTTCGAGCCCCGCGTCGGGCTCTGGGCAGATGGCTCGGAGCCTGGAGCCTGTTTCCGATTCTGTCTCCCTCTCTCTCTGCCCCTCCCCCGTTCATGCTCTGTCTCTCTCTGTCTCAAAAATAAATAAAACGTTAAAAAAAATTTAAAAAAAAATAAACCTAAGGGTTTCTAACCTGCGAAATGGAAAGGAATGGTCTTCTCCTTGTGTGTTTTTCTTCTTGGACACCTCGAGGTTCTTCTTCCTCCGTGCTGTATAGGGTGTTGATGTCTGTGCTAATCGGGACCCGAGTCCCCCTCTGCCCTTGCCGCAGTCGGCGCCCCCTGTCACTCAGGTGCACGAACCTTCCAGAGGAAGGGCTCCCACTCTTTGGGCTGTGTGTAAGTTGGCCCTCCCGCTTCCCATAAATGCCGTGGCCGTGTTTATGGGCTTTGGAAAAGGTCTGGGGAGGCCTCGTGGGGGGAGGTCAGCCTACCGAATGAGAACCCAGCGGCGGAGGCCAAGAGAGAGCCCGGGGTGCCCCCTGGCGTGTTGATGCCGTGGAGGGCTGGCCGATCGGGCACACAGCTCTCTGCCAGCAGACTGGAACTAAATTCTTAGACATTCCTGGGCTGCCAAAAAAGGCCATCATGGGAGTTTCCCGAAGGAGCCATGAATTGGATGTTAGTGTCTTTCGGCTGAAAGTAGTTTTTGTCAGACCCCCGGGAGGGGGGGGAGTCTCTTCAGACGCATTTTTCTAATTGTGGCTCTTTTCCTCTGACAAAAAAAAAAAAAAAAAAAAAAAAAAAAGACCAGCACTGACACCGGAGTGTCCTGAGCAAGCGTTTTGGGACAAGCAGGATGCCAGGCGGGCAGATGCCTGCCGCTCGGATGGAAACCGACTGTCCCCTGCCAGGCCAGGACCCCTGTCCTTTGCTCTCAAGGAGGTGCCGCCCCTGCCCGGACCCTGTGCTGTCGTCCGGCTCACCGTCTGCTCTCTGCCTCTCTGACGTGGACCCGAATTCTCGCTGCTCTAGGGACCACAGTCCTCGACCTCCGCCCATGACGATGGCAGCCGGGGACACCGCTGTCCCCTGGCCCTGGGTCTTCCCTGTCCCACGACCTTTTATTTTTAAGGTGAATATCCACTGCTCTTGAACACACGCTTCACACATCCTTTTTAGCCTCAACAGAGGTGTTTGGGGATTTCACGTCTCAGTCCCACCGCATTAGCGTCGAATTTGTCTGTGCCCTTAAGAGAAAAAAAAATTAAGTTCTGTCGGGCAATTGGCATTCAGATCTAATGAGACTCAATTTCAGTACTACCTTCAATACTAAGAAGTAACCCGATTAGCCTGAAATCAGGGGTAATTCCAGAACATTCTCTATGTGTCACACACAAAAGTTCCAGTTTTTTTATTTCTGTTTTACCTTTTTTTTTTTCTTTTTTTTTTATAAAAGAGCAACAACATCAGACACCGTCCTCACACGCTTTCTTCAGGGCAACTTTAAATAGAATTGATTATCCCTGAATAAGCATCGACTGAGAAGTGGGGGAAAAAAACCTACAATTTTTCAAAGAAATTATCAGGGGTCTTCAGTAACTACCAACTTTTTTGAGCATTTCTGACACATAAATAAAAAAGCAGGCACAGTATAGAAACCAATTTGACAATAAATTTCATATTATTTAAAAAATAAAAATAAATACACACATACATAAATAAATTTTTTAAAAAGTAGGCACACAAGAACTCCAACTTGAATGTACTTTATGGTCGGAAGGCCATCACCCCCCTGACAAAGGGTTTCCGAGGGAGTCAGGACCCTCTTGTCCTGTTTCCCACGATCCCCCAGCCTCATGGGACAGCGTGATGCCGTTATCCCGCGTGGAAGGTGGGACGCTGCAGTGTGGCTGTGTCTCGTGGCTTTTCCAACACCTCACAGAGTCAACACCAGGTGAGGATATAACCACTGGGTTTCCAGCTCCTAATTTTCCATCCCTTCCCCTCTGCCACAAAATCATTGAAACCCTAGTGGCAGCTAAGGGGACGTCTGGCCACCCACTTCCGCATTCATTAGATACCTACTTAAATACTTCCCGGGTGCCTGTTCCCAGGAGACGTGCGGCTCAGTTCTAGAAAGGACCTCCTGTTCCATCTGTTCAGAGAACACATACTCAGCAGGCATTTATTAAGCACCTGACGTGTGTCCAACACTGGAATCGGTGCTAAAAATGCATAACTCATTCCCTAACGGAGCTTCAGCTCTGCTGTGGGGGTGGCAGGAGACATGACAATAGAATTACGCCGGGTAGAGTTGAGTGTTTAAAAAAAAAACAGCAAATACACGCAAAAGCAAGAAGAGTAGGGTGACTTAGGTCGGGGGTTGGGGTCAGGGGTGGCTTGGTCTGTCGGGGGGGTGACTCATGAACGCCATAGAACTGGCTCCTGCCCAGACGGAGCAAAACACCCACAGCAGAAGAAACCAGGAGGCAGCGGTCATGAGCTGTGGGGAGCGACGAGAGGGAGACCCGGAGGGTGGGACACAGGGGAGGATGATAGAGGGGCTGCCCCCATTCAGGTGGTGCAGGAGGCTGGGGCCCTGTGCGTTCAAAGCTGGCGGCTGGGGAGAAAGCCGCCCGGCCCCGTGGAGGGAGGTGTGCCCCTCCAGGGTCAACACCAAGTACACAGGTCTCGAGAGGGAAGAACTGGGCTTGTCAAGAGCCTGCGGGAAACCAGTATGTCCGGTGACTGGGGAATGGCTGGAAGGTGGCCTGGGACGGGGATGAGGGGCTGGGTCTGAGCTCATCCTGCAGCCGCGGGGCCAGGGGAGATGCCGGGCCTGGTCCTAGAGCCAGTGGGAAGTGAAGGAGAAGTGCTTTGGTCTGGGACGGCATGGTCTGGTTCGCCTTAGATGCGCTTCTGCTGCGGGAGCCTGGAGTGGAGGCAGGGGTGTAGGGGCAGGGCCATGGTTCGGACCCCAACGCCGCACTCAGAGTGTCGCGATGGTGGCCTGGGAGAGGAAAGGAGTGTGGTCACTCAGAGGCGGAATCAACGGGAATGGCTTGAGTGTGGATGCAGGACGTTGGAGAACCAGCATGGGACTTGGAGGTTTCTAGAGGGTGGCAGGGCCTTTTGTAGAGACTGGGAAGATTTCAGAGGGGAGACCCGTTGGAGTCTGGGGTGGGGGGGCGGGCAGTGTGGGCACTTTATTTATTCACTCACTCGTTCATTCATTCATCTGTCTATCGTCAATTTATTTATTTCTTTAGAAAGACATGGTGAGTCGGGGAGGGGCAGAGGGACGGAGAGGGAGAGAGAATTCCCAGCAGGCTCCACGCTCGGTGCAAAGGGGGCTCGATCCCACAGCCCTGGGTTTATGACTTGAACCAATTAACAGTTGGATGCTCAGCTGACTGAGCGCCTTGCATTTTAAATCTTAGGCGAATCAAGGAGGTAAGGAACCTCACGGAACCAAATCCTCATCTGATGGGGTTTGGATAAGCTGACATCGACATTCGCCCCCACATCACCCCTGCCAAGTGGCCACACAGCTACGCTCGGGAGCCGTCAGCAATGGTGCCCAGCACTGTGAGTTCCCCATCTTTGGGCAGCCCGAGCTCCGCTTACTGGGGCTCCTGGTCATGGGGTTTGGACTCCACGGACCCCCGGGCCGCTCCCCTAGTCAGCCCTCCCACCAGCACCCTCCCTCGTTCTCACTTTCTCTGAACAGCTGAGCGCAGTCTCGGCTCCCACCTCCCCTCTCCCAGGCTTCCTCTGGCCGCTCACCCTGGCCACGGTTCTCGGACATGCTTTGTTTGTTTAATACCGTCCACATGAGGCATCCAGAACTAATGTGGGACCTGCAGGGAGGCCAGAGGGACGTGCAGAAAGGCCCGCACCCTGCACCCCAGATGCTCTGCTCCGCCAGCGCCCCGGCACCCTTGGCCACACGGAAGATCGGCTCGGGTCTCGGTCGGCTGAGCTTCCTTTCTCCACACACACCTCTGGGGGCCGGGACCCCTCGGCTCTGCCTTGGAGCACTTGGTCTGGGGCCCCAGACCGTCTCCCCCACACTTGGATGCTGACAGCGGACCCTGGGACTGCATTCTTGGAGCTGCTGTTGGGGGCGTGGAGAACAGGATGGAAACCCAGCTCCTAGAAAGAGGCCCGCGGTCCAGCCGCACACGGGGTGCGGAAGCCGTGTCCTTGCCCAGGGGCTCGTGGAAGGGGCCCGGGCGGGGTGCTAAGCATGCATGGCGGGCCCATCCGGCAGGGGACGTGAGCTCCTTCCAGCCACGTCGTGAGTGAAGCAGGACCCCACGTGTCCGTCCCGTTGTTTCAGACCAAATGTGCACAACCTTAGATGCCAGGCTAAAACGTCAGGGCCTTATCCTGCAAGGACTGGAAAATCATCGTAACCAGCGATTCCAGAAGAATTTGGAAAGGTTCACTGATGGAAAAGTTGAGAAAGAACTGAGGATAATCGAATTCCCTTTTTTACAAACCCCAGAAAAAAGCCAAATTTGGGTAACCTTTTATGCCACGGGAATCGTAACCCTGATGGGCTTTCGGTATAAGGTGAGTCTGTCACTCACACCGGGGCTTTCTGGTGCTCCCCCTGAGGAGAGCATCGGCTCAGGGGGCGGAGAGGGAGTGTTACACGAACACTACCCTCGCTCAGCCTGGATGGCAGCCACCGAGGCACGGGGGCCTTTGTAATGTGTGCAGAGCCAGAACATGAGTGCACGTGGCCAGATGGGAAAGTCAGGGGAGCGTAGCGTGTCATTGCAAGTGCCATTCTGTCAAGTGTGTGATATGTTCGGATGGTCCCTCACATCCTCCTCTTACCCTGGTCCCCTGACCAGTGCTCCGCCCCCGCCCCCACCCCCTGCCCAGCAGGTGCCTATTCCCCGCGTTCCTGTATGACAAACAGTCTCGCTTCTGCCTTTCCAGCCAGAGGCTGCCGTTACAAACTAGTGCACCCCGGGGGCTTAAACGGCAGAAATTCATTTCCTCACTGTTCTGGAGAAGATACAAGCCCACAATTAAGTTGTTGGAAGGTCTGGTTTCTTCTGAAGCCTCTTTCCCGGGCGTGGGGTGGCCACCTTCTCGCTGTGACCTTGCGCGGTCTTCCCTCTCTGTGTTTGCGTGTGTGTCCTGATGGTCTCTTCCTCTATGGACACCAGCCATACTGGATTGGGACCCACCCACCAGACCTGGGTTTACCCTGATCACCTCCTTAAAAGCAGTCACATTCTCAGGTCCTGGGGCTTAGGACACTGACACGGGGACTTGGGACAGACACAATCCAACCGAGAACACCCACCTTCGTTTTCGTTTCCAGCAATTACCTCCCTGCGAGGTGGAGTGCAGACCTGGGAAGGAGCGACAGACGGGCCACAGCTGGAGTTTCACCGTCCCACTGGCGTTGGCTCCCAACCCTATGGGCTTCCTCCAGCCCCTCCTGGAGGGGCACACTAGCCACAGTTGATCCGAAGGGTCGCAGAGATGCGTTTTTTTTAGAACTCCGATCTTCTAGATTATTGGTACAACTCCTTGGATTTGCTGTTGGAGGAGAAGAGAACACAGTATAACCATCGCCCAGTACACGAGCAAGCACTCAGGACTCTGGGCAGGCAGGGTCCCTGCAGTAGCTTGAGACTCAAGGACAAGGTCCCGGGAGCTCCAGGAGGAGCCAGCTGGGCTTGTCAGCCGCAAGATCAAGTGTGCACATCTTCGCCATCCCTGCACAAGAACCCAGGGATACAAAATGTGCAGGACACAAAGGGCCAACACATCAGACCACTGCACGTGTTAACAGGGGATCCGAATTAGCTTTTCGGTGGGAGGTCTCAGTTCGCATGTGCGCCACATTTATTGCAGTGGACAGAAAAATAAGACGTTGTATATGCCTCCTTCACAAAAGCAAAAATTCTATCCATTTTGATGCTTTCTGTTTGCTTTTCATTAAGTCACAAAAAACTGAAATAAGTCCCATGGTTGAAAACCACCTCCCCCTTTGCTCAAATCACACGATCTCTTACCCCTGGGACTGAGTATGTGTATAGATAGATAGATAGATAGATAGATGATAGATAGATATAGAGAGAGAGTTGTATAGATAGATATAAGAGAGAGAGAGAGATAGAGATGATAGAGATAGAGACAGAGATAGAGATAGAGATAGAGAGATAGAGATGATAGAGATATATCCCATTATATGAGAACTACTTGAATCTTTCAATATTTTTTTTCCAATCTGACAGGTGGTAATAACGTGTTCACATCTATATTTTAATTTATGCCCATTGATGGCACAGAGATAGGATAGATTTCATCAGGGGGCCCCTGAGTGGCTCAGTCGGTTAAGCACCCGACGTCGGCTCAGGTCACAATCTCACAGTTCATGAGTTTGAGCCCCGCGTCAGGGTCTGTGCTGACAGCTCAGAGCCTGGAGTCTGCTTCGGATTCTGTGTCTCCCTTTCCTTCTGCCCCTCCCCCACTCGTGCTCTGTCTCTCTAGCTCTCAAAAATAAATAATAAACATTTTTAAACCTTTAAAAAGAGAAACAGAATGGTTTCATTTCTTAAAGACACAGGGCATGAAATGTCATAGATTCAGCACCTACCCTGTATTTTGGGTGATAACACAGGGTATCACCCTTGAGCTGGTGCCTCTGATGCACCCTCGTGGATTATCCCATCCCTCCATGGGTGGAAGCTTCTGCTGGTGTGGTATGTGATGGAAACAGGGCCACGGGTACCCATATCACCCCTCCCTTTCTCAAGGCAGGACACTCGGAAGTCTGCCTTGCAATAGCTGCTCATTGCTATATTGGTGTAGATCCCAAATACAAATTGGCATTTGTTTTTCCGAATATGTCACATTTTCTATGTGGTCTCCATAACCCTAATCATCTTAATAAATATCCCATTATCTCAGTACAGAAAATTATTCATTCATCCAACCATCTTTTCGAAAATTTAAGGTCTAATCCTCATTCAGAAATCAAGAATGAAGAGCTGATCTAGGAAAGTTAAATTCATGAGATGTTGTAGGACAAACGCATGGTCCGGGCAACATTTAGATGCTCTGCTTGCTAAATCAGGATCCAGTTAGACAACCAGCCAGTGTGTATTTGAACTACATGATTGTAACTCTTTGGTCACTCGGATTTACAGTTGACTGCTGTCTGTGTTTATTGATGGATGCTACCCAGGGCAAAGCTATGAGGGTCTATTATTACATTTTCAGTAAAATTGTGCTGTAAAAATGTTTTCTTTTTTTTAATTTTTTTTGTTATGTTTATTCATTTTTGAGACAGAGAGAGAGAGAGAGAGAGAGAGAGAGAAAGCAGAGGCAGGAGCAGAGAAAGAAGGAGACACAGAATCCGAAACAGGCTCCAGGCTCCGAGCTGTTAGCACAGAGCCTGATGCGGGGCTCGAACCCACAAACTGTGAGCTCATGACCTGAGCCAAAGTCGGACGCTTCACCGACTGAGTAAAAAATGTTCTCAAGAGCCAAAGCTGGTACACTGGCTCACGTCCTCCAGGATATGTTAGAAATTCTTAACACTTTGTGTCTTCCTGCTGTCCTCACTAACAGACTGTGAGCAACTTCTCAGGTGAGCAGATCGCCAGAGTAAGGCCGGCCTCTGCCACGCGTCCCCCTTCTTGCCCTTCCCTTCCGTGACCCGGTGACATCTCCCATGTTGCTGCTCGTGTGCCCCACCCTGACTCCCATGAAGGCCCTCGCTCTTGACTCCCCACCTGCTGGGTGCTCCCTCCGCAGCGGGTTAGGGCATCCTCTCTAGGACTTGCGTGGGCCAAGGAATCTCTTTCACATCCACACGCCTCTCCTCGCTGTTACTCCGTGTCTGCTCCTGTCTGACCATCAAAAGATTCCATTTGAAGTAACATAATGATTTCTTATAACATAATGTCAAAATTCTACATGAGAAAGTTCTTTTGGAGTCTAGGACTAAGAAGTCTTTGTGTCACTGAGAATTTGACATTTCTCTCCTTTTTCATAATCAGAATTCTATACATATTTCTACGTTCCTTCCTACTTAGGATGTTAGTAGAGTCTGAAGCCTGGCTTAAAATTCATTCACAGGACACAAGACATTGTGTCACATAAAATTCAGTCACAAGTCATTGCTACGTCTTGTATGGGCTACATATGCCTTTTCTTTCTTGTTTCTAATTTTATAATTGTATACACATTTTACTATTATGACATTTATTTTCTTTCAATCTATCTCAAATATTTGATGGAAAGAGATGTAATATCAATAATTATATAGAAATTAACCAACTCTTTCCTCTACCGTTGGTTATTTGCAATATTTAGAATTGTTTGGTAACCTTGGGAACTCTGCTGGGGAGGCTTGGTTCATCGCATCGGGGGAAACAGTTCCGCTGTATAAATTCTTAAGAGATCTTTTTGAACCGCTCAGAGTTTTTGGCTATCTGTTAGACCTTGCCCGGATGCTGGCACACTGACTTCGAAGCGTTAAGCGTGCATTACGACGCCTGTAATAAACAGCTGACCTTGTTTCGTCTCCTATCGGCGCCCAGATGTTTTTATTACAACTCATACCAAACGCTTCATAACTTTGTCATTTTATAAATGGCATCCTGATGTTTTTATCACGAGTCCAACACGGTTTTATATACTCTCAACCGTATTTCTCTATCCAGACTTCACCCAGAAGCGAATGTTTCCAAGCTACTATTGTTCCTTTCATTTTATTTTACTTAGGGAGAGTCTTCTTTTTTTTTTTTTTTTTTACGTCTTGAAGCTTAAAGAGCTATCGTCATTCCCCGCAGCTGTTCCTTATCCCATCTTATTGTTTAAATGTTTTCCTAGAATATGACTTTAATAGTTAAATTTTTAAATTCATAGAGTTCTTTAATGTATGCTTGATTATATCTTAAGATAAATACTGTGTACACAACAAACCATTTGCCCATGCTTTCCTTTAACTAGCTACTTTAATAAATTTATAATTTTAGTTTTTATGAGTCGATGAGCTGACTCATTCAGATTGCCTGGCCATTTAATCAACAAATCTGAAAATAATTATGGCTCTAGTTTCCTCATTCCAATGTTATTAGAAATATAAAACACCCTTCTTGTTCACTAAAAAAAAAAATGAACCTTGGCTTGTAGACCCATCTTATATAATCACACAGCCGCTAGTAACCAAATTAGCTAACAAGGTATTACATTCACAGATCATTAAAAGAAAAAGAGTTTATATCAAAAACCAACTATTTTTAAAGACCAATCACTTATTTGGCAATTTTAACTATTCTTTGGCCAAGTCATACCCTTTCCGAGGTGGGAGAAAATTCTAATATAGGCGAGACAAGGAAGTTAGGGTTTCTTCCAGAGACAGACTTGATGGAAACCTTGAAATGCTTACGTAGGCTAAGACAGAGAAATAAAAAGAATTTCCAAATCGTGACAGCTGAGCATCTCTTTGCTTACGTGGCATCAGCCAGCCCGTCATCAGCACCATCGGAGGCCTGGTGGCCACGGTGGTGGGGGCAGGGCTGACGTTCCATGTGCGGAGCTGTGACCACGCTGCTCTGAAGCCCCCACAACTTATGGGGATTTTCAGCTTTATCCCCGTCACCCTGATCAAATGTCAATAATTTCATGGGACTAAGAGAAAAGCAGATTCTCAAGATACAAAATTAGTCCTGGTGAATCGTGAACAATAATAGCCAACGAGCGTATAGAAAAAAAGGACGCTGACTCTTTGCCACAGCCCCATTCGGGGGACCGTAAAGTCCTTTGGCTTCTGTATTGGAGAGTGTCTTGTTCTCCGAGCCACTGCCGCTGAGCCACCACGTGGCCCTAGAGTGCGGCCACTTGGCGTTTGTTTAGTGCTGGAACTAACACTCAACCCTGATCTCTGCCTCCAGAACTGTCTTCCAAAAATGCAACTCAGCTTACATTGCACTCCTGCTTAAGAACGATCTTCTGCCTCTCTTTTAGGATCAAGTGCTAATTTTTATCATTTTTTGGGGGGGAAAAAAGACCATAATTTTGTCGCAATAAGGACTTTTAGTCTCTTTCTCCCCCCGCCCTCCCTCCCACACACACAACCCACGTCCTAGCTGTGCCGACAGAGCGCATTTAGCAAACAGAAGATGAGCTGAAATGTATTTTTAGCCTGGAAAAGAAAACTTGGGATTAATCACAAGTGAGAAACAACCACAGAAAATGATTTCCTAGCAAATTACAGACGTGGAGAGGCAAAATAACCGTTTCTGGAGCTCCCCTTGGACCATGGGCATCGTAAATTGTACTAACAATCTTCATGTTCCTCCCTGAAGTGAATCTGTGCCCTTGTGGAAATAACACAAGAAAAACATCGGCCAAATGTAAATAAAACCTGTATCTATGTTCATTAAACGCTCTTCAGAAATGAATAAAACTGAATCCTGATGTTAGAAACGTCATAAGATGAGCCCTTTTTTTGGAATCTAGAGAAATAACACCCGTCCTACCCTCCACCCTCACCCCGATGTCTGTCTCACACACTTTCCCTGGCTTTCTGGCTCAGAGTATTTCTTCTGAGAGCCAAGAGTTTACCCATTTTCCGAGGGGCCCCTTGTCACTCTTCAGCCTGACTCACAGGAGCCACTAGGGACCTGTCTTCTGCTCCTGCTGCCTTTCTCGCTTCAGTGCGGCTCAAGTGGCCCATGCAGCCTTTGGTTTGTAACTCTTATCTTTGCATCGTCTGGCTTCCCATCGACGCCAGGATTTAATGGAGAACAAGGGCTTCTTTTTCCTCATCTGTGTAAACTTTGACATAACAAGAGCCATCAGGGCCTCCCGAAGCAGGCATTAGGTAAATCGCTGTTAACTCAACTGGAATCGTCTTACAGAAAATTTAAGTTACCTCAGGAGTATTCTTCTGTGCCATTATTAAAAGAACTTTTAACATTTACTTTGGGGAGACAGGGACAGAGCATTGAGCGGGGAGCAGGGGCAGAGAGAGAGGGAGACTCAGAACCCGAAGCATGCCCCCATCCTTCCTAACTACCCTCCGCCCTGATCCACGTGAGTTCTGCTCATTTGAAAGACCTTGACAAATCCGTCTTCATATTCCCTTTGTGAGCAGGAGGTGGTATGAGTCGCAAATCTCTTCCTGAGCTCAGCAATGCTATGCATTTCGACAGGATTGATTCTTGTTTAATGCGAACAAAAGCAAATTCACACAGGTAAAAGCTATTGCCTAGCCCAATATACAAAACTACAGTGTATAAGTAGGGGGTTGAAAGCACCCACGGGCTTGCTTGATTATAGGATTATACACAACAACAGAAATGAAATAGCACTTGTTTGAAACCAAGTGCCAAGTAAATCATCCTTTCGAATGATTTCATTCCACTCCCAAAGTTTTGAGTAACTCTTTGAGAAAAGAATAACTTTCTCTTTGGGGCATTCAAGGGTTAATAGGGTTTTCCATGTGATGACGAAAGGTGTGTTTGGACCTTAGACTCCTCAGCAGCAGAAGGCAGCTCTGATATTGGAAAGGCCAGAAAATGCAAGTCAGGGTTATCTGAAAGGGGGAACCTCAGTCCGCCCAGCAGGTTACTGATCTGGGCCTTGGCGGTCACGAGGGAAAAGAAGACCTAAGCCGTGAAATGGTCTGGTGGATAAATCACCCACCCCCTGTGAATCAGCTGCCCCATATCCGGCATTCTTCAACCTGAATTCTCAGGGACAACTTTAAGGTCCTGGGAGACGACAACTCGAATATATGTTCGTGTGCTGTGGGCAGAATCGCGATCCCCAAAAACGAGCACACCTTCATTTCCAGAACCTGTGAATACGTCACCTGACATGCCGAAGGGACTTTGCAGATGTGGCTCGAATTACGGGATATCACAGTGAACCTAATCTGATTTCCCGAGTCATGAAAAGCAAAACACGTTCTCGGGCAAAGCTAGAGAAACAGGTGAAACAAAGGAAGCAGCAACACTACTTGGCTGGCTTGGAATGTGGGGGGAAGGGGCCGAGTGAGCCACTTTCCAAAGGATCCGCAAGGAAACGGAGCCTCCTCTCTGCAGCCTGGAGAAAGGAATCAGCCACGCAGACATCTTGACTTCAGCCCAGCAACGCATGTGTCCGCAGAATGATCTTACAGGACGCTGGTGCCCTTTTAAGCCACTGAACATGTCGCAATTTGTTACGGCAGCCACAGAATATGAATGAACCACACTTCACTTTTTCTGGGATTTTTCATATTCTCGGTCGTTCACATAAATGTTGCCGCCGTGATCTTTTTGTCTAAGATGTGCACGGACCCTTGTGACCACCCGAACTGCCCAGAGTTCAAAGGGATCGAGGAAAACCCGCGTGGAGATATTTCTGCAGCGGGTAGGCAAGGGGGTGGGCACAGAGCACTTGCCCCGGACCGAGGATTCGAGGGGCGTTCATCACGGGGCTCTCAAGGAAGACGTGTTTGTGCGGTTATGGGTTTAATATCCGACTCTCACACCGGACTGCTATTCCAGGGAGGGCAGGAAGCTTGTCGCTCACAGTCCCCTGGACGCTCGGATCTGGGAGAAGCATAGGCATCTTGCCACACTGCTTAAGAGCAGGGCTCCAGACCTCGGACTGCCTGCCGGGTGCAGATTCCAACGTGGCAGTTTCCTGGCTTTGTGACTTCGGGAAAGCAAGTCAACAGGCTTACTGTGCCTCCATTTCCCCATCTATAAAGTGGGGCCAACAGTACCTCCACAAAGGACAGTTGGAAGATCAAATACGTTAAGACAAGGGTAACTCACTCAGGCAGCTTGTACCTGACTCGCGCGAGGAAGTTGGCAGCTACCAGAAACTACAGGCGACTAAAAGGGAGAAACCCTTACTGGCCTGTAGTTTACCTTGTAACATGAGGAAGCAAGCAATACAGGTGATAATGACCACTGGAGAAGCAACACTGCGGAGGAGCGGGTTGGGGAAGCTGGAGGACCCCGGCTGACAGCACGTGCCCAAGGTACCACCGCTCGGGCCGGAGGCCAGGCTGGTGGTCAGAGCCGCCCGTTCCATCAGCGGCAGAAAACACATCTGAGATTTGCCCAAGTGAGGACCCAAATAGTGGTTTTTATAGTTCCGTGACCTTTGGCCAGATTTTCGGCCAAGTCCAAGTAAATACAGAATGGGATCCTAAATGTATTTTCTCTTCCTTATGATTTTCACAATAACATTTTCTTTTCTCCTGCTTATTTTATTGTAAGAACACGATATATAAAACATATGCTACGTAAAATATGTGTTAGTCGAGCGTTTACCTTATCAGTAAGGTCTCTGGTCAACCGTAAGCTATTCGGTACGTGTTTGGGGAATCAAAAGTTACATGCAGATTTTTGACTCTGTGGGGGTTTGGGGTTATCACCCCGGGCCCCCAGGTTATTCAAGGGTCAACTGTAGTCTCAAGAAAGAAACTCATGGGCCTTTCTCTGACTTGGGTTATAATAAAGATGAGACACGGGAATTTTATATATATTTTTTAACATGAAATTTATTGTCAAATGTTTATTTGTTGTTTATTTATTTATGTTCATTTATTGTCAATGTTTATTAACTCTTCCCAACATTCAATGCAATCCCAATCAAAATTGCACCAGCATTCTTCTCAAAGCTAGAACGAACAATCCTAAATTTGTATGGAACCGCAAAAGACCCCGAATAGACACAGGAATTTTAGTCCAATGAGCAAGAGAGGGACAAAGTATGCTGTCTATGCTGAAAGTCAGGAACTAGTCATTTCTAATTATTTTTGAGAATAGAAGAGCTATAAAAAGAAAGAAAACTCGGGGTGCCTGGGTGGCACATTTAATGCAATCCCCATCAAAATACCACCAGCATTTTTCACAGAGCCACAACAAACAATCCTAAAATTTGTATGGAACCACAAAATACCCCGAATAGCCAAAGCAAGCCTGAAAAAGAAAAACAAAACTGGAGGCATCACAATTCCAGATTTCAAGCTATATTATAAAGCTGTAGTCATCAAGACAGTATGGTACTGGCACAAAAACAGACACATAGATCAACAGAACAGAATAGAAAATGCAGAAATGGGCCTACACTATGTAGTCAACTAATCTCTGACAAAAAAGAAAAGAATATCCAATGGAAAACAGTCTCTTCAACAAATGGTGTTGGGAAAACTGGACAGCAACATACAGAAGAATGAACCCAGATCACTTTCTTACACATACACAAAAATAAATTCAAAATGGATGAATGACCTAAATGTGATACAGGAAACCATCAAAATCCTATAGAAGAATACTGCCCCTCACACACACACACACACACACACACACACTCTCTCTCTCTCTCTCTCTCTCTCTCTCTCTCTCTCTTTCTCTCTTTCTCTCTCTAAATAAACATTAAAGAAAAGAAATAAAAGGCATCTAAATCTTCAAGGAAGACGTCAAACTTTCACTATTTGCAGATGACATGATACTCTATGTAGAAAACCCCAAGGACTCCACCAAAAAATTGCTAGAACTAATATGTGAATTCAACAAAGTCGTAGGATATAAAATCAATGTACAGAAATCTGTTGCATTTCTATACATCAATAATGAAGCAGCAGAGAAGGAAATCAAGGAATTTATCCCATTTGTAATTGCTCCAAAAACAGTTAGATACCTAAGAATAAACTCAACCAAAGAGATAATAGATCTTTCCTCTGGAAATTATAGAACACCTATGAAAGAAATTGACGAAAGAAATGGAAAATCATTCCATGCTCATAGATCAGAAGAACAAACATTGTTAAAATATCTATACCACCCAAACAAATGTGCAGGTCTTTTTTATATGGCCTTTATGATGTTGAGGTACGCTCCATCTAGCCCCATTTTGTTGAGGGTTTTTATCAAGAATGAATGCTGTATTTTGACAATTTTTTTTTCTGCATCTGTTGACAGGATCAAACGGTTCTTATCATTTCTTTTATTAATGTGGTGCATCACATTGACTGATTTGTGAATATTGAACCAGCCCTGCAGCCCAGAAACAAATCCCCCTTGGCCATGATGAATAATTCTTTCAATGTACTGTTGAATTCGATTTGCCAGTATCTTATAGAGAATTTTTGCATCCATGTTCATCAGGGATATTGGTCTGTAGTTCTCCTTTTTAGTGGGTTTTTTTTTGTCTGGTTTTAGAATCAAGATAATGCCATTTGAAAGTTTGAATGAGTTTGAAATGAGTTTTCAATGAGATTGAAAGTTTTGAATGAGGTTGAAAGTTTTCCTTCCATTTCTACCTTTTGGAACAGTTTGAGAAGACTAGGTATTAATTCTTCCTTAAATGTCTGGTAGAATTCCCCTGGGAAGCCATCTGGTCCTGGACTTACGTTTTTTGGAAGATTTTTTATTACTGTTTCAATTTCATTACTGGTTATGAGTCTGTTCCAATTTTCTATTTCTTCCTATTTCAGTTTTGGTAGTTCATATGATTCTAGTAATTTGTACTTTTATTCCAGATTGCTCAGTTTTGGCATATAATTTTTCATAATATTCTCTTATGGTTGTATTTCTGTGGTGTTGGTTATTATCTTTCCCCTTTCATTCATGATTTTATTTATCTGAGTCCTTTCTCTCTTCTTTTTGATAAGTCTGGCTAGGGGTTTATCAATGTTATTAGTTCTTTTGAATAACCAGTGCTTAGTTTTGTTGATCTGTTCTACTGTTTTGTTGTTTCTATATCATTTATTTCTGCTCAAGTCTTTATCCTTCCCGTCTTCTGCTGGCTTTGGGCTTTATTTGCTCTTCCTTTCCTATATCCTTTAGGTGTAAGTTTAGTTTATGTATTTGAGACCTTTCTTGCTTCTTGAGGTAGGCCTGTATTGCAATATGCTTCGCTCTTAGGACTGTCTTTGCTGCATCCCAAAAGTTTGGACTGTTGTGTTTTCATTTTTATTTGCTTCCATGTATTTTTTTATTTTGTCTATTTTATTTGTCCATTTCTTTTTAATTTCCTGGTTAATCCATCCACCCTTTAGTGGGATGTTCTTTAGCCTCCAAGTATTTGTGGTCTTTCCCAACTTTTTATTGTGCTTGACTTTAAGTTTCATAGTTTTGTGGTCTGAAAATATGCACGGTATGATCTCAATCTTTTTGTACTTGCTGAAGGCTGATTTGTGACTCAGTATGTGATCTGGGATCTGGAGAATGTTCTATGTGCACTCAAAAAGAATGTGTATTCTGCTGCTTTAGAATGGAATGTTCTGAATATATCTGTTAAGTTGATCAAGTCCAGGGTATCATTCAAAGCCATAGTTTCCTGTTGATTTTCTGCTTAATCTGTCTATTGACGTAAGTGGGGTGCTAAAGTCCCCTACTATTTTGTATTATTATCAATGAGTTTCTTTGTGTTTGTTATTAATTGATTTATATATTTGGTTACCTCGAGTATGGGGCATAAATATTTATAATTGTTAGATCTCCTTAATGGATAGACCCCTTATTTACGATATAATGCCCTTCTTCATCTTTGTTAGTCTTTGGCTTAAAATCTAGTTTGTCTGATAATAAGTATGGCTACTCTGGCTTTCCTTGGACGACCATTAACATGATAGATGGTTCTCCATTCCCCCACTTTCAATCTGCCAGTCTTTAGGTCTAAAATGAGTCTTCTGTAGACAGCATATAGATGAGTCTCTTTTTTTAATTCATTCTGATACTCTATTTTGATTGGGTCATTTAGTCCATTTTCATTGAGGGTGATTATTGAAAGATATGAGTTTAGTGCCATTGTGTTACTTGTAAAGTAGGTGTTTCTGGGGATGTTCTCTCTTCCTTTCTAGTCTTTGTTGCTTTTGATCTTTCCCTCCACTCCCCAACTCAAAGAATCTCCCTTAAAACTTTTTGCAGGTCTGGTTTAGTGGTCATGAGCTCCTTTAGTTTTTGTTTGTTTGGGGAAACTCTTTTTGTCTCTTTCTATTCTGAATGACAGCGTGGCTGGATAGAATATTCTTTGCTGCATATCTTTCCCATTCAGCACATTGAATATATCATGCCACTCCCTTTCGCCTTGCCAAGTTTCTGTGGACAGATCTGCTATAAACCTGATCTGTCTTCCCTTGTAGGTTAAGGACTTTTTCTCCCTTTTTGCTTTCGGGATTCTTTCCTTGTTTGTGTATTTTGTGAATGTGCCTGTGATATGTCTTGGTGGTGGCTGGCTTTTGTTGGATTTAGTGGGAGTTCCCTGTGCTTCCTGGATTTTGATGTCTAGTCCTTCTCCAGATTAGGGAAGTTTTCAGCTATAATTCACTCACATAAAACTTCTTCCCCTTTTTTTCCTCTCTCCATCTCCCTGGACTCCTATGATACGAATGTTGTTCCATCTCAATAAGTCACTGAGTTCCCTAAGTCTACCTTCATGATCCATTACCTTTGCTTCCCTCTTCTTTTCGGCTTTGTTGTTTTCCATAATTTTGTCTTCTGCATCACTAATTTGCTCCTCTGCCTCATCTGTCCTTGCTGTCATGGCATCCATTCAGGTTTGCATCCTGGTTATAGCATTTTTACTTTCAGCCTGACTAGATTTTAGATCTTTAATCTCTGCAGGAATGGATTCTCTACTGTATTCTATACATTTTTAAGCCTAGCTAGAATCCTTTAATTGTTGTTTCAAATTCTGGTCAGACATCTTACTTATATCTGTGTTGATTAAATCCCTGGCCATGAGTTCTACTGCCTGTTATGTCGTTTGTGGTGAATTCTTATGTCTTATAATTTTGGAGGGGGAAAAAATTAAATAAAATAAAAAATTTAAAAATGTTGAATAAGTAAGTAAGTAAATGTTAAATAAATAAAGAAAGGTAGGTCCTAGGTGTGTTTTGGTCTGCTCGTTAAGAGAACTTTTAAACTTGAGTTAGGCAGGTTTACAATAAAAAAAGAGGTGTTACTTCAAAGAACAGTATAGAATTACACAGCTCACAGCCCCAAGATCTTACACCAGTAATAAAGGCAACCTAATGAATGGAAGAAGAAATTTGCAAGTGACATGTCCAATAAAGGGTCAGTTTCCAAAATATATAAAGAATGTATACAACTCAACACCAAAACACCAAATAATCTCATTTAAAATGGGTGGAAGACATGAACAGACATTTCTCCAAAGAAGACATACAGATGCCCAAGAGACAAATGAAAAGATGTTCAACATCACTCATCATCAGGGAAATGAAAGTCAAAACCACAATGAAATATGACCTCACACCTGTCAGAATGGCAAAAACAGCACAAGAAACAACAAGTGTTGGCAAGAATGAGGAGAAAAAGGAACTTTCTTATAGTGCTAGCGAGAATGCAAATTGGTGCATCCACTGTGGAAAACATCATGGAGGTTCGTCAAAAAATAAAAATAGAACTACCATGTGATCCAGTAATCACACTACTAGGTATTCACCAAAACATACAAAAACATTAATTCAAATGGATACATGCATCCCGATGTTTATTGCAGCATTATCTACAACAGCCAAATTATGGAAGCAACCTGAGTGTCCATAATAGAAAAATGGATAAAGAAGATGTGATATATATATATATACACACACACACACACACACACACACACACACAAGGGAATATTACTCAACCATAAAAAGGAATGAAATCTTGCCATTTGCAACCACACGAATGGATCTAGAGGATATAATGCTAAGCAAGATAAGTCAAAGACAATACCATACGGTTTCACTCATATGTGGAATTTAAGAGACAAAACAAACAAAAAGAGACAAACCAAAAAAAAAAAAAAACCAGACTCTTAACTATAGAGAACAAAGTGGTGGTTACCAGAGGGAAGAGGGGAGGGGTATGAGTGAAATAAGTGATGGGGATTAAGGAGGGCACTTGTGATGAGCACCGGGTGATATATGGAAGTGTTGAATCACTATATTGTACACCTGAAACCAATTTAACACTGTCTGTTAACTACACTGGATTTAAAGTTTTAAAAAAGCAAAGCAAAAAAGTAAAAATGGTTTGGTGAAATAATGAAAAACAGTTTCATAAATGAACCTTGAACATCAATGTCAGGTCAAATAAATAGGTCATTTCTTAGAGCATCCCTGGACCTTGTTGTTGACAATAGGACTGAGGGTGTCATGGACCTACGTTCTCACTCAGAAAGGCAACTGTTCTTCTTCTTACTTTAAAGTGAACAGCCTCCTGTGGAACATAGAATGAGTACAGTCCCACTGTGGGGGTTGGAGAGCACAGGGCTTTTCTGGTATTAATGATAAATGGATAGGTGGGACTGATTTTTTTCAATAAAAATATGAAATGACTCTCCTTACCTCACTTAAAATCTCTGGCAACTTTAAACCCGGTAAGTGACTGATCACAGAATTGTCTTCATGGGATTCACACTCAGACCCTGGTTGAACTGACAAACAGAAGCTTGGGGAATAGATGTCCAAGGAGTTATCACAGAATTCCACAATGTGGATGGAAAATTGGATAATCCAGGGTTCTCAGCTAGCACCTCAAACACTGCTGAGAAAAGTGGCCAGTCTATAAAAGAATGTAATTATAAATTCCCATACTTCAGTGGAAATATGCCCCCTGGGAGAGTTCGATGAGGACCAGTTTGTTTTCTACAATGAATTTAAGTTCACAAATGCATTCTAAATTTGTCTATCACCCAGGGATTCTCGTAACCCAAGACAGCAGAACAGCAGGATGCATTCTGCTTCTGAGAATGTATACAACTCAACGCCAAAACACCAAATAATCTCATTTAAAATGGGTAGAAGACATGAACAGACATTTCTCCAAAGAAGACATACAGATGCCCAAGAGACAAATGAAAAGATGTTCATTTGCATTATTGGGATCCTGCCAAGCAGGGTTCCAGAGCAGCATTTATGCCAACAACAACAACAACAACAAAAAGCCTTTGCGTCCAACATCTCAGCTTGGATTTGCGCTGCTTCGACGCATAGTCAAAGTGACCATTACCTTATACACACTCACATGGGTATGTTTCATAGATAAAGATGCAGCTACAGATGTGTGGGTCTAAATTTCAAAAGAAATGTTTTAAACTTTCAATAGTCCAAATATTTAGTGAAGATTAGCTAAGAATTTGAAATATGGTAGGTATCCATTTTAGAACCTGCTAAAACTACACTTACGTTCAAACAGCAACATTTTATTTCGCTGTCCTCTTACCCAGCATATTCTCTGTTGTTCATTTGTAGCTGGTTACATGCCAGGGTAAGATACGAGCAATTGGAGTCCTGCGTAGGAACATTTTTGATATATTTTAATAGCGTCACCGCCCTTTCCTGAACGCAATTCAGCAATCCTGTGCTCAGTTTCATTCTCCCGTGGGATTCAGAATTGAGGGAAATAGGTCCACCATGTTACCAAAGAGTCCCGCATCTGCGAAAGAATGTGGGACAAGGCACAGCCCACGCGACAACAATGGTTATTACCAACATTCAGATGGGCTCTCAGAGTTTCATAGAACGGCCAAAGGTATGAACAGATGCTTACGTACAGGCTTTATCGATCAACCTTTCACCCACGCACGTAACTAGGCCAAGCCAAGGGTAAAGGATGTGCGTATGTGTGGATATGTGTATACACACACTTATACGCATATGTATTTATGTGTAAATACACCTACAGGTGGCCTCTGTGTGGCCATTAGAGACAGCCATGCCATGCAACTCAGAGCCTGGCAGAGTTGCCAAGAGGGCAAGTGATGTCACTGAGCACCTGGCCCCCTCAACCCGTCTCTGACCACCACAGAACCCCCCTTAGCCACTCGGATGGGAGGCTGAGCCCTCAGACTCTGAGCCCGGTCACCCAGGCTCTGAGACGGCCGTGGCGATGGCCCGCCCACTAGGCTAAGACAGAGATGAAGGTGAGGTAATGAATGTGGAGAACCTTCTAGCACCGCAATGATCACTGGTGATGCCTGCCATAGTCAACATTTGCACTCGCTGCCCACATCCTTGCACCCCATCCACAGCCGTGCTTTTGATCCAAGCCACGAGGGTTTGAACCAGAGGTAATCGCTGGGGAAGGTCCCGGCCAAGCTGCTGGGGTGAGCTGAGCACCCCACGTGAGTATAAGTTGGCTGCGGTGGGAGCCCAGAGCCAAGGCTCAGGAGCAAGGCAGAGCCTGGATGGACTCATTCGCTCAGAAGCATGAGGAGGCCCCTTAGTCACAGAGGATACACCCCAACTTCCTTAAGGGGAAAGCAGGAAGGGGGGGGGCACGAGGCTGACTCAGAGAAACCAATTCAGTGGCAGCTTGTCTGACAATTATTAGTGACACGTGACCCTCCCTTAGGCCCAATTCCCCGCTGTCTACACCATGAGTTCTCATGCAGTCATGGTGGGCTAAGAATGCCAGTCAAGGGCATGGGGAGCAGGTTTGAGCTGGCCTGATAACGACTCCTCTGCCATCTGCTTAGAAGACACCCAGCCTAACTTTCTCATCCCATCCCTTGTCTGCAAATCCAGACCTTGCTTCATTATCCTCTTTTTCCCGTCTTCCAGGGATTCTAGATCTGTGTGTTGGCACCTCTCAGCCATCCTCAGTTGGGTCTTGCCGTTTATGTCAAGATGTAGGGCATTGAAAACAAACATTGCCCGGAAATGCCTGGCAACATGCTAACCCATTTATTTACTCTCTGCTTTGGTTTACATCAAATGAGTTCTTTTCACCTTTTTGTTTTTATTAATAACTGTGTTTTGGAGGAAGTCTTCCACTGTGAACATTATCCAGTGATCACCACTTGGATGCTACGATTTCTCCATTTAGTTAAAAAAAAAAAAAAAGTACCGTGAATTAAAAAAGAACTACCCAGGGGCTCCTGGGGGGCTCAGTCAGTTAAGCGTCTGACTTTGGCTCAGATTGTGATCTAGCGGTTCGTGAGTTCGAACCCCGCGTCGGGCTCTGTGCTGACGTCTCGGAGCCTGGAGCCTGCTCCGGATTCTGTCTCCCTCTCTCCCTGCTCCTCCCCTGTTCACTCTCTCTCTCTCTTTCTCTCTCAAAAAATGAATAAACATTTTTTAAAAATTTAAAACAAAACAAAAGAACTACCCAAATTTTAATAAGTTTTCTTCAGTCCTGACTAAATCATAACTAGGGTATTTTCTTATTTGTTGCAAGACAACACTGATGGTGGAGAATCTGTCTGGGTCTCAGGATGGAGAAGACCAGAGAACCAGCAACGTGGGGGTATGTCCTCGGTATAATTGCATCTCGCTCTATTTCTTTGAATTTCACTGTTTGGTTTGGGTTGGGTTGGGTTTTTTGCCCCTGTAAACCTAACTTTTCCATCCCTTTGGTTTGTGTCTACAAATCTCGGTGACCTGAAAACATAAAGGGAGTTGATTCAAAGGTTTTGGAACACTTTGCAAAGAGGCTATCCCCTCCCGGGTTCCTTTGTCAGGTGCCCGAATCTGATCCCTGCGTGGAAGGAGTGAAAGGGGACTACGCATACCTCTCCCAGCACCTCTTCTGTCCTGCCCGGGCCGATTGCTGAAAAGAACAATCCCTACCCCCACTGAAATCCATAATTGCTCTGGAGGTATTTTTTCCCTAAAGTTTCTCATACGTCCTTTGTAGGTAAACCTCTCTCGCCAGCCAAGGAACTGTCCAATTTCAAACAAAGTTAAATGGTTTCCCCGAAGGCCATTAAATCTTAATCTAATTTCAATACAACAATCTCATTGTATTGAATTCATTACAGAAATATTTCCAAGCTTTAGCTGTATGTGTCCATCTACAAGGACAGTTTTATGTTCATCCAGTTGAAAGGAAACCTTTTATTTGTTTATTTCTTATTTAAAAAATGGTTTTTTTTTTTAATTTTTTAATGTTTATTTGTGTTTGAGGTGGGAGGGGAGGGGCAGAGAGAGAGGGAGACACAGAACCCGAAGCAGGCTCCAGACTCCGAGGTGTCAACACAGAGCCCAATGCGGGGCTGAAACTCACAAACCGTGAGATCATGACCTGAGTCAAAGTTGGACGCTTAACCGACGGAGCCACCCAGGTGCCCCGAAAGGAAACTTTTTAAATTACAAAGTGTCCAGAAAACACTTCTGCCTCTCATTCTAAGCTTAAATATGCAATTTGGATATACTTGATAACTGGAGAAAAAAAAAAACAAAACTGCTAAATCATGTTAAGAATCCCGGGACTTCAATTCACCTAAGTGGAAGAATATGTATACAAGACGATATTGCAGGTTTAGAAAATAGATGGTATTTGTAAGACATAACTTTTATTTTTTATTTTTTATTATTAAAATTTTTTTTTAACGTTTATTTATTTTTGAGACAGAGAGAGACAGAGCCATCAGCCCAGAGCCCGACGCGGGGCTCGAACTCACGGACCGCGAGATCGTGACCTGAGCTGAAGTCGGACGCTTAACCGACTGCGCCACCCAGGCGCCCAAGACATAACTTTTAAAAAGAGATCATTGGACCCCTTCCTTGCTGGGAAAGCTCAGGCTGTGGAGTCTGTGCGACCACATACAAGTCACATAAAGAGACTTTTCCTGCAGGAGCTGGAAGGGTAGGAAGGGTCCATGGAAGAGCAAAGGCAAGAAAGCCGCGCCTGTGGGGAAGCCCCCCCCCCCCCCACCTCCCAACACACTGGAGCAGTGGCCCTACACATCTGCTTCATGCTCCGGAGGCACGTCAGCCAAGGTCACTGAGCGCGTGTGACACTCTCTTAGATGTCTCTGCCTACCCAAGTGGAAAGTGCCCACTTAAAGGAAATCACAGAGGACTTCAGGGCATAACAGACATTCCAAGTGGTTTTGAGGGGGCCCCCAGTCAGAGAGGCGGAAAAACAGAAGAGTTCCGTGGTGTCTGTTGTGGGTAAGAGTTCAATTTGTACTTGGCCTAGTTCCCCCCCCCCAACTGAGGCTGCCTCTGCTTTATACACCGTCCCCGAGAACCCTGACCGATCCAAACACAGATGTCTCGCTGTGTGAGCCACAACCCCACAAAGTGCTGTCCCACCCAACATGTCGAGTTCGCCCTGTGGAAAAACACAGAATCATCCCAGCAGCTCCTCCTTCAGACTTCCCATGCCTCAGTTACCACCTGCTGCCCAGAATCACTTGGGCTCCAAGTGCTAAGTCATACCTTGGTCAGTCACCCCTGCACTGATCGTCCAATCCTTGCCTTCTTCCCAAAAGCGCTTTCGCATTTCCAGCCAACTTGGCCCAAGTCCATAAGCCAAGTGAGGGTAACACCCATATTTGGTGCTAGTAATCCTAAGCTTAGCATAATGTTTAGTGTCGTCTCATGTTACTCACACTGAGCGTAAATCATCCCTGGTCTGTCCACCCTTTTCTTCTTGAGTAGGTGGAACCGAGTGTCCCCACGTGTCTGCTAGATGAGCGCGACCCCTGGAGAGTAAGCACTAATATATCTGATGTGCACATCACAGCTCTAACCCACAGCAATATGGATGTTCAACCAGCTGACTCAAACTCTTCAGCATATCAAAACCAGTCCGTGCAATACACATTAACAGTCCTTCCCAGTCCGAAGTAAAGGATGTCTTTCAAATACCACAGTCCTGTTCCCCATGGGTCTGCCCTTGGGCTCTGAGTTTTCCCAGCAAGGAGGGGGTCCAATGACCTCTTTTTAAGGGTTATATTTCACAAACACCATTTCATCTGAAAGCTCCATCCAGACAGCTGGTCCCCGTCTCTCTTCGCCCTCCCCTGGCTACTGCCCCTCTCATCCAGGCTCTCTCATCGCCTGGAACAACACCGACCAACATAAATACTAAGCTAAGTGAGATATTTTGCATCCTCTTTTTATCCCAACTCACTAAACTCCACATTTGTTTTTCACTTACAGAGCATCTCAATTCAGACTAGCCCAATTTCAAGTGCTCCCTAGGTACTCACAGCCAGCGTTGATCGTATCAGAAAGCGTTGACCTAGGGAATCAGAACGGTGCCCTCCTGTGCCTGTTGGCACATAGCCACTCTGCTGGCCCAGCTATGTTGCGTTCAGACCCCAGACGTCGCAACACCTGTCGGAATCTTTCGGTGCCCTCTACTCACTGCTAAACTAGTAAAACAAGTATTTCCTAGATGTATTCGTCTGCTCGGGCTACCAAAGCACAATACCAGGCTGGGGGCTGAAACAATCTGTTTTCCCACAATTCTGGAGCCTGGAAATCCAAGCTCACGGCGTCAACAGAGGTGGCCTCTGGTGAGGCCTCTTCTTGGCTTGCAGATGGCTGCCTTCTGAGCCCCCACTCGGGTGACCTTCTGCGTGTGTCTGTGTCCTGATCTTGTCTTCTGACCCCAGGTATGTCAGATGAGGGCTCGCCCATATGGCCTCATTTTACTTCGATCATTTTTAAATTATTTTTTTTGTGTTTATTTATTCTTGAAGGAGAGAGAGGCAGGGCATGAGTGGGGGAAGAGCAGAGAGGGAGACAGAGAATCTGAAGCAGGCTCCGGGCTGTCAGCACAGAGCCTGACGTGGGGCTCGAACCCACCAACCGTGAGATCATGACCTGAGCCCAAGTCGGACGCTTAACTGACGGAGCCACCCAGGAGCCCCATACTTTGATCATTTTTTAAAGACCTTGATCATTTTTTAAAGACCTACCCCCAAAGCCTCTATGGGCTTCTCCAGCGAAAGGTAGAAACCACGGCTTCAGTAAATCTCTTTGGTCGTCTCTGGTTGTTCAAAGCAACCAAACTGAATCTCATTTAATCAATGAAAATCCTAAATCATGTTCTAAATTCATTTGTGAGTTTTCGGTGAACCTGATTTATGATTTCACCTTTAATAAGAAAAGTCCAGGTGAGAAGGAGCTAAGCAAGCAAGTGACACAGAAGCGTCCTTTGCGCAGATACACCCGGAAGCTTCTGGCGCCTCTGTCTTGTCACCTCCTGAGGGTCCGGGCTCCATTGTCCCCGAGAGGTGGAGGGATGGTCGGCCTCTGCGTTCCGCTGGATGGCTACAGCCTTCCAAACCCGACTGCTGTCCTCAGTCCCTTGCTCTCCGGTGCCCTTTCCTCTGTTCAGAGGCGTAGGACAGACACACGACAGTGAGTCCTGGCCCGAGTGTGCAACGACCCCGTCTGGGTGACTCAGAACTGATACCCATCTTTCCTTCCCCTTATGACACGGTTAGGGTTTCTTTTTCTTTTTCTTTTTTCTTTTTAACAAGAAACAGTGTTTGGTTCCTCCTTCTGCCATAAAGTGGGTTCAGATTGTACAAAACACTTGGTCTCTGTTTGTTCTAAGTCATTCAATTTCCCTTTCAATTTCCAGTCAAAGCCAGGCTCCGTGTAACGGACAGGCTGACTGACGGGTTGATAGTTCATCATAATGGCCTTGAAGCCGTTTCCTGCCACCAGGAAAACACGCGGAAGGTGGAAGACCGGGGTCGACACTTCGGAGCCACCGTTAGATCCTGGCACACGTTCAGCCACAGCGGGTTTATTCTGATCCGGGTCTGTGCAAAGTCTTTGACAAGGCGGGGCTGAGCTGCCCGGAGCAGAGCTGACCTTGAGTGTCCCATGCTCCCCCCCCCAAGGAGCTCGACCCTGCACACCTCGTGGTCAGACCCGCAGGGCATGTGCTGCGGCCCCGGGAGGTGTCATCTGACTGGTGATTCCTGCACCCTTGTTCCACCGCTTGCTTCACTGGTCCCAGTGGGGAGCGGAGCGGGCGTACCTGCTCCACACAAGCTGATGCTGGCGGCTGGCAAGGGCGCGCACAGCCTCCCGGGGAAGCACTCAGCCATCATGACACGGCACCGCACGCCAGGAGGTGGGGGCGCCCCGGCATTCCGGCCAACTCACAGCCTCAGCACAGTTAACGCAGGCAGTCGTGTGTCAGGGGCCCGGTGGAGGACAAGGACGCGGGCGGCTGGCCGTCCCCCGGCACACGGCAGTCGTGGCCGCCCTGTGCGTGCCTGGAGTGGGTGCCCCCTCCCCCGGGCGCCGTGCCAGGGTCTCCCAGGGCGTTATCCGGGTGTCTCGTCTCAACATCTCTGTGGGCACCAGGGCTGGTAGCCCGTGTTGCCCAGGAGAGAACTGGGCTTCTAACGGCGAAGTGGCTTATCCCACATTTGCCAAGCAAAAGAAGAACTGGCTTTGAACCCAGGTTTCTCCTCCTCCCTGCCAGGGCTCACATCGCGTCACCTACCCCCCGCCCATGGGCCTTCCTCAAAGCTTCCGTTCACACCGCACCTCTTCTGCACCGGGCCCTGATCCATCATGAGATCTCACAGCTCACCTCCTCTACATCCGCACCTGCCCCCACGAAACAGTGAGCTCTGCTACGGTGAGAACGTGCCCCTCAACCTGCTGCTCTGCAGAGTCTGAAGACCTGGAAGACGGGACCATATAGTCTGTTGTGGGACTGCCTGCGGCCAGCACAGCGTAGACACCACAAGCCCATCCAAACGAGGAAAGGAGAGAAAAGCGGAGAGCAGAAGAAGGAAAGGAGGGAGGGGACAAGTAGATCTTTTGAATGACATACTCACGGCCAGTATCAGAAAAAGAATATTGATTATTTCCAGTGAATGACTTGGAAAATAAAAAGACACTTGCGTGTGGCCGGGATCTGTGGGATGGCTAACGGCACAGGCGTGAGGCGGGACCCACGGAGGGAAAGCATCTGGTTCCCACACACAAGGAGCAACGCGTCAGAGAGAAGAAGAGGCTTTGTTTCCTACGAGGAGCCAGTTTCCGGAATTTTAACTCATGAAGTTTTGGGAGTGATGGCCTGAGACATTATTGATGACCACATGTTTTCTTACCTGGAACTAGGGTAATAAAACTATGTAAGAAAAGTTGGTCTATTTTATGACGTCACGTAATTTGAATGGTCACCCCCAACACAGAGCACAGTGCCGATGGGCACTCAGTCAATTCCTGTTGAAAACACGTATAGATACGTGAATGTGCGAATCAGTGAGTAAAAGAATCTCTCTAAGCCATTGTGGCAGATGAAATGACAAAGTTAAGACAGTCAGACAGCAGACAGAGCAGGGGAAAAAAAAACAAAAAGATACAGTTGAGCTGCCCAGACAATTGCTGAGCAATTTATCAGAAAGGGATTTGGGAAAGAATAAGGAAAACTAAGCGACCCAGAAGAGAGACTGAGAGACTCTGATAAACTCAGTGGCAGCTCTAGAAGAAGGTGAGGGGAAATGACAGAATGACAGATGTATAGTAGTCTAAGTGGGTGACTGATACAGTCTTCCGCCCAAGAAAAGCCCTGCGTCTTCCATAGGAGACCTAATATGAGTTCAGAGTAAGCTGAAAAAAGACGAATCCATCTAAAAACAAGGCAGTGGAATTTAGAACAGCAAGGCAAAGGCTGAACAAGTAAGATAGTGCGTTTTTTTTTAATACAAAAAAATACCTGTTAGAATAACAGCAGACTTCCCATCGCTAATGTTGATGAAGCAGAGGGATAGGGCGTTCAAAGTTCTGAGGGGAAAAAAGACCAAAGTCGAATTGAAACTCACATGTGATAAAGACATCCAGTTTCAAAATTCTAGCACAGGTTCCCAACATTCGACATTTAGAGAAGGGACCGTTTATTATAACAAGGGGGAAAGTACACCTGGAGGGGTGGAGTGAAATTCGAGTCTGTTCTGCAAAGACCCTGGGAACACACAGGAGACGCTGTAACCATGTGTTAAATCTGGTCTTTGTGTTTCAAGGGCTCAGGTTAAAAGTCTAGACCACATAAGCAGGCTGCAGGGTGTGAGAGGGTGCCTGAAACACACCATGCTCCTTGTCCCATGGTGGAAGGAGAGGAGAGATCTCACATTATTTCAAACATTGTTACAAACACATAGAGTGAATTATATTTATTAAAAGATGGGTAGCATGACGGGGCTCCTGGGTGGCTCAGTCGGTTGGGCATCCGACTTCGGCTCAGGTCATGATCTCGAGGTCCGTGAGTTCGAGCCCCGCGTCTGGCTCTGCGCTGACAGCACGGAGCCCGCTTGGGATTCTCTCTCTCCCTCTCTCTGCACCCCCCCCACTCACGCCCGCCCTCTCTCTCTCTCTCAAAATAAATTTAGAAAAAAGAAAAAAGAAAGGAAAATATACGTTAAAGTTAATCATTAAAGAAAAAATGTTGCAGAAGTTCCTTTCGAGTGGTTGGCGAATCCCTCATTTTGTGAGTCGGTGCCCTGCCCCCACAAGGAAGAGGCAGGAACTCACTTCCCAGACTCACCTGCAGCTGCGGTGTAAGCACCGTATCCACCACCGCCATATTTGAACCAGCGTGAATAAGGCTTCTCTTCAGAAGCCGGAGAATCTAAAAAGTAGACGCCTTGTGCATTCCAGTGGGGGGGGGGGGAGGAGCAGACCCCCGCTGCCCCAGGTCCAGCCATGGCCCCCGTGCTGACGGATGTCCACACTGGGGGAGCTGAGCAGGGCAGTGGACCTTCCCGCTGGAACAGTCATGCGGTGCCTGTGGGCACTGCCCCCATCGGTACCGTCTCGAAGGATATGGCTCTCTGGCACTTGGGACGCTCTCCGAGTGTCTCTACTACGTTTCAGTGTTTTTCTTTTCTGGGTAAACTATCTAGAACTGCTGTGCTACGCGTAACCCACAACCCGGACGACATTACGCAGGGTGAAGAAAATGCAATGTCATCGCGGCAGGATTCCCCGGTGAATGCAAACCCTGATGAGTGGAGGTTTGATAAACCGTAAACACATACACGGACTCGAAATTATTTCTTAATCACAAACAGAATAATAGCTTTTCGGCAGGTCACCCTAACACAACTCTAACCAACTCTAACTCTGAATTAATATCTCCAATAACGAGACAAACTCGTATCATGTGCGTACAGATAGGATGCCTGGAGAAGGAAACACTACTTCTGTGGTAATTATACCACAAAGAAAAGCATAACCTGAATTCAGTCCCGAGGAATTATACGATGCAACCAGATTCCACAAAATAACCAAGCTGAATCTGTAAGGTCACAATCACAGAGGACAAAGGAAAACTGAGGGCATTTCCTGGATGAAGGGGGGTTAACTACCCATTCCCACCATCCAGCGCAATGTGGGATTCAGAACTGAATCCGACAGTGGAAAAAAAGAAAGGTAGCTACAACGGACACCACTGGGAACATTTAGAACAATTGGAATATATATTGCGAATCCAGGGATGCAATGCTAGATTATGCCCATGTTACTTTTCCGGATTTCGATTCATCTTCCATCATGTAAAATGCTTTATGTCGCTGAGAAGACGCACTGTGCTGAGAATTTCATCTCGTAGAAATACTGGAGACAAGAAACCATTTCGCCTCCCAACCCCGAAACTCCTGGGGAGTCCATATTTCCTCTAAATTCTGCTTGTGTAATGCCCAGTTCTCGCTTTAGCTCATTACATAGCTAATAGGAGCCCTCTGAACATTCAGCAGCCTGCCTCAAAATATAATCGTTCAAATCCAAAAGCTTATTTGGTACATTTGCTATCTTTTGAGCTACCACGTGTGATGGCTTTACAAATTGTTCTAAATGACCCGGGCCACCATAATTCCAGCCTCCTAAAAACCTCATTTTTCCAGTCTTGCCCTCCACCCGGTCCCAGTGGGCGGCAGCTACTTTAGATTTTTCTTATAATAGTGCTTGCCTCTACGCAACAATTTCTGCAACAGTCACCTAGTTTTGTGAAAACGAGGTTTTGTAAACCATCCTGACTCGCAAAGGCTGTAAGCAGCACACGTTTACTGCTGCTCATGTGTCAGTGGTCATTTGGATGGATTTACTGATCTCAGCTGGGTTCCTGGTCAGTGCTTTGGAGTGCGAGCTCACATGTCTGGGGTCAGCTGGCTGTCGTTAGTCTGATGGCTTCAGGGAGGCTAGCTCACATGACCGGGATCTCAGCCGTGGGTCCCTCACACCCCTACGCGCCTCCCTGTTACGGTATGGTAGTAAATTCAGAGGTCTAAAAAAGCGTGCGTGATCATGCAAGAGAGCTCTTGGAAATGCACGTCCTTTGAAGTTCTGTACTCACACTTAATTGGTCCAGATCAGTCACGTGGCTGAGTCCAAAGCAAAATCGGAGAGAAGGGAAAGTTCTGGGGTGAAAGGAGTGGACACAGGGAGACCATTAGTTGGGAACTGTGTGCAACCAGCCGACCGTAGAGAGGGACCCGTTTCGCAGTGAAGGAAGACGCGCCAATCGGGGGAAGAGGGACATTTGCACAGGGAGCACCTAGTAAATCCAAGATCCATATAGAAAAACACATGAAGCTTGGCTTGTACCTCACAGCAGACGCTGAAATCAACTTGAATTGGACCACAGACTTAAACGTGGAAGAGAAAACAACCAGGCTTCCAGACACGTTCCCTGTGATTTATTCCCAGACTTCTGGCAGTTGCCTTTGAAAACACAGATCAGTGCACAAAAGGTCCCTCCTTGGAAATGAGACATGGCCCTACTGTCTTCAAAATAAATGTCAACGCTTTCGCTCACATCGCTTCAAACCCTGACCTCGAGCCACATCCGGAAGGCGAGCCCCTCACCGCCACCTCAGGCGATGGTGGCACCAGAAAGCCACCAGCGTTTCCAGAAAGGGGCTCTGTGGTCTCCCAACCGTTGTGGCCGCTCTGTTCCCTGTACCACCTGTAATCGGTGAGACGTTAATTACGATGTTCAGAAAGTGTTAGGCCCTTGAAACCTTCCGGGGTCCCGTGGTCACGGGCGGAAATAATTCCCTCGGTGCCCTCCATAATGCCATTCAGATTCACCCTGTTGCCCCTGTGCTCTGTGACCACACACAGCCTCTTCCCGGGGCTCTGCAGCTCCCGCCCCCTGCCTGACACAGGTCACTTGTCCCAGGAAGGACGGGATGGAAGAACGGGAGGGGAGGAGCTTGGAATCCTACAAGGTCTCAGGGTCAAGAAATGTATCAGTGTTCACTGCATAATAGAGGCGCTCTTACAAGGCTTGTGTCAGCTTACTTATCTCTTGTAAAAAAAAAAAATATATATATATATGTAATTGTATAGATAATATAATATATAAATTATATAATTTAAAATAATATTACATACTACATATTTTGTATATCATATATATTTATTTACAAAATAAATATATAATTTATAATATATATTATATAAAATATAAAATATATAATATACACGACAGAGGGTGTGTTTGAGCAAAGGCAGAATCAAACTAGAGTTTACTTGCAATTGCGGGATACGGGAGTTCCTTGTGATGCCCTGCTGACATTTATTTCACGGTAATAATTGCACATTATCCCCCACTGTTAACTGTGCCCGTTCTAGGGTCAGGGGAAAAGGAAGGATGTTAGATTCTTCACAGACCAAGTAATTCCAGTTTCAGTAACGGCCTCAACTAGGTTTTCCACTGGGCCTCTCGTTTTCACTGTCATTGAGGGGAAACGGTCTTGTAAAATGGTGGAGAGTATCCTTCCAGACCTCTCTAGACTTTATGGCTGAGCTTGGCTGAATGGCCCAGAGGGAATGATTTGGACCAAAAGGAGTTTTTTGCTGGGCCCGTGCCCTTATGTTTGCAGCTAGTTACACCTCCACCAACCCCAACAGGGAAACAAGGAATTTAAGTAACGTCTGCGGCTTAGAATGAGCTGAGATGTATTTCCTGCAGTGTTATTAGTCATGATTTTCCAGACAGCCCATGCCAAGGTTTATTTATTTATTCATTCATTCATTCATTCATTCACTTATTTGGTAGGCTCCATACCCAACGTGGGGCTTGAACTCATGACCCTGAGATTAAGAGCCACATGCTTTACCAACTGAGCCATCCAGGCGCCCCAAGGATTACTTTTTTAAAGCTTATCCATTTATTTTGCGAGACAGCACATGCAGGGGAGGGGCAGAGAGAGAGGGAGAGAGAAAATCCCAAGCAGGCTCTGCCCTGTCAGCACAGAGCCCCATGCGGGGTTCAAACCCACGAACCGTGAGATCGTGACCTGAGCTGAAATCAAGAGTCCGACGTTTCATGGACTCAGCCCCCCAGGTGCCCCTAAATGTAGTTACTCATTTAATCTTCTCGACAGCTGTATGGAGGAGGTTTGATCATTTTCTCTGTGTTTTGGAAGAGGAAACAAAGAGAAGTAAAGTAACAGAACAAAAGTCACGCAGTGCTCTGGATTATTTCTTTTTAAAGAAGTCTACATATGGGGCGCCTGGGTGGCTCCGTCAGTTGACAGCCCGACTTCGGCTCAGGTCATCACTCACACCCAGTCCGTGGGTTCGAGCCCCGCGTTGGGCTCTGTGCTGACGGCTCAGAGCCTGGAGCCTGCTTCAGATTCTGTGTCTCCCTCTCTCTCTGCCCCTCCCCCACCTGTGCTTGCGCTCTCTCTCAAAAATAAGCAAACATCTAAAAATAATAATAATAAATAAAAAATAAAAACCCAAAGCAAATGCAAATAGGCTTCGTCTTTCCTGTTATTGTGTGGAGCGTCATGTGTCGTTACTGCACTGGCTTCAAGCGATGTGTCCATGACTGTGTGTAATCAGCTGAACACTCTCACATACAAGCAATTCTAAAGCCCCAAGAGCTTTTGAACAGCTCTAGAGGGTAATTTTAAAACACCCTAGAAGATGCATAAGGCCCCGGAGTTGAACCCTTGCCCCCCTCCCAATTTATTGCTGAAATACCAGAATTGATACAAGAAGGAAAACATTCTATAACTCATAAAATACAAAGTAGTCCTGGCCACACGAACATGGGCAGAAATGGAAAAGGTGTCACTGAATGAGGTACCAGCTGGGTTCTGCGATTGGTCTTAAAGGAAACAAACTTACAAGTCAATGAGTTTCTGTAAAGGACACTCGAATCAGTAACCCGGGTCAACATGACCTGGGGGGAAAAAAAGGGAGGGCTTACCTTCCATTCACATAGATAACAGTGTAACAAAGTTACCCAAAGCGCTGATACAGAGGTAGGATAAGCTATAACTGCTGAAATAAAACTTCCCGGAGTCCAGTTGGGCCCTTTTCGTGGGGCTGCTGAGAGGATCAAGATTTTGCAGACAGGGCTAGGCAAACCAGAACTAGCAAAGGAGCCTGGCTCCTGCAGAGGCGGCCGCCCAGGACCATGTGACCGTGGTTTGGGCTGGTTACTGCCAGAGCCTTAGGGAGAGGATCGCCGCAGCCACGGAAGTCTCAGGGTCTGTGCTGCATGTGGAATGCAGTCGGGGATGTGACCGCATTTTGTGAAGTATTAAATGCTAGGTTAATCGAAGTTGTTGGCCAGTCGAATAGTCCCCAAATCTGAACACTAGTACTGAAACCGTGTGCCCTCCGCAGGCTTGCTCCTGACAAGGTCCTATGCACAAATGTGTCAGGGACCCAAGTCTCTTTCACTCCCAGGAGGATTTTAGGCCTCGGCATTTGTCCTTACCTGCTCCAGGCTGGAGTTTACAACACCTGCCCTGAGTTCTCCCGGGTTGTGATTCCATTCTGCACTTAAACTCTTACTGGGTAAAAGGGAAGGAAAGGTGCCGATGGCCTACAGTCTGAGTGCGATCGGTCCATTTTCTGATGAATGCTTTCCTTTTGCAGACTTTTCCACACGCAATTCTTGGTCAGCCTCTTGGCAAAAGAAGAAAATGCCAATGTCACCGACACACATCTCGTCATGTTGATTACCCGCCACCTGCAACGAGACCAAGTTAATTTCCTATCACTTGCAGATTTTTTTTTCATACGTGTGCTCTGAACTTAAAGAGTTCGCTGTAAAATTGTTTATTACTGTGAGCAAATTAGATAAGCATGGTTGTTAATTATAAGTAAATTGAAATATTTAATTTGAATTTACTTTAATACAGAATTTTGTTCCCCTCGGTATTAACAACACTGGATTACATTTACATAACTCAGTCGGAAGTGTAAATATCAGGTAAGATGCCTCAAGAATGTCCCCGAGTTGGACAAAGGACTGAGCTGAAGGTCCACAGCCGTCGGCGATCTGCCCAGAGGCAAACCAAAATTGTTTGATATGTGAAAACCGCGAACTGGGGTTTTGGGAAAAGCAGATTCCAGTCTCTGGCTCCCCCGGGGACCCGCCCAAGCCCAGCAGTGGGATCGGGCAGAGAATGCAAAGAGCGGTGTGCCCTGGGATGTTTAAATTAAAAGAAATTAAAAATAGAGGCTCCAGGGAGCTACCAATTGAGAGACAAGCTTTTCCCGGATAATAAATATTCTGAAAACCTTAGAGGAAGCAAAATTGCCCCGGAAGGCAGAATTGGTAAGAATCCCTTTTTGAATCTTAATATTAATCAGGGGAATTTGCAAAAGCTGAGAAAACGTGCCTGGCTGAGTGCACGCGTGCTTGTGCACACGCAGACGCGCGCAGGGGAGCGGGAGGCTGGAGCGGAAGCGGGAGGTGCTGGCAGGCAGGTGCGGGCCGTGTTGGGGAGAGGTCGCTGAGTGGGAGGAAACACGGGGCCTCGCCACTTCTGGAGTGGGTCAGCTTTGATCTGCGTTTGGACTTGTTTCTCCGCAGTGCGTCATACGCATTTTGCCACAACCGAGTAGCCAGATATTAAGTAAGGCTTTTTCTGGTCTCGGCACAGGCCCCAAAGCTGAGACATGTCTCAGCGATGCACGTCCCACAGATGGATGGTGACTCGTGTGTGCAGCGTATGTGATGGCCCAAAGCTGGTCTGAGACCCTGAACTCACCTCCAGAGTAGAAAAAAGAATGTTAACAATTGATAGGGGAAAAAAAAAAACCAGATTGAGGATTTATTGAGCAATGTTGTTAGAGTTCTGCACATTCCTTTTGCACATTAAAATAAGTGAGGGTCTTGGCAGGAGATGGTCAGAGAGCAAAGACTCCTGCCGGGGTGGAGATTTGGAGCTAGTTCCCCATCCCCGCCTCGCTGGGCTTCTCGGCTGCAGGAGCTCCCCGGCCCGGTGCCCGGCCAGGAAGAGTACTGAGCACGTGCCTCCTGGAGGGTGTAGGAGACCAACACTGGGCTCTCACCTGGGCCGGTGTAAAGATAGAGGCTGGCAAAAGCCCTCCTGGTGGCCAAGTGAGCCGAGGCCCTCTGGTCCCAGCACCCGGGGCATGGTGCTGACCTCTCCTACAGCCTGAGAAGCTGGGTCCCGAGGTAGGCGGGCTTGTGGCAAAGTGTCCGTAACCATGGTCCCCCTCATGCAGAGCTGTCTCTCACAGGACAAGGGCACCCCCTACTTAAAACACCTGTTCCAGCCTTTGCTTGCCACACGCTTACCAGGCACCAAAGGACAAGGAACCCCCTAGATTTATGGCGTAAGGACTAGAGAGGAAGATGTAAACCACAAACAATAAAAAAAGAGGAATCCACGCATCTAAGCAAACGGTGGATATGGGGGCTGGAGAGAAGAGTGGGTAGAGCACTGCAAGGATCCAGGTTGGGTCCCTGCGAGTAGGAATAACATTCAGAAAATTAGAGAAATGGAGAGAGACTCCAGGCTGTGGCTGAGATATACAGCAGACACCCAAGCAGGTAGTTGAGGAAGCAAGAGAAATCGAAGAGAGAGAGAGAGAGAGAGAGAGAATTACCCGATGCCTAATCCATCTGTGAAGCTCTGATGAAGGAGGTCGGGGGGAGATTTTCCGAGTTTATATCCTGTTTGTTGTAAAAAGCGGAACACATACGAATACGTCAAGTGTTACAAATGCTGCGAAGAAAATGCTAAGGAATCAAAAAGGTTGTCGGTACTTGCAGCGGGGGGACAAAGCGTAGCTGAGCCTTGATGGATGGCTGATGGTGGGGTCTATGGGGTCAGAGAAGCAATGTCAGCAGAAGCAGCAGTGTGATACGAGATGCAGAGGCAGGAAACCATGAGACTGTTCACGCTCCCAGCTGCCAGGGCCTGACTATGGGCACAGGAGGGGAAACCAGTGGGATGCATGTCACCAAGCCAGATGGAGAGGGGGAGGGGCTGCACCTCGCACTAATTTTGATGAACTGGTGGACGTGTTTGTTTCTGTCGTGCAGTGAGGGCAGAGGGGTTTGATGAGATCTGGGCATTCTTTCCAAGAGCGGCAGCGAACATGAGGACGGTGAGGGAAGGGAGGGAAGGAAAGGTCCCAGTTCCTTCTGGAAGAGTGGCTGAGATGATCACGGTAAAGCCGGGACTCATAACGGTGGTGAGGGAGAAGGGAAAGGAGCAAGGTGAAGCTGAGAAAGCTCAGCTGTCGAGCCTGGACATCCAGAGTCATGGTGAGGGAGACAGGAAGCTAAAGAGACAAGGGAAACCTTGAACTGATCACAAGGCACTGCTGGGACATCTAGATGGACACCTGGCACGGACAGAATGAAGCCAAAGCTGGAAAGTCTAAACTTGCTCATGGAGAGGGGAGACTTGGTACCTCAGATAGCTGTTCTCAAGCTTCAGCTCACACTGGCATCACCTGGGGGGCAGATAACAGCACAGATTGCTGGGCCCACCCTGATGGAGTTTCTGAATTGGCAGAGGTGGGATGGGGCCCAGGATCTGACATTTCCTTCCCAGGCAACATTATTCCTGCCAGCCAGGGCACCACACTTTGAGAATCGCACTTTAGACAGTAAATTACAAGGGCAAGGACTGTGGGGGAAGTCCTGGAAAGGACTCAGAAAGCATGATTACACATGCGGTGGTCCCCAAGCTGAGCTACCGATAAGAGCCCAGTGGAGTTCACAACGATGAAAACCAGAACAGCCACCTCCCTACCCAGGAGAGGAAAGATTGAGCCCCCACCCCCCTGAGATCCCGGTTGAGTTGGCCTGGTCCCAAATGGTGTCACTGGTATTTTCAAAGCTCTCCACGTAGTACTAGCATATATCCAGGCTTGAGAAACACTGATTAAGAAGCTGAGAAGAGAGAGAACAATTTATTTAAAATTGAAAAAACAGAGGCAGTTAAGAAGCCCAGGGCACAAATCTAATTCTCTCTTTTTCTTCAAACAAACTATGGAAAAACCACTAGTTCATAGATTACCCAATTGGAAGGTTGGCAACTGAGATTAAAAAAAAAAATTGCTGACCTGAAACCAATAACATACTGTGTTAATTAGAATTTAAATACAATTTTAAAAAGAAAAAATAAGTAATAATTAAAGGCTAATTACATCTGGGGGGGAAAAAGAAAGGAAAGAAGTCGCTCACTGTCATGGCGTCTTCAAGAGATGGACGGCAGATGACGCTCCAGAAGCACCCTTGCCCATCTCCTCGCCCCAGAAAGATGTGGCTCAAGCACTAAGGAGATCGTGCAGTAGGGTTGCCTGGTGTGCATGGAATCCATGAAGGATTCAATAGTGAGGGAAACACAATGATTTTCTGAACTGATAAATGGATTCGACATGGAATTGAATTGAATTCAACGAACGTTGAGTTGAAGTTATTCTGCTATCAGAAAAGCATATCTCTCGGACCCTGAGAACCATGGTGGGCATACAGAAGTGTGATGGTTTGAGATGGAAAAGCAATCACAGATGACTTAGAGGACGATGAGAATGCCTGAGCAGGTGAAGTGCAGTCGAGGCCAGAAGGCGGAGCCGGCACTGGACACGCCCCGCCTCCCGAGGCTCCCCGGACCTCACACACCTGCTGTCTGACTCTGGCAGAAGACGTCATCTTCCCTCCATCCTCACAGACGACCGAGGAAGTTCTAACCTACATGCATGCAGTTACACTGAACCCAAGGAAAGTCAACTCGAATGACTGGCAAACCTGTAAAGCGTCATCCATGTTGACATTTCTCCCTCCTTCCTACCTCCTCGGGCAAGGTGCTCAGATGAAGAGAAACGTGTTTTCGGTAATCTGAGGGCACGGGACCTACCAGGTTGTGGGTACCCAGCATGCATTTTCAGCCCTCCGCAGTTCTGCCGAGTGGAACTGGCTGCATTTCAAGCTACCCATTTTTGTGAAGAAAAGACTCCTTAGATACATTCAGGAAATAATTTATATTCTTTCCCACTAACTTTCACAGTATAAGATTCCTCCACAGCAAATGTCTTCCTTTGCAGGGGACAGGGGGAGCCCTTTTTAATAAAAAAAAAAAAAGCCACATACACACACAGGTGCACACACATAGACCCAGGCGCATACACACGCAGGTGCACACACATACACGCACACACGCATAATTAATACCGTTCGCCATATCAAAGCCAATCAAGTGGAAAATTTCAAAGTATGATACCAGGAGGAACTCTAGGAGATGTAGTACAAAATAATATTGTAAGTTGTGTAGGTGATCATTCAAACAACAGAATGCCCAATGTAGAATGCAGAAAGGCCTATGAATTATTTTCAGCCTATTCAGCTGGAGTGATGAGGACGAATTTCAAAAGGCTACTAACACATGTCCCTTAAAAAATGTTTTTTTCTAACACAACGGAGATGTGATTTACATTTCTAGAGGATTCCATATTTCTGCTTGATTGTAAAGTCTCTGTGGCCCCGCTCTTTCTCCAAAGATGGAATTTCTCTGTCTGCGGGTCACTGTGTTATAACTGGGTGCACGGAGAGGACGACGCGTCTGAAGCCTCCGTCCCACAGCGAATCCGCACGGACACTTGCAGCCTGCAGCCTCCCAGGGGACCTGAGGACTCGGTCTCGGGGACACAGCAAACCGGACCCGCGCTCCCTGACGGAAAAGGCGCGGGCGGGAGGTTTGAAAGAGGAGATTCTGGGTTGACTACACCACGGATCCCAGATGGAAATACCCAGCATGCCAGCTGGAGGAATAAACAATCAGCTTAAATAGTAGAAACGGCAGCAAGAAGGGGAAGAGCCAGGGGACAGCCGACGTCCTGCGGGCGCAAAGTCGGAAAGCCAGGTTGACGTGGACTCAGAAGCCATCGGACTATTTAAGGAGCAGCTCCGAACGGGAAGGAAAGCTCGCAAGCAGCCTCCAGGGCTGGGGGGAGGAGGTGGGACGCCTCAGCCCTGCCCCCGTTACCTCGTGCGCCCCCGTCCCGGGCACATCGCTGGACGCGGTGACGCGTGTTGATTGTAGGCTGTCCTCGGCAGTGCCCAGTGCATGGAGCCAAAGACAAGGTGCCCCCACGAAAGGCTCACGGGAGAGGGAACGCTGTCCCTGCGGCATTTCGGAGGGAAGGGAGTTCGACCAGAGGCGCGGCACCCCCTCCAGGGGCAGCCCGAGCCCAGCATCTGCCGTGTGTTCCGTGACAGCCGTCCCCGCGGCCTCTCTGCGCTCACGCGATGCCCGGCACTATGGTCCCCTGTTTCCAGACAGTTTCCAGAAAGTGTAAACGCTGGGGCCAGGACTGTGGAAACCCAGAGAGACTTTCTTTACTTTTTCTTGGAAGGTATTCATCTCCCAAGACCTCAAAACTGAACAGCCTGCTTTCAGAGGAGCTGACCCTCCAGGGCGGATCCGAAGTGTACAAGAGGGCGGAGGGTGTGCCCCTTTGACCTCTCCTCGCTCCATCCGCCACCAGGCTGGGGAGCCCATTGTCTCTGCTTTCCTTCTTTCTCTTCTCCGGCCACGGGCTAGTTTTGCGTCTAGACGGCCGGCCGCTCTGCTGGTGGGCGCGGCCGCTGTGATCGTGGCAGAGTTTGGACGTAAGAGAAGCGCGGGGAAGGGGAGGCGGACGGCCACTCTCTGCCTGGGACCCCTTCTCGCTTGGGGCCTGCCGTGTCCGGGACTCGCTGTTGGACAAATCCAAAAGCCCTTCCCCTGGAAGCAAGGGCCGCAGGAAACAAATGATGCTGCCAGGGAGAAGGAAGAAACCGAGGGCACTAGTAAGACATACCCTCAGCCTCGATGGTCAACGGTAAGGCACGTGGATATCTTCCGTAGACGTTACCACCATCACGGCCCTCCCTCCGGGCTGCCAGCCTGACCTTGGACAGCTCTTCCCCACCACGTGGCCTCCACACTGGCTCTCCCTTTCCCTTGCTGCTCCCCACCGCCCACCCTGCCGTCCCCTACTCTTTCACTGACGCGGAGAGACAATGTTGCTTCCTTCCCGGCGCTCCTGACAATTTGGGCAGATTCTCCACGATGAAGCGCGTCAGGCTCCAGGAATCATTCGTGGCCTCGTGCCTGTTGTTCAGAGCAGCTGGCTGCCTGGATCTTCTGACTGAGCCCTGGCCCGTGTCACACCAGGCTGGCCATTCTCGGAGACGGTACAGTTGAGCAAAGGTACTCTGATGGGGCTGCCTGTGCCCCCCCCCCGGGCTTCCCCGCACCCCTTCCTTCTTTCTCCCTCTTGCCCGGGGCTCCAGCTGTCACCCCCTTCCTCCCTCCTGACTCAGGTGCGATTCGGGGTCCCCCCTGCAGGGTGAAGCCTCTCGGGCAGTTCTGCTACAAAGAAACCCCCCGGTAGCCACATTCAACCGTGCCTTTGAGAGAATATTGGTCAAGAGCCACCTGTCACAGCTCCCAGGAACAGGCTCCAGAGGTGGGGGCCTGGAGTGTTTCTCGTGTGAAGTGAAACTCGTCTGCCAAGTCATGCCATTAAAAACACCAAACGGTGGGGCGCCTGGGTGGCTCAGTCCATTCAGCGTCTGATTCTTGGTTTCGGCTCAGGTCATGATCTCACGGTTCATGGGATCCAGTCCCGTGTCGGGCTCTGTGCCGACAGCACAGAGCCTGCTTGGGATTCTCTCTCCCTCTCTCTCTGCCCCTGCCACACTTGTGCTCTCTCTGTCAAAATAAATAAATAAACATTAATAAAATAAGATAAAATAAAATAAAATAAAATCACCAAAATGATTTCTTGTTTTTTTTTTTAATCCAAGGTAAGCAATCCCCGAATAGCACATGAAACACAATGCAGTGAGGGCACCTGACAAAGCTGGATCACAGAGGGGACTCAAAGCTACAGGCAAGGGCAGCCCAGGACAAAATCAGCATTTCTATCACGCACAGTTCAGGGAAACCACAGGGACTCACTTGTCACATCCCCCCGCCCCCCACGGGGAGGGGGGAGGGGAGGTGAGCCTAGACCAGGAATGGCAGAGACCACCCCCCCCCCCACCCAGTGTTATGTCCTAAAGAAATGTGCAAATGCCAGACAAGTGAGTGTTGAGGGCTGCTGTGTAGTCTAAGTTGCATTCTTTAATGCACTGAAAGGAAACCAGACTGTAAGCGTGTGATTCCCTTGTCTTTCCTCATTCCTTAGTGGGAGGAAAAAAAACAGCTCAACACAGGTATTTCGCCTAACAATTAACTGTTAAGGAGCTACTTAATATCAAAAAGCCCCCTGAGTGACCATTTCCCTCGGGGAGGTTAAGATCCTCCTTCTCAAAGACAAATTTCACACAGATGTGGCATTTGAGAAACTCAACAGATGAAGGTAGGGGAGGGAAGAGAAGGAAAAATAAGATAAAAACAGAGAGGGAGGCAAACCATAAGAGACTCTTAGGTGCAGAGAACAAACTGAGGGTTGCTGGAGGGGCGGTGGGTGGGGGGCATGGGTCAAATGGGCGCAGGGCATCCAGGAGGGCACTTGTGATGAGCGCTGGGTGTTAGACGCAAGCGATGCATCACTAGGTTCTCCTCCTCAAGCCAAGACTACACTGTATGTTAAACTTGAATCAAAAATTTTTAAAAAGTATGTCATAAATGTTACAAAAGAAAAAAAAAAAAAAACAGATGCTTGTTGTCAGGAAGCTGAGAGTCTGGAGACATGGGAGGGGTAGATAACCACCACAACCAAGAAGCTGGGTTTGCAATCCCGAGCAGATCCCTACTGTCCAGACCATTCTTCCTGGGCGCTCAGCGGTCTGGGAGCCCCAAGGGCAGCTGCGCTCTTGCAGCCAAACCAAGAAACCAGTGGCGTCACTTAGACCACAGCGCTCTGAGCACCCGTGTGGTTTGCAGGGGGCACCCCCTCCCGGGGAGAGGAGGTTGGGAAGACACAGCCGCTGAGCCCAGGTGACCAGGTCAAGTCTGCGCAGGAGCTGTGGCCGTTCCTTCTCCCCCTCCCCCGGGTCTTAGTGTCCCCCTCTGTGAAGCAGGAGTCAACCGCCATCCACCTGGTCTATCTCGGGGGGGGGGGGGAACGGTGCTGATTTAACAGGTGGATAAACACTCTGGTGCATCGTAGATGCCCCAGGACGGCCAGCTGTCACGCAGAAATTCAGAACCAAAATGGGGGACTTGTCAACCTGGCTTTCTTAGGGGCCGTATGGCGGACTATGAGTGCCTCTGGCTCACCAGGTTGGTTGTTCTTTACCTGCGGGGAGCACCCACATAGGGAGCAGAGAACACACAAGCCAAGCTGGGGGTGGGGGGCTTCCAGGAAAGAGAGGACGAGAAAGGCCCTAAGTGAGATCTCCCACCCGGGCCGCCTCCCGCTTGCCCTGACCACAGCCCCCCCCGCCCCCGCCGACGACAAGCTTTGCTTCGGGTATGACCACCGACGAGTGCTTCAACACATCGCATCAGTGGAGTATTTCCCCAGGTATGCACGCACACTTGGGAATCCGAAGCCTTAATGAAACCAAATTTTAGACACAAAAACCTCTTGTCCGAAAGCCTCGAGATCGCTGGTCTTAGAGTTCGTGGGCTTGAGGGGACTCCGCTCAGATAAAACATTAATCTTTCCACTGATGGGAAATTGAATTCCCCACATGATGTATGGCCTGGAGACCCAAGAAAGAAGAGTTTTGAGGGGGCCACGGTGACATGTTTCGTGTTAACCCCAGTTACTCAGTGACGAGGGCGGTCACCGGAACACTTGGAAACACCACTGGGCTCAGAAATCAGTTATGTGGAGAGTGAACTATTAACCGAGGTGCAAGGCCGTCTGGGCGACACAGCCCCCCCACCCCACCGGGGTGACACCGCGCTTCATAACAACAGCCAGCTCTAGGTCGGGTGGAAATTGTTTCACACAATCTGTTGCTAGTTTGTCGGACAAAAGGGACTCTCTTACGCCCTCAGTGCCTCTTCCATGAGCCCACATGCTTGATGGAAGGCACCGTGAGAAAACTAACGTGATGCACACAGAATCACACACTCGTCTCTGCTAACTGGTCACGCACAACCCTGTGCTCTACGCCCCGTGCCCAGGACAAAACAGTTGCAATACGGTGACGCCCAACAAGAACCAGTCATTCAAGCCAGATGTCTGATTACAGCAATAAACAGTAGGATCCGCATCAATTAATAAAGCCGGAGTGATTTACTCTGAATACCAACATAAATGAAGAAAAACACTGCTGCTGTTTTAACAATGAACTCACGCTCAGAAGGTGAATGTTGGGGCGCCTGGGTGGCTCAGTTGGTTACACGTCTGGACGTCGGCTCAGGTCATGATCTCATGGATGGTGGGGTCCAGCCTGGCATCGGGCTGTGTGCTGACAGCTCGGAGCCTGGAACCTGCTGGGGATTCTGTGTCTCCCTCTCTCTCTGCCCCTCCCCCACTCATGCTCTGTCTCTGTCTCTGTCTCTCTCTCTCTCTCTCTCTTTCTCTCTCAGAAATAAATAAACATTAAAAAAATTAAGTACAATAAAATTTTAAAAATCCATAGTAGGTCTATGGAACACTGTGGTTACCAATGGCGTCCTACTGAATTACTCACTAGTTCATGGCGTTGAACAGTTTGACCGATATTATCTTGTGATTTTCACAGTCGACAGTGTAAGATGAGCAAAGCAGGATCTGTGCTCATAGGTACAGATTAGGATAATGACTCAGTTAGGATAATGACAGTTATATGATTCATGCAAGTTCCTATGGCTGGAAATTCAGAATTTCAAACTCAAGCCCAAGTCCTTCGTCTACTTCGCTGTCCTCTCCGCATGGAGCTCAGCGTTTGAACTCATGGAATTGACCTTCATAGCCGCCACCCCACTTTCCCAGTGCGTCAGTTACTCAGAGGGGCTCAAAGAAGCGGGGGTGTTTTTCCAAACCTTGTTGACGGTGTGTTTTTCATGAGTGCAACCATTAAATCCTCAGAGTTTTAACAGTTGGAGAAGTCAATTTTAACTGAAATGGAAACTGTAAATAAAGAACGCCTAATGCCCTAAAGAAAATCTTCAGCCGTGATTCCTGCCAGACCTGTGTTTTTTAGGAAGCAGACGTGAGGTTTGGGAGTCGCAGATGCTGGGTGGTAATTCCTAAAAGCCCAGGAATTGTTCCCCAACACGGTCACAGGAGAGGTGTCAGCGAATAACTAGTATCTTTATGGTGGAATCATCAAGTGTTGAGAGACTAAGAGGAAAATGGTGAGCCTCGAAGTCATTTGATATGACAGATGAATGGCCCAAGGCCTTTATGTTGTCAATTAAGACATCTCAGGGGGTTGAATGGCTAACCCAAGATGTAAAACGTGGTGTCCACAAATAGACATCGGAGGCCCACTGACAACATACAGGCCATTCTGGACAGATGAGCACGCTGTTCCTTATGCCCTTAGAGCAGAGACGACAGATGAGGAGATTCACAAGTATCCCTGATAAGGAGGAGAGGTGTTTACACTGTTACAAAGGATCTTTCTTCTAGATTCATCCAGTATGTCGTGTGCCTATCACGGAGGGCCAGGTGACCAGGGCCAACTGTGTGCAGAATGCATCAGAAATCTGCGGAGGGGAGAGTCCTGTCCCAGAGCCTGAGGAAGACTGCTTGTGGGGTTGTAGGAAAATCCAGGGTGCTTCACGCGGGGTCCCTTAGCTGGCCTTCTCGGTGCTGCACCTGATGACACTTGGCATTCGTGCCATCCAAAGTCTGACTCCCAAAAGGTTTCCATGCCCCCACCGACCCCGTGCAGAGAACCCTCACTGTGATTCCATGAGCAAGAACACAGCACATTGTTTCTGTCCTTTCCAACGTGAATTTTTTTTTTTACAGAGGACCCAATGCAAATAAGCTGCTAACTCGGGTTTCCCTTAATCCTAGGTTCAAATGCATGGATTTTTTGCACACATTCATTCACCTTCTGTTTTCTCATGTTCTGCCCTGTTTCCAAGAAATTCTCCATAAATTCTATTCACGTATATCAAGAATTCCTAAGAGATGTTTTTAAGCCAAATTTTATTCATTTACTTTCATTATTTTGTATTGTGTGTGTTTTATATACTCTCCTTCATTAAAAACTTGCCAAAACGATGTAGAATTCAATTATCAGAGAGGGCAGAGAACTTGGATCTCTCAAGTACCATGTGCCAGCATGAACTAAAAACCTTGTTTCCTGGAGCGAGCAGGGCGTTGCACTGGCTGAGATCCATCCATCAGCCCACATGCTTACTAACCTCTCACGTGGGATCCTGCCCTGTCCTTTGTACATCAGAGAGATTTTTCCTGACAACTTATTCTCGTGCACACACACACAAGATTCTTACCTCCAAAGAGAATATCTCTATCACATATCTCTTATCTACCTGTGGGTACATTCAAGTTCAAAAGACCATGCTGGGTCACCTGGGGGGCTCAGTTGGTTAAGCGTCTGACTTCCGCTCAGGTCATGATCTCAGGGCTCATGGGTTCGAGCCCCACGTCGGGCTCTGTGCTGACAGCTCAGAGCCTGGAGCCTGCTTCGGATTCTGTGTCTCCCTCTCTCTCTCTGCCCCTCCCCTGCTCATGCTCTGTCTCTCTCTGTCTCTCTGTCTCTCTCTCTCTCAAATAAGTAAACATTAAAAAAAAAATTTTTTTTAAAGATCATGCTAAATCTTCTCTCCTACTGGAATTTCCTTTGCAAAACTTCTCGGTTACTCTCCTTAGAAGTAGAAGCAAGTGGTTTTTATGTTTCAGACTATTTGTAAAGAATGTACCCTTCTAGCTGAGAAGACACGAGGAACAGAGAAAAGGTCCAATAAATAGGAAGTAACAGTTTCAGAGGAGCAGAGAGAAAGGGGACAAGCAACACTGGACGTTAAAATCATCACTGAATTTTCCAGATTTTAAAATCCTGCTCCAATTTTAGGATTTTAATCTCAAGCAGGATTAAAGAAAACCAATTCACATAAATGCACATTATAGTGACATGAAAGATTATTGAATACAAGGCGAAGATCTTTAAAGGAATCCTAAGAAAACGCAGATTTTAGCAGAATGACCAGAATGGCAATTAGCTTCACAGTTAACTTCTCAACCACAGTAAAGAAAGCCAGTAGCCACTGCAGCATCAGCTCTAATGTTCCGTGAGAAAACACCTATCGGGCTAGAACTCTATCCCCAGTGAAACCATGTTCCAACCGCAGGGATAAAAAATAATAATAATAATAAAAATACAGGGGTTGGACTACTACTAAATTTTCCCTGGGAGAAATCATGTACTTTGGGAAATGAAATGTTACCCCGGGAGGAAAATTTGGAATGCAAGAAAAATGACAAGGAAAAAGGAAAGCAGGGGGTAGCACCACGGATCATATTTTAACTGCATAAATCAATACCAATCTTCTGTAATATGTGGATTGAGACAGCAAGATGAAGCTAAAACCTGGGACAAGGAGGGCAGAGAGATTGGAGCTGTTTAAAGGATCTGATGCGAAATCCTAATGCTCAGGAGGATAGTTCAGAAATATATTAACTCTAGACTCTGTTAAATTAAATATTCCTGTTATCTCTAGGGTAAGGAGTTGTAGACTAGAAACAAAATCCCAAACTACGAAGTTTTCCTCAGAAACACACAAACAAAAGGAACAAAGAGAAAGTTATTTCCAATTAACCCCTAAAAAGACACGAAGAGAAAATATTAAAATATTTAAATTTCTAAAAAGTCAAAGTATCGAATTTTTGTACATGAAGTTAATAGGGAAAACACACTAAGATGTGATTAGGAATGGATATATAAGTGGGAACCTGACTGAACTATCACAGCAACAAAAACAAAGATTAAAAAAACTTTCAACACCCTTATACGACCATTTGGAAACAGTAAATTATTCACCGTTCACAAAAAAAATCCACTCGTAATATTTACCCAAGAAAAATTCAAGCACATATACACACAAAAGCTCAGAGCAGCTTTGTGTTTAATGGTACAAAATTGGAATCCACCTAAATGTCCAACAACAAGGGAATCAATCAATCAATCGATCGATCAATTATAGGGGCGCCTGGGTGGCTCAGTCGATTAAGCGTCCGACTTCGGCTCAGGTCACGATCTCACGGCTCGTGAGCTCGAGCCCCGCGTCGAGCTCTGTGTTGACGGCTCGGAGCCTGGAGCCTGCTTGGGATTCTGTGTCTCCGCCTCTCTCTCTCTGCTCCTCCCCAGCTTGTGCTGTCTCTCTCAAAAATAAGTAAACGAAACATCAATCAATCAATCAATCAATCAATCATAGTGTAGTACTCGGGAGAATATTGCTCAGCAATAAAAATGCCATAACCATGGACTCATACAGCAACATCAATGAACCTCAAAATAATATTCTGAGTACAGAAGCCAAGGCTTGGTTGTCTGGGATGGGCGGTGGGCGAGGGGTGGTGGGAAGGGAAAGGGGGAGAGGGTACGCAGACATGAGGACCCTTTGAGACTGAGATACACGTTCATTGTCTTGATCGCGGTAACGGCTTCACGGATATGTACGTGAAGTAAAAACTTAACCAAATTGCACACTGCAAGATGTGGTTTCCTTGGGTGTCAATCATACCTTTAAAAAAAAGGCTATTTTGAAAATTGGACCTAGAAACCATGACACTCCAGTGGAAATGAGCACATCCAGCACCCAGATCTTGGTTCCTAATACCACTCTCCCCTAGAAGGACCCAGCACTCCTTAGAGAAATGGCTGATTCTGGGGCTGTGACAGGAAATATATCAGAATGTAAGTGAAGACTCAGAAAATAAAACGATGGGGTCATGACACCAGAACTGATTGAAAGTACTCACAGCGACTGAAGCTGGGACAATTTGAGCAACAAAATAAATAAGGTAATGTGGTATTACAGCCCAAAGTATGTAATAAATACCCTCGAGTCCGTATTGACACCAAGACGTGATTGCATGAATCAGCAGATGGGAAATAAAAGACAAATCTCCCATAGAGAAGACTTCCAAGGAGCATATGTAGACATTCCTTCATCAAGAAGGTTTCTCAGGGCACCTGGGTGGCTCAGTGGATTGAGCGTCGGATTTCGACTCAGGTCATGATCTCACAGTCCCCGAGTTTGAACCCCGCGTCAGGCTCGCTGCCGTCGGTGTGGAGCCAGCCTTGAATCCTCTGTCCCCACCTCTCTTGCTGCCCCCACCCCTGCTCACTCTTCCTCTCAAAAATAAATAAAACATGTAAAAATATATATTAAGACAAAAAGGTTTGGCTTAGCTCTCCATGCTAAGAGAGGGTCACCCCTCCCTACGGGTGGGTCACCCGTAGGTGGGGAATGCTTGGTGTCAGGTATTACCAGACAAAACAGTCTAGAAAGGGAGAAAGGTAACATTGTGATGGGGATGGCTGGAAAACACAACCTTGGCCAGGTGATCGAGGTCAACACCATCACTACAAGGTCACGTTGACAGTAGGGACCCTATGTTATGTGATGTTGACAGTAGGGAACATATGTTATGTGATGAGAATGGCACTTTACACTGTGGTCTTCCTTCCAAAATCCATAATACCAGTCTGATCATGAGAAAAACATCAAACAAGTCCAAGTCGAGCCAAAATCTATAAAACTCCTGATCAGTATTTTGCAAAGCTGCCAAGGTCATCAAAAATAAGGCAAGTCTGAGAAAATGTCACAGCCCAAAGGAATCTGATGAGACATTATGATCAAATGCAGTGTGATATTCCATACTGGGTTCTGGAACAAAAAAGAACATTAGGTAACACTAAAGGAATCCGAATATGGAAACTGGTTAATAATAATGCATCATGATTGTTTTGTTACTTGTGACAAACATTTAATATCAATGGAAGTTATTTATTAACAATGAGGGAATCTGGATTCAGAGTATAAAGAAATACTTTGTACTATCTTTGCAACTCGTCTATGAAGCTAGAACTGATCTGAAGTCAAAAGTTTGTCTGAATAAAAGTATTCTGCAAAATATGAACCAAACTTGGCGTTGAAACTATAATCATTAAAATACAAATTATCAATAGATGTGAGGGCTCTAGCTGACTACAAGTAGTTAATAAATTGCCTATTTTCACTGAAGAATTTTCTTAGAGTGAAGAAAATGAAAGAGCAACAAACAGAGAAGCTAAGGAGATAAAGAGATTACAAAATACAAATAGGAAAAGTAGTGAAGAGATCGATCCGGGTTGGATAGAAAAGACTTCAGTCAAGGGCAGGAGAGATGATACTGAAGCCAAGAAAAGCACCCACATTTCAGTGCATTCCCAAAGCCGGGGTAGAATTCCGTATATATTCCTGAAAAACTTGCTTGGTGACTGAGAAATACATGGCTGTTGGCCCAGCTGACTCAGAACTGCAAAGTCATTCCCAGGAGCCTCTGGAAGGAGCCAAGGTTATTTGCCATGCATTTTAGAACTCACATTTTTCTCTAAGCAGTCACCATTTTCCCAAGACTTGAAGAAATCTGAGAAATATGTCACAATGCAAAGTTCTACTAACAAACAATCATCATTTATAAATACTGAGTTCGGGGGCGCCTGGGTGGCTCAGTCGGTTGAGCATCTGACCTCGGCTCAGGTCACGATCTCACAGTTCGTGAGTTTGAGCCCCTCATTGGGCTCTGTGCTGACAGCTTGGAGCCTCGAACCTGCTTCAGATTCTGTGTCTCCCTTTCTCTCTCTATCCCTTCCCTGTCTGTGCGCTCTCTCTCGCTCCAAAAAAAAAAAAAAAAAAAAAAAGTCAGTAAATAAACATTAAAATGTGTCATGAATTTTAAAAAATAAAAAATTATAAATACATATATACATACATACATACTGAGTTGGTCTACTGGAAAAAAACACACAGACGCAAAAACACATCAGGGTGACCGATCAAACTAAATGAACAGGAACAATATGTTTCTATATTTCAGAAGTAACTATTAGAAATGTTATGGAAAGCAATATTTGCAAGAGCACAGAATTGAAATGCAGCATCTTTTTTTTTTTTTTAATTTTTTTTTTCAACGTTTATTTATTTTTGGGACAGAGAGAGAGCATGAACGGGGGGAGGGGCAGAGAGAGAGGGAGACACAGAATCGGAAACAGGCTCCAGGCTCTGAGCCATCAGCCCAGAGCCCGACGCGGGGCTCGAACTCACGGACCGCGAGACCGTGACCTGGCCGAAGTCGGACGCTTAACCGACTGCGCCACCCAGGCGCCCCAAAATGCAGCATCTTTTTGAGCAAAATTGTAAAACCTTCCCAAGGACATCAAGATGTGAATACACAGAGCACTTATCCACACTCCTCTGGTGGAGGGTGGCGGGGGGGTCTTACCGGGAAGCAGGTGACCTCGAGGAAGGCCAGCAAGACAATGACAGCAAACCCATGCAGGGAAACACTGATGCCTGTTGACCTGCCTGGTTAGCCCATCATGGAGAAAGCTAAAAGCCACTTGTCAACTGGGAAGAAAACACGTGTAATGTAGAATGTCAGAAAAAAATGTTTCTGTTTTTAATAATACTGAGCTCTTAGAAGTTATAAAGGACTGTTTTTTAAAACAGGCTCAATAAATGAACTTGTAATACTCAGAAGTGCAAATGGTCTCCTGCCCATCTTTCCCTGGCCGCCCTGCCTGCCTTCCCTTCCATGCTGCCCGGGGGCCCGGGTACCCCATCTCCAGGCTCAGGGGGTGGATGGTACCCCAGCTGAAATCCCAGGGGGAAGCCTGTAACAGACAAGCAATCAATATTAGTTTCATGAACGACTATATTAAGTAACGAGTGTCTTAGAGGCGGCAAGAGAAACTTATTTAAGCTGGAAAATGCGGTGAAAGGTTCAATTATACCCAAAAGAACTCAGGATCTTAAATATACTGTTAGATATGTTACACTGATGGGGTTTAATAAACCACATGAATACATGCTTTTTGTCTTGTGTGTGTGTGTGTGTGTGTTACTAAAATAAAATACCAACAGTTCTTTATACGACTAAGTGGTTGATTAAGAAAAAAAAAAAACTTGTCTTCTATAAACGCTATATAAAGTCTATGTTGTCTTATATAAAATCAACATCTGGGAATGTTTGCCAAATACTCTAATCCCCCAAAACTTTCTTTTCTGATTGCTTGGTTTAAGCAGTTTGTATTTGGTTATAAAATTTCTGTCGCTTAACATGTTAAAATTCGCCATTGTGTATGTGCTGTTTACAGACACTTTCTCCCCAGTAACCTTGAACAGAGACACTGGAAGTCAACAAAAGTGACTAGAAGCGTGCGTTTTATTCATTCAGGTCGGGGAGCAGAAGTATACGGGTGTCATCACAAGGAAGGCGGAGGGAGCAGAGGGAGCCTGAGGTGTGCTGACGCTCAGCATCCCAAGGCCACCCGTCCTGGGCAGGCTCGGACCACAACGAGAGGGTCACCAGTGTTCTGCGAGTGGCACCCGCTGCGGGTCAGGACCAGCTCGCAGGCACGTGGGGACAGGACGGGCGCTGGGCCAGGGGGCTGCCCTCCGGAGGTCGGCACTCGGACCATTCCAGGAATCTTTCTCCCATGGAATTGTCTCCACTTTCCTTCTCTTCCCCTGTATGATCTCTAAGATTCAGACTGGTTTTGCTAATGATTGTTGGTGAAATGGAATGAGACCCAGACAGTAAATCACTACTCTCTGGTTTGGGACTTTCAGGTGTCCCTCTGGGTGGAACGGGAAACGACCACCACCAATTAGCACCGACGAGCAACACGGACGAAACAGGTGACTCTCAACAAATGCTAGCCAAGTCTGGAATCTCTGAAAGAGCCTCACGGTTAGGGTTAGGGTTGGGGTGAATCTATTTTTTGAATTCAATTCAAAACTTTGGAATTGGAGCAGGTGAGAATCGCCCCCAGCCCCAGACACAACCTCCACAGGAATCTGCTTCTGAACCACCTGCCGAGCGGCAGACCTCTGTGTTCCTGGCAAGAGTTCCCAATGTCCGCAGAAACTAGATGCACGACATCTGGCAACCAAGGATGGTCATCCCTCTGCAGCGTGATGAGCAAAACCACAGGTCACATTCCTGCAGAAAGCCTGTGTCCAAGGTCAAAAGCCCGACACCAGCCTTTGGCCAGAGGGAAGTGGAGGCCAGACCAGAAACGAATTGGGAGAAGTAATAGCACGTAACAAACACACTCTCACCTTGTGGGCTCCAGAAGCCGTTTAAAACCCTTTCCATAGGTTAATACGTCCAATCGCATAGCAATCCTATGAGTAGGTGCTATTGTTAAGCTCACTTTCGAGCTGGGCACGGGGGCGGGCAACTCGCCCAGGCCACACACGGGCAGGGGCTCTGGTGTCTGTGCTCCCGACCGCTCCTCTCCACTGCCTGTGCTCCAGGACAGACCACATGGCTACACCCTTCTGGATTTGTGCACCATCTGGGAGGAAGGGGGAGAATGGGTGGTTCAGGACCTGCCTTTAGAAGAGCAAGAACGTGAGAAATAGCCTGGGTAGAAAAATTAAGAAAGGCTATCGTATTTGGCAATGGAGACGACCTTCCCGGAGAAGTTTCAGGGGGCCATTTGGGGGATACAAGGCGAGGAAGGAGACGCTCAGGCTCTTGGCCGCAGAGAGAAGGACCCTGTGATGGCAGCTTATGCATGAGACGGACGCAGGAGATCCTTTTTGTAGGAGGTCAGGGCTAAGCGGGTTGTCAGTGGTAGGAGTGGGGCCGTGAAAGAGGGAACCGCAGACAATGCGAGAAAGAGCTGAGGCACCCGCGGAGGGAGGACCCAGAGGAAGTGGGAGGCCCAGGTGGATGGGAGCACTGGACCCTCTGAGAAGGGAGCACGCGAGAGGAGCCGAGAGCTGATGACACTGGCCCCGTCACTGGCACCATGCATGTGCCCTGAAGGCTCTCGGTGTGAGACTCTTACGTCAAGTTCATCGTGCTCCTCAGCCAAGCCAGAGGACCGGCCCAGCAAATGTGCGGCTGGGTGAGAACGTCCCGCCTTGACCTCATTAGCCCTGCCTTCTACACGGTTCCTCTGAAAGCTCGCGCTGAGCTGGCTCCTCGAGTCTCGTGCCCCGAGAGGAAAGCGCAAAGCTCTCTCTCCGGGTCCCGCCCCAGTCAGAGCAGAGGCAACCAGGTCCCCCAAAGCAGTTTGCTGTCACAGCTCAGCGTCAAAATCGTCTGGCCAGCTTGAGGCCTCGCTTGTTCGCATTAATGAGTGTCCTGTGTTTGCGACGCTTCGAAGCTGTTGGGTGAAGGTAGATCGTTAGATTAACACGTACGGCACAGACATTCCAGCCTCCTCCAAATCCCCTACTGAGTAAAGGAGGCGTCTGCAAATCTAACTGGAAAGATTGGTCTGAAGTACAGCTGTGGCAACCTTCCCGGAGTCTTGCGGTTTTCTGGGTCCCTGGCTCTGCATTTGTGTCCTGAAATCATCTGAGAGGTGTGAGCGCGGCCACCCGACCCGGCCATTCCCGGAACGGCCAGGGGGAGAGGAACCCAGTCAGCTTTCACATTCACCCCTGTCTGCACTGAATGTGCATTTTGCATGCAGCCTGTTGGACCAGGAACATCTCATTGTGCCATCACTGTGGTCCGGTTACTGTTGGGTTTTCTAGGCGATGCTAACCATGAGAACAGGACAGTAACTGCCTAGGCGTTAAATAAATGACTAGGTGGGGGAAGGTAGGAGTTGTCCAGAGAGAGAATACCCTTCAGCTCCTTTACTGATCACCAACACCCCCGCACTTCGTGGGGTTTTCTTTGGAGATTCGATTCAACCGACTATTGCTGGTAGACGACGCATCTAGAGGTCAGAGGGCGAGTCTCGCAGACAAAGCTTGCGTGTTCCATTGCATTTTATGTATTGGTTCCTCGTGCCCACGACACTCGATAACCACCCTCCTCGCCTCTGCTGCTCTCTCCTCTCTTTGCCCCTTGCCAAGTCAAATGTCTGTTGTGCTGTCCTTAGCCGAACAAACGTCTCCTGAGTACTTACTATAAGCAGTCGACACCAGTAGGGGTGGCAAAGTATGTGTGGTTGAAGAAGGAAGCGTCCCTTCGTTAAGGAGATTAGTATGAACACTAGATAAGTCGACAAAGAATAATCTAACAAGAAAGAATATATGGCAGAATGTAAGTGCCAAGAGAAAAGACGGTTTATGGATGTGTATTTTCTGTATTTTGGGTGTTGTGACATTCGTGCCGTGTCCACCCTACAGAGGTTGTCCCTCGCAGGGCTAGCCAATTCCAAGACGTAGGGAAAGACTCACCTGCAAGTGTCCCTGTCCTGTGTAAGCTGACCGATGCAGAACCCGTGTCTGGCCACTCACTTTACCGGGTGCCTTACCCTTCGGGCCACTATTTCTCTAAACTAGTCGCCCCCAGTGTTGGACGGCTAAGAGCGGCTCCTACACCCCAGGGCCCTCCGAAATCACTCCAAGTAGTCTACACGAGCTAATTAGCCTCAACTTGTCTACACAGCAGAGCCTGTTCCTTCCTGAGGAAGCCACAATAAAGGATATCGTCCACGTTTACCGCTCCCTCTGCCTCCACTCCCTCTGCCTCCTGGCTGACCCTGGTACTTCCCCATGTGTCCTTCCCCCTCCCCGCCCGCATCACGTGGTACACCCCCACCTCTTGGGGTCACGAGGAACAAACCACATTTACAATGACAGTCTTCTTCTGCTCTGTTGACCTTGGCTTACCTGAATAAAAATAACAAAATCTGCATTTTACTTTTTAAAATATTTTGTTACGTTTAATTATTTATTTTGAGAGAGTGAGTGGGGGAGGGGCAGAGAGAGAGAGAGAGAGAGAGAGAGGGAGGGAGAATCCCAAGCAGACTCCATGCCATCAGCACAGAGCCCGATAGAGGACTTGAACTCATGAACCGTGAGATGATGACCTGAGCTGAAACCAAGAGTCCGATGCTTAACGAACTGAGCCACCCGGACGCCCCTAAAATTTGTATTTTAAAACAGAGGGAGAGACAATGGAATACACGGGGTGATCGAGAAGAAAGGCGAGGAAGGCTTAGCATCGAGCCGGTGTACAGAACACTGGAAGTGCTTGCAAGGCAGGGAGGGAAGGAAGCTGTGGACGCCGGAAAGCCACCGTGGCACCTGCCATATACAAGTCCTGCTGGACAGACAGGTAGGGTGGCAGGTGGACTGAACAATGTCAAGGTGCCACGTGCCTTCACATAAATGATGTTTCTCTTTTTTGTTTACCACCCCCCTGTGAAGCGGGCGGTCTCCTGTCCCACGTTTGGATGCGGAATGGAAGAGTGTCAGGGTTACGAGATTTCTAAATGTGCAAACCCGGTGAAGAACAGAGTTAGTCGCACACAGGCCTGACTACCAGCTATGGAAGGTGTGGATTTCTAGCATTTCCTTAGCAACGATCTCTGTAATTATCTCGACTCCATACTCTGTTTCGAAAACTCCTGTGGCCTCGCCTTGGAACCTGGAGGCCAGGGGACCTATTGTGTCCCCTGTTTGCAACTTGTATGCGTTGATGACACAGACCGAGACTCTCAGCCTGACATCAATTCATTAATTCACTCTGTATTGTCGTAAGTTGCTTTCTTGCTTTTTTCTTATTTTTTGTAATCATTTCTCATTTGTGAAATGTTTTCACTCTTTTTCATATGCACTTGTATTTCATGACATCCCTTTCCAATGTTATCATTTCTTCTTGGTGCACTCCTACTATTTCACTATTATCATTCACGCCAATGTCCCTTTGGGTCCTTTTCAATGAACGTAACGATCTGTTTGCATTTCTCTTTCAGCTTCCTTTCTTCTAGAACAGGGTCATCTGGTTTTATCATTTTGGTTTGTATAATTTATTTTCTTGGGCATCACTCTGTCTGAGGTTATTTGTGACTCTTGGATCTGAGCTCATCCTCCGGAAGACTTCTCTGATTCAAAAGAATTCAGCCTCGACGGGAATCTCTGAAGGTCTGCAATCGTCAGCACCTGGGGGTCCTTCCTCTCAGGTGAGGAGGAGGAGAAATGTCCCCGCATGTTGAAAGCCTCTCAGATCGAATTCAAAACTCGAGCACCACGGCCAGAGACGTGTTGTCACTCTGGTAAGCCAGCCTCCAGCACCAGGACAGATGCACAGCAGGCAGGTGGCAAGGATTTATCGGAGGGACACCTAACTGAGCACCCCAAAGGCAATCTCCAGTTCCCCACGCTGGTAGACAAAGTGTTGTAACTTGCAACAATGGCAACTTATCCAAATTAAAAATACAACATCAGTATGCGGCCCAGGGTCACCGCGTCTTTTCTATCAACTCTCCGCATCCACATCACGTCTGGACGCTGTAGCGTGCCTGCGGCGTCATGACCCACACGTCGCTTCCGCTCCGGGGGGACTTGAGAATGACAGTGAGGAAAGGCCATGTGGACTGAGCAACGGTCATCGTTCAACCTCCACGGGGCTGCTTCTGCCAGAGAAAGGCCACGTAAGCATCAGAGAGCTGTTTGTCCTTGTTTCTAGGGGCGATGTTTTTCTTTAGCTCAAAATGAATGCACTGGGGTTTAACTATGTGTAATTTCGGTGCAATAAATACAGGAGCACTTGAACTTAAAAAGAAGAGCACGTATGGGCGCCTGGGGGGCTCGGTCGGAAAAGCTCTGACTCTGGGTTCCAGCTCAGGTCATGATCTCACGGCTCATCGGGCCCCGTGCTCACAGGGCAGAGTCTGCTTGTGATTCTCTCTCTCCCTCTCCCTTTCTCTCAAAATAAATAAGTAAACTTCAAAAAAGGGAGAGAGAAGAAGAGCATGCATTGTACTCAGTCCTTTAAAAGACATCGTATAATGTCCTACCCCCTTGTCATCCCCTCTATACTGCGGCTCTGCTCACTAATGCCAATTCTGGAGTGACCTTTGCCCCAAACCAGTAGTCTTCTCGGGTGGAGAGAAGAACCCACACCGTCTTAACCAAAGGTTTCTTTGGCTTTTGAGATGATTTAAGAATAAACAACGTGTTGACCAGGGGGAGCAAGTTATGGCTTAGACTCTCCGAAAATTCCAAAAGAATTTTATGAGCTCTGTTTTGGGACCATTGCCGGTGTTGGATTTTGCAGTTAGGGGAAAGAGAGCAATTGTCACTCAGGCTCCCAGGTGGGTAGAAAGGAGGGTTTTCCGAAGGTTCTGCCTCACCCTGGACTCCGCGAATCCCGTGAGACAACTAATGCTGTTGGGTCACACCCGCTTACATAAAAAAGCACAGACGTATTGACTTCGCAACGCCTCCAGTGCGTGGTCTGAGCGACCGATGGGTGTTAACAGCAGAGGCTTTGAGAGACGTTGGCCACGTGTCCGGCCTTCTGAATCCACTTAGGTCCTCCATGCTGCCCCTTCCCTAACTATGATCGACAGTGGGGCTCCCCTTCCACAAATACTTGGTGCCGCCCTCCAGGCTTCTCTCGAGGATTAATTTTTCCCTCAGATCAGATCCTGCGTTTGAGTCAATAAAGCCCGCAATGTGTCATTGGCCTGACACGTTGCATTCAGAAGACTCTCAGAGGCTTCTGCCTACCTATCAGTTTCTTTTTTTTTTCTCTGTTTGCACGGATGTATTTATGTATTTGAGTGTGGTTGACACACAACGGTCCATTAGCTTCAGGTGTATAACTTAGAGATTTACAAGCTTATGGATTATGCGATGATCACCACAAGTATAGAGATGGTCTGTCCCATTACATCGCTATTACAGTGTCATCGACTGTATTCCTTATGTCTGCTTTTTATTCCCCGGACTTTCTCATTCCATAACTGGAGGCCTGTACGTCCCCTTTCCCTTCACCCATTTTGCCCAACCCTCTCGTCCTCCTCTCTGGCAACCATCAGTTGGTCTCTGTATTTATAGTTCTGACTCTGATTTCTGTTGTGTACTCGTTTTTTTTAGACTCCATTTATGAGTGGACTCATGGCATTTTTCTTTCTCAGTCTGACTTATTTATATATATTTTTAAGCTTGTTTATTTATTTCGCGCGCGAGAGAGGGAAAGAAGGAATCCCAAACAGGTTCCGCGCTGTCAGCACAGAGACCGACACGGAGCTCAAATCCACAACCCAGAGCTCATGACCTGAGCCGAGATCAGGGGTTGGACACTTAGCCGACAGAGCCACCCAGGCGCAACACCAGTCTGACTTCTTTCACTTAGCATAACACCCTCTAGGTCCGTCCATGTTGTCTTAAATGGCACAATGTCATCCTTTTTCATGGCTGAATAATACCGCCCAAAACAATCCACAGATTCAATACAATTCCCATCCAAAATACCAACAGCATTTGTCACAAAACTAGCACAAATAATACTAAAATGTGTATGGAACCACAGAAGGTCCCAAACAGTCAAAGCAATCCTGAGCAAGAAGAACAAAGCCAGAGGCATCACAATTCCAGATGCAGTACAAAGCTGTAGTCATTAAAACAGTATGGCACTGACACCAAAACAGATACATGGATAGTGACCCCAGAAATAAACCCGCGTTTATATGATCAATTAACTGATGACAAAGCAGGAAAGAACGTCCAGTGGGAAAAAGACAGTCTCTTCAACAAGTGGCGCTGGGAAAACTGGACAGCGACGTGCAGAAGATTGAAATTAGGCACTTTCTTATACCACACACAAAAAATAAATCCAAAATGGATTAAAGACCCAAATGTGAGAGCACAGACAGTAATTTCTCTGACATCAGCCAGAGCAGCATTTCTCTGGATACATCTAGTGAGGCAAGGGAAACAAAAGCCAAAATGAACTATCGGGACCTCATCAAGATAAAAAAAACTTCTGCACAGCAAAGGAAACAATCAACACAATTAAAAGGTAACTGACAGAATGGGGGAAGATATTTGCAAATGACATATCAGATAAAGGGTTAGTCTCCAAAATCGATAAAGAACTCCTACAACTCAACACCAGCAAACACAGCAATCTGTTTAAAAAATTGGCGGAGGACCTGAATCGACATTTCTCCAAAGAAGGCATCCAGACGACCAACAGACACATGAAAAGATGCTCAACATCACCCGCCATCAGGAAGATGTAAATCAAAACCACCATGAGATACTAGCTCACACCCGTCAGAATGGCTGAAATCAAGAAGACAAGAAACAACAGGGGTTGGCGAGGATGCGGAGAGAAAAAGAATCTTCGCGCACCGTGGGTGGGAATGTGAATTGGTGCGGCCGCTGTGGAAAACAGCGTGAGGTTTCCTCAAGACAATTAAAAATAGAACGACCGTATGATCCAATATTTCCACTAATGGGTTTTCACCCAAGGAAGACGAACACACTAATTCAGAAAGACACACGCGCCCCTATGTTTGCTGTGGCGATATTTACGGCAACCAAGTCATGGAAGCCGCCCAAGTCCATCGACAGATGACTGGATACGAAAAATGTGGTGCCTATACACAGGCACCTTAGCTTCATGATAATCCTAAAATTGCCCTCTAGGTATTCAGCCCAAGCCACGATAAAAGGAGACTGTTCGCCCCGTTCAGGAGTCACAGCTTTGGAAATTATTCCCGTGATCCCCTTATTTGTTACAAATACAGATGACGTCGTGAGGCCCCTCTACCTGGCATGGTCTCTGCCTAGGACTCACCCAGGGTGGACCCACTTTGGTTCCGTAGCAAAAGCTCCTCTCTCGCCTGCACCCCCAGCGCCCAGACTTCTGGAAACCGAGCTCAGCCCAGGTCGTGCAAAGTCCCTACTTGCCTGGGAGAGGAAAGTGGATTCAAAAGACACACAGAGGAGGAGGGACATCACCAAGTAGAAGAGAGATCCAGAGCAGCCTAAAATTTCCTCAGTTCTGGAAGCAAAAAGCTCACACAGAAGAAGGAGCCGGGCTCTGAGGGCCACAGGCCAAGCCTCAGCTTTCGTGGCTTAGTCCCCACATCACAGCTGCATTCAGGAAAGAGTCAATAACCTGAAACTCCTATTGAACAGTTAGAGCCCAGCCCGCCGATGCCAGCCGGGTTATTTCTGTGAGCCTAACAAACTGGGTTAAATAAACCCTCAGTCATTGCTACCCCCAGGTTTCTGGGATGTTTGGGAAAACACGCACGTCGCGAGCGTGCTGTGAAGGCACACGCACGAGTTGGGTCCTTCCACAGCGTGAGCTTTACTCCGTCACAGAGCAAGGGTGACGTACTGGCGAAGCGGGTGCGATGACATCTCACCACGTGATTAACCTGGCTTCTGGCGGAGCACAAGGCAAGCCTCACAACCAACAGGCCTTGGCACACGGCCTCTGGCGCTGCTGGTCCTCAGGTCTGAGTGTGTCCTCAGCCGGTGCTGGGTTGGCGGTATCTGCTCTTAGCCTCACCGCCCTTAGCTGCTCGCGCGACTGCCTGACGTGAGTTACTGGCTAACGTGGGGGAGTCCGTCTTGCTCTCTACAGGGCCTCCTCCCTTCACGTCTGCTGCATCTTTTTAAATGTTTATTTCTTTATTTTTGAGAGAGAGAGAGAGAAAAAGTCAGGGGAGGGGAGAGAGAAAAGGGGACAGAGGATCTGAAGTGGTCTCCGTGCAGATAGCAGAGAACCCAATGTGGGCCTCGAACCCATGAGCCATGAGATCGTGACCCGAGCTGAAGGCAGCCGCTTAACCAACCGAGTCACCCAAGTGCCCCTGTTTTACTTTTTTACTTTTTATTTATTTTTTCTTGAGAGAGAAAGAGAGAGTTAATTCAACTCTTTAAAATGGCGTCAAGGGGAGCCTGGGTGGCTCCATGGGCTAAGCGTCTGACTTTGGCTCAGGTCATGATCTCACGGTTTGTGAGATGGAGCCCCACGTTGGGATCCACACTGAGGGTGGGTCCTGCTTAGGATTCTCGCGCTCTCTCTCTCTTTCTCCCTCTGCTTCTCTCTCTCTCTCAAAAAAAGAAAATGGTGCCAAAATCTTCTTTTTTTTATTTTTATCGTTGGAAAAGAATTTCTAATGTCCCTTTATTTTTGAGAGAGAGAGTGACAGAGTGTGAGTGGGGGAGGGGCAGAGAGCGAGGGAGACACACAGAATCCGAAGCAGGCTCCGGGCTCCGAGCTGTCAACAGACCAGGAGATCATGACCTGAGCCAAAGTCGGATGCTCAACCAACCGAGTCACCCAGGCGCCCCCAAATCTTTTTTTTTAATGGTCTCAGAGAAATCTGAAATTTATTGACCCATGGCACATAACTAAATTAAAGGCACTACATTAAAGCTTAAAGTCTACGGCAATTGTGTGATATTCCGATTTCGGAAATCAGTTTACTACGTATATTCACTGAGCAATGTGAAATCCATTGTGCTCCAGAACCACACACACGCACACAATTTTAAGACAGATGGTGAGCTTATTAGAGAGAGAGAGGGAGAGAGAGAAAACAGTTGTTCAAAAGACAGAATAGGGACAACGTCTCCCCCATTAGACAGTTACCAACCCAGGGAAGCAGGTTACCCTGTGAACGTCGTGGGCACCACTGCGGAGGGCACAGGGATAGAGGACTGTCACGCTTTATACTTCACCCCGGTGGCAAGCTAGCCACGCTTTAGCGCAACGCTAGGAAAGGGGGGCTGAGAGGCCAAGTTCCTTCCCGCGGCTCAGCCCTCCGGCAGCTCGGGGAATGATAGAATTACATGCCGGCTGCCGGGGAGGCTGAGCTCCCCCGAGAGCCGGGCTCCTGAGCAGAAAGGCATTTGCAGAGATCAGGCTTCGCGGCCTGTCTTTAACTGCACTGAAAATCACGTAATGCTCCGATGGGTGTTCTGGGGAACATTTCTTTTTCAGGTATGTGCTGTGGGAAATCAACAGGGATAAGAAATAGGACTAAGAATGAAAAGAAGAGAAGAAAGAAAAGAAAAGAAAAGAAAAGAAAAGAAAAGAAAAGAAAAGAAAAGAAAAGAAAAGAAAAGAAAAGAAAAGAATTGTCAGGGAGCAGCCAAACTGCACACAATACTCCACAGGTGCAGAAGAACATTCCAGAAAGGAAGTCCAGGGGGTCCGCAGAGACAAGCTACCAAGTTTCCTTGTTGAGGCCCAACCCGCTTAAAGAAAAGGGCTCTCTCCCTCCTTGGCCCCCCTGCCCACTGCGTATCCCGGGCACTTGCAAGGGCGTCTGGGCGCTGTGTCTCCCCCGCCCGCCTGCCGGCTGGACCTCTCGGGACCACGTTCCAAACCGACAGAAATAACCCAGATGCACAGAAGAAACGCGCGTTTCTCTTTTCTCGACGTCGCAGTTCACCTTGCGCTCGAGCCCTCCTTTTCTCTAGTTTATATCCAAGACAACGGAACACAAGCAAAACCAGAATGAACTCTAGACCCTGCGTGATGGGTTCGAGGGTTGTGTAAGTTTAAAATACACAGTCGGCCCCTCTGGGGTGACTGTCTCTTGGGGATTTCCCTCTGGAGGGCCTGTGCCCCAAGAGTAAGGCCGTCCTCACTCCCCCAGCCCCCAAGGGTCCGGCGGACAGCCGCCTCTGTTCCGGAAGCCTAGGGCCCCGTTGGGCTCCCGTGTCTTCCTGTGACCCGTGCAGCTCTGACTGCAAGGTGCCACGTGGTACCAGCCCCTGCCTGAGGTCAAGTTCCCTGCAGGCCGCCAGGCCCCTCCCACATCCTTCGCCTCTGGGGCATCCCCCCAACCCAAGAAAAGTCTTTCTCTCCTTCCAGGGAATAGGAAGCGTTTTTTGCCTCAGCCCCTGAATCCTCCCTGCCTGCGGCGCATGTCGAAAGCCAGGCTGGACTCCGCCAGCACCTGTCAAATCCGCTGCTGGATGGTCCCAACCAATTAACTCAGAATTTGTGCATCTGCCCAGGGGTGCCTGGTGTGACCAGCAGGTGCTGACCAACCTCCCCCCACCCCCGCCCCCACCTCCACTCCCACACCAGCAGGGGTTTCAAGTCACTGCAGGCAAACCCATGACCACTGCAGGGGCCGCCCCTTGCCACAAGTCACTGACACCACGGGGCTTCCTCGGGGGCAGAAGTCCAGACTTTGGGAGCACACCAGACCCTCCCCGGCTGGCTACTTCCTTTCCAGATCTCTCGCCTCCCAGACCCAACCTTCACTGCCCATTAATGAGGGCAACCCCGTTTTCCTGCAGCAGAAGGAACATCCGTCCCCAGGGTCCCCGCCCGCCCCCTTACCTTCCCATCCCCAGGAACCGGGGGTGACCTCATGGCTGACTGGCTACAGGGAACAACCTGGGGTTCTCTGTGCCCCTGTGGGGCCCCCTTTTCTGTAGCGGGCACATGTTCTCTGTTCCTTAGGGGGGTGGGCTCTGTCCCTGCCGGGAGGCCCGTGGTTTGCCGTTTTCCAGAACAACCTGTGAGCACGGGTGTGGGCGTACGTGTGTAAGTCAGTCCTTCCAGGTAAGTATGAATAAAGCCTGATTGCGGCCCCTCGTTGGCGCCCAGCCGGGCCAGGCGTGGCCTGTAACAGGACTAACTTTGGACCTCTGTCCGTCTAGCACCTTCTAAGACCTGAGTTTGGGAGGAGAAGGGAAGGCCCAGTGGATGTGTCCCCCTAACTCCAGGTTCTGTGCCTGGCCTGACAAACACAGATGGGAATGCACTTTGGGAAGCAGCAGTGTTTGGGGTCACAGGTCTCGGGGAGCGCAGCCCAGCAGGCTGGTGACCTTGAGGGAGCCCTGTGGGGAGGTGTCCCTTGAGGCGCTGGCTTCACAGCCCCGCCCTTGGCTCGTAACCAGTGTGGGTCACATGCAGTTGTGTCAGATGGCCACACAGGCAGCTGACCTTGGCATGGACGAGGCAGGCACAGACCTACCGAAGCAGGTGCCGGGGTAAGAATTACATCGTGCGATAAATGTCTGTGCCCCAGTAAAAGCTCTCCTGGACACGGGAAACATTGGGATCACTCTCCGGGCTTTTAAGGACTGTGGGTGCGCTTTTTTTCCAGCCAGGTCTACTAAAAGACAGGTAATACAAGGAATAGAAAACAATTAGTTAGCACTTTCTGTTTGCGGTAGGCTGACCAGTGGCCCCAGAGACGTCAAGTCCCGGTTTCTTGGAACTTGTGCCTGTTACCTTTCATGACAGGGGGTCTTTGCGGGTGTGAGGGACTGTGAGATGGAAATTACTGGATTACTCAGAGGGGCCAGACCGCAGAATCAGGGAGTGTTGGTTCCGGGGGGGGGGGGGTGGGTAAAGGGGCAAGCAAGGGCTGCCGAGAGAGAGAGAGAGAGAGAGAGAGAGAGAGAGAGAGAGAGAGAGAGACACGAGGGGGACTGAGGCCAGCGCCCCCAGAGGCCAATGCTGATACTGCCTGAGGGTGCCTCCCCGGGTCAGAGCCAACTGGAGCATGATGAGGCGTGGTGAGTTAAAGCAAGTGACTAAGAAGCGAGCTGGGGGGGGGGGGGGGGCGGGTTCCTGCGAGGGTCAGAGGCTTGATCCTTCGCATGGTGCTGTGTGGGCAGGAAGGGGGGCGGGGGCGGGCAGCGCAAGGCTCTGGTAAGACCAGAGCCTCCCTGAGGGCTCCAGTCCTCTGTCTTCCTTCCTGAAAAGCTAGGAGCTACCAGAATGTAGCCCGGTCGGTAGGTTTCTCTCTGGAACTGCAGACCTACCATACTGCAGGACTGTGAGCCCCAAGCATGCTGGCACTTGACCAAAGCCCAGGCGTGGTGCCCAGAACTGGGGGCTGACTACGGGACAGGTTGCTGACTGTGCAAGAGCAGCCCCGCACCACTTCTTCCAAACTATGCGGCATCTCCAAGGGCAGAGACCGTCCCTTCCTGCCGTCACCTCTGCCGGGCCACCCGCCGGGGCTCTCATTCGTGGAACCCGCCCTTGGCTCTGATGGGCCTTCTCTCGAAGCATCCGTCTCTGTGCCTGAGTGCACCACCCCAGCCCTGCAGCCGTTTCTGTCCCTGGGTCGCCGCCGCTCTGCGTTGACCTGATGTCTGCGTGGCCGGGCGTCCCCTTGCCTGGTGTCCACTGAGGTCCGCCAGCCCCCCGGGCCTCCCTGGTTTAGACCCTTTCCTGGAGTCCCATCCACCTTTTCTCCTTTCTAGTCTGTCTGTGCCCTGGAAGCATGGCAGAGGAGAAGCCCAAATAATTTAAAACGTTCTTGAATCGAAAGACCGAAACCCGGCTTGTGTTCTAAAACACAAAGTTTCAAATTCTCTTCTCTGTGCTGAGTGTGGCACAAGAGGCCAGGAAGAAGGACACGGGGCTGGGTGTCCGCTGTTAACAAGCTTTCCCCCTGGGAAGACACGTCTTCTCTGCTGGCCCCTCCAGCTCTGGGCAGAAGAGGAATGTCATCCTTCCAACAATCTGCGGGCCAAATACAGGGTAAGGGCTCGTACTTTCCGCCTCGAAGTATGGAGTTTTTCAGGACAGGCTGGAAGGTGTCAGCTCCTCTGTAACTGTCCAGGAGACCGAGCATCACGGATTTCTCTTGAGAATCCTAAAAGGTGGACGAAACTTGAACGTGGGCCTGTTCCATCGTGCAGGCAGCTGATATATGGAAGCCTCCCGTGTGCGGGGCCCGTGAGCGGGAGAGACACAGAGTGAGCCGGAGGTGATGCTGTGAGGCGGGGTAGCAGGAAGAGAAGAAAGCTGGGTTAGTGGCTAGGACGCGATGACCTGTCCTCGTTTGTGATACCCTCATGATGTAAAAACACAGCAGGAAATGATGGTGTCACCCAAGACCATCTGGACGGCGCTTTCTTCGGCAAAGTGACTTTTCGCTGTCCACATGAATGCTTCACGGCGTGTCTGTCCCTGCCGGCAGGGGCCTCCAAGTGTTTGAGGCAGCTGCAATTCACAAGATTTGTCTTGCTATATATTTGGTTGTTTGTTTTTTTCAAATTCCAGATTGTGGTGACACTACCCAGGGCGCTGCTCGGTAAAAATCGCGAATTCGGATTCCCCGAAAGGGATGATTGTTCAGTTATTAGGAATCAGTGGAAACGTGTAGATTCTGGTGACAAATAGTGGGCCTGTGAAACATTAAGAATGTGGTCATAAATACTCCGGTCTTACTCTGTAACACAGTTATCACGTGGTTACTGATTTGGAATTTCATAATATGGGAACTTGGGTTTTGTTCATCTCATGAAGACAGAGCGAGACAGCTGAACGAAAATTGCTCAGGAATGGACTCGGGATGCTAATTAGCGGTACATGGCAGCGTTTTCCATCTGAATCTGTCCCAGGGCATCAAGCGCAGCACAAACTAGGGTGTTGGTGACAGTGTAGATGAGATTCTTTTTTTTTTTTCTCTTTTTAAATTTTATTTGTTTTTTTTTTAATATGAAATTTATCATCAAATTGGTTTCCATACAACACCCAGTGCTTAGATGAGATTCTTTATCTCTGAAAATGATCCAGACTCTTCCCAGATTGTTTTGCAAAGAGAAAGACTGGTTCTCTTCTCCTACGAGTTTCGGGAGCCCGATGGGCGGTGTTTCCGCTTATTGAAGTATTTACAAAGGAGACGTGACATGGGAGGAACGAACCAGATTGGTCACCACAGATTTGCTGTGCAGTTCTTGGTGTTCAGTCCGCAGAAATGCTAAATTCTGTCCAAGACATAGCATCTTTATTCTGGAAGGATCACTAGAATTATTTCCCGTGTAAGTCAACGGGACTTGGAAGAAAATTTGGAGCAAGGGGAACGTTGATGCTCACGTTGGATATGGTCTTGGCTGATCGGATACTGCCACTATGTGTTTCCACTTTTTTCCAAAGGAATATGTATTATTTTTCGTTTAAATGCATTAAATTTCATTTATATTGAATTTTTCCTGAACTTATACAGCTATTTCTATATTCCAGGCATTGTTCTAGATCTTTTATAAATATTAACTTATCTTGTCTTCTTATCAACCTGAAGTAGGTGCTTCCTTTATTGTGTCCATTACAAAGACAGGAAAATGAAGGCTCCTGGAAGTTAGGCAACATGGCCACGGTCCCGTCCTGGCATTCTCCGTCTTACTATATTTACCTGACAAATATTTTAATTTTTTTAAAGTTTGTTTTTACTCGTTTTGAGATAGAGAGAGCACGAGTAGGAAAGAGGCAGAGACAGAGAGAGAGAGAATCCCAAGGAAGCTCTGCACCATCAGTGTGAAGGCCGACATGGGGCTCGAGCTCACAAACTGTCAGACCATGACCTGAGCCAAAGTCAGATGCTCAACCAACTGAGCCACCCCGGCAACCCGCAAATATTTTATTTTGATATTAATTGAACAATTAATTTACTATTTCAGTTTTCCTTTGCAGTATAGGTGTTCTCTGAAAAGTGTGTGATGGAATTTTACTTCCATAACAAAATCTAAGACTTTGTTGTTTATTTAATTATAGTTGACACACCACGTTCCTTTAGTTTCAAGGGTTAATACTTTGTTTTCTAATAAGCAAATTTAATGTATTTTAGGTGTTCACGTACTTTTCTGTGTCTTCTCTTGTCACACCCATGCCTTCTGATTTTCATTTTTCTGTTGCTACCCCCCCCCAGGTTTTTTTCTATATATTCAAAATCTTGTCACTTTTCTCTCCTCACCTATCCTTCTCATCTTTACTACGGTATTTACTTTCAACTTTTCAAAAGGATTTTGGCTTCAGTCTCTGATCTTCAAAGTTACAAATAAAATAGTACTAAATGTACATAAAGCAGAGTCCCTCATCCATAGGGTCAAGTTTTAGGAGAATTTCACTTTGCTTTTCTGCTCCTTCTTCGCCTTCTGCTTCTTGAAAATATTACGAAAAATCGGAAACATGCTCGTTTTATTAACCTCATTTAGTTATACATACATATGCGCGCATGCTGTCTTCTTCAATAATCATCATAGTCTTTGGTAACGTCAATAGTCGTCCAAACTCTGTGTACTTATTTTAGCGCTAAACACTGCTCGTGTAATACCGTATCTCCCAAATAATAAACCCATATGTATCTAGATCTTTCCAAAGCTGAAGAACAAGTCTATACTTAGGATATTCCAGGCAGAATTAGTGACAGAAGGCATAGCCAGACACATCCTGAAAAAACACCAAGACCCGTGCTTCTCCGAGGAGGGCGAAAAATAAAGAGAACTGGGGGCAAAGGAAGAAAGGACAAAGGAAGGAAAATGGAAAAGAAGAAAACGGATTTTTATAAAGGGAAACAAGAGGGAAAGCACTGGGGGTGGTGTATCAGCCATGGGCACCTCGCTCAGTGCCGCCACCCAGTGGACCCCAGGCCAGCCCACGGGTGGATCCGGGATCCCTTCCAGGATAGACTACACCTGCCATAGTGCTTTCCAGACCAGTCAGCAGGGGCGGGCTGATGCTTACCACTCTTTGATGAGGAAAATGCAGGGACTCACAGCTAGAAGCATTCTAAGCAGTTCGACAGAGGCACTTAATATCACCTGAATCGATGAATTTAAGAAATGAGGATTGTGTTGTATGTCTGCTTCATTTCATTGTTCTAGTAATTCATTCTTATTGCACTAAAAAAAAAATGTGTCCGTTACAGTTTGGGAAGAAAAGAATGGCTCCTCACCACGTGGCAGTGGAAAAGCAATGTTCTGGATATTTTCGCCTCTGTTGGGGCCTCCTCAAGGCTCACGTTGTTTTCGTCTTTCCTACGACCTTCTAGGAACAACTTCCCGGTCGCTGTGTCGAGAACAGCCTCACGTGACGCGCCCTCTCCCTGCACTGTTGGTACAAGGACACGTTCCAGGAATGAGGGCTACTTAAGAAGAAACTCCTCGAGAGAAGAGCAAGTTGGAACTCGCTTTTCCTTTCCACACTGTCCAAGGGCATGCCCCTTCCCCTCACTTCCTGTTTCCTCCCGCTCAACAAGTAGCACGCTCTGGGAAGCTCTAGGAACTAGAACGCTTGGGCTCATCTCCACACCGTCTGCCACTCGGTGTCCCCAAGAAGGGGGTCACTGACTCAGTTGGGAGTTTGGAAGAAGACGCTGGGCCTGGTGACCCCTCCTATCCCTCCCCCCTCTTGGGAGCGTGTGCCCTTAATATTGCTGGTCCCTCTGGAAGTGCCTTCAAAACAGGGCGGGAATTGGTGGGAAGAGTAAATTCAATGTCTGAGAACCTTGCGGATGTAACCGTGGGGACAATAAGTACATGTGGAGGAGGCTCGGTGGGCCTCGGGGTTTGTATTTTAGGGTCTGGGCGCCTTTCAGGCCGTGCAGGTGTTTGGTTAGGCCGCTCCATTTTCTTTGCCAACCCAGCTGCCATTTTACTGCTAGAGCGAGAACCGGCTGCTTCGGGCTTCTAGACGCTCTGACGGTGGCAGGTGGCCCCAGCTCTGGGGACTCCGGGCCCTGGCGCACGGAGCCTGCAGAGGAAGGACAGAGTCCGGCGCAGAGGTAGGAGGCGCTCAGCCAAGGTGTGGCGTGTGGCCTCGTTCCTCTCACACGTGGGGGCAGACATGCCATTTTCATCGTTTCCACTTCCAGAAGATTCCAGGATGTAGGCTGGGGAGGTTCCTTCGGAGGAAGCAGGATCCAGGGAAGCAATGGCAAGCACAGGGCACCTCCGGAACGCCTTCAGCAATGATCTCTCTTCCATGTGGGATTCCTTCCGCTCTCTTTTCTCACACACTTCCCAGATACTCCCTGAACGTTCTGGCCTCTGTCAGATCACAGCACTGTGGAGAGTCATGCTGAGTACTGAGTACTGACTGAGTACCTTCTGCCCATCATGAATTCGTTTTTCTAACTGTTTACAGACTGGGGATGGTTAATGGTGAATAAGAACACCCAGGTCAACATAATGAGCACCCCTTTGAGTTAAAGGCATTCAACTTAAAAAGCATTCTTAATTATGAGACAATGCACTGGCCATATGTCTATATGTTACCTTCAAAAAATGGAAGCCTGGCAACTGGAAGTTGGTTTTCTTTTGGAGTTGTCATTTGGAAATTTTACTAGATCATAAAATCCAGACCTCTGCTCTGCATTCGGTGTTCTCTGTCCTGGCAGTGAATTACTTATTTATAATGTCTTGAGATTACTCTTAAATTGCTTTCATTTGAGCCATTGCCTACCTACCGACTTCCGCCAACGTTATCTCTTAGATGAACTTAACATGGTCCATTTTTCCACAACCCCATTGTCACATGCTTGTGGGGGCCACCGTCATTTGACACGTGTTTCTTGATCAGTGAGTTCGTGTTCCTCTCTCCCTGTCTCGCCCGGCCATGTGCAGTCCTTCCCCGACTCTGATCCTATGACACCCTAAGTGACCTCTTGGAACCCTGTGCCATGGCCCTCCTCATCCGTTCGGAAAACTCAGATGAGCATCCCCCAGGAGGACGGGGCAAAGAAGGAGCTGGCCGGGAACAGGGCGTGTGTGAACTGAGCTCCCTGGAATCCGTTGGCAAAACCAGAGGCGGAAATGAGGAAAACATTAGCAGCGGTGGCCTTTGGGAAGGAACGCTTGCATGTTCTAGAATGATTCGGAGCCCTGCAGGAGAGCAGACGGCTGCTTGGCGGAGGCCTCACGGAGAGCGGAGCGGACCCAGGAGAAGCAAGTGTCCCAGAAGGAGTCAGATCACATCCGCCATGATGGCTGCTGAAGAGGACCCAGAGGATCCTATCAGCCGGCTGCCAGCAGCCGCCAGTGTGGACAGCTCCTGCCTGAGCTGAGACGGTGGTCTTGAACCCGGCTGGGACCGAGCACAGGAAGTCCTGCACAACAGCGTAGGGGAAACAGCACCTGGGAGACTCGGGAGTAGTGTCTACGTGGACACGTGTCAAAAACCAACCTCTGTGCTTCGGAGCCAAAATATAACTGGAAGATCTCATTCGGGGTAAAGAGGAACAATAGCTTTGTTGCCTTGTGGGGCAAAGGAGGCTGCTGCAGGCTGTGGCCTTCAAACACCTGCAGCTTGCCTGGAGGTGGGGGCTGGGCGTCTTTAGGGGGAGATGCTGATCTAGCCCATTTGGACAGGATCGCTGTAGGTGCCTCCCTCAGGGTGCCGTCGGGTTCCAGAAACAAAGGGCCAGGGAGGGAGGGGAGGTGTGCAGAAGGGGAAAAAGTTCACTTAGTTTAAAATCCAACTCGCCGAAGCATTAGTGCCGCCATTTTGATTTTTGTTCAACTTTATGTTTTTAAGGGTCTTCAACATGCCCTCCCTCAGGAGCCGGAAGAAAGGTTCTTGAAACTCTTGGCACCTCCTCTCCAGGAAAGGACCTGCTTTCCCTGAAACAAGAACATGGAATCTTGAAAAGAGAGGGGACAAAATGGAAGTGAAGAATACAGAGAATAACCTACTCATTTGTCAAACACTCATTGGTCGTGACGACCAAATGCTCAGTAACAAACGATAAACTCACCCAGTGGAGCAGTTATGGGGAGAATGGGCACTCTAAAACCATCAGAAAAGAAGCCCTCACCTGCCCCACGTGATACAGGCAACAAAACAGGAGAAACTTCAGTGACTTCAGAAGTTGCTCAGAAAAGCATGTGGATAGCTGGTTTCCACATCAAACGGAGCAGAATCAGGACTGTCTGTGAGAAATGCCAGACACACTCTCCTCCAGGACACCGTCCGCGGGAGCCCAAGCACGACTGACCAGGGCTTTGTTCTAGTTCCTGGAGATGAAGGAGGACAGAGCAGAAGAACGGAGGAGGCCCGCCCTGGCCTGTGAAATATTCAGGGAGGCTGTAAGACACAAACCCGACTTAAGAAACGTTAACTTGGGAAAGATGCACTTCCCGGTTGAGGAAATACAGAGAGGAATGACAAGCTTACCCATCAACACTAGGGGCGAGCGAGCTACAAACTTAAATAAGAAGGACCCACAGGTCCGCTGAGCGTCTGACTTCAGCTCAGGTCACCAGCTCCGGGTTCAAGTTTCCTGAGATCCAGCTCGGCCTCGATCAGGCTCTCTGCTGTCAGCACAGAGCCCTCTTCGGATCCTCTCACCACCCCCACTCTCTCTCTCAAAAATAAATAAGACATTATTTTTTTTTTTTTAAATAAGAAAGACCCATATAATTACATTAAAAAGCGTTATCACGTATTGGCAAAATAATTCCAAAGCAGCCCGCATTAACTGACGTCTTCGCCCACACACAAGTAGGATGAGATGCAACCACTCGCTCCTTGTATTTCTTCATAAGACGCAACTATTCTTGAAAATACTTGTTCAATGTTTGTCTTTCCCACTGAGTTACAAGCTCAACGGAGAAAGGGCCGCCATGATGGGTCCTCGGAGAGATGACAGAGGGACACAACACACACGTGTGAGCACTCAAGCCGAACTCCCATTGCACACCCTTCCACGTGCATGCACACTCTGTCACACACACGGATAAATCATTTCAAGGTGAGATCCCCTCACCAGCAGCATGCCATCTCAGAACCTGGGCCCAGCCTCGTTGTACAACTCTCCCCCTAACACTCAGGGAGGCCCCTGGCTGTCCCCTCCTGGCCCTCCATCCCGAGGGGCTGCCTGGTAGGTTCCACCTCAGCCTGGGCTGCTCATAGAGTCCTCTGAGGAGCTCTCCCAAATGCCGGTGCTCAGGTCCCACCCCACACCCTCGACGTCAGTCTCTAGCGATGGGGCCTGGGAATCTGGATGTTGGTAGCCTCTGGGAAATTGCTCAGGCAGAACAGGTGGAGGGCCGCCACCCCGGGAGCCTTCTCAAGGCCGTCACTGGGCCCCAACCTGGGGGTCCCTGCAGGAGGGGGCCACCTGCGGGTGTTGGGGGAGCAGCCGATTCCTTCCAGGCTGCATGACCTGGAAACGCTTCCTTGGGGAGGGCCTGCGCCTCTGAGGTCATAGGCGGGATTCAGGGGTGGCCTGGTCAGTTAGGCCTCGGGATGAAGACGATCACGAACGGATGTTCGTGTTATAATTCCTTCCTGGTCCACAGAAGCCTCACTGATGATGCTAGCTGGCTGGGGCTGCTGTTACCCAGCACCACAGACTGGCGGCTCAAACAGGCGTGTGTGGGCCCATGCTTCCGGAAGCCAGCAGTCCAAGCTCGGGCTGTGACCACGGCTGGTTCCCCCTGAGGCTGTGAAAGAGAATCCGCTCCCGCCGCTCCCCTCGCGTCTCAGGGATGTCTGGCCATCCTGGACGTTCCTCGGCATGTAGAGACACCGTGGAAATCTCCGCCTTCACGTCCCCGTGGCCTTCTCCCTGTTGGCAAAACCCATGACAGTGCGGCCAAGGTCTGCGGGCCTGGTCCCCACCACTGGGTAACCAGCCAGGGTACAGGTCCGTGAGCAAACAGAAACCATCTCCTGTGACATTGCGGGGTGTCGTCTTACGCATCTACAGCACCCCCCCCCCAAACGTCGGTATTCGTTTTACCCTTGTATTCGTTAGAAGAAAATACGAGTAGCAGGAGCCAGGGTGAGTATGGGCCAGACGACCTGAGCGAACAGTGCTGAATCTTATTTCCTGAGGTTTCCAAGGACTCATCCTCCGACACCTGTTACCTTATGAGTAACTTTGGCAATGGTGATTGGGGACAGACTCATGGGGCCTGTATGTTAATTACCGATAATAATAACAACTAATCTATGTATAATAATGATTAAAATACCATATGACCTCACTCATATGAGGACTTTGAGACACAAAACAGATGAACGTAAGGGAAGGGAAACAAAAATAATATAAAAGCAGGGAGGGGGACAAAACAGAAGAGATTCATAAAGATGGAGAACAAACTGAGGGTCACGGGAGGGGGTGTGGGAGGGGGGATGGGCTAAATGGGGAAGGGGTACTAAGGAATCTACTCCTGAAATCATCGTTGCACTGTATGCTAACATATAACTACTTTGGATGTAAATTTAAAAAAATACTGATTATCCGCCTGTCATAAAGAACAATTTAATACTAAGTAGTTATATTTTATATAACGATCTAATATTTGAGCTAATTTCCGTGTGTTTACTAGTAAAGGGAAAGGAACTTATAAATGCCATGTTTTGAGTTTAGGAATCTCACCTTGTCTGTCTCATTGGCTCCCCATTTTCCTTCTGCTTTCTTCTAAGAGTAGAGTCTCAAAGCGAGAGAGGAGACCAGATTCTGGAGTGTAGCCAGTAACAGAATCCACTTTGGAATCAGATACTGAAGCGCTCAGGCTTGTGAAGGACCCCTGGGCCCACCGACCAAGAGTGTGAAACCGTGTTGGCCCTAGCAGTCTGACTTGCTCGGGGCCAGCTAGGACTTGCTTGGGCCTCTGGAGGAAACGCCGGGGCTACATTAGGCCTGGCCAACCGTTCTGCAAGAGTGGTTCCTCCGGTATCTCCTGATTTCCTAGATGGTGCGAAGTCAGACTCCAGGGTGAGCTCTAAACTTGAGACAATCCACAAGACACAGGCCCTGTCCTAATCTTTCACTTTGGGAATTTCAAGCATCTTACATCAAAAATGTCCCTTTCTGGTTTCTGAATATGCTATTTTTTTTTTTTAGAGGTAATCTCTCTAGTCGTAGGCTGATAAACCATCTTTTAGAAAAGTGCTAGAGGGTCAGACCCAGCTGACCTAGCCAGTGATCTCCCTATTGGGAATCTGCTGGTCACCTGAGCTTCTGACCATGAGGCTATAGATTGGAGGGACCTGCTCCCTAGTTTCAATTAATTTGCTAGAGTGGCTCACTGAACTCAGAGAAACATTTGACGTGCCAGGTCACTGGGTTATTCTAATAGGATGTAACTCAGAAAGGGCCAGATGAAGAGATGCCCAGGTGAGGTCTGGGAAAAGGCACAGAGCTCCAGCCCTGTGTGGTAACACATTCCCCCCGGCTCTCCACCAGTCCACGAGCCTGAGGCTCTCTGAACCCCGCCCCCTGAGGTTTCAAAGGAGGTTTCATTACACAGGCTCGATGGATTAAATCATTGGCCATTGGTCCTTGTGCTCAACCTCTAGCTCCTTTCCCCTCCCTTGGGAGTGAGGGGATCTCCCAGAGGGACTGAAAGTTCCAACCTCCTAATGACAAGGGTGGCGCTCCTGGCAACCAGCCCCCTACATTGATGCAAAGTCACTTCATTAGCATCACAAAAGACACCTTTATGGCTCTATTTTCTTGGGAAATTCCAAGGGTTTTAGGAGCTCTGTGCCCAAAACAGAAAGACCAACAGGAATCTTGGCTCACCTCACTCCACCCTGGTCCTTTCTGATACCCAGTTCACCAGACTCCCTGCTCTGGGCTCCCCACCTGGCCCCAGGCTGGAGTTCACTTTCTGTATCATCTAGACACTTTCCTGGTCTGGGATGAGCAGCTGAAAGGATTGGAAAACACTCATCATTGTAAAGGACATTGTTTCTTCACAATGGAAAGAGATTTACTTGGTATTAGTCAAAAAGAAACAAAGCAAAACAAAACAAAACAACTCCTAAAACTGAATCCTTTTGTACCAACCCCGTCTTCTTTCAATCCATCTGTTTCAACAGAAAAAGAGCCCTTGGATGTCCCCACGTCTTAGCTAGACTTGGAAACTCTGATCCCCTTGCACACACATTCAACATAATTAGAAATAATCGGGGGTCCATATTTATCAAGCGCACCATGGGGCCTCAGCCTCCCGCAGAGCCTTTCGCCAGACCCAGATGTGCTGCCCAACCAGCCTCAGCCCCAGGTCTCCTCCGGCTGAGCTCCCTGCCCAGGGCACTGAGACAGACACTTGTCCGGAGCTGGAGGAAGGGGACCGGTGGTGGAAGATTGTTTTCATTATTTTACTTATTTATTTTTTTAATGTGTATTTATTTTTGAGAGAGAGAGAGACAGAGTGGGAGAGGGAGAGACAGAATCGGAAGCAGCCTCCAGGCTCTGAGCTGTCAGCACAGAGCCCAGCGCAGCGCTGGAACCCAGGAACCGGGAGATCATGGCCTGGGCCGAAGTCGGTCACATAACCGACTGAGCCACCCAGGCGCCCCTGGAAGATTGTTTTTAAAATCACCGCCAGTACAGGCCATTCTGGAAAACTATTTTCATTTTGAAGAGTGTTTTCAAATAGATGAATATGGCAGGGGGGGGGGGAGGGAGAGAGAGAGAGGGAGAGAGGAAACTAGAATCAGCCACTGCACAGCCAGGAGCTCTGCTCTCCCGTTGTCAAGGCTGTGGGAGGTAACACACACCTACGCCTCAAAGCTAGCGAGGCAAAGGAAGCCAGAGACCACAGTCACCGTTTGCTCCCCATCTTCCTCTCCAAAATGTGCAAAACAGGCCAGTGCGGGATGCAATGAACGTGAGGGACACTGGAGCACAGGCCTAGGGGGCCCTGACCTCCAGCGTCTGCAAGAGGTTAAGTGGTCACGGGGGAGAGGAGCAACCAGGAGCCGCCACCGGCGATCCGTGCGTGGGAGAACACGCGCTGGCACACGCATGCACTGGCGCGCGAGCGCATCGACACGCACACGTGCGCGCACGCGAGAGGGTTCCGACGCCCGGAGGCGCCGCATTCAAACGCGCACCCACGCGCTCGTAGAACACCGACCGGGCCTGCTGCCGGGCCAGTGGTCGGCGGGGCACCTGCTGCCGCCCGGGCCTTCGGCAGCCCAGCCCCCCGCCCGGGCCCACACCAGTCGCAGCAACCCCAGGGCCTCCCAATGGATTGGCCACACGCGGGCACCGGCAGTCATGGCGACCCAGGCACGCGCGGCCAGGCCGGTGGAGGGCGGGGGGGGGGGCCGGCGCCGGGGGCGCCCCTACGTCCTCCGGGACTTGGCGAGGAGCTGGCATTGCTTGCCCGACCCCGTCGTCCCTCATCGCGTCCGCAGCCGAGAGCGGCCGCGGTGCGCGCCCAGATCCGCGCGGCTCTCAGAAGCTCTGGGCGCCGCCGTCCCGCCTTTGATCTCCCACCCGCGGCGCAGGGCGGACGCCGCGGGGCCCAGGCGCCGCCCAGCCTCCCTCGGCAGGTGTCGGCGCCCGCGGCGGCGCAGGTCGGGCCCGGGGGGTGGCGGGGCGCAGCGGGCCTGCGGGTCCCGAGGGCGCCTGGAAAGTGACTCTCGCCGCTCACCACTCGGAGCCCCCGAGCCACCTCTCCGCCCGCGCGCACACGGGGAGGCGGGCGAGGCGCCGACTCGGGCTGGGAGCGCGGGGATCCTCCCGGCCCTCCTCCCGTCCGCCCCGCCCCGCCCCGCCGCCCGCTCCCTCCGGCCTCTGCCCTCCCCCTCCTGTCTCCCCTCCGGCTCCCCACCCCGCCGCTCCGGCCAGCCCCTCCTGCTCCCCGCTCCCCTCCCCTCGCCGGTCCTCTCCGCCTCCCCTCCGCGGCCCGCCTCCTCCCGCCGCTCTCCCACGGTGCGCGCTGGTGCCCCACCGCCCTCCCCGCCCCCCGCGCCGCGCGGAGCCGCAGTGATAACCCCGCGCGGGCGGCGGAGTCGCGGCGGGGAGGCTCCTGCGCGCCTCGGCTCCGCGGTGCCCACCTGCAGCCGCCCGGCTGGGGGCCCCTCCGAGCGCCCCTGGATGGAGCCGCGCGCTCTCCCCGCGGGGGCGCAGCGCGGGCGGCGGGCGCGGGGCGCCGGGGACGGCGCGGCCATGCGGGGCCCCGGGCGCGCGGCGCTCTGTGCGCTGCTCCTGGCGCAGGTGGCTGTGCAGGTGAGTCCCCGGAGGTTGGGGGGCGGGTGCCCGCGGCTTCCCTCGCGCGGCCCGGGTCTCACCGAGGTGTCGCGGCTCTTTTCCAGCAGGCACCTGCTCGCTCCGTGGGACCCGCAGCGGCCTCGCCGGGGAGCCCGAGCGGCCGGCGACCTCCCGGGTCCGCGGAGTGGCCGGCCTGGATGGCACAGGGCGGTAAGTCTGCGGGGAAGGAGGGTCCCAGCCCTCACCAAATAGCTGCCGGTGTTGCTGGTTTAGCAGGCGCTGCGAATGTTGCTTAGTCTCCAAACTCACGCATAGTAGGAGCCGCGCTTTCTCGCCTTGTGAGCGAGCACCTGGGAGTCGACTTTCACCAATATTTATATTGTATTCCCTTGTGGAACAGTAGCGCGTACCAGCGTTATTGGCATAAGCAATAGCAACAAAAGAAGGAATGCGCATTTAATAAGAAAATTTACAAAAGCAAGGAGTAATCTAAAGGTGTTTCTAATTGAGGCATCCAGGAAATTATAAAGCACAAGGGACTCCTTTCGCCACGCCTCACCCCCTCCTCGTCCTCCTCTGGCTGTTTAGATTGAAGGCTCTCTGTGTGCCCTTGACTAAACGGCAGGAGACAAAAGAAAGCCATTTTTGCCCAGTACTCTTGTCAGGGTGAAAGTGGATGGTCTTCAAGGGTTGGGACATAATTGAAATACAGTGCCGGGAAGGGTAATTAGCGTTTGCGACCTCCCAAGCAATGCCGCGCCTTAAACCATGAGTCTGGTTCATTTGCAGCCTGTGGTTTCACTGCTGCATTTGTAAATTTCTCGTGCCTTCCGTTAGGTTAAAGGGGAAGGCAGGTGCGGGATGTCGGCCGCTAGGCACTTTTTATCTGAACCCAATCCCTTGGCGTTTGTTTAATATCGGTGCTTTGCAACATTTCCAACAATAAGTTGCCATATCAAATGTCAGTATTTTAGAGGAACCAGGTTTGATTATCCCAACATATTTTCAGAAAATCCAGAAGATTACAGTTAATAACTCAAAATATTTGAATATAGTTTTTAACCTTTGGTAAAGACAGGAGTTGGACACACGCATTACCTATTTGGATTCTCTCTTGCTGGGAGAGTTCATGAATAGTCTATAAATGAAGCGATAGGTGAGAGGAACGCTGGGAACAGAAGACTTTTCAGGACCACCAGAGGGCGCTAGATGTAAGTGATAGGAAATCCTTACAAATGACTTAGGGCTGTGTAATTGCTAGAGAAAGGTCATTATCTATTTAAAGGTCACCTTCTTGGTCTGGTCTGGCCCTGCCTTCCTTCATGTTTCCCGTAGGATTTAATTGTCCATATTGTATTTGATTGTCCCTCCAGAGACACTTTTTAAAAGAAGACTTCTGTAAGAATTCTAGTTCTCCAAAATCATGAAAGTCTCAGGAGATTTTCAGATCACTGTACGGCATTTATAGAAAATAAGTGGTCTAGGGGCGCCTGGGTGGCGCAGTCGGTTAAGCGTCCGACTTCAGCCAGGTCACGATCTCGCGGTCCGGGAGTTCGAGCCCCGCGTCGGGCTCTGGGCTGATGGCTCGGAGCCTGGAGCCTGTTTCCGATTCTGTGTCTCCCTCTCTCTCTGCCCCTCCCCCGTTCATGCTCTGTCTCTCTCTGTCCCAAAATAAATAAAAAACGTTGAAAAAAAAAATTAAAAAAAAAAAAGAAAATAAGTGGTCTTTAGGTGAGAGCATCATAGGCAGAGAACCACGTCCAGAAGGAGAAGTCAAAGACTCCCTTCCCGAGTGTGCGTCCGCTGCTCCTGGCCGAGGCCGGCTCCTGGGAGCTGGACGGCAGCCTGGCTGGCATGAGGCTCCAGTCACCTGGCATTATCAGCTGGTGTCACAGGCCTAGCATTTCCATGACAACCACATACCTTGCTTGCTCAGAAACAGAAGGGGACGGTGTGAGCCATCATCGGTGAAGTTCTAGCTTAGCGGATACACCCCCACCTCACACCCACCCTCTGTGTGTTTTAGGTCTTTAGTTGCAAACGGCTAAGTGGAGAGTTGTGCGTGTCACTGGAGGGCTCTCGTACCAGCAGGGAAAAGACTGTGCTGAGCAGGTCACCTGTGTCTGTTCAGAACAGGAGAGCCGGGGTGCGCTTGGTGGGTGCTGCTCGGTTATCTAGGTATCGGTGACACACGTTGGCTTTGGACTCCCTCTTTCGGCCGTGAGGTTTGTTTAAAGCAACACGTCGAGGGGCGCCTGGGTGGCGCAGTCGGTTAAGCGTCCGACTTCAGCCAGGTCACCATCTCGCGGTGCGTGAGTTCGAGCCCCGCGTCGGGCTCTGGGCTGATGGCTCGGAGCCTGGAGCCTGTTTCCCATTCTGTGTTTCCCTCTCTCTCTGCCCCTCCCCCGTTCATGCTCTGTCTCTCTCTGTCCCAAAAATAAATAAACATTGAAAAAAAAAAATGAAAAAAAAAATAAATAAAGCAACACGTCGTTCACACGGTGATTGCAAACTTTGCTCCGTGTCTGGAGCAGTTAAGCAGTAGGAAAGAGAAGCCCGTCTCTTCTGTGAGGCAGCACAGTTTCGTTCGTGCCCAACGAAACTATTTTCAGACGTTAAGTCCACCCGTTTCGTTTTGGCTGATTCAGAGTGGTGTTTCCCTACTAGGAGATTTTAATGCTTTTCCTACAAATTGACCTTTGTGATAAAAATAGTGGCTCCCGGTAAAGAGCTAAGACCATCACAGATTCCTTAGCTTTTTACTTCTCCAGTAAGTTCCTCTCCCAGGGCAAGGTGTAGACGTTCTTTAGAAATTTGTTTCATTGTGTGTAATAGACCTGTTGTGTGCGTGTGTGCATTGGGAGATTATATCGATTTACATTCAAACATCCAGGTAACGTGAGACAGGGCAATGCCTTTCAGGTTCACCTGGGGTGTGCTTGTAAATCTTTAACAGCAGGCTCTGTGGCGCCCAGATCTGTAATATTTTCCGGTTCCCAAGGGGTAAATACTGGCTCCCTGGTGGCTTTCAAGCTACGGATGTGACGTCACTGAATCCTGGGGTAGGGATTCAAGGTTCGGATCCGCTCTCGGCCGCTGGTACCAAGCAGCCCTGCGTGCTCACAGGTGGTCCACACCTCCCGCACTGAGTTTGAAACCGGAGCGGTCTTAGACTTGATGCTGTGGTCAGAAAACCTCTTGAAATCAGGCAGTTCTGACCACTGAGGGGAGCAGCCGTACGCGACGTTGTCCTCCTTTACCAAATGTGTAGGGGACACAGGTGTAATTTAAAGGATTCTCGGGATGTCAGGAATCACGCTCATTTTTTTCTTGAAATCGCGAGCCGACGGCCGAGGGGATTATCATCTGAAAACCTAAGCTCAGAAGTTAATTTTTTCAGATTACTGCAGTTATATATTGACTTTTTCCAGATAGTAATGCGTGTATGATGAGATACTGTGCTTGTTTTGTTCATTCACTGAATTCTTTAGCGATGACCTTTTCCGCGTTCATTTATATGTAACCGAGAGTACACATTTGATGGTAAGCAGGGCTTTCGGGCTCAATCAGGATTCCCCCACCTTGGCAGTATTGACATTTTGTAGCGGAGGTCCCGCCTGGGCATCGGAGAATAAGTAGCTGCATCCCGGAATTCGGTGGTCAGATTCCAGGAGCTTCACAGTCCCCCTCCCCCTTCCTGACAAAGCAGAAACGCGTCCAGACGTTTGTCTCCTGGGGGAGGGGGAGGGGAATCACTCCGGCTGAGAATCAGCAGACTGAACGGGAAAACAAATCTTCTTCCATCGAACATTTTCTCCCTGCCTCTTGGGAACCGATCGTCATTAAATCCCAAAGAGTGGCTTTGCTGTTGGCACAGCTGGTGTCCTGAGGCCAACAGGTACCAGCCCTCCAGAGCGGATTGTCACTTTCTGTGAAATTTTGCCGAGCTGGTCATTGAAAATTAAAGTATATGGGGCGACCGGGGGGCTCAGTCGGCTAAGCATCTGACTTCGGCTCAGGTCACGATCTCACGGTTCGTGGGTTCGAGCCCCGCGTCGGGCTCTGGGCTGACCGCTCGGAACCTGGAACCTCCTTCGGATTCTGTGTCTCCCTCTCCCTCTGCCCCTCCCCCACTCACGCTCTGCCCCTCTCTGTCTCAAGAATAAAAATAAACACTAAATTTTTTCCAATAAAATTAAAATATAGTTACCATGAAATAAATCCTATTAAAGACAAAATGGAAAGACTCAACGTTCCTCCCTTATAATTGCTTTACTAGGTTTTACTATTACCTGTGCTCTCGAGGTTATTTACATCATTCGTATCTGTGTGGGGAGATGTGCGTAGGTACAGGTGCAGGTCCGGGGGCGCATCTTTCCACACTCCGTGTTGAGTGACGTCACGTGGAAATCAGCCACGGTGGGGGTATTACCCCAGGGGAACTGGCAGATGCCATCCACCAGGCCGTTCGTGTTTTCCCCTCAGATAGCTGGAGGTCCTGCATTTGTCAACAGGACCCTGGATGTGTTTATGTAAAAGAGGCTTATTAGTGATGCTATTTTGAGCGTAGATATCCAGTGTCCCCTCCAGATACAGGATGCATGTTACGTGACTTCCAAAACAAAGGTCAGAAGAACAGGGCTGATGGCATCTGGAAGCAGTTTGATGTTTTGAAAGTGGTAATCATCTTTTACGCGCAGTAGTTGTGCTGATTAGCTAGTGTTCCCCGGCCTCTGTTGGGATGCACATAGGCTGGGGTGAGGTGGGGAGGGCTCCCTGAGAGCCCCAGGAGGCAGGGGGAAGAGTGCCAGGCCACACCGCTGCTTGGCACCGGCCTCTCCCCTCGGCCCGGAAAGCTGGGCAAGAGGCAGGTGGGGTGGGGCTTTGCGCTCTGCCCCCCGGAGCCACCCCGGATCGGCCGCCGTCGCATACACCGGCCAGTCCCTGACCGGTTTCCCCCTTTCTCCTGTCCTTGCCTGCGGTTCAACCAGATTTGTTTTATTGTCTCATTTCCCTGGTAAACTGTGAAACAATTCCAGGGTGTTTTGCCCCGCGGGACACACATGCCCTGCCTTGACGTCGATGTTGACGGTTGGCTCAAGTCGTCCGCCAGACCCTGCTGCGTGCGGCCCAGCTCCCCACTTACCCTCAGGGCACCCGTTCTCACCTGCGTGGCAGGGCCAGGCCCGTGGGCCTAGCACTGGGCCCAGAAGAGTCGCCTGTCAAAGCTCTCGACCGGCGGGGCGCCTGGGTGGCTCAGTCGGTTAAGTGTCCCAGCTTTGGCCCAGGTCACGATCTCAAGGTTCGGGGGTTTGAGCCCTGCGTCGGGCTGTCTCCTGTCAGCAGAGATCCTGATTCCGATCTTCTGTTGCCCTCTCTCTCTGCCCCTCCCCTGCTGTTCTCGCTCTCTCGAGATAAATAAATAAACTTCAAAAAAAAAAGGTCTTGACTGGAGGAGACCGCATCCCTGGAGACACAGAGGCCATTGTCCAGCCTTTGGTTAACCCGCCACTTGATGGGGCTGGCCGCCTGGCCCTGGACGCTCAGCCCCAGGCTTCAGCATGGGGGCTCCAGGCAGGGCCTTCCCGTCCGTGGCCTCCCTTGCCCTCTGCAAACCCACAAACGGTCACTGGCTGCCTGCTCCTTCCAGAGTAACCTTTCTCTTACCTTCCGGACGGCACAGGGACACACGATCAGGCACCTGTGTAGAGAGAGATCGGTTGAGAACAAAACCTCACTTTTCTAGAAACAATAATTACCCAATTACCCCTTGCTTCTGACCAAGTGCCATTTCTGTGGGATCCTGTTTTATTGTGTCTTACGACTCCAAGAAACATGTCCAACTCCTGCCAGGGCAGAAGAGGGCCCCACTTCTCGAGCATCCATCACAGCAGTCTCCCGACGGCACATGCTGGTAACGAAAGGAGCTCGGAACCTTCCTTCTGTGCTTCCCACGGTGGGGAAACTGACTCAGATGTGCAGAGAAGGCAAAACTGGGGGGTCGTCGGTGACTGAAACCCGGCAGACCTGTGAGGGGGCCCTGAGATCTGACAGCCCCTCGGGGGTTTCCAGACTTTTCCAAAAATCGTTTGTCCGAACGTGTTTTAGGCTCGAGTCCTGTGAATCAGAGCGGGCAGAGGATTGTGGTGAGTGTCTGGAAAGACCCTGGGCTGTGGACTCTGACAGTTGGCCAAGAACTCGGGCCAACGAGAGGGTCCACCACGCTTTTCCGTGGGAGCAACCACATAGGAGCATTTCCCAATGTTAGCATCTAGAAACCCGGAATATGTCTGCGTAGGGTTTACGGGATTCCTCGATTTAACAAGAAAATATTAAAATATTAAGCAGCAAGGAATGCCCATCAGATTTGCCTTTTTAATAACTGTTTCCTGAAGCTAAAATTTGTCAGCTCAATGGAGATCGTTGTAAAAAAACAAAAAGTGTGACTCAAAGAATATTTAGAACCATAAATGATTACATATCATCATGAGCGTGAGGTGAAATTTATGAACTGGAACCCCACATGTCCCGTTTTTTAATTTCCTGGGTCTGTAATCTGTTTTTCCTTTGAAGTGTCATAGATTTTGCCGTACTGGGACTAGCCCGTGATGGGGCACCAGTGACTTCCCTACAGGCTACTTTGAAGGTTTTCTCTTCTGACTCTGATTGTTTGCGTCCCACGGCGGAGATCTGAGGTTGGCTCGTCGCTGCAGTTTTCCTCCGTCGTGTTTTACCGGGAGGGAGTGTCATCTGGCAATAAATTACATTCTAAGACTGACTCCCAGGTTCTTTTTAGAATTCTGAAATTACTCAGCCAAGCCCTGTCTTTGTCTTTCAGAATACGAGCTGGTGTCCCCCTATGAGGTTGACCACAACGGAGACTACGTGTCGCATGAAATCACACACCCTCAGAGGAGGAAGAGGGCGCTGGCCCAGCTCGGGGTTGAATCTCTTCACCTTCGGCTGAAGGGCTTCAGGCATGACTTCCACATGGAGCTGAAAGCGTCCAACCTGGTGGCTCCTGGATTTATGGTGCAGACGCTGGGGAAGGGAGGCACCAGGTCCGTGCACGCCTTCCCACCCGAGGATTTCTGTTTTTATCAAGGCTCCTTACGATCCCACAAAAATTCCTCGGTGGCTCTTTCAACGTGCAAAGGTTTGGTGAGTACCTGCCGCCGCTCGTGAAGTGACAGGGACAGTGGCGTGTGTGAAGGGGGAGGGCGATGAGATGTCCCTTGAGATCGTCTAGCTGACTCCTCCGTCATCGCAGGGCAGATTTCACTGATCTGTGAAAGCAGGAGAACGTTGTCAAGGAGCGCTGTCTACGAGGCGCGATGCCGTCGCCTTGGGCCCATTTGGCTGTGGCCCATTCTGGAGAAACGTCTTCATTCTGCAAAGACCAACACGAGTCCCCTGGTGGACCGGGTTGATTATTTGATCGGCTGCTTGAAAGCCCTTTACTCGTGTCGTTCTGTCCAGGATCACATGCTTACAGGTTAGGGTGTTATTCCGAATGTGACGAAGCCGTGGCCGGGAAGCGCCGGTCTCACTGGACTGATGATTCTCTGGGCATGTTCCCCATCTTCTTAGCACGGTAGAGACTTGGATGGCGAGCAGCCCGTTCCAGGAGTATTCCGCAAGACGAGCAAGCGTTTCTCATAAATTCTAATTACTTTTTAAACACGTATTCATCTTTAAGAGACAGAGCGCGAGCGGAGGAGGGGCAGAGGGAGAGGGATACACAGACTCAGAAGCGGGCTCCGGGCTCTGAGTTGTCGGCACAGAGCCCGATGCGGGGCTCGAACTCACGGACCGTGAGATCATGACCTGAGCTGACGTCGACCCTTAACTGACTGAGCCACCCAGGTGCCCCAAGAAATTTCCATTTGATAAATGATCAGCGTTTCACAGTATGAGTGGTATGGGATGCCAGGTGTCACATGGTCACAACTGAGCCAATGGTTCTTCTCTGTCTCTCTCTGTCTCTCTGAGGGATTGTGGGTGATCATTTCCCATGCGCGGATGCTCAGTCTCCGGCCACGATGTGTGGCAGACGTTGGTGATTTTTCACAACGTTGGAAGGTGCCCCCAACTGGCAGCGGTGGATTTTTTGTCACTTCAGAGCACCTATGGACAGTCCTTTGCTTTTCCACACAACAGTGAGCTTAGGAATGCTTTGCTCCATTCTAGGTCATTAGATAGGTTCCTTGTTAAAGTCACAGGAACAGAAAAAGATTCTACTGAGCCGATAGACAGCAGTGATTCCATTAGTGACGGTGAATGTCATCCGACACAATAACCCCCGCCCCCCCCCCCCCCGCCCCGTCTCTTGTCTCCCTCACACCGGCCACGAAGGTTTTCAAAGGTAAGTGCAGGTTAATTTGCTTATTTTTCTTTATATTTTGTATTTTATTTAATATTTTGTATTACGTTACAGGATTATGATCACTTTATATGAATGTTTTCTGGGCTGTGGAGTCATCTGAGCTTCCGTTATTTCTTATGGGGGAATTCTCTTGGATGTATGAGAGCTTTGGGTTACAAGCACGTTTCTGGAACGAATTCTGCTCACAAGCCAAGGTTTTACTCTATCGGACTTAGACATCGAACATCACTTAGATGCCTCTGGGGGTCCCCTTCGCTGGTCCCTTCATTAAGGAGCATTCAGCCAAGTTGGGAAGATAGCGGCATCCCTCAGGCTGGTCCAAGCCAAAATCTTAATGCCTCGTCATTTAATTTGCTTGAAATATTTCCATATTTTAAAGCGAGACACGCTTAGTAGATTCTTAGAGTCTTGAGTACATTAATCTGTCAGACACACATGAGTGAGATGCGTCTTAGGTAGCTGAGTGAAGATGTGTGGTCACGTTTTAAGGTCTTGACCACATTTTGAACATTTATTACGTTTCCAGAAAATGTTTTACATCTGTCTTAAGCTTCTTTCTCCCTTTGGAAAGAGGGAATTCAGACACTGCATCTTAGAAGGATTTTGTGTATGGGAGTGCGAGTATCGGGTGCCCAAGTATTTGAATCCCTTCAAATACTACACATGTGCAAATGCTAAATCCCGTTAAAAATTGCCAAACAATATTAACACTTGCTTTTCAGGGGAATGGGAAATGGGTTGATCCCGCGTCTACCCTAATTTGTGAAGGGCTTCTGGTTTGAGAGTGATCACAGCCGGGATTTGCCAAGGATTTGGCGGTTATTTGGCATAATTTTTATGATTGAAGACGGTGTGGGTGATTTCTTCCATGTTCTCCCAAGAAAAACAGATCTCCCTTAATTAAAGGGCTAGAACTCTTCATATAATGCATTAAAGGAAGAGATCTCCTTGGCTTTTTTAACGAAAGCTCAGACCTGGAATGGAAGCCATCTGTGTGGAAGGGAGGCGCGCCGTGCCTTCAGAACTCATATCCTTGGATTTGTTTGCGGAGCTTGGGCGAGGTGCTTCCCATGACCCCGGCAGGGTGCAGACTTAAACAAGACTCCTCTGGATAACGAACACTGGAATTTAATATTGCGGTCACTGGAATAGGAATCTGTATGCCTTCACCATTCATCTTCCAAACCCATTAAATCCAGCTTCACTGATATTTTGTCTGTAGAGGATCATTTACGAACATGACCTCGACTAGACTTATGAGTGTGAGGGGCAGGGGCATTTGCCATATGACAAATCAAAGGCATTTTAAAGAAGAAAAAGGGAGGATATGAAGTCCTCTGTCGTTAGCCAGATAAGAAAAAAATATTGAATGGGAACGTCCTTCAACTCGGTGCCAAGTCTGTTATTTCTCTCCTGATGGATGGCTACCCCATCTCTCATTCAGATCTCTTAAGGTATGAAGAAAAATGGTGTTACGTTAGATGAGGGCTTCTTTTATTAGGGGTGGAGGGGAGGATCTAATTAAAGTTCCAGGTAGATCTCAGTTAAGCTTTTTTTTTTTTCCCCTAGTGTTTCTGGTCGACCCACCTATTGAGTGGCAGGCAGCTGCCTGTAGAATTCTCTTTTGTTTGCCCGTTGTCCCTCACACCCCTTTGCAGACTCTAGTGGAGAGCATGATGCAAACAAGATCCCTGGTGGTGGAGAAATCACCCCTACTCCGTTCTCCTGGTTCTCCCTACAGCGTGGGACTGTTACCTTGAAGTTAAAATATATCGCTTAACTAAGAGTTTAACGTCTTCAACTGGAGAACTTGGTTGACAATTGTGAGACGGTGCAATTTGCAAACCGATAAGCAGTTTTCTCCCCAGGTTCTCGGAGTTTGAGTGTGGGAGCCCTTGGCTGTCGTTGTTCGGTAAACGGGTCTGAGGAACACTGTCAAAGTGAGTAGCTGATGGTGTGGTCCTGTTTATAGTAAGCAACTGTTCTTGCAAGACTAAAATGACTGTTTTCCCAAGGATCTTGGGAGACGTGAATGAGCTTCAGAACCGGGCGGTGCTGGAGCCTTCCAGAGCCGGGCATGAGTTGCCGGTTGTCTGATGGGAGAGCCAGGACACAGGTGATGTCACCGCAGTGATGATGGGAGGGAAAATACAGGCGCCAGGAGATGCGGAGAGGGTGCATCTGGGAGGTGGCAGATTCAGCCTCGGTTCCTGGAGTAGTTTGTCCAAGCCGAATCTTCATAGGAGACTCGGGCATGATGCCCGATGGAGGAGTCACAGGCTGCCCCGGGGAAGATTCCTAACATCGTTCACCATCATGGAGTTCTCCGCTGCCCCATCTGTAAACCCTAAAAAGACCTCTAAAGTTGTCCCGGTACTTCCACCAAGAGTCTTGATTCAAAATATTTCTTATCTCACTGCACCAGGTTATTTTATTTTATTTTTAAGTGCTTATTTATTTTGAGACAGAGCGAGCGCACGTGTGGGGGAGGAGCAGAGAGATAAGGAGAAAGAATCCCAAGCAGGCTCCGCACTGTCAGCACAGAGCCAGGCGGAGGGCTCGATCTCATAAACCGTGAGATCGTGACCTGAGCCGAGATCAGGAGTCGGACGCTCGGCTGACTGAGCCCTCCAGGCACCCGAAGGTTATTTGTAAAAAAGGCAGTGTGTGTAATTGCCATGTCCCTACCTAACTGACATCACAGATCTGCTGTGGTGACCAGCATGGGTGTGTAAATGTGTGGGCACAGCAGGTGCCTTTCAAGAATGACTGCACTAGTGAGCGCGGGAAACAGCCATGGCCAGGACAAGAGCGGAAGAACCCGGGCTAACTTACTGTGGATTTTGTGCCGGATGCTTGGCTAATAGCCTCACTGTTGTTATCTCACTTAGCCTAATGACCACACTAACATAAGTACTGTTTGTTTTGTTTTTTTTTAAGTTTATTTATTTTGCGAGAGACAGAGGCAGCAGAAGCAGGGCAGGGGCACAGAGAGAGAGGGAGAGAGCGAATCCCAAGCAGGCTCCACGCTGTCCGCAAGGAGCCGGACGCGGGGCTTCAATTCACAAACCATGAGATCGTGACCTGAGCTGAACCAAGTGTCGGACACTTAACCGCCCGAGCCACCCAGGCGCCCCCGTGCGTTATTTTTATGGCTAAATAATAATCCCGTGTACACATATACCACATTTTTTATCCCCTCGGCAGTTGATGGATATTATCGTCTCTGCTCTTTCTGGCAATTGTGAATAACACTGCTGTCCGTGTCCTGATTCTGGTATGGCCGTGCGTTTCTTTTCTCTTGGGTTTATACCTAGGAGCGTAACTGCTGCGTCCTATGGGAATCCTGCGTTTAACATTTTGAGGAAATTCCAAACTGTTTTCCACAGTAGCTCTCCCACCTTGCATCCCCCTAGCATCGTATGAGGTTTCTGATTTCTCCACATTCTGGCCCCCACGTGTCCATCTTCTCGATTATAGCTCTCTTGACGACCATGGGGTATCCCACTGTGGCGTCGAGCGGCTGGATAGAGAGCATTGGCTGACAGTCTTGGTTGTTGTTACTCTTGTTACGGCTTAGTTACTGTGTTTTCCTTCCGGCGCTTTGAAGATGTCATGCTGCCTCTCGCCCCCTGTTGTTTCTCAAGAGAAGTCTGTTTATTTCATCGCAGTTTTATTGTTTGATTTTGTGGCTATTTCCTGATTTTCTTTTTTTAAAATTTTTTAATGTTTATTTATTTTTGAGAGAGAGAGAGAGGGAGACACAGAATCAGAAGCAGGCTCTAGGCAGGCTCTGAGCTGTCAGCACAGAGCCCGATGTGGGGCTCGAACCCATAAGCCACGAGATCATGACCTGAGCTGAAGTCGGATGCTCAACCGACTGAGCCACCCAGGCGCCCCTCCCGATTTTCTTTCGGTTTTTGTCTTTCTACACTTTTACTGCGATGTGTGCGCGTGTGGCCATCTTTGTCCTCACCTTGTGGGGCTCCCATTATGCGTATGTTGGTGTGTTCCATGGTGTACTGCATTTCTCTGAGGCCCCATTAATTTTCCTTCATTTGCTTTTTCCTCTGAGCCCTTCATCTTGCACAATCTTTATCGATCTGTCTTCAAATGCACTGATTCTCTGCTGACAGTTCAAAGCCACTACTCAGTTTCTATAGTAAAGTTTCCTTTGTGATACCGTAGTGTTTTTGGTTTTGGTTTTTTGAAAGAGAGAGAGAGAATGTGAGTGCGAGGGAGAAAGAGAGAGAGGGAGGGGGAGAGAGAGAGAATCCTAAGCAGGCTCCACGCTCAGGATATGCAGAGCCCGATGTGGGGCTCCCTCCCACGACCCTGGGATGATGCCCTGAGCCTAAATCTGGAGTGAGACGCCTAACTGAATGAGCCACCCAGGCACCCCTGGGATATTGTACTTTTTAAACCAAAGAATTCCCATTTGGTTATTTTAATAATTTCTCTTAGTCTGTATTTTACACCTTTGTCGCCAGGCCTTGCTTTAATTCTTTAGACGTTGTTCCCTTTGGTTCCGTGAACGTGTTTACAACAGTTGCTTTGAAGCACGGGTCTCCTAAGCCCAGCATCTGGGACCCCTCAAAGCAGTTTCCGTGCCTGTCTCTTTTCACGTTCGGGGCCACACTTTTCTGCTTCTTTGCATGTCTCATCGTTGTCTGCAAAAACCGAGCCTCACGGAGAAGGGTGGCGACCCTGGACCCTACCCACGGTCTGCCGTCCAAGGCTTCCTGCTGCTGTTTCTTTTCCTCCTGTCGGTTTCGTGACTTGGCAGGACTGGTTCCGTGCAGCCTCCGATGTCGCTTCTCGCGAGTGCCACCTGGAGCTCGTGTGCCATCTTCCAGAGAGCCCGGCGTGCTGCTCCGCGGCCGTTGGTGGCACCCCACCCGCTCACCTGTGCTAACTGCTAGCGGATTGTGTTGTTGTTGGGGTGTGTGTGTGTGTGTTCATGTTTTACGACGCCCTGGGGCATAAATTGCTCAGCGGTCTGACTCGACTAACGTAGAGCTCCTTTGGAGGGTTCCAGACAAGCTCTTGCAAAACTGCTCTTTAATCAAATCAGACTGTGAAGCAATTTGCGCTCCAGAGTGGTAGTGATAAAAAAAAAAAAAAGAAAAAAGAAAAATGAGCCCCTTGAGGTGAGTCCCCCTTCTTACAGCTGCCGCTCCTCCTGGGTAGGACACATGTGCCCCTGCGTGGAACGGGGGCCGGCAGTGTCTGCTTCTCCCCAAGTGCCAGGCACCCCTACCCTATGAGTGGGGCTCCGGGTGAGGCTGTGGGTACCCAGTCCCCTCTGTCTGCTTCCCGGCCTGCAGCTGTACCTTGCAGATGAGCTGGTATGGGGACGGCCAGGGTTCCCTTATCCTCAGCCTGCTGAGTGCAGAGAGGAGCTTCTGTCCTGAGAGTTGTGGCCGCTTGTAGAAGGCAGATCGGTTCTCGTGGCTGCGCCTGCCCGGAGCACAAATGTTGTGGTAGGGGGAGCAGAGGGGCAGGAGGCCTGGTAAGCAGGCCACTTACCTGGAAGTGTAGCTCTAGAATGGGAGTCGGGGGAACGGGAGGCCCTTGTCTTCTTGGGAGCTCTGTCCCACCGACTGGGGGCAGGGTGAGGCTGTGACTGGCCCACGGCCCAGAAGCCACCAAATTTTCACCATTCTTTCCAAGATTTATGAAATTAGAGTCCGTAGATGTGTCTCCCCGTTTGAAGCCCTGAGGACAATTTACAGAGACTTTTAATGGTTCGTGTGTGTGTGTGTGTGTGTGTGGGTGTGTGTAATTTCTAGCAGTTAAATGATCATTTCACTGGAGAGCAGACCTGCCCCCCCCCCACCCCGTACACTTCCGTTCTGGAAGTCAGTCTCCACTAGGTGCTGTCATCGACCCATTTTACAGATCATTGCCCAAGGCCACTCTACTGTCCCCCTGTTACAGACGACTCCCATGGTCATTCTTAAAAGAGTGGGCTTGGCATCCAGGAAGCCTGACTTGAGAGCCAGCTCTTCAGACAATAGTGCACTCTTGCTTCCTGGGATCGCCAGGACAGAGAGAGACAGGGCGTGGGTGGGGGAGGGGCAGAGAGAGAGGGAGACACAGAATCCGAAGCAGGCTCCGGGCTCCGAGCTGTCAGCACAGAGCCCGACGCGGGGCTTGAACCCACAAAGCGTGAGATCGTGACCTGAGCCGAAGTCGGACGCTCAACTGACTGAGCCACCCAGGTGCCCCTGAGTGATCGTATTTCACATTTACAGATAAAAATATTATATTTACCCAACTTCTGTTTTGAGGTATAAATAACTATACAATTCATTTTAAAATTCGTGTCATCTGATTTCTTTCCATGAGTGCTGAACACCCTAAATTTTCTGTCGGGGCATATAGTTTATTCAGAAAGGATTTATTCGTTAAGGTTTCTAACAAAACAATGTTTAAAAACTCCCATTAGTCAATACTGTTAATGAGGCTTCTGTAGATAAGGATTTTGTGGCATATGATGGGATTAGATTTTCTTAAAGTATTTCATGCAAGTTCTGTACTTAGATTGTCATCTTAGCTCCGCCTCACCCCCCCCCCAAAAAAAAACAAGTCTGTCCACTGCCCTTGGCACAAAATCTGTGTGAAATTTAGCCCTTCTTATGTAAATCATTGTGTTTGTTAAAGCTTTTAATGCACAGGATACATACCCCTTCTCCTAAAATCTAACTATTCTCTTGTTTCCGGCAATGTTGGAAAACCGGTAAATCCCACAGTTCCCAGTGTGCTTAAGAATTCCTTCACGTGGTGGGGGTGGGGGTGGTGGTGCCTGGGTGGCCCAGTTGGTTAAGCGTCCGACTTTGGCTCAGGTCATGATCTCAGGGTTCATGAGTTTGAGTCCCGCTTTGGGCTCTCTGCTGTCGGTGTAGAGCCTGCTTGGGGTCCTCTGTCTCCCTCTCTCTCTGCCATTCCCAGCTCATGCTTGTTCTTCCCCCCGCCCCCCGCCTCAAAATAAATAAACATTAAAAGAAAGAAGAATTCCTTCACTTGGTTGGAGACTTACTCGGTGCGCTGGTCGGAGCGGTCCTAGGTTTTATTCCCAGCCTCAGACTCCGGGGATTCTCTGGAAATCCTAGTCATAGAGAGTTTTCCTGTAGCACCCAATAAATCCTCGGAAACTGTCTGAAATATTGCCAGACTTTTAACTGACTTTGAGAAATGTTCTGGAGCCAGTAAAATAAAGCGGGAGTGGAGGGAAGAAACAACAACAGAGCCGGTCAGAAGAGACAATATGAGTTTTTAAGAGTTGTGCCGCAATCTGAGAAGGCCAGTGGTGGCACGACCAGGTTGAGAATATGTCCGGCTTGGGAGGCATGTAATAACGTTGTGGAGAATGTACTTTTTTTAGAGGAAGTAAGGCCAAAGTTGGTAGCTGTTAGGAAATGTAAACATGGGTGTGGGGAACCAAAGAGCATGCCGGGTAATCCTTTTTCTGCCGATTCCTTAAGAATGAATGTAGTTAAGAATTTTGAAATTGACAGACATGAGTGTGGTTCATCACCAAAAGTAGATCCAGGTTCCCGGTTTGTAAGATGATCTTTTATACTTGAGGTGGCCAGCGATTCTTCTGTGAACAGACATGACGTGCCTAGAGAAATGTAATGACAAAACCTAGAGGTTTCTTCCACTTCCCTTATTTCTCAGATGACGAACCTGAGCTTCAGTGCGGTGTGGCGACGCGGCCGATATCGCAGAGCCAGCCGAGTTGAGACAGGTGTTGGATGTGCGCCTTCAGATTCTCTGTCCAGGGGTGTGTTCGCCGAACACACTGGATGCTATTACTTTTTCATATACCGAGGAACCAACAGGAAGCGTTTAAGTGTTGGAATATGAGCCAGAGATTCTAGAAATAAAATAAATGTGTCTTCGGTCTGGGGATCTGGGCCAGGTAGCAGTGGGGAGAGGAGAGACGGCCAGCTTCCCTTCCGGTTGGTGTGGGGTATTCCCAGTGTCCCTTATTAGAAGGCAGATGCTTCTCCCGCCACCACCAAGGACGACGCTCAGAGGGACTCATCATGGTCGGTAGAATATTTGCTGGAAGGATCATCATCAGGTGCTCATCTCTACAACCAGTGCGACCAGCATGTTCTTCACGGGCAAGATTGGCCTGAGACAGCCAAATGGGTCTCTTTGGGGGAGCAGGAATGTGACCCCGCGGTCGTTTCCTCTGGGGGATGATCCAAGTCTGGGATTCTCTGAGGGACAAGAATCCCTGAAGCCTGCTTGTTAGGCAGTGGCTATTCAAGAGAACGTCCAGCCCAGTCTAGAGATTAAAAGAAGGGACCGGAGGAAACCGTGCCTTTCAAAGCAGGCTCCTGATTGCCTGAGGTTCGAGCAGAGCAGGATGGCGGTTTTCTTCTTAAATGTCACTTTCCCTGACCCACACATCTAAAATCGCCCACTCTTCCCCCTCCAAACCTACTTCCCACCCTCTTCCCTGCTGTCTTTTTCTTGGTATTTATTGTTACCTGTATCAGTCATAGTCCAGTTAGGACCCGGAGACCGCACAGCTCGGTAAGAGAGAATTAATGCCGAGCATGAAGGTATTAACTGAAAAATTAAAAAGAGAATACTAAAGCTTTGCAAGATGGAAAATGCAGTTAACAGGTACTGCCCCTGCGGCTGAGGGAACCCAGTGAAGGAGTTGTGGTTATCACAATTTAGATGCCTCAGGGAGGCTCAAACCCCCAAGCAGGAGGCGCTGGCCAGCTGGTGCTGGACTCTGAGGGGGCATGTTGCTGGTTCTTCAGGTAAACCCTAAACTAGAACAGACTGTCACTGCCAGGTGGAGCGACGCTGACAGGAACAGGAAGCAGACAGGAAGTCCGCAGGGAGCAGACAGGAAGTTCGCAGGGGGCAGACAGGAAGTCCGCAGGGGGAAGACAGGAAGTCCACAAGGGGAAGACCAGAAGTCCACAGGGGACAGACAGGAAGGAACAAGTTCTTCCACGTTCTTCAGTCTGTCCACCCCCTCACCGAATGGGCTGTGACAGCGATGAAGAGTGAGCAGGTGGCAGAGCAGAAGTGGGATTTGCAGAATTCTGGCGTCAGCACCACACAGCACAGTTTAAAAGGGGAGCTGGGAGCTAAGAATGATGTCTTCACGCTAAGCAAGCTGGCCACTATGCTAAATGTTGAGAGGGTAGCAGGGGTTCGTGTCTGACTTCTGCCTGGTTTATCCTCAGCGCTGTCAATAGTGTCTGACATACAGTAAAGCCCTCAAAACTGGATTCGATGAGTGAGTGATTTTTTTGGTGGCAAAATGGTCCTGGCGCTTTGCAGAAATCATCGCACAGACACTGGTCCGGAGGCGGGAAGACACGGAGACCCCAAAGCCGAAACAGCAGGGACACCGCAGCCCTGTCTACGGAAAGACTGGACCGACCGTAAGGACCAGAACTCGGCAGGCCTGAGAGCTGGAATATTCCCGGGTGGGGCTGGGGACGCTGGACCCAGTGCACGGCACCCATTCCTTCCCTATCCGCTCATCGGGTTCAAATCAGATCTCTCGCGGTGTTTGCCTGGTGGGAGAGGCAGCCACGTCTCCTCAGTAGGGTTGAAAGTCGTATTTCGGGCCTTATTATATGGGAACAAGTTGGCGCCCAGGGCCTCGTGTGTTCTTGCAGCGTCCATGTCCGTGTAAATCCCCCCCGAAGGAGAGATTGGGGCGTCATCGTCCACAGGCCCGAGGCCAGACTGTAACAAGGCGAGGCCCGTCCTTGCTCACTTCGGACAACAGGGGGCGTCAGGAGCCCCGACCCTGGTCTCAGGTTCCTGGAGTCTCAGAACTCCGCTGTTGCAGGCGTGACCACGCTCCGTGCCCCGCTCGTTCCAGGCATGTGTCACTTTTGCTGATTGTGATTCCTTTGTCTGAGGACGGCAGTCATCTTACTGCACATGCATCTCACTACTTGAAGAACTCGTTTTACTGATTTTTTAAAGGAAAAACAGCATGTGTTTTACAGGCATTCAATCGAGTAAATTCAGTGTTTTAAAATCGTAGTGAAAGCAGTGTTCGTTTCATATTATCTTTTCTATAATTTCTGTGAAATTACAGGAAAACGAAATAAAAATATCTCGTTTGCAAATTTACAGGCTAGAGAAATGTAGGCAGTATTCCTATGTTTCCTTTTGGTCCATTGATAATAGAGGGACATACCCAATAAGGTATATGCTGTCATTATATGTAAAAAGTTACCAGTTTCCGGGGCGCCTGGGTGGCTTAGCGGGCTAAGCGTCCAACTTTTTTTTTTTTTTTTTTTTTTTGGGAGACAGAGAGAGTGCAAGCAGGGGAGGGGCAGAGAGAGAGGGAGACACCGAATCCCAAGCAGGCTCCAGGCTCCGGGCTGTCAGCACAGAATCCGATACGGGCTCCAACCCACGAAGCGTGGGATCATGACCTGAGCTGAAGCCGGATGTTTAACCCACTGAGCCACCCAGGCGCCCCAAGCATCCAACTCTGGATCTTGACCTAGGTCATGATCTCATGATTTATGAGTTTGAGCCCTGCATCGGGCACTGCACTGACAGTGTGGAGCCTGCTTGGGATTCTCTCCCTCCCGCTCTCTCTGTGCCTCCCCTGCTTGTGCATACATATTCTCTCTCTTTATTTAAAAAATAAAGTTACCAGTTTTAAAGCAAAAATTAAACTAGGATAAAAATAAATATATATGCTGTTACCAGATTTACAGTGATGCTAAGATGTTTGGTTGCCTTTAGTTTAAAAATGGTACTAAAATAATAGAAAACTTAAATAGGCAATGACATGATATATCTAGTCATCCTAGTTTTTTGTCATTGAATAATTGTATCTTCAACCATTAGAAATTTGGAGCAAAACATGTAAAATGAAATGCAGTTGAAGCATTTGGTGACTTCATCCAGTATGCAACGTCTGTGAAAAAAAATATTTGCCTTGATGACGACCTTAAGGTCATTTCATTCTATCATAATTTATATTTCCATATGAGTACGTTGTATGAATGGTGAAAAAGCAGGTGCTGACCCTTAACTGTGATAAGCCACATTTAAGTTCATGGCTGTTGGGAATCCTTTCAGGACTGCCAGCACCCAGCAGTGTTCCTGGCAATTGGATGGATGGATAGGGGGGTGGATGGGTGGGTGGATGGACAGACAGATAGTTAAATGGCTGGCTGGCTGGCTGGATGGATGGATGAAAAGTCCTCGTGTTAGATACTAGCTCCATCTATGCTGGAGACAGTTCCTAAGAGAATCTCTAAACAAATTTTAAGTAAGAAACACTGCAATATACTTGGGTCATGGGATATGATATAACTTGTATAAAGTACAATTCAGAAAGCTAAGTGGATTTGCCCACCTCTTAGCTTCTTATACCTTATTGCATGAGCATAGAGACGAAATTGTGTCTCTGCGTCTTGGACGGATGTCTTCTTTAGCTATTAAGCTTATGACGAGGGGGATTGCCTATTGCACACGAGGATTTCTGAAGAAGGGTATTTTTTTTAATTTTTTTAATGTTTATTATTTTAGAGAGAGAGAGCAAGTCGGGGGGGGGGGGCAGAGAGAGAGAGGGAGACACAGAATCGGAAGCAGACTCCAGGCTCCAAGCTGCCAGCACAGAGCCCGATGCGGGGCTGGAACCCACAGACTGCGAGATCATGACCTGAGCTGAAGTCGGCTGCCCAACTGACTGAGCCACCCAGGCGCCCCTGAAGAAGGGTATTCTTAACCCACCTTGAATCCTTCACGAAGAGTGGTGCAGTGCACTTTCAGGGACGAAAAGCTGGCACTCACCATAAAATAAGAAAAAAAAAATTTCCGTTTCTACTCTGTTAAGTTAGCTGATATAAATATTAAACACTTTGTAAATCAAAATCCAGAACCAAGGTAGTCAACAAGCATTGGAGCCCCTACAATCGAAGGACTGTGGTCGTTATCCTGGGAAACAAATGAACAGAAAACCATGCACTGTCTACATTCTCCATGCAAGGAAAGATCTCTGTTTAGATGGACATATACACAAGAAACAGAGTCAAATGACTACTTGAGACAACAAAAAGGGAAACATAATGAGAAAACGTAGCCATTGGAGTCACACGGGGCTGTTCACAGGGAGTTTCTCTCATTTCCTAGCCCAATGGCTCTGTACTTGGCTCTTCCCGTTTCCTTAATTTGTAAATAACCCTGACGTCACCGGCTGGCGGGAGGATGGAGCGAGGCAGCGTATGCCGAGAGCCCGCAGCACAGAACTTAGCGCACAGTAGGAGCTGAGCCCTCGCCCCCTCAGCCTCCCCCGTGTAACTGCGAAATGTGGGTACAAACCTAATGAGAAGCGAACTGCCCAAGTGCCAGCAGGCTCGCGTCAAGTGAGGGAACCAGGAGGTGACACTGACCTTCAGAGAAGCCCCACAGTTGAGATGGGAGTGGAATTAGGATCTGTCGTATTCACACTGGAACCTTCTGGGTGGGTGATTTATTGAAAGCCCCCGCGATGAGAAAAAGACCGATCCTTTGAGCGAACGCTTGAAAACGCAAGGGTGTCATTTTTGCAGTTTGGGGAAGCCTTGCTTTGTGCCCACACGGGTTAAGTTCTCCATTCTCGGCACCTGGGAGGTTCCTTTGTGCTTCATAAGGGATCGTAAGCGAGGAAAGTGCCGGAATCGCTCCCATTTTGACTCTGTAGTCCCCCTGCCGCAGCCACCGGGGCCATAAATTTTGTTTTACTTGCGGGGATTCTCACTGAAGCTGGGGGAGTTTTGAGTATGCCCTTTGCAGGCCATCATTAGGTAATCAAACTAGGAGTGATGGTTGCAGCACGATCAGCCGGAGGAAAAGCGAGGCTATTTTATAGCACAAGCGCTGTGTCCAGCGGAAATGTGCAAGTACGTGTGCACGATCTGGGAAGGTAAATAGCGAATGCTTCAGCACAGAAGCGCTGGGCCGCGTGACCGTGCGTGCCACACGCAGAGACGGAACACGCTGTGCGTTCCTGGGGAGGAGTAGCCTTTCCTTCACCAGTCGGCATCGTCATTCTGAGTTTCTCATATCGCTTTGATACCTAACGGGATTATGTTCACCCCTTAAAACCTTTTTGGGGTCTACCGTCAATCGTAATTCCCAGCTCCGCCCCCAGTCATCCAGTATGTTGTGCACGGGGAGCAGCGTATGGGCTTACTCGTTCTAATAAAATTAAGCTGACTCTCCCCATCTGCGTTCAAGTTCCCCATTGGGAACCCTCTGAAAAGAGGGCGAGCGATGCGTCACCAGAGCCAGTTGGTTTAAGAGGTTTTTAGAAGATAGCTGATGCCCACGTATGTGAAATGGGCCCCCGTCTAAAGAAGAGTGGGAACCCCAGGCTGTAGTAGGCGCGGGGACTTTACGGGACAACAGTTTTGTCTGAATTTGGGGTCTTTTTTCAAGTAGGCTCTATGCCCAGCGTGGAGCCCGTTGTAGGGCTTGAACTTGTGACCGTGAGCTCAAGACCTGAGCCGAGATCAAGAGTCGGACGTTTCCCAGCTGAGCCACTCAGGTGCCCCTGAATTTGAGTTGTAAATACAGGCTGGGTCGGGCCACAGTTTACATTTATCTGGACTAATGAGAGCCCTTACATTTATTTCACTTTAAAAGTGGAAACAAACCCCCGGCTTCACCTCGGGATGGAGTCTCCAGATGTGCAGCCGGGGCTAAAAACCGGCAAACCCAGCTTTCTGCCTCGCTAGAAAGGTGCAGCGTCCCAGGGACGTCTGTGCCTCTAGATGTACGACGGGACGCACAGGGTGTGGACGGATTTGGGCACTTATGTCTCACAATGTGAAGTGTGTTAGGAAGCATAATTTGACAGTCTCGCAGATTGCAATTTAAATGTAAAAATGTCTCAAGGCCCATAACCTAAAATTAAATTTTGGGGGTGGCAGGGGCGCCTGGGTGGCTCAGTCGGTTGAGCGTCCGACTTCGGCTCAGGTCATGATCTCGCGGTCCGTGAGTTCGAGCCCCGCGTCGGGCTCTGCTGACAGCTCGGAGCCTGGAGCCTGCTTCAGATTCTGTGTCCCCCTCTCTCTGCCCCTCCCCTACTCATGCTCTGTCTCTCAAAAATGAAGAAACGTTAAAAAAAATGTTTTTAAATAAAAAAAAATGGGGGGGGGTGGCAGTCTTCAGTTACATATAAACCAGTGAATCACATACATTGTTATATATGTATTCCAGTACAAAAAATGCATCATGTGTGCAATGATATAAGGAGTATCTGTTCAATGCAATGTCCATACCAAACCAGGAGGGCCAAGCGTATTAGTTACGTTTGAGATGGTATCACGTTCTGTTGTATCCCTTGCAAATTAATCCTCTGATCTGGCAATTATTCACAGTTCAGATTTCGCCGTCTGCCCTTGCACTCTGAAATGGATTCGATTTAGAGACTTCCAAGAGGTCGTTTTCGTTTGATCTTGGTTTCAAAGTCAACCCCAACCAACTTTCCTTTCTCTGGCTGCAGCCCTTTTGTCCGCCCTTTGTCGAAGGTGTGGCCTGGGGGCTCTGCTGTGGGAGTGGAGGGGCCGTGACACGGCGGTTGGAGACCCAGGGCACGTGGGGGTCAACTTGTAGAGTCCACAGGCATGACCAACAGTTTACTCTGGTATTTGGGAGAACACGGAGACGTAGGGGCGTTCTGTGCCGTTGCCTTCATATTCAGTTGGATGTTGGTTGCAGAATTCCTTCTGTGATGTGCCGGATTACCAAACCCCCACGGTGCCATAATCCACCTTTCATCCACGTGTTCCTTCCACTATGTTTTCATGTTAATAATCTCCAGACAGCCCAAATGTTCAGCTCTTGCCAGAGGGTAGACTCTCGTAGTATTTTTCCTCTCATGGGAAAAGCAAACACCTCCTTGGGTTTGACCTGCTTTAGTTATGGTGGCTCTTTGCGCGTGGTGGGTCCTCTGCTCCTGGTAACCGGACGGGGCGGGGGAGCTGTGATGGTTTCATGGGAAAGTGGTGTCTCCCACTTTTTTTTTTTTCTCCCACCCTACCCATCGCTCCTCTCCAACTCCTAAACCAGAGCTTGGGGGGAAAATCTGAACCTGCAGTTCTGATTTGTGTGTGCCCTGGGACCGATGTGTCGTCATCCTGAAAAGGCCTGCTCATAGCCTACAGTCCATGTTTGGTTGTTATGAGGCCAACGTATGGCGAAATCCGCTTTACCGTCGGAACACGTATGTTAAAGTATGTGTCCGGGATGCGGTTTCATGGTTTTAAGTAAATATACGAAAACGGAGCCATTATAAATGGGGAACGTATGCTGAGCACCTACTGTATGCCAGGGATTTTTGCACACAGGTTCACCACGTGCATTACGCCTGCATTTCATTATAGGAACATTTTGAAAAGAGTTTTTATTCCTATTTTGTGGAAGAGAAGTCCGAGGATCAGACAGATTATGTTACCTGCCCAAAGCTGCTGTCTAACAAGGGTCCGAGCCTGGATTCTGAGCCATGCCCACTAGATCCCAGACGGGCTTTCCACCCGGCACCCCTGCCTCCGCCCAGGCATGTCTATATCCTTGCAGTCTAACTGGTTGGGCAGCACGGGATCTTGGCAGTACAAGAACTTAGACGTACAAAACCCGACTTTTAATCGCTCGGTGCCTGCGTGGGGACAGCCTGCAGTTCGGCACAACCTCACTCAGAGAGCTGTGATTTCTTCCAGAGAATTCTGTAGGGCTTATGTGTCTGTTGCAGCTCCAGTGGTTATCAGCTCACGGGATCATATGATTCCTCAGTAAAAGACCAGAAAGAGACACAGACAGAGAGACATGGAACATATATAGGTTTGAAGCATTTTTTCAATCCAAGATTAATCAAGGAAGGCTACAGAAAGTTCATGTCATGGCCCCCTTAATTCAGCCCAGTTCACAGCTGTTGAGCCCCAAGCGTTTCTTGTGGCCATGACAGCAGGGTTTCTGACAGCATCATTTCCTTTTAACGACGTGCTTGACCCAAAGATGCGCGTGGAGAAGTGACAACTTCAGGAGCACTGTGATAAGAGCTCCTGCTGGTTGACCAAGAGAAATGAATGTCTCGCCTGGAAATAACAGAGAGAATCGGTCCTGGGACATTCTCTTTTTAAAATTTCTTTAGGGGCACCTGAGTGGCTCAGTCAGTTAAGAGTCTGACTCTATTTTTGGCTCAGGTCATGATCTCAGGGTTCATGAGTTCAAGCCCCACGTTGGGATCTGCACTGACAGCTCAGAGCCTGCTCGGGATTCTCTCTGTCCCCTCTCTCTGTGCCTCCCCTGCTTACGCGCACGCTCTCTCTCTCTCTCAAAATAAACCGAAGAAACATTTTTAAAAAACCTTGTAAGATTTCCTTTGTGAAGAAAACATAACTTGTCAGAAACACGCACACGTACGTGCTCACGTATAGTGATTTCAAAAAACCCTCTCCTCTTAGAAACTTTTCAATTTGCTGGATTTTGGGGGGGGGGGGGGGGGAAGGGGGTGGCAACCTGAACTCCGATAACTCTGAGAGCCTAGGAGTTGCCCGTAATTATCAGGTCTGTGATCCGAGCCAGGGCATGGAGTTCTTGTTTACCGATCATCCACTGTGTTCAAGCTCTTACCTGTATTTTAATCACATGTAAGGAGTATCTAACCTTTACGCAGAGGTTGGCATGTGGAGTTTGAATGTTCACGTAGAGACCAGGCCCGAGAGGCTCGGCATGCAGGGGGTCGGTGGTCGGTATAAGAGCAGATGCGCCGAGGGTGGGGGGTGGGGGAGACACATCTCAGTCCTCAGCAGTCATCGTTTTACGTGTATGAGTTATGGTGAAAATGCCAGGGGTAAACGAGTCGGCACGTATCACGGAGATCACCGGATTATGTAATGTTTGAGGTAGTCGGTTGGTCCCCATTCTCTATGATCTAAGGTTCAGTTTCCTTGCCCTTTTTTAGTAAGTTGTAAATCATCTATTCGAGAAACTCTTTGGGCATAAACCTGTTGTTAAAAGCATACAAACATCTTCCAAGTCTGTGAAGGCCACATTGAACCCTGACTCCACTCTGCTGAGTCTTTTTTTTTTTTTTTAAGTTTATTTATTTATTTTGAGGGATGGAGAGAGCGAGAGAGTGAGCCAGCAGGTGGAGGGGCAGAGAGGGAGGGAGGGAGAGAGCAGAGCCCAGGGAGGGGCTCGATCCCACAAAGCGTGGGATCGCGACCCCAGCCGAAGTCAAGAGTCGGACGCTCGAATCCCCACTCTGCTGAGTTTTTATGGAAGGTACCGACTTCTGCAAAATTAGAATCAGAGTCCACAAGTACTTGTGAGCACAGGCAGTTATGGGAGAAATAACGTAGGTTAGCCTCCCCTGTCCTTTGGGATATTGGTGGTTGAGAGAATGGCAGTTGTTCAGAATGATAGACAGGCTGAGTTAGAAGTAACAGCCACTCAGTTCAGCAAAACGTACGGGCGTGATTCAGCATAGCCGTTGGCCACTCGTAAGGCTACACACTTAGTCTGATTGTTCGGGCTGTTTCCGTGGCCACGGCAGGGGAGGGGAGAGTCGTTGCCCAGCTTTCGTGGACTTGCTGTCTCTGAGCCATTCTGGAGAGTGAGTCCTCTGCTCCCTGGCTGGCAAAGGTGACAGGGACCGCCATGTGAGGTTTCGAGAAGCCCTCTGTGATCACACTACGGAACCCACCGAGGCCTGGTTTCTTTACATGATTGGTGGCTTTTTGTGCATTTTGGGTGTTTTGTTGTTGTTCCTCTGGAAGTGATGGACCTGCCCGAACTGTCTAGTCGCGAGTGCCTTGTGACCGTGTGATCGCGGGTCGATGCGGTTTGAAGACCCGTAGGGCAATGTCCTCGATTGTCATGACTGACTCTGCCATGATGTTACCACTGCTTTCTTTCTTAAAAGAAAAAAAATTGCCTCCTAGTAAGTTCCTGATAACAGCCCATAAAGAGGGCATCTACGGAAGAGCGTCTGAACAGGCACGGCCACAATCTCTAAAGATTCTACAGTTGGAGCTAATACTCTGGACCTAGGGTCGCTCATGACTCTGTGGTCCCCTCACGGCTCTGACGTGTATCAGAGGGCATCCAGTCACGGGATAACTGAGGCTGGAGCCCGTGCACGGTCGGATTTGGTATCTGTTGTAATGGATGTTTAAAGAAACGGCCTGGAGGGGCGCCTGGGGGGCTCGGTCGGTTAAGCGTCTGACTTCGGCTCGGGTCGCGATCTCGCGGTCCATGAGTTCGAGCCCCGCATCGGGCTCTGTGCTGACTGCTCGGAGCCTGGAGCCCGTTTCGGATTCTGTGTCTCCATCTCTCTCTGCCCCGCCGCTGTTCATGCTCTGTCTCTCTCTGTCTCAAAAATAAATAAACGTTAAAAAAAAATTTTTTTTTAAGTAAAATAAAATAAAGAAACGGCCTGGAATGTTCTGTCTTAAAGAGGTCACGTCAGACATACAACGTTGGCACAGGTGACTGTCCCAGGCCCTACGTTACGTTAGGCCGTGTTTTCGGTCTGGAGGTTGTACGTGGTATTACTTTTGCTATTTGTCAGCGTGTCACCAGAAGACAATGGTGTCCAATAGAACCTGCCTGAGAATAAGGAAACTTAGTTATACCAAATTCAACACAGGATCCGATGGTGTCCTAGCAGGTGGTTCATTTTACGGGCGACATCCCGGCACTGTGTTATCTCACAGGCGTCCTGAGGGCAGGCCTGCAAGTCAGAGATGACAGATACGCATGGGGTGCAGGGCCCCCGGCCCTCATGTCACAAATGGCGTGCATGGATCTTACTGAACACGCACGTTGTCACAAAGCCCCTGTCCCCCAGTCCTGTGGCTCAGAGCCTGGGGAGGGGGCACGGGTTTCAGTGAGCTGCTCAGGGGGTTCTCAGGGACAGAAGGCTTTGAGGAGCAGACTGGATGTGCAGATAAGCCCTGCCGAGGGCCTTGTGAAACTGTTGCTCCTTCGGGGCCGGCCCCCACTGTGGCCCAGCCTCCTGCGCCCCCCCTCCCCCAGCCCGGCAGCCCAGCCCGGCCCTCACACAGGACAGGCTCATGGAGCTCGGTGGCCCGTTTTCTGAAAGCTCCACTGAGGTCCAGTTTACGTAACGGAACCGTAGCACGGTAGGCTCAGGGGCTGGTGAGTGTTGGGCGTGTGTACGGGGGTGCACACGTCCACGGCCCCGCAGCGACCCTCCTGTCACTGCAGCCCGTCCCATGCCCGCCCCAGCCCACAGCCTGATCCTTTCCTACATCACAGCTCTGTTTTGTCTGCAAGCTTCTTAGAAACGGGGCTTTCTCTCTAGCTGCTTGAGCTCCGCATAAGGTGCTTGGACCCACCACGTTCACCAGCCCCCTTGCCTGACGTCATGAGCCTCACACCGAGAGACATTTGGGGTGTTCAAGCTCTGTTTCTTTACCCTCCCCCCAAATCCCTGCCTTACAAGTCTGGTCTGAGGGGTCTTGACAATGGCATCCAGTCCCTGGAGCCGAGGCGGGGCCGTGGTTGGCGATCACTAAATTAATAAAACCAATTTAAAATATTTTTTTAGTGTTTATTTATTTTTGAAGGAGAGAGAGAGACAGAGTGTGAGTCGGGGGGGGTGGTGGCGGCGAGCAGAGAGAGGGGGAGACACGGAATCCGAAGCAGGCTCCAGGCTCCGAGCCGTCAGCACGGAGCCCGACGCGGGGCTCGAACCCGCAAACCACAAGATCGTGACCTGAGCCGAAGTCCGACGCTCAACCGACTGAGCCACCCAGGTGCCCCTTAATAAAAGTAATTTTAATGTGATTAACGGAAATAGAGTGTGACCGTCCTGGAACCCGGGGCTGACAGCACATGTCGGGAGGCGCTATACCCACAGCAGAAACCACCGGTGAAGAGAAACACCTCGTCGCAGCATCCAGTAGGGCAAAGAGCGGGTGGGGGGGCCCGGTGGCGGCTTGCTGGGCTCACGGCACGATTCACCCCAAGCCGGCAGCCCTGAGGGAAGGGCACCGTGGGGGTCACACCCTGGGAGGAACCGAGCGTGCGTGGAAGAGGCTTGTAGGGCCAGGTGGCAGCACCCTGGGGACCCGTGACCTCAAATGAGAAGCACGTGTGCCCACCGCACCCCGTGCCTGTGGATTTCTCGGTCCGGAGGACCCAGGCAGTGGGTGCTCTGCCGTGACTTCCCCGCGCTGCCCTTGACCTCGGTCTTCCTCTCTCAGCAAGCTCAGAGGCTTGCAGGCCACCTCCTCTCTGCTGAGGCTTCCCACGTGCTGCCCCCCATTCCTTAGAAATCTGTCCTGCGGTTTTGACGTTGATAAAATCTCTCTCCCCCCCCCCCCGTCTTTTTGCCACCTTGAAGTGTATGTACGATCCCTACTGTCGTCCTGGGAGATAGCTGTAGATCATCCACCCTTCGTTTGCAAAGATAGGAGCTCGGTTTCAGGACCCACACGTAGTCACCCCCACACTCCGAGGAGAGGCCGACTCAGGACTTGAACCGGATCTTTGGCCTCCGCAGCCACCACCAGTCATTGCCTTGTTGCTGCGGGTGCCACCAGGTTGGGGCTCATGTCCATCCCACCACGGAGAGCCATGTGATGGCAGGCAAGTCGCCACACCCCACCCTGTCGCCGCAGCCTTGAAGGTGAGCCAACCCCTGGCCAGGAGAGGGCTTGTGGAGTGGGTGGGGCCGCAGGGAACACCGTGCTCCTGGAACAGGAGCAGAGGCCGGCTCGGCGGCGGGGGTGTCCTGAGCGTCCGGCAAGGGGGCGGGAGCGCAGCCTGGGGGTGATGCTCCCCGGAGCCTGACTGTGGAGAGGACCGATCCTGTCTGCAAGTAAAGGACGTCACCGCAAGGCTGTGAGTAGGTAGGGACCGGCTTCATGCTTCCCGTCACCCCCCACTCCCCAAATAAAGGGTACAGAAGGAAACCCGGAGGGGAGCAAGAGTGGAACTGGCAAATGGCGAGTGTAGCTCTCAGGCGTGGTGGTGGAGGGGGGTCCGGGGACGGCTCCAGAAGCCTCCAGTGTGCCCCCTCTGGAGGGGAATTTGCAGGCAGGTCTGTCCAGTTGGAACAGGTCCTGCCGAGTGGTTGGTGTTCCTGTTGCGATCGGCACCAGCAGCAGCAGCAGCCTTAGCTGGTGACTCTGTCACGTGACTAGTTTGCAAAATCACACACATCAGCGACTGCCCTGTGGGGCCATTGGGCCATTGCAGTGGCTGTGACTTCTGTGTGGCCCACAGCCTTCCCTCAGGGGACCTCAGGGGACCTCCTCGTCTCATTTCACCAGAAATGCCACCTTCCCAGCGAGGCCGCCCTGACTGCCGTATTTGAAATTGAAACCTCCCTTGTCATGCTCCGCGTGTCCTCCTCATTCTGAGTTTCTTCTTCTTCTTGTCTTTTTTTTTTTTTTAATAGACATTTTTCAGAGCAGGCTTAGGCTCACAGCAAAATGGATGAGTTTGCATTGACATGCTATTATCACACAAAGTCGATTCCCTTTGGGGTCACTCTTGACGTAGGTTCTGTAGGTGTGACAAGTGTTGGTGATGTGAAATCCACCATTAAGAGTGTCACCCAGAGTCATTTCACTGCACTAAAAGCCCTGCGCTCTGCCTTTTTATACCTCCCTTCACACTAACCCGTGGCAACCTCTGATCTGTTCTTTTCTTTTTTATTTATCTTATTTATTTATTTTTCTGACCATTCATTGTCACATTAGCTAACATACAGTGTATCCAGGGTGCTCTTGGCTTTAGGAGTAGATTCCCGTGAGTCATTGCTTCCATACAACACCCAGTGCTCATCCCAACAAGCGCCCTCCTCGATGCCCATCCCCCATTTTCCCCCCTCCCCACCCCCATCCGCCCTCAGTTTGTTTTCTGCATTTAAGGGTCTCCTATGGTTTGCCTCCTTCTCTGTTTGTAACTATTTTCCCCCTTCCTCTCCCCCATGGTTTTCTGTTAACTTTCTCAAATTCCATATATGAGTGAAAACATATGGTATCTGTCTTTCTCTGCCTGACTTATTTCACTCAGCATAATACCCTCCAGTTCCATCCACCTTGTTGCAAATGGCCAGATTTCATTCTTTTTCATCACCAAGTACTATTCCGTTGTATATATAAACCACATCTTCTGTATCCATTCATCAGTTGATGGACATTTGGGCTCTTTCCATAATTTGGCTATTGTTGAAAGTGCTGCTATAAACATTGGGGTGCATGTGCCCCTAAGAATCAGCACTCCTGTATCCTTGGGATAAATTCCTAGGAGAGCTATTGCTGGGTCGACTGTAGTTTTGCCTTTTCCAGAATGTCATGGAATTGGAATCCTATGGGATGCAGCCTTTTCAGATTGGCCCCTTTCACTTAGCGATATGCTTTTAAGGTCCCTCTATGCTTTTTCATGGCTTGAGAGCTCATTTCTTGTTAGTGCTCACTAGTATTTCATGTCTGGATGGACCCCAGCTTACTTACCCATCCTCCTACTGACGGACATCTTGGCTGCTTATTAATAAAGCCGTTATGAATATCTGTGGGCAGGTCTTCCGCGTGAACATAAAGTTTTCAACTCTTTGGGGTAAACACCGAAGAGAATGATTGCAGGTCTTATAGCAAGGATGTGTTTGGTTTTGCAAGAAACTGCTACACCGTCTCCCAAAGCGGCCGCCCCACGTCACATTCCCACCAGCGATAAGGAACGTCTCCACGGATCCACACCCTCATCTGCGCGTGGCGGTGTCAGGGTTCCGGATGGTGGTCGGTCTAAGAGGTGTGCGATCTTACGTCACTGTTGTTTTCCTTTGCAATCTCCCTTATGACGTACGAAGTGGAGCGTCTTTTCGTACGCTTGTTTGCCATCCGCATGTTTGATTTAGTGAGGTCTTGGTTAAGGTCTTTGGCTTACTGTTTTAGCGTGTCGCTTGTTTTCTTACGGTTGAGTCCTTTGTCTGATAGGACTTTAGCGTTTATTTTCTCCCAGCCCGTGGCATGTGTTTTTGTTCTCTCTTTTCTTTCCATGTTTATTTATTATTGAGAGAGTGAGAAAGACAGAGCGTGAACGGGGGAGGGGCAGAGAGAGAGGGAGACACAGAATCCGAAGCAGGCTCCAGGCTCCGAGCTGCCAGCACAGAGCCCGACGCGGGGCTCGAACTCACAAACCGCGAGATCATGACTTGAGCCGAGGTCGGACGCTCAACCGACTGAGCCAGGCATGTCCCCGTGTCTTTTTGTTCTCTTGACAAAGCGGAATTTTTAAATTTTAAAGAAGCTCCGCTCATCTGTTTCTTCCACGGATCCTGCCTTTGTGTTGCATCTAAAAAAGTCACTGCATGCCCCGGGCCATCTCGATGTTCCCCTAGGTCATCTTCCAGCAGCTTTACAGTTTTGCATTTTACAAGGTCTTCAATCCATTTTGAGTGAATTTTCGTGGGAGGTTTATAGTCTGTGTCTGGATTCATTTCTTTGCCTGTGGATGTCCAGTTATCCAATTAGCGTTTGTTGAAAGAGCTATCTTTTCTCCATCGTATTGCCTTTGCTTCTTTGTCAGAGATGAGTTAACCATACTTACGTGGGTCTGTCTCTGGGCTCCCTGTGCTGTTCCATTGATCTGTCCGTCTCTGCTTTCTCCAGTATCGCGCTGTCTCGATTACTGTAGCTTTACAGGAAGTTGTGAAGTTGGGTCAGTGTCAGACTTACGACTTTGTTCTTCTCCCTCAATATTTTCGAGGGTAGCCTGAGTCATTTGCCATGCCATAGAAACTTTAGACTCGGTTTGTTGATATTAACAAAACAACATGCGAGAATTCTGATTGGAATTGGGTTGAATCGATAGATCAAGTTGGGAAGAACTGACGCGTTTTCTTTTAACCTCTTACCATTTGTTTTTACGTCTATCGTTCTTCTCTTCCCTCACCCCCCGCCACCTCACACTGGAATATAAGTTCCAGGAAGGCAGCCGTATTTGTCTGTTTTGTTCATAGTTGCATCTGGATTTGCCTAGAAGAGCACCTGACTCACAATAGGCGGTTGCCAAATATTCACTGAATTCATCAAATGAGTGAATGAGTGAAGGAACACACCGCAGAGTCCTTGGATGAGAAGGACTGGGAACTTCTTCCACTGTGGAACTGAAGTCATGTCTAAATGTTATACAGCTCTGTAGGAAATCTATTCTAATGTGCAACCCATGGTATTTTGGTTACATTAAGTAGAAGCAGTATGTTCCATGCCTTGACTCAATAACTTTGCTTAAATATTTCTTTGTGTCTTGGGAATGTACCGAAACAGGATCTGAGGATTTAAGTTTGAGCTGTTCTTGTTCAAATATTATTGTTGTCAGCCAAAAGTAATCTTACTGAGCAATCAATCTAAGATAATACGTTTTGAACATTTGGGCCGGGCCATTTTTATAAAGATGCTAATGGATGTGAATTGTAAGATTGTCTCTAACCGTATGATATATACGATGGTAGAGAAATGCTGTAGCAACCTCTCATATATCTAGCAAATCAGTCTTAAAAAGTAAGCTCCCAAAGATTTGCTTTTCACCATTTGCCTTAGAGTAGTACTTTCCGGTGAAACTTTATACCATGATAGAAATACCTGTGCTGTCCAGTACGGTAGCCATTAGGCACACGTGGCTACTGAGTCATTGCGACATTAAATTTATAACTACGACTTCACTTTATTTACATTTGTTTATTTATTTTTTTTCAACCTTTATTTATTTTTGGGACAGAGAGAGACAGAGCATGAACGGGGGAGGGGCAGAGAGAGAGGGAGACACAGAATCGGAAACAGGCTCCAGGCTCCGAGCCATCAGCCCAGAGCCTGACGCGGGGCTCGAACTCCCGGACCGCGAGATCGTGACCTGGTTGAAGTCGGACGCTTAACCGACTGCGCCACCCAGGCGCCCCACTTTATTTACATTTAAATTGGAATCAGGCTCTGGGCTGATGGCTCGGAGCCTGGAGCCTGCTTCCGATTCTGTGTCTCCCTCTCTCTCTGCCCCTCCCCCGTTCTTGCTCTGTCTCTGTCTCAAAAACAAATACACGTTAAAAAACAGAAAAATTTAAATTTAAATTGGAATATCCACATATGGCTCTTGAGCCATTGGAGAACTGGAATTTTAATTTTACCCTACATTAATTAAAATTTAGGGGCCACCATTGTGGACGGTGCATGTATAGACTTCCCCTCTAACAGAGACGTATACCCTTATAATAGATTGGTCTGAAAGGTCTCGTAAAATTGAAAAGCACACACAAAAGCAGTAACAACAAACCCACTAATCTGGGAAGACATGCTACAATAACATTTCATCTCCAAAAGAAGTTTGATCCCCCATTATAAATACGTGCCACATTCCATCTTATTATCTGTATTCCTTACCTTTTGCATCTTCGTTGCATTTTCCTGAGGTGTGCTCATGTGGTTCTAAAAACCAGATCTTCGATTTACTAGACTTCTTTGGTTTGATCGTCACAATGTCGGTCTATTTACTAATTCATATACTCTGAATTTACTTACTTATTTTTAATTAGCCTTTCTGGTTTCCACATGGCCATTAATTGTGTTTTAAAACACTTTTTGAGCGAATGCTTGGGTTGCTCAATCTTTATTTAGAAGAAGGAAAGCATTCAGGATGTGGAATTTCTCTAAGTGCCGCATGAGTGCATCTCACCATTTTTTACAGAACCAGGGTTTGGATTCTTTGATAATCTCTGTTGATTTCCAGTTTTCAATTTCATTGATTTCTGCTCTAATTCTTACTATTTATTTTCTTCTTCTTACTTTGGGTTTTATTTGGTTTTATTTTTCTTGTTTCCTAAGGTGAAAATTTAGGTCATTGATTTTTAGATCTTTTGTCTTTTCTAATACATGCTTTCAAGACTAGAGATTTCCGTCTCAGCACTGCTTTCCTTGCATCTTATAAATTTGGATACATTGTGTTTTCATTTTAATTTAGTTCAGAAAGTTGTCTTGAATTTCCTCTTTGATCTGTGTGTTATTTACAAGTGTGTTGTTTCATCGTCACATAGTTTGAGATTTTCCACTTATCTTCTTGTTATTGATTTCTATGTTAATTCTCTTGTGGTCTGAGAGTGGACATTGTATGATTTTTAATCTTCTAAATATTTTAAAATATGCGTTATGGCTCAGAATGTGGTCGGTCTTGGCGAGTATTCCGTGTGTGCTTGGAAACAGTGTATTTTCTGCTGTTGTTGGATGAAGTCGTCTAAGGAGGTCTTACATCCAGTTGATGGATGGTGTTGCAGAGTTCACTATGTCCTTACTGATTTTCTGCCCGCTGGGTCTCTCCATTTCTGGGAGAGGGTGCTGAAATCTCCAACCATGAGAGTGCATTCATCTGTTTCTCTCTGCAGTTCTATCAGTTTTTGTCCTATGTAGTTTGGTGCTCTGTTATCAGGTGCATACATGTTAAGAACTGTTAGGTCTTCTCAGAGAGCTGACCCCTTTATCGTTATGTGTGGTCCTATCCCTGATAAATTCACTTTGAAGTCTGTTCTGTCGGAAAGTAACATAGCTATTCCTGCTTCCTTTTGATTACTATTAGCATGGCATATTTTTCCATCTATTTAGTTTTAATCTATATGTGTGTTAGATGTAAAGTGGATTTCTTGTAGACAATGTACAGTTGACTCTTGTGTTTCGATGCATCCTGACAATCTCTGCCTTTTAATTAGTTTGTTTAGAGCATTGACACTCAAAGTGATTATTGATGTAGTTGGATTAATACCTACTCTATTTGTTACAGTTTTCTACTTGTTGCCCTTGTTCTTTGTTCCTATTTTTGTCTTCCACTCTTTTTCTGCCTCTTGTGGTTTTAAATGAGCATGCTATAGGATTCTGTTTTCTATCCTTTTTGGCATCGAACTTGTATTTCTGGGTTTGTTTTTTTTTTTGCATGTTTTAGTTGTGGTTCTAGAGTTTGTAATATACATTTACAACTAATCCAAGTTCACTCTCAACTACCACCATCACTGGTGTTACTCTCCAGGGGCCATACTACGTACACCCCCCCTGAAGAATAGGCCTAATGGTGGTGGTAGAGAGGAAGCCCTGATGTGCTGGTGAGGACATAGATATTGGAGTCATTTAGCCTGGATTTTAATCTTAGCTCATCCATTTACTAGGTCTACAATGTTGAACACCTTTTTTTTTTAAATTTTAGTGTCCCTTTCCTTTAAATGGGAATATTAATTCTCATTTGATACATCAGCTACTGGAATAGGAATAATAAATAGAGCAACACAGGGGCATCTGGATGGTTTGGTCACCTGAGCACCTGACTCTTGCTTTTGGCTCAGATCATGATCCCAGGGTCGTAGGATTGAGCCCCACGTCAGGCTCCATGCTGAGCGTGGATCGTGCTTGGAATTCTCTCTCTGTCCCTCTGCTGCTCCCTCGCCCTTGCACTTGCACTGTAAATACATACATACATACATACATACATACATACAGCACATTACTTACCACATAGGTGGAACCCAAGACAAAGTAATTATTATTTCATAGGTGTTTATGTGCATAATAGTATACCTAGTGAATGCTCTGCTAATTAATAAGCCACCTGTGAGCTAATAAAGTATATTGGGTTTTGAAGTGACCCCATACATGCCTCTCTGTTTCCTTACCTCTTCCTGTCACTTTTCCCTTTTCCCTACGTTCTGTATTCCAAATGCGTTGTAAGATACGAACAACAAGAGTAACTCAAAAGAACAGACCTATGTATCCTTTTTAAAACTTACACTGATAACGTCAGTTCTGGAGACAGGGGAAGATCTGTGCAGGTGAGTGGTTGTCCTAAAAGTGGACCCCAACTTGGACCCAGGCACTGCATTGCAAGAGATGCTGGACCCCTGAGAGTCACCCACCAGGGGCGGCCACCCACCTGGCAGCTAAGCGCATGCTGTGACCAAGACCCACGAGGACAGGAGCTTCCAGGGGTGTTCGGCGTCCTGAGTGGGAGGGCTGTCCCGTGCCTGCCCGCTTCTGAGCCCAGACTCACAGACAAGTTATTCCCTCCCCGGAGGGGAGCAGGTGAGGGGCAGGATTCTGTGCTCCCGGGTCCCGCCCCACTGAAGAAACCATGAGTGGGCGAGAAGCTTTTACCACCAACACTCCTGGTTCAGTCGTCATGCAGGCGTCTCCTGGGAGAACAAATATCATTTCCATCTGGGCTCTAGCCATATGTTATGTCACTACTAAGGTTCTGTTATGTAGCAGGGCAGGAAATAGTGGTAACTTAATGTTTGAGTGAGTTAAAATCAGTATAAAAGACGAAAAATATGAGCATTCTTCAGATTTTAAGGACAAGGGCATTCACAGTGTTGACCCCTTAAAGCTTCAGTGAGGAAGTTTCAAAACAAAGACAGCTTCTGATGCTAGTAGTGGACAGGCAACAAGACTCGGGAAGGGCCTTAAATATATTCATTGCCCTTGATCATTTGGAACAGCCAGGATAATCACAGTGCATTCTTAAATCGCCCTCTGCAATCACAGCCCTGCTTCCTCCTGCTGTAAAATTCACCCAAAGCCTGACTGGCTAATGGCACAAGCTTGCGGTGGAGCGTGCCCTTTCCGTGTTGGTGTGTGGGGAGTGTAGATGGTTGGCACATTACCCGAGCTGCACTTGTTCTGCTCCGCTGGTTTTCACACTGGCCCAATTTGTCCGGGTCCCCAGATCCAAAGCGAATTCGACCAAGGATAAATTTGTCTGCATCATGCAAATGGGGGAAGGCATGGAAAAAGTCTCCCGCTTAGAAGACCACCCTTCTGTGCCTAATTCAGTCGTTCTCCAGTCAGCCTCCATCAGTCTCCAACCTTCAGTCCGCTTCCGGTCAACATCCAGTAAGCCTCCACTTAGCCTCCACCAGCCTTTAGACCGCCTTCACTTAGCCACCATCAGTCTCATGTCAACCTTCAGTCAGCATCTGTCAGCCTCCTGTCAACCTCCAGTCAGCCTCCACTCGGCCTCCAGTCAACCTCTAGTCAGCCTTCATTTACCCTCCACTCAGCTTCTAGTCAACCTCCAGTCAGCCTCCACTCGGCCTCCAGTCAACCTCTAGTCAGCCTTCATTTACCCTCCACTCAGCCTCCTGTCAACCTCCAGTCAGCCTCCACTCGGCCTCCAGTCAACCTCTAGTCAGCCTTCATTTACCCTCCACTCAGCTTCTAGTCAACCTCCAGTCAGCCTCCACTCGGCCTCCAGTCAACCTCTAGTCAGCCTTCATTTACCCTCCACTCAGCCTCCTGTCAACCTCCAGTCAGCCTCCACTCGGCCTCCAGTCAACCTCTAGTCAGCCTTCATTTACCCTCCACTCAGCTTCTAGTCAACCTCCAGTCAGCCTCCACTCGGCCTCCAGTCAACCTCTAGTCAGCCTTCATCAGCCTCCAGTCATTGTCCAGTCAGTGCCCAGTCCGCCCCAGTCAGCCTGCAGCTGACGACTTCCACAGCCTCTCCCTTCTTCCCATGCACTGACGGCGAGTGCTCAGGGGACACGGATGTGATCTGATGGCACTGTGGTAGGAACTGGGGTTTAGCTCAGGCCTCTTGGTGGATTATGATGACTGAATCACAGCAAAACCGACAAGATGCGGGCATCTAGCTTTAACCTTAGCGAACTGCCAGGGGTCAAAACGTTAGGCTTTTGAAACGACAGGTGAGCAATACGAAGGCCACCAGGGACCAGTTTTACAACCAAGCAAACAGCATGTTGAAGCCTGGACTTACGTGGGTTTAGGATGATGGGTGATTCCTATGACCAGCGCGTCAACCCCATTGTCCTTGCAGGCAGGTGGGTTGAGGAGGCCCAGGGCCCGAGCCAGGTGTAGCGGCGATGGGGTAAAAAGAAGCAGATGGAAGATCTCCTGGAGAAAGAGCCACTTGGTTTGTTTGGCCTTTTAGAAGATTCTGGGAGAATTTTGATTTTCACAGCATCACACATAATCACGCAGCGAGACTTCCTGTGGGCTCGGGCATATGGCCAGGGGCGGACTGGGTTGGGGCAGGTTCTGGTTACAGCCTGAGTTTCCTAAGGGAATACAAAGCAGAATGCAACTTCTATGAAAGTTCTAGAAAAGTTGCAATTGTTGTGTGTTTCTGAAACATCACCGAGAAGACTAGAATGAGCAGAATATTCCTCGAGCAAATGATGCTTTTGGAAAAACAAAAACAAAAACACAGAGGAGGATAAAATTAAATCAGTCGGGAAATGAAATGCCTGTTTCTCCTCATGAGCCAAATCACACGTCTGCCTGTTGGTTGATGGCGAGCCCTCCTGCAAAGGGTCCTGGGTTCACCTGAGGCAAGTGTGGAACCAGTTCGGTGGGGATCCGTTACGCGGCAGGGGACACAGCCTCGGCGCTCGGACATTTATACCTCTCTTCCTAATTTCCGTTTGATTTGTTTTTAATTGTTTAAGTTTCTTTATTTTATGTTGAGAGAGACAGAGACGGTGCAGGCAGGGGAGGGGCAGAGAGAGAGGGAGACGGAGAATCCCAAGCAGGCTCCGTGCTGTCAGTGTAGAGCCAGGTGCGGGGCTCGAACTCACGAACCGTGAGATCGTGACCTGAGCCGACACCAAGAGTTGGACGCTTAACCGACTGAGCCACCCGGGTGCCTTTCCGTTTGATTTTTTGATTCATGCAACTTTTCCGGGCAGCTTCTGTTTCAAGTTTGATTTTCATCGAACTGAATTATTTACCGAAGTAGGTCGACACACAATGTTATATTAGTGTCAGCTGTACCGCGTTGCGATTTGACCTTATGCCATGTCCACCACAAGTGACACCTGTCACCAGACACCGCTATTACACGACCATTGGCCGTGTTCCCTATGCTGTGCCTTCCATCTCTGTGACTTATTCCTTCCATAACTGGAAGCCTGTGCCTCCCTCTCCCCTTCACCCACTCTGCCCATCCCCCAGTCCCTGCCCCTCGGGCAGCCATCCGCGTGATGTGTGTATTTCTGGGTCTGTTTCTGCCTTTTCAATTGCTCGTTTTGTTTTTTAGATTCCACGTGAGTGAAGTCGTATGGTGTTTGTTTTTCTACGTCTTACTCCTTTCATTCAGCGTAATTTACTTCTGAATCCATCCATGTTGCAAATGGCGAGATTTCATTCTTTTTTATAGCCAAGTAATATTCCATTTTGTGGACAGCTTTTATAAATATGTGCATTGATATACAAGTTTTTTATTCTTATTTAAAGCAAGTATATAGTAATATCACTACAGTTCTGCACTTTAGTTTTCTCACTAAGTAAATTTGGGTATAATTCTCTATCGGTAACTATCTAGTTCTTTCAAATGTTGACTTTGTTCTCTAATAGAGACACGCTCATTTATATAACCTGTCATCGGGGGGCATTTCAAGTATCTCTCATTTCGGGGGCTGTCGTATTTATTTTTACTATGATCTACATCCTTTTACGCATCTTGCGATACGTGTGTTAGAATTTTCATAGGGTAACTTTGCGATACGTGTGTTAGAATTTTCATAGGTAACTGCAGATTTATTAGGTTGAAAGTACATGCACGTACATTTTTGAGAGGCAATGTCAATTCTTTCCAAAAGTACTTTACCAATTTACTAATCTTCCTCACATCTTGACTATGACAGGGTATACACTGACTTTCCACCTGCAGGTAGGACAGATAAGAAAATGCACCTCGTTGTGATTTTCATCTTCTTGCTAAAATTGGAAGGAAGTAGGATCAAACCCCTTTTTTTTAATAACTCTCTCCCTACCTGTGAATCTCCTTTTCTTCTTTTTTGTCTTATTTTGTTTCTTTTCCATTCCTTTTTTTAAGTTGTATTACTTCTTCATTGTTGGTGTTTATGGATTGTTTTTAAGGATCATAGTTTTTGTCATAGGCATTCAAGAATTCCCACTGAGTGGGGCGCCTGGGTGGCTCAGCTGGTTGAGCATCTGGCTCTTGATTTCGGCTCAGGTCATGATCTCACGGTCTTGGAATCGGGCCCACGTCAGGCTCCCTACTGAGCGTGGGGCCTGTTTGGGATCCTCTCTCTCTCTCTCTCTCTCTCTCTCTCTCTCTCTTTCTCTTTCTTTTTCTCTTTCTCTTTCTCTCTCCCTCTGCCTCTCTCCCCTGCTCGCATGCTCTCTCTCTCTCAAAATAAATGGAGAAACATAAAAAAAAAATTCCTGATAACTTGTCATTCGACTTGATGGTATTTTTCACCACACCCAAACATTGAATTTACCCAAATTTATCGATCCATTTCTCTACGGCTTCCTGATTTTGTTTCCTGGTTACAAGTGTCTATACCAGAATTACAAATATATATATTTTATTTCACCTTTTTTACTTTTTATCATTCTTTGCTGCACCTGACCTGTATTTTGGTGAATAAGGGAGAAAGAAGAAATCTAGATTTATTTTTTCCAAAGAGCTGACCAGTTTTCTCAAGATTGTTTATTGAATGATTCCCTTTCTTCCTACTCTCTGAAAAACTTCCTCTAATGTCAGCTATGTTTTCATGTAATTGTGGATGCGTATTCTGTTTAATTTATTTGTCTGCAGGGATCCAACAAGTTTCAGTTGTGGGTACAACGGACTCACACAGGGGCGCCCGGGTGGCTCAGTCGGTTAAGCATCTGACTTCGGCTCAGGTCAGGATCTCCCGGTCCGTGAGTTCGAGCCCGGCGTCGGGCTCTGTGCTGACGGCCTGGAGCCTGCTTCGGATTCTGTCTCTTGTCGCTCTCTGCCCCTCCTCCACTTGCACTCTGTCTCTCTCTATCAAAAACAAATTATTAAAAAAGTTAAAAAAGCGACCCTCACACCATATCTGACTTTGGAACTTCAGCGTTTCCTTCACAGACAGTGCTGAGTGAGAAACAGCATCTTCTGAGTACCAACAGAGCACATACTCTTTCTGTCCGTGCAAGTGCAGTGTGAGCGTTAGATGAACTTCCAGCGTAAAAGGATTTACGGAGCTGGCCAGGAGAGAGACGGGCCCCGGGAGAGCTCCTTGGCACAGTGAGGAGCCCACTGGCCTCTTTCTGAAAGCTTGGTTCATAATCCACCCAGCTGACGTCCCAGTGGTTACTGTGGGCAGGTGTACCATAGACATCAGATGAGTTTCCAAATGAATATCCTTGGGTCAATAAAGAACAGCTTTCGCAAGAAAACATTCATCTTCCATGGCTTATCTAACCTCTTCGGTAAGCTTGCAAACTAATGCTGAAGCAAGACAAAGGGGTTGGTTTTTCTGTGCGTTTCAGCGTCTGTGGATTATCAGGGACATCAAAACATCGGCCTTACCAGCCCTCATATTCTCTGTATTTAACAAAACTGGGGCTGACTACTTTGCTAATGAAAGTTAAGAAGACACTCCAGCTTCAGGAGGTCACCGCTGCCCAAGGATCTGGTGCTCTCAGCCTCGGGCACCCAAGCGGCGTCTTGAACTGGGCGAGCGGGGGGAGCAGGAGTGGTTTTTGAGCCCGAACAGCTGTCAGAGAACACAGGGTTTAGATGCGGAAGCCAGAAGAATAAAAAGTAAGACAGCAGGCCAGAGCACAGATGTGTTTGGGGCCATGGTGGAGTTGGGGTGCAGGGGCATTTGGGTATCGGGGGGGAGGGGGTGTCTCGTGCTGTACGGTGAAACTCCCCCCAGAGAACCCCCTGAGTCATCAGAAAAGAATCAGCATCAGAGGTGAAGCGTATTTTACATTCTTTGCTTCATTAACTCAGCACATCTTTTTTTTGCGTCTTTTCTGTGCGTCATGTGTTTAAAAGAGATTAATTGGCGTATTTTACATTCTTTGCTTCATTAACTCAGCACATCTTTTTTTTGCGTCTTTTCTGTGCGTCATGTGTTTAAAAGAGATTAATTGGTGAGCTACGAAGTCCTGGCAGGCAGCTAGCCCGATCTCCACTTCCTAGACGACAACGCAGCACAGAGAGGCTGAGTAAACCATCGGAAGTCACACAGGTCGCATTATTGCCGTGGATGGTGAATGCCAGGGTGTGGGACTCAGCTGGGGCTCCAGGGACACCTACTGCGCATTCTCCAGGAGCTGATGGTCTCTGAGGGGTGATTAGAAAGACAAGGAGCAGTTCACATATCAGAGAAGGTTTCTTTAAGATGAAAACTGCATTCTTTTTTTTTTTTTTTAAGTTTAATACATGAACTGGTTACCTTCTAAAGTGTGGAAGAACCGTTGGGTCGTGTTGAGCACATGCCGATTCCTCCTGCTGCTCCGGGGTTAATTTAAATGCAAAAGCGATGTAAGCCCGCGGGCCTTGGCTGTTCTGCAGTTCCACGTTTGTCTATTCCTTGATAGAACTGTGAACTTCAGCAGGTGGAGGTCTAGAGGACACAGAGATTCCCAGGTCATTCCCAGAGAGCCCTGCGGGAGAGCTGCCTCCCCCTTGTGATGCAGGACAAAAATTCCAGGCATTTTACCTTTCCACTGCCAGGTGGAACCTGGACCCGGGGGTCTACCCCCTACGGTGCTGATGGTTTTCTTGATAATTCACTCAGTGTACCCTCTCCCCCACCAGCAGGGACTCTAGGGCCAACGCTTAATCTCTGAATGTCCAATCAGCTGGTCTCCCCTTTCCTTTTTCTCTCCCACCCCCAACGCTACTGTTCCCTAGAGTCCCGTCTGTCCCTTTACCCAAGATCTAAGAAGTGCTCCTGCCCCCCACTCCCGCCTGTCATCCCACAGTCTGCAGACTTCCAGGCTCACACAGCAACCCCCCTAAAGGAGATTCAGCCTCGGGCTCCTAAATCAGAGGCACACTGAGAACAGGGACGCATGCATCAACCTCTTTGAGTACCTAATCAGCGTCCAGCTCGGTGTAGGAAATTATCAAAGTGACTTTGGGAAAAATCAGCCCGATTGTAAGGCTGGTGGTTTAGCATCAGAGAGTTCTAAGTGACAGCTGGACAGTTCTGCAGAGACAATTCATCGTCTTCTCAAATCAGGGCGATATTGAATAACATTTATAAGGGGTGCAAAAAATTGTCTCTAACCCCATAATCCAGCAGTGCCACTGACATTACTTATGTAAGAAAACACACGGATTCTAAAAACTTGAGTGGTGCAGAAAGGTACGAAGATGCAAGCAGGGTCCCTCCTGCAGTCTTCTCCCCAAAGACAGCCGCCCACGGCCACCCGCGATGGCTCTCACTTCTTCCAGGGAGGTTCTCTACGTGCAGACCATGCTTTTTAAAATGGACGTGCTTGGGATCGCAGCATCTATTATACACTGTATAAATTTAACCCTTTTTGGAAACCCTCGAAGTATAAACCGTCGAAGCGCAGGTTCTGAACTGACTCTGATTTTGCTCAAATCCCAACTCTATTTCCTAGCCGGGTTGCCTTGGAAACAGAAGTGAACCACTGTAGTTCTCTGTCCTCACCCTTGAGAAGAGAGTAATACGATACCCCTAAAACAGAATTGCAGTCAGTGATGTAAATAAGGCATCATAAGGGCGCCTGAGTGGCTCAGTCCTTTAAGTGTTCGACTCTTGATTTCGGCTCGGGTCATGATCTCACGGTTCATGGGATCGAGCCCCACATTGGGCTCTGTGCTGACAGCGTGGAGCCTGCTTCGGATTCTCTCCCTCCTTCTCCCTCTGTCCCTCCCCGGCTTTTGTGCACTCACTGTCTCTCTCTCAAAATAAATAAGTAAACTTAAAAAAATTTCAATAAGGTATTATACAGAAGATGTTATCCACGGTCTCAGGAACTTGAGAAAAAAATGTTTAATTATGTATAATAATTATGATTATCATCAGCACATAATTATCTGATCCTTTTTTAATCTTCTGTTCTCTTCAAATATACAAATATACTTTAAAAACATTACCCTGAGGGGCGCTTGGGTGACTTGGTCGGTTAAGCGTCCGACTTCGGCTCAGGTCATGATCTCACGGTCTGTGAGTTCGAGCCCCGCGTCAGGCTCTGTGCTGACAGCTCAGAGCCTGGAGCCTGTTTCAGATTCTGTGTCTCCCTCTCTCTCTGACCCTCCCCAGTTCATGCTCTGTCTCTCTCTGCCTCAAAAATAAATAAATGTTAAAAAAAATTTTTAAAAATTAAATTTAAAAAAAATTTTTAAGGGGCGCCTGGGTGGCGCAGTCGGTTAAGCGTTCGACTTCGGCTCAGGTCATGATCTCACGGTCTGTGAGTTCGAGCCCCGCGTCGGGCTCTGGACTGATGGCTCAGAGCCTGGAGCCTGTTTCCGATTCTGTGTCTCCCTCTCTCTCTGCCCCTCCCCCGTTCATGCTCTGTCTCTCTCTGTCCCAAAAATAAATAAACGTTGAAAAAAAAAATTAAAAAAAATTAAAAAAAAAAAATTTTTAAATAAAAAAATAAAAACACTACCCCGAATTAATTGGTAAGCCTTTAAATGATTTATTTTTATTATTTTCTGTTTTGTGCTCTTACACACAATGCTGCACTTATACAGTCATATATATTGGTCCGTGTTGGGGAGGTGCCTATACGAAGCATTGGGAAGAATTCCAAAAGGCTAACTCCTTAGACCTGATGGCACATTTTCAGTGCTAGTGGACGTGGCGGGAAACCATGGCGGCTGCCTCCTGGCTGTGCCCCAGTGACCACTTTTCCAGAACCACACTTTGCCATGGATTCTCCAGCACTTGTTACTATCAGGTTTTGAAAATATCTGTCACTCTAGGGGCACCTGGGTTGCTCAGTCGGTTAAGTGTCTGACTTCGGCTCAGGTCTGATCTCACCGTTTGTGAGTTCGAGCCCCTCATCGGGCTCTGTGCTGACAGCTCGGAGCCTGGAGCTTGCTTCGGATTCTGTGCCTCCCTCTCTCTCTCTCTGCCCCTCCCCTGCTTATGTTCTGTCTCTCTCTCCTTCAAAAATAAATAAAAACATTAAAAAATTTTTTTTAAATATTTGTCACTCTAAAAGGTAAAAAGCAGTCCCTCAATTTTGCCTCCTTTAGAATACTTTTAGTGTTTTTGAACACTACTTTTGCTCTACAGATGTCTTTTAGTGTTTTTATGAGTTAGATTTTTCCTATTTCCATAGTACCTTGCTTAGAAAGGCCTTCCTGCTACCCTAAGTAAATTGTCTTGTGCTTTCCTCTGGATTAATTAAAAAAAAAATGTCTTTATGTTTATTTGAGAGACAGAAAGAGGGCATGAGTGGGGGAGGGGGAGAGAGAGAGGGAGACCCAGAATCCGAAGCAGGCTCCAGGCTCCGAGCCGTCAGCACAGAGCCCGACGCGGGGTTCGAACCCGTGAACTGTGAGATCATGACCTGAGCCGAAGTCGGATGCTTAACCGGCTGAGCCCCCCAGGCGCCCCTCTTCTGGATTAATTTTAAGTTGCACGCTTCTACACCCAGTGTCACACCACGGTCAAGTTTGAAGGGAGTTCTGCAAATGACTGTTAGGCTTACAATTTGATCTTCTTGTGTGGGACCCCCCCCCCCCGGCACCCACACTCACATCTGAGTCTGTGTTGTGCACGTGAGCTCTCTCCTCCGTGATCTGGGTTAAAGGAACCCCCGTTCGTGCGCTGGGAGCCCCCTGTGTTCCTGGAGTCACGTCGTGGAGCTTGTACGAGGATGCAGATGGGAAGAGTTCAGGGTCTTTCCCGTCCTCGCCCTCAGCCACGGGGGGGGAACAGGTGCTTGGGAGGGAATGAGACAGAAGTGATGCTGGCATCCCGGACGTCGTCTGGTCAGGAGGTGTAACCGCCCTTTCTTTCTTCCTCTCTGTTTCCAGTCGGGCATGATAAGAACACAAGAAGCCGATTACTTCCTGAAGCCGCTTCCTTCCCAGCTGGCGGGGACACCCGGGGACGCCGCCGGGGCCGGGCCCCCCTCCCACATACTGTACAAGAGATCCGCAGACGAGCGGGCTCCGGGGGCTCCCCAGGCGGTCGTGACCCAGAGGGATCGGGAGCTGGGGACCCCGCACCTTCACGGCGGCTCGACCCTCCAGCACCCGCAAAAGCGGCATTTCTGTGGCAGACGCAAGAAATGTATGTAAGGGCGATTCTTTGCGTGCGTTTAACCTTTCGGGCATTTACCTGCGCCCACGAGACGTTCAAATGTTCTTGCAAGTCGTCCGGCCGCGAGGTGGAATCAGTGGGCGGTCCTCGCCGGACTTACGTGTTGGTTCCATCGTCTGTGTGTTCCGTTTGCAAACGCCCCTCGTGGGGGACGGACAGATAGCGGTGGGTGTTTTTGTTCCCCAGACCTGTTCCCTGGGCAGGTGAGATGACGTACCGCCCAGAAATGCAGAATCCACTGGAAGTCTTCAAAGGGACCCCGGCATGTCTGCTCAGTAATTCTGTGGTTTGGAGGTCTAGATTTATGAGAGCCCACATAGGTTTTCTGCGAGGTAATTTATCTCCGTACATGTTTATATATTTTACGCCACCGCATCAAAGGGACAGGCTCCACGTGCCGTAATTCAGCTGTCGTTTATCACCAGCGCTTTGTGGAATCCTTTGTTGTGTGGTGAACGCCCCAGAGGTGATGTGACATTTGCACTTCACGTGGGAGCCTCTCGCAGTTCAGTGTTGTCTGGAATTGTCCTGGCTTCCCGCACCTTCCCCTCCAGCACCACTTTGTTAAACTTGCCCCCAGTGGGGCTCTGCGAAGCCCGTCTTCCCCTGCCGGTTTCTTTGCCTGCTGTGCCCGGCACCCTAAAACAGAGAAGGTCGCGCTGCAGGCGGAATAGAGTAGATGGCCCCAAATCGCTTGGTTCTTACAGCGGCACAGAAAGTACCATTAAACTGTCAGCACCTGTGTGTCATCTGGACCCCTATTATCCCGTGAAGAAAAGCCCGATGCTATGTTCAAGTGAGAAACTCAAGTCCAAATCGCCTAAGTCGGTGGGCTCGGTCCGCAGGAAGAGTGGGTCTGGGGACGGCGAGAGGTGAACGGAGTCTGAGAAAGTCGGGGAGACCGAGGTCGAGTGGTGTCAGAACAGGACGCACTGGTCAGCATCAGCTGCTCTGGCTGCGTAGACAGGGAGAAGCAGGGGGGGAAGGTGGCAGGGGATGGGACCGGGCAGGGTCGGGACCAAGAGGCGGGCCTCAGGCACGGACAAGGTCAGAGCCAGAATTCGTGCCGGCAGGGCTCGGTCCGGGACGGATCCCGCGTCAGGGACGAAAAGCCAAGCGCCTGGATCCTGGCAGGGCTGTCCTTCCCTCTTCGACAGGCCACACTAGGGTTCAAAGCCGATGTTGTAGCGGGCCGTGAGAAAATCCAGCGGTGTGGACCCTGCTGAAATGAAGGGGGGTCATCAGAGCCGTGCAGGCCAGTGACGCCTAGGGCACAGCTCGGCACACAGTGAAGTCATCCTGTTTGCCGTGGCTGTGCCTGTGTGTGTGTGTGTGTATGCGTGTGCACCTGTGTGCTGCCTGGACGGGCTCTTCAGAATCTCGGGGGCGGGGGGTGATTGGGGCAGGGCAGTCAGTCATTTGGAAACACTGCACAAGAAGTTTTTTATCTGAAAAATGGGAGGGAAAAGTGGCTCTTGTTTGCATAACAGAACTAGAGACGCAGAGTGCCACAAAATGCCTCTTACAAGACATTAGTGACCCTTGTGGTGCAGTTCGGTTTGCCAGATATTTCCATCCCTTCCCTGCTGGGCGCATGGCAGTTCCGTGAGCGCTTGGTGGCCGAGTGGCGGGCGGGCACAGGTGACACGCGCGGCTTCCGGGCTGAAGCATTTAATTCTCGGGACCTCCGCTGTCTGTGCCTGGGTCTTTCTGTGTTGCTCATGGGACTCTGGATGTGCTTGGAGGAGTCCCAGCCTTCTGGCTCAGTGGGGTTCACGTTTAATGAAGATTTTTCCCATTAGAGTCTCCGGCTCAGAAAATGGGAATTTTTTTTGGTGCGTGTTTAGGCACCTGTGGGAAATGGCAGTCGCAGGCAGATTGATTTGCTTAAAATCAATGGTGAGGATTAACCTTGTGCTCTGGGACCATGCTGCCAGACGGGACACCCCGTCTCTGACACTTCGTAGGGAGAGGCTGCGAGCAGGTTGCTCCGTGCCTCCCCTGTGCCTCGGTGGCCCATCCCTACCCGGAGCCTATCTTTACGCCAGTAGAGAGAGCTCTCCTCGAGGGGGGAGTCAGGCCTCTCTACCTGCATCAGTGTCGGTGGCATGCGATTGGTGCTTTAAGAACTTTGCCAGAATCATTATTAGCTTCCACAGGGTTCATTTAGGTTTGAAAGTATCTTAGCAGAGAGAAAATATGCGCCAGATGTGGGTACCAGCCAAAAAAAAATGGCGTCTTCTGGCGGTGCGGTCCATGAACAGAGTTGGCATGGCTTTGAATTAGTGCCACCCGTACATGTGGGTGTTTTGAAGTCCACTTTCACATGAAACGACTCTAACCACATTTCCTGGGGCGTCCACAAAGCTGACCCATTTTTAACATAGTGTTAGCTCCCTGATTATAAATGCCCAGACGATTTTTAAACGGTGCCAAGGGGACAGAGTGTATTTTGTCTTGTAATTAAGCGAGGTAAATATTTATGGTGCTTTCTAGGAAATTCGGCTCTGCAGTGGAGTAGATCTGTGTCACCAAGTTCGTAAACCCATTTGAAACACGACAGATAGACCGGTGACGCGTCCAGACTTGGGAATGACCTTTAAAAAGAGGCCATTAACATTTTTCAAATATGACAACGATGCAAGGCACCGCGTGGTAGCCATCGTTCCGCTTTGTGGTCCGTAAGTCTCGTGCGGAGCCCGTCTGACGCATCTTTACGCGAATGGTCTTTGAACGTTGTGCTTCTAGAGACGAGCACGTGAAAGCCAAGGTGCCCTCTCTTTTTGTTTTAAGTCGGGGCAAAATTATAGAGAGGTAGACCTAGCAATGGTTTCCATCACACCTAGGTTGTATGAACTTCACTTACATGCAAGTTTCGCGTTAACGCCGGTTTTGTGTCACAAAGTCGTAAGGGTGACGTGGCTCACGTCGTGAACTTTCATTGTGAAAACCCAGGGTGGGCATACCCAGTTCCACTGCTGGTTTGGGGTGACGACTTTTGCTTTCGTTTCTTCCCGGAACATTCCCTCCGTAGACATGCCCCAGCCTCCCGAGGGAGACCTTTTCGTCTTGCCCGACGAGTATGCGTCTTGCTCCAGGCACAAGCGCTCTCTTCTCAAGTCCCATAGGAACGAGGAGCTGAATGTGGAGACGCTGGTGGTGGTCGACAGGAAGATGATGCAGACGCACGGCCACGAGAACATCACCACCTACGTGCTGACGATACTCAACATGGTAGGAAGCGCCTTGTTGTCGAAGTCGTGTGTGATCCCACCTAATGGGCGTGGGTCTGTGTCTCAGGCACAAGAGATGGGTTTTATCTGTGAGGAGCCCTTCACTCTTCACATGCTCCCGTCAAAGAGCCGTGTTCAGAACTCCAGAGAACAGACTGGCCCTCTCTGCAAGCGGGCAGCATGGTTTGAGGGGACCAAGGTCTTCATTTACCAGAAATCTGTACGAGGACCCCGAGACAGTTCAGCGCAGTAAACCTGCCTGTCAGCATTGCGTGTGATTTTAGATGCCGGTATAGAAATGCCCGTCTCCTTAGGAGCATTAGTGTTTAAGTGTCGAATATGCATTATGTCATCTAGAGGCAGAAAAGCATCCAACCCTGTAGACTGCCATCCCGGGTAAACAGTCCCGTGTCCCAGATCGGCAGCTTGTTGTAACGAGGAGCAGCGACGAGAGGCATCTAAGCCCCACTTGGGTGGCGTAGACTCAGTGACCCCTGGTTCACGGAAGACAAGATCTTGGGTCGCCTGAGTGTGTTTTGAAAATTAGTGGGGATGACAGTGTTTTGAAAACACGCCTTCTGTTCCAGCTCAGCATGTGGGTATTCCTGCTAGCATCCCTTCCGGCCGCCCGCCCCACGTGGTTTCTCATCCCCCAGGGGACGGAGGGGGCAGTGGCATCGAGACACCTGCCACTGCGCGTCCAGGGGCTGAGGACGTCAGGGCTCTGGTTTGTGCCAACGTTGCTTCTGTTCTGTTGAGCCGTTCCAGTATTCTGCACGTCGGTGCCGAGCCAGCTCGAGGGGCCCTCGCGCATCACCCTGAACAGCCACCAACGTCTGCTGTTGTCGTACCCCTTGTGGGCACCTTTCCTCGGCCATCTTCTTTCCACACTTAGGCCTTCTCTTTCTTGGATCTTCTGGGTCTCTTCCCAAGCATTTCTCTTGGGAGCTCCTCCGGAGGCCCTCCCTGGGAAAGCAAGGGGAACGCATGCCCCAGCCGTCATCGCTAGAACGCTCTGTTGTGTCCACCTGAGAGCTTTTATCACCTCGGAGGCTCGTAATACCCTCAGTGGTGTTCCATAAGAGGCAGAACCTGCCTCCCCAAACTTCAGCTCTTACTACCAGGCACTAATGATAAAGATTTAACGATTGGTCTGCCTGGCCATGAGAGATTTCTATACCTGTCTAGCAGTATAAGAAAGTCAGCATTGACTTTGACTGTGACTGTGTCACAAGACCACAGGGACCGGCCTTCACCAGCAGGACTCTGGGGGCTGGGGGAATGTCACATGTGGGGACTGACGGGGAGTGCCTGTCTTTTTCAGGTGTCTGCTTTGTTCAAAGATGGAACGATAGGAGGAAACATCAACATCGCAGTTGTAGGTCTGATTCTTCTAGAGGAAGACCAGGTATTCTGTCTTTGAAACCAGCTTCTTTTCTCCCAGAAAAATGAATGTAAAGCGATGCCCCATTTTCCTTAATGGGATCATTCTGTGGATTCCTGACTTTCCTTTCCCTCGGGAACAAAAAGCGTTTAATGTTTTGTGTCTCACGCAGGGAGTTTCTTATCAGTTCCCTTCATGATGATTTGAATTTTGTGTGTGTGCACACGTGTGTGTCTGTGCACGTGGGTGTGCGTGTGAGTGCAGAGGTGGTAAGGACTATTTTCAGGAGTCTTATTAGAAAAGTAGAACAGGAGAACTGCCTTAAATATATGGGTGGGAAACACTGGGGAGACAGTGGAAAGTGCGTCTTCAGCCACATCCCCACCGTGAGTTTTTAGGGTCCCAGGTGGGACTGAGCCCTTTCTGCGTGTTGCTAGAACACCAAAACCGCCCTCCCACCTGGCAGTGAGATCGTACTGTCAGCATTGTTGTTTTACTCTGTCCCCTCCCAACTCCTAAGACTGACCGCGCTCACCCCCACTGCCTTGGGCCACAGGGTTGTATTTTCATAGAGTCTGGATGTCAAGTTCATTTCTCTCATTGCATACAAACACCAAATTATGCCAGACTTTGGTCACAGTGGGTAAAAGCATCTCCTTTGCCTGAGTTCCAGAGTCCCTGTGTAAATGCACGGGTGGGCCCTTCAGTTCTCAGGGACGTTGCATATGAATGTTTTGTGGCGCAGCTAATGGGGGTGTCTCAGCCTTCCAAGGCTCCCCCTTCTCCTTTGCTTCATGCTGATGATGGACTCCGCCTAGGAGGAGAGAGCCCTGCACCTTGCTGCTGTCTTAGCAGGGTCTCCTGGTAGCCCCAGTTTTCTTATTTATAAAACAAAGAATTTTTTTTAGATGAAACCTAAGACCATTCGTAAGACCTGAGATGCCTCCAGACTGTAAGCTTCTGGGGCATTTCTCCTGTTCTGGGCAGAGTGGGGGGCCTGCGTGGGCAAACCTGTTTCTAGCCGGAATGGTCAGAAAGATACAACTGCATTGTCTTTGTGTGAGTGAGCATCTGGGGAGGGGGTGCAGAACTGGCAGGGCGTCTCGGGTGACAGGTTAATTATTCCTTGTATTAAATCGTTTTCACCTTGGACTTCATCCAAGCTGCAAAGAATAAGCGAGGTTATCTTTTGATCGTACACCTGTGTTAACTTTGATGCATGCAGTGTTCCTGGAAATCAGCGGCTGAAGAATGTGAGGCATGTCCCAGTGCTGGTACACACACAGCATTTAGCTTAGCTGGCTTTGACTCTCCGGAAAGACAGAATAAGCAAGGAAAGAGAAAACCTATTCAGTGACTGAGAGACACAGAATTTAACCCAATATCTAGTCATGAATGCTTCTCCCGAGTTGTCCTGGAACCGAACTGTTTAACCTGGCTTTCTGTGACCGAGCCACAGGAACAAAAACAACGTCACAGTAAATAGTTCAAATAACTCCGTGCAGCCGTCTCTGGTGGTTCCTGTCCACCCCTGCCCCCAACCCTGATTTCTGAATTTCCCAAGGGTTCGGGTGGCCTTCACTCTAATATTGCACTGTCGCTCTGTGAGAACGTGGTGTATATGCATAAGGTGGGATGTATCCTGCCCAGTTTCTTTCTAGTTCCAGTCTGTCTTCTAGAAATAGCGCTTTACCGATTGACCGGACCCTCCTCATAAGCATGTTGCTTTGGTAGGGAAGTGACTTGATTTAGCGCTGTAATAATAAATAGCTAAGAGTGAGTTATCAGTTGGAAATCCCACTCGCCCAACTTGGTTGTGAAATCAGCTGTCTGGGTGTGTTTCCGTGCATGTTCAGAGTCACAGAGAAATGATTCTCTTGCCTGAGATAATTTTACAAGGTGTTTTACAAAGACTTTGATGCAGACGTTCATGCACAAAAGTCTTTCTTGGGGCATTGAAAATGCATTCAGGGTCAGCTCAGTGCATCCCGGCCGGGTCTGTGCAGAACTACAGAAGGGAACGGAAGCATCTGTCCAGAATCCGTGCAGGTTTTTTTTTTTAATTTTTTTTCTTAACATTTATTTATTTTTGAGACAGAGAGAGACAGGGCACGAGCAGGGGAGGGTCAGAGAGAGAGGGAGACACAGAATCCGAAACAGGCTCCAGGCTCTGAGTCGTCAGCCCAGAGCCTGACGCGGGGCTCGAACTCACGGACCGCGAGATCGTGACCTGAGCCGAAGTCGGACGCCCAACCGACGGAGCCCCCCAGGCGCCCCTCCGTGCAGGTTTTATACAAGCCACCGGCCTTTGCATGTTAATCCATGAAACAGATGGATTAGCTTGGAGACCATCCCGATCCCTCTGTGTCTTTGAAACCTGAGTTAATGGTAGGCCGCTGTGATGGCGGAGGGGTAACAGGCGCATTGTAAGGCGTTTTCTCTCTCTCCTCATGGGGTCTTGGTCTGTCTCCCGCAGCCGGGGCTTGTGATAAGCCACCACGCGGACCACACCTTAAGCAGCTTCTGCCAGTGGCAGTCTGGCTTGATGGGCAAAGACGGGACGCGCCATGACCACGCCATCTTGCTGACCGGTCTGGACATATGTTCCTGGAAGAATGAGCCCTGCGACACCCTGGGTAAGACCCTCCTGTGGAGTCTGGAGGAACACGCAGATGCCATACTGAGCCCGAGTGGAGAGAATAGGTGTGCTGCCCTCTAGGCACTCTGGCCACGCATCAAAGTGTACGTTGATTCGCCAAGTGATTCCTTCCTAAGGAAAAGTCCCTTACAGATTCAAGAACTCCTGTCTTTTCTTTCTAATTCTTCATTTCTTCCCGGGATCTTATTGAGATAGAACTCAGCAGAAAGAGGTTCATCGTGACTGCTCGTTCCTGAAAAGGCCTGCTTACAAGGCTGGCCTCTGAGAACCAGGGTTCCCACCACCGTGCTTGATGAGCTGGCCTGCTGTGTCTACACTGCTTGTCCAGATAATGGGGCTTACACGGCATGTCTGCCTTCCTTCTGGGAGTCCGGAGTTTGGGTCCATGTGCCAGGCTGGGGTGCTATGTGATGAGCTGGTCTCTGATGAGACAGCCACAGGTTGCTGGGGGGAATTAGGTGTGTCCTCTGTGGATCCACGGGGGGAGGGCTCTGGCAGCTCGTGCCTGGTTTCTGCCACACCTCTCCCCCCTGCACCTGTTCTCTTGGATGATTTTGTTCTCATCCTTTGCTATCCGTATGAAACGATACCTGTGAGTTTGACAGAGCCTGAGTCCTGTGAATCCCCCCGGCGAGTCCTTGAGCCTGGGCTGGTCTTGGGGACCTCCTGATGCACCTACACCATATAGCACTTTTTTATTTGGGCTTTCTAGAACACAGATGTTTATAGACAAATGTAGAAATTCTCCTTCGCCTGCAGTGAATCCCCTTTTCTCCTTGGCCCCCATTATCGTAACCTGTGATGTGAACACCACTTAGAGCCATGAATTGTTTTCCATGCGGAGAGAAGATCCCTCCCGCTCGCGTTGCAAAGAACCCTTAATGCACTTGTCCAGGGGTGTCCCAGATTTCACCACACGCAGGTGCGAACCACACTTCTGGAAAGGACGGAGGACTCATACACCTATACAATACGCCCTCTTTATTTTACTGCAACAGTGCTGCCGTATATTCCTTTGATGTCTGTGTCCCGCAGGATTTGCGCCCATCAGTGGAATGTGCAGTAAATACCGCAGCTGTACTATTAATGAAGACACAGGGCTTGGACTGGCCTTCACCATTGCCCATGAGTCTGGACACAAGTAAGTGCACCCGTGTGGGAGAGTGAAACCCAGGCTGTTTTCCCTAGTGGACAATTGCCACAGAAACACTGATCGTTGGGTCAGGTCTGTAGGGGCCTCGCATATATCCGGTGAGAATGTCACCGACAGGTGAGACGTGCTGTCCCTTAGGTACTTGTTATGTTTCTGTTTTGGTGCCTGGCTGTGCACAGTCGAAAGCCGTGGAAATTCCCGCGTTCCGGCCGTCCTTTCTCTGCTCTTCCTTTACGTCTCGTAGGTGCGTGTACGATTGCACACACTTGTATCAGCCCCCTCTCCTCCGTCCTGTTCTGAACTTGAGTCCTGTGCCTGGCTCTCCTGCCCCGGTGGGTTCCTATTGGGGGCGATAGTGACAAGGTCTCATATTATCAACAAGTTACCCTGGAGTTTTGCCTCCTTCCATCCCTTTTGTAACTTGCAGAGATGTTAGTTGATCAGTGCCCCAAGCAGAGTTTGGGGAGGGCAGCTCGGACCAGGCGTTGGACCTGGTAGGAGCTGGCCCTCTGCCCACATTCCCGTACGCCCAGCGTTGTCGGTTTTGAAATGGGACGGTGTCCGGAGTGAGTGGTGAGCCCGGGGCTTGGACAGACGGACGCTGCTGCTGGACGGCAGCACTTAGCAACAGCTGGCGTCTTTCTGCACGAACATTTTACATTTGTTCCTGAACAACAGAACATTCCCATCAGTTAGTTACAGAAACTGTCATTCGTAACTAAGGTTTCTTGGGCTAGTGATTCTGTAAACTGCCTCAGGTCAAGGCATCCCGTGAAGGTTTTGTTCCTTTATCGAGGCCCACGTGCTGCACCTGCTGACTTCCTGCCCTTGCCCCCATTAGCGTGAGCACCGGCAGTGAGAACACAGGTGTCTTCCTGCTGAACGACGGCTCTCCCGGAACTTTCTCCCAGAAAATGCACAACCAGGAATTGTCATTTTTCTATTTTTTTTTTTTTTTTTTTACGTTCACCCTGATTTTACTTGCAAATCACAAGATCTGCAAAAGGCGGTGTTTGTGATTCAGTTGTTGCAAAACTGACCCCTCCATCCCATTAGAGGCCATGCCCTCTCGACCTGTCCACAGCGTCTGTGTGTGTGTGCGTGCGCGCGCGCGCGCGAATGCATGCACCTGTCTTTAGTGGACCCCCACGGAGCCCTGCGCACTTGGCCATGTAAACTGATGACCTGAACATGAAGCTTATAT